>NC_135305.1:15889624-17172124 GCF_048772815.1 Callospermophilus lateralis | reverse complement strand
TCTATATCCCCACCAAAATGTAAGGGTGTCCAGAAGAACAACCTACCACACTCCCAGAGCTGGGAGAGCCAGAGTATTTGGTAACAAGTCCCAATGATGGCCACGGGTAGTTGTTGGGGTGGCTCTATTTTAACAGATGATAATCCCAAAGACTGTATCTGCCTTAATCAGACAGGCTAATCAGACAGGCTTGTTGATGGTAGATAAACCAAAGATGTTGCTGAATTCTGCCCCTGAAGCAGTGATGAGCTATCAGAAGATGCAGCGATAAAGATGGGGGATGGGTCTGTTATAACACATGAAATTGAACTTAAACTGATTAAATGGTGACACCCCTGAGTTTCTCCCTACCCATCTCCTTCAGTAGGTTCCTCAATGTTATGTCTCAGAGTTAGAGTTTCACAAATTGATGCTAAGCTCCTTTCTGACTACCAACTGCCAGAAAAGACTTCTCTCTCTCTCTCTCTCTCTCACACACACACACACACACACACACACACACACACACCAGCTACAGTAGCAGCAGCAATAACCAACCTCCTCAAAAAGAATTTCTGTGTCTTGGGAGAAAACAAACACAAAATGCTCTATTAGAAATGCCGAGATATTAATATATCTCAAAAACTATCAGAAAGAACTAAAATCTGTTAGGGTAGTCGCCTGAAGGACTATGTTGCAGCATCTCAATTAATAAGATTTATAAGACCAGAGACTCCAGTGGAGACCAAAACTTATCCCCAAATCACACTGGTTAAGTGACTGAGCTCAGATTCCAGGGAGAAGAACTTTAGCCAGACCTCAGAATGAGCTGCCCATACTTCTAGATGTAGTGGTTCCCTGTACATTATACAGAGTTTCACTTTGTCATACTTCAGTTACCCGCAGCCAACCACAATCTGAAAATTTAAATGGAAAATTCCCGAAATAAACAATCCATACATTTTAACTGGTGCACACACAGAATCTCACTTCTTCTTGCACTGGCTAGCCCAGAATCTAAATCACCCCTTTACCAGCCATATTCACACCATAAGCTATTTACCTGCCCCTCAGCCAACTGTTGTGGTATCTCAGTAACTGTGTGCGCAAAAGCCTTGCTCTACTTAGTAACAGCCCCAGCCTGAATAAGTACTGATGCAAAAGAGGCATCAGGTTATAAATCACAGAAGGACACATTAGCTAGGTTCTAAGTGGTAAGGGACAGGGAACACAGGAGAAAATACAGCATGTATAGGGTTTGGTACTAGCTTTGGTTTCAGGCATCCACTGGGGGTTTTGGACCATGTCCCCCATGGATAAGGGGACTATTGTACATAAAACAGAATCTTCATTTCTTTTGGCTGCCCAGGCCAAGCTAGGCAGCAATTCTTCAAGTACATACCTAGGCTTGCTTTGTTACATATTTTATTTTGTTTTCTGTCTCACACAACAATCTGTGAAGCAGCTGTCATCTTCAGTTTACAGATGAAAATTCTGAACACCAGAGATGTCAGGCACAAGAGATGCTAGGAAAAGCCCTTCAGTTCCTAGTTCCCAGGCTTCCTCTTAAGAAGAAACCATCAATGGTTGCAGAGAAGGTCATTCAATGTGACGGTTAATTGGGAAGTTTGGGTACAAACCCAGCTCCAAGCTTTTGGAATTGCAATTTCTTCAACTGTAAAATGGAATATGAGGGATAAACAAGATGATGCTTGGGACAAGCCTGGTACATAGTAAATGCACAATAAATGTTGGCCATCTTCATCATCTAGGTTCTACTTTAGAAATCAAGGAAGCATTTAACTGCAGCAAAGGTTACACCCAACCTCTTAAGCAATTTCTCATATATAACTCTCTGTATATGAATGATTAAGAAACCCAACTCCTTCAGGAGCAATTTCAAGGTCATTGTACTGAGCCCCTACCATCACTATCATAACCAAGGTTTGATATCTTAATGTGTACAAGGCATCAGTCTATGTCGTCTGAACATATTAATTCATCCAATCCTTACAATAACACCGCTGGAAGATTCTACTAATATCCTCATTTTAAAGATAAGGAAGTTAAGGCCAACAGATTCTAAATAACTTGGCCACTCCATAAACCTAGGAAGTGGTCATCTGAAGATCTAAGCTCAGAAAGATGACCTTAAAGCCTGAGCTCTGCCCACTAGGCCATGGGTAAGATTAATTAATCAACTGATGTAAACTCTGTGCACAGTGGTAACTGAAGCAATGATAACACAGGCCATGTGAGGTGTACAAACTGGAAGGTAGCATGTCCCCACCCATGGCTGCGTGACGAGGTCAAGTACACTATGATTGAGCTGGGAGAACAGCCGAAAGAGCCAAGAGGTCAACAAAGCAGAGTCTCCAGCAATACACCGAAAAAATATGCCAGTAAACAAATGACGAGCAATCCCAAGGGAGCTCCTCTTCTGAAGCAAGTGGGTGCGGACAACCCTAAGAGGCAGAGTCCATCCACCCAAGCAGAGACAGGAAGGTCAGCTGCGGTGCTCATGAGCTACTGCACTAGGGCTCACAGGTCTCATCAGGGGCACAAAGTGAAGAGGAAAATTACAACCAGCTGTGCGTGGGCCAGGTCAGAGAAGAAGCTGAGATTCTTGACTTGGCTTCTGACTTCTTACTTGGCTTCGGCAAAACCCAGAGCCTTTCGTGTATGTGTGTGTGTGTGTGTGTGTGTGTGTGTGTGTGTGTTAGAGCGGGCGAATAAGGATGCAGCCAATGCTCAGACTGTCATGGCAGGTTAAGGTCAGGAGGAGAGAATGGGAAGTGACCATGACTGCTACTTCGAGTCATGTACAGCGTCTGGATGTTGCAGGGCTGTGGATACAGACCGCTTGTGAACCAGCCCCTGAGGTGCCGAGGGTGTTGGTGCTGGCTCTACAGTGTGACATCGAGAAACTTCAGACAGAAGGAAACGGATACCCACTCAAGAGTACCCTCACTCTGGAGGGCTGCTCCCAAGGAATTCTCCAGTTTCTGACCACTTTGCAAAGATGGCTGAAAGTCCTTTGCTATAAATTTCAAACCCTTCAAGAGCTCTTAGCATGAGACAGATGGAAAAATGCATTTTGGGCAAGATTTTAACCCACTCAAATGTAGTGATTTGCCTCCAAATTAAATCTTAGAATTTCAAGTGGCATTTAGTGCTGGCAAAAACTGCAGCTTCCTGGTTCAAGATATCTAATAACTCTAATAGTCATTGAGTGAGATGTGGGCAAATGCAGCTGATAGATGGACATGATTTCCCTTGAAATAACCTCGGAAGGGAAAACATGTTCATAATGAGACAAAATGGATTTTTGCTGAGCACAAAAATAGTGTTGGACATAATGTTAAAGCCCAAAGGGCATCTTTACTGCCTCTGTGGATCAATGGTGTCCTTTCCACTCTCCTTTCCCAAAGGGTGGAGTGAAGGTAGGTGTAGAAGGACAATGCAAGATGGGGAGGAGGTTCAGGCCACCACAGGGTGTGATGACCCTCACCCACAGAAGCCCTTTCTAAAAGCTCTATGGTTCAAAGCTAAAACTGCTCAGCACTGGGTGGAACACGGCCCAGTGTTCTCACAGAGTGGGGGGATGCGCAGAAAGGTTCACATTCCACCATCAACCCCACTTCTCCTAGAAGGGGTGGATCTCCTCTACTTGAGCAGTTGACAGCTTCTAGCTTCTCTGACTACAGAGACTTGAGCTGCTCCAAGCAACCTGGCACAGAAATTGAGGTTTGGAATGAGAATAAGAAATGTCTCAGATTCTGTAAATATTATTAAATATTATAAGCCTCCCTAGAGAAAAAGTAAAAAGAGCAATCGAAGCCCACATACATTCCAGGGGTAGACAAACTACTTAGGTGCATCATGTACATTTAATACTTGAGCATTTTAGTTTATCAACATATAAACTAAAATAAAAGACACTCGTTGGGCAGCAATTTCCTGGCTTTGGATTACTCAAGTAATCTCCAAGTTTGGACAATGAAAGATTGTGCTTTTCTTAGCTAACTTGAATCCTGCTGCTAACACGGAAATATGGATAATTACCCTAAAGAGTTACTCTCTTTTTACTTCCCACTTAAAAAAAAATAACACTAAATAGCATTGGCCTTCGGTTCATAAAAGTGGAATTACTAGTTTTGTTATTACTTTTCTCAGGTATTTATAGAATCTGGATGCCTCCCCCTGAGTCTTTCAAAAAGTCACCCCCTCTTCCTCCCTGGAGCTGCTGGAGAAGAGCGGAACCCACTGTGTGCACCGGAGGGCAGGAGAACAAGAGAGCCTCCTCTCCCGTACAGGGTGCCAGCTCCTCTGATTGCTCTCAAGAAACCATCTTACTTGAGCTGCTGGTCCAGCCTCTCACATGGCTCTGGTGCTGATCTAGAAGCTCCATTTCAGAAATCAGCTAAAGTGTTTGTTCAAGAAGTTGGCGGGGTGGGTGAGTCTATTTTATAACAGGAGGGGAAGTTAATTGGTACAAACATTTCTTCTTCTGATGTGGGTTAGAAATTTTTCTCTAAAAAAAAAAAAATGGCACATTCATTCTCCAAAAAATATGTTCTGTTATAGTCTCTATGATCTAACAATGTCACAGAAAACCTACCAGATATCAACCACTGGCATCCCTACCGTGGAGACAGATCATGGGAGGAGAAAAGATGAGGATGAAGCCTGAAGGAGCCCGAGGGGCCTGTATGACACTCATAGCATCTGCCATTGCTAATGCCACCAGGTACCACATGCTATGGTACCATGTGTTGAAAACACCAAATAATGTAGCAAAATATTCACTCAACACAGAGAAGGGAGACTTCAAACAGAAGCTCACGTCCAACACAGATCTTGAAACATGGGTCTGCTGCTCCTTCTGTTTCCATGTGGGTTCTTCTTGTGGTCACTTATGTACTGACGTGACTTCAGAGTGTCCCCTAGGTCCTCTCTGCTCCTCATCCTACAGCCTACCCCTAGAAAATTATGTCTGCTCTCATGATTTCAGTTCCCACTGGAACTCCCCACCTTCAGCCAGGCCATTCTCTGGAACATGAGGATCCCTTTCCCTCTGGCCTTCATCCTGTTGGCTCAAGATGCCTTGAATGCAGCATGACCAAAATTTAGTTCATTATTTTCCCCTGACCAGGAGAGCTCCTCATCCTCTCCTCTTTATCTGAGGTGTGAGCACCAACAGGCAACCACATCTGAAACACGGAAGTCGTTCTTGAGGCTCCTTCATTCTAAACACATCACGTTCACCTAATCGGTGAGCCCTCTTAGTTTTAATTTCTGTTTCCCGATTCCTTCCATCTCCTAGCTCTGCTGTGTCCTTTCTCTCCCCTAGACTCGCACAAGAGTTTCTACTAACCTGTCCTCTATGCAATTATTTGAATAACATAATTAAAAAGTAAGTCTGAAAAAGCCTCTTCCTTGTCTAAAACTTCTCAGTCGCTTTCCACACTAGCCAGAAAGTGGCGACAATGCCTCCACTCTTGGTTCAGATCACTGCCCCTGGCATCCACCTTCAAGGACCAGGACTTCCTCATAAGGGGCCTCTTCTTCCCACTTCCCCCCACCCCCAACTTGGCTCTTCCAAACTATCTGGTTTACTAACTCAGTTTAGCTCAAGTCCTTGCTTCCAAACCTAGCTGTACCTGGAATTCAGACTGAAAATACACCTTCCTGCGTCCTCACCTGTAAGACCTCAGTTTTGGCCAGCCCCATGCCAGCGTCTGCTTCCAGAAAGCCAACTTAGACAAGGTTTCCAAGCCCCTACTGTGCACGTAAAATATCAAATCTCTCTCCCCTTTCTGGTCTCCGCCCTAGGAAATGGCTAACATCTACCTGTTGCTTCAACTAGAATGGGTCTCAGAGACTGGAGGGCTCTCCAACCTCTTGACATTTCAATACCTCCAGATCTCACTTACACATGGCAACAACCTCTCTCTCCACCTCTCACCTGAAAACCTAGCAGTGCCTTGCAGATCAGGCAGCATAACTGCACGTGAAGACGCTGACATTCAGAACCAATCGGGTCTGCCCACTAACAATGGCTCCTCCCACAAAAGGAGAAGTGTTCTAGGGACCCAGAGACTCCCGCACACCTTTGCTCTAGAAAGTATGTTTATATCAAGACTTACTGAGCTCCAACTTATGATCCTGCCATGGGGAAAAGGAAAGAAGGTGGAAAAAAACAAAGCAGTCAGAGTCCTTGTCTCCAGGTAGATGGCCAGGCGGCAACCACCTGGTTTGCTACAACCAGCCCAGCAACGAATGGCCCAGCTGTGTGATCTTAGCCCTGAGAATCCCAGAGCCTCCGTGGCAGGAGGCTGGGAGGGGTAAGTGGTGAGCAGGCATACGGCAGTGAGAAGCAGCAGCTCTATCACCCAGTCACAGGGTCTGTGTCCAGGGACTGTCTCTGAGCCAACTCATCATCCTAGTCTATCTCTGCAGCTCACTCCTGACACTGAAAATGGCCAGCAGGTACTGGTGCTGGACCCAAGGCAGCATTGTGCCACCACTCAGGACAAAATGTCCTGAGCCCAAGATTGACATGGAGGCCTGGGACTGTCATATCTCTCCTTCTAACCAAAGTACTCCCCTTGAATAAGAGGATCCTGGTCCTCAGCTTTTATCAACCTAAATGGGTCATTAGATATCCTAACCAGGCTGGTGTGCTCCATACCCTGCTGGGCACCAGTCTCTAATTACAAAATCTCTGTCCACCAAATATTAACCTTTCCATCTGTATGTGACTGCCTTATCCAACTGGTATCTGTTTGGGGGTACACTATACAAAACCCCTCAAACCCAATTTACAAGTCCCCAGCCCACCCACTCCCACAGTATTGCCAGACTAATAGCCACAAAGAGCATGTGTGAGTACACAAGATCACCTCTGGAGCACTGTCACCTGCTAGATGTATAACCTTAGGAAAATGCTCAACCTTCTTTCTCAGTTTGCTGGTATGCAGAATGGGAATAATCACAATGCCTACAATCCCAGGGTCAAATGAGTTAACACACATAAAATGTTGAGAACGGCGCCTGATATCAGTAGCAAAAATAAATGTTAACTACTCCTCTTCCAGCACCAGAGTCTACACCCGACTGACTGCCCTCTTCCCCACAGAACTCCCACATACAAACCTCTCCATGCTTTGCCTCTGTGTCCCACACGACTGAAGGTTCTAGAGAAACCCTAGTGAACAAGTCAAAACGCTCACAATATTTATATTCTAGAGGAAGAGACATAACGAAGTAAATATATAATAGAAGACTGACAGTATCAAAAGGTTCACACTAAGATTGGATGATGTAACAGAGAATCACAGAGAAGAAAGGCACATTTTCTGTGACAGTTGATGATGGGCCGGGCAGCCACAGAAGTAGTGACTTTGGAGCTCATGCTTGAGTCAAACATGGAAAGACCTAAAAGAGGGCTTCTCAACCATGGCACCATGGACACTTAGGAGCAGACAAGTCTTCACTGTGCGGGGCTGTCCTAAGCATCGTAAGGAGATCATAGGGTCCTGACTTTTAACCACTAGGTGCCAACAGCACCCCAAAAGTTGGGACGGGGTCCTCCTCATTGAATGATTCTGCAATGACAAATTAAGCAGCAACACTGTTACCATTCCAATCTCATTTCTTGACCCAAGCTATCACTTCCCATTCCTGATTACTAACTTGTTTTTCTTTCTCTATACAACCATATCTCGGCCTCTGTTGGCCTCTTGACCTTTGTGGAAGACCCCTGCTACTTCTTTGTTTGCACAATTCCTCTCCATCCTTTATTCCTCTGCTCAGAGTGCCTCACTGCCTAACTCATTTGGGTTTGTTGCATAAAACACACACTAGGTGCTTCAGATATTTTTGCTTAATGAATTAATCACTGTGTCTTCAAGGATTTTATGATCATTTAGAGTCCACAAAGTACATTCAGGCATAAGTCTCAAACAATACTAAAAGTGATACGTAACATAAGTAACAGAAAAGTGTTACTAGAGTTCAGATCCAGGAAAAAATACTTTCAAATAAGTGTTTTACTCATTCTCTAGAATAAAATAAATACCTTGTCTTGTAAATCTTGATTTACTTGTAACCAGTAAATCACAAACAAATGCAAGGTTGTAAACATGACCATTGCTCCCACTGGAAAGACCGCTACAGATACCAATGGATTATTTCAACGATAAGACTCCTATGAATGTAGGAAGACTCCATCTGTGTGTCTGAGGTCAGTGCTGAATGGTACCTTCCCCTCCCTTTCCCAAAGACACCACATCTACAAAGTTGTGTTCCTGTGCATGTGCGTGTCCCAGTCCTTTCCACCCCCAGGAGGGTCAACATCAGCTAGTGGACACTCACATGAAATCATCAGCTATCCACAACCAGTACCCCACACACCTTACCAATTATTCCATATTTTGCCTACTCTTTCTGGTGTCCCATCTTTGGCTATCACACCATCAATGACCTTATCTCAGATCATGAGAAGAACATAGAAATTGTTTGTCCCTTTGTTACAAACGTGAGTTTATAGGGGAGTATTCTGAGAAGAAGTCAAATCACCAAGCTAAAAACCTTCTAAGACAAACTTGAAAAACATACTCCCAGCTCAAAAGCAAACACACAATTCAGAGATTGGGAACTATCTTGGAATTTGGGCCAAAATGTTCATCCCATGGTTCCAGAAAAGAACAATCCCCTGGGTTTAAAGTTCAACAAGAATAAACTCACACTCAGGATTTCAGGAATGTGTCGTCAACCACACGAGTACATTCCTATAGCGGCCCCACTGGACGATCAGCATTGTGACACTGATGTTCGCAAATCTTCCCAACTCCTGGCTACAACAGTCGTCAGATTCCTTCTCCAGAGATAAATCAGAACTCAGGAGAAGAACATGAGCATATTACACAAAGATTGGTGTACAGATAAATTTTATTCCCATGTTTGTTGATAGCTCATAATAGTATTAGAAATCATGATAAACTAAAATAATAATTCCCTTTCCAATGTCCTAACCAACAGCAAAGTCATTCTCAAATAAACCTTCTCCAAAACACCCTCCCAGCTGCACAGAAGTAAAAATCTCCATTTTACAAGTGGTGATCTTGAGGCATAGACAGATCAAGCACTTCAGCCATGGCCAAAAGTATGGTCGGATGGTGAAACAAGACTTGGATATTTAAACTCCAGCTTAACTGGGAACCCAGTGCTCTGCTCCCCTCTTGATGTTACCTCTTAATATAGCACTTGGGTACAGCCCACATTTAAACACCTACTCACAGACTTTACACCAGATTACACTCCTCAAAGAAGCTGTGTTCCCAGACCCACATCTTGTACCCACACAGAGAATCCAAGAATTTTGGACTACAAGGGATCTTAAAGATTATCCAGCTCAGCCTCCTCATTTAGCCAATTATCTCAGTTCTCCTCACAGCGCCCTACAATTCTCCATCTCCAAATAAGGCAGTGTGCAAACTCAGGTGGAAGACTCCATCACCTGACCCATCCATGGCCTGTCAGGCCCTCCGGCCCCTGCATTCCAGCATCTACAAGCAAATCTGCCCTTTTTAGCACATATCCCGTCTTTTCAAACCTCCATGACTGTGCTGCCCCCTTGCCTGCCTAAATAGTCAATCTCCAACAACCAGTTCAAATGTTGCCTCCACGGCAAAGCATTCTCCCCTTCTCTTAGCATTGTTGCCCCTCCCCCCATTGTCCCATTGCACTTTTTGCACACCTCTGCTACAGTGCGGTCCATACTACATAGAAATCTGTGCTGCTTACATATCTGCCTTCTTCCAACAGAAGGTGAGATCCTTGAAGACAGGGACAGCGTTTCATTCATTTCTGTCATCCTTGCATCTAGCCTGGCACCCACTATAGCCTAAAATGCTAGAGGAAATGAGATCAAGATAAATAGAAGATGGAGGATGCTAAAGCCCAAGAAGTTAGGAGATTTGCTCAGGGTCACCAAATGGTCACACAGATTATATCCCGGAGGCCCCAACCAGCAGGTTTTGACCAGGAGTGAGAAAGACTTAGGAACCTACAGAACCCCAGCCACCTACCTCCTCTATCTTCTCTCCACCAAAGAGAAGAGTTTCTTGTTCATCTGGTGGGGACAATTGCAAGTGAAAATGACTATGAGAGGATTGAATCTTCCAGGAGTACAAGAGCAGCTGATGAGGGCACTCGGGTGACGAGTTTAATGAGTAAGAGTCTCCTCCATTAAAAGCAAATGCTCAGGGAAAGTGGGCATGCTCCTCTGTCTCCAGGGTTGCTACCATAACTGCTCTTCCACCACCAAGCCCTCCACCCCTCAACCTTCTAGCATAATAATCCCAAGGATAGTGTCTCTGGGGACAGTAGATCTTTCTGGCTGTCTCTCTAAAGTCTGGGAAAGCCCCGTGACTGATCACGGCCTCTCCTACTTGCAAGGAAAGCCAGCCAGGAAAGCCAGCCAGACGAGAGATTAGCCAGCTGGCAACAGCTACAGGGGTGGGGCGGCGTGAGCCCAGACCAGCCTCCCATCAAGGAATCAGGCCTTGCCAAAGGGTGAGGAGTCACCCGTTCCAGCCCACAGCCACCCTTTCTGACAGTGTCATAGCAATCCCCTCTCTGGGGCCTGGCCCCTCCCCAGCTGCCACCAATTTGCACCTCATTAGCAACAGCCTCTCCCCAGTGACAGTCCCTCAGAAATCCCAGACCAAGCACCTCATTGGTGCTAAATGAGCCTGGGTGTTTTGGGGAGAATGGCATCTGAGCTGCTAGGAAGCCAGGAGAGCACAGGCTACAGAGAGAAGCATGGCTTCAGGCAGAAACCAATGACTCCAGGTTGGGAGGTGATGAAATCAAAGGGATACGGGGACACTAGTTGTCTGCAAGGGAAAAGGCACTGAACCGGGCCAGGATGCCATCAGAAGTCACGGGAGGTGCCTTCTCTACTTAGATGCTCAAAAAAAGAAAAAAATGATGTTGGATTCTCCTTCTCCTTATCACATAGAGAGCTGAAAAAGCTAAGATGCCTAGGAAAGTCTTAAAAGTCCTTCAGAACTAAGACACATGATAAACGTTACTGTGTGTGTAAATATTCTAAAGAAACACACGAATATGTTTAATCCTCTATTGTTCTTACTGAGGACAAAGAAGAAGAGCAAAACTTTCAGCTCACCAAAGGGACAGGGACACAGCTTTATTTCACCTCCTCCAGAAATTCCCACTAATGTGAACTGGAGGAAATTACACCATCACAAGAAAAAGAAAGCAGGAGAGATGATGGGAAGAGATGGGCAGAAAGTCTGGAAGATGGAGAGGAAACTGAATTAGAGAAGGTAGAACAACCTGGAAATCCAGTGACTGAAGGAAGAAGCAAAACAGAAAGAGGTGGCTTCACACCACAGAATTCCAGAAAAGCCCAGGAATTAGATCCATCTGAAAATTAGCTCCTGGGGAAAGACCAAAAACAGGAAGAATTCATTATAGAGGGCACTTATGCCCCATTCAGAGCAGACTGCAATATTCCTATCACACACGGCCTTGAGATGGAAAATTTTGTTTTTGAAAAAGCTAAATGGAAGGAACTAGAAAGCCCTGTCCACTCTAGAATTGAGTGGGAGGCCCTCTATTAATACAGTGAGATCAAATGAAAGTCTACATCCTAAATAAAAACACAACCTCAGAGAAAGCTGTCAACCTCTTAAAAGATAGTGGATGATTCTTTCCTGAGAAAAACTAAACAGAAAATATGAATGTTTAGGGTTTTCCCAATAAAACAAAGAAGGACCCCATGGCGAAGCTTAAATGCTCAAGTCACACACACATAGAACTTCCATTGAGCCCTGCCAAGCTCTTACAGAATACTGGATTACCAGGTATTTGAGGAGTCTCCATCATGAAGATACCAACATCAATAGAAGAAGACAGAATTAATACAGAGTGAGTAAAACATTCAAAAAGTGTGGCACATATCCTCAAAGAGTACAAGAAGAAGATATTAAAGCCACAAAACAAGAATAAAGCCCTATAAAAAGGAACATCAGAAAATATGAAAGAGCTCTTAGGCATTAAAAGTGTAATCACACACATAAAAAAAAGTTTTTAATCCACTGAAAGGACAGAGAATAACAAGAAAATCTCTTGGAAGTCAGAATAAAAGTGAAGTAGAACATGAATAAAGAAGAAAGTTGGTTAGTCCAGTAAATACAATAGTTACATAATATAAATTCCAGGAAAAAAAAATTGGTAAGATGGAGAGAAAGAAAATATCCTTCCCCAACCCCCGCAAAAAAAAGATCAGAAAATTTCTTAGAACTGAGGGTTTTAAGATGCAAGAGATCTAAAAATTTCCACAGACCATGATCATATTGTTCCCAGGCTAAGGCACATCAATTTTGAAAATCTTAAGTAGCTGACATAAAGAAAAAATGACCCCCCAAAAAAGCCCAGAAAGAAAGAAAATGCATAGATTTTCTCCTTTGCAACTTCAGAAGCCGAGCAGCAACAGGGAAATGCCTTCACAATTCTGAGGTAAAATTATTCCAGTCTAGAACTCCATACCTTAAAAAGAAAATCCAACCAAGAATGAAGGTAGAGAAAAAGATATTCTCAGATATTCTAAATATCTACCTCCCAGGCACCCTCTCTGTGAAAGCTATCGCAGGACAGTTCACATCCTGAGAAACTTTTTCCACTTGGTAATCAAAAGCATTATGAAAGTTCTGGGAGGGGGGAACTCATACGCAATGTTTTGTTGTTGTTGTTGTTGAAATTGTGCCATCAAACATGGCATTCCACAAGAAAATGTGAAAAAAAAAAAGAAAATCTAGAAAACAGAAGATCCAAGAAAAGAAAAAGGCAGTGGGAAATTGAAATGATGGAAAAGAATGAGATACATAAAAACCAGTCCAGAGAGAAGCAGGAGGGCTACACACATTATTGCATAGGACAGAATGCAATAGAAAATTCATGATTCTGTTAAGTTTTTATAGAAGAATTAGAAATAAGTTCATATACAAATAATCTCAAGGTGAAGCCAATAATTCAAGGATGGAAAAGTCTTCCTAGCATAATGGGTAAGATTCATAAAGTCATAATGATATAAGCATTTATTAGTGGTTTAAATAAGTTTGTGTGTGACTACATTAGAAGAAGGGAGAAGGGACACTCTCAACTGAGAAAAATGACAAAACAGCCTTTGGTGGCATATTGAGTATAAATAAAAGAGTTTGTGCATCACAGAAGCTCAGGGGAAGGGAGTGTGAGGGAAAGGTGGGGAAAGGACTACCCACTGGGCTCTGTTATGAACCCTATAGTTCTGATTACAGCCTATACATCAAGCTTTACTTATGTATTCTTTGATTAAATAATATTTTAAAATAAAACCCAAAGATGATTCATCCATATACACCTGCAGGTGCACATGTACAAAATGATTTGCACCACTTGTAACCCTATGTTCCAAAGCTGACATTTAAGAAATTTGCCAGGAAAGTTCATAGGGGCCTCCTGTTATTCCAAGGCAGATACCATGTATGTGATTCAGCATGGTGGTGACAGCAATGTCTTGGGGCTATACAATTTACAATGCGCATACATCGTTTCAGCCACCTCAGAAGCCATACAAGACAAAAGGCATCATCAGCCTCATTTTTTAGATAAGGACTCAACCACATGTACACACACCACAACAAGTATGCACACTCTAGGTAGTAGGTGGCGGTGTTCTGTGACATGGATGGAGCAGCGACACAGGACAGAGTGTTTCCAAACACGTTTATGCCTTTGTCAGCCTAGGGAAGCAAAGAATGCAGATTTAAATGTAGACTATCCGGGGGGGAAAATTATGGGTCACATTTCTTTTTTCCATTTAAAATAAAACTGGCTTCATTAAGTAACTTGGGAAAAAATACACGACGTTTTTCACCTTAAAGCTTATTGTGGACTAACACTAGGACATTGCTTTAAAGTCTCTATGTTATTAAGTGAATTTGGTTTAAAAGCAGCTCTTATTTCTTAATCCTGCAATCGGTTAGCAGGATCGATTCCCCCATCAGGCAGGTCACAGGACTGCGCATCACTCAGGGTGGCCTTAAGCCAGGATTCTTCCCTTTCCCGCACGTTAATATTCCTTTGATCTGAAAGTTTCTCTCTCTCCTCTCCTATTTTTCTCTGTTTTCCACTTATATGAGAAAATGTTGGTTTTCTAAAATGCAGGACGTGAGCCAGCTCTCGGGCGTGGCAACACGAGGCACATAATGCAGACAATAAGCTGGGCGTCCTCCTAATCCTCCAGGAATGGGCATGAAAGCCAGCGGATGGCATTTGTCACACCAACTTTCCACCACAGTGTTGCACTCCATTTACTAAAAAAGATTAGGTCTGAAAAGAGCATGCGGTTTACAGCTGAATGCAAAGTCTTGCCTGCAAAACTGTATTTCTATTAACTGGTCCCTTCAATCTCTCTTCATGTAACAGTGTGCAACAGTCACCCAGACCTTTGACAAGGAACACATCAAAGCTGCCCAACTGCTATTTTCCAGTCAATTCAAAATGTACACTCCTCTTGTTAATTTGCTTAGTGATTTCTAGGTATTAGAATCGGGGGGAGAAAAACAGTCCACTTAACTCAAAATAAATAAATAAATAATAAAATTCCAAAGATGTGATTCTGGGAGTTTCTCCAAACAGTTTGGAAAGAAAAAGAAAAGTTCCCGGCTCAGCAGCAAGCCATGTTCCCAAATTTTCTGTGTGTTTACTTGTTGAGAACTTCGAAAAATGCTGTTTTGCTAAAATATCAATGAGTGACATCAAATTGAAACATCACTTGGTTACACTGCTTGATGCAAAAACGAGTTTTGTGTGCAGACTCAGGACAGCTCACTTCCTCCTTGCTTAGTCTTTCCCAAATTCTCACCTGAGACAAGATCATGCCACCTCCTATGGTCCTGAAGGCAAGAAAAGAGCCTGTCTCTTGGCCACCATGGTCACTGCAGAGAAAGCACAGATCTCTCGTCCCTCTTCATGCTCTTGTAAAAGGAGGCAGGCTCTTGTCCACCCTGGAGTGCTCAGAGGCATGTCAGGCTGGAGGTAACACTTCTGCAGCAAGGGCTTTTGCAACAACAACTTCTGTAGTTCCAGAAGCAGGGGAACCAGCAACGGCTCCAGGAAGAACAAGGATTTCCCCACATGAGAATAGAGAGCACTACCTCTCTGCTCCAAACCCTCAAATAGTTCCTTTTTTTAAAAAAATTTATTCTTCAGTTTTAGGTGAACACACATCTTTATTTTTGTTTCTACTTGGTGCTGAGAATCGAACCTGATGCCTCATGCATGCCAGGCGAGCACGCTACCACTGGAGCCACATCCCCAAGGTCTACCCTAACAAGCATTTAACAAACCTTCCCGACCTTATCTTCCACTCTGTGTCCCCACACTCAAGGCAAAATTCTTCCACTGTTCACACTGACGCACAAAGGTCATGCATGTCCACCACTGTCGTTTTCATACAATTCCTGCTGCCTGAAATGTTCCCTTCCTGTGCCCCCTCTCCTCCTGCTGAAATCCAACCAACGCTTCAAAGTCAATGCTCCAGGAAATCTTCTTGCACACAGAACTAACCTCTCCTCCTCAGGGTTTCTGTAGCCCAGAAGATCCCAGGCACCCCTTCCTCCTGCTGCTTTACCTTGCTTCAAGCCGCTGGTGTCTAACAAGTATAAAAGAATTTGATCTCTTTTATGTGGGGATTTCTAGGTTAAAAAATTCAAATGATCTATTTTAGGAATTTTTCAGAAGAGATTAGAATTCAAAGGAC
Organism: Callospermophilus lateralis; assembly: GCF_048772815.1. Lineage (NCBI taxonomy): Eukaryota > Metazoa > Chordata > Mammalia > Rodentia > Sciuridae > Callospermophilus > Callospermophilus lateralis. The sequence continues at coordinate 17,156,310 of NC_135305.1, read as the reverse complement.
TACGGTCCAAAATTCCGTTTCTCGTTTGCCATTTTGAACCTGGGGTATGTTTCCCATCATTGAATCAGATTTGAACAAATCCTTCAATCCCTTCTCTACCCAGCCATCTCCTCTTCCTCCCTAAAGAAGCAGACCTGCTGACTCCTCAGTCTGATGCTGATACCCATGCTGACCCCAAACGTTCCCCTCTTTGTTTTTATCAACTTGTAGGAGAGCAGATCTATTCTGTGCCTCTTAATCCCTAATTCTTGATATTCTTAATACCATATATTCTTAATAACAGAGATTCTGGTTTCTCTTTTATTTTTAGCACCTTTAGCATAGTGTTTCACAAGTAGTAGGCACTCAATACATTTTTTTTATTTACTCACCCAATAAATTAGAAGCAACTTAAAAATATTAAGGTAGAAACTATATATTATCTAACTTTGGATTCCTAACTTGAAATAATGTTTTGCACATATAACAGAGGAGTATTCCATAGCCATTCTGATAAAATAGGAACGTTTTTATCTAGGGAACTGCTCATGTGATAACACAGGTGAGAAAAACCCAACGTTCTCCCAGGGATATTGCTTTTATTTCAAGTATTTTTTCCCAGTTTCCAAGATCAAGGCTTCAAAGGGAGCATTGGGTATATGGAAGAGCCTCGGAGACCACTGAGAGTCATGTATTTCATTTCTCATCTTCTAAAGCTCCTCTGCCTTTCCATTTCTCATCATTCTCACAAATTATCTCCTTCCCTTCAGCAGAAGATGCACATTACTCGAGTTATTTTTAGAACACCCTTGTGTGCAATATTGGCAGTTCAAAGCACCAGAGAAAATCCACACACACACACACACACACACACTCACACACACACACACGGATTTTCTCCTGGGGCTTTTGTTCTGTCCTTGAAGCCCTTTTTGTAGTGTCCTCGGGTATTTTCCCTGGGCACCAGGTGAGCCACACTGAAAGTTTAAGTCCGTGGTGCATTTACTTTCATGTCTCCCCTGGTGAATTTAAAATAAATATTTACTGAATGTGATGGGAGCTCATGTTAAGAACAAAAGAGGAAGCAGGCAAAACAGTTTCTGTGATAGACACAACCTGAAGCCATAGGTCCACACTCCAACTCCATATGCCACACCCTGAAACACAAAGTACAAGGACCTACTGAGGGAGAAGCAGTCACACGGTGCCCACCCTCCATCCTACCCCCACATGCAACCACAAGCTGAGCTAACTCCTGGATGGCAGAATTCCCAGCCCACCCGAAAGCTGTAGAACATGTTCTCTTCTGCCCAGAGCTCTTTATGTGTGGCATGTACAGGAAGGTACAGTTTACAAAGAAAAAGGAAGACAAATTCCTTGTCCTTCTCCTTATGGAACTCAGTCACCACTGCAGTGAGAAAAGGAGGAGCACGTGACAATTATACTCCTAAAATACAACTTCTTAGCTAGGGAACTGGACTTCTTAATTCAAGAACTACACCCCTCAAGGTCATCATTCAAGGATGGCTAGCTAGAGGTTTCTGTAATTTTGATAAATTAATATCTTGACATGTCCCTCAAAGCAGCAGTGTTCCACTGAACTTTCTGCAGTGGCAAAAAATGTTCTGTGTGTGATGCTCAGGATGGTAGCCTCTCTCCTCATGCGGCCCTTAAGCACAAGATGTGTGGTTACTGTGACTAACTGGATTTTGCGTTTAATTTGTTTAATTGGTTTTGATAGGCACATGAGGCCAGTGCCCACTGCATCGGACAGCAAGTCCCTTGTACCTGAAATGGTAAAATGCTCTCCTTTGGGCAAAACGTCATCTTGGCTACCAAATATAGGTTTGGCCAAAGTATAAATGGGTTTCTTTATCAGCTTTGTATCACCTCACTGAAAGCAAGTTTTACCAAGACCTTTTGGACAAAGAGCCAAAAGCAGTTTTAGAAGACTTAACCACAGGCATTTCTCTACTAACCAAAGGGCCAAGGAAGGGAAGGGTGGGGTTAAGTCAAAGAAATACAGGTAATACTAACCAATACTTAAGAGAGATCTTGTCCTTTCTTATTAAGGAAAGAGGAGAGAAAGAAAGGGATGAATGATGAACTTTCTAGAACTGTTTGGTATCTAAAATAAATATGAAACACACCAAGTAAACATTAAGCCAAACTGAAATGACAAATCTGAAGAGCAGTTGTTGCAACCTAAGCAAAACTTTAGAAATGTCATCAGTAATTTGTTGAATTGGCGGTCTGGCAGTTTGGTTTTAAAGCAGCCAGCCAGCACCCCTGCAAATCCATATCCATTACCAATGAACACACAAGGGAAGGAAGCCCCAGAACTATATGCCCAGCATGGAGGCTGTGTCCTGCACTAGGGCACCCAGAGAAAGAGCAGGTGGAGACTGAAATCCAGCCCATGTGCCACCCACCACCTGCTTGGTCGTGGCTTGGGGACTGACTGAGCTCTGCAATGAGGGAGGAGGTCTATAAATTTGTCCACCCAGACTTGAGACCTATTTCTAATTTGAACAAAAATACTCTATGTGCTAGCAGTGGCCTTGGTTAGACAACATTTTTAGTTGCTCCAATTTCATAAAGAAAACCATGGATAACTCAGTATAATGTCAAATTAGAGAGAGACAGACATGTAGAGGGGACTGAAAATCACCTTCAGATAAAGATGAGAATGAAAGTGAAGATAGTTCTGACTACAGGAAGGAGGGATGAAGAGATGTGTGGTATCCGACTCTAAATATTTAAAGACCTATCACATAGAAAAGCAGAAAAGGGTTATCTGGAAGGTCCCCTAGAAGTGAAACTATAATGCCAGCAGTTAGAAAATGAAGGAGTCAGTTTTGGACATGACGCGGGAGCAGCAGGGTGAATGAGAATAACTGTGGGCTGTGGGTGACTGGAATGGACTCCCTCAGTTATTAGCTCTTTGACTGGAAGCAAATAATTTCCCTTCTGTAAGACTCAGACTCCTCATCTTTAAAACAGAGATAACTAACCTAGAGAATTTTATATAATTAAATAACAACAAAAAGGAAGCAAAAAGTTACCTAATTCATGTTAATATTTGCTAAATAATAATCCATTCCTTTTTCCTATCATGAAAACTCTAACCATGAAGATCTGGCCAATGGTATAAATGTCTACCTAAGGCAACTCACTGTCTGGCACTTCCTGGCACTGAGGCCATTCACCAGAAGAGGCTGGCAGAATCTCTCATTGGTTTTTTTTTTTTTAATTATAAGATCAATGTATATTCATTTGTGAATTTTTTAAAGAAAATGTCCAGTATATTACACTTTCAAATATGGCTAGCAGATTTTTAAATTTCTTTTTAATTTGTTTTAATTAGTTATACATGACAATAGAATTCATTTAAGCACTTTGATATATCATACATAGATGGGATATAATTTCTCATTTTTCTGAGTGTATACTCATTGACATTTTTTTCAGTTAGATTTTAATATTTTTAGTTGCAAGCAATGAAAACCAACCCTAGTTAATGCAGGCAATAAGGAAATTAATGGGGAAGATACTGTTCACAGTTCAATCGGAAGGATGGTGATCCGTGCGGGGCATAAAGACAGGAGCCAGAGCAGCATGAAGTGTCCTACCAGAGCACTACTAATGGACACAGACAAACCAGCAGTCCCTTTGCCAGTCCATAGGAGTCCCAGTACACACAGTCTGGGTGCCCATGGCCAGGTCATGCGCTTGCCCTTAGGTGGCAGAATCACAGTGAGAGGAAGGCTCCTAACCCCACCCTCAGCTGCTAAGGAAGAGCTGGTTTCTGGTGGTGAGTGAGGCACCTTGATTCTGAGCCCCACCAAGCTGCATGCGACAGGGTAGAGGTAATTTCCAAACAGGGTTCTTTAGTCACATAGTTATCCTGGGATACTGCACAGAGCATTCTGGGATTCACATTCCCAGTTCCACTGTTTGCTGGCTTGTGTGTTATTTCATTGTCTTGTGCCTCTGTTTCCTTTTCTGTAAAGCTGCAGGTAACAGAGTATCTACTACAAAAGCCTTGGAAGAACATACTGAAACTGTGTAGGTAAAGCACTCTGCATAGTTCCTGGTGCACAGTAAGGCTTCAAGAACTGTTCCTGGTATTGCTGTGAATAATGCTGAGTGCGGATCATGAGCTCCTCCCAAACCCAATATCCTTCTGAGAGAGACTTAGGACCTTGCACCTCTGTGACCTTTAGTCCTCTCCTCCCCAGCCGTCTTGACTTAGTTTCCCTATGCAGATAATGGCTTCCTGCAAGGCCAGAGCTGCTTCAGCAAGGCTGTTTCAAGTAATTGTAAAAAGTGCACAAGGAAATATATGAGAGGCAGTAATTGCTGGAGAGATGCTAAAAACAACCATATTAATGAACCCAATAGCACAGTGGGAATAACCATTCACCATTTGTGAATTCATCCATGTATTACTTCTTCTGAATATCACTTTTAGTTCCTAGAAGAGGTACTTTGACTTAAATGGGAGGGCAACTTACTGGAAGTTAAAGAGGAGCTTCCGAGCATCCCAGCTACTCCCGGAAAGAGGCATTTTCTCTCAAATAGCTTGAGGAGGGGTGGGGGAGACTGTGAGGGAAGAGCACTCTTAGAAAGCAACAAAGTGTGCTCCTGTAACAAGTCCCATGAAGCAGTTCTCTGGAGAAAATATAATTGTCCAGACGCACCCACATTTCACCACAGTTTGGCAAGTCACAACAGAGATGGCAGAAATGCCTGAGGAGGCCAGGCCAAGGGCTTCCACACACGGTTCAGGCCATCTTCAAAATTGATGAGTGCAATCCAAAAAATACCCTTGACCCTGGCATCTTTGCATTGGACATCTCCCATTCACACAGACACCTGTGAGGACATCAAATACAGGTCTTCCTCTACACTTATGCTCTTTCTTCCTGTTGGACTGAACTCCATGATTTTCTCTAACTTCCTTTTTAAGAGCCTTCCCTGGCCAGCAAACACCCAGTACAATGAAATCTTGGCCATGCTCCAGCTCCTTGGCTGCAACATCAAATTCCGTTCTAGACCATGTTACTTCAAACAAGTTAGAATTCCAAATTACCCACAGTATCCCACTGAGATGGTATCAGTTCGTGTCAAATATGGCCTCAAAACATACCTCTTTGTCTGCCGTTTTTTCTGGAGATACTTCCAAATTCTTACAACCGCGAGTGGCCTGCGCTTGCCGCCGCCCACCGTTCATCACGTGCAGAACGCAAAATTCTGGTTATCAGGTGATCGGCTCTATGGAATTTTCTCTGTATATCCAAAAAATATGTCAAGGTAGCTATTTCTTCTTCCAAAATCATTGAGCTGCAGGAGCATGTGCTCTATGGAGACCTGAAATGCAGTTGCTATAAAAATGAAATGCTATTCTTGGAATACCTATGTCATTACTTGAACTGAATCTCCTTTACAATGAAATGGCTGCTGCTTAGCAACTAATGCAAAGAGTCTGAACATCTCCTTCTCTCTCTCTCTCTCTCTCTCTCTCCCCTCTTTTTCTTTTTCCCCAGTAGCAGGAGGAGTATTAGACATGCATTAGCCACACATGTGGTTGCATGTTTTCACATACACCGGAAGGGTAATGAGGACAGCAATGAGGTCATCCTTGTTATCAATGTAATATGGATTTGATACCCCAGATGGTGACTGATTTTAAATTTGTTCATTGTGATTTACAAACCAGATTGATTCAAGGAAATGAAATTAACAAGAGGAAAATGCTGCTGTCATTCTATGGATGGATATGTGGGATCAGTGTTCTAAAGTCAAAAAAAGATGGGATTTCAGATCCAAAACCCAGCCTGCCTTGCAGTGCCCTTCATTGGCAGGTGGCTGGGGAAGTGACTTAGCAGCCGTGACTTTACTGAATTGTAGAATGGCTCTGAACACAGCATGGGGTTGTCTAAGATTGTTTTGAGCATAGAATTAGATCATTGATGTGAAAGTTTATAAATGGTAAGTCTTAGAGGCACCATGCACATTTCATTATTATTAAGTACCTAACTTTAGTCACTATTAACAGTTAAAGAAATCTCCAAAAATTGGTTTTCAAAAAAAAAAAAACAAAACAAAAAACAAATCCCTTAGATTTTGTTACAAGTAATGCTGCACTGGCTCATAGAAAGCTTCTGTTTTAATCTTTAAATAGCTTCAAAGTTTATTTTTGAGCTAGAGATTTATTTTCCGAAGAAATTCTGAAGGTTTTCTTCAAATGTGAAAGAATGACTCAGGTTTTTTAAATGTTCCTTTGGAACTTTCTAGGTGTCTATAACTGCATATGTGAACATACTTATGAATTCTGAAGGGCATTGTTATGGAAAAATTAATACTATAAATACTTGCAGCCTGAACAGGTCACTAGTGAAAGGTAAAAGACTCACTTCTCCTAAGAATTTTTTTTTTATTCAAATGATGCCGTCTGTATCATCTTCACCATGTCAAACACAAGTACATTGGTCCTCACTTCTTCACTGGACCCTGATCCATGTACAATCTCTTACCCGCTTCGGTTCCCCTCTGATTAAACAAGTCATGAGGTCTTGTCCTAGAGGTAGAATTTAAAGGAAATAGTACGAGATTATAATCCCTGCAATCATTTTCTGGCCCCATGAAATTGGATTCATTTCCCCATCTCATGCAATGGAAAATTCATATAGTTTTCAGAAAGTTCAACCTTGACTTCCCTGCAACTGACAGTAGCACAAAGTTACTCACAGACCTCGCTCCTGCACTTAGACAGAAAAGAAATATACTCTTATCAATCGACTTCTGTTAAGGCCTTCCTCTGTCCTGGTGGGCCTAGTGGGGCCCACCGTGATGAAATATATGGGTTTATGCCCTCCGGGGATTGTGGTCTAATGAGCCACTAGATTGAGGAAACATGCCTGTCTGCACACAGAAAATGGGAAAGGGTGAAGGAAGAACCAAAGCGAAGATCGACATGACTCAAGCATCCTGCAAGGAGCCCTCTTCGATATGCCTGCCACTTAACTGGCCGGGTGACCTCAGGCAAGGTGCTTAAACTCTAAGCCTCTATGTCTTTATCTGCAAAAGGGAAATTGGGTGTTCAATGAAATACTGTACATAAAATGCTTAGTAGTTCTTGGCAGAGAATAGGCATTTAATAAAATCAATAACTTGTAATGATTAATATTCATAGGTAGTGAGGTAAGCGAATGCTTGCAGCAAGTATTTGTACTGAACAAAGTCTTCCTTTCACTGACTTGCACTTTACCAAACATTTATCAGTGCATGGACTGCTTTTTGCTGCCTCAGGGAACGATCTATCAGAAGCACCTCCTAGGCCATTTAGAGAAAAGACAGGGTGGGCTGGAGCTTTGGACCAAATATCTGTGTCCTCCCCAAATCCATATGCTGCAATCCTTATTCCCAAGGTGACGGCATGAGGAGGTGGGTCCTCTGGAGGGGATCAGGTCAAGAAAAGCAGAACCCTTATGAATGAGTTTAGAGGTCTTCTGAGAGCTCATTCTAGCTCTCTCTACCCTCTACTGTAGACACACAGTGAGAAGGTGGCCACTTGCAGCCCAGAAGAGAGCCTTCACCAGAACCTGACTGTTCAGGCACCCAGATCTCAACTTCTAGCCTCCAGACCTGTGAGAAGAAGTGTCTGTTGTAGGTAAGCCACCTGGTCCACGATACTTCCTTACAGCAGTGGGAGCCGAGTCAGCTGGGGGGGCCACTCAGCCCCATGGCTGTGCACTCTGTCAGGGCAGTTCATGCTCTGCAGCCTCTGGGACTCACACTTTTTCTATTTCCTGTATAACTTAAGGTGGAAGGGACTTCCATCAACTAGAGAGAAACAAATACATATCACGGCTCAGTCTTTGCATTGAGAAGAGGCCATTTTAAAGAGGAGGATCTGTTTTAAGTCAGACTCTCCCTAAAAAGCCTCCACAGGAATTGCTCTCTGAGAGGGCTTGCCTCTTTGCCTGTCACATACAATGATGGGATCCCAGTACTTTTAGCCTGAGGAATGTTCCAGAAGTTTGCCTCCAAATGATACCCTTTCCAAATGCTTCCACCCAGGCTTATATAAGACTCTTTTTATCTTTAAACAACTTGTTTTCAAGTTATTTTTTAATAGATACTAATTTTTCCATAGAAGTCTTGGCATCTTTCTCACATCAAAGGAACGCCATATTTAAAAATGTACTTTACTCCTTCCAGGGAGGCTATTTTCTGGCTATTTCCTACAAATCCATGTGATACACAGATATCCAAACTGTGTTATCTTTGCCTTTGGAGGGAAAAAAAGGGGGTGGGGGTCATCCCTTCAAAACGTATTTGTCCTGAGCCAGCTTTATTTGTTCAACAAATATTTAAAAGCTATCTATAGATTTTAAACATGAATTCTGCTGTTTGGCCTGGTTGGGCTAACTCGGAACTCCCCAGAAGGCTGAGTCTCCCATTTCTGAAATAATCCAGGGCAGGCGGTGTGGGGGGGGCTTTGTCCTCTGACGGCCAGCGTCTGTGTAGTGAGGCGGACAGCACCAGGACAGGCCCGAAGAGGACCAGCCTCCGTTCTGGAGTCACAGGTGACAGCTCTATTTCCAGTGCTTCTATCTTGATCTACTTATCTCTTCCTGACACTGAGAAGCCCAGCCACCCCTCCGGCCCACCTCCACACCTGACTTCCTGCTCTTGGGTGACCCTCTGGCCGTCTGCGTCACTGCTCCCCCACCCCTCTGCACACTCACTGTGCCTATCTTCCCTGACCTCTGCCTTCTGTCACTCCATTTCCCAGAGCACCCAGAAGCAGCCTCCTGCAGCCACTTAGTAAGGATGGCCTTTGCTGGGCTGGGGCTGCGGCCCATGGCAGAGCACTTGCATAGCAACCACGAGGCCCTAGGGTCTGTCCCCAGCACTGCAAGGAAAAGTAGAATGCAAGGAAAAGTACATATTCTTCATCCTCATGAGCACCAAAACCTGCAAATTAAATGTCTTGGATGGGGGCTGGGGTTATAGCTCAGCAGTAGAGCACTTGCCTCATATTTGTAAGGTACTGGGTTTGATCCTCAGCACTGCATAAAAAATAAATAAAACAAATAAAGATGTTATGTCCATCTTTAAAAAAAAAGTCTTGAATGTATAAAATAAATCATTTTCATAAAATCTGAATAATTTTACCATCAGCTACTGACTTTTGACAGACATTCATTGTTTTAAAGAACAATAAATACTGGACTTAAGTTAGAATACCACTTTAATAAACACCCATGGCATTTATTTTGTGACAACGAGTGTTGTAAGTATCAACTTAAACTTGAAATAAGTCCTATGGGTTGGTGCTGCTATGGTTATCATTTTACACATGGGAGAACTATGGCATAGAGAGTGTGGAACTAGGCAGCAGTACTTCAGAGTCAGGGCTCTTAACCAGTACCCTACTTGAATAATTGAAGGTTAAGAATAATGAGATTTAACTGCAGTGTAATTATTATCATTTTAAGCTTTGAAAGTTTTCCTCTATATCCAACAAAAACCAGACTACTAATGTAGCTTCAACCAGAATTGGCTCCTTATCAGAAAATTATTTATGAGCCTAAACATCTAAAGGCAAATCTCCATTTGAGGAAACTCATGGAGGTTAGATACAAGAACCACAGAAGTCCCTGTTAGAAAGCCGTAGCCTTTAAAGAACGGTATCTGCTCCATTTCAAAAGCACACAAAACTCAGGGCTGAAAGGGATTAACATTCAAATTTGTCCACTAAGACTTTCTTCCCACCCCTTCCCAGTCACAGCCTCCCCCTCGCCAGCTCGCACACACTCAAGACTTGCTTTTCTTCAGAATAGCCCACACTGGGTTCATGCACCTCTCTCTGAGGATGACGGGAAACTCACAAGCCGTTCTTCAAGGGCTTCGTAGGTTACAGGAAGAAAAAGCAGCTGTGGTTAAATGAGGTCAAAACAAAGCAAAAGCTAAGAGTCACCAAGGGAGCTCACCATGCTTCCTTCAACAACTTTCCCGCCAGCATCAACCAAATGGGTTGGAAAGAAGGAGTGAGTGAAGCCCTCCACAGCAGAGGTTGCCGGCTGGCTGGACAGCAGCCTGGACAGACCCAGGAGCACTGGATCGCCTTCTCTCTGCGTTGTTAAGTTCTAATCACAGAAGGAAATGTCAAGAGAAAATTCCCTGAAGAGAACATCAATGTGGCCCCTTGGACAGGGATGAGACGGACAGAAAGAGAACCAGAGAGCTAATTAGTGCTACTCAGAAGGCAAAATAAGACCTTTTCTTTGACAAAGTGCAAACAGATGGTTAAGAAGCACTTCATCCACCCCTCTTGAGCCTCCAACAGCTGGTTGAAAGGCCAGAGCAGGTACTCAAACAGGAAGCTGTAGGCAGCAACAGCCCTGGGCTGCTGGACCAAACGTAAAGGAGAAGACAGACTTTTCTTTTAATGGAAAGGAAATCGCAATTGAGATGGTGCCCAGATGAACAACAGTAGTTGATTTGAAAATGTCAGTAAGTTGTATTCATTCAATAATTTACCCAATACCTACTAAGCAAGAAGAGGAAGATAATCACGTAATAAGGTGCAGTTCCTGTCTTCAACGAGACTAACAACTCAGTGTAGACAAGAATTACAAAAGCTGTCTCTGAGAAGGGTGCTACGCTGAGCCCTTTCCATAAAGTAACTGACTTAATTTTCACAAAAAACTTCCTGGACAGGTATTGCCACCACAGCACTTTAGAGAGAGCTCTGCTGAACCACAAAGAGGTTACATAACTTGCCCAAGATCAGCTGGAAGATGCCAGGTTCAAACCCAAGTCTAATTCCCAGGACAGAAAATTACAATGTGGTCCTAACACAGCTGTTGAAGAAGCCACACAAGAATGGGAAGGACCAAGCACCATCCACACAAAGTGGACAAGCTCCCTAAGAAGTCCATCTGGTGAGCAAGCCAGACACGAGATGAGCGCATTATGCACAGGCAGACATAACTTGGTGTTTTATTTCTTTAATTTTCTACAGTATACTGGTTTGTTATGTCTTGTGATAGGCTCCAACCAGTTCAAACAATTAAAAAGTAATCCATTTTATGATTATTTTAAGATTCAAATCTAATGGCTTATATTTGGCTGTGCTCTTGACCCTCCTTCCTAAAGCTCAAAACCACCTTCATTTGCAGTAACTAGTGTCCTAAGACCACAATTATAGGAGAAACACTTTATTATATTAGTCTCCAGAATTACCACTCTATATTAGTCTCCAGAATTACCACTGCAAATACACCCATGTGAGCACAAACATCTCAGCCCGGGGCATAAGCAATGGCTTCTCCAGATGCCCCTGTGTACTCAATTCCTGGGATGCCTTGGGGGTCACATAGGAAACACATATCCCAGATCCCAACCTTGAAGAACACAGAGGTACAGCTAGGTTGGCCCTTCCTGGGAGTCCTCATTTTCTCAGATTAGAAAGTGGAGTGTCGGAAAGAGCCAGTGTGCCTCTAATTTAATTTGGCCCCACGAAGCAATGGTGTTGTTGCCACAACAGAATTGAAAGGCAGCAAAGCCCTCCTTCACCTCTCCAGCCCCCAAAACACAGGGTCTTGTGCTGGGTAAAGCCTCCAAAATATGGATCACAGTGGAGAGGGGATAAACTGAAATGAAGCTCACTTGGTGCATGTCCTAACTGAGGAAATCGACACTGAGTCAGTACCTAAGTCACTATTGAGGAAGGAAATATTAAATTAGAACTGAGGCTTTTATCTGATCCTGAAGTTTCTAAATATCTAACAAATGTGCAAAGCACAGATTAAAAACATAAAATAAAATTGATTTACAAAGAAGGATGCTGATAATGACATTCAGAAAACAAAGTTTCCCCAGACACTACTGATTCCAGTGCACAGGGAAGGACAATGTCCGGGTTACCCTATTTGGCTTCCAACTCCACAACATGTTTCTTATAATAACACAATCTTGTTTTGTGGGACAAAACACAAAATGGAGATATAGTCAGCCCTCTGTATCTGTGAGTTCTGCATCATGGATCCAATCAACCACAGATTGAAAAATATGCAGAAAAAATAACTGCATATGTACTAAGCATGTATAGACTCTTCTTGTCATTACTTGCTTAACAATACACTGTGACAACAATTTGCAGAGCATTTACATTGTATTAGGTATTATGGGTATTCAGATATGATTGAAAGCTTAAGGGAGGATGTTCACGGGTTCTATGCAAATACTATACCATTTTATATAAGGAACTCCAGCACCTGAAGATTAGAAATCTGCAGAAGGATCCTGGAACCAATTGCCCACAAATACTGAGAGATGATCTTAATATGCTCGTATCGTCAACCTACCAAGAATAAAAGATCTTTTTTTTTTTTTAACCTGGTTGGCTAATCTAAGAAGTTTAATATTCCTTGCTGCTACTTCTACAGAAACTTCCTTTAAGAAAGGTCAAGTATTTCCATCCTGGTTTGTGTATGTGGAGAAACTGAAGCACAGGCATTGAGCTCTTACAAGTAGTGGTAACTGCCCCGGCCTCCTAACAAGCAAAATCATACTTCATCTTCTTCTGTGTGCCGCCCAGGGAAGTACAGACAGGGCAACTTGTCCCCAGACCTGGGTCCCCCTAAACAATACCCATGGGAATTATTTCCAAAGACGTATTCACTTTTAACATGGATGGCTTCACAGAGATGGCAGATGTCACGCAGGTGGTTCTGTTCTCAGACATGAAATCAATCTACTTGCCAATAATCATGAATTTATATTCACTTTTTATTTCCAACATAGCAGAGGAGTTCCCTACAATCACACAACCAAAGGACCATTGTACAAAGAATAAAGCATACAAGAGATAATGTAGAATACAATAACTAACAGAATGCTATGGAGGAAGCAGCTTACACTGTACAGACACACATAGGTATACACACACACACACACACACACACACCCCACAAATTCAAGTCTAAAGTAATTGTTTGAGGATGTAATCTAAAGAGAAAATCCTTCACAGTCAGATCTCTGTTGAAAATCTGCCTCCTGCCTGAGCTCTATTCTTTAGGTTTGTTTTCTAAAAAAACAGAAATAGGCATGATGACATCATAGGACTGTCATGAATATCAAGTAAGATGGACCATACAGTAATGCTTAGCATAGTGCTTGAAAGACAAGAAACATCAGCAACTTTCTCTTTCCCTCCCTTGTGTGCTACTGAAAGGTTTTTTTTTCCCTCTCTTCAGTTTTACTGACTTAAATGGGAATTCTTACAGCAGTTTTTTAAAACTACACATTATATAGTCATTTGCACATATGTATCTGTTGCAGCACCATAATTTGCAAAGAAAAAAGAAGTAGTAATTTTAAGAGAAAAGTACCAGCTCACTTGCACTGCCTTCTAAACCCTTCAGCTTTACAGTCTACAGAGACTATTTGCTCTAGGGGTGCAAGTTCTGAAATAAAGGAAAAATTCTCATGGGAAAAAACGGTTCCCAAAAAAGCCAACAAAGGAAAGATAATGAGGGGAAATCTAGGGGTATATAAAGGAGTTTATTTTACTTAACAAAGTAAAAGTCAAGCAAAATGAATAATCTGCCTCCAGAAATAGTTATTTAAAGGCTTTTTGTAAAGGGCTCTGGTTCCTAAAAAGACAGGAGTCACTGCATATGCCCACCCACTCTTCATTTTATTTTTAAACCCTAGCTTATATGTTCCTTAGCAACAAGAGGAGCAGATGAGACCCCCCTACACACAGAGAGACACACACACCCTCTCTCCCCAAGCCCCTTCTCCTTTTCTATCAAGTTCCATTCTGCAAATATCCATGTGCTTCCAAAGACATTTTTTAACCTACCTGAAAATTGCCACTTCCCCACCTCGAAGGATCCCCTGCACACAAGCAACCCCCCACACTCTAGCTGAACTCTTCTGTGTAGACTCCACTCAGGGAGGCCTTTCTGACTCCTCTCCAGTAACTCCCACCAGTCCCCGTCCTCAGCTGACCCCCAGGAGCCAGGCAGAGTTGTCCTCACTGAGAAGCCCACACCCAACCTGAGCCCAACTGCTCTTTCCTTACATACCTTTCCTTAGCCCTCCAGTAGAATCTGTCAGGCCTGGCTGCATCCCTGTATCCAGCACCAATGGCCACCATGGCAGTTGGGTAGGCCATTTTTTATTGTTAAACAAATTATTAAAATAAATAAATATCAGTGATCAAAATGCAGAGGCTCCTGGACAAACATGTGCCAGGTGAAATCACCCACTTTCTCCCTGTCTTTCTCCTGGCTTGGGAACAGCCTGGCCTCGTTTGGCTGGGCAGGGTGTATGAATTCAAAGGTCAATAGTTTAGCCTTTGGGGGAAAAAAAAATAGGGCAGCAATCCTCAGACATTGCTGTGCTTCAGCATCACCTGAGGAACTTGATAAGAAGTCCCACCCACAGAGAATTCAATGCTGTAAATCCAAGGTGGCAAACATTTTAACCAGCAACCTGAGGTGACGTGTATACAGGTATTTCACTAAATTGGAGGCTTTAATTGAAAAGAAATGATGTCCAAGAAGTAGAAGCCACTTCTACGAACTTTAAGGCAGATGCAATATTATTTATTATCACTTTCTAGAAAAACACTGCCTATGTGTGAGTACACACTTACACATGCCGGTTGCCTGTGTAAGACAACAGTTCATACAGAGTACATTTCCAGGAGAGAGGCTCAGAGAATGACCCCTGCCAAGAGGCAAACTGGAATGATTTCCCTTGCAAAGGATAGCTTTGAAGCTCCACCCAATGAGAAGTCTGATGAATACTGATCACTCAGGAGGATCCCTCAGTCCAGAAACCCAGGATCCAGACCCACCATGTGCTCCCCAAAATAACCCCATCCAAACACACATCACCTAAATTAGGCTAAATGTGGTCCCTGCTCCCCTAAGGGCCAGAAGGGCCATTGAAGCTAGGAAGCAGAGCCAGCAGTGTCCTAGCATACCTCCCTAGAGCGGCCCCACTCCCCACCACCTGCCTATTTTTAGAAACTGAAAATATAAAAAGAAAGATCCACTTGGATCTGATCTGTGTAAGTAACTAAGAGAACAACACAGGTGGAAACTCCCTGAGCATGCAGGAAGCAGAATGCAGGCACGGGATGCAGAAGCTGTCACCACACCAGGAACACCTTTAGGAAGCATCAGAAGTCACATTTAGACACACAGCACATGCCCCAGTGCCAGGGCCTCCAGTCCAGGCAATGCCTGTGGGGATCCCAGTGATTCACACACCTGCCCCCATAAATAAAGCACACCCTCGCAAACCCACACACCTCTGTCATCTGCTTTTGCTTACATAACAGCACATGGTGTGACAGGCCTAATACTTTAGATGGTGTTCTGGAAGGTACTGCTAACTCAAAAGGAGTTGGGTTATAAGACTGCTCTCACTGACCCCTTTTCAAGAAACACTCCAGAAACTGAAAATATAAAAAGCACAAATATCAAGTACAAATCTTTATAAATCTATGCTTGCTTCTCACCTCAACTTCTAAAACCAATAAGCATTAAGTATAGTCTCAGCATCTTCTTGCCTGAGGATCTTGTGGGGGTGGGGGGGGGGTCGCAGAGAACGTACTGAATCTTCATTTCTCATGTTTGGGTCCTGACACAATTAGGGGTCATTTTTTGTCCTAATTTGATGGCCATCTAGCTCACACTGTCCTTGTTTCACAAATACATCCATCTTTAGGTACATGTGAGGGTCAGTTCTCCCCCTCACCCCTCGCTTGCCAGTAGGCTCCCCACATCATCTTCTGGTCACACCCAGCGGAGAAGCAGAGAGCACATGTATGCGTAACCCTCATAAGCAGTGGCGTATCTACAGATAAGAGACCGGTATCCTACTCTCCCTTAGTGGAGGATTTCCAGGCAGGTGTAGTGCTGTTCTTTTCTGCTCGGGGAAGTGACCTCGGTCATCAAGTAGTGCCAAAGGTTCATCAAGTGAAATCTGGAGTGTGGAGCAAGTGGTTGAGAGGACGCTGGCTTAGGGGCAACTTTGATGACTTTTCTCAAGAAAACTAAGAACCTCTGGGTCTGTGCCTCCCCCCACCCCACCTCTCTCTCTCTCTCTCTCTCTCTCTCTCTCACACACACACACACACACACACACACACACACACACACGTATTTTTGTTATCCTGACTTCAGGGACTCGGTCTTCTCTCCAGTTACAGATACATCCCTCCTTAGGCGTTAGGGGGAATCCAGGCTCACGTAGCTTCCCTCCAGCCCAGAATGATGGAATGAGAAGAGAACAACAGAGAGGGGGCGGGGGGGAGAGGGAGACGAGGGCAGGAGAGAGACTGAGACTATGAGGCACCCCAACAACTCCGTGGAAGCGCCTCTCGGAGAGAAGAGTCGCTCCCCGCCCTCGGCGGCACCTGTCTGCGGCTCCTGGGCTCCCCGCGCCTACCTGTAAGAGACCTGCTTCCGGAAAGTTAAGTTCCTCAGCTTCTCCTCCAGCGCCTCATCCTTCTCCTTCTGGCCGGCGACCGCGGGCTCTTCTAGGGCAGCGGCCCCCGCCGCAGCCGTTGCTCCTACGCCCCGCGGGTCCGCGCCGCCCTCGGCGCCCAGGCAGCAGCTCCCGGCGCCGCTTCCGCTGCTGCTGCTGCCGCCCGTCGCCCCCTTCTCCTCTCCCGCCGAGGAGCTGGGGTTCATGGCGACCGCTCTGGCGGCCGCGGAGGGAGCCGAGGCGGCGTCGCTGTAGAGGCCCGGCCCGCGGACGGCGCTGGCGGCGGCGGCGGCGGCGGCTGCAGGAGCTCGGGCAGGTCCGCGCGCCGCTGGCAGGGGCAGCAAATGGCAGCCCCTTCCCGCAGCATCCATCCGCGGCTGCACGGCACCGAGGCATTGTGGGAAACTCCGTGCCTCCACTCCCCCTCCCCGACCAATCAGAGGCTACCTCTCTCCTTCTCCCCCTCCCTCCCCCGGCCAGCCGGCGCCCTCCGGCCGCCCCCCACCCCCAAGCCTTTCCCTAAATCCTGAGCAAAGGCAAGGGCTGAACCCGAACTCTGCCCGGAGGCGACTGGCTGCCAGAGAGGAGGAGAAGAGGGAACGAGGCGCCGCCGGGCGAGGGGCGCTGGGGCACAAACACTGGCATCAGGGAAGAAGAGCGCCCGGGGAAACTCGGAGGAGAGCGTGCCGCGCCCTGGTTAAAGCAGGAGGGAACGGGGACCAGGACCAGAGAATTGCTCTGCGCTGGCAGTTGCCGGTGAGCGGCGGCGCCCCCCTTGGTCACAGACTCCTGAAGCCCAATGCCCAGGGCAGTATTCCCTCCCGCGCGGTTTTGGGGAGGGCAGAGCCGGGGCCAGGCAGAAGCCTCCAGACCTGGGTAACATTCGGGGAACATAATAAGAGCGTGGTCGGTGGGAACCTTGGGGAGAATTCGTTTGCAATATAAATTAAGGGGATGGGGTGCCAAGCGCCTGCCTCTTTTCTGATGAGAAAAGTGGGACCCCAGCATCTTTGAACGCCCCCGCCCACTTCTCGCCAGGTGCATCCCAAATACGTAGTAGGCACTCCCTAAACAGTTGTTCTTTGAATCAGATCACCGGGTCCTCAGTGAAGCAGAAAGCTGAGAGCATTCGGGAAGTAGAAGTGAGGACCCGAAGGAGAGCAGGGGCTCGCCCAAGAACGTTTCAAGCTGCCAGGACCCCGAGGCTGAAACCCCATCTTGCAGGCTCTGCGGAAGCTAACTGTACACCTCGTGCCCAGTTTCTTTCTATGATTATAGAAAATTCTGTGCGATTTGAACGGTGCGCTATAAAGTGTTTTAAAATAGACCACTTTCTAAATTAGGGGTTTCCTCCCAAGAAATAACCGCTGTCAGCAAACATGAGAAACACCTCAAAGTAGATGTTTGTAACCAAACTATACACGTCCATATATGCTGCTGTAAGAAACCCGACCATGAGGAGTTTCAGGGTGGCACTGCGTGACTAGGAACAGGTTTTTTGTTTGTTCCTCTAAATTAGGAGACTGAGCAAGCTACCTTAAACATCTTCCAACTTCAACATTCTGTAATTCTCCTCACACTGGTATATTACAATAAGATAAAGGCAAGGGCATTTCCAGAGGAGTGAGGAAAGGTTATAAAAATAAAAACAGCTAGCAATTATTAAGCCCTTGCTTTTACATGACAAGTGTTGTGCTAAGCACTTCACACATCCACTGCCATACGTTTTTGCAACACCCCTCAAGTGTGAGTAGCTTTTCTCATTGCTCAAGCATGTGCAAGGAGAAATTGGCAAAGCTGGGAATCATGTCCAGGCTGCGAGATGGCAGGTCTTTACACTTCACCAGAGGCGATCACTCTTTCTACAGAGGGGACCCTCAGGCATTTCAACAGCAAGATCCAAACATTGAGGGGATCCCTAAGACCAAGCAAATGTTGTCATAATTGAATTACTGGACTCACTTTCTCATGACTCTTGCTCCCAGTCATACCTTCTGTATCCATTCCCCACATGACTTCAAGATATTTCTGCTATGCTACCCCTCTACTTTAAAATGTTTTGGTTTTATCATATTGTCATTAGTGTAAAGTCTAACATGTTATCTTCTCTTCCTTCTTGTGTCATTCACCCCTAATATTACTGTTTACTCCCACACCTCCATCAGATCTCTAGAAACCTCCATTCTAGACCATGATGGACCCCCACCCAATAGGCTCCTACTCTACTATTCTAGTAAGCTTGGACCACTATAACTGTTTGTCACTTGTCTGTCTCTCCCTGTGTATGTAGAGGCTGTATGCTGTCATATCCCCATGATCATAAATAAGCATACAATGTAATAACATACCAAGTTGTGTATATTGTAAGCCATGGTTAAGTGTGTGTCAACAAAAAAGGAAATGTACATCATTCTGAACATATAAACATATGCTTCAACTACTCATTATAAAATAAATCAATTTTAAACTACAATAAGATATCATTTGCAGAATAAATAGTTTGATAGTGTGGGGGTAGGAAAAGCAACCCCCTTTCAAATTGTTGGTATAGCTTAATTGGTACAGTCTCTCTGATGGGAAATTTGGCAATATGCATCAACATTTGAAATGCACATTCTAATTAATATACCAATTCCACTTCTAGAAATTTGTCCTCTGCCATTCTTGTAAGTATACGTAAAACTTCGACTGGAATCAACCTAAACCATTAATTTATTGTTATAATACTAATGTATTATTAGTAGTATATATATACTAGCTAGTATATTAGTAATAGTATAAGTTATAACTACATATTAATTTATTATTGTTAATAATAGTTACTAAGTTATTATTCCTGCAAAAATGGAATTCTTTGGAAAGAAATAAAGCAAATAAATAAAAGAAATAAAGCAAACTGACATGTAATATAAAACAATCTCGAAACATAAGGTCAATTTAAAAATAAAAATTAGATTCAGCCTAACTATTCAGTATGCAACCATTTATGGGAAAAAGAAAAAAAAGAATGAATATACACATACACCTGTGGAGACACCTGAGTAAACAGTGACACCGGAGCAGAGTTACATGGCCCTCACTAGAATCTTGAGGCTTTGCTGATTAAATCAATACATACCAACAGGAGACAGAATGTCTCCCAGACTAACAGGAAAGCCAGCTGGACCTATCAGGTGTGTATTTGCATGTTGAAAGAGTGCATCAGCGGATTGCTCAACAAAGGAAATAGGGTTTAAAAAACATCCATTGCCTAGGCACCCTAACTTTAGCAGAGACCTGGAAAGCACAATTTCAACATGAGACAAAGAAGTTCTGTTGTGGGGATAACCTTCCTAGAAGTTGCTTAAAATACCAGTCATCTTCTTAGAAAATTTCTTTTCTTTTTTTTAATTTTACTAAGCAATTTTTTAATTATTCATTCAGCTTCTGACTTACCTTGATACTAAAAAAGTGCAATTCTTTGAAATGGATCAAAACTTTCTAATCACAGAAAAAGAAACTGATCTTCTGATTTAAGCATGCATCTTGTATGATTTTTGAGTATGCAAATAAGAAAACAGGCATCTCTGGGTATGTTAAATCATTCGACTTCTGGACCTGCAAATCTAATCCCTCTTCTCAGATGGACAACATCACCTTCACCAGGTGCAGAGTGTGGGGGGGGGGTGGACTCATCTTTATATCATTACTGTTCTATCTCAAACAAGTATCATCCCAGATCTTCTTCAAGATATTGCACCTAGGGACATTCTGTTCACAGGAAAAAGAAGGTTTTGTCTGTCTTTGTAGTTCTGTCTGTCTCCTGTGACATGCTGTTTGAAGTGGATCCCCTAGGGAAGGAGTTCATCCTTGGTTCTAGGTTATGTAACTAACTCTTTTGGCAGCTATGAGGGAATGTAGATCACCTCACTCACCCCACAGCAGGACTCTTCCTTCTGGTGGGTGGAACTCTAAGAATAGAACTAGATTGAGCTCAAGCACCACCCTGTTAAGTCTCCTACCTATGCCATTGGTACAGAGGCTGTGCCAGAGTCTAGCCCTCAATGGAGGAGGCGGAGACAGCCAGCAGAGCTAGGGAGGAGGCAAATGGCAGCTGGAGCTGTCTGTTGAGTAAGCAGAGGAGCAAGGGTGTGGAAGATGGGAGTGGGGAGTGGGCAACCATTCTGGAGATGCACAAGACCAGTCTTATACATTCTGCTGCTTCTTATCATCTAGATCTTACTTCGGAAGCCTCCCTGACACTGCCTAAACTGCCCTTCCCTGCACAAGACCACATAACTTTGGTTTATTTCCCTCAAAGCACTACCTAATGCTTAAACATTGTCAGTTTCCTTCTTTGACTTTCTTCTATTATTTGCACACAGCTTTTTTAGCTAATGTTCAAAAACTGCTATGCACAGTAGGTGAACAATAAATGCTTATTGAACGAATGGCTCTCACTCCACATTCATTTGTCTGGAAGGAAAAACAGAGGTCCAATTAGGAAGGTGCTAGGCTTATAAATTTACTAGCCAGTACGGGAGAAAGAGAATTTTTGTGTTAAATCCAGAGTGAAAGATTAAATTCTTACTTAGATCCTTGCCATATGAAATATAAAACTATAGTGATAGATGGTTGAATTAAAGTGGAAAACAGTTTCTTAGGTTCTACTGATAGGGATCCTTCCCATCGAGAATCTCTGAACTTGATTTAACTACAAATAATAGTCCTATATTTCCAGGAGAGAAAGGGTCTCTGACATCACCCAGTCCTGCCCCCCACTCATGCGTGGCACTCCCATGGCATCTGTGATGGTGGACAGTTGAGGTGATGGAGGAATCACTGCTGTCTGAGCAGCCCCATGGTTTTCAGGAAGCTCTGCCATGAAGTTCTTTCCAGTTTTCACCATTATCCCTCATTCTCACAGCTGGTGCAACACACTTACACAAATCGTATAATCATCCATGTTTCTGTACTTCAGCAGCTAAGCTGAGCAAGGGGCAAGTTGAAGGAATTAACATTTATTTCCAATAAATTTCCTCTTGTTAATGTTCTGACCATCATTTACCTATTCAAAAATCTTTGGATCTGGAGTTTGTCTGTCATTCATTACATTCACTAGCCCACTGGATTACTTATTCAAGAGCAGGCCTGATATGAAATATATCCAATAAAGTCATCAATAAATCTCCTCATAAAAAGAATAAGGTTGTAATCAAAGGGTGCCGTGTGCCCCTAGTAACCTCCATCCAGACTGACGGCCATTACTTTCGCTGGCAGTTACTAAGTGCCCACATATGATACGTACACCCTGTTGTAGATGCCAGCAGGAAAAAGGCTACAGACCCTGCTTTCTTGGTGCTAAATAACTAGTGCTCTATTGTGAACTTTTGTGTACAGTTATTAAAATTCACATTAAAGAATTGAGTTGGACTCTTGTGAATCCACATTTCTCTATTATGTGCAATGTTTGGTTCAGGGGCCTTGTCCAATATTCTATTTCTGTTCCATATCCATAAATTATCAGACCAGAAACCCTACCAAACATAGGAGGCTAATCTAATGTGACTTTTTAGTTAACCCATCTGAATTTTCCAGGGATCATATATTGACTTTTCAGTATATCACAAACAGTTCTGGAGTCTCTTCTGTTGTGCTAATGCTAAAGATTCAAAGATGGATACAATTCTACAGCTTCCTGGAAGGAGTTTGCCTTTTAATTGTTATAAGTGAAAGCCAACCCTTCATTTTCAATTGAAGTAATGAAAGTCATGTGGCAAATACCATGGCCCCTTTCTTCCTCATCATCCTAGACTACAAAGATGTACAGGATAAAATGTTCTCTTTCCCAAATCTCCCTGAAGTGAAGTGTGTCTACGTGAGCTGGTTCTGAACAAAGAGCTCAAAGCCAGAATAATCAAACTGGGCTTGGAGAAGTGCTTGATTAGTACAGAAAGATAATATGCCCCTCCATTCCTTTGCTCTTCCTCCTTCTTCATGCTTAGAAAAGCTAGTTCAATACCTTGAGGCATAATAGCCGTCTTGTAACCATAAGGACAAAAACCAATCAAAAGAAGGGAAGACTAAGAGGATGCAATAGGACTTGGTCCTCAGTGAATTTACTGAGCTTTTTCCAACCCAGGACTGGCTATTTCGACCACCTATTTTCTACCATCTATTTCTAGACATTTTTTATTATGTGAGAAAATTAAGCTCTGATATATTGAAGTCACTGTTGACTGGAGTTAATTTTTTATTTGCTTAACAGCCAAAACCAGGCCTGTTACATGGCACAAATAAGTTCAGAAAAATACTTAATGTATTGTCAAAATATTCATTATAACCTACATCAAATGGGTTATCTCACAAAATTGTACTTCTGTGAATACTTTCCAAAGTTATCTATAAAATTAACAATACTGTCCTTTAACGAAACCATCCTACTTCTATAAATGCCCATTAAGAAAAAAAAAAAAATCCCAAGTAAAGAAGACTCTAAGTAAAGAAAGATATTGTTTATAGAATTGTTTTTAATGATGAAAACCAAGTGGTCTTTTCAAGTCAACAATAGGAAAATAATCAAATTTTTCAATGTCCATTGAAGGAATGTTATTCCAAGATAATAATTATAAGTCCATGTAGAAACAATACAATTTTCTGATGACATGCTAAATGAAAATACTAAGATACACAATTGTGACACTATCATTGAAGCTACATAAAATGTGGATAAATGAAGACACAGAAGGAATTCACAAATAGGAGAATATTTTATTTTAAAGATGCTATTTTCAAAATTATTTATAATATTATAAACCTTTTGACTGATAAGTATTATTTTAATAAATACCATGTTCTTTAAAAAATATTTTTTATGTCCCTACCCAAAACGGAGTATTACAAGTATTAGAATATTATTTGAAACAAGGAACATACAAAATTATAAATTTAATTTAAACAAATAGCAAAAAGTATTTTAACTCAGTATGGGATCATTTTTTAATACCAAGAAAGCTCATAAAAATTAGAATTGGCTAGGCTTGGTGGTGCACACCTGTAATTTCAGTGACTCAGGAGGCTGAGGCAGGAGATTTACAAGTTCAAAGCCAGCCTCAGCAACTCAGCAAGGCCCTAAGCAACTTGGTGAGACTCTTTCTCAAAAAAGAATGAGAACATGGCTCAATAGTAAAGTCTCTTGAGGTTTAATTCCCAGTATAAATAAAAAAAAGGAAAGAAATAAAAAGATAAGGAATAGTTCCTCAAGAATTAACATGAAATGTATAGTCAAATGCATTAAAGAAATTCAGTTTTGCAGGGTTAGAGTTGTGGCTCCGTCGTAGAGCGCTTGCCTAGCATGTGTGAGGCCCTGGGTTCAATCCTCAGCACCACATAAAAATAAATAAACAAAATAAAGGTATTATGTCCACTACAACTAAAAAATAAATATAAAAAATAAAGAAATTCAGTTTTGCTTTTGTTTTCCTTGCATGTCATGGATAAGGAAGTTATTTGAATGATTAAAGTTGTCTTTTGCACAAATGAAAATGTCAATAAGATGTCAGAGTTGGGAGGAATCTTGAAGATCATCTGTCATCACTGTTCATTTCACAAATGAAGAAGCTGAAAGCTAGAAAAGTTAAATGAGTCACACCCAAGGCCATATAGGTTGCTAATGGAGAAGGAGGAATAGAATTCAGATCTTCTTTAATGTTATTTGCTCCTCAGAATCAACATTCATTAAGAAGTTACTCTGTACTATTTTACACTGGACACTGTGTATAGCATTTTGTGTAAATATCAGTTGGGGATGTATCCTACCCCTCAGATATCAGAGTCTTGAATGAATCACGGGATAATAATTACAAGACTTATTAATGGCCACATGCCTTTAATCCTAATGACTCAGAAGGCTGAGGCAGGTGGATCACAAATTCAAGGCCCGTCTCAGCATCTTAATAAGACCCTGTCTCAAAATAAAAAATAAAAAGGACTGGGGCTGTAACTTAGTGGTAAAGGACCATGGGTTTATATTTTAAGTATAAAATAAAGGAAGAAAGAAAGAAGGAGGAAGGGAGAAAAGAAAGAATGAGGAAAAGAAAGAGAGAGGTCTCTAATTATAAGACTTATTATCATAAGGGCTTGTATCCTAAGTTCCAACCCTGGAGGCTACAACAAGTGACTTAAATAGGCAAAACATTCTTTAAAAAGAACAAGCCTGCACTTTGCTGTGGCTCTGCAGCTCAGAAATAAAGCAGGGAAATTCTGCTTTTCAGTGACTTGGGTGTCGGAGAGAATCCACTGAAATTCAATATTGGACAATGAGAGATTCCAAGAGACCTAGAAATCCTGGTGTTTCAACAGAATACAAGGAGGAGTCCATCAGAGCCAAGCCAGTGGCCGCTGCTGCTGTACTGGGTCACTACAGAGGGGAGGGGAAACACAAATGGAAAGAGAAACAGAGAAGACAAATTTGGCACAGGAACACCTTTAGAAGAGAAAGATAGTCTGAGTTTAGCTGATTCAGAGGTTGTACAGGGAGGCGGTGTTTGAAAAGTGTTCCATGTTTCTCAGTTTGAGAGCAGAGAGCTGAGGAAAGGGGCCAGCTTAAGGAGGCCATGCTGGAGCATGCCACTGCAGGAGGCTGGGGACCACAGCAAACATTTCCCCACAGTCCCAGCAGTGCCTACCATGTGACCGAGGCTGCACCTGCCAAAAGTGATTGAAATAGGCACAGAGAAGACTGTTTCCAAGGAGATTCTGATCAGAGATACAGATGGGATTGCAACTTGCTTTCCCTCTGAGTTGGGTGATTACCTCAACCAGATGAAAAGGGTTGGGAAACCAAACAGGTGGGTGTGATTACATTTGAGGACTGAAGCTTTAGAAGACCATATTCATGGCCGATGGAGAGTGTGAAAACTGCCAAGTCCCCTCCATCCACAGGAGTTGGTTACCCTCCCCTGTGAGAATTCTTGGAAGGCTCCTGAGATCCAGGTGCCCAGCAGAGATTGCTATCTGCCTGGCCCTGAGTGGGTATTGATCTAATCTTTCTGGAGCAGATATCATCTAAAAATTTTTCAAAGTTCTGATCAGAACTAGACCCTAGCCTCCAGAAATTCCTATTTAGAATTCTGCAACACTCCTGCCCTGGAGTGGGTTTTTCTAGAATGTCCAGACAAAACTTAAATAGATTTCCCATTAATCCTATCTTGAATTGGTAAGCAGGGGAGATGAGAGCCATTTCAACTAGCTTTGGCCCCAGGCCACTCTAGCCGGCAACACAAAAGAAGGATGTGTTTAATCCCCCAGGTCCTTGCTCTCTCTAAGGATGCATAACCCAAGAAGAAATGGAAAAAAGGGCAGCCTTGCAGAGACGGTGAATATCCATCCTTGTCCACAGCTTCAATCACCTTTACTACAGTGAAATTCAAGATTTCTTTCATTTTTCATGAAGAATGTGTTTTGTAGCCTGGCACAGTAACACATACCTGTAATTCCAATGACTTAGGAGGCTGAGACAGGAGAATCACAAATTTGAGGTCAGTCTCAGCAACTTAGCAAGATCTTCAGCAACTCAGTGGGACCCTGTCTCAAGTTAAAAAATGAAAAGAACTAGGGATATAG
Organism: Callospermophilus lateralis; assembly: GCF_048772815.1. Lineage (NCBI taxonomy): Eukaryota > Metazoa > Chordata > Mammalia > Rodentia > Sciuridae > Callospermophilus > Callospermophilus lateralis. The sequence goes on along the minus strand of NC_135305.1, from coordinate 17,130,201 downwards.
GTCAGTGGTAAAGCACCCCTAAGTTAAATCCCTAGGACCAGAAGGCAAGAAAAGATTTGTTTTGTTTTCTTATTGTATTTACTAATTAGCATATATATGTATATAGTCTAATACAATTATGTATGTGTGTATATAATATTATATAATTAAGTATATATAATATTGTATAATAATATAGAATTATATATACAATAAAGCATATATTTTATTTGCTGATAGGGTTGGGTAAATATGTATTTTCTTCTTTACAATTTTTGTTCCCTTTTATTTTCCTTTTTTTTTTTTTAGGGTTGGTGATTTTTTTTGGTTTTTCACTTTTATTTTTGTTTCTTTTCTTACTCTCTATTCTCCTCCCTCTACTAGCCAAATTCTCATGTTCTCCCCACCTCTCTCATTTTTATTATTTTGATTTTTCTGCTCCTTCTTTATGACCTCCACTTGCTACTCTCTTATGCTTTCTCTTTTCAACTTTTGATTACTTTAAAATTTCTTTTGCCTTCCCACCCTATATTCATTACTCTTAAAAACCTATATTTTACCATCTTTTAAAACTACTTTATATAGTTTCTGCCTCCACCACGTATATTGTTACAATTTTAGGATTGTGAATGTCATATTTGACACCTGGAGCTCACTTTAATATTATGTTAGTTCATGTCTGTTTGCTCTTGCTATTGTTCATTTCTGACCCATCATTCCTGCCTTTGTCGTTGTTAGTGTCACAAGTGTCATACTGTTTGCTGCTGCTGCTGTTGTTGTTGTTTACCCCTCCCTTTTTCTGTGAGGTGCTGGGAATCTAGTGTAACGCACCACAAGTTCTACTTCTGAGCTATAACCCAGTCTAGCTAAGAGAAAGCACACCTTCCTCCACACATAACCAAAACCTACTCGAATTCACTAATAATTTAACATAAAGACTAAGAGAGCCGGGCATGGAGGTGCATGCCTATAATCCCAGCAGCTCTGGAGGCTGAAGAAGGAGGATTGAGAATTCAAAGTCTGCCTCAGCAAATGTAAGGCACTAAGCAACTCAGTGAGACCCTGTCTCTAAACAAAATTCAAAATAGGGCTGGGAAGGTGGCCCAGTGGTTGAGTGCCCCTGAGTTCAATCTTCAGTACCAAAAAAAAAAAAAAAAAAAAAAAGACTAAGAGATATAAAAACCCCAAACCAACGATCATGATCCAAGCAAGAATGTCTAGAAAGGGCCCTCAGATTTCACTCATGTACATCTGCTCCTACAGCAACAGCAGAGAAATAACACAAAGACTGTATACATCACATTATTGTTAAGGTCTATAAACAAGTCAGATTGGCACCTGTTATTTTGCCAGAGAAATGTTAGAGTCTGTAAACAAGTCTGCATGGTGCCTGGCAAAATGCCAGAGGGAGTGGTTTGTGAAGTAACAAAAGCGAGCCATTAAGTGTGGAGATTCCTTATTTGTTGACTGCTGTATCTATTTTATGCTAATTAGATAAGCTGTGTAAAATGTATAAATACCACTCCTGTCCTACAATAAACAGCTTCCATTCCTGCTGTATCAAGGTACACAAGTCATTCGTCACCCCCCGGTTATTTTGCTGCAGCCGGACTGCGGCACATTATGAGGGGTTTCAACCTAGATCACTCCCATACCCTTTCAAACAAACAAAGTTGTCAAGTCTATAAGAGCAAGCACAGAGTGTGTATCCGCATATACAACGTAATTGCATGACCTACTAGAGGGACCCCACTCTTGTGAGACCTACAGAAAAAGTGAGATCATCAAGCTCAGACACAATTTACACTGTATCAAAGTACACTAATCTTCACCAAAGAACTTGCACAGAAAGTTACTCTGAAACACACGTGGAAATATTTTCAATAAATTATAACAGCCTGATATTCCAGAATACTTAATTAAAAGAAAGCTGTGCCTTAAAAAGACTTTCACATAAAAATGGAAGCGAACCCAATTTTATCAAATGCACATGTTTCAACATAGGAATGCATGAAAAATGAAAAAAACAGGGTAGTCTGATATCACCTAGTGTTTATAATTCACTATCTATTGACTCCACATTAAAGTGAATAAAGTACCTGATAAAGAATTCAAAAGAATGATTATAAAAAAGATTGATGTAATCTAATACAAAAAAAATGACAGAATGAAATAAGGCAGTCAGTTCAGAATATTAGTGATAAAGAGAGAGAGATTAAAAAAGAAAAGAAAATCCAAGAAATAAAAGGTACAATTAAATCAAATTTAAAAATCAGTTGAAAGGATCATCAATAGAGTAAAACAAGAAGAAGGCAGAATCTCAGAACTGGAAGACAAAGTGACCAGCCTTGAATATTTAGAGAGTGTTAAAGAAAATAAAAGAAATAACCATGACCAGACTATATTAGAAGATTGGGACAACATTAAGAGACTTAAATGTAAGAATCACTGGAATTAAAGAAAGATATGAGGGCTGGGGATGTGGCTCAAGCGGTAGTGTGCTCGCCTGGCATGCATGCGGCCCGGGTTCGATCCTCAGCACCAACATACAAACAAAGATGTTGTGTCCGCCAATAACTAAAAAATAAAAAAAATCAAAAAATTCTCTCTCTCTCTCTCTCTCTCTCTCTTTCTCACTCTCTCTTTAAAAAGAAAATTCTCTCTCTCTCTCTCTCTCTCTCTTTCTCACTCTCTCTTTAAAAAGAAAATTCTCTCTCTCTCTCTCTCTCTCTCTCTCTCTCTCTCTGTCTCTCTCTCACTCTCTCTTTAAAAAAACAAAAGAAAGATATGATACATGCTAATTTCATGGATAACATTTTCAGGGAAATAATACCAGATAATTTTTTTCAAACCTTGGGAAAGAAATAGGCATCCAGAGGCATTCAAAAACCAAAATAGACAAGATTTTTTAAAAAGAGCTTCACTATGACACATTAGTTTGCCTGACATATAGAACAAGAATAAAATTTTAAAAGCCTTAAGATAAAGATGTCAGGTTGTATTTCGAGGTTAGCTAATCAGAATTATTTCTGATTTTTCATCATTAACTCTAAAATCCAGGTAAAAATGATGTCAACCAGGAATTCTATATCCAGCAGGACTATCATTCAAAAAAAATTCATGACTACTAAACCAGCAATACAGAAAATACTTAATGAAATACTAAATACATAAGAATTAAAACCAAATTTCAGAGCTCAGAACTGGACAAATCTCATGAGAAGAGAAGCTAAGCAAACAAAAATCTAGGACCAAATTAAACATTAGAAATAAATCAAACTGATGGGATCTGTTTGATTTATTTGTCCATAATGACATCAAATACAAAAGGTCTCAACTCTCCAATTAAAAGACAGATCAGATAGTAGAGGATAGGAAAGGCAGCAGAATATAACAGACACTAGTATGGCAATATGTAAATCAATGGATGTGTAACTGATGTGATTCTGCAATCTGTATACGGGGTAAAAATGGGAGTTCATATCCCACTTGAATCAAAGTGTGAAATATGATATATCAAGAACTATGTAATGTTTTGAACAACCAACAATAAAAATTAATAAAAAAAAGACAGATCAGATTAAAAGGCAGACTAGATTAAGAAATAAGACCCACCTATATTTTATTGGCAAGAGACTCATCTTTCTAGCAAAAACAGCCATAGACTGAAAGTGAAAAGATTGGAAAATGATGCAAATGGAACCCCAAAGTAAACAAGAATAGCTACTCTCATGTCTAATAAAGTAGAATGCAAACCAAAATTGTCCACAAGAGACAAAGATCATTTTATATTGGCAAATATAAAATTCAACAAGATGATAAAATGATAGTAAATATGTATGCCCCAATTTTTTTGTGCACCTAATTACATAAGACAAAAAATACTTGCCATAAAGACTTAGACCCCAATACAATAATACTGAGTGATTTCAACATATCTCTCTCACCAACAGATAGGTTATACAGGCATAAAATCGGTAAGACTGATCAGACCTAAAACATATTACAAATTATATGTCCCTAACAGACATCTCTAGAATTTTTATGCACCAACAGCCAATTTGCTTTCTAGTCAGGTACTCATAGGACCTTCTCCAAAATAGAATATATTTTAGGTCACAAAGCAAGTTTTAGTAAATTTATTATATTGATATGATAATGAAACTAGAAAACAACAACGAGAAAAACTATAAACACAAGACTGAACAATACAGTTTTGAAAAATAAATTGGTCATAAAAGAAATCCAGGGAAGGATTCAAAAGCTCTTAAAATCAAATTAAAGAAGAGAAAAAAACCTATTAGAATCTCTGGGACTTTATAAAAGTATTTCCAAGAGGAAACTTTATAGCTATGAATGCCTACATATTAAGATTCCAAATAAGCAACATAATAATGCATTTGAAGGTCCTAGAAAACTTAGAACAAACCAATTACAAAGGAAGGAAATAACTAAAATTAGAGCCAAAATTAATTAGATAATTAAAAATGCAAAAGATCAATGAAACAAAGCATTGATTCTTTGAAAAGATAAATAAGATTGATAAAACCTAGTGAAACTAACCAGAAAAAAAGAGAAGACTCAAATTAATAAAATTAGGGATGAAAAAGAAATTATCACTACATAAATCCAGAGGATCATTAGGGACTATCTTGAAAACTTGTACTCCAATAAATTGGAAAGTATAGAAAAAATTGATAAATTTCTAAACATGTATAACCTACTAATATTTACCAAGAAGATATAGAATAATTAAAGTGATGAATGACAAAGAGGTTGAAGCAGTAATAAAAAGTCTTCCAGCATAAAAAAGCCCACGACCAGATAAGATTCTCATTTGAATTCTACCCGGACATTAAAGAAGAACTAATGCAGCTGGATATGGTGGCACATGCCTGTAACCCCAGCAACTTGGGAAGCTGAAACAAGAGGATCACAAGTTTAAGACCAGCCTCAGCAACTTAGTGAGATCATGTTTCAAAATAAAAAAGGGTTGGGGATATACCTCAGTGGTATCTTGCACCTCTGGGTTTAATAAACCTCAATACCACACACACACACACACAAAAAAAAAAAAAAAAAAAAAAAAAAAAAACTAATGCATAAAGCTCTTATATTACTCCATTAAATAGAGGATGGTGCAGGGAGCACACTTCCATATTCATTCTGTGAAGCTAGTATCACCCTGATACCTACACCAGAAAAGAACACATAAAAGAAAGGAAACTATAGACCAATATCCCTGATGATTCCTAATGTACATAAATGAAAAGAAAATTCTTAAAATATTGGCCAATCTGATTCAAGAACACATTAAGAAGGCTGTACATTATGATCAAGTGGATTTTATTCTAAGGATGCAAGGATGTTTCAACATGCATAAAGCAATAGATGTAATTCACAATTATAAGAATTAAGGACAAAACCACACAAACATCTTAAAGCAGAAAACAACTTGGAAAAATTCAGTATCTATTTATGATAAAAACACTGAAGAGGGGCTGGGGTTGTAGCTCAGTGGTAGAGCATTTGCCATGCACGTGTGAGACCCTGGGTTCAATCCTCAGCACCATATAAAAAATAATAAAGATATTTTTAAAAATTGAAGAAACTAGGGATAGAATAACTTACCCAAACAATTTAAAGACTATATATGACAAATTACCAGAGCTAACATCATAGTGAATGCAGAAAAACTGAAAGTATTTCCTCTCAAATCAGAAATGAGAAAAGGATGTCCACTACCACCACTCCTATTCAACATAATATTTGAAATTTTAACTAGAGCAATCAGGCAAAATAAGGAAATCAAAAGGCATACAGACAGAAAAAAAAAGTCAAATTATAACTGGTTTCGGGTGATATAATTCCATACTTAGAACATCCACAAAGCTCTGCCAGAAGAGTTCTATAACAAACAAATTCAGAAAAATTGCAGAATACAAAATCAAAATAGAAAAATCAATAGTGTTTCTATACACCAACAATGAATCCACTGGAAGGGGAATCAGGAAAACAGTTCCACTCACAATACCCCTCCACAAAAAAATTATAAAATAAAAAATAAAGAAATTTAACCTAGGAGATGAAAGACCTCTACAATGAAAATAAAAGAACACTGAAGAAAGAAAAATAATCGATGACCTAGAAGATGGAAAGATCTCCTATGTTCATGGATAGGCATTATTAACATTGTTAAAATGGCCTTATCACCAAAAGCAATCTACAGATTCAATGTAATCCCCATCAGAATACATATGACAGTCTTCACAGAACCTGAGAAAGCAGTCCTAACATTCAAGTGGGAGAATAGAAGACTCTGAATATCCAGAGCAATTCTAGAACAAAAAGAAATCTTGGAGACATACCAATATCGATTTTAAATTATCCTAAAGAGCTATAACAACAAAATGGCAAGGTATTATCATAAAACACAAAGACCAATGGACTAGAATAAAAGGCAGAAACAAATTCACACAAATATAATCATCTGGTATTTGACAAAAGTACCAATAATATATGTTGGAGAAAAGACAGACTTTTTAACAAATGGTGTTGGGAAAATTTGATATCCATATGTAGAAGGATAAAAGTAAATCCCTATCTTTCATCCTATACAAAAGTCAACTCAAAATGAATCAAAGGAAGTGGCCGGGGTTGTGGCTCAGTGGTAGAGCACTTACCAAGATGTGTGAGGCATTGGGCTCAATTCTCAGCACCACATAAATAAATTAGTAAATAAAGTAAAGGTCCATCAACAACTAAAAAAATATGAATCAAATAAATAGGAATTAGACCAGAAATTTTGCAAATGCTAAAAGAAAACCTAGGGTAAATACTCTAACACACAAGCACAGGCCATGATTTCCCCTATATCCTACAGTTCAGGATATAATATCAAAAATTAATAAATTGAATGGTAAATAATAAAAAAAGCTTCTGCAAAGCAAAGGAAAAAAGAACATGTAGAGAGAACCTATAGAATGGGATAAAATCTCTGTGAGCTACTATTCTGGATTAATATTCTGAATATATAAAGAACTCAAAAATCTCATGACCAAAAAAACCAAATAACCCAATTCATAAACCAGCAAATGCTTCTTTAAAAGATAAAATGCAAATGAACAACAAATACATGAAAAAAATGTTCAATGCATATGGGAATCAAGGAAATGCAAATAAAAGCTACACTGAGATTTCATCCTGTTATCAAGAATGCAAATAATAATAAATGCTAGTGAGGATATGGGAGAAAATGAACACTTATACTCTACTGATGGAATTGTCAATTAGAACAACTACCATGGAAGCCAGTGTAGAGTTTCCCCATAAGACTGTGAATGGAAACACCACATGACCCAGCTATACCAGTTTGGTATTTATTCAAAAAAATTAAAGTCGGACTACTATAGTGGCATGCACATACCCATTTTTATAGCAGTACAATTCACAATAGCCAAGTTATAGAACCAGCCTAAGTACTCATCAACAGATGAGTGGAAAAAGAAAATGTGTTATATATACACAATGGAGTTTTATTCAGCCATAAAGAATAAAATTGTTCCATTTGTAGAAAATGGATGAAACTCAAGAATTATGTTAAGCAATGTCAGACCCAGAAAGTCTAGCTACATACACTGTAGCTAGAGAGAAAAGAGAAGAGGTACCACCAGAAAAGAGAAAGGGGACTGGGGGAAAGGGGAGGGGAGGGGGAAAGGAGGTACTGAGGTACTGGGGAATGAAACTGACCAAATTATGTCACAATTATGTCATGTATGACTGTAATGCACCAATAAAATTTTAATTAAAAAAGAAGAGGATGGTACTGGGGAATGAGATTAATCAAAATGTGACAGTTTTATGCCTTATGAATATGGCATAATGAATCTCACAATTATATATAATTGCAATGTACCAATAAAATAAGAAAATAAATTAATAAAAATAAAAAAGAACACAGTTGAGATGTCATACTTCCTGATTTCAAAACTTATTGCAAAGCTATGGTAATCGAAACAGGGAGGTACTTGAATAAAGACAGTTATCCATCAGGGAAATATTTCTGAGAAATAAATCACTGTATACAGAGTCATATGATTTTTGGCAACAGTGTCAAGACCATCCAATTGGGGAAAGGATAGTCCCTTCAACAAATGATGTTAGGAATATGAATATCTATAGATAAATATTGTTACTCTTATCTTATACCACATATAAAAATTAAGTCAAAATAAAACAAAGACCTAACTTAAGATGTAAAACTATAAAACACTTAGAAGAAAACCTGGGGGAAAGAATCATATCATTAGATTTCACAAATATTTCCTGGATATGATACCAAAAGCATAGGTACCAAAATTAAAAGTAGATAATTAGGGCTGTATAGAAGTATAAAAGCTTCTGTCCATTAGAGAATACAACCTATGGAATAGGAGAAAATATTTGCAAATCATATATCTGATATGGAGTTAATATTTTAAATATATAATAAATTCTTATAACTCAACAATAACCTGGGGTTTTTTTTATTATTATTCAGCGATTGAACCCAGGGATTCTTTACCCCTGAGCTATACTATCCAGCTATTTTTATTTTGAGACAGGGTCTCACTAAATTGCCCAGGCTGTTCTCCAACTGTGATCCTCCTGCCTCAGCCTCCTGAGCTCCTGGGACTACAGGCATGCACTACCATGCTCAGCTTACCTAACCTGAATTTTTAAATGGGCAAAGGACTTGAATGGATATTTCTCCTAAGATAACATATAATTGGCCAACAAGCATATGAAAAGATGCTCAACATCAAATCAAAACCACATTGAGGTATCACATCCATTAAGAATAGATACTTTCAAAAATAAAACAAAACCAGAAAATAACAAGTGTTGTCAAATGGGAAGAAAAATTGAAATGCTTGTGCACGGGCAAATAATGTGGCAGCTACTCATAAAGCTAAACAATTAATATATGATTCATCAATTCTACTTCTGTGTGTGTATCAAGAAAATTAGAAGCAGGATCTCAAATCGACATCTACACACCCATATTATCCAAAAAAATTAAAGTCAGAATACTATAGTGGCATGCACATACCCATTTTTATAGCAGCAGTGTTCATAATACTCAAGCGGTAGAAGCAATGTAGGTGGATGAATGGATAAGCAAAATGTATTTTTTTATACAAAGGAATATTATTCAACCTTCAAAAAGAAGGAAATTCTTATACATACAATGACATTGATGAACCTTGAGCACATTATGCTGAAGTTAATCAGTCACAAGAGACAAATACTGTGTGATTCCACTTATCTGAAGTATCTAAATTGTCAAATTCATACTGACACAAAGTGAAGTAGTGGTTGTCAGGAGGTGGGGGAGGAAGAAACAGGAAGCTGTTATATAAAAGGTACAGAGTTTCAGTTTTGCAAGACGAAAATGTTCTAGAGATTGGTTGTAGAACAACGTGAACACACTGAACAAGACCACATCATACACATAGCAGTGATTGAGATGATCAATTTTATGTCACACATTCTTAGCACAATAACTTTTTTAAAGAACACTTGCAGAGGTGGGGAAAAAAAAGTAAAAGAAAAATACATGTTCAGGGAAATTATGAAAATGAATTTATGCTGAGACCACAAATTAGACCATGAGCTAGGAAAGTATATCCTCTGAGAAGATGAGTCCAAATGACCAAAAGCCAGGTAAGGCACTAGCAAGGCAAGGGAAGAATAATTTCCTGATGCAGTCTTCTAAGCTGTGATGCCAATTCCTGCACCAGGTTCCACGGGCGCTTGCTCATCCTTCTTCATTAATCAAAGATAATGCAGAATTACAGGGAAGCGTTATTTGCCAAAGAGTTTTCCATTTTCTGCTCCTCTGAGATGGTGCTGATTGGAGAGAAAGAGAGTTCCCTGAGGACAAATGCTTGTGCTCTCAGGACCAGAGTTTGCTTGCAATGAAAACCGAGTGCTTAAAGGTCTTCTCTTGTTATTATCACCCACAGTCCCTCTGGTGAGCCCAGTGCATTCGGCAACACTCCTCCAGGCAGACCCACCATTAGGGAGCCGCACAGGAGAATGATGATTGCATTTTCCCCGTTAATTCCAGCGAGCCGGGTCTCTAATCGGATGGTAGTCGTTAAACTCTCTAGTCCAGTGTTACTTCTGCTGTCCAAAGGACTTGAAGCTAGAACCTATTGCATTTGTTCAAACTATTCCATTCATAGTTTAGACCAGAGTTTCTCAATCTTCATTCATATGCTGAATTCATATGCTGAATTCATATGCTGAATAAAGGAGGAAGGTAACCAGGTGTGGTGGTGCATACCTGCAATCCCAGCCTCTTGGGAGGCTGAGGCAGGAAGATCATAAATTCAAGGCTGGCCCAAGCAAGTTAGCAAGACCCTTAGCAACATAGAGAGACCCTGTCTCAAAATAAAAATTAAAAAGGGCTGGGGATGTAATTCAGTGGCGAAGTGCCCCTGGAGGTTTAATCCCCAATATTTAAAGGAAAACAAGTGTGTGTGTGTGGGTGGGGGGAGTAGAAAGGGATTCCTAAAGACCCTAAAAATTTTTTTAAATTCTTTCAATTAGAATTTTAATTCAGTATGTTTTTTTTTCATAAAAACAAGTCATAAAATCCTTATATTACCTATACAACAATAAAACTCAAATAAGTCTCAAATATGAGAGTATACAACCTATATTCTCAAAACCAAAGCCTGAATGTTGTATGGCAGATAATGTCCCCAAGTTGCTTACCACTTTCAACAAGAATTTGGTCCTGTTTGCTCCAGAGCAATTTCTTTGGCGCTGGGTGCTGTGATAACAGGCAGTTGTCTGGTTGCATTTCTAGACTACAATAACAGTGAGCCCTTTGCTCACATGGCCTGCAGAGATGCCATTTGGCCAGTGCTTAGCACAAAGGCACAATTTACATAATAATTTTATCTTTATTCTTTACTCATGAGCTCACCACCACAAAATAGTGCTTTTTGGTGACCAATGGGGTTCCAGAAAACACAGAGCAGTTATTTTCAAAGGGATACAATAGCTGATGTAGAATACCCATATGCAATACTAATTTTTAAATGACCATACAAAAGCAAACAACATATTTTAATATTGAAAAGAAATAACATAAGGTCCAGATTCTTGGGATCCGTTGAGAAATACTACACCAAACCTCACTTGGCATCTACTTAATATTAGTAAAATATTTCATTGTTTCCTATTTATTTCTTCCAGTTGGTATTAGTTTCCTGACAGCAGTAAGACCATGAATCTATTGCTTCGCCTACAGCAATAAAGCCACGCCCATTATCACAAATTATCTGACCAATTGTTTGTTGGCGTCAGAGGTTGCTGAACTGAATTATTGAGTAAGCCTCCCTGAGTTTTTACTGCTTGGGAGTTCATGCCAGTCAGTTCCTTGGGTTAGAGAAGATTTTATTATGTATTGCAGGAAATGGGCTCATTCCACGTGAGGGCCATTTTGTTCTGTCCACTCTTAACCCTTGCATTCAGACCAGAACACCTGAGCACTCACAACATCTGACTTTCATTCTGCTGGAACCCTGAGCTGGAAAGTGGGAACTGGATTTAAAATAAAACGACAACAGAAAAGCTTATACAAGACTGCCATAGTCAAGGGTCTATCTCAGAAGGACTCGGTAGTGGAAAGGATACTGAATCTGAAAACCAGAGCCCAGACTGCTCTACCTTTATCACTATGTGGCCTCAGGCAAGTCTCCTAACTTCCCTAATATGTAGTTCTCTTATTTATTAAGGTTGAGGGTTGAAATAGAGATTCTCTAAGATTCTTTCATGGTCCAAGAGTCAAATAAATATGAATAAGGCGGAAACTGGACATAGGAGGTAAACTACCCACTTACCATACAATTTGTTGTCCTATTAGAGTCCTGAAAATTTTGAGGTTTTATTAGTTACTTGATCCATTTTTCTCCATTTATACCACCCCTTTGCTCTGTCTGCCTCTCCTCCTCTCACTCTTCCCTCTCCCCTCCAGATGGGGGCTACCATCAAGGAGGAAGAAGCCAGGAGCAATGGCATCAGGAGCACTTTCAGAGGTTATAAGCACAGAACTTCTTAAAGATACAATGTGTTCCCTTTCTCTCAGGAATAGATATGGATCCTTTTGACATTTTTCCATCTCAGAAAGTAATTTCATGAGTGCATTTGCCAATCTGAATGTTGAACTATTTCCAAAAGATCTCTTCATCAAAGCTAATGGATAACTATTGTCTAGTAGTCAAGAGTTCACTGATGTGTTTCCTGCTCCATTACTCAATAAATATTAAATAACAATAACAGAAATTATACTATTAAAACCACTCTGAGTGAATTCTTTGAGGTGAAAGGAAGTAATAAGAAAGAAGAGAAGACATTATGCCAGAAAATATAACTGATCTGAAAGCAGAGGTTCTCGTTCCCCATGGCCATGATGTTGCCAAATGGACTTCATATTTTGCTTAAAATCTGTGAATTCTGACTGTTTTAAAAGGGTTACTCTGACAGTTGCTAAGGCAGAAGCTTCCGTCCACTTGTAAGGACAATTAATCACATGGAACACAGTGGCTCTGCTGTGCTGGTTAATTGCTTATTTTTTAAAAGAAGAGATAGTTAAGAGACTTCAGAAGCAAATAAAGATCACCAAAAAAATTAAGGGAATTAGATATATGTTTGTTGAGTTTGTAAAGAAAAAAGCAAATGGTTGACTTAATTGCTACCTTATGGGAATGTCAGATTTGTCAAAGCATATTTTCTTCTTTTCCCTAATACATTTTTAAATTCAGAATTTCTTTTGATTCCAGAAACTCTAATTTGTTCTTTAAGCAAATATCTTGAAAAGCCTTCATTGTATTTTTATTTACATTTTCTTCAGTTCCTCCATTAGCTCTGCTTCCAAAGAAAGCACCTAATCTGATTATTAGCCTGAGCTCCCTTGTCAGACATCCCTGTCTCCCCAAATGGCTAGTGATGTTTCTTTGCCTGTTTGTACCAACCAGTGTGGTATCCTTAGCACTGGTGCAGTGAGACCATTGACCTCATTGGATAGGAGTGTGTGGTCAAGAGGGAAAGGTAAGGTGGGTGTTGATTCTCACTCCAGCAGGCCTGCAGCAAAATGTCTGGTCAAAAGGTCAAAATGTCTGGTCTACACATTCCTCAGGTGCTGAGAACTCCTGCTACAAGCACAAGCAGGCCTCTCTTCCAGGCAGTGAACCTTCTCCCCTGCTCCAAAAACATCTATTGGCCCAGTCAGCCCTTTGCTAAAGGCACCTAAGCAGACAATGGTGTTAGTTCTGTAGCACTGACCAGAGGCGGGCCTCCCTTGCAGCTTGCATTTCTGGAGTGGCTATCTAGGCTGTTCACTGGTTTGGGGGATTGTCCCCTATGGACGCCCACCAAGTGCTGATGTTTGACCCACCATTACATTAGTGGGTGAGTTGCCTATGCAAAAAGAAAGATTTGTGGGTCTTAAATCTGTGCACAGCTTAAACTCCCCCCAAGTCCCTCAGAGGCAGTAGTTTCACCAAAAACTTATGAAAATGTAGATTGAATATTATGCCTGGTTTTGAGGAATTTTTGGAACCTATAATTACTTCATCGGTTTCTCTCCCTCTGTTCCATCCACAGTTTCACTCATTTATTTTTGTTTCATGATGTGTGTCTTGTGCCACTTAACCTATCTATTCAACTAATCATATTCTATGCCAAAAAAAAAAAAAAAGTTTCTTTCTCCCCCTTTTACCTGTCTATTCTTTTATATATACAGCTATTAGCTGCATAGGAATATTTACATTTCAAAATGTAAATGTCTCAGTGGAAGCATGTGGTAAATACTGATGCCTAGAATTTACAAACCATTCAGACTGTCTTGCAATGGGGGCCTAAGCATTCACATTTTGAGAAACACTTCCTAGATAAGGCTTTGAGAACCACTGACAAGGAAGCTTGCTGGCTTCTTCTGGGAATAGTGCTCTGGGCACCTGCCACAGTGTGTTGGTACCTGATAATACTTTATCATGCCCACCCAAGGCCCTTGCAGTAGAAACAATGGGTAATATAACAGTTTTCAGAGAAGAAAGATTCCTCTGGGGCAAGTAGGGTCATGAATGGGTTTTGTGATATTAGTGTCAATTAATCAGAAGTTTTACATTGTAGATGTTGTTCTAGTCCATGAGAAATCTCCACTTAGAAATCTTATGTACACAACGATACTAACACTTATGTAGTAAATACCATATGTCAGTAATTATTATATGGCTTTTATTAACTCACTCTAAACTCACAAAAACCTTATAAGATAGGTATCAATTTTTTTCCCATTTTACATCCAATGGAACTGAAAAAGAGAGGTCAGGAGAATTTTTGCAGAATCAGGATTTTGAACCCTGTCTGGCTCCAACATCTGTACCCTAAATACTCAAACATTCTAGTCTATTTTTAGAGAAGAATTCCACTGTAGAACCATTTAATTCATTTATTAGAACAAGCTAAACATTTCCTCTTTTCCATCTCTATCTCTGGGTCCTAATCTTGATGTTTGAAGATAAATTCGTTTCTCTCAATCAAGGAGATATCTAGGATTATAGAATACTAAGGATGTAAAAGGTCTTATAAATTCCCAGTGCTGCCACTCCATTTACAGAAGAGTTTCCAATTTAAAAGTTCTCTTTATGATTATGTCTAATCTGCTGTGTCACAGGCTTCATTCTCTAGAAGGAGATGCTGAAACTGAGTCTTGGGTATAGGCTGATAATTAAGGATCCAAAATCATGAAAGTAAAGAGGAAGAAATGGGACTCAGCAGAGAAATTAAATGAAATAGAGTCCTAACAAAGCCTTCACCAATCCAGCAGGATTGTGGCTCAGCGGTAGAGCGCTCGCCTAGCATGCATGAGGCCCTGGGTTCAATCCTCAGCACCACACAAAAATAAAATAAAGGTTTAAAAAAAAAAATCCTCTTAAAAAAAAAAAAAGTAGTCAGAACTCCAAACGATTTGGTAGAAGGAAAGGGGAAGAGGCAATATTTGAGAAGATAGTGGAAGATAATTTCAAAAAAAAAATCAAGAACATGAACCGATCCTTACATAAAAGAAACACAATGAATCTCAAGTGAGGTTAATAAACATATCATTGAACTTGTTATTAGCCCAAGAAAAGATGCCAAAATAGCCAGAAGGAAAAAAGCCAGATTATCCTCAGATAATCAAGTCATACAAAAACTGATTTTTCAACAGGAAAATCAGAACACTGAGGACAGTGGTATCAAAACAAACTGTCAACCTAAAATTATATACCCAGCAAAACTACAAACTAAGAATTAGAATAAAATGCAATCACAGAAAAACTAAAGCTTTGTGGGTTTCATCTTGCTTGTGTTTCAGTGCTGGGGATCAAACCGTGGGTCTTCTGCATGCCAGGCAAGCACTCCACTACTAAGCAATGTCTGCAGCCTGACAAATCAAAGCTTGGAACCAGATCCTCCAGTTAACCCTTCCCTGTATGACACTTAGTATGTTAAAATTGTTATGCAGCCTCCAGAGCTGCAGTTCTTTCTTCGCCTGCAAGTTTAACATTTTTTATGCCTTACCACCTTTTGAAATGTGTGAGACAGTCAGGCAGCTGAGAAGGCTGTAACATTTTTCTGACCCTGGGTAATACCATAAGTTTCCTTGCCTTTCTGTTCCACAACAATGCTGTCCACTATGCATTTCAAAACTCAGTCAATATCTCATAATTCACAAACTTACCTGCTTTTCTATCTTTTTCATCATTCACTATAGATGTTATTCTAACACTTTCTAGAGTGGCCTCACATACAGACTGGCATTTCCTCTTCCTTTTTTCTCTCTGTGCACTGCATTCTTGATTCACTGGCATTGAACTCAGGGCCAACAGCACCATAATTCAGGTTAAAATTGTTTAAAATTTTGTCAAAAGTTCTAACTCTGAATTGTTAATAATGTCTATTTGTTTAGACATAAAGAGCTACTTCACCCTTGTCTGTGCCAAAACTCAAGAACCTCTAGAGCAATGCAAAAAAAAAAAAAAAAAAAAAAAAAACAAACCATTGGAGACCAAAGAAGGAAGCATATCCAAGGGAAAAGAAGTTTGAGCAGGGAAAAGAGATTCCCTGACTGTTGATCCTCAGTGTCAGCCCCAAATGGTTGCCTTAGTTTATACTCCCACCTGCAACGTGTGTTTCCCAGTATGCACACCAGTACTTGTTTTTATTGGATGTTTATTTTTGCTAGTTTGATGGAATAAAATGACACCTTGTGGTTGTTATTGTTTGCAATACAAAGAATTCTTTTTATTCTTTTGAAACATGTGGTTTTTTTTTCACTCTTCAACGCATGTTTAACTTAACTAAAATTAGTATACTACTCTCCTCCTGAACAACATAAGGACTTCAGAATGCCATAATTTTGAGCCTCTTTTCTATCTTTGTGCAATTTCATCCAGTATTTTAGTTGTAGAGTGGATCCTCATTAGTCACAGGTACCTGATTTACTATCTTGCCTACGCATTAAAATGTATTTGCAACAGTTTAAAACCCCAGAATTGGGCAATGATGAGGTGAGAAAAAGAACTGAGTCATCTTAAATATTCTTGGAGGTTCTCTGAGCAGGTAAATAAAGCAGAACACACACAGTTAAAGCCACCAGAGACAAAAGTAGGCAGCAGTGAGGCACAGGACCAGAACAGAAGGATGAGGTAAGCTGCACACTGAATGACTCTCCTGCCCACTCTGATTCCAGAATATCAGCATACAATTACATTCCCTCATTGGTATTTTTGCTTTTATTCTGTGAAATTCCATTCCACCCTTTCCCATTTCATTTTGCTTCTCTTTTTAAAATTGCTGGTCAAAACATACTACTTGATTTTTCCACCTTTGGCTCTGTTTGAAAAATACTAAAGGAAAATGAACATCCTGACTTACCCAGACACACAAACAGAAGACAACAAATCACTGTAATCATTAATGCACTTTGATGCATGCAAATGGGAATGGACAGCACTATCCACTCAGATCTTTGAGGATGGCTGGCAATATAAAAAAGAGAGGCCAAAACAAACCAAGAAACACAATTAAAACAAAGCAGGAACCAGAAAATAAGTCTTAAAATATTATCATTAACAGAAGATATTACTTCTAAAACCAGCACAGAATGCAATGAGCAAGAAAAAAATTATAGAACTTTGACATAAAAAAATGAGTTGCAAAATTTTAGTGGAAGAAGTGGGAAGTAGAAGAAATTAAAATTTATAAAAGAAAATGGATAGATGGAAATCAGTAAAAAAATTATTTAAAAATTAAGAGTTCCATCCCACAATTACAATAATTCAGGAGTGGAAATTAATCAGATAAGCTATTCAAAAATATTCTCAGAACTTAAGGACATGATTGTTCAGAAGAAAAGATTTAATACATTAAACAAAAGGTCATCATTTGGGGGCAATAAATACAGAGGGAAAAAAGAATCTGTGGGACTGGGGATGTGGCTCAATGGTAGAACATTTGCCTGGAATGCATGAGGCCCTGGGTTCAAACCTCAGCACCACCAAAAAAAAATCAGAAATTAAAATAACATTGGATGTTTCAACAATAGCACTGAAAGCTAGAAAATGATAGAATAATTCCTTAAAAATTCTGAGGGAAGATTTTTTCCCAGGTGATTTTTCTCAGCTATGTTAAAAAAGTAGATTCTGTTATGATGAGACTTGTAAGAATCAAGCAATTTACCCTCAATCCCCCTTCTTAGGCCCACTAGAGTGTGAGCTCCAAGAAAAGAAGGGAATAAACCAAGAAAAAAGAGGCTTGTGGTCCAGAAAACAGGATTTCCAAGAGGGCAAAATGGGAAAGGGTTTTCCCAGCACCATGGTGAAGAGCACTCCTGGGATGATGCTGTAAAACAGAACAGAAGAGGAGGTGAGTAATTAGAGGTTTTTCAGAGGAGTGTATTAAAAAAAAAAAAAAAAAAAGACAGATTAACCCATTCATTTGAATATTGAGAACATAATATTTTTGGCAGTAAAACTGATGAAGCAGCTGGTATATATTTAGGGCGTTGTCTATGTTAATATCATAAATGAGTACACATAATAAATAATCATAATTATCTCTCTCTATTAAATATTATATGTAGGTATACAACCCCCACACAGAGATGAACCAAATAATAAAATGAGGCAATTACTAATCCAAGGAAGGAGGACAATTGATAAGGAAATAGTTGAAAATGGAGAAAATGATGCTAAGTGACATTCACCAAACTCAGAAACTCAGAGGTCAAATGTTTCCTCTCATATGTGGAAATGAGGGTAAAATAAAAGAAAGGAGGAGGGAAGGATAAGATTACATAAGGAACCAATCAAATGTAAATTAACGATGAGTGAAAGGAAGTCTAGTAGAGGAAGGAGAAGGGGGGAGGATGGGAGGGAAAAGGGGAGGGAACAGGGGGGATCTTGAACTGAAATGGACTTCCATATATATGTGAGTTTGTCAGGATGAACCCACTACTATATATAACCATAAAGCTCTATTAAAAAAGAAATTTATAAAAGGAAAGAACCCTAATCCTGAAGTGACTCAGCAGAAAACAACCTCTAATGTAAACACTCTGATAGGAAAAACAAGGAGAGACATGTGTGAGTTAGTCAGCCTTTTCACTGTTGTGATTAAAAGACCTGACAAGAACGACTTTAGAGGAGGAAAAGTTTATTTGAGGGGCTCACAGTTTCAGAGATCTTAGTCCACGGAAGGCTGGCTCCAGTCCTGGGGCTCAAGGTGAAACAGGACAACATGGCGGAAGACTGTGGTGGAGGGAAGAAGCTCACATGATGATCAGGAAGCAGAGAGAGACTCCACTTTCCAGATACAAATCATATACCCCAAAGACGCACCCCCAGGACCCACCTCCTCCAGCCTCACCCCACCTGCCTTTAATTACCACTCAGTTAATCCCTATCAGGGGAGTAATTCACCGATTGGGTTAAGGCTCTCGTAACCCAATCATTTCCCCTCTAAACTTCTGGCACTGCCTCTCACGTGAACACTTGGGAGACACCGCACATCCAAACCAGAACAGTGTGCATTAGAAATTTTACAATTCTCCTACATCATAAGAAGCTAATGCTAGATTTCAAAATTGATTATCAAGTATTTGCAGCATAAGTACATTATTCAGATGTATGAGAAGAAATTGAAATTGGTTACTTCCAAGATGTAGAAACTGTGAATGGAAAGAGAACAATGGGCCACCACATTTCAACAAAAGCTTATTAGTACTCTAACTTTTCAAAGCTACGTATGATGTCACTGCAATAATGTTTTTTTTTTTTTTTAATTGAATTGCAGGAAAATTTCACCAGAGGTTTGAGCAGCATTCTCCCGAGCTCCTTCCCTTCCCTGGCTGTGCTCTTCCCAGCTTGACTAGATTCTTGGAAGTCCCTCCCATGTCTCCTCACATCTCTGGACAAGTACTGCCCTTGGAATCCTACCTCATGGGATTATTTTTGTGATACTTCAAATACCACCTCAACTGTATTTTCTTTTCTGCATCCATATGCGTTTAAACTACCACGAACCATGAGGAAAAGCTGCGAGTCAGAGCATGTAAACTCTCAGGTGACTGCGACAAGAAAGGAACACTATGGGGACTGAGGGCACCTTTTCTGTCCCAGAGGCTCTAAGTGTAGGTGGCTCCACATTTACAATCTGTCTTTTCAGGGAAGTTTTTTCGTTGTTGTTTGTTTTCCCTTTGAACCAGCTCAGGCTTGTGGAAGCTTCTAGACCCACTAGGAAATGAACTTACCATCTGTTTTGCAGAGGAGCTGGGAAGGCCATTAGTTGTGAAGGCTCTGGCTGCCCAGTTCCCAGATACTTCTCATTTAAGAAACATTCAACATTTTGAAACAGGCTTCTCAGAGAACAGCACGGCAGCCTCTCTGGCAGCTCTCATGGTATTCCTCGGTGGGTATTTTTGTCCCTTCATCTAAAAACAACAGCAGAGAGGGAGGAGGAGAACACATGCCCTCCTCCCCGGGCCAGAACTCTGCTTTAAAATTGCCGAGAGATGGAGCCACAGCTGGTGCCCGTTGGGAGATGACATCAACTCATGCCACCTGCCTGTGACCATCCAGTGATGAGGGACCAAGGGCAATCATCCTCTCCAATGGTGGAACCAAGTATTGCTGGAAATCACTTCCTTCTTTTTCCCTTTCAAGAGAGATGACTTTGGGAGTGTCCCCAATCCTGCACTGCAACCAAGACACTAAGAAAAAAATGCAAGGCAATGGCATCTTGGATATATGTAATTCCACTGAAGGCTCATGGGACAAGGACAGCTAGAGTGTCCCCTGCCCAGATGAAGCATGGCTTATGGAAATGGTGCTAGGAGGGACATCAGAGCAGCTGGTTTGTGGTTCTTCCCTGCACTTACTTACCACGTAACCAAATGTGGAGGTGGACATGTCTCTATGGGCCCTATATCCTGAGCTGAGCATCAGGGACAATGATGATTGTCCCACCCTCCTTTTGATGATTAACAGGTGCATAAGGGGACATGAGAAAGAGCTCCGGGTAGAGCACCAGGTCTTATGCAAATGAGATCATTCAGATTTTTTAAAAATACTTTTTAGTTGTCAATGGATCTTTTATTTATTTATATGCAGTGTTGAGGATTGAACCCAGGGTCTCACACATGCCAGGTAAGCACCCTGCCACTGAGTCACAACTCCAGCTCCCTCACTCAGATATTTTTACTACAATTTTTTTAGATTAATGAAGATTTATCTCCAAGAGCAAAAACAGACCTCCGGCTGCAAGAATTTGGACTATCATGAAAAGAGAGTCAACTGATGTGCAGATGCCTCTACAACTCACAGCCTGCCTTCCCCCCTGCCCGGGATTCCTATTTCCTGTCCCTTGGTAAAACTAACCACCCTCTGCACCTCCTAGTTCACCACCTATTTTTTCCTTTATTGTAACCTCCAAAGAGTCAGCCACCATAAAGTCCAGAAGCTGTGAATCCAGGTGACAGAGGGTCCAGGGAAGTATCAGAATGAGTGAACCAGCCTAGGTGTGGGTGAACATACCCACCCAGAGATGGCCTGCTTCTCAAGTTCTACTCAGCTCCTGAAGTTGCTGTCACTCAAAGAGTTTAAGACAGAAATCTGGTATCTTATTTTTCTTAAATATTTGAATCTTGAAAGATTAACCAATGATTTTAAAATGTTTGAAACAGCCCAGGGTTAAACCATAAACAACTGTGTATGAGCTGAGGGTTTTCAACCTCTGATGTAGGCTAACTCCTTTATCTCTATGGGTAAAAATCTTTAAGCTCCAGCTATATCCTATATCCAGCATAGGATATAGTTCAGACTACAGACTTAAAGAAGACTAGACTCACACCTTTCATCTGTACCTAGTTTCCTATATGACCTTGGTGGATTTATGACTTTTTCTGAACCAGTTTCTGCAGCTGTGAAAGGGGGCAATTATATATCCTCCATAAAATTTTTGGAGAAATTAAGAACACAGATAATATACAAAGACCCCCTGGTGCAGAACAGATACTCAGTAAGCATCTCCTTCCCCCAAGGCCAGCAAGTTAATCGTACAACTAGTTCAAGAGGCCACAGGTGTCCATCTCCTGGGTCCCACTCAGATCCCACACCCTGCATGTCAGTGTTTCCCTGCTTCTGTTGCCTCAATTGCAGAAAAGTCGAGCATGGTCTGTGCTGGAACCTAAGCACAGGATTAGGAATTTAGACACCTGATTTCTTTTCCCAGCAACAAGCGCACAGTTCCCCATAGGTCTCACTTCTCTTCTCTGGAACAGAAGTGACAACCAGCATGAATTGTACAATAAATGTGTGTTACGCAATCTAAGTCACAACAGACCCATGTGTGAAGCACCAGATGCCCGAGAGTCTGGGATCTGCCTCTAATGTGACATATTAATGCCCAAGGAATGTGTTTTAGAATGTAGGTTTTATTATAGTTCAGGTTTGGTGAGGCCAACAGATTGGGAGACAACTTCCATTGCAAAGAGAACTTGTTACTCATGATTTCCAAGATGAGGGTCAGTTTACCTTACACGGAGTCACATGGAGGAGTCCCAGAGTCAGCTAGCAAGCAGACAGAGAGAGGGCAAAATGTGGGCAAAAGCTTTTATTGTGGTTTATCCAAGAACAAGCAAGGCAAGATAAGCAGGTTTAGAATTGGCTAATTTGAGTAATTTCATCAAGGTCTGGGATATAGGGACTGTGTCCACTTGTGTTGGTACCTGGCTCTGGGGTGATTAGAGCAGGGTATAGTGGCCCAGAGCATCAGAAGTGTGTAAGAGCCCATAACGGAGGTGGTTGGGGTGTGGCCTCTGTGTGGTTGGTTTGTGGATGAAAGGCCTGCTCACAGGCCAGGAACTGGGAGCAAAGGGCAGGCCCTCCAGGCCCAGGAAGGCGCTAGATGTTAAAGCATTAGCAATATAGTAAATAAAAAGGTACGATTAACACCCAGTGTTCTTAAATCCATGTTTATTCCCTCCACCCCCAACTGGGAAGATCATGTCCAGCAAGGGGCTTCCATAACAGGCTCTTCTGCAGGGATATACCACACATGTAGGAATAGAAGAGAAGGTCAAGTTGCTCAGAGGGAAAGGCCATGGGCATTAATACACCCCCAAGACCAAAGAAGCCTAGGAATGCTGCAAAGAGGTAAGGGGAAGTCTTCTCCCCCACCTCCAGGTGGACATGGTCCGTACCCTTGGATTTTAACATCCTGGAGCCCTCGCTCTGAGATTAAACGAAGCCCCTACTTTCTCTGAGTAGAGAAAATTACATTGGGATCCAGAGAGTGCAATGGAGTGACGATTATTCTGCTCGAGTGCACTGACCTTTATCAACTATTTCATCCGAGTTTTTGGAGCATGAACGTGTGTTAGGCCTCCTCCTCAACGGTTCACGTGAAGAAGGAGCATTCCTTTCTGGCTGAGTTCAAAGTCTCATTCTCAGGCATCCAGAGACCAGGAAAGCAAAATCAAAGCCAGAGACCTTTGAGTCTAGTTAGGGGACAGTTGGAGGAGGCAACGCAAATAGCAGTAAGGCTAGTGAAATCTCTGGAGAAAATGATTTCTCTTCCTGTCACTGACTGAAAAAAAAAATTACATTTCTTGGCTTGGATGTAGCACTACATAATATACAAATTGCTAGTTTGAGCTGCTGCTTTCACTTTGTCTACATAATCAGGAGAGATTGGTTAGACGTACATACATAAGTCCATGTTTTGGAAAAGGGCAAAATGCTTTTAAAACCACATTACCAGGATTTTAAAGACTGGACAACATTTTACTATTTAAGAAAAATATTTATTTGCAAGAAATGGAAATACAAATGCATTACAATTTCAATTTATTTTTTTCAAACTAAATACAAAGCTTTTTAAAAAATTTTTTGATATTTACTTAGTAGAATAGGGAATAAAAGACCATAAAAATAATGCAACAGGACCGATAATAGACTTACAATGTGTTTAGACTTAAACACTGCTGATCTATATAACCTGCTACAAGAGAGAGGAAAGCCTGCTGTGAGAACAGACATTAAAGCTCACTGATGATGACAGCCCAGGGTCTGCTCACCATTGTTCAAAAAGGGTCACTCACAGTTTGCAGAGAGTGCTGGTGTTTTCCATAGACTCATAAAGCACTTTATCTAAAAGAGAGATTTTCTAAGCAGTGTAGACCACGAGTGCAAAAAGTTCATTTTTCCACGCAGCTGGTGAGCGAGGGATGAGAGCAGAGAAATAGAGCTGAAACCCCTGGGTTCCCTTTTCCCAAATGCAAAGGCTGCTAGCTGGAACTCACAGAGGATGGGATGTGAAAGAGAGGAGACAGACATCTGGAGCACACTCTGCAGGAGAGGGAGAGCTGAGCAGGCGCAGCAGGGCCACCACATTGGCAGAAACTCTTCCCTGCCACAGCCTGAAACATCGACAGTGCCCTCCAAAAGGAATGTGCTCAACTTACTCCATCTCACTGGGTTCTCTCCCACCTCACCGTGATTAACTAGTTGCCTTTGTTTTCTGTATCTATAAAAGATGCAAACTTATTTAGCACAACATCCAACACCTCAGCCAACAACCACCAAATATTATTTCCCTCCACTATGGAAACCACACCACAACAAACAAAACATTCCTGAATTTTGTTGCCCCAAATAATAAAACTCCTAGGCTTTCTCTCTCTCTCTCTGGTGAGTTCTGACCCTCTGACCACAGAAGCATGGAGCATTAATCCTCAGATGGACCAGGTTCCTCTGCACTCAGAAAATGCTTTGCTGTGAGGATTTATAATATCTTTAATCTTGGCTGTCCATTTATTTTGATGTGATTGCACCTCTATAAAATGGATTTTCCTGATGGATATAACCCTATTTCTTTCTCCTGATGGGTGAACCTAAAAACAGTGGCTTACTTTTAGGAAACCATTTTTGAGCTTCTGGAAAAAGTTATTTTCCCCACATTCACTTCAATCTCATAAGTCTACATGTAACATCTCCCGGGACAAGGGGTTCCTGTCGTCCTGGGCTCATACATAAGGCACATTTAAGGCACAAGTAAGTATCAAAGATAAGGGAGGTGTGTGTGTGTGTGTGTGTGTGTGTGTGTGTGTGTGTGTGTGTGAGAGAGACACACAGAGGGAAAAAGAGACAGAGGGACACCTAGCACTTGAATAGCTACTGATTAAATAAAGCTTCTTCGGTCTCTCTTATGCCCCAACATTCCCTGCGGCGTCAGGCAGCACTCTTAGCAAACTGAAGTCTGAGGGGTAGCTGAATAAATGGATGAATGATTGATCTGGAATCCATCTCTGGCTCCTTCTCAGTCCCCGTCTCACAGCCCGCTCCTCTCTCCTGTCCTCTCAGGCAGGCTCAGCCTATCACATGTGCAAATTGTCTCAGCTGAAAACCTTCAATTGGGAGGTCCCTCACTCTGGGACTCTTCTGTGGCAAATGGCTTCCTAGGTCCTTCCAGTCCTGCAAGCAGGAATGCCAAGGTCTCTCATCCAGGTTTCTCAAAGATTAGGTTCAACAGAAGCAAAATAGTGACCTGCGGTGGACAAAGGGGGCGGACGAAGCCTGTCTCCCTCCTCCAGGTCCCCATTTTGGCCAGGTGGCAGGGATAGACACTCCTCACATGGGGAGGGGGTGTCTCCATTTCTGGGTGGTGCTCACATGCACACCTCAGATGACGTGTGTGTTCAGAGGAGCTGGCCCAGAGGGGCCTCTGATTCTGCTCTTCTGCTTTTGCTTGGTGTCTGAACAGGGAAAGGAGGGGACATGAAATGCTGAAAAAGAATTTTAATAAAGCACGTGTGACAAAACTACTGGACACTGACTCAGTGCCCAAATAGAGAAGCAGCAAGTCAACACCCCTGCTCCATATAAGGCTCAGACCACCTTTTGGTATCCAACCTGAACCTAGAGATTAATAAGGAAAAAAATCTGAATTTATTATAGTTGACTTGTTAAATAAGTTGAACTGGCAGCTGCTTTCCCAGTCTATAAACTAGATCTGCAAATCAAAATTATTTATGTTACCCAAAGGTTATCTAATCTTGCCTGCATTGATATCAAATCCCACCCCCATCTCTTGCTGACCTGGAGCAACTTAGTTCAGCTGTCAAGACTTTTCTAGAACGCTCTTTCTGTGAGCGAGACTCCAGTGTCCTAACACTTCCCAGAAATTCTTTCTTAAAGCTGGGGCTGAGCCTTTTCATTTGCAATGTCCATTTCTAAGTGCAAAGTTGAGAGCTGTAGAAAGAACCACACGGGGTGGGGTGGGGGGCCTGGGTCACTCACTTCTCATCCAGTAAAAAATTACTTGTTCTCTTGAGTCTTTGCAGGATATTTCTTTCACTCATGTAATCAATGAAAGAGAAGAGGGAAAACCTGTTTACATGATGGAAAATACAATGAGATTTATTGTTATGGTTTCTGGTTGCTCTAACAGTCTCAGATTTGTCAAAACTAAAGTTCAGGTGCCAATGTCTGCCACTATTTGAAATCCTTGGAGCTAACCACAAATTATTGACTGATTTATGGGCCTACTTGCTTGCTATGGAAAACAAATCCACTAATATTCTGAGCTCAACCCTTGAACAGGACTTGTGCAAAAATCCATTAAGCATTTGGAACCAATTTGGTGTGATCCCACTCTTCTGTGTCCTTTCAACCCCATTCTGACCTCCTGAAGGGACCACCGTTTAGTTCGCCCAAGCCAACCGTGGTGGACAGAGGCTTTCTCACACAAGCAGCAAGGCTGGCTCTTGGAAGCCTCTTTAAGAGGCCATTTGAACTCTCTGGTTGATGTCCCCTGTTCTGGAAAGACAGTTTCCCACAGCAAAAGCCCTGTTGTTTGGAGAGAGCAATGTCCAGCAAGGATAGACAGGGAGAAAATAAAATCCTCAAAGCACTAAGGGCTACAAGTTTCCTTCCTCTTCTTGCTTCTATTCAGAAGAGTGGGGTTTTCTACCCTGGCTACCTATAAACCCCCTCGGGTTCAGATGCAGCACATATCATATGCGCTGGCCCATATCTCTCTTCTGCCCTTACATTTGAGTACCTTTCTCAGCACCTAATAAGCACTCTAATAAGAGTTAATTCTGTGATTTTGCTGTTAGGGCCCAAAGGTGTCCCTACATGTGATAAGTAAGTACCTGGCATTTAAAGAAAGGGATGGTGTGTGTTGTGGCCTGTGGTTTCCAGGCACCAGCCAGGCCCTAAGAGGGTGGAGCCAAGGAAGGCAGAAGTAGAAGTCGCTAGCTGCCCCTCCTCCTCACAGCCCAGATGTCTGAACCAGCAGCCAGCACCCTAGAGGGACAGCCAGCACCCTACAGACAGCAGGGCCACTATGCAGCTCTGACACACTATGAGGTAAGCCCAGCTAACTCCCATCACAAACCTCTGCTCACAGCAGGGAGACAGAGGGGTCACTCTCCTTGGTGACCCCAAGTGGACCCAGGCAGAGAAAGCAGAGAGCTGTTTATGGAATATGATGGCAGATGCCGATGACGCCACATCCTACATCTGATATGTAATGGGAGGCCCAAGTGGACATGATCCCTCTTAGGTACAGGCTCCATTGGCCATGTAGATAATGAGAGTGAGAGAGACCGAGGGAGAGGGAGAGGGAGAGGGAGGGCAGCCAGCGATAAAGGCCCTCAGCGGCTACTAAAACTAAAGCACACAATGCAAGCACATTTCCTGCACAAAATCTTTTACAAGCTGGGGGCGGGGGAAGAACATCAAAATATTTAAAGGGAGTCTTCTACCTTGTACAATAGAAAGGCAATTTCCATTTCTTATATGTATGAAAGAGAAAAAAAAATTTTAAACTACAAAAGTTACTTTTAATCATTAAAAAATAATAATAAAAGTGGGTTGGGGCTTAGGTTATATCTCTTTGGGTGAGCTGCGAAGTAGCCAAACCTGACCATAAAAGATAAGAATGTGCACACCAGACACCATCCGCCCCCACCCTCAGCTGAGGTGGCTAAGGGAGGGCAAAGTGGGACTGAGGGAGGGGGAGGCAGGTGTGGAGGGCAGGAGCAGGGTCCTCGGAAATGCCTGCCGTGGGGGCAGGGCTTCCCTTCTCAGGTGTGGGAACCGGAGATAGCATTTGGCCACAGGGCCACATTCCTTCTGAGTTCATCCAACAGGGGGACACACATTATTCCTCCATAGTCATTATTTTACAGACCTCCAATTTAAAAGAAAAAAGGAAGCAAATAAAACATCATATTGAAAATGGGGATCCCAGTGCCCTCTTAGGTCTGAAGGCCCACAGAAGATATTGCTAGCTTCGAGGGAGGCCCTGAATCTCTTCAGCATGGTTGCCAGTGGGAAGCCTTGGCAAGCTAATAAATACTATTTACAAACGGGGAGGAGAAGCTGGGAAGGCAGAACTATGGGGGAGGGAGAGAGGCTGTGGGGAGGTTCTACAAGCAATGGGGTGGGCAGGTTTGCCTGGAGGAGAAAAGCCTGATGCCTCAGGCATTGCACTTGCGGCCTGAGAATATGATGGGGGCCCTAGTCTGCCTGCACCAGAGTGGGGGGCAGTCCAGCAGGGCTCCAAGGGCAGAGTGGAGAGAGGGTACTGTCAGGATGCCCAGGAGCTCCCAGGGCTGATGGGGCTTTCACACTGGAGGCCCAGGTGTGAGCAAGGGAGGACAAGAGTCAGTGCTTTCCAAATCCCAACAGGCCTCATGCTGTTTTTGGGGCTAGAGTCTGGGTCTCAACTGAAACCGTCATCTCTTTTTGGGTGGGGCGGGGGTCACACCTTACAGGGGCGAATCAGGCAGTATCTTTTTGGCACTAAAGGTGGAAACAAGCCTGCTTGTCCCACCCCCACCCCACCCCTGAAACAATTTCCTATGGCAGTAAGAGAAATGGAGGAGAGATGCCAGCTCCCTCGGGCTCGGGAGCAGCAGGGCAAGAAGACGGAAAACCCAGGCTGGTCTCCCATCCCAACCATTAATGCCTATCCATGTCTCCATCATGACCCAGCGGCACAGAGGGAACCTTGTGAAGGTGGAGTGGGGATAGAGAAGCAGAGTTAGGGGAAGCAGGGTGGGTGGGGGTGGAGGCGGCCTCATTAGAAGGTGGTGTTCACTCTTCTGTCGAGTTCTACAACTTTTAGTGTTTCGTTCCCCTCCAGTTGAGTGCTGACCCTGTAAAGGCATCAAAAGAAAAAATATTATTTGCCACTACCTTTAACTACAAATCCCATGCTTCGCAGTGTCACATGATCCCTGGGGGGAAGGGGGGAGGACACCCAGGCTTATCTTTTTCACTCCCTAGTTAATTCTCTGCTCTCAATGTCCCCTGCTATCCACTTATCCACATTCCTACCTTTATCCCCACCCAAGACCAGGCATCCCAGCCCAGAGGATAAGCATGGTGGCTGTACACTGGTTATTATAAATTGCTTTAGATGACTGTATTTACTAAGGATATTGAGCCCTGTGCTAAATTTTGGGAAGGAGAAATAAAAGGATAATGGCTAATTCCTGGTCTTGAAGACCTAATAATCCAGATAAGGATTTTTTAAAGTGCCTTAATTTGAAACAATACTAAAACAGAAAATAAAGATATTATCAAATTATGTAACAGCCTAGAAGTCTCTAGGCATTCGGATGGGAGCTAAGAAGGCTTCACTATCCAGGAGATACCACAAAACAAGGGGAATTTGAATGGGACTTTCAAAGGCTTAGTAAAGAGGAGAGAAGGCTTGATGTCCTCTCTTTTGGAGTTATGAGCCAAATAATCCAGTAGCTCTATCCAACAGAGCTTCAGGGTGGCTCCGGATTTTCTCTACAATGGAAATAAAGATAATGTCTTACCTCTTCAGGTAGTTAAAGGGATTTATATGACAGCACACTTGTAATGTGCTTGACACATTCGGCACTAATAAATGTTAAATGTACATGTATAATGATACATATAAAATATTTGTAATTGTGAACCTTCCCTCAATGGGTCTAGGGAAGAAGGCTGAAGAATGTGAAATGCAATCTTTCCCACTGATACCGTAACAGCCTGAGTGCTGGGAAGCCCAGGAGCAGAGCTCAGCTGAATCACCAACTATACTACCCAGGTATGCTGATGGGCATGCCCAGGTACCTCCCCCAGGAACAATATCTGTGGTCCTATCAGCCTTTATGTTTTCAAAAGGATGTTTTCCCCATAACTATCTAAGAGGAACAACTCAGGGAGAATCAGAGCCCAATACAAGGTATTTGCAATATGGGAAAATATACACACACAGGGCCTCTAAACACTTATTATTTCCAATGTAAATATGTAATTATAAGTTTATATAAGTTGAACATCCCTAAACCAAAAATCCAAATTCTGAATGCTCCATGATCTAAAACTTTCAGGGCCAAAAGGATGCCACAAGTGGAAAATCCCTCACCTGACCTCATGTGAAAGGTTGTAGTCAACACTATAGTGCAGGCAGCACTACAAATATTGTATAAAATTACCCTTGGGTTATGTGTCTACAATATATGTGAAACAGATGAATTTCACCTTTAGACTTGGGTTCCAGCAGCAAGATATCTCATTAAGCATATGCAAATATATTCCAAAATAAAAAATAATTCTCAATTCAAAGCATGTCTAGCCCCAAGCATTGCAGGTAAATCATACTGAATCCACAGTTATAGTTAATACATCTGAATTGACACAGAAACTATAAATGTATATTGATATACAACAAAACATTTATTTTCCCTCTGGTTGGAAGGAAGCTAGAGAACAGTCTGAGGGATTGCATAGCCAACACTGCTGTTATGCAGCTTTGAGGGGGATTCAGACCTTCCCTCACTCTGGTGCCACTACTACCTGCTCCCAACTGATGCTGGGGACATCAGGGAGTTCCACTGGGCCTTTTCCCCGCTCTGGGAAACCACTGCTGAGAGGCAGACACTCCCTACTGCCAGTGGTCATGGAAACAGGTGCAGGAGAGCCAAGGAACCACCCCAGGTCTCTAGGAGAGTCCTTAGCCCCCTGACAGGTGGCTCCCCCGACCCCATCCTCAGCACACCATGGGGCTAGAGCCGTCCTAGGACTCACAGGTGCTGCTGCAGCTCCAACAGCACAGACTTCTCCAGGCCGCTCTCATTCGAGATAATGAAATGGGGGAGATCCACATCTGGCAGGGACTCCAGCCCTGAGGCCCTGAGCAGGGAGGATCTTTCCCAGCCCCCAAGCTCCCCAGGCGAGGCTGGACTGGAGGACTCCTCCAGGGGAGATTGTTCCTCATAGATCAGCAGGTTCCTGGATCTCACTAAGGACAGAGAAAAACAATAAGGTGTTAAAAAAAAATAAAACTGGAGTCCTACACATTTCCTCCCTCCCAATGCCCAGGGCCAGTGGCAGATGAAAATTGATGTGCTGTTCTTGTCCAAGACTTAGGATGCCAACTGGATTCGGCTTTCTATAAAGGCTTCAGGGCTTCAGAGTTTGTGCACTGAAAAATTATACCAATTATACAGTGCTGGAAGAACAATAGAAAACAAACACAAAGCCACTACCACCCCCAGTGCTTTGAAAATAAAACTCCCCTCCTTACCCACCCATGACTATCGAGGGAAAACATTCACGCAAGTAGGAGTCAAATACTTGGAGATGTCCAGACTCAGCTAAAACAAGCAGCGTCCCCATTGAGCAGGTCTTGTAGGGAGGGAAGACAGATAGGCATTTTCATCAAGAATATGGGGAGAGGATATGAAGCCAAAGCCATAAACCAGAGGCTGCAGACAATATCCTTTGTTTTATGGGACAGCCACATAGCTAGATGGCTCTGCAGCAATTTTCCTCGACATAGAAACTATGCTCCCATTGGCTCCCAAAATTTTAAGAAATATTCCTTTGGGGAAAACAAACTTCCCAATAGGTCACTAAACTCATTTGGAAAGGCTCGTGCTTCTGTCCTATACCTCGAAGAGATACACCTATCTGGTAATTACCACAAATATTTTTTAATTTTATTTATTTTAATTTGTTATATATGACAGCAGAATGCAATTCAATTCACATTACACAAATAGGGCACAATTTTTCATGTATCTGGTTGTACAAAAAGTAGAGTCACACAATTCGTGTTTTCATACATGTACTTAGGGTAATGAGGTCTGTCTCATTCCACTGTCTTTCCTACCCTCATGCTCCCTCCCATTCCCTCCCACCCCTTTGCCCTATCTAAAGTTCATTTAGTGCCCCCATGCTGCCCCACCATCTCCATAATGAATCACATCCTTAGAGAAAACATTCAGCATTTGGTTCTTTGGGATTGGCTTACTTCACTTAGCATGATATTCTCCAACCCCATCCATTTACTGCAAATGCCATGATTTTATTTTCTTTTATTGCTGAGTAATATTCCATTGTGTATACATACCACATTTTCTTTATCCATTCATCTACTGAAGGATATCTAGTTGGTTCCATAGTTTAGCTATTATGAACTGAGCTGCTATAAACATATATCATGGGCACGCCCAGGTACTTCCTGTAGAATGCTGTTTTTAAGTCCTTGGGTATAAACCAAGGAGTGGGATAGCTGGGTCAAATGGTGGTTCCATTCCCAGTTTTTCAAGGAATCTCCATACTGCTTTCCATATTGGCTGAACCAATTTGCAGTCCCACCAGCAGTGTATGAGTGTGCCTTTTCCCCCCAAATTGTCCCTATACCAAATTCAGTACCTTCTAACTGCATACTTGTTTTTACTAGCACAGGTATGCATTCATATATGTGTTTCTTACTCATTATCCCTTTATCTCCTGCATATTTACAAGAGTTCATGGATTTATATCCTCTTATCTAACACCTGAGCTCCACAATCTGTAAATCTTGGGCATAATACTTGGAAAAGCAGACTGATTCTTCAACTTTGCTTCACAAACTCTGACTATGATAACATGTAATTCCACTCAGTGGAGGCAGAATCACAGGAGTTCTCTTAAAATGTCAGAGAAAGCTTACTTTGCCCCCTCTCAAAGTCCACATCCTACTCTCTCATCAGAACTCAAGAAGAGGATGCTAGAACACATCAAGGAACACAGTCTGGAGCAGCATTTTGCACGCTGAACTTTCCCAAGCTTTAGAGAATTTCCAGTGCTGCCTGCGCCCAGTGGGTGAGGGGCACAAGGGGAACCAGCACTCTGAGCCCCAGAGCCCCCTGTGTGCAAATGGAGAAGTTCCACTTTTAGTACCTCTTTTTAAAAATTGGAGTTTACATAAGGTTCCTTTCAAAAAGCTGAGAAATCCAGTTCCACAGAAGCAAAATAAGATACTTCCCAAGTGGCTGAGTGCTATCTTACCAACGGAGGCTGTGTACGGCTCTGGCATGGAATGCTGGCTGGGCAGCGCCATCTTGGTGGCAGAAGGATAGGGTCCATAGCCCTGAAAGAAGCTGCCAAACGCAACAGCAAAGCACAACACAACGACCTGGAAGGGGAAGAGAGAACACAGTAGCTGTCGATTTCAGACTCCACAGAGCAAACCTGTAGATCTGTAATGCCTGGGACAGTAGGAAGATGGACTGTCCTCTCCATCAAGGGGCAGTCTGCCAAACTATACCCTCAGGTCACATTGCTGTAATGACATGCAGAGGAACATGCTTGGAGCAGGCTTCAAGGTCTCTCCAGCTGCATAGCACTTGGCCTTGACAAGGTGGGAGACACTGGGGACAGAGCACGGGGCCAGGGGTCGTTCCTGCACTGTCCCTTTGGGAAACTCACCATGAGGCAGGTGCCAGTCTGCGTTCCAGCTAACTTGCATGTCCGAGAAACCTTGCCCATCACCAGAGTCTGAAGCTTCTGGAGCTGCTGAAGAAGAGTTCTGCCAATGGCAACAAACAAGAGCCAGGAAGGGACGTGAGAGATGAGAGATGAATTTTGGTGGCCCCTCCACCCAGGTTCCAGGGAAGTTGCTGCAGCCTTGGGTCTATATTTAACCAGAGTTCTGAGGGACAGATTCTTCTGGGAGAAGATATGGATGCCAGTACCTGCTAGCACCACTGTCCCAGAACTTGCTGGAGCTCAGAACCAACCTCAACACCTTAACCACTTGTTCCGTTCTGAACAAGAGAAAGCCCTCAAGTGATCCCTGCTAAGATGTGACTTGCTTGCCAGATGCTGAGAACAAAGGAAAGCGAACACTGCTGTTGGATGGTCACTATGGTTTCAATGTTTGTCGCCCACCCCCACTGCCCACTGCAAAAAAATTATATGGCAAATATGGGCACGAGGGTGGAGCCCTCGAGCAGGATTACTGCCTCTATGAGGGATGGACAGACTGGCATTCTTCCCTTGGCACCACGTGTGGACACAACTAGAAGACAGCTTTTAGAACCAGGAAGCCCATCCTCACCAGAAACCAAGTCAGCACCTTGACCTGGGTTTCCAGCCTCCAGGGCTGTGAGCAATAAATATCTGTGTTTATAAGCCGCTCAGCTTCTAGTGTGTTCACAGCGCTTTAATGGCCTAGTGCGGCGGTGATTTCGAGGAGCACCCTCTTCACTGAGAGATAAGAAACACTGATGAAAACATAAGAAAGGAGAACAGCTAGAGAGGACAAGGACCAGCAGAGAAAACCAGAAGGGCTGGCCTGAGGTGGCGCCTGTGACTTAAAATGGTCACAGTGTCGCTGAGCAGCAGGCATCCGGATGGCATACTGAAGGGGAAAGAGAAGGATGAAAACCAGGAAGGTCAGGGAGGCAAAGGGCCTTTGCACCTCAGACCTGAAGTGGTTCTCAAAGGCTCACAGCAGCTCCACACTAGAAACGAAGCCAAAATACCAAAGAGCAGAGCGGCCTGCTCAGCCAGACCCCCAGGCTCAGAACCAGGGATCTGAGAAATCAGCCTCCAATACACACTCCTCTTCCTCCTGGGAAAGGCAGAACGGGGGCAGAGAAATAAAAAGCGGACAACTGCACATTCCCTCAAAGAGGTCTGGGGATGAGAGAGCAGTCTGTGCTCCAGGTTGTGTGACATCGGGACTCAGAAAGAGCAGATGGCGAAACTCTCTGCAAATCCTGAACACGACAAGGCACAGACAGGGAGCTGAGTGCACACCCTTCTGAATTAGACGATCTGTGTGAATTCTGCATGAGAGTAAGGAAAGAGCTGAAGCCCCTCCTCGCCCTCGTCACTTTCCCCAACTCCATGCACATAGCAAAGCGGAAACATTTTTATATGCAGATGTGTTTTCTTGAGTCTTGAAGATTTTCAGAAAATTCATGCAGTGATGTAATGTTGGAGCCACACAATTTCCCTGGAAAACATCAGCAAACCACTTGTTTGCAAAATTCTGGGCTTTCATAGCCACCTTGCTTCTCATCTCAGTCTATCATCTGAAGAGCTTTCAGGTGCTGGACATACAAGCAAGGTTTTCCATGGTCTACAACTTCTCCCATTAAGCAAATCCAGGGCAGGCTGGCCAAGAATGGTTTTGCTTCAGCAATTTAAATGGATAATGGAAGAAAGAATTTGAGGAGCATATGTATCTGAAGTTTTCTGAACTCAAAAAGCCCTGTGTGGCTTGGAGCAGTGGCACATGCCTGTAAATACCAGCAGCTCGGGAGGCTGAGACAGGAGAATTGCGAGTTCAAAGCCAGTTTCAGTGCTAAGAAACTCAGGGAGACCCTGTCTCTAAATAAAATACAAAATAGGGCTGGGGATGTGCTTCAGTGGTTGAGTGTCACTGAGTTCAATCCCCAATATCCCTCCCACCCAAAAAGCCTGTGTGATCCTACATGCACATTACAAAGCAGAAGTAATGTGTAATTTTAATAAGTCAAGGAAAATCATTCATCCCATTAAGTGATATCATTAATTTAACTTCTATTTAATGTGGAGGTCTTTTTTTTTAACTAAATCATGCAATTGTACTTTTTTTGTTTCTGGTTATGTAAAAGTACAATCAGTTTAGACGTGATTTATGTTTATATATATTCTTTAAAAGCATTCTGCATGTTGAGAAATACTGACACATGATTATTTTAAATTGCACTTAAAGGGTTGGGTATCTAGCAAGATGGCAGAATGGTTCCCTACCATGTGTAAGGCTCTGAGCTTGATTCCCAACAGTGCAAAAAATAAATTAAAATTAAGCAAATTCCACTTAGAGAAAAAGTTTATAACTAAGTGATCCTTTGCTGCGGCATCTTTTTTCCCTCATCAAACCTCTTCTCTCTTCTCGCAGGCCTTCCCCAGAATACCTCCCTTGTGGCCATCAGCACAGCTGCCTTTTCAAAACCACGAGCTGAGTAATCCACTGCCCAGCCGCTTCCTGAGCGAGCATTCATTCTCACAGAGCTGAGATTCTGCTGGTCACAGCACATGTTGGATTAGCTACCACCTATAAAGCCAGCCCCGAAGTCCCTGTTAGGTTCTCCTGGCTGGTGTTTCTGGATATTTGCAGGCAGATGTACTAGTGAGCCCTCGGACAAGACCACATAGCCCAAACCCCTTCCTCTTGGATGCTGGCTACCTTCTATGATACCAATTTATAAGGTCATCGCTGCCTGCTGAACTACAGCAAAGACCCCCGCCTCCCTGGTCTTCTTGAGTGATGCCTGACACTTTTGCTGGGCACCTCAGCTGTGCCCTGGGCACTCCTGGTGCCTGTGTGCTGGTTGGCACTGAGGTGCTGAGGCTTAGTGGAGCACTGTGCGGGGGTGGGTGAGTTCTCTCCTTCCGGCCTTCTGTGACATAGACCTTTCCAGACGGAAACAGAGCCCCAATACTTCTGCTCCAGAATCTTACGGTGTTTTGAAAGTAAAACTACCATTTCTATTTTTGACCAATGTCCCTCTTGACTGGCAAACACTCCTCGCTTCCTCTTTGCCCATCCCTTGCTCCTTGTCAGGTCTTAAGAGTGTGAATAGCTAAGAAAACAAATCTCACACAGGGCTCTGAATCTGTCCTCCCCTCTGATTTCTGGTTGGGAAGAGTCTTGTAGGAGGCACCCTGGTCCTTCCTAAAACAGACATCCAGCAGGCAGATCCACCTAAAGCCCACAGATAGAAAGCTAAGGTTCAAGGTGGTCCCACCCAGTTACAGGTGCAAAATGCTACAAGTTTGGAAGAAGGACCATTGAAGTCTGGCTGGAGGAAGTGGGAAGCTCTGTGCTTACCAACTGTAGGGCCCTTCACTTGACATTCATACTGCATCCGTTCCAAACTCAAAGATGATTATCTGCTGAATCCACTGCAGATGAAAATGGTTGTTCAACGATCCCTGATTTCTAACAGTTTATAATTCAGCTCTTTAAGATGAGCAAACATGCCGTTTAAAATGCATATTTTTATAGTCTGGAATTTTGGTGGAAGGCCATAGGGATGGGTTCTGTGCTGTGTGCTGCTGTCCCCTGCTCAGTGGGTGAAGGTAGGTAAAAATAAACTTAGTGGCTATCCTCATATGGTCTGAGGATAGAAATGACAACCCAGCAAAGGAACCAAGAATTGGCAGATTTTAATCAGAGCAAAGTGGATTAACTCATCCAACTCAGACAGCTACATAGGTTCCTAGGATCCAATAAACTTTGGGAAATTCGTATACACTCATACCAAACAACAAAAACCACCCTGATTTTCATCCTAAGAAAATAACAGTGACTGGGTCTAGGAATTGCTTATAGGAATTGCTTATACTAAAATACTAAGTAGTTGTCTTAAATTCATATAAACTAGTAAGTAGAAGATTAAAATGTTGAGAATAGTCTGACCCCACTGCTTGAGTACTTCCTAATATGGTAGAGCACAATGCCTAATCAGTCACCTAATAAAATCAACTATGATACACTGCTTAGTTAAGCAGATTTTTCTTAAATTCAATCACAGTAACATCATATTGACAACAGCCCAATGAAGAGATTTGTCCATCACTGGACATGAAAATGTTATTAAAAAGGACCAAGCCACACAGAGGGGACAACCACAATAAAACCCAGGCCAATGGCAATGAAGTGCACACTAGCAAAAACTTCAGTGATAACAGCACAAATAAAAACCACAAAGGCAAATAAACATTCTGTGGTACACTGTTAGATGTAACCAAAGATAAAATGCAGGTGAAAAAAAATCTAAGGTATTCCTCACCCTGCTTTAGGTCCCAGGAAGTCCCAGGAAATCAAGGCTTTATTTAGACAATGGAAAAGATAGGACCTGTCCCTTTATCAGAAACCCAACAAGTAGATGGCATGGCTTTAGGATTGCTCAACGGTACATACAGAGCAGAAGAGGAAGGTGGGCTCTGAAAGGAGGGAGACGTGAGCATACGCCTCAGAACTACAGGTAGAGTTTCAGTAGGTGCCTCTCATCCAGTTATGTAGTCCTGAGACGATGCAGCTAATCAAAGATAATTTCCTTGACCACATCAGCTAATAGGACAATGGGAGAATCACCCCTCCTGGAGCACTCTGGGTTTGCTGAACTCCTTTGAAAAGCACTTGCTGTCTCTGTTCACAGAGGACAGATGAAGCATGTCCTTTTTACTGGAAAGCCTGTGTGACCTTTTAACTGATATGCTGATCTGCACTGATGTGGTACTTTCTCTGGTGCCACCAGGACAGATGCCTGTTGCACTGAGGACTTGGATGACAGCTGCTACCCTGATTACCGAAGGGCTGGGTGGAGAAAAGGCAGCCTTCAGATGAAATGGAAAAATTATTTTAACACTAAAGCTATAAAAAGTCACCCATAGGGCAGACCCAATGGTGCCTTCAAAGCTCAATATAAACTTCCCCTTTCTTTTTGTTTTTTAAATCATCAGTGATCGTGGCTAATTATGGCTTAATGAATTCTTGGGCTTCTGGGAGCAAGGTCTTAATTTAGAGAAAGGAATACTCTTAGCATACATTTATCTGGGCCAACAGATTTTTCACGACTTGTTAAACTGGAGTGTCCAACACTTGATTGGAAATGTGGATTTTGTCCTATGGCGAGATGTAAAAATAAACTTAGTGGCTATCCTCATATAGTTCCTTCCAAAAGAGCAGTCGAAAGCAGCTGGCAGACTTGCCCAAAATAAAGCATCCCCTGTATTTTGTGAGGCATATCAGAGGAAATTGGGCAAAATATTTAAAAGTACCCAAGAGTGCGAGACACAATCTTACAATAACCGGGAAACGAATCAGCAGCCTCATGTGTTATCTTTGTATTTGATTTAATTTGTTTCCTTCTATTTCCTTTATTTACAAGAGAGAGCAAAAGACAGTGAGAATAACCATACAGTTATTGCAGGTGGGACTTTGGACACTCAGGTATCTAATTTCCCACTGGAGTCAGAACTCGGACCCAGGAAGAAGAATGAACTGGTGGTTCCCAATTACTCGCTGTGTTGGGAGCTTCCACCTGCGCTTCTCTGCAGACACACTTCCCATCAATCTTGGAACACATCTTACTTAGGAATGGAATTCAATGGGCAATGGCGTGTGTGCAC
This sequence comes from Callospermophilus lateralis, assembly GCF_048772815.1. Lineage (NCBI taxonomy): Eukaryota > Metazoa > Chordata > Mammalia > Rodentia > Sciuridae > Callospermophilus > Callospermophilus lateralis. Next base: position 17,091,175 of record NC_135305.1, on the reverse strand, counting down.
ATACATGTGTATCTAAAACACTCTCTGGGTTAATCAGCCCCCTTCAGAGATGAAGAAAATTTATCACATCCTTCTGGGAGCACCTAGAACAGTAATTTCCAAATTCCCAATTATGAACCACTACTGAGTGGCAAAATTACTTGGGTTGTGACTTGTGTATCTTTTTAATGAAATGGAACTAAACAGGATACACAGAATCAGAGGACATCGTAGGCAGTATGTAAATATTAATTGGTGAAATATACACATTAATTAACTGTGCAATTATGTATTTATATGTTAGTCACATGTATATATCTCTATATAATGTTAGTTATATCATTAGTTGGCTATATGATGTGTATGTGTGTTCGTATGGTGTGACTGGTATGTTATTATATGAAACGTAAAATTATTACATAATCAAAAAACTCTTGTCATTAATCTAGAGTACATGCACATGCACAAAATATACCAGTGAATCTCAGGTGGCCTCAGGATGGGATAAAGCATGATGTCCTTCTGAGGCAAAATCCAACCATAATCCCCTTCCTGGCCCAGCCTCGTCATGGAGAGCTAGTGTCCAGCAAGTTCAAGGGCTGGAGGGAGTGTCCAAAAGCTGAAACATCTATACCAAGGGGGAGGAGGAGGAGGGATGTGATGTTGGCAAGTAGCCGTCTACACATTCCGTGAAGATACTTAAGGACAATCAAGAGCTATCTCAAAACCTCCGAACACTAAGTGTGACATAATAAAAGACAACTATAGAAGCTAAAACTCCTGAACTTTGAATTAATGCCTATTTGTATAACCATCTCTGGCTTAAATTTGACGAGTGTTCATGAGGTTCTGGCCAAAATTAAAGAGAAAAAAAAAACAGAATACAAAACGTCTCTTTTTTCTATCCGAGTGATTTCTACATTATGGGAAGTTTTTTTTTTCCCCAGGGACCAGAAAGCATTTCTTTTCTTTTCTTTTCTTTTCTTTTTTTTATGTTTTTACATTTTTATTGGTGCATTATAATTATATATAGTAGTGAGATTCATTATGCCAAATGCATACATGTATGTTTGTTAATTTTTGATAATGACAAAAGCTAAGCCTTAATAATTGGTTTGAACTTAAACATGCTTCAATTTATGTAGCCAATCAATTTCCAACATTCAAGTGAACATCAGAAGACAACTGTGACATTAGTTTGATGCTGGAACCCTACATTTCCATGAAATCATAGAACATGCATAAATGACACTGGCCATATTTAGAAGCTACAGTAGTTTAGTTTTGTTGTTTTATTTCCCCCATCAGAAAGAAAATCCAGACACCAGTTCCAAATTACGTATTACTCCTGGGCCAGGAACATAAAAAAATAGATTCTAGAATATCTCCTGGTTGGTGGAATTTCTAACTTTACACTAAATTACACTAAAATGTCCCTCTAATTCCTCTGGGGAACTTGGTTTAGTCCCCAACAGCTCTGAAGTTTGAAATATTTCCACTTGAGAAGAAAAAGAATACTCTCCGCACAACAAGAACTTGGAGACAGTGAAGAAATGAAAAGTGAATTCGACCAAGATAAAAGTCTGTAGAAAAATAACTCGGGCCGTTCATCTGACTGTGTGGCTTCTCTGTGAGTGGCAGGGAGCTACCGTGAGTCTAAAGGAAGTGCAAAGATCTCACATACAGAAGAAGGCAAGAGCGTGACCAGTGCAAAGAAACAAGCTGTGCAGACCAACTGCCCGGGAGGGCCAGGGGGCAGTGGGAGCCCAGACTTGGCTGGAGAGACCGTATCCAGGAATCTCATAGTGATCTTAAAGAATTAAGAAATGGGGTGTTGGGGAGAACTCTAGCTACAAGGAAGGTCAAAGAACAAAATCAAGAAATTCTTAATTCTGATCACAATATAGATGGCTGCCAAGACCGGCATGTTCCGCCTTCTGTGGAGTCTAGGGAAAGAGAAGAGCAGAAGCCACAGGCCACACATCCTGAGGCTCCTCCTCACCCAGCTCCACGCCAGGCCAACTGTCCATGAGGCGTTCTCAGCATCTGCTGCTCGCAGCACAGGAGCTGTTCTGCTGGGGATGGCCGGACCAGAGGCCCTGTCTTATATGGGCCAGTTCTCAGGAATGATTATCAAGACGGTAACCTGGAGAAAAGAAGTACTGTTTCCTCTGGGCACAAAGGCAGGCTTATTTAGTACTTGCTATAAAAGCAGGAGATTCTCCAAGCTCAGGCCACAAACCCATTGAGAGCACAGCACCCACCTGGATCTCCCCTAGAACTCAAGGGCAAGGAGAAAAGAGGCAAATACGCTGGTGCTCACACTGCCTCCTGCGCTGGGTGACACGGCCCTTTGTCTTGGAATCAGGAATCTCATGACTTCTATAAGTAAGGTCAAACTGAATCCCAGACCTGACACGCTGGGGAGGATTTCATGGGTGCACCTGCCTAAGTTCAAATTCCATGCACAGCCTCCACAAAGAACTGTTTATGGCCACGCCACTGGCCTCAGGGGTACCCACTGGTCACCTGGTTTGTTCTTCAAAGAGCAGACTCAGAGTACAAAACCACACAGACCCTGGAAATGGGTAGAGGCCCTTTGGTCAGAGAATTCTAGGACCCCAGCTACCAGGCCATGGTCTAGAAGAGGCAGGACAGAGTTCTGGTAGATACATCCCTTTGTCCTGCTGACTGCTCATCCCAGGGAGAAGGAATGGGTGGAAGATAGCCAGAGCAGGGCTCTCTAAAACACTGGACCCCCACGCAGGGGCTCTCTTGTCCAGATCTAAAACTGGTCCCATCTGGATGAAGAAAGAGAGGCCCAGCAGCAGGAGAAAACAAGGCAAGAACCTGGTTAAAAGTTAAGTAGTTGAGTCCTGTACCCTACTCCACTCCTAAATGTTTGGATGGTGTTAACCTCACAGGACCTCAGCCTCTCCTCCTATAAAATAAAGTGATCAGCGGTTAAAAAAGATGATATCTAAAGTGTATTTCTAAGCCCCTATGCTCCCATAGATTACAGCTAGAGGAGAGGGATGGTAGCTCACAGTCCTATGGAAGGATAAGAATAAAATGAGTCCAGATGGAGCAAACCGAGCCACACGCACACCTAAAACCGATGTGCTGGGTAGGAAATGTGCATCACTTATGTGGAAGAAGAGAATGTAAGCAGAAGTGAGAGTATGCGTCAAGAAGGAGAGAAGGTGGGGCCATCCAGAGAGCTAGCAGGTCAGAGAGAACAAGGACAAGCTTAGGGAAGCAGAGAGGATTCTCTAGCAGACACACATGGGCACCGCCTGGTAAGTGAAAATGTATTTCCTGATGAGCGCAGGAAGAAGAGCCCTGGGGAAACCATCTCACTTCCATCTCACACATTTCTTGATGGCGTGCAATTAGTGAATCGTCTCAGCAAAGAAAGTGCCAAGGTGCTTCCACAGCATGTCAGCTCTGCCCCAAGAGGCTCCTGGAGAAGGGTGAAGAGAGTGTCCTTCTCTCTTGGCTGACCCTGCCCCCTTTCAGTGTCCTGGGCTCAGATAAAAGGGTCTTTCCCCCTGGAAACCAACCCCAAGCTAGGAGGTTACTGCTTAGTTCAGTTTAAACAAAAAGATTCACAAGTGATTTATAATCCAAGCACTAAGGTTCATCTGGAGAGATGGAAAAGTCCCTGTAGCCTAAAACCAGGAAAATGTAATAAAGAATCCTTTTCCTTCCATTTGGTTAATGATGAGACACATGCGCATTCTCCTGCCACGTCATGCCTCACCGTGAGAGGTGGCGCAATGGCACCAGGGTCTCCCACTCACTTCTGGTGGCCCAGGATCCTGTCCATGTATTGCAGTTATTTCTACCTCTGTCCTGCTGCCTCCAGACGATAATAATGAAAGAAGCATCAACAGGAGTATAAACACAGCTGTGCATTCAGTCAGCCCAGCCCTGGGCTTAGGTCAAGCACTGGATCACTCACAAGGTATAATGTGACTAAGTCTTCTCTTACCATGTGCCCCAAATGGCAGCTCCCTGCATTCAACCTGGGGCAGGGGATTGCTGGGGCTTGCACTGTAGTCATTTTGGCTAATTTGAAGTCCTCTGAGCAAGGGAAGGTCCTGGGTGGGGAACAGGAGCAGGCGGCACTGTAGGTCATGGGCCCCGTTTCAACAGCAGCTCTGCTTTTGTTTATTTGCCTCTCAAGTTGAAATACACTAAAACCCACTGGTCTTAGACATCACGGCCCTAGCAGCTCCCTCATAAAATTATCTGTGAAAGGATTACGGGGAGGAATTGATTGTCAGCCACAACCGCCACACAAAGGCTGTTCACCAGGAGAAAATTTGAAGAGGAAGAAAAGTGAGGAGAACACACAGGGCCACTGGTGGGAACCATGACAGAGGCTCACAGCTGTCAAGGGACATGGTGACAAGTATTCCCAGATAGAGAAAGATAAATACTGCACCATGTCACTTATGTGTAGAACATTTTTTTAAAAGTCAAACCCAGAAAGAGGAGAGCGGCACGGTGGCTGCCAGGGGCCAGGAGGTCAGTGAGAGGGGATGCTGGTCACCGTGTAGAGACTTCCGTTTATAGAATGGGCAAGTTCTGGGGACCTGACATTCAGCAGGTGACTACAGCATGACCCTGCGTGTGCTAACAGGGTAGGCCTTCGGCGTCTGCACAGAAGAAAAGGAGAAAGAAGAAAGAAAGAAAAAGGAAGAAAGAGAACAAAAAGAGGGGAAAAAAGAATTTAAAAAATGTGGTAACTGAGGCGCCGAGTGTGTTAATTCACTGGATTGCGGTCATTTCTCAGTGGACACACATGTCAACCCATGACACCACAGCCTTTAAAAATGAAGAATTGTACCTCAGGAAAGCTAAAAATAAACAAAACCACAAAGAAATTTTCCTTCTCTAATGAGTGTCCTACACTAGCCCTGGTCATATTCAGATACCCACGTCATGACAAAGATTCTTTAAATGGAGTTTCAAATAAGGATTCTGTAGAAATATAGTGATAGAAACATATGTCCAGTAAATTTTTGTTAAATGAAAACAGTTTCCAATACAGGAGTATACCCAGTAAAAATACATACAAAATATCCTTGAATGTAACAATTTAAGTAAAGGGACCAGGATTTTAAAAAATATATATTATATTCAAAAATTATTTTGCAATGGGCATATAATACATGTATATCTTCTTCTAAGTTTAAAAAATATGAAAAACAAGAGGGACTCTTAAACTAAAAAGTGTGCACATAGCAAAAGAACAACTGAAAAGAAGAAGTGGCAGCCTATGGTATGGTAGAAAACATTCACAAACCTGTGAAGTGTTAGGGCTAATGTCCAAAATATATAAGGAACTCGTACAACTCAAAAAAAAAGGGCAACCCAAGTTAAAGGAGGGCAAAGGTCCTCAAAGACATTTTGGGGGAGGGGGTACTGGGAAATGAATCCAGGGGTATTTAACAACTGAGCCACATACCCAGCCCTTTTTGGGGGGTTGGGGGTACCAGGGGTTGAACTCAGGGGCACTCAACCACTGAGCCACATCCCCAGCCCTTTTTTAGGAGGTGGGGGCACCAAGGATTGAACTCAAGGGCATATGGCCACTGAGCCACATCCCCAGCCCTAATTTGTATTTTATTTAGAGACAGGGTCTCACTGAGTTGCTTAGTGCCTCACCAATGCTGAGGCTGGCTTTGAACTCATGATCCTCCTGTCTTAGCCTCTGGAGCTGCTGGGATTATAGGCATGCACCACCACACCTGGCTATTCCAGCCCTTTAAAAAAAAAAATTCTTATTTTTTTTCAGACTAACTCTCACTGAGTTGCTGAGTTGCCTTGAACTTGTGATCCTCCTGCCTCAGTCTCCCAAGGTTTGAAAAGCTACTTGACATCACTAGGTATCAAAAAAATGCAAATCAGTGCCACAAGATGTCACCTTACACCTGTGAGGACGATTATTGTCAAAAAGATAAGACATAACACATGTTGAGGAGGATAAAGAGGAAAGGGAACCCTCGTGCACTATTGATTAGAATAGAAACTAATACAACCATTATGGAAAATGTGACTGAAGTTTCCCCCAAAAGGGATATGACCCAGCAATGCCCCTGCTGGGTACGAACCCAAAGGAAATGAAGTCAGCACCTCGCAGAGGTGTCTGCACTCTCACGATCATTAGTGATGAAAAGTTTTACTTTAGCAAGCATTCTGCTAATATCGGGAAAAATGACTGAATTTAATAGAACTATTTCCAAACCCCTAATAGAGACAGTTACTAGAAATTGTTCATAAGCAGAAAAGCAGGGGGGATGATGTACCCGCTTATGGAAGAATGAGAAGAAACTATGAAGAATTTGCACCAAAACAATGAAAAACAAAACCAAGTATGGTCTATAGTGAACACAGGACCATGTTAAATGGCGACAAAGGACACTGAGCCAGTGGAGATGACAGGATGACAGACTTAGTTCCTTACTGCAAAACAAGCAAAGGGAGGTAGAGCCTATAGATGAAAGGTAAATTGGTATGTAACAGGCATATCAACCAGTTTGAACATAAGGAATCTGGATATCTGATTAAAACCAATGAGCAAAAATGATGGTTGAGATGATCAAAGAATAAATAAATACTCAAGACACAGCACCATCAGCTGCAGAGGGGAAGAGAGACCCTTCCCCAGGCCAGGTGGCCTTTAGGTTCTTCTCCCTCACAGACATCCAGGTGGCCTCAGTCCCAGCCCAGCTGTGCCTCTGCTGCCCCCATGTGGCCAAAGGCAGGCATGGCACCAGAGTCGCTAGAGAAGATGAATTTCCAAAGTCATCTTTGATAAATTCCTCTTCCCCTTCACTCAAATGGTCAGAATCTGTCCCACTTGTGGACATGCTGCTTACACAGCAGCAAGTGCCAGGATAGGTGCCGGGAACTCCCATCTGCACAGGATGCTAAAGGGATGGCTGTGGACTCTGGATGGGGGAGCAGGAAGCAGAGAACCAGCCGACTCAGGAAATACCCCCTGGGGAGTGCAGATAGACAAGGGAGACATGAAGCCTAGAGAGACTGGCAAAACTGTGGCATCTGAAACCATCAGATCAGCACAGTGTCACCCTGAGCTGGTGCTTCCCCCCAGGGGGCAGTCTGCTGCAGAGCACTGAAGGTGAACTGTTCTTGACCTGCTCTATGGGCACACATTCCCTGAAAGGCAGAGGGAAAGTCAGTGGCCTCCCAACATCCAATACTACCACTTACAGAGTTTTAACTTCCTGCTGTTTGAACAACAAACGATGGAGATTCAGGAAATGTAATGTTATTTCCAAAATATACAAGATTTAACCTGATATCCTTAACCTTTGCAAAATTGTTTTTAGACATTAATGCTGAGCCCTAAAATGGGCTTACCTCCCCCAAACCCATTTTTCTCTGTTTGACATGGTAAGAATGTACTGTGCATGCATATGAACACACACTCTGGATGAAAAGCCCCCATAGCCAGTTTCTCACCCCTATCCATAAACACCCTACATATGACCTAGAGTTCAATCTTAATGTGGTCTTCCTATATTGAGACTTCAGAGCCACACTCTAGCTGCAAATGCAGGTCTAGCACCAGTGCTGCATGACCTTGAGAAAGTTGCCTAACTTTTTTGAGTATCAGTTACCTCCTCTGCCTAAGGAAGAAAATAATAGCACCATCTCCTCAAAGGGTTAAGTGAGTTAATATGTGGGAAGTGCTTACATGTGTGCCTGGCACAAATGCCAAAAAGAATTCATTAACTCAGTCCCATAGTTAGCTTTTCAAAATGGGTTTGAGACGTAATTCATGGACTGATTTTAAAAAACATAATTTTCTGTATTTTTTAAAACTAATGAACACGTGTTACCAAAATCAGGTGGCCAGTGCCTCCCTGTCTACCTCTCAAGTTTGGTGTCATTTTTCTGGAGAATTAGACCTTTGGACTTTATTTTCTCTGAGTCTCTAACTTCCTTATAATAGCTTGTCAGGATCAGCCTCCCCATGGATTCTGTAATTTTTAGGAAAAAGGAAAGAACATGTGGGTTTTTCTGTGTGCCTGAAAGTACTCATGTGTATGCATGTTTTATGTGTGCATGTCTATGCGTGTGCACGTATGAGTGTGTGCATATGTAGCAGGAAGGGGCAGGTGGAGTGGCTATCCTGCACATCCTGGATGCACACACGTTCACTGGACCCTCCTCCACGTTATGGTCCTGGATTCTGCGAGGTCTTCCCCGCCTTCTGCCCAGCAGCCCATCAGTTCCCACTTGGGGAACACTCACCTGTTGGTGTTCTCCAGAACTTCCACCTTCTTCCGAAGTTCCAAGTTCTCAGTTGAACAGGATTCCACTCTACAGAGGAGAGAAAGAAGAAACTCAGTTATTCTGTGCAGAGCAAACTCAGCCAGGAGCTTGGGTGAAGGCGGGTGGGATCAGAAAAAGAAGAGGGGGCTCTGCTACACCAGTGAGGCAAGGGAAAGAGCTGAGGCAGCTGGGGTTGGGAGGAGGGAGGAGGCAACGAGAAATGGAGGGACTGAGGAAGGAGGGCCTCAGGACCGGGAGGTGGACACCACCCTGCCTCCTCACCATCCTCCCCTACATCCTCACACTTCTCTTCTGTCCTACAGAGATGTGGGGCCACTGGCTCTTCTTCTGGCCAGAAGGACTGGGATGAAACCCTGGGGCTTGGGTAGGGGGCAAAAGAAGGGGAGAACCCAGGACTAGGAATCTGGGTGTTGGGGCCTGCCTGCCCGTAAGGGACAGTGAAGAAATTCCATGAAATATCTTGACCCTGGATGCTTTAGGAAACAATGGAATGGAATGGGACCCCTTAATGCTAAATCAGATGATAGACAGGTGATAACTTTTAATGGAACCTTCTAGAACCAGTCAACATCCCCACCCATTCTTGCCTCCAGATGTATAGGAAGACTCATCTCTAGGTCTAGGATCCCTTTCCTATATTAAAATTGGCATTAGCTTGTCAGCTAGAGAACATTTTCTAGGGCTAATACAAACTGAATTTAATTTATACTTTTTCTTTTTCTTTTTTTGGTACTGAGGATTGAACCCAAGGGCACTCAACCGCTGAGCCACATCCCCAACACATTTTATATTTTATTTAGAGACAGGGTCTCGCTGAGTTGCTTAGGGCCTCGTTAAATTGCTGAGGCTGGATTTCAACTTGTGATTCTCCTGCCTCAGCCTCCTGAGCAACTGGGATTACAGGTGTGCACTGCCATGCCCAGCTAATTCATACTTTTTAAAAGCCCTCCTGATATTCTAGGCTTTTCAGAAGAAAGTGTGGCTTCAAGTGACAAAAAGCCAGTCACCCACAGCACGAGTTACAGTGCCTCCTCTGGGGAGATCTGGGAATGTGCAGGAAGGTGAACAATGCTTCTTGTTTGTAAGGAGGCTTCTGAGGAAGGACTCAGGGATCCTTGGCTGGAAACCAAGGGGTTCAGGACTGAGCATGCTTTTCCCTCTTGGGCATTATAAACGCCCCTCCAATAACCACTAGGTGGCAGGCAAGACGCAGGCAACAGCCCAGAGGCCCAGGGCTGTGCAAAGGCAGCCTGCCTTCCAGGGATCAGCAGGCTCCCCCTTCTCTGTGACCATTGCCCAATAAACGTAACCAGCAGACAGCAGCTTACTTCTTCTCCAGGCTGTCCATATATTCTTTCTTCTTTCTCCTACTTTCCTGGGCAGAAATCTGAGAAATAGGAAGGAGAGAAAAGATGAATTTCCAGCTCTATAACCAACCCATTTATGCATGAGTGGAAGACAGGAGGTGCTAAGGTGCGAAGCCCTGCTTCCCCTGGGGGCCACCTGCCCCGTCTAACCTGCAGCTCACCTGCTGGCCACCTTTGTCCCCTGCTTCAGCTGAGCTTGCACCACCTGAATGAAGATAATGCCCACCTCTCTCGCTCCTGCCTTCCTCCTCCTCTCCACCTCCCTCCTGCTGTCTCTGCCTTGGTCATGGCCCTGGGCCTCACCAGCCTTTCCCAGCTCTGGAGGGGCCCAATACTGGGAGAAGGCTGAGCCCAGACAGAGACCAAACCACTGCAAGATTCTCTATCACAAACCTCTATCAAGAAAAAAATAAGTAAACCCAGTGAATTCTATTTATTTATTTATAAATGATACACTTGTCTACTAGAGAAAAAATGTGGCATACATCATAAAAGTGAAATTAAAGGGCTGATATTTTTTAAAGTATAAATTTACGTGGAAGTTATAATATTCTTCCCTGATGCTGGATGTGCTGCTGGATACCGAGGAGCACGCACATGGCATTGAGAGTCCACGGCCCAGAGCGGATGGAGAGGGATGAAGGAAGACGGGGTGGGTGCTAAGGGAAGGGCTGACCCTGGGTCCCCACCATGGTGCAGGCCAGCACTGGCCCTGGGGAAGGGGGAAGGGCTGAGGGTTTCTGCTCCCTCTCTCTGTTCACGAAGGACCTAGGTCTGAAGGGCTCACCTTGTTCTTGATCTTCCTCCGGATCTTCTTCAGGGCCTTCTCCTCTGATTTGGTTAGGGGCAGTTTGGTGGGAATGGGGTAGCCCTCAGCCATCAGGGTCCTCTTCTCCTCCTCGGTCAGGACCAGGGGACCCGATCCCTGCAGCTTCTGTGCAGACCAAGGAGCAGGAAAGGTCAAGGAAGAAAGCGGGACATGCTGACGAGACCCTCCTGATGGGGCAAGGAGGAAAGGGACCCGTGAGCTCTGGGTGGGAAGCAGATCCTTTAAATGGAAGCACGGGTGGAGAAGAGATGCTGGTGTGCGGCGTTAGCCCAAGGAGGACCATGCAAGGCGAGGATGAGAGGCCTCCACCCATCGTTTCCCAGGAAGGGTCCCAGGAGCTACCACACAGGAAGTCAAGGTACAGAATTCATTGCCCATGTCCCTGGGGACTTCCAGGCCTCGGAGTGAGGATAGATTCACTTTGTGCAAGAGTTTTGTTCTCCTTCTGAAAATGTCCTTTTGCCACTTGCTCTCTACACACCAGGGCTGCTCCTGGCCTCCACCTACAGCTCAGGGGCCTGAGGTCCCAGAGGTACACCTGCAGGCACCCCCCAAGGGCATCTGGCTTCAACACTCCTAGACTCCATCAGCAATGAAGATGCAAATGCAGTTCATCTCATTTGGCCCAGAACAGAACGGCATGTGAACATTAGTCACAGAGTCACCCGTGCATAGAGCTGCAGGCACAGAGCCACGGAGGACTCACACCCTCTCTCAGGTAGCTTATGATCAAGGCTATGAGACAGAGTTGGTGCCCGTGGAAGGATGAAAGTAATCGAATGCTGAACTGTAATATTAACTGTGGATGCATTAAAAATTCGGAGAAAGATAGTACCTATGTGATCATGTGACAAGAGAAGGCTCAGGGTAAGTCAGGGGACTTGAGCTGAGCCTCCTGCCCAGGGGGATGATCTACATGAGAGAAAGAAGGGCATTCCTAGAAAAAGGCGTGTTCTGGGACCCAACCCAGACGCCTGCTCCTGGAGGGGGTTAGGGAGCTCGAGAAGCAATGGAGGCCAGCCACCTCCTATGCAGCAGGATGTCGGGGCCTCGTGCCTACAGGTGGTGACAGGGAAACAGTATGGCTGCCTGGCAAGTGTGTGGCAGGGGGAGACGTCCTACATAAAGGTGGAGGATGGACTGTGGGGAGGCCCATGGTGATCTAGGAGGAGGCTACTCAGGTGATCCAGAGTGAAGACTCAGGTGCAAGTGGAGAAGGGAAAGGAAGGGTGGACAGGGTTGACCCTCTCTCAGTGATTCCGTAATGGTGACAAGGACATATGTTACTATAGATCTAGAACTTGTGGGAGAAAATTATGTGAATGGATAGGTGGTTTGTGAAGACATTTTAAATATTTCACTTTGTTTAAATTTGTGTCATGATATTATAAAATTTTAAAAGTTGACTATAAAGACTTCATAGATACCAATTCACTCTCTAGAAAAACAAAGTCCTTTTACCTCCTTTTTATTTGGAAAACAGTGTCTTTATGTTTGTGAGGCACAAATGATGATTTGGGACTTCTAAGTAAATATTTATGGTATAATTTTGAGGATAAAAGAACAAGATTCTTATTCCTCATGCTTACAGGTCTGTACCACAAACACATGAATTAAAAACTGGAACTGTGCCCATAGAAAGGTAGACAAGTGTGGTAGCGAGGTGAGATTTATGGGTTGTTTTTTAAAAATGTTCTTTAAGGTTGTTAACATCCTACTTTACAGCTGGTTATAAGCCAAAATAAACCTCTTTCTTTATAACCTATCCAGTCTTGGGTATTTTGTTATAACAACACAGAACAGACTAAGACAATTAGCCACTGAACAGAAACTTCGTTACAAGAGCAAAAATCAAACTGAGAGGGTTCATATCTACCCAGAAAGGCCTACCAAATACTTACATGAGGAGCCGTGAGAAGAGGGGAACTGGAAAGTGCAGAGGGGCCCCGGGGCACGGCCCTGGCAGGACTGTGGGTCTGAGGCAGGCCGAAGGGGTGCAGGCATGGGTTGGGACTCAGGCTGCCCTCCGAGTCACTGCTGTGGCTGCTGGGAGGGGTTGGGGGTAAGTGCAGATGGTCCACGGAGGCTGGAGGAAAGAAAGCACATTTAATCTCCCACAGAGCAGCTGCAGAGCAGGCCTGGAGGTTTGGGCCCACCACATACATGCACACGGCGGAACCTGGGACGAGGACTTTCCATGAGCTGACCTGAAGACATCTCCTAGGTATGTTCAGAAGAGAACTGTGTGTACAGTGGTCTTCCTTTTGTACAAAGAAGAGAAGACAGACTCATATTTGCTTGCATTGGCACAAAGAAACAAACACTGGCAGTACACACAAGATGGCCCAGAGCAGGCAAACTTAGGGTAGACGGTGACAGGGTGCTGACAAGACTTCCCACTGTATCCTTTCCAGATGGTTTAGAGTGTTTGATTTGTACACTGTGATAGTGCATCACATACTTTAAACCATAGTATTTTTAACAGCAAAACCTAGGCACCATCATGGGGTGCTTAGAGAAAAACACATTCGTTTCTGGAAGGCTGTGCATGGCGGGGCCCATAGGAAGATGCCTGGCATTATTCATTCAGAAAACACCAAATCCACTTTCAGAAAAATGAGCAGGCTCAGGAAAAACAAACGGGTGTAGGGGCACCGTCTCCCACAAAGCCCTCCCTCAGGAGGTGTGCCACACTCTGCCAGGGCCCACGGAGCCTAATGGTGTCAGGTAGTACCTCCTGCGTGGCTGGCAAGCACTCTGGGGTGGTCCTCCCTCTTTTTCTGAACAGCAGATATTTCTGTTGTGCCAGCCACTGTTCCTGGGCCAAGCGAGATAACCTCCATGAGCCCTGCACCCCAAGCAGCTGGGCCCCAGACAACACAGCCCTTGGTGCAGCAGCTGGGGACTGGGCGGGGAGCCTGGGGCTTTCCACACACCTGGGCCTGCTCAGCCTGGGCGGGGGGTGCCGAGGCCGGGCAAGGCCTGGGCCCTTCAGCTCCTGTTCCTGTCCTCAAATGCTGATGCCCGAGGCCCCAGGGACAGGAGAGTCTTTCTGAGCCACAACTACTGACCTGAGGAAATGGGCCCCACCAGAGCTGCCTGGGACTGCCGGCTGTCCTACCCAAAGTCGTGAACGCCAGGTCACAGTGGATGATGCTCCTCTCGGCCCCGCTGCCTCCCCCACAGGCCCAGCCCACTTCTCTTTCTTCCCTCTCTCGTTTACAACCTCTCTCCCTCTCCAACATCCTGCAGGGGCACCTAGGTGCTGCTTCTGTCTATTTTTCTCTTCCAAAGTCTTACTAGAAGCTCCCTGGTCATCTTAGTGCCTGTGGGTATTCTTAAAGCTAAAGAATATTCCCAAATAATCCTACAGACTCTGTTCCCAACCAGCCTGCTAAAATCTGCTGGCAGTCAGGGGGACAGGTTGTGCCAAACATGCATGAGCTTGGCTGGAAAGAAGGAGTCCCATGAATGTTCACCAAGTGTTCCCAATGAGCACTACAGCACTTTATGATAAACAAACAAACAAATAAGTAAGAGAGAAAGGAAAACAGGAAACAGACTAACCTATTGGAGGCTCCACACTGTGCGATTACATTCCCAAGTGCTAGCCAGAGAGCCTAGAGCAACCCCATCCCTCTCACTTGGCACAGTTTATTCTAATGGTTTTCTCCTTTCCAAGCAGTGGGTATCCCCCAGAAGACAGAAACAGGATGACAGGAAGATCCAGTGAAGCGGACTCCAATCTCATCTTTCCCACCCACGGAGAGCTGCTGGCCTGGCCACAGGTGCCCCAATATCCGATTTCTAAATCCCATTTGAAATGCCGCTCTTGGGTTACTGAAAGATCTGGGGACAACAAGCGACTCTGCCCAGAAACTGTGATGCATTCAAGGATATTGAATTTCCTGATCTTTCCACCCAGGATAATGAGGAAGGGCTGCTATTTCCTTGGGTCTTGAAATATTTCTCCTCCAGTGACCTGCATTCTGAAACCACTATGGGATCCATTGTTCCTGCCATGACACTCGCTGAACCATATTACAACACAAATGAAAAGAGCAGAGTAACAACCGGAGCCATAAAAACTAAAGGAACCACCTTCAAACTGCATATAAAGTGGAAAAGCGTTATGTGTATCATTCATCGCCAAAGAGGAATGTCTCCATATAGATTCTAGTCAATATCACTTAAGAACTTTAACCCTTTCTTTCCGAGAGTGGAGGTAAAGAAAGGGCCAATGCTGATTCAGTGGTCACAGTACAATTCCTGAGTCAGTTCCTCATGCAATGAGCTGATTATACGTCCATGAGAAAGACTCAGGTGTAACGTTCACACATTTATATACTGCAGTGCAAACACATTTCTATGACCATTATATACTGATCTCTTGCTTGTTGTATTTTAAAACACATATTGATCAAATTACATTATGTGCTCTGGCAATTATATCACAATGTCGTTATTATGTATCATTATTATGCGCTACTGAAAATTTTTAAAAAATAGATTAAAAAGGGAGGTGAGAGCATGAACACAGCCTGGAACTGAGAGGAGCAGGATCTGCACAGAGGCATCTATATAAACGAGACACAGATTGTCCCTAGGCTTCCTGAGGCACAGAGGTCACATCCAGGATCCCAGCTATGGGCTTTGCAGGAGAAACCAAGAGAGAGCAGGGAAAGAAGGAAGCAAGCAAAGCCACCTCAAGGATGACATTACTTAGCTCTACACAGATGGCAAGAAGGGGTACACTGCTAGAGGCCACAAATGCCCTGAAGCAATGGGGCTCCTTGCAACTGCTGTTAAATGTCATCTGAACACTGCATGGTGCCAAGCATGGTGGCACATGCATGCAATCCCAATGGCTGGGGAGGCTGAGGAAGGAGGATCACAAGTTCAAGGACAGCCTCAGCAACTTATCAAGGCCCTAAACAACTCAGCCAGACTCTGTCTCTAAATAAAATATAAAAATGGAGTGGGGATGTGGCTCAGTGATTAAGCACCACGGGGGTTCAATCCCCAGCACCAAAAACCAAAACAAAGCCTGCATTGCCAGGCGGCTAAGTGATGAGTTCACTTTCCAGAGGGTGGAATCACTTGTTTTGACTAAGCAAGTGCCTGTGTGGACGGCTGTGCCCTTGTGGGGCTACAGAAGGTCCACACCAAGAGGGCACAGGACAGCGGGTCTGGTCACCTGTGACCACATTGTAATAGTCTATAAGGTGTTTGAAAAATCATCCTGGTTTGGAGTAAAAGGGAAGTTAACACTTGGCTGGAAATTGAGGCATGTGCCTTTGGGGAAAAGAATATTTAGCTTTCAAAATATTTCTGTGGAATCCAGATTCTTTAAGAAGCGAGCTATTCCCCAGAACCAACTAAATCAGCACTCTTGCTGTTCCTCCTTCTCTTTAGGCCGTTTGAACCCACAGGGGCACTGAAGGAATGCAGGACAAGGGACACACCTTCTTTAGAAGAGAAGTTTAGGAACTGATCCACTTCATGAGGCTCCAGCTTAATCTTGGGAATAATTGTCTGGCATGAGGAATCGACCTGGAAGAAGAATTTCAAACACAATTTTTAAAATAATTTTTTTTAAATATTAAAAAATAGTTGGACACAATACCTTTATTTTATTTATTTTTATGTGGTGCTGAGGCTCAAACCCAGTGCCTTGCACGTGCTTGGAGAGCGCTCTACCGCTGAGCCACACCCCCAGCCCCTCAAACACGATTTTTCAAAACGAATGCCAGCCTTGAAGAACTAGAGAGAGAGCTATCTGTCCTCTGAGTCTTCCTGGGGGGCCGACCCCCATCTCTGGAGCACAGCAGGGCAAGGCTGCTTCTCTGACAGTCCCCTTCGTCGCACCTCCTCCCTGCCAAACCTGGCGTTACAGCCCATGGGCTCTTAGAACTCTAACAGGAAAAGCCCCAGGCTCCCTTACCAGTGCATATTTCTATTATTTTGTGGTAACCTAAAGGTATTTTATCACAAAACATTCTGGTAAATTTTTAAAGGGCTACAGGCTTCCTGTCTGTCCCACAGCAGGGACTGTGAGCATCAGATCCTTCCTTCCCAGGCTTCCTAATGTCTGACGACATCTGACCACCAAATACCCAGCAGGGAAGAGAAGAGTTATGTGGCCCATTCTCGGGGAGCATAAAGATGGCCTGAGCAATGTTATTCTTAAATCAACCGAACAAAAACCTCATGAATGAGGAGATGTCTGCATATCTCAGGAGCCCCGCCTGGCA
This sequence comes from Callospermophilus lateralis, assembly GCF_048772815.1. NCBI lineage: Eukaryota > Metazoa > Chordata > Mammalia > Rodentia > Sciuridae > Callospermophilus > Callospermophilus lateralis. The sequence goes on along the minus strand of NC_135305.1, from coordinate 17,074,412 downwards.
GAGGCTCAGGAAGCTACTGAGGAAGGGATCCTAGCCTGCAGCTGCACAGGGCTTTCCTACAGCAGGAGGAGGCAGCTGTGTGTCGGTGGCTCTCCTGATCATGACCTTTTCCAGGACACAGAGACACTAAATCCTGATCCCAGGAGATCTTACTTAGTGAATACTAAGGGAGTCATTTTTTTGCTTATAACCTAACCTGTAGAACTTAGGAAAGTCAAGACTGGTTCCAACATCTGTAAGAAGATACATGAACATGATGCTGGTCCATTATCGGACCCTGGAAATACCCAGAGAGAAGGCAGAGCAGAATTAAACTCTACTTGCTGTAGACCTGGACTCAAGCAGGAAAATATTCCTGGTTTCTTACACTTGCCACAGGTAACAACAGGAATCAGTAGTCAGGAGATTCATGAAGTGGGGAAGAGCAACTCAGCACTGTACTGGGGAAGTAAAATATTACCCAGGGGCTGGCATTCCCTCCCAACAGCCATGGCCCTGTCAGGTGTGGGTTAGACATCCTCTAAACCTCTCCCTTTCCACTGGCTTCAAAGTCAATGTCATAGGGACTTTTACTTACTTATTTACTTTACCATGGGTACTCTGGATTTTTTTATTTTTTTATAGCAATCAAAGGGAAAAAAATGAAATCCACTTTAGTATTAATTTTTGTGGACAATTCCTTTAAAGTTGTGATATGATCCATGCTTGATACCAAATCAACATATTCTTGGTATTTTCCTGCACATATGCATAAATACACAGTTATATGCCCTTAAGTCGATATAGCCACTAGAATAAAGGCCTTATTGAAGAATGAAGGTCCGTATCTTTTGATCCAACGTATTTATATGTAAAAAAATTGAATATACCCCTGTGTTCATCTCCAGAGGGGGTTCCTCCTTTTTGAAAGGGGTGGAAATGGCTGTGATGGTCAGGGTGACAGAAGGAACAAGACCCGGGGGTGGCTCCTCCGTAATCGGCTCTGTCTTGATGGTGGTGGAAGGCAAGTCTGTCGACAGGTACCACTTCTCACTCTCCACCTCGTCTGTGGGAAGGAGACAAGCAACAGGGAACTTGTTAGAGCATCAGGTATGCACACAACCGCATCCTTCCTGACGGAACAAAGCTCCTGCCAGGGGTTCCTGGGAGGGGAACGAAGGGGAAGGGAAGAGCGTGGGAGAGCAGAGAACTGGGTGAAGAGATTAATGGCAAAGTAAGACAGTCCTTGTGCATGCCCACCTGTGCGTCCGCCTGGAGAAACCCTGGGAGAGCCGCACACAAAGAAAGAACCAGGCAGAGCGAGTGAGGAAGAGGACAGGTCGGGCAGTGGAAGTGAAGGTGATATCTATTCAAAATTAATACACAAGCACAGCTGAAAATAAGGGGGAAAGAAGCCAATGGTTGGCACCGGAGGTCTCAGGGTGACATGCCTCTCCTTCTCCCCAGGGGCAGTCACTGTTCTCCTGGCTCCTTTTTTCCTTCCGACTCCCTAGTCTGTGTCTCCTTCTGCTCTCCCTGTGGTTCTGCACGTGCCTTGGATCTAAACTCAACCCCCAGAACCTCTGTTCAGTTCTTAGAGATGCAACAAACATCTGCCCTTTGCTAAAACGTAAGTGGCAAGTCTGGGTCTTGTCTCATGACAGAGGCCATGGTGATTATCTCCAGGCCTGGGGACAGGTAACAGCCCAGCAGAAGACAGAGGGGACAGAGCACCTTAGCCGCAAGTTTAGGAAAGGAAAGCCCCTGTCTGCAAACAGGCACAGAACAAGAAAAAACAAGCCAGGGCTTCCCCAAGTCCACACCCCTCACGACGCCACCAGTACTAAAACAAGGTGGAAATAAAGCAAAGATAAGTGTCTGCTTTATGGACACGTTTAAAGCCACATGCTTGGTGACCTGCTACTGTTTCGGGGAACAGAGTTGTTCATATATTGAAACTGGATTCCTGACTCCAGTTTTCTTACGAAAAGGTACGTGAACGTCATTCACAACTGCCAGGGCTGGAGGGGAGGGTGGAAGCAGCAGCTGAGAGCCAAAGTTCACAACGATTAAAACTGTACTGCAGAAGCAGCTTCCTTCAACTCCAGAAAAAGTTAGGTTCCCATTCACAATATGATCCCTTGCTCTCAGAGAGAGGGCTATGTGCCGCTGAGTGCCGAGGTGCCATGGGGGACTTCCGTCATTCGTAGGGTGTGGGCGACATCCTGGCGAAGGAGGAGGCGGGAGGGGATAAAGGGCCTTTTGATGGCAGCCAGAGGAAGGAGACCACACTGTAGTTTACACAGAATTCTGCTGGCCAGATAGGCATCCCAACTCAGCTTAGAGAAGCCGCTGGACCACAGGCCAAAAGAAGACCAACCCCTCTCCCAAAAGAGCTTAGGAACTAGAAGATTGTGTTCCGCAAGAGGACACCCTTGGGACAGAGTTGGGGAAGGCCTGGAGGGGCGGGGAGAACAGACTGCGCTTTCTTCACTGTGCTTTTTTCTCAACAGACATTGAGGCCTCTGCTTCCTGAAATCAACACTAGAAATCCACCCAAACCAAGCAACGCTGGTGCCTGGCAGAGGCTGGAAGAGACAGTAAGACAAGAAGCAGCCCTGGGTGCACACTGAAAAGAACAGTCAGGAAGCAGCCCTGGGAAAACCATCTCACGCAATCACCAGGAAACTGAGAGAGAAGGCCAGGGAAGGGGACTACGATCCAGCTGAATTCACCAGGCAACAGAAGGCAAAAATAAATGCAAAAAAAGTAAATGCAAAATTGTAAGACAAAATGAAGACGGGTGACGAAGTCAGTTATTCCAATCCAGGGAAGCCATTCTCAAAGTGTGCACGTGGCCATAAACTAAGCCAGCTCAGTTGATGGGTTTTTTTGGTACCGGGGATTAAACTCAGAGGCACTCAACCACTGAGCCACATCCCCAGCCCTATTTTGTGTTTTATTTAGAGGCAGGGTCTCACTGAGTTGCTTAGCCCCTTGCTTTGCCGAGGCTGGCTTTGAACTCATGATTCTCCTGCCTCAGCCTCCCAAGTCGCTGGGATTACAGGCGTGCAACATGGTGCCTGGCCAGTTTATATTCTTAATGCTCATGTCCCATAGCCCTATTTAAAAACATAAATATAATCGCTGCTCTCTCAGGGAGAGGAGACTGCAGAGTGAGCAATGACATCTGAGCTGCAAAAAGAAACCTCTTCTCTCAAAGGGCACAGAGCTCTTCCAAGTGAGGAGTCCCAGGAAGCCGCCTCTACTCCCCCAAGCTTTGCTGAGGACAGTTGGTGTTTGCTTCATGGTTTCACTCCAATACAGCAATCTTGAAAGTTTTAGAGTTAGAAGTTTAAGTCCACCAATATAGCACAAGGATGTCATTTTATAGAAGAGGAAACTGACATTCCAGTCCCGATCATACTGCAAATTAGTGGCAGAGCCCAGATTGCTGTATTTGGCCAGGATTCTCTCCATTAAGGAAACAATTCAACATGTGGGTAAAGATTCATGCATAAATACACTTGTTGCGTCATTGCTTATAATCACAAAGCACTGGGAATAACCAGAACGCTAAAGACTAAGGGAAAGGTTACGTTAATTACGGGGCATCTGTTCAATGGAATATTCATTCAGACATTAATGTTGCATTTAAAAGCCTTGTTAATGACTAAGGAAAGGTTTATAATGTAATGTTAAGGGGGAAAAAAATCTGGGTATAATAATATACTATTAATGAAGGAACTAAGAGAAAAGAGACAAAGGAAATACCCCAATAGTAAACATACGTCTGGCTCATCATTCGGAACTCGGGTGATTTTCTTCTCACCCGTTACACGTCATGCATTTCTAAACTGCCTGTGTTAGGAAACTGCTGCCCCTGGGTGATCACAACTGGACATGGCCTCTACTGCCTGCTCTACTGTGTGCTGAAGGATGGCAATTATTGCAGAGAAGCCCACAAGGCTCAAGGGACCCTGACAGGCCCTTGACTCATACAGGTTGACGGCCACCTTAATATTTGTAAAGAACTGCATTAGGGGCATCAGGTCTTCATTCTTTCTCTCTATCCATGTCTTTCGTCATGTAGTTTTCAGTACCCTGCACTTGGCCATGTGACATCACTTAGCCAATGGCACATTAGCTCTGAACTGCACTTTATTCTTGGTGTTTTACCACCACCATGAAAAGGATGTGGCAGGAAAACCGACTGATCCTAGGAGAAAGGTGACAGACACATAGATGAGAGCGGTCTCCACATGAGCTTATCCAAGAGCAGCCAACTCCTTGCTGGCCTTAGAGATGAGAGAGAAACTAGCTGTCACTCATCAACCCCCACAAACATCAGCCAAGCCCCCTGCAAGGAACAGACATATGAGCTATAATAGCAAAATAATTTTTTAAAGTACTAAAGTTTGTGATGATTTCTTAGCTGATACAATATGGCTGAATGTTTGAAGAAAAAAATCAATCTATTACTTCAAAGTATATTACAAAATAGCTGCACTGATTTCCCAAATAATTCTTCTAAATCATTAACTGTGAATCAAATCAATAAAATTTATAAATTGGCTGATTAGACTTCCAGTTACATCATAAAAATAAACCATTTCAGACTAAGAAAGTCAGCTAGAAAGTAGTAAGAACTGCATCCCAGTTTTCTTGAAACTAAAGAAGAGCTTTCATTCTGAACCACTGGGTGTAGAATTATACTGCCCCCAAAAGAAATAAGTATCAACTCAGAGAAAACAAAATGACAAATATAACCTTGAGGGAGGGGGTTAACAAAGGACGGAGTGAAGGAGACAAAGGAACAATGACTTTCCCTACGACCTTTTTTTGGACTCTAATTTTATTGGCAAAAACATCAGTAGGGCCACCGAGGCTTAGAACTAGAACTTCCCTTGGCTATTTGAGTAGATGGCTAAACTATAAAAGCAAGAGTCAGTGGACACACTGTATTCCATAATTTCTAAATCCTGAAGTTCAGATACAAATAGGAAAAAGGATTTTTCCTGAACTGTGTTGACAACACATTTTAAGCTTCATTTCAGATGGAAAACGCCCCTGGTAAATTCAGTAGTGCATCCCATGGAGCATAAGAAAAAAAACCCCGTATCATCTGCTTTTATTCCAGCAGCCTTCTGCCAAAGGTCAAACTCAAATGGCACATCTCTTTAGCATTGCCCTGATCTGTCAGCACGGAAAGGAAGCAAGCCACTGTCTACAGTGGGGAACAGGCCTTCACATCAAGGGCAAGACTGCAGCCACATGCAACAGGGCTGGACGCCAAGACTCCCAAAGCATTGAGTGGGCAGGAAGCTTAAAAAAGGCAGAAACTTGAAGGCAACACAATGGTAACAAAATGGGGATCCTCAATCATTTCCACTTCCCCTGCCAAGATAACTGCACCAAATGGGCTCTGATCCCTGCAGAACCAACCAAAAGATCAAATCCTCAAGTGAGAACACACACACACACACACACACACACACACACACACACCATGTAGAAACAGAATGGCCATACATCCTTAAAATGAGAACTCACAGGAGGCAAATACCATTTATATGATGAAAATGCATATATAATCCATTTATTATTTACATAACATCTGTAAAGCAAAGAGGAAATTTCATAAATTAAACTTGCATGTCCCATCTAAATCCTCCAATTACTTTGTTTGCCCTTTGAGTATTTGCAAAGGAGCTGAAAAATCTTCAACAATTTTTTACACAAAAATATCATAAAGAAAAAAAAAACAGGTTCTAGAAGCTTAGGGAGGGCAGGTCAGGACTTCAGTAGAAAATATCAGAATTATATTGAAACGACAGGCCACTCTGTAGAAGTTAAGCGGCCCGTATGCTCAAGGTTCCCTTCTTAAGCACCTTAACCTTGAAATCACTTTGCGCTTGAATATTGTTAAGAAATATAGATAATAATAAAACTAGCAGATACTTACTGGTAACTATGTATTTACTATGTGCTGGAAATTATTCTAAGTGCTTTGCAGATACTAATTAATTTAGTCCTAAGAGTAATTACATGGAGTAAGTAACACCATTACTCGCTTCTTACAGACAAGAAAACTAACAGACTAAATCCAATGTTTCTGAAGGAATCCCAGTTTAAAACCACCTAATAACAACTAAAATAGGCTGAATGGTTATTATACGGCAGGCACCCATCATGACCTGTGGTCAGCACAGTTGCACAGTTTCTGAGAGAAACTCTTCCCATGTTCTTTCTGTGCTGTGGATACAGAAGCCCTTTCCCGGGGTGATTATGGCCTTTGGTAAATTATGTATTTAATTATGCAATAATCCACACAAAGGCCATAACAATAACAGGCCATATTTATTCAGTGCTTACAAATTGCCAGGCACTATGCTCAGTGTTCAGGAAGTATTGACTCCATCCCTACAATAATGTTATGTGTTAAGTATTATTATTATTATTCCCATTTTAAAGCTCGGGAAAGACAGACACAAGAGCTAACTAATCCATCATACATTACACCAGTAGTTAAGTGGCAGAGCACAGATTCAAATCGATTTGACTCTAGAAATCAACACTGTACTTAGTCAGGGTTCTGCATTTAGCATCTCAGGTTCTACTGTAGGATATGTGTCTAAAGTAAAAACAAAATAAGTACCTGTAAGACAAGTGATTGATTTCAAAAGATGTATTTAATACACACACATGCATGAAACTCCCACGTATTTTTTTATTTTTCTTCACTGAAATCAGAGCTCTCATTCAGGAATAACCAAAGTATTTTTAACTGCTAGAGAACTCTAAGCATTGCTTTTTTTTTTTTTTTTTTTTTTTACTGCTGCAGCTTTTCAATGGCTAGGCAGACAAAGGAGTCATTTCACTTTTATTCTTTTCTTGTTTAATAAAGAAAGCACCATTATCTTGTTGTCTATGTTCCTACCCAAGCACAGTCTTCTTCCTTCAGCCCACCCCTGGATGACGAACACACCTTCCTTTCCCACCTGGGTCTACCCCCTCCAACATGACTCAGACTGAGGCTCTTATCACAGCTCATACTGAATGTGATGAAGATACAGCTATTCATCTCATCTCTGTGGCTTACTCTCGGGTCCCACTTCCTGGGAACACGTCAACATCCAGATCCCTCTGACACTGCAAAGCAGAACCTTAGTGTCCTACGACTCATCTCTACCCCTTTTTCCAACATACTCGACCTTGTGCTAATCCTGCTGCCAGCTTGTCTAATCATTTCGAAATCCATGCTTTCTCTGCCATCAGTGTGATAGACCTTCACCTTTAATTAGATCTGTGCACACTTTCCCTGCTCTCACGTTAGCAACCACGAGCCATTATTCTCCTCTTCTTATCTCAAAAAAAGAAAAAAACAGCCACCTTTGCTTAGGTCCTGCTTCCCATCACATAGTGAGCAATCCTGAGCCCTCGCCCTCCCCTGGCTGTCCCATTTACCCCATGTGACTTCGCACCAGCACCATCTGCTCACCTTTAGCTCATAGATGACTGTTTTCACACCCATCTATGAAAACAGCTCTATAAGTTTAGGGTATCCATACTAAGTTGTCCCACCCTGTCATTCCTGGGCCCTGCAAACCCCAGACACCCCAACAGACTCTTCAGAAGGGAGATGGTTATTATTTATGTTCCCAGCCCACGCTCTGTAGACCTGGGACCACTCTAGTTCCAGTTTTTCAACCCATCATATATGAACCTACCTAGATTTGTGTGTGATACAGCTATGGTATTAGATCATTTCTATATTAGCCTATTTGAATGCTAAGATCTGTTGATAATTTACATATATTTCTAACTGGGGTTGCATATCATCTTGGAGGACAGGGATATGCCTAATTCCCTCAGAATGGACTTAGCCCAGCACTATGTTTTTTCTTTAAGAACATTATTGAAATTACAGAAAAAAGAAAATGCTCACTAGTGCTACAGTCTACATCTTAAACAACCCCCAAAGGCCCAAGTGTTAAAGGATTGGTCCCCAGCTCTCAGGAGGTAGTGGAAACTTAGAGAGGCGTGGCTAACGGGAGACTTTAGGTCACTGGGGTGTGCCATTTTCTCTCTCTCCTTCACTTTGTGGCCATCAGGTGAGCAGTTTTGCCCCATTATGAGCTTCCTCCTCACCACAAGCCCAAAGTAATGGAGCCAACTGGTCACGACTAAAACCTCCAAAACTGGGAGCTAAAAAAAACTCTTCTTTGTAGAAGTTGACTATCTCAGATATTCGTTACAGTCCTAGGAAAGCTGAGAAATAAGCCTAGTATTTCAATTTAATCACAAAGGAACACCATTAAAATCTAGTACTAGAAACAATTATCCTCCATATTGTGAGGTACAAACACACACTCAAAAAAAAAAAAAAAATCCAAAAACATTTTACTGGGATAGTTCTGCTTTGATAAAGTGTGATTACCTGCTTTGATAAAGCACTTGAACTTTGACTCTTCTGAGACTCAAAAAAAAAAAAAAAATTAGAAAGGCTTTCACCAGAAATGTTAACAAATGCAGACAGCCCAGGCTTTTATAGACAGTTTTAAGGATCCACAGTTCATCTGAGATCCATGTTATGGTTTAGATCTGAAATGTTCCCCCAAAAGCTCATGTATTGGAAGCCAGGTCCCCACTGCATCAAGATCCAGAGGTTGTGGGAGCTTTTAAGCAATGACTGGATCGTGGGGATGTAACTTCATCAGGGATTAATCCATTTGATTAACAATGCCAAGGGACCACTGGGTGGTAACCATAGGCAGGTGGGCATGGCTGGAGGAAGTGGTTCACTGAGGGCATGCCCTTGAGGGCAATATCTTCCTTTAAATCTTCTCTCTGCTTCCTGGCTGCCACGCACTGAGAAGCTCTCGTTGGCCACACTCTTCCACCATGACGTTACAACCTTGGAGTTGGCCATGATGGACCACATCCTCTGAAACCATGAACTAAAATAAAATTTTCCTCCTCTGAGTTATTCTTGTCAGGTATTTTGATCACAGCACTAAAAGGGGACTAACACAGTCTATGATAGAATGATGGGATAAGAAGGTCTACATTTTCCCTATATGACTTCCTTGGGGTTCATGCAGGGAGAGGGAAGAAGGGAAAGAGAGGAGGAAGAGGGCAAAGAAGGAGGAGTGGGAAAAGAGTAGGGTTACGTTGAGAGGCAGAAGAGGAGAGAGAAATGGGGAGGAAGAGAAAGGAAAACTAATAAACTAAGCCTCTACTAACTGTGTATCTTATCAGGATCAATTACAGAAGAATTGTATTTACATAAACTTGGACACAGAACTAAATCACAGGCTTTCTCAATTATAATGAAAACTTGCTCACTCTTATCTCTAGAGGCAATCACTCCTCGTTTGTCCTAGACTGTTATCAAGAAATAAAGAATATTAGACCCAAATGCAAACAGCTAGCCCTAAATGCTACATATTTACGTGTTACTTAAAGAGAAACTGCACTTCTGCATTAGGCTGATTACCTGCTTTGATAAAGCATTTGAACTAGAGGACGATTATTCTACCTCCCACCCCTGACCCCCGCCAATACACACCCTCTGGCTTAAGTTGTGTGAATAATGAGCTCTGTTCTCAAACATTTGTCCATCCTCAAATCACTGAAGCTAAAACCTGGACAAAGCTAAGCTGGTGAGTTCCCCCTCCAACCACCCATATTGCCTAATTTTGACTTTATATGTCTCAATCAGTTACTAACCATATTTGTTATCTCTTACTTACAAAAAAAAAAGCCTTTGCTAGTATCAGAAAATAGCATCTGCTTAGAGAAAACATTGAAACTTCAACAAAAATAAACTGTAGACCAGAAACTCTGCAAAATCTATCTCACATCCCCTGCCTGTGCTCAGCCAATGATCAGCATAATCTGTTGCAGCACAGGACCTATAAACGGAAGGTGCAAATGGTGTGTGCTTGGGTCTCATGATAAGAAAGGCTTCCTGAAAAACATCCACTAATTATTTATCCCCATTCTAAGTCATTAGCCATAGGTGGCACTCATAATTCCTTTATGTTGTATTTAAATTCATTAAAATAAAAAGTGAAAAAACAAAAACAATGAAAGAGAAAGGAACCCTGAACTTTTGGAAGTCTGCTTATTTTCAGTCTTTCACTAGGGATCTTATTGCAAAAGAATCAGTGCCCTAGCCCTCTACTCCCCATCTGCTTCCTTCCAGCCATCTCCCTGGGATTAAGTCTGGGCAGGGCTCCAAGGCCCAAGTGAAATTTTGCCCCATTCATGCAACTTTTCCTGTAATCTTCAATGGGTGTGATCTCTCTCCTGGGAACTTACACAGAATAATTTCCTCTTGGGACATTGCTCCCTTCTGACTATAAGGTGTTTGTATAACATGGCACTTTCACCAGACTCTGAGATTCTCAGAGGCAGGGTCTAGGTTTCACGGTTATGTCCCACAAGTATCTAGAATGGTGCCTGATACATAGAAGGCATTCAACAAACAGATGTGGAACTGAGTGTCAATAAAGGCACAGTTCGTCTGCCACGTTTGTGTAGGCTGCTTTCAACCCTCACGTTCTAGAACGGCAAGGCTGCTGGATGGCTGACTCCTCCTGAGAGGTTCCTGTCCTAACACGATATGGGTGCTCACATATTCTCTTCACATTCTGATACAGGACCTTTGAGCTTGCTAATTCCTCTGTCTAGAAGCCTCTATGTGAGAGGCTTCTGCTGACCTCTACTCAAATGTCACCTTCAATGTAGAGTATTTCCTGTCTGTCCTAATTCAAATTTTAACACTCTTTCGTCTCCAACTTCCTATCCCTTTTTATGATTTATTTTTCTGTGTATCAGTAACTGTCAGGTAATAAGGTAGATAATTAAAAATAGCTGTGAACATTTAAAAATGAACACAAAGCATTTATAAAACACTTAACTTCTAATTGGCATAACGCAAGGTACCAGAAACACAGAATTGTACTTGACCTCAGTCATCTCAAAATATGGAAGAGAATTGACAGTTCCATGGATGGCTAAAATACAAGAACAAACGGAATCATCTCTGCAGAAATGGCATGAAAGCTTCATGGAAATGTGATGAAAGGGCCACTTGCCTGGGGAGAGTAATGAGTCTTGAAAGGCAGGAGGGTGGGAGCAGAGGGTGGGAGAAGGCCCTGGATTGAGTGTCAATAAAGGCATGCAGTGGAAAAGCTAAGGCTAGAGTCATGTGGACAGGGAGTGGAAGGACATAGCATAGGAAAGGGCAATTGATCCGGCCACAAAGACTCTCAAAAGCCGTGTTATGAGGTCAGCTTCATCCTAGAGAATAATCTGTTCCAAGATTTGAGGGGAAAAAATATGAACAAAAATGAATATCTAACAATCTTCTTGAAATATCTTACATCTTCATTTCACAGAACATGTTCGAGTACTGACTACACACTAACTACTCTCTAAGGAAACATTGCTATTCACGGATCCTAAGGAATCAGCTCCTGCTGGTGTGTAGCTGGCTGTCCTCCAGAGGATTATAAAAAATGACCAATGAAAACAGAATAAGGTGCACTAATAAGGTGGACAGCTCAGTACCCATTGGAGTTCTTTGTAGAACACAGGTTGATGAATTCTGAAATCCTCTACAAAAGCCTTCCAGAATATCCAAGATCCTCTTGACCTCTTCCAGCTTGTTTTAGCATCTTTTGCAGTTGCTATGACCCAAATACCCAACAAGAACAACTTAGAAAAGAATAAGTTAATTTTGGCTCAAGATATCAGAGGTCTCAGTCCATAGATGACCGACTCCATTGCTGTGGGCCCAAGGTGAAGCAGAGCATCATGGGGGACAGGCATGGCGGAGGGAAGCTACTTCCCTCATGGCAGCCAGGAAATGGAAGTGGGGTGCAGGGAAGATGAACCACTCCAGGGTACACACCCAGTGACCCACCTTCTCCAGCCACAACCTACCTACCCTCAGTTAACACCCAATCAGTCCACTCAATCGAGGGTATACAGATAGGTTACACACAGCCCTCACTATCCAGTCATTTCACCTCGGAACATTCCTGCAGTAACGGAGGAGATTTGGGGGAACACCTCATTTCCAAACCATAACACAGCTCTTGGTTTTAAATAATCACAATTGTAACATCAGATGAAAACATTCTCCTTCCCATCAGTCAGGTCCTGAGCTAGGCATTGAAGTATGTCACATAATCTTCACAAGAGTTTGTTATTATCCTGGTTTTACCCATAAGGAAACAGTGGCTTGGAAAAATAAGAAATCTGCCCACCAGTAGCCAGTGGAGAAGTAGGATTGGAAACCAGGTGTAACTACAGAGCACACAACCTTAAACCTGCTGGCGCGTGCTTAACAGCCGTACACTCAGTCCTATATCTTTCTAATCTCCCCACTTGATAAGTTGTGTGAGAGCAAAGAACGATTTTTTTTTTCTTTGTTTGTCCTCCAGTGTCGTACAGTACATCAGATCTTAAGAACTTCTTGGTGAATGAATGGTAACAATGTAAGGCACGGATAACATGGGGTCAAAGAGTTCAGACAGGGAAGAAGGTCACTTTCCAGACGTCACAGTGAGGAGAGGTGTGGCAGTCAGCTGCCAAGATGGCTCCAGGGATCCTGGCCTCCTGGTGGTCACATTCTTTTACAATCCCCTACCACCACTTGAATCAGCCCTGCCTGTGCGACCAACAGAACAACTTCCCTGGCGATGTTAGAAAAGGCATTGCGATGGATGCCTCCAAGCAGCCCCATGGAGAGACCCACACAAAGAGCAACCAATTCACCCCACTGACTCGCCAGCTGTGTAGTGAGGGAGCCATCTTGGAGGCAGACCTCTACCCTGGGAAGGTTTTCAGTTGAATGTAGCCTTAGTCTGCCTCTGATTTAAGCCTCGAGAAAGATTCTAAACCCAAACCACACTGGAAAGTCAATGCTGAAACTTACCACAGAAATCACAAGATGTAATAAATGATTATTATTGTTCTAAGCTATTAATTTGGGGAATATTTGTTACCCAGCAATAGATAACCAAGATAAGAGAAATGGAATGAATTCCCCAAAGGAAGCAGGACTGGAATTACAGGCAGCAGAGAAAGTGTAGAATAAGGTAGGCAAAGCAGTGAAGGAAGCATGGGGGAAACTTTAAGCCAAGGTGGGTACAACTGTTATAAAGAACCATCTCAAAAAAAAAAAAAAAAAAAAAAAAAAACCTATCTCCACAGAGGCCCTAAAGATTGAAAGAAATTGGAATGGTCATGTAGTCTGACCACTCATCAAAAGCTAACATCCACTTATAAAATAACAAAACTAAGATTGTTTGAATTTATCTAAGCTGAAACCCTGAAGGGCTGACCTCCTACAGCTCTCCTACACACAGTGACAAATGAGGAACATGGTAGTCCCCCCTTACCCATGGTTTTCTTTTCCACATTTCAGTTACCAACGGTCAATCATGGTCTGACAACACTAAATGGAAAATTCTAGAAATAAACAATGCATAAGTTTAAAATAACTTGCTATGGTGTATTGTTATAGTAACGGACTATGCTATGAGGATAAGGGGGCAACAGTACTTAATTATGACAGATGGCAGGAACCGAAATCATTCCTGAAAGCAATTTAAATAAGAAAGCAAGGGATCAGCAAGAGAGTGAGAAGAAGGGGAGAAGAAAGAGGAAAAGGAGGAGGCCTCCCCTTCCCCTGTTCTCCTGATCTGAAGTTAAAAAAAAAAATTGACAAACTATAGAGAAAAAAAGATTAAAGAATCATGCATCTAATCTCTTACAGGGAGTCGGGGGCAGATCTGAGCTTTTACTTAAGCCTCCAGCAGGGTCCAGCAAGAGAGAACCCACGAACAGATCTGCCGTCCCTTTCACTGAGAACATAAACCCACACTTCCTGGCCTGATGGTCAGCATAGCTGTCTTCAAAGGAAGAATGCATCTGAGATGGAAAGTTTTACCACCCGCAACATTCTCTGTTCTAAGATACGATGTTTTATTGGTACCAGGGTTGGTTCTTAGCAGATCTATGAACGGCACTGGAGAAGGAGTTCCCCCTCCTTCTGCCTTATTCAAGAGGTGGATACAGCATCTGCCTTTAAACACAGGGGGGCACGAGGAAACTAGTTCTGGAGGTAGCCACATGTAAAAAGTGCTGCTATGCACACAGCGGCACAGAAAGTGGGAGGACAATGCTCAGGCCAAACTGAAGAAGGTCAACTTAGTGACTCCCCTGTCCCTGCCACCCCAAGTCACCCTCCTCTGAGGAAGACATCATATGCTGAGCTGAGAACAGAGAATAACTTTTTAAAACTTACTCCAAATACTAAAATAGCTGGTGATTCCTCTAGGAAAACAAAACACAGTATAATAAGAAAGGTGCACATGCCCTGGAGAGTTTAAAAGATATAACATATACCAATGAAAGGCCCATAAAGTAATGGTCAAAATATCTTAGCACCTCTAAATCCATAAAAACTAGACTTTCAACAAATACTGTATTTATGGTACTGCTGATTGGCGTGATCGATTGGTCTAGTAATCCCATATCAATAGGAAAGTCTGGGGATACTCACCAAGATCCCAGACAAGTGGGGGTCAATGGAACATGCTGGAAATGGGTTAAGAGATGCCTAAGAAGCTTCTAAGAAGAAGAGTAGTGATAAAAATTCTTTCTCAGAAAAACAACACCATTTATTGACACAATGAACTTACTGGATGGGAGGGAATGATCAACCAGAGGGCCAATCTGATTTACAAATGGCGGCGCAGCTGCCCAGGCAAGCCGCAGGCAGACACACTAATAATAACGTGCGATTATTCAGTTATAGCAAGTTCTCAGGGACACAGTCATGTAGAGGAACATGCCCTGTGCCTCTTGGTGTTTTCCCACAGCCCAAGCATTAGGCCCTGCCCACAGCAGCTGTTTGGCTAAAGTGGGTGCTAAGGGTGACATGGCTCACACCCACCCCCTTAAGGAGCTCAGGATCAAAGGTGCCAGCATCCCAGGTGCTTCCCTGGGCTGGGTTCTTACCATCGTTGAAGCTGTCACTGGTGGCCACGTGGGTGAAGGGTGACTGGGCCCGGGGCTCCTCGCTCAGGGAGTAGCTGTGCTCAGCCTGGATGAGGGGCGCAGGTGACGTCGGGGATGGCTCCACCTCCATGGACGACGACGAGCTCTTCTCTGTGAGGAAAGGGTCGTTCAGGAGCTGACCCAAGACGTTCTGGGAAAACTCATCCAGAAGTTCTGAGAAGTGCTGCAAGAAACAAAGAAGGTATTTACACACACTCGAAGGCAAACACATGGACCAGAGCTTCATGTGAAGCCACTTACCTACAACGTCCAGTTGTCTGTTTCTGTCTAGCAAACCACCCCAATACTTAGTAGCTTAAAATAACCATGATTTAGTATTTCTCACTGCTGGGTGGGTTTGGGGTGGGAGTGAGCTGATTTCACTGTGTTCCCCGGTAACACTCTCAGTGACTGGAGCATTGGCAGAGGCTTTGCTGGGCTGGGTCCTTTCCAAAGAGGCGAATCAGGCAGGCTGAGCTTCTTCACATGAGGGAGAAGATGAATGGCCTTGGAAGTCACACAGTATCCCTCTCCCCACATTGTTCTGGCTGAGGCAAGTGACAAAGCCAGCCCAGACTCAGAGGATGGGAAAGTAGACTCCACTTCTTGAGGAAAGGAATGGCACAATACCACTGCAGATGATGGGCTGGAAGATGGCACGATTCACTGGGCACAACTGCCATTTTCCACCTCCCATGCCATGATCTTTGTGGCCTCCACCATGCCATGGTCATGACATAGGAATAGTCTGTTGACAATCCAGGGGACTCCCATATCCCTTGTTCTACTGCCCACCTTAAATGAATGAGATGAAACAACTTCACCCTAAGATTAGAACCAGATCTCTTCATTATACAATAACCTGAAGCCAACCTCTGGTTCCCTATGCCTCAGTGGTGGGGGTTTATTCATAGCATGGGGACCTGTAGAGCAGGATGTCTCAACCTTGGCATTACTGACACATTTGACAGGATAATTCTTTGCAGGGGAGGATGGGGGAGGCAGATCTGTGTACTGCAGGATTCATTGGCCTTCACTTCATCCCCCAAGGGTGAAACCCAAAAGGTCTCCAGACACTGCCAAATGACCATCCTAAGGGGCAGAAAATCACCCCTATTTAGAATCACCACAATAATGTATATTAAAAATAATAATAATTTAAAAGTCCACTTGGACACCAGCGGGTTTAGACACTTCTGCCTTCCTTAACATTTCCTGAGTCACAGACTAGCATGCGACATTCTTAATGATTAAACTTTAGGAACACTCCTGGTATGGAAAGAAAGTCAAGAAAGCAATCCAGCAGTACGAGAACTAACTGCTAACAGTGACACTGGGGGTGAGCAATGAAAATCCTTGGGGTTCACATGAACAACGAAGTCCCACCATGGAACGGAACAAGAGAAGATGTGAAAATGAATGCAGGAAGGGAAGGTGGGACTTGACCCTGGACTTCATGCTCTAAGGGCAGGACACAGCCTCTTACTAAAGGAGAGAGTGGACCGCAGACAGGAGGCCCTTGCGGTGGGTGGGGTCCCTCCAGGGTCTCAAGGGTGGGCTTCCTTGCAGCTCGAGTGCAGCAAAGGCTGCATCTCATCAGGACAGAACGCAGAGGTGCTGCAGGCCCTGGGCAGGGTGTCTGTGAAGATGAGATGGGGGGGGGGGGGACTCGTGGGCACACACACGTTCAGAAATGGGAGGTCATTAGGAGTGTCTCAGGCAACCATTCCAACTGCCTGCCTCCCAATTCCTAGGGGAGTTGAGTGCTGTCATTCTATAATGAAACACCTTGAGCATTCAGAAAAATTACAGGTAGCAGTATCCCCAACAAGTATGTACTCATTCCTTTAAAAGAATCTTACTTTCCATGTTTGCTTCTGCAACCTTTTCTTCTCTGCTCTTTCCTCCCTTCTTCCTTTCTCCCTCCCTCACACCTTCATTTTTAAGAGACAGAATACATGAAAGGACTGCAGAAGCTCCCACCCACTTCATTTCCTCGTTCTCAGAACTAACTACTAACTTGACCTTGTGTGTATCATCCCTATACAGGTTTTTATATGTTATCTTTAAGCTTTAAATGAATAGTGCCTGCTTCAAACATCTCCCTGCAACTTTTTTCCTTCAAAAACAGTGTTTAGATTTAGCCACATTTATACATCTAGCTCTACTTCATTCATCAAACTTCCAGATTATATTCCATTGCATTTACTCATTCCTCTTGAGGAACATTTAAAGGTATTTTTATTATGTGCAACATTGTAATAAATATGCTTGAACATCAAGGGAATTTTTTAAAGATATTCACATTCTATGAGCCACCCTCGGAGATTTTAAATTAGATGTCAAAGGTATCTGCATATTGAAACCACCATGACCACCTGTGATTCTGCAGTCACTTCATTTTTGACCACTGAAGGCTGACTTTGCTTCCACTCACCACCCTTCTTCCTATACAAGCAGGAAGTTCCCAGAAGTTCAGATATGCCCAAGGTCAAAGGAAAATTCATAGATTTTTCAGCTGCCAAACGCTGTCCCTGAGCTTTACCGTTCAGGACAGTGCATATGAGTTACCTGGACATCTTAAGACACAGATTCTGACACAGGTCTAGGCAGGGCCCTAGTCCTTCATTCTAAAAGCTCCAGGTCACTCTGCAAATCCAGACCCCTCTGTGAGTCACAAGGAGCAGAACCACAGCAAGGCTAAGATTAGGACCAGATCTCTTGATTATACAATAACCTGAAGCCAGCCTCTGGTTCCTAAGGAGCTCCCCAAAGACATTTACTGCTTGACTGATGGTGAATATTCTGCCAGTGTTTGACGAAGTTTCTTTTAAGAGCCAAATTAAAATAACAAAAAGAGAAATACATAACATAGAACAGAAAATGAAAAAGCAAAAGATGAACTCACAGGGTCCCCATGTCTGAGCCACAATTCTGTCCCCTGAAAAGAACGTCAACCCTGGCCAATTACGCTGACTCTGCTAAACTTCTGGAATCCCATTCTACCCGGAGGGAAGGCGAAGCTGCCCAGGTTGGGTTACTCTGCTGACATTCTTTTTTCTTTGTCCTGAGCAGCCCTAATGAATGTTTTCATGAACATCCCCTGGATAACCAATAATAAACCTTCTCTAGCTCTGCTAACTTTCCCAGAGTCTCCCCTACTTTGGATGATACAGTAATTATCAGGTTATGAAACAATTTAGTCCTAATGATAGACGGTCCTGAAACATCCATAGTTGTTATCAAACTTTCCTCTCTGGAGAAAAGAACCTCCCAGAAGCAAGGACCAACTGCACCTAACCAGCCACCCACACGAAGGAACTCAGCAAAGGTAAGCAACTGAATCTGTTCAGGGGAAAGACTCGTGAATTAAAAGATAAACCCAGCAAGTGCCAACCAGACGCTGTGACTCAGGCCAGCCAAATGGTACCACTTGGGTCTCCTTGGCAGCTGTGGGCTCCAGGTCTCAGCAGACATGTCAACATCTCACTGCTGGTACAGGGCTCAGGCCAGAGTCAGCCCATGATTGATGCCAGCCTATGGCATTAATAGAGAGGGGTATCACTTGTCAACACAGAGAAAGGAACAAAGCAAGCCTCAAAGAGGATCCCTTCTGGATCCTGCTAGCACTTTCACAAAGTACTCAAGGGCTATAAAAATTCAGTGTCATTCCTTCAAAGACAATGACACGGTAACATTTTGCTGTCCTGCCTAAGTACTTTAATCAAGCTTCATAGGTTCACAGAGGATTTGAATAGTCTTTTCCTTGCTCTGTGATTACAAGAATTCTGTGGGGTTGGGACTACACTGTTGATGAAAGGTGCAAGTGATATTCCAGCCAAGAGCAGGGCATTCCAGATCCCAGGTGCTTTCTATTACAGCATGCTACCTTCATGGAGTTGGTCCCCAAAGCCAGAAAAAGGCAAACTCACAGTCTTCCCAATACACATGCAATCTGCTTGCTATAAACGCACCCACGTGGTCCAGCCACTACGGATAAGTGATCTTCCACATTTGTGGCGTGGAAACGTGCCAGGGGGTGTGAGGTGGAGAGATTCCTGGCATCACTTTCTGTGGTCCATCAGCAGTAAGGATGGAGATACTTATTTGCTCTTAATGCAAGTTTCTGCCAAAGAGTTCAAAGTGACATCACAGAAGCTCTCGGTTGGAAGAAATCTGCTGACAGGATTGAACCCTCTACCTCACATCATGAATGTTCTTCGCCAACTCTGAAGACATTGGGCAACCTCCTCTAAGAATTTAAGAATTATCTTCCCATTACCTAAAGACCCTGCATTTAATGTCCTCCAATCCAGCCCCCAACAAACTGTAAAGTCTAGTCTCCTTTTATTCTTATGGATGATACTTTCATTCCAAACTGAATGGTCTCTTAGCAATATAGCTACAAGCCAGAGAGTTCTCAATTTGAATCCTGATTCCCAGTTGTGCAAAGATGAGCAGAACACTTGCACATTCTAAGTTTGGTTTCTTCTCCTTGTAACATGAGGTTCATAATTCTACCAGCCTACTGTCATGAAGGTTCAATGAATAATGCATATAATATACCTCACTCTTCACTGGCTAGCAATCTTTGAAGTTCTTTTTTAAAAGTAACACAATTAAAACAGTAAGAGTTAGGCACATTCTGCTTGCATACAGACTTCTCACACTATTTTTAGGGTATTCTTTCATTTTCCTCTTTACCCATCAGGAAACTACCTAAAATGAAAAAAAAAAAAAAAAAACCAACTATTTCTTTTTTAAAGTCATTGTAGACAGACACAGCTTGGATTGGTCTTTCCCTGAACATCCTCTGTCCTGAGAACAAGCATCTCATAGTTGGACACATTATGACTTTTCTTTGACCTTCCTTTTGTCTCTCTACCTATCTTAAATACTTTACCATCCCTATGACCCAGATGCAAGCCTTTCCACCCTCCCCTCTGAGCAGTCAACACCTGTCTCAACTGGATCCACTGATCATTCTACAATACTTAAGTGAAACAGAGAAGAGATCTGAATTAAAGCCTAGGCATCTCCAGCAACTAAAGTTTAGGGCTGTTAAATGTTTAAAACGTATATCCAAGTTTAAAAGTCAGATAAACTAGTAGAAATTGCTAACTGTAATAATTGCTTATTGTATTGAAAAAATTACCAAGGCCTGAAAACATGTATGTTTGTGTCTGCAGGTCACTAATGAGCTCTCAAGGTAGCCTTAGAGGGGGAGTGTTTTACGATCTGCTGCTACTAAACTGACCCAAGACTGAGAGTCATGGCGTGAGGAAAGGGGAACAAAGTAAGAAGAAAATGAAGGATTCGTAACTCTGAGTTCAACTAACTGGCCTACAGAGCTACTTGGCTGCTTCCTTATAGTCCACACCCTGATGGCCACTCATCAGGGCAAGGCTCTGTGCTGGGTGAGGGGTGGCAGAAAAATGGAAAAAGGCCAAACAAAGAGAGGGCCATCTTGAGCCAAAAAATGAGTAATCTGGACCACATGTCCTGGGTCCCCATGGGAAGCACTCATCAAGCACATTCTAATGTTCCAGGGCAGGATTGATAGCATGTGGTCAGTCCGAAAGGCCTCTCTGGTGGAAGAAGCAGGACCGGACTAAGGAAGAATGCAAATTCTAGTCCCAGCAGTGGCCTCTTCTGGACTCTGTTTCCTTTTGTGTGTGTGTGTGTGTACACGCATGCACATGGATGTGTACGCATGCACATGCACATGCAAATGTAGTGTTAACTGCTGAAGAGGCCGTGAAGTGGATTTGAGACTTGATCACCTTTCTTTGATTCATGGTCCCTTTGGAGAACCTCACGATGCTCTGGACTGGCCTGCCCCAAACCCACAGCCACAAACACACAGGCCCTGCTCCCAGGCCGCCCACCCCTCAGATCTGCTGCAGATTTGGAAGTTGGGGGTGTATTCTATGGATTAGAGGTTAAGCACCACCAGCAAAGATAGTAGTAATCACACAGGAATATTTATAGGTCATTGCTAACAACTATTCAGTTACAACACCCTATAATTTTCTAAAACGTTTCAGGCAACCTAAAATGGAGCTACAAATCTTTCCCACTTAGGAGAAGGAGGGAAAATGCCGTCTTTCTCCTTCATGGGTTGTTTCCATTTGCCCGTGTGGCCCCTGCCCTGGGATAGTGAAGGAGGTGCTGTGGATGGTGGGGTTCAGGGGTGGGAACTCAGCAGCCAGCAGCAAGCCCCATCTGCCCTCCCCAACGTCCTGTTTTCCTTCCTGCTGTCTGGAAAATGGGAATGGCAAGGCCCATGCTGTGCGCCTGTGGCTGAGGAGATTGCCCCCAGTCAGTCAGGGGAAGAAGACTTAATGTAAAAAAATCAAAAGTCACAGTGAGGAGTCTCCAAGGAGCACAGAAAGCCCCAAAGACTGGAGCCACAGAAGCAGGGAATGCGGTGGGGCAAGTTGACAAGGAACAATTTAGGACACGCCTCAACTTCACCCTGGAAACCAAGGCCTCCCTCCAGGGAAACCGGGTGGAGGAGCTGCCGCCAGGCTCTGGAGGCCACCAGGGAGAGAGGTGGGCCCCCAGGACTTGGGGCCTCAGAGGCTGACACTCAGGGCCCTGCACACAGCCAGCGGCAAACAGGAGGAATAAGGAGACCTGGTCAGAGTCACCAGGAAAAAACCAGCCCGTGGGTCAAACCTGTTAGGAGGAAACTTGAAGCAGGCCTGATTTAGGTACGCTGTGTATTTCCCTAAATTAAAATTATTGAAAGCTGAGCCTTGGGGCTCTTTTTATTACGAAAGAGCTTCTTTGGTGGGAGGGGTTGTTTCCTAGATTTTGTTAGTTTTGGTAAAGTTATAGTTCATTTTATTGAAATTTCACAAGCAGCAATAAAAACTGTTTGTTTTTTTTTTTTTTTTTTTTTTTTTTTTTAAAGAGTTCATTCCCAAAACACACACACCTTAGTTGGCAGTAAACAGATATGTCTTTCTTTGTATAATAAAAAAAAAAAAAAAAAGAAAAAGAAAAAAATAATCAAATTATAAAGGCATTGGGGGGTACTATTTAAAAGAATCCTGTTATAAACCCACTGGGAGGGTATATTCTATGTTTTGTAAAAGGAGTGGGGAGGGAAGGGGAGGTATAAATAGGTGTAGCACACAGGGGTTTTTTGTTTGGGTTTTTTTTTTAGTACTGAGGATTAAACTCAGGGGCCCTCTACCACTGATTTACACCACCAGCCATTTTTAACTTTTTTGTTTTGAGACAGGGTCTCTCTAAATTGTTGAGGCTGGCCTTGAACTCATAACCCTCTAGCCTCAGTATCCTGAGTAGCTGGGATTACAGACGTGCACGACCATCTCTGGCAGCACAGAGAATTTTTAGGGCAGTGAAACTCTTCGATGTGACTCTAAAATGGTGAAAATGTGTTAATACATATCTGCTTCAACCCACAGAAGGTAAACACCAAGAGTGAAACCTAAAGGGAACTATGGACTTTGGGTCATACTGATGTGACAATCTCTATCAGTTTCTGCTGTGAACCTCAAATTGCTCTAAAAAATTTGTTTAAAATGAACCTCAATTTATTTATCATGTAAATATGAATTTTTACATATGATATTTGCTTCAAGGATCATGCACCAATACTAAATCTTCTCATCATTAAAACAAGCGATGATGCACTTTCTCCAAATGCAATTACATCCTGAATGGCTTGTAATGGTTCTTAGAATTGGAAGTGAAAAGGAAAAAATAAACAGAAAAACCCTATTTTTTTTTTTTTAAAGAATGTCTACTTGCAATATAAACAGCTCAGTTAATGAGATTAAGGGAAAGATTCCCCATAGGTGGCTCCTGCTGGCCAAGGTGCCAAGAGATTCATTTAGCTAACACAAACACATCCATCTGCCTGCTTCTTGGCTCATTTATACCTATGGCTGCAGATATCTCCAAAATGGGCTTCATAGTTCTTTCTGAACCCAAACTAGCCTCTAGCTGCGGAGAGGGCCTCTCCTTCCATGGCCCAAGGGTATCCAACCAGCCTCCTCAGAAATAAAAATAATGATAAGAAAATAGAGTGATATATCGTCTTCTGTGGTCAACACAGAGTGCTTCACAGAGGACAAACACTTCAACACTATGGCTGTCACTGGTCTTCACAGACTGAGAATTATCCAGAGGATATCCCAGGGTTGTGGGATAGAGAAGAATAGGGCAGGATTCCTGGTTTATGGTCCCCCTTTCCATGTACACATCCCTCTCTGCCAATCATCATAGAGCGCTCAGGGCTCAGATTCCTAATGGTTGAAAAGAAATGCCTTGTGGATTTTATGTTAGGACCAAGAGCGAGGCAAGCTCCTCAAACAGATGGAGAAACTTCCTAGGATCCTTTTAGAGTGGGCAGAGCTGGCCAGAAACCCTGGAGTCCTCTTTAATCTGTTCTGAGAAACCCAAACCATCCCTTGGGTCCTTCTCTTGCTTCTTCCTTGTGCCACAACAGGTAATTGAACTCACAAACAAATGAAAAGCCCTTCAAACCTCATGACTGGGCCAGCCACTCAACAGAATCTGCCATTCCATCCTCTCTGTCCCCAGTGAGGGAGCAACAGAGACCTAGACCTGGAATGGGGAGCAGCAGCCACCTTCACAAATGCCCCGTCCCCTTTCATGGCCCTGTCTAGCTATATCTGCAGACTCTCAGATGGGTGTTCCGGCAACACAGCAGGACTGTTCACCTGTTCACCCTACACCCCACTATCCTACACACCCAACAGCACGTCTGCTTTTAGCCCTCCCACACTTAAGAGCCTCCAACTTAATTAAATCTAAATCCAAACACCCCACAGTAGGAGTAAAATTAATTTAAATTTCTTATTTACTCTCTTCCAGTTTAATTCCTTAAAGCAGATCTTTCTGGTTGGTGTTTTAGCCCATGTAGATATCCCTTCTGTCTTTTATCCTTCAATTTGTAGTTTTTGCCCTTGTACGTTCTCACTATATAAGTAAATATGGAAGCTTTGGGGTGAATCTCTTCTAACAAGATCTCCCACGCTCTCTGCAGCTTTCTGATTTTTCTCTGAACTTTTCTGATTCATTCCACCCTCTTAAACATAAAGTGTCCCCATTCCCTCTCCCAAAGCACACGCCTTGCATTATCAGCATTTGGTCTTTACCCCACCAGGCCAGGACACTCCCTCACATCCTTCAGGGAAGACACAATCTAAGACATTCCCTACTTGCAACTCTTAGCTCCTACCCTTGAATAACTGAAATCTAGTGTTTGCCATTCCAGAAACACTTTGAATTATGGCAACAGCCACTAACTAACTAACTAACTAACTAACTAGGGAAGCCTGACAAAATTTAGAAATCATCTGGGCTGACCTGGATATTTTAATTTGAAAAAAAAACTGAGAATCCAAAGAGGTACATGAAATCCAAGAGTTGAGGGCTGAACTCTTCACCCTACAGATTCGGCAACAGAGAAATAGCGACTAAACATGAGGCTCCCCAAATGAGTGACTCAACGGGCTTCCCCTGACAACCCCATGGACTTTTCTGAATAAGTACATTTTATGAGAGAAATTCTGCCTCCTAGTTAAGACCCAGTGCCAAAGATGCCAGGTACCAGAAACCAGAGAGGTCGTAACATTTGAAGGGGAAAAAAAATGGCACACACGCATCCTAGAAACCTATGCTTTAATCATGAGTCAAATAAGTGAGAAGCATTACTGAAATAGTCTCATCCTGGGTGGGGGTTGGGGAGGAGACTGCCAAAGTACAAGGTACCACGCACGGGAGTGACTCACAGCCAGGAGTGCCCTTCACCCCAGATAAGAGCAACAGGAATCCCACAGGTCACTGGACCAGGAGACCCAAGCAGGTTCTGGCTTACAGGGCTTGCTGTGGGACCTCACGTGTGTGTCCCACCTCTCCAGAATGAGAGTATGCTGCAACATATCAGGGACTTTGGCCAAGTGACGCAGTGTTCTACTGACTGGATGCATGAATCAGACAATACGATTGGTCGTGAGGTTCTATACTGAACAGATATGGACTTTTTTCCTTGTCATCATTCCTAAACAATGGAGTAGAACAACTATTCACATAGTATTTATATTGTAAATTATCTAGAAAAGGTTTAGGGTATATGGGGAAGATTCTGTGGTTTACATGCAAATATTAAGCCATTTTATATAAGGGATTTAAGCATCTGCAGATTTTGGTGATCATGGGGCATCCTGGTACCAGGCTCCTGTGAATGTTATTGGATGACTGTATTCTAAATCAGCTCTACTCATTAGCAATAGCCTTGATCAAATCATTCATGCTTTCTACCCCATCTGAAAATCAGAAATACAATATGCCTTTCAAAACTGTAGTGAAGATAAAATGAATTCATAGATCGTCTACTCCAGATATGATGTGCTGTTATGATAAATTAAAATTTGGCTGAGAAACCCATGTGGGCTAAGAACATGAAAGCTACTTCATGGTCATCCATAAGGTTGTTACCTGAATCTTGGCCTGCCTTAGTGATGGCCACTGTCTGTCCACTCCTCCATGTTCCTACTTAAGAATCTCAACCAGCTGAGGTCAGGAACTCTCTTCAACCTCCAAATGCTCCCAGAACCCAAAAGCTGAATAGCCTGTTCAGGACAGAATATCCTGAAGCAATGGGTAGTTTAGAGCCACCTGTTTGCTCTATTACCCTGCACTGCCTGTCTCAAGCTAAGCCATTATCCAGTCCAGAATGAGAGAGATGGGAAAGGCAAACTCCATCATTTTAAATGAAGAAGCCAAAGTTAGGTAGCCTACCAACACTCTCCAAAAGAAGCAGACTTTGATTTATTCATATAGAGGATTTCCTTTTACATAATATAAGTGTTTCATAAATGTTAGTTGTTTTGTTGTTTTTACTAAAACAAATGCTAAAATTGGCACAAGATAGTAGCATTTCTCTGATCTCTCAGTCTGTCAACACTATAAAAAAATTATAAAACTCATCAAATACCATTGTTTTCATAGCAAACTCACACCAGCTTCTAGTTTGCCCATTTCCTTCCCAAGGGTCTCAGTGTTCAGTCCATCCATTTATAACTGATAAATCTTCTTTTCCCCTTTTGTAAACCAGGCTCTTATCTGCAATCTCAAAGCGTCTCTCTCATGATTCCTCCACAAATCATTGACTTTAATTATATCCATATGATTCTTTGAGTGCTTTTGTTTTAACCAGCAATTATAATTTTTATGCAAACCTCTCACCCAAACTTTATGAGGGAACTGTCTGGAGCTAAACTGTATTACTAAGTTCCTCCTTTGGTGGAACTACTGACAAAACTGGCCCAGAAGACCCAAAGTAACCAGAATGAAGAATGAGATCATCGGCCTCTGGGTACTGAGAGTCCCAACAGAGACCAGCACAAGCGAGTCAGACAGAGGAAGGAGGCTGAGAAAGACCTTGGACGAGCTCGGAAGCTCTTTATCCGGAGTCTGGGCAGCAGTAGCCACATCTTTCCCAATGGATGGATATTTTCCGGTTCTTAACTTTTTCTCTGGAATTATAGCCCAAGTACTCTGAAAGGTATCCTTTAAGCACTTTTGCTGTTAGGTAGAAATTCCCTACCATCTAACTACAGTCCCACCATTCCTCTTGGTATGACCTTGAGAGAGTGGAGAATGTCTAAGGAAAGTGAAAAAAAGAGGCCATGACATTCTCTAAGAAAGACCATAAATGGAATCTAGTGATCTGAGGAGGTTGTTCTGAGAAGGTGGCAGAAGAAGATGCTGAGCAGAGTCTCTCTAGAAAACACAACTACCACATGTTAAAACTTGTTATCAAACAGCTTTTTTTGAGTATTTTTCTGCCAAAAGACAATTTAAAGCAATGCTTCTAATTTTTCTTTTCATGATTGAATAATGGTGAAGATTTGCTTTATGGTCATAAAAAAAATTATTTTCCCTCATCCAAGAAGCCGACAGTCTTAGAATGTACATAAGATTCAAATGTTAAAAGGGCACAATGCCTTGGTGGGAATGGGAGAATATTTTGGAAAGAAAGCCGGCAAAGTCGCTCTAACACACAACCTAAGGAGTCTTCCAGTGCTGCGGGAAGGATGCCCCACTGGGAATGGAAAGGGCTGGCTTCCACACCTAGTTCTGTCACTACCTGGTTCAGTGACCCCAGCCAATGGCTCCCTTTGGGCCTCTTTTCTTAGAATATAATACAAAAGGGTGAGACTGACTAGTCTCCCAACCCCCTGCAGCTCTTACATTCAGAGGACAGTGGCCTCTGGGGCCACTCACATCCAAGGGGAATAACATGGCCTGAAAGAATAACTTAAGCCTGAGTCAGTGTTTCCCCACAACGCCCTCGTTGGCCTCTTCCAAGACACTTTTGGCAAAGCATGGGTTCCCCTGAGCATGGCTGAGCCAACAGCTGGATAGTACTGGATGTTTTCCACACTTCCCACAGCTGGTCCAAGAGACAAATAACCCGACAGCCTTTATCAGGAAAAAAATGACTCAACTGGGGCAGGCCAAGTATATCCTGTACTGCTGTCCCCTTAAACTCATCCCCAAAGGTGGACCAAGATCCTTCCCACCTCAGCTAGGCAGAACCTCTATGGAAAATTAGGAGACAGGACTCGACAATTTCTAGAAAGCCCCAGAAAACTTTAGGGCCATGTAGTCATGGTGTCTGCTCCATTCCTTAGAAGAAACCAAAACACCCTGAAGTGACTAGAGATGTTCAACCACACCAGGTGGGTATTTTAGGTAAGATGATTCTTCACCAATCAGGATTGACCTATACAGTACTAAACCCTGAGCACGAAATGCTAACAGCATTTCCTTCTGCATCATGATAACAACCCACAATGCCACCATACACTTCCAAAAGCCAAAAAAAAGAGAACTTTCAAAATGCAGACCAAGGTGGGATCACAAGGGATGGATATGTTAATCTGAGTTCTTTCTCCTTGTGGATCCTGACACTGGACTCTTCACATTTGCAGAGTTGGTTTCTAATAAGTCAAACCTCACACTAATTTCCAGAGTTTAGGCTTTAAATTGATTCTGTGCTCACCTTTGTTTAAACAGATTTTTGTCAGCAGCAGCCCATTTAGAAGGGAAAGGGAAAGAAAAACAGCACTTCACAAAGCTTCACACAGAGTCTGTGTAGAGCTAAGGTGCAGCTGGGCCACCTCGCAGTAAAACTGGGAAACTGTGCCATGCTAATACTCCCAGTCTCAACAAAGTGGTTTGTTTATTGGGGCTGCTAGCTCACAAAAGAGGTATTTAAAAACTCTACAAGTAACCTTGGGAACCGACCAAGGAAAAAGTAAACATAAAGCACAAGTTTGGCCTTTGCAAGCAGCAAGCACTGGATCAATGAGCATTGGATGAAGGCACAGCATCACAATCAGGAAGAGCTGAGTACCGGTCAAAGGCAGAGGGATAACCCTGAAATGTTACCCATCCACCTATGTGAAATCTGAAATGGTCTATAAAAGACTGTTGGAATAAACTGCGGAGCAGCTAAGCAGCTATTAAAAAAGATACTGCAGAAAGTCGTTTGTTAAATATAATAAAAATATTCACATTATATACCTAAATTGCAAAAACTGAATTCACTACAGTTTCAATGATAAAATAGAAAGTGTCTATAAAATGCTGAAGTGTGGAAAGGTATAGACAGATACAAGGTAAAAATGTGGGCAGGACTTCTTCACGGCATAACAATTATGTATTTTTATTCTTCTTATTTATGTTTTCTACCATGAAAACCAATGAGCTTATAATAGGATTTTAAAAAGCATTTGTTCTTTAAAACAGACTTCATTTAATCAAATATAAGTGAGACCTGGTTTAAAAAGTCTTCAGGGAACAAAGGACAGTGAGGGCAACTTTCTAGAGGCAACATTTTCTGCCCAGAAGAGAGATATTCGATACTCCTTTCCTGCTATTTAAATAAATACTCACTGGAAGGCACAGGCTGAATACTCAGACCATTCTACAGGACAATAATACCCCAAGTCACCAGTGGTTTTTTGTTTTTTCTCTCTCTCTGGCACTTTAAATATTACTTGGACAGAAATCTCTCTAATTTTTTTCCTGCATGTTAAAGGGGATTAGGATTTATAACAACTGGGCCTTTTCCAACAAGTATGGCTCCTACAGGTGAAGGTGTGGAAACTGTATACAATAGGAACTCCAGCCCTGGAAATGAGCTCCTCTTCCTTCACCCCCTCATCAACCTCCTGACTAGGACAGGCTCTGAAATAGCTGGAACAACTGCCCTATGGTAACCCATTTCTTACATAAATCTAAATTTCCACTTTGAGCTGCTGCATTTGAACTTTTCTCTTTGGACTATATTGAGTGGTAGTTTCTGTTGTCATCTGACTTGTGGCCACCAGCCATAAATACTTACAATAATATTTTTGATCCTGCTATCTAAACACCCTCTCACTGTTACAGCCTGCCAAAATCCATCTGCTCTTTGGCAGAGAAGAGATACACACTGGCCACTGACTCTCTCTTACCTGTATAGCAGGCTGAATTTTAGGATGACCCTGAGATTCCTGTCCCCTGCTATACATGCCTGGGGCAGTCCCCTGCCCTTGAAATGGCCTGTGCAACATATGAGTATGGCAGATGGTGCCCCTGTGAGAGGGCCAGGTTACACTATGGTGAAGGCGTAAATGGAGATGTGAGGCCTCAGTCCAGTTGACCTTGAGTTCATCAAAAGGGAGATTATCCTGAGTGGGACTGACCTAAGCAGGAGACCCTTTTAAAAGTAGGTTCAGAACTCAGTTCTGCTGATGACCCTGTGAGCCAGAAAGAGGACCTTGAGCCTCAGACAAGATTGTAGCCCCAGCTGACACCTGAACTGCAGGCTGGTGAGACCTGTGACCTGAACAGAGAGCCTAGACTTTTGGCCCATGGGAAATTCAATAGGAAATGGTGTTTTAAGCCACTGTGTCTGTGCTGCTTTGTTACGCAGTGCCAAAAAATATGTATTTTGAAATCCTAGCCTCCCACTGTGTTTTGGATGGTATCTTAGACAATGGCCTTCGGGAGGTAATTAGGTTGAGATGAGGTCACAAGGGTAGGGACCTCATTATGGGATTGGTGCTCTCAAGAGGAGAAATACTTCTGTCCCTGTCTGTCTGTCTCTGATGACATATGAGAAGGCAGCCATCTAAAAGCCAGGAAGAGGGCCTTCTCCCTCCTGGACAGGTTTCTCAAATCTGATGTCTGCCTCCTCTCCCACTGCCTATCTTTTGAGAAGCTGGGTACGATATGAGATGGCAGGTGTGACTCCATCCCTGGCCTCCAAGACCACAGATCTGACGTGCCCCTGCTGGCCTAGGTTTGGGAAAATCTTTTTTCCTAATGGTCTAGGCCAAGAACAAGTTGATTTTTTTTTTTTAAAGAAAATTGAGGGAAGGAAGGAGGAGAAAGTTTTTGAAATAGTAAAAGTTGATATGTTTATATAAGATGCATTTTGTGCTGTAACTTGGGACAACTCACATCCTGGTTTGGCTGGAAGATTCTTCTAGAATATTCATCTCCACATCCGCTTCCTCTCTCTGCCCTGTCTTTGCAGGAGGTTTATAAGTGTGCCAGTCTCCCTGTGGCCAGTTTGAGTTGGCTCCCTTACCAGTCCTAAGGCCTCCCAGCCCTTCCTCCCCACAGCCACCCCTCCAGAATCTTCCGCTCTGGCTCTGGCTCCGTGGCAGAGCAAGGTGCTTCCCTGCCTGACCTCAACACTACCTCTTCCACACCTACTCTCTTGCTCTACTCATGGTCATTAGCCCTCCATGCTGTGTGTCTCACCTTGTTCTCTAACCACTCTGGTTTCAATTCAGCTAGGCCGCATTGAGAATTTACTACGCGTCAGGCAACCATGTTAAGTTCTAGAGGTCTGGGATGCTGTCTTGCCGCTCAAGGCCCACAAGAACTATCTAAAACATCCCTGCTCATCCAATATGGAGGCTGGTGCTTCATTTTTTCAAAACAAGATTCAGGATCCCATTATTTTTCTTAGCTAGTGCCTAAGTTTTAGCTTTCTAACAGCTAGAGAGATATCAAGGCAAGGACCCAAACTTACCTGTAGCTTCTCTATCTCTGACTTGAAAGATGGAAAAAGACTAATTCATTAGAATTTCAGTATCTAAGTTTGATCTCTCCACTAGACTTCTCACTATGAGAATGTTCACTTACAACATCATTGAAAATAACAGAAGGAAACAGGATACCAATTCAATTTAACCTTTAATAAGACGTTTCTCTTGGTGATTCCAAAGTATGCTGGGCTCAACACAAGAACTCCCTAGTTTGACTCTTCCTACTGCACTGACAATGTGAATAGTATAACCCCACTGAAAACACCTGATGAAAATAACCTGGCCATCCCTACCCATGAATTGTCTTAGATTGCAAGCTTCCAAATCAGATGCATTTTGTCATCTTTATTCTGTGGCCTGTACAACATAATGAGCAAATAGCCATTCACTCAGGTTTTAGAGTTGACTATGAAAACCAGCAACATCGCTGGGCATGGCTGGCATTAAGTGCCTCTGTCCCATGCTTAGGGACGGCTGTATGTTGCTGAATCACACCTATGAGTGTGAAATATAATGGGACACACAATAAAATGATAACTGTAATGAGACATTCACACAAGAATGGAAAATAGTCCCAAACACACTACACATGAAGGTGACCCTCTCCCTAGTTGAGAAACAATGAGTCTATAGCTCATATCAGGGTCCAGAGATCATGAACTCAGGGTAATCTCAAAGGCCAAGCCAGCACAAATATCCTTTTCTCTCAGGTAGAGTCCAGCTATCAAAGTTCAGAGAGAAGTAGCCACTTGGACCTGGAGTTTAGCATCAAGATTGCTGATCCCATCATCTTTGCCACTGTGAGTTTTACAGTGACCATATCAACAGCACTCCAATGGTTAGGTTTCACCTGCTAACCTCACAAGAAGTTTGAAAAAAAAAAAAAAAATTCTGGAGTTCATGTCATTGTTAGGTGTAAGCTAAATCTCAAATGGACATTTTACAAAAGACCATATATTCTCTTTTAAATGCACAATTATCAAGAGAGAGGGAATCCATTTGTGCCTCTATTTCAGCATGTCAAAGACCTAGGAAAGCTTTTTCAGGTTTCAGGATGCTTCTGTGCCAATCCCTTTAGTCCACTTTGCCCACTGATGAGATGGGCACTGATGTTACACCAGCTTTTCTCATAGTTCTTACTGATCCGGTAAGGTGTGCTACACCCAGCATACCTCTTCCCCCACCTCATTCAACAGCTAATACAGCCACAAAGCTGCACAGCATCCAACTCAAGGTCAGAAAACAAATCTAAAGGAGTTTTCATTAAAGTTTACTTTGGAGCATTTGTGTTTCTCACACCAGGGACAAACAATGTGTATTAGAAGGAAGAGTTATAGTAACCAGTGACATTAGCTTAGATACTCACTCATGCAAATGCCAAAGTATACTGGTTACTCAGTATTGTGCTGCTGGGAGTTAACTGCTGGGAAACAAGATTGCTTGCTAATTTTCTCTAAAAATCCATCAATAAGCTCGTGTCAACATAGGTCTTATCATCAGAGGTACGATGAGCACAGTGGCTAAATATACTATTTCGTGAAATCCTTACAAGAGATGTATGAGTTAGGTAATTATTACACTCATTTTACCAATGAGAAAATGCAAGTCCAGAGAGGTTCTACAACTTATCTGAAGTTGCATAGCTAAGCGAGAAGCAGAACCAGGAAATCAAAACCAGTTCCCCTGACTGGAAAAGCTACCTGCTTCCCACTACACAGGGATCCTCCACGGTGAAAATGTGGGTGGACACTGTCATATGGGGTGAGATATCTCGTCTCACACCAAGCAGGCACTGGCCAAAACAACAATCGGACTCACTCTCTGGGCTTCTTGGCAGAGCAAAGCACCTGAGAGTCACTTAAAGTGAAGTCAGATATAGTTATCATAAATTCACTTTTGTTTCTTTTACTAGGAAAATTAAACCACCTCAAAGAAGTTCACAAATACTAAAGTGATGAGCATCATCCTCCTTGGAGACACAGAGGGCAGGTTCTCGCCCACCCTGCTTCCGGGCTCCTGCCCTGGAAGTGCTTTCTTCGAGATGTGGTTTGTTTGTAAGCAACTGAGGAAGAACAGTGACCAATCCACAAATAGCAGAATTTGACTCTTATCTGTGTACACTTCCAGAGTGAGCTCTGGATGACTCATTTGGGTATAGCCAGCCTTCAGGAAAGTATAATGATCCTTGGTATTTACAGATTCCATATTTGTTAACTCATCGCTAAAATCTATTTGTAACCACGTTTGAATCAAAGCTGTGGCACTTTCACAGACATCCGTGAATCTGCAGAAAGCAGTGAGAAATCTGAGTCATGTGGTGTGCACATTCCAGTCTCTCTGTCTTGTTCCAGTGCTCATACTGTAAACAAGTGTTCTTTTCATGGTCTATTTAGTGTCACGTTTTTCACATCTTTTGTGCTTTTCACTGGTGATTTTACTGTTCAGAAAAGCCCCCTGGGCACAATCCTGAAGTATTGTGTCTGAGAACATAAGAAGACTGCAATGTGCTCAGAGAAAACCTCCAAGTGTTAGATAACTCTGTCCAGGCAGGAGCTATGGTGCTCCTGGCCACAGTTCAATGTCAATAAATGGACAATATGTATTAAATAACCAAGCTTCATATATGTTTGAACTGAGTCACCCATAGATGAAGGTTATGTATTGACTAATGGATAAACATGCTATAATCACAGGCTCCCAGGAATCTAACTCTGTACTTTCCCTCATCCATTATTTGCTGATTCAGTGCTTGCAGTGACATTCTAGAGCATGACCACTGAGAATACCAAGAATCGACTGCACTTAGCGAATAAGTCTGCAAGCATGGATTATAACTGAGAAAGTACGGGGAAGGCCCGTCATCCATTTAACAGGCTACGTATCATCTAATATCATATAATGAAAAGGACTGAAAAACATACACATACAACATTGCTGTTAGGATAATGGGACCACAGGAGATTTTTCTTTACTCATTCCTCTAACTTTGGTAATATGTTATTTTCATAGTTTAAAAATAAAGTTCCAAATAGCAAAATAGCTCCCATCCACTAATCACTGTGAGAAAAACCTAAACATCCTTCATTGTCATTTCTATGACTAATTCCATGTTAGCCACACACAACCCCCCACCCCAGAAAAGGCAATTAAAACCATCTGAGAAACTTGGAAAGGATCTTCCTAATATGGAGCTGATTTGTCATCTAAGAATACCAACGTCTCTCTTGGTGCATTGATTTCCACTAACCAACTCGACCACCAACTCGGCCTGCTTCCCGGCCTGCTTCCCAACCTCCTGGCTGCTGATCTGACCTCCCTCCCAGGCCCTCAGATTCCCAGCCTCCCAACTGAAATGCCCGCTCAGAAACGTGGAGCCCAGCCTCCCACTGTCCTCAAGGACCTATTCTACTGTCTTCATTGTTTTGGCCATTATCTGAAACTAGCTTATTTATTACCTGTTCTGTCTTTTATTACCTGACCCTGCCCTACCCCCACTCGGCTATCTAGAGGCTGTCCTGTGTTGCTGTTTGATAGCCTCCTCTCCACCCAGCACAGCTGGAAGGGCAACCATGCACGTGCACGTAGGAGGTGCTCCGCAAATATTTGCTGAGTACCCAACTCTCTGGTTTTCCTTTTTCCTTTCAGCACAAGTCCAGCCATAATCATTTATTCATCTATCTTATTCCAAGAGTTTAAGAATACTTCATTTAATGAGACCTTTGAATGTGTGCTTCTTAAGGTCTCTCGACTCCATCCAGATTTATTTCTTGCGAGACAGTAGGGCTCGGGGTCAGAGTCTGTTCCCTCTGAGTGGCTGTGGTTGATTTAGAATGGGATTCGCTGCTGGTGGTATTCTGCTGACCACCTACTTATCACTTAGCTGATGAGTGGCCACTCCACATCACACATTCCTTCTTCGTGACCAAACTACAGCAACAACCTTTCGCTGCCCTGCACACCCTCCAGTCTGGCTAAGGTCCGAGGAATTGATGGATGAATAATAGTGTTTGGGATTTCCACTCATTTATGTTAATGTTCTTACAAAGGGACAATGATCCCAACATGGGACCTTCCAGAAAAGGAAGGTGACACAGGGGTAGGGAGAAGATGGGATTGGCTCAGCCATGACCATTTCAGAATGCAACTATAGAAAAATCCCTTCATCTCTGTCGAACAATCCTTGCTTCACTTCCATGAAGAGTCTCTAAAGACGGAGGGGTCTGCATAAGCTATTTCTAGTGAAGGGCCTTAATCAGAAAGCAGAAATAGAAAAAAATGCTCTGCCTAATCCTGTTTTCAAGCCAGTTTCTAGGCAATAGTTGATGCAAACAGCTGGCAGTTAGATTAGATAACTAAGCCAAGGAGGGACTCCAAAAGAGGCAGCCAAACAAAGAGGACTTTCTACAGGGACAGATATCATGGAAGGGGTTTCACACCAGCCAGTAATATCACACAGGTGTGCAACCTCACCAGCAGGACAAAGAACAGTGGGTTTGTGAGCTGCAGACCCAGAAAAGTAAACAGCACCTTTCTGATGAGTCACAGGGAGAGAGAAACCCTGTCCCTGTCCTATAGAGATCAGAATCTTGAGAGGCCTCTGCATGGGCTTCTGCCGGGTATTTTGAAGGTCCATGGCCTACCTGGAGGTCTGCCACTTGTCCCCGGGATAAAGATTGTATCTCTTCTACTTGTGCATGAAGGAGAACCAAACTAGCGATTCAAATTGTGAAATGACCCCCCGCAGTTAGTGACCACTGGGAAAGTAAGTGTAGGACTGAGGGGCTTCCTTAAATTTTCTTCCAACTGAATATTATTTTTTCTGGTAAGACTCGTTAGGTGTCTATGGGACATAATCTACAGCTTATAAATACCCCTGTCCTTTCCAAATGGGCACAGTAAACAGCTACTCAGAAGTGGGAGTGGAACCAGGAAGGGGCTGCAGGCGTGGGGTCATCTCCCTCATGCCTGTTTCCTCCCTGGCCCTAACTAACTGCAATGGCCTCGGCATTCTAATGCCAGAAAACTTTCAGCCAAAGGAAAAGTGGGGGCACATTCCTATAATCCCAGCAACTTGGGAGGCTGAAGGAGGGAGATCACAAGTTCAAGGCCAATCTGGGCAACTTAGTAAGACCCTGTCTCAAAATAAAAAATTTTTTAAAAAAATTTGAAGGCCAGCAGTGTAGCTCAGTGGTAGAGCATCCCTGGGTTAAGTCCCCAGTACAACAACAACAACAAGATTTTAAAGAATAAATTAAGAGGGCTATAAAAGGGGCTGGGGATGTGGCTCAAGCGGTAGCGCGCTGGCCTGGTATGTGTGCGGCCCGGGTTTGATCCTCAGCACCACATAAAAACAAAGATGTTGTATCCGCCAAAAACTGAAAAATAAATATCAAAAAAGTTCTCTCTCTCTCTCTCTCTCTCTCTCTCTCTCTCTCTCTCACCTCTCTCTTTAAAAAAAAAAAAAAGAGGGCTATAAAAAAATAGTCTGCAGAACTGCAAGATGCTCACCCTCTCCAAAGGCAGCTCACAATTCTGTTCATACTACCAACGAGCAGCCCTATTCTTTTTTTAAATATCATTTTGCTCTGCCAAGCCATGGGTGAAGTTTATCTGTAATGGTGAACAAAGGAGCTTGGGATTCTCCCTGTCTTGCTTGACCAGGAGAGAAAGGAGAGAGACAGGAAAACTAGAAAGCAGGGCAACCAACTGCCCCAGTTTGCCCCAGACTTTCCTGGTTCCAAGCACTGGAAGTCCCAGATCCGGGGATACCCTGCATCAAAGACAAAGGGCACAACTCAACAAAGGAGGAGAAAGAAGACTGCAGACGTTGCCTCAGCACAGGAATCATTAGTCACTCAGCACTCCACGTCCAAGGAGGGCCCAGACCCATGACACCCTGCTGCAGGGTGTCCCTGCCCCTCAGCTGCTGCCTGGCAGTGCCTGTGGCAACGTGCCGTGGCTCCACCTGGTCCCTCCACTGGGAGTCTGAGTTCTTATTTAGCGTCAAATAAAATTCTAAAGGGCAGCAGTCTCCTGACCTTCCAAATTTATAATGAAAGGTAGATAATCAATGGCCAGAACAAACCAATGCTCTCCCGACCTCTCATTCCCACCAGCCTTTTGTAAGTGGGGACTACACACAATGGCTCCATCATCAGACTCCCTCTAGAAGGTCCTGTCCCTTTTCTATCTTCACAGAGCAAGAAGCCATCAAGCAGGCACAGAAAAAGCATATGTCCATATTTACTTTAAGCAGCCAAGGCCAGGTGGCTGGAAGACAGTGGCATCCTGATTTGCTGAGTGTCAAAGGACAGGGAGAGTGTGATTAGTTCCTCAGCACTGCCACCTCCTTCGTGTCCCCTTGAGCCCTGCCGGTCAAACAGACACAAGGTTCAAAAGCACTCATGGAGCCTGGAAATAAGAGTGGGTGCACCTGGCACTTTTACTTCTGATATGTGATTAAAATTTTGTTCTAATTGGGAAATAATGTGAAATAAAGAGTGATTCTTTCCAGTAACACCCCTGAAACCCACAACTCAGACTTATGAAAGGAATATCTGCTACCTTGGCCTCACATTTCTAAAAAAGAACTTAGTATAACTGATGAAACTAGAACCCCCTCAGAGAGGCAGGTCAGAAAGATTAAATGGCTTCCTCCAGGACCCTGGGGACCTCCACTGGACATTCAAATCCTTATCTTCCTTATCGCAGGTAGAATTTCTCTTCTCTCACTGGATGCTTTTAATTCACTTGAAATAACTCCTAATTCGATGCTTAAAACGTTAAGCAAGGCACTAGATTTCGGGACTCAGATTTTGCTGCCACTCTACGCCAGGTATTTGGTGGCAAGACAAAGAGTCTGAATGGGAGAAGCCCAAGAGGCATTATAATGATTTTTAAACAGCTGTTTCCCACTGATACGTGGAAATGAAGTTAGAAAGCAATGACTGTGTGAAATGAGGAAGACCCGACTGGTGGAGTACAATCTCAACACAACTGAATGTTTGTTTTCATTATAAAACATCTTTCAAATAATCGTCATCCCCTCCACTTCCGGTGTCAACTGTGTCCTGCTGAGACTCCCTCCCCCTCCCAGTGCAGGCCTCCTGTGATGGACCTGGCTTCACAGAAGATGTCCTCTAAATCCCAACCTGGCTCTCTCTCATTCTCATCCACCCTCCCTCAGCCACCCTATGCCTCCCCACTTTCTGCTCCCCATCTCTGTTTTCCACACTTCTGGCCCTGCCAAACCACACACAGAAACCAGGGCCCAGATACACCATATTCAAACAGCACAAAATAACCATTTCATTTCCATTCGTATTTCATGACCCAGGTCCGGGATCCCTTGAGTTGGATGAAGCCCTGTGATCACTGACATACAGCACAACTATGCCTCTCGCATAGTTCCACCATTCACACACTGGAATACTTCCCATGGGGCTAGATGAATCTGGGAGAAAAGATGTTCCCCTTTCAGGGAAGTGGCACAATTCAGTGAAGCCAGGGTGGAAGAGCTGCACTTAGAGATGAAAAGCGTTTCATTTTTGTCAAACACGGGCTGTTCTAAAAGCAGGGTGCTTGGCTTTTACCCCCTTTCCCTCCTGACGTACATCACAATCCCCTCAACTGTTTTGTCTGCATTTCTTCCTGCCCCTCCACTCTACTCTGGTCCAACCAGATGTAAAGCCTGGAGTTCTCAGAACAGACAGTGCTAACCACATTTCCCTCCTTGGACACAAGATCCCTACAGCCTGGAACCATTTCCCTCACCCCTACCCCACTCCGATGTCACAACCCATTCTCTCCACTCACTGAGGCAATCATGTCCCAGTGCACCCAAAGTCCACCTACAGACTCTTACCTTCAGTTCTCTTACTACAGCTGTTACTCGGTACATTTTTTAAACCTATTTCCCTCTTTTTAAAGCTGTGACCACAGGAGATCTAACACAATGCTTAGACATGGCAGAAACCACATAAATGATAAGTTGACTAGTGACACGAGCCTATTGCTCTCTCCCTGCCTAACCATCAACAGAGCTGCTGAGTAATGCAATCTTGGAGTCACCTGTCAAATCTGTCACTTGTCTCTATTTGGCCCTGACGACTTACCCCCAGAAAATAAAAAAGGACCGTAACCCAAACAACCAGACCAGTCCCTTAATAGTAAGGAACCCTTAAGCTCAAGAGAAGATGGACAAGGTTTCTTTATCTTAAGAAAATGAAGACTAGTTTGATAACCCAACTCATTCCTACTCCCTCCATTCGGTTTAGGTGCTGTAAAAGTTGTTTTCAAAGGACACACCTGTAAGAAAGATGTCTGGTTATATGACACGGCAAATGCAAAGCTGTTGATCTCTTTCCTCCACCAAGGGATTAATTGATCAATGAGCAAGAACACTTCGGATGAGTTCTTCCTAATTCTTGCCGCAACACAGGGTAGAAGACGGTTTGGTCCTAAGGGAATGGGGCTCGTACAACAGAACCCCCTCCCAGAAGGCAGGAAGAACATGTCTGGCACAGCTAACCCACTGAAGGCTGGAAAAGCCCTTAAACTGAATTAGTCACTTCAGAGTTTTCTCTTAAATCTAGGTCATCACTACACCTGAACTCCATGTCCTTGGGGGAAACAGGCAGATTCCTGACCTCTGCTCTCCCTTCTTTGTTCAAGCACTTCCCTGGGGTGAAGCCTCAATAGGAACAGGCCCAAGGATAACCAGGGAGTTTCCCGTTACCAGAGGTGTATGAGTAACAGACTTAATGGTCTTACACAAATTAGCACTCTGAGATACAATTCATGTTAAAAATAAACCCTGTTGAGTTTGAGACTTAAAGAAAGCTCACTGAGATCCTAAATCCAGTGTCTGGAGGAACTGATGGAATTTCTATTCCCTCAAAATGATCAGAAAATAAACCCTTAGCTCCTTCCAACATGCCCAGTAGCTTGAGATCATCTGATGGATAAAAAAAGAGTTTAAAATAGCCATATTTGAGGGACTCAGGATCTGCTGCAACGCAAGGTGCAAATGTCCCAAGAGCCAGATGAGTGAGGGAGGACCCCTTATGCTTATGTCAGTCCTTCTGAATCAAAGGCAATGAATAAGCTGCCCCTCGGTCAGAGCCAACTGAGCCACCTTCAGCGGGGTCTCCAAGCTGACATTCCCCCACGCTGCCTGGCCGCTGCCCGGAGAAGGGTGAGTGAATTTGGTCAGGGATGGAATCCAAGGGAGGTCAGTGGGCTCAGAGTCAATCCTCTGGCATCAGCACTTTACAAACTTGAGATCTGGCTGCAGCAGAAGGGATGTGAGAACCTAAGCATCTTTTTTGGCCTTCAGGATGCCAAGTGTGTTAGTCAGCCTTCCCTGGCTGTGAGAAAGAAAAAAAAAATCCTGTAATAACTTATGAGGAGGAAGGTTCATTTCAGCTTATGGTTTCAGAGATATCCATCCATGGCTACTTGGCCCTGTGGCTTTGGGACCTGTGACAAAGCAGGACACCATGGCAGAAGCATGTGGCAGAGGAAACACTCACCTTACGACGGCCAGGAAGCAAAAGGAGGGATATAAAGGGTGCAAGGTCCCAATACACCCAGCAGGGATGTCCCGGTGACCTAACTTCTTTCCACTGGCCCCCACCTCCCAGTTGCTCCACAGGCTGGCGACTAAGCCTTTTTGCACATGTCATTTAAGATCTAAACCACAACACCAAGTCTTGGGGAAAAAAAAAAATGTGGAAAAGACTACTGTGGACTTGAGGGACAAACAAATTATGGATACTAAAGGGCCAGAAGTTGACTTGTCATTGCAGGCTGTAGAATCCCATATGGGAAGGATTGCAAAAATGGCCCTAATGCTTTGCAGTTCCTCCCATTAAGAGGTCTACTCTTCTCCTTGATTCTGGGATGGGCTTGAGTTCCTCTGGCTAAAAGAACGGTAGAAGTGACACCATTCAAGTTCTAAAATGGACCTCAAAAGTCCCCAGCATTTCCAATCTCTCCTGGAAGCCTGAGCTGCCACCTGAACTAGCCAGGGCTACTCTGTTCAATGGTGAAAACCCAAGGGGTGAGCTCCCCATCTTCCTTCCTCTGTCACCCCAGCTGACCACTAGCAGTCCCCTAGAAGTGGAGCAGACTGCTTCCTGGCAGCTGACCACAGATGCATGTGTAAGCCTAAGTGAGACGAGCAGAGGCTGTCCACCTGGGCCCTGTCCAAACTGTCGGTCCACAGAATTGTGGGCTGAATGAACTGCTGTTATTTTAAGCCACTTAGTTCTATTATAATATGTTACACAGCAAAAAAAGTCACGTGGTACCTTCCAAAATTTTTTCAGAAGAAAAGAGATGGTCAGGGCTGTACACAGCAAAAAAAGTCACATGGTACCTTCCAAAATTTTTTCAGAAGAAAAGAGATGGTCAGGGGCTGGGGTTGTGGCTCAGCGGTAGAGCACTCGTCTAGCACATGCGAGGCCCTGGGTTCGATCCTCAGCACCACTTAAAAATAAATAAAATAAAGGTACTGTGTTCAACTACTTCTAAAAAATAAATATTAAAAAAAAAAAAAAGACGTGGTCATACGGCCTTCAACTCTTTGAAGACAGGGAACCTGATCAATAATTTCTCAAATAGTCCACAAACTGTGGTGAAGGAAATGAGGATGAAAAGCAAAGTGATAGAGACCAAAAAATGATCCTAGATAAACTGAATTCTCTGCCATCCAGTGAGGAAAGTAGGTACAACAGTCGGAAAATTTAAAGTACTTTTACTACTGGTTACTAGTAAAATAGAAAAGTGAATGATTAAATACTCACCCATATAACTTATCATGTTCACTCTCCTTCGATTTCCCTCCCACATATACCTTCCCTAGTTTTTATAGTTCTCATTACTTCCTGTTCCCATTGCAATTCTCTAACAAAAACAACAGTATCCACAGTAACTTCCACTTGTGGGAGCATTTTACTAGATGCTTTTAACATCTACTAAAATGTATAGTTCAAATTACATCATGAATTCTCACAGCTGCCCCATTAGGTAAATATGATTAGACCCATTTTATAGGGCAGTAAACTGAGAAGCACAGAGGTTAAGTATCTTTCCAAGGTCATGTGGTTTGAATGTGCTAGAGCCAGAATTTAAACCACCATCTGTCTGCTTACACAGTTCATGAATTGTCCATTATGTAACACTGCCTCTAAGGAACAATAAGTGCTGAGCTCATAACATAGACTTTTCATGAGAACGCAAGCTGAAAATAGGGTGACTACAAATAAATGCAAAAACAGACACACATATGTGTGTGTGTGTGTGTGTAAGTACATGTGGGTGGGAAGAGAAGAAACTGCAAACTGAGATTCTGCCAAGCGTTGGAATTTTATTGACTCTGGCTAAAGACTTTCCAAGACTTAGCAACAAAGACAAAGAGAACCAGGAATCTACAAGTCAGGATTGAAGATACATTAGCCTGGAAGTATCTATTAAGAGACATCATTGGATCAATTACCTTTGGACCTAAAGTTCACACCTGTGAAGGCATCAAGAGAGGAAACATCTGAATTCAGCCCAAGCGTCATATTTGTGAACAGCTTCACTATAATACAACCACTGCTAGGAAAAGCATCTGTTTTATTTAAATTAATAAATATGATATTTATAAGTACTCCTTAATTTTTTAAAATTAAAAGGCAATTACTTCTTTTACTCCAAAAGAAGGATGGGCTTCAAAAATAAATCTATTGTTTGGTAAGAAACATATTGTTAATTAAATGTTTGTATTCTGCACCAAATTCATTTCCTTCCTCTAAATGATAAATTGGAGAAGATAGATGAGAATTTTAAATGTTTTCATTTGGCCCTCATCTTCTCCATTTAAATTAAATTAGTTCAGTTCCTTGAGATCAGGCCAGCACATAATTATGCAGCATGTGGGGGAAAGTACGTAAGTACTTTGAATTAGAACCAGGGAAGAAACACCATGGGGACCCACACCTGCCAAAGCCCAAGCCCAGGCTGAGTCAGACCCTTGAGCTTGAGCCAGCCATCACTCCTGCACCCGAGGGACCTGGAAGGACCCTTCTTCCCCCCTTCCCAGAACACACTCGGAACTCTCCAGGCTCTTGCTGCACGTCTGGGGCTCTGCTTCCCATGGCGTCACTACCCTGTCCACCCTTGGCGGTCCTCTCCCTTTCTCTCAGGAGCCTGTTGTCCCTGGGAAGTGAAGCCTCATTTTGGGTTTCTGGTTCTTCTTTTTGGAGACAAGGTCTTGCATTTTGCCCAGGCTGGTCTGGAATTCCTGGTCTCAGGGGAGACTTCCTGCCTCAG
Source organism: Callospermophilus lateralis (assembly GCF_048772815.1). Lineage (NCBI taxonomy): Eukaryota > Metazoa > Chordata > Mammalia > Rodentia > Sciuridae > Callospermophilus > Callospermophilus lateralis. Next base: position 17,030,916 of record NC_135305.1, on the reverse strand, counting down.
CCCCTCAGGAGCTAAGACTATAGGCGTTCCCCTGTGTCCAGTTTGAATCTTTGGGAGATTTTCTATTTGTTTCTTTTGGGGGGTGCTGGGAATGGAACCCAGGGCCTTGCACAAGTGCTTAACCACTGTGTGACACCCCCCGGGCCCCTTGAAGCTTTTTCTTCTCTTTCCCAAGACCACACCTCAGCCTCTGGTCCATCACCTTGGCTACTTGGCCCTCTCTATGCTCTGTCCGTGGAAATTCTCAGGCTCATCTTCTGTTGCCTCCTGAAAGACCTCCAGACCCCCAGCACACTGGCAGGTGTCTCTCTCCTGACCTTGTGAGCCAGCCCTCCTCTGTTCAGTGTCCCTGTGGCTTACTTTCATCTTGTCTGAACCACGGGGTTCCCCTCCTAGGAACCCTGTTTCCCTGGGACTCCATCAACTGGAAAACCCGGGCACTCCAGGCCTCCCTTACCCTGCTTGCCCACTCTCCCCCGCCCCTCCCAAAGTCAGGCCCAGAGTGAGAGGGCCTTGAGGCTTCTAAACACCAAACAGGAACAGGAACAGCAATCCAGAGGCTCACACCTGCCATCTCAGCAACTCTGGAGACTAAGGCAGGAGGACTGTAAATTCCAGGGCAGAGTCAGCAACTCAGCAAGACCCTCTCAAAACAAAACAAAAACAAAAAACCAGGAACATAAACTCACGAAGTAGCTTAGAACACTGCTGAGCAACTTGAATTCTACAGCCCTTGTCCCTTAGAGATCAGGCCTGCCTCATTTCTTGCTGGATGGTCATGCAGCTCTGACTTCCTTTATATATTTAAAGAGAGTCACACAGAAGGACTCTGAATGCTTCTTCTCGGATCCTGTCCCTCCTTGACTTAAAATCCCGAGGTGCTGTGGGGTGAACAGTTGATTTCTGGGTTCTCCTGCCTCTGCCTTTGCACCCTGGAGTCTTCTCCCAGCCCCAGCTCCCTGCCCCACCCCTGCTCCCCCTGCTCCGCGGTGCTGTGCCCCTTGGCCTCCACAGGCCCTCATACCCACCCTCCTTCAGGAACACTCTGCCAGCCTCCAGCATGACGGCATCTCCACCAGCCTCAACACCGGAGGCCATCCCACATCCTCCACCTGTGTAAACACACCACCCCACGATGCCAGCCTTCTCCCACCTGGTCCCGATTCACTGTCCTCCGTGCTATGAACACCTCCTAAGTCCCTCTAGATAGTTTCCTAGCTCCCTCACGACATGTTGGCTCCGTGGGGGCCGAAGCTTTGTCTGTTTGATTCATTGCCCTAACCCCAGCACTCAGCATAGAGAACCTGGCAGAAAGCAGGTCCTGCATAAATATTTACCCAAGAGATGAATTCCTACCTCTTCCACCCTCACCGGCCCCCATCTCTCTCTCTCTCTCTCTCTCTCTCTCTCTCTCTCACACACACACACACACACACACACACACACACACACGCGCGCGCGCGCGCGCCTCCTCCCTCTGGCTAGCACACCAGGTTTCCTACCAGCAAGGCGATTCTGAATACGGATTCTGGCCTCTGGCAGTGCCTCTCAGCACCTGGTCCTCTGCTCCTCTTAAAGACATGTCCTTCCTCCTCTAACCCACACACACCAGCTCGCAACCTCATTTCCCTTTCTGATCCCAACCTACCCCTATAACAGACTGGTTTCTAACAATCCATACTACGTTCATAGTTGCACTGAGAGAGACATCAATCCTCCCGCCTTCTGGATACACTATTTTGAATCCTGATCTTATCAGAAATCCCTCCAGTTAATTCCTGGTGTCATTACCACCACCACCACCACCCGCCACCGTCTTTGTTTTATTGTTCATGTATTTTTTTTAATAGGCTGAAATTAAATGTTCTTCTAACTTCATCCTTCATGAACTATGTTTATAATATGGAGTTTGTCCAATTTCTCCCCCGATCCTCTTGAAATCCTCCTCCTTAAATTTCTGGCACAGAGCAACTGTGTCCAGGCACTACTTGATTTGTTTTTATAAACTTAAAGCAGAAATGGTCATTAACCCTTTGTTTTGGTGGTTTTTTTTTTTTTTTTTATAAAACCTTACTTTTTGTTCACTGTTGAGGAAACATTTGGCCAATCCATTCAACAAAGAAAGAAAAAGTAAGAATCACTAAGTGATGGTCATATCAAAGCAAAAATGCAGGGCAATCTGTTTTCAGCAGAAGTAAATCCACAGAGGGCCTAGACAGGACCTCCTATCCCTAAAATCTCCATGGTAAAGAAGTCCTCACGTAATCCACCAGGAACCTCCTGCTCCCAGAACACTCTCACTCGCCAGACTTGTAAATCATAAGTCGACAGGGGAAGGTGTGTCCTGCACACTCATCACACACCCTGAGGCCACCAACTCAGCAAATCCAAGAGTTTTAAGCTGGAAAAACCAGGGCATTCAGGTAAAAGCTGTCTTTTTACCCTCTGAAGCCCAACAAAAGGCAGGTGGGGAGAAGCAGGTGCCATATGCAAGGAAGTCAGATACTGAATTATCAGGACACTGCTTCCAAATTCCTCAAACTCTACCTTTTTTCAGGTTATGGCAGTGACTACAATAACCTAGCTTTACACAGAGATGATCCAGTCGGAAAATAAGACAGAGGAGGCAAGTGCCAGCATGATGGTGCTGGAGTGTACCTCCAAATTAGAGTGAGATCCAGGGACGTGACTGTGAATGGGCCCCACAACTGGTCACTATTCCTGCAGCTGACAATTTTCCAATAAACAGAAATCCAATCGGTATTTGTCTTTCAAACCCACAGGATATGTAGGAAGGCGGTGGGGAGCCAAAAATAAAATATATGGAATTTTGCTAATTTAGGCATTTGATTTTTTTTCACCCTCAAATAAGTAAAGCAAATCAATGGCAAAAACTCCTTGATTTGGAGGCTCTGGAACCTACATCTATAATATAGAATACTAATATTAAAATGTTAAGAGAGCCCAGCGGTGATTAGGCCAATGCTATTAGTTCTCCTGGGGTATTTCCTTGTTCCACCTTACCTGCAGAAAGCAGTGATTAAGCTATTTTAGAGAAGTGACAGGACCCACCTTCCCCCTTCATGAACAGGGAGCCAGGACAAGGAAGTCCTGAATATCCTAACTATTCACAAAGTTTTGGTGCATATCACAAGCTCTAATCTAATGTTAAGTGAATTGACCAGGGTGATTTCCACTTAAAATCTCACTCCACTTAAAGTGGGTTCATGCTATATCTAAGGGAGGAACAAAACATTTTTTTTTAATTTATAACAAAATGGACAACAGGGAGATAAATGCATGGAGTCTAGCCTCCTCATCTGGTATGGAAATTCTTAAACCAGGTTATGTCAGAATCACTAGGAAAGTTTCACAGAAGTTGTATCTCACCCCTAGAGTTCCTAATTTTTGTCTGTCTTGGGGCCCAGGAAAAGGTCTTCCTAACAAGCCCTCAGATGACAGTGCTGGTTCATGGAGCACCTGTGAAGACCCACTGGTCACCAACAAGGGAGTGTGGTGTTCATTGGCGGGATTGGGAACTTAGGGAAGCAGGGTTTGGGAGGGGTACCAAGAGAGGTGAGCCCAAGACAGAGACCAGAGGAAAGAAGCATAAATGTGAATAGTCATGAAATTCTTCTAGAAAGTGAGAGGATAAGGCTGGTCTGCATCTTCGCACATCCCAATGCATGTGACTATATAATTTGTAAAATAGATTAGATGTTATTATGCAGCATGCTTAAATACCTAAAAGCAATGCCCTCATAAGGGTGGATGGTAATGTGATGTCTTTCAGAAAGCAGGTAAAAGAAAAGGAAATTCAGTCAACAACGGAAACTGGAAACACATCAGGCACACTAGGGCTCAGGGCAAAGGCAGGGCTGCCTCCTTGATGTTGAATGTGAATATTTAAGAAGCACATGTTGACAGTAGTCAGGGGTCAGAGAGAAGAAGGAACAAGTGAATCTTTTGGAGAGAACGAGAAAGCGACCTCACTTTGGGCTACGGAAAATTTTATTTGCAGACATAAACAATAACATATTTTGCCTCCATTTTATCCCTCTAGAATAAAAATTAACAAATAATAAGGAAATTATAAATAGAGACAGTGAGTCAAGCACAGTGGCACATGCCTGTAATCCCAGCGATTTGGGAGGCTGCCAGAGCAGGATCCCAAGTCAAGGCCAAACTGAGCAACTTAGTAAAACCCTGTGTCTCAAGACTAAAAATAAAAATGGCTGGAGGTACAGTTCAGTAGCAGAGCACCTGTGGGTTCAAACTCAGCACCACAAAATAAAAACAAAGTTAGAGGGAGACAGGAAAGGCATGTGTCACAGGGGAACTGGGAACTCGTGAGAGTCCTCTGAAAAGTCTTATCGACAAGTTGCTAGGAAGTGGGGTCCAGATCGTGTCTCTACCTCCACTAACGCATGGAAGCAGGACACACCTCAAGGGAACATCTGCATCACACGGATTCCCAGCATCTGGGGGTGAGGGCACAGAAGGAGGAGGCTATGGACTGGGAGTCTGTGGAGACTCAGAACCAGAACCCATGTACTGAAGCCCTAACCACCAAAGTGAGGGTACCTTTGAGCAGCCAGAACCCTGCCTCGCTAGCATCGGGACCTCTACCCTTCAGCCTCCGGCTGCTGTTCGAGCCACCTGGTCCATGGTACTTTGTTACGGCAGCCTGAGCACACAGAGACAGAAGGGGAGGGAGTGAGATCAGCACAGCTTGGGCTCTGAGTTCATAGTGAAGGTACCATCACCCACCTAGTGACAACTATCCTAACTTCAGGAAAGAAGAGCGCCTCTGGTGTCTGTATGATCATGGTCTTCACACCACAGATCTAAAATGGGAAGGCATGCCAGGCTTATTTTGAGCCCCAGCTCTCCCCCCACAGCTGCTCCCTCACCCCAGGTCCTCCCTAATATGAACTCAAAACAAGATACGTTGCTGGTGGCTCAGCAGCGATTCACCCGTGCTGTTCACTTGAACCTGATGGGACAGTTGGTTCTGGCTCTTGGATTCTGTTCCAGGTGCTGAACCCCATGCCTTCTAACAGTTTTGCCTCAGCCTCTCCTGATTGCTGGACCTAACAGGAATCCTATCCTGAGCTCCAACCCCCCAAAACAGCCTCAAGTTGGCTGCCTGCATGAACTTCCAATTGTCGCCTACCTGGGATCCTCCATCTGTGATGCTCCACACACTTGATGGGACACTAGGACCAATTATATGCCAGCATCTTTGTTTTAATATGCATTCTCCCTAATCCTCAACCCAAGGCTGCATGGTTGCTATTACTCTTTCATCTGCGGGTGAAGAGCACAAGAGTTAGAGAGCTAAGTCACTTTCCCAAGATCACACCAGACAGCCAGTTGATAAACCACCTGCCTGACCTGAGAGCCCATAGTCTTTCCAAGACACCACAGTGCCATTTCTACTCCATGCTGGTGCATCCCATGTCCCTTCCTGTCCTTCTCTGCTAACGTTTCCCAGGAAGGGAGCTGGCTCTTCTTACACCCTCTCAGCCTGGTGTCGTACAAAGCCGCCGGAGTCTCCTCCAACAGGGTCTACAGCTAGATCAGTCCCCCACACCACCCCCCACCCTGGGTTTCTGTTGCAACCTGCATGTGAATACAGTCTGGTGAATCCTACCTGCTCCTCTATCCAATTTGTGGCCTCAAGCAGTGACAGACAGCACGTAAGAACACACAAGTCACACGTAAGTCTCACATGTGTCATGATGGATCAGAGAAAGGGAGTAAGAAAGGGGAGGACCCGAAAATAAGAAAATGGTCAAGAAAAAAAGTAAAGCAGAAGAGAGAGAGGAAAGAAGACGTGAAACAACAGGTGTCAAGTAAGGATACCGTGGCGCTGCTCAGCGGGGAGGGACAAGATCCACAGTCTTAGTTCAGCCAAAGCAAACTGTTCCTAGTCTGGAAAGACAGTGCATGATATCTAGATTGCACAGCATGAAAGCAATGTTTGATCTTTGGATATGTGATCAAAAAAAGTGGGAGCTCTAAAGGACATTTTAGGGACAACTGGAGAAATCTGAACACAGATATATAAGAGCAGTGTATCAATATAAAAATTTTTAAGCATTATAACTTTCATTGAGGTTATTGGGGAATATTTCTCTGTTCTTCAAAGATTCCTGCTGAAGCATTTAGATGTGAAATGTCATAATGTGTCAACTTTCCAAGGGTCATCAAGGAAAAACAGAGTGCTGGGGATGTGGCTCAAGCAGGCCTGGCATGCGTGCGGCCCGGGTTCGATCCTCAGCACCACATACAAACAAAGATGTTGTATCCTCCAAGAACTAAAGAATAAATATTAAAAAATTCTCTCTCTCTCTCTTTAAAAAAAAAAAGAAAAAGAAAGAAAGAACCTTACATGCATTCAGGATGACAGAAAGACAAGCCAATATGATATAAGATTAGCTACGGGTGGATTTAAAGGACACATGTCTTCAATATACTATTCTAATGACTTTTCTCAGATTTGAAATTTTTCAAAATAAAGAGCTGAAAGAAAAAATTACAAATTGACTCCAAAGAAGCCGGTGCTTCCACAGAGCTCAAGGTATTTTCATTTGCCCAATCAGTTCCTCATCTTGACCTTGAAGGCACTGCTCTGGGTGCATTAGGACACCACCCAAGGAACAAACTACTTACCTGCTTCAAGCCTCAGTCTCCACGTCTATGAAATGAGGCCAAAAACGGTACTTAATTCAAAGGGCTGATTGTGCATGAAATAATTCACAAAAGTTACTATTTAATGAAATAGAAAAGAATATATAATAGAACCCCTCCTTAAATTGCCCAAATATAATCCTAAAGAAGAAACTGGCTTTTGTTTTAGAAAATTCTTTTTCTATCTTCTCCTAAATAAAACATAGAGAAGCAATTTCAGAAAGAGAATATGTGCCCCAAACCACAGAAACCGGAGTTGATCCATACATCTTTTCTTTTCAGGGGAGAGCAGCTTCTTATAAACTGTTTCTTGACTTGACATGCAGGGGGAAGCACTTTCAGTGAAGAAACAGCAACTATAAGATAGAAAAACGAGCCTCCCTCTCAAACAGGACAGTTGTGCAATGAAGGGCAGGGACTAGGTGGGAAACCCAGAGTCTTCAAAACAGATTCCTTCTTTGGCAGGAGACACTCAGGCCAAGGGTCTGGGGAGGGCCTCTGCCCTCCCCGCAGTAAGTGTCTGGAGGCCTGGGGAGCAGCCCAGACGAGCACATTCCACAGGGCTGGAGGGTGGGCGAGGGGCCAGCAGCCGTTAAACACCACTTCTGTGTCCTCCAGCAAGAAAGAATGTCTGGAACCAACAGCACGGGCCTTGTTCTAAGAAGAGCTTTCTCCGCAGCTACTCCTCCAGTGCGCACAGAACCGTTAGCACAGCAGACACACGCCTGTCCTAGTCACCCGGTGCCTGTGGGCCTCCCTGTGAGGGCTGAGAATGGCCACACTTGCTCGAAAGCCTGCAGGATGGCATGCTGCCAACCTCAGATGAACCCAGTCCCTAGATTAGGTCAGTGTGAATTCTGAAAGCGAGACTCCAATTTAAAAGAAAATAATGAAATCTACAGAGAGTTTAAAGCTGCCCACTCACAGTTTGAGTGACACTAAAAAAAAAAAAAAATTTGGAGGACAGGTAAGTGACTAGGTAGGACCCGCTGTGTGACAGTACTGTGATACGTCAGTGTCAAGTCCTCACTGTCCTAACCCCTTGATGCTTTTCATGTCCTTACCTTCATCCCAGACCTCTCCAGATAGTCACGAAAGCCACAGAATGTTCCAACGGATAATCTCTTTTCACCTTATTATTATTACAATAATAATAATAAAATTATTAAATAGATTATTAATCAAAAAGTAAAACAACATAGTTGAAAGGGGAAAAAATGGAAAATCTAAAATTAAACTTATTGAATATGAGTTAAGAAACTCTAAAATATATTCACAATCACTAACAAACAGCTATTAAAAAGTGATGGATGAGAACTGAAATAGGAAAAATGTCCATTGCTGAATACAAAGGAGTACGACATAATAGCTACATGAAGATTATAAATCACAGCTATGTCCAAGAAAGAATCCTGGAAAAATGTCTACCTACTAATGCAACAGAAATTAATAGCAGCTGGGAGAAGCACGTAATGAGTTTTTGAGAGATGCATTTTTTTTTCAGTTTTGTAATGAGGTAATACTATTTTTGTGAGGAACAATAATAACACGATCATGTCTTGATAAGAAAAAGGCAACAACAAACCTAGAAAAAGAATAGATTTTTCAAATTTGAATTCTATACACATCTAAAGTAACAAACACCAAGGATTGTGTAAAATTTGCAGATGAATACATTGTGGATTAACACGGAGAGGGGTTTTCGTATCAGCAAGTACCCAGATGGACACCCTGGTAAGGGAATCCTCCTGTCTGTTTTGGAAATCACAAAGTGGGGAGGGAGCTTCTGCATATATAGCATATATTTATACATGACAGAAAACTTTTTCTTTCTCCAAAAGTCACACCGGAAAATTTTTAAAAACTAGGCTAGTATGAAAAACTAAAAGGGGTTGAATCCCTCAATTAATGACAGCCTGAGGACTGGAGATCCTATTCCAGCTCATTTGCCTCATCCAGAACACTTGCATCCTACAGGAAATCCAGGTTCAGGACGGGAGCAAGGCACGCAGAGCTTCCTGGAGGACGATTCACTGGACCTACGCTGTTTGAACACAGTGGAAGTCCACATGCCCTTGGGAGCCAGAAGAAAGCTGCCTAAAAAAAGTTAGAGTCAGCTGTAGTCCTCAGAGGGAGCAGTCAGCAAAAGATAACCAGAGATGCCCAGAAGTCGGGAGAGTAGCAGCAAAGGACCCATCTGCACCAGATAAATAAATTATGTCCAGATACTATAATAGATCTGAGACCCCAGAGCCTAACAGGAAGGCAAAGAGGGATCTTAGCCATCCCTGCATGACTAGAACTTCAAACACTCCTCTTAAAAACCTGCTTGCGTTATTTAATTATCTATACACAGCTTCTAATTAATGACTCCTCCATCCATATTCATAATTAAATTCTCCAAGAGATTACTATGGAAGTTTTCATCAGACTTATAGCAATCTGAAAACATTTTATGAGTTGGAATTGCACATTCTGAAGAGCAGCTCCAACCTACTGATTGGTATCACTAACTTGTGCTGGGGTAAAGCAGGGACCAGCTGGGAATGAGAAATGATGGAAAAAACTTATTAGAGGAAGAAATATCTATACTATAAAATTAGACATAAAAAGAAACAATGCTAGACATCTGCTTTTAAAAAATCTTCTTGTGAAAAAAAAATTTTTTTTAAATAAAAATATTTGTCCTGCCTACCTGTCAATTATTCAACAAAATTTCTGAGAGATGGGATAAAATGACCATGCAAAGCAAACAAATCCTTGCTCTGTTGAAACCTAAACCAATGTGAGAAATGATGTCAGTCAGATCATCAAAATAATGAGCCAGAAACTGCATGGACTCTCTCTCGTCCAGCGAGGAGGTCCATGGAACAGGGTAGAGGAGAGTGTGGCTGCAGAGTCACTAATCAAGACTTCCAGAAATCAAGCAAGAAGCAGGTCTGATTTTATTGCACACTTACCATGTATATATACTCAGGCAGTAGCTAAGCAGATTACAGGCAGCCACTAATGCAATTTGTACTAACTGTCCTTGCAGCGACCAATTGAGGCCATGGAGCAAGCGCAGCGACTGCAACACATGGCCTCACGCCCAGGGCCATGCCTACAGGAAAAGGAGCCTGCTACTCACATGCCTAGTACAAGGGGAGGGGCCTGCCCCTCAGACACCCTTCACGTATGCCGTATATGCAGTACTCCATGCACTTTCCCCACAAGAAACATGGCATGTTATAACCCCTCTGAAATAAAGGAACCCAGATCCCTAAGAGCAGAGAGTCTGCTTATGGGTTGAGCTGGCTCTGCAGGCTAAGCGTCAGTTAAATGAGGAAAGGGAAGAGGGGAGAAAGAGAATTCCAGAAAAGGAATGGTGTGTGCAAAGGTTCTGTGGCAGGAAGAAATATATTTAAGGGGGCTCTTGTGGCTGGAGTACAGATTGCCAGGATGAGCTATAAAGAGATCACACCATAGAGGGAGCTGTAGTCCTTCTTAGGGACTGCTTTTTTATTATAACAATATAATGCCATTGAAGGGTCTAGGGATGACTATGACATAATCAGATCTATATTTTGGAAAGATTTATTCTACATTTGAGGGAGACAGGAAAGAGAGAGATGACGGAATACATGTGAAGATAACTGTTAACAGGCTATTCCAGTCCTGGTAAAAGATAGGGATAACTTGGCTCTAATGGGGTGGGCCAAGGAGATTGGGAAGAAATGAATGGACTTCAGGCATTTGGGAGGAAGATCCTTAAGACTGAGCAACAGACTGGATACGAGATGATATGGACAGGCCAGCGTCGAGGATGTGTGCTGGGCTCACGGCTTGCTCACGGCCTGCCTGAGTGGATGGACAAGATGGAAACAGGTGTGGGACACAGCCTGGGTGGCAGAAACACAAATCCAGGCTCAGCAGACTTGGATGAGGAGCCTTAGTGATAGCCCTGTGGAGAGACAGCTGGCATCTGGATAATCAGATCTTAGCGATCCAGGTTAAAGATACACATTAGGTGCCCATCATAATACACTTGGCAACTGAAGCCACAGAAGTTGCCCCAGGAAGGTTACAGAAAGACAAGAGGCGACAGGTTAGCATGGAGCTTTGAGATACTCGACCTTTTAGAAGGTTGTATGAATCCAAAGAGAAATGTCCACGAATGTGTTTTATAAACTGTAAAGCATTATGGGCTGGGGTTGTGGCTCAGTGGTAGAGTGCTTGCCTAGCACCTGTGAGGCACTGGGTTCAATCCTCGGCACCACATAAAAATAAAATAAAGGTTATTGTGCCCACTACAATTAAAAAAACAAATATTAAAAAAACTGTAAGGCATTAAAAAAATATCAGTTATATCAAAAGCTGAAAGGCTTAGAGATTAATATTTTTCAGAATCTTACAAGAGTAGACACTGATAAAGAAAGGTATAGATCAAGCTCAACAAGGCCATCACTTGTAGAGAACTTAGTAAGAGTTTAATTCATATTTAAGCTCCAAAAAGTACAGGAGAACAAACTGTCGGAGTTCTCTGTGCGCTCCCAAGAGGCTCTTGGAAGGGGGCTTAGAATTACTCATAATCAGCAGGCTATTTCTTTTCCAGAACCCACAAATGAGCCCCATACTTAGCCTCTGCAGCAAGTTGGCTGCAGCTCCTGGGCCGGGCTCACACACTGTAACCTCACATCTGCAGGACTCTGGCCCCTTCTCCCTCCCTTAAAGAGCCTTTGTCACTTGTTCCCCAGTCTCCCAGGCAGGACAGAAGGGCCTTTACTTCTGTACTCTGTAAAAGCAGAACCAAGTCTGGGGAGCCAGAAAGTTGGAAGGAAACTTTATTCGTCACATTTCAGGGAGGGCCAGGACCCTGAACATAAGGAAATGGCCTCCACATGCTTCTGCTGGAGACGCTGTTCCTCTCCCAGCGCCTGGACACACAATTTTAAAAAGCAGGAAAGAGGGAGGCAATCAAGCTTTGTATAAGACAGCTTGCATTTTTTTCTCTTAGGAAAACTGTTTTAAACAGTATTCATTTGCTGGAGTTAAAAGTGGTTTCTCAACAGTGACCTTAGAATCATCCTGCCCAGCTGCATGAATCAAGTGCAATTCAGCTCAGACCCCTGGGAGGGACACTGAGGAGCAGGCTGGGCCAGATGACCCTCAGTGGTTTCTCCTGCTCTGTGATTCTACTCCCACATGGCAGAACCAGATGTTCTCCAGCCACATTCTCTAATTAAGGACTCAGCATCTTTCAAAAACATCCACTTTCTCTACACTACTAAGTGAATTGACAGCACTATAGAACTCCCGCTGACCCAGTGTGGGGTTCAATGTGGATATTTTATGAGCCAAGAGTTTGCTCTTACCCATTTTCTCTCCAGGGTCTATTTTGCTAAGTATATGGCCACCACTGGTCATATGCTGAGGCCTGCTGACCTTGCCCCACAGGACAGATGTGGTCTCTTCTCACTCATCTTACCCTGCTTGCCATCAGCCCCACATTTCCTGCCCTAAGCGACTACTTGCAAGGGTCACTCAGGATTTTATCCTCGAGTCCAGTGTTCTCAAACCTGGCTGCATACTACAGTCCCTCGGAAAGGTCCCCAACAGTCTCTCAGGAAACATGTAAATCACAGCAAAGGTGTTTTAAAACAGGTACTGTATGCCTGCCACCTAAATGCCACAGCAGCATCTCACCACACTTGCTGATCATAAACCTACCCACTGATAGATTCACCACTCCACTCCATGTGTAAGGCTTCTCATGTCCTGCAGACCTCAGTTTATATACATAGCCAATCTGGAGATTTGTGAAAAAATTCTTCTCTCTAGCTCCTGAAATCTGGAGTTAGTCTTGGGTAGGATTCAGGCCCTAGTATTTTTAAAAACTTTCTCAAGTAATTCAAATTTTCAGCCAAAGAGGTAAGAAGGGCTCTGCTTCCCACGAGGCCTTCCTGGGAGTAGGAGAGGGCGGGTGCTGGGGACTTCTGCAGCTGGACAGTTGAGCAGCCTGCAATGCCTGGGCATCTTGGCTGCACCACCAACACACACAGCCAGCCACCTACAAAGAGACGGGAATGTGGGGCTGGAGCAGCAGAGGGAGGCGTCCCTTAATTCTGGAAGATCAAGTCTATAGACAGACACTTCCTGAGCTTCCAGCCTTGAACCTAGTCCCTGCCTTGCCACCTCCTTTGCTCCCTGTCAGTTTAATTCCACCCCTACACAGCCTGCCCCCCTCAGAGGAAGGCTGCAGGGAGTGGGGATGCAGGGCTCGAAATGCATCCAGAAGGAGAAGCTGAATCTGCAACGAGGATCCAAAACCAAAAACTCAGGCAGCAGAATTACGGAAGCAGTCACATCCCTGTTCCTGCCCTCTTGGAGACCCAGAGACCCGGAGCACACACATGAAATGTGATACAATGACATAGGGATTACGGGTGACACTGTAGAGACTGGAAACACTTGTGGGGTGTCAGAAAAAGGGTAGAAAAATAGTGATTCTGTAAGAATCTTCTAGAAGCCAGTGGGCATTTATCCAAATAGTAAGCAGCAGTTTCAGGAAGAATGGAAAACTAATTTCACATTGAAGATATTAAATGGTAGAAGAGATAGATGGATAGACAGGATAGAATGATAGGTAGCCATATAGACAGTAGATAGGTAATCATCAGATAAAGCAATATGGAACCTTGTTTTGTTTTTTATACTCAGAAGCTGTTTCTAGCAATGCCTTATGATTTGAACTTGACAACTGGGGGCGCATCCCATAACCTTTTCTGAAGTGACTCCACCTAAGTAGCCTCAGTCTCCACACCAACTTCATGAAACCAAAATCAAAATTATAATTTCATATTAGAAATGAAGCAAATGAAGCCAAGTTAAATAAAATTGAACCAGAAACTCTTTCAACAACCCCCAAAATGAAAATTTCCTGAGTCTGGCTACCTTCTACTAACCTCAAAGCACTTTATAGGAAAACTGAAGTCAAGGTCAGATACTGCAGCCACTCTAAAAAGACTTGACAACAGGAAAAAAGAAAGCCTGAAAAGCAAATAAAAATATCCTGATTTCATTTCTGGTTCTAATTCCAGAAGTATTTCAGATAATTGCACAAACCTGTCTTTTTATGAACACAGATAAAACTACAGTTCAGGTCTAGCCTAGGTGATCTCAACTTAAGCATTCGTTACATTTCAGTGATTTTCTTGAGAATCCACTATTTGTCTCTGAGCGCCTATATCTACTTCACGTTGTTTGTTTTTCCTTTAGTTTGTGGCAGAGGATTAGGAGGGCAGCTTTTAAAAGCAAGAGATTTTACACCCTGAAAAACAATTCTTCTGGTTTCTTTAGAACCCAGATCATCTGGCAACACTGGATCCAAAAACCTGGATGGTCCTGGTCTTCGGGCTGCTGCTTTCTTTAAACAGGTCCCAAGCTCTCTGTCCCTCTGAGCTCCTGGCCAGCTTCACTCTTCAACTGTGTCCAGGAAGATGGTAACAGTCAATGCTACTGCAATATAACAGCAAGTCTAATCATTTTGTTTTCAAAAAATGGTGCATAGAAAACAAATGGTCAGGGAGTGCCACTGGGGGTCAAGAAGCTGTGTGACCCATACACTGTTATTCACACTGAGGGGTGAGGAACGGAGGGACTGAGACCCACTGCAGCTGGGTAGCTGGTGATACAGATGAAGCAGGTGGCTGGGTCCCCACCAACGTGGTGTTCCATGGCACCATGTGCTGCTCAAGGATATTTGTGGAAGAGTCAGGAAAGAAAATCTCCAAGGAAAAAGCAACTGCCCAGGAGGGCCTAGAGATATAGGATGGATGGATGGATGGATGGATGGATGGATGGATGGATGGATGGACGTGAGAGGAAAAGGTTGGAAGGCAGCTCAGAGGTAACTGAGAACTCAAAGAAGTGCCACCAAACCCAAGCGTCACACTGTGAGCAATGAATGACGCTCCTCTGAGAAAACAAGAACTCAAAATAGTTGTATCTTCAGTGCGAAATCCAAACAACTGGCCATGTCTCCCTGCAGAGCCCTATGGAGTGAGAACCTAGAGGAATGAGAGTCAAGTCTGAGCTCAGTGGGAGGAGCTGTGTTCACAGGGGCATCTGCAGGAGGGGAGGAGACATGCCAGTGTCATGCACCTGTCAGCACCATGTGCTTCCCTCCCAGCACTAGCACACTTTACTCATTTTCTCTCCTGAAGCTTCTTTCTGGCCTTAGATTCCTGCTTCCACCTCCCAGGTCAGGGCAGGGCAAACTGAACCACGCTGACCCAGCAAAACACAGCCAGGTCAACATATCAAAAAGCACAGTCTATAAACAACCCAGCCACACCCTAATCTCAAAATAAGAGCACTGACCATATCCATGTCTTGAAACTTCTGAGTGGACGGGTATACAAGAAATTTGTCAGGAATGGAGGGGACAGGGAGCCCAATCCAGATGTGACCCCAAAGTGGGTTCCTGGGAGCCCAGTCACTTCCTTTGGCTCCATCCAGTTTGAGGGGACCTCAGTACTTAGCACACTTCAAAGGGTTGGGTGTCCAACTGTCCTCATGTGAGGGAATGCAAGACACTCTGGACAATGGTTCTCCAATTTAACAGGCAAAGGAATCATCTGGGCACCTGATGATACTCAGAGTATGACTCGGAATGTTGGGAATGGGGCCTGAGAGTCTGCACTGGTGATAAATTCCCAGGGATGTAGATGCTATCTGTCCGTAGACCACTCCTTGAGCAGCAGCAATGTTTCAGGCCATCGATTGGATCTTCACCTTGGTTTCACTTTACAAGTACAAGAATGCTTTCAAAATTCCCTAAGCCTGGACCTCATTCCCGAATCAATAGAATCAGAATCTCAGGCTGGGACTCAAGCATCAAGACTTTTTAAGCTCCCAGGTAAGTGTGACATGTAGCCAAGACTGAGAATCACTGCTGTATACAGTGGGGATGACCAGAGGTTCCAGAGGGTTCCTTTGGCTGAAGCAGCTTGGAGGTGGAGCTGCCAAGGAAGTGACCAGAGGCCCCATCTGAGAAGGTCCTATACCAGTAGAAAGCACCCCTCTGCCTGGACAAACACAACTAGGGGCCAGGAGGGAAGAGCTGCTGGTGCCCGGGGCTTACCCAGGAGTTACAGGCACTTATAAATAGCAAGGTTAGTTTCCCATTTCCCCAAACTGCAAGCCAGGTTGCTAAAATGCAGGGCTTGTAGGTTCCAAAACAGGAACAGCTACAGGCTCAGGATCTCGACTCTGGGCAATGGGGACCAGGAAAGGCTAAATAAGAAACAGATTTTCCACTGCCACCAATGAAAGCCCTCATTGACCACTCAAAGAGACGAGCTCCTCTCTTCACCGCTCTTACTTAAAGGTCAGCCCCTGGATCTCACAACGTGAACCCTCCTTTGTCGCCAGCTATTGCATACATCTGGAAAGTCAATTCTACAGTTTCCAAATGCTGTAGAACCCCCCCACCCACCCACCCACACACACACACACACACACACACACACTCACACCCTCAATGATGCACACCATTTAGGTGACACCCTTTAGGATGCCATCAGCTGCTGAGGACCTCACTTGCAATGAGGCAGGACAATCTGAGAACAGGTTTTAAACCCTGAATTCACGGCTGCATCAAGCACTAGGAACAGCTGCAAAGTCAGAACCCTGAGAAGAAGGGAAAGGCCTTAGGGGAAGAGAGAGGAGAGCAAAGGATACAAAGATGCAAAGACAAGGACAGAAAGAGGAGGCCACCAGGAAGGCCAGGTGGGGGAGGGGGCAGGACAGGGGCAAATGCCTTCAGCCTCCTCCAACACAGGGGCCGGCATGAGGAGCACAGCCCTCAGGTAAACCCAGACTCTAAGGCATTGCGCTCTTTAAATTTATTCACGTTTTCCAGGTTTCAAAAAAGGAAAATGTAAGTGACTCAAGGGAAACATATAACACAAGGTCAAATAAAACCCAAAATGGATTCAGAAGGATTATCCATGTGGAAGGACCAGGAAGTAGAAAAGGAGGAAAAAGAAGCAGCAGCAAGATTGGGGCTGGAAAGTACTAGTCTCCACAGAAATCAATTAGGAAGACAAACATCATAGACCAAGAAGGGGTACCCAGAAGCCCCACCCTTGCCTTCCAATCAGTTAGCCTAGAAGAGCCACCCAGCCAGGTTGTCCGGGACAGCAATGGGTGAGCTCAGGAAGGTAAGAATGAACATGTGGTGAGAGCCCCTGTGGTCAGATTTCAACCCCTGTCTTCTCTGAGTTAGAATCTTGAGAATACTATGAAATGTAAAAGCAATTGATTTTTCTGGCTTATGATGTATGATGGCCACTCATTTCATTTATTCTCCAAAAAACAATGTTTTCTCCAAAAAATGTGATGGGCTGAGGTTAGGTTTCAGGTACTGCTGTATAGACACATAGCGCAGCTTGCTGGTGAAGGGCTCTCTTTAGTTCTTGGGTGGTAAGCTTACTTGCCAGCCATGAGGGTCTAATCAGGGCCTAGCAGTAAGTGTGTTCCCTCTTCTCTGAAATGGGTTTCTCTGGAATGCTCTGCAGGAGCATTAAATATCCTGCACATCCAACATCCTGGAGAGCAATTCCAGAGTGTCCCAGTCCCACATGAGTTCAGGAACTTAGTTCAAGAACTCCACAGGAAACATTTTCAACCTTCATGGGTTTCTTCCAGTAGCGGGCACACTGCCCTGGTTACCAGCACCGTGATACTTGGGAGTATCACGAAACTCCAGTGAGTCCCCAGTGCCATGGACTGAACTGTGTCCCCTATAAATTCACATACTGAACTCTCGCCCCCAATGTGAGGGTATCTGGAGATGACACCTGAGGAAGGTAATTAGGGTTCAATGAGATCATGAGGGTCTCACCCTCCTGATAGCTTTATAAGAGGAGGACACAGCAGGAAGGAAGAGAAATCACCTTCTATCATGTGAGGACATAGAAGGCAGCCACCTACAAGCCAGGAAGAGTCCTCACCAGGAAGAGAATTGGTTGGCATCTTGATCCTGGATTTCACAGTGTCTGGAACTCTGAGTAAATGTCTTGTTTAAGCTGCCCATTCTCTGGTGTTTTGTCACAGTAGCGTGAGCAGATGAATACATCTTGATGACAAGCACTGTCCACCTGGTCCACTGAGGAGCACAGGAGCTCCGAGATGCTAGGGCCCTCATTTTTGCATTGTCTACCATGAGACCCTAAAGCAAGGTCAGAGAATGTCCCCCAGAGCATTGTCCAGCACCTGGGTGCAGGACCCAGGAGAGGGAAGGGTAAACAGGAGAAGCCAGGGCAGAAACAAAATGCCAGGACTACTGTTCCTACCACAGGAGGGGAAGGAAGAAAAGGACTGAAATTGAAAACGTGCAGAGAATGCTGGTGCTGAGCCGGTGCTCCTTTCGACCTGTCCCAAACAAATCTGGCCACCTTACCACCCCTCTGGGTGGCACGAGGAATCCCTCAGCACAGCTGGCTCTTGGTGCTATTCTAAAAATCACACCCACCTGCAGGTCTGTTATTAAGCTGCTCCAACCCGGCAAAGCTGCTCACTCCCCAGGCAGTACTTATAAATTCTGGGTCAAGCCAGCTCCTGCAAGCCACCTTCCTGGCACTCAGATAGCCATGGATGTCCTTCACTGCTGGCTTTCACCTCTGCTTTGTCTCTCCCGTGCCACTGTCGGCCCTCCAGGGCAGGCCAAGTCTACCGTGGCCTTTGTGATCATTCCAGGGGGCCGGATTCCAGGCTCTGCACTCAAAGGCAGCCCAGTGATTATTGTTGGCCAGTTGCTTTTCCTGAGAAAGCATAATCGGGTCTTTTGATTCCCATACACACACTGCCTGTTCCCTGCCACTCTCCTCTCCAGTGAAAGGGACTTCACAGCCCACTCACATTCCGGCCACGGTTTACAGATCAGGGCATGAGCATCCTGGCTCAGGAGTGCTAAGAAATGCAATGGAGGGGTTTTGGCCCATGGTGCAGAAGCCAAAAAAAAAGAGAAAGAAAGTAGTTCCCTTATCTGTGAGCTGAAGGGGCTGTGCTCAGGCAGCTCACAAGTCCCCACCAGATCAACGACCATGTAAGTCTGGGGACATGTCATCCTGTGATGTGGCAGACCCTGCTGTCTGGCTACTCAATACCCACCCTGCCCCTCCTTCTTCCTATCAGGCCAATTTTGTTCGGGGTAGGAAAATAACCAGCTATAAAACATGCACCTTCCTGGCCTCTCTTGCAGGTAGGGGTGGCCAGTGAAATTTAAGAGGAATTCTGCTGGAGATCTCAAGAGGAAGCCATGACTTTTCAGATACAGGTACTACCCCTTCCTGCTTCATCCTCCACTTCCCTCCACCATGGAGGCTGGAGGTGCAGCTGCCATCTTGTAGTCACGAGGACAAAAGTCTATCTGCTAAAGAATGGGTGGGAAAATTCTGGACCCCATTGGAGTTGGCCAACTACTACAGCAGCCTGGTAGGCTTACCCCGGGACTTTTTGGTTCATGACATAAGTAGGTCCCTACATGTTTAAATTACTGTATTTTCCAGCCAAGGAACACATATGCTTGTGATTTTTGTACTTTTTTTTTTCTTGTTTTTGATGCTATTGTTGCTTTTTGTCTCGTTTTTCTAAAAGCAAATTTGGCTCCGATGATAGTTTCTAAAAAGAGCAATGAGGGGGGAAAAAATACCTACCAGGATATTTTTCTTTCAGTTGGCAAATCCAAAGAACAGACTTTTCCATGAAAGGCGTCTGCATTTCACAAAAGACCAAAGACATCAAAAAGTCTCCAAACTGCCAACTGTTTTGAAGTAATGAAGCTCAGGAGAGAAGAACCATCAGGTAATTTGTTAAAACCTGTCAGTCTCCGAAACCAAGCCTTTGCTTTCTTTCACATTCAACCCCATTATCAGCAACAATATTTTTGCTTTAATGACGTTTAAGGCACAGATCCTTCCTTTCAGAATACTACTGAAATTGCCAAAGTAACAAGATACGATGGAAAGAGATCCATTCATGTGCTAGGATCTCCAAGGGACTTCTGTTAGATAAAAGGCTGATTTGGTCCAGAAAGAAAGGCTCAGAGGACCAGCTGAGAATCCTGCTTCCCAAGAAAGCTCTGCTTCTCTGGACTGCTTTGGAAATCCCAAGGCCAGAAGCAGTCAGGCCACAGGCCAGAGGGAGAGCGTGTGGCTCAGGATAGCAATCCAGAGTTGCTCTGCTGGGAAGCTGCAGGGGTCAGCAGTGTCACTCAGATGAAGCAGCCACTAGCTTCTCCCCGAGGCGGTGGGCAGCAGCCCTGCTTGGGCTGCTCAAGGCCACACTTCTAGTTCCTTGTCTATCTCCTCGTGTTTACAGATTTCTAAATTTATCACAATTAGCCCCTGAAAAGTTATTTATATTAGAAAAAGCAATGCAGATGATCTCAATGTCCGGGAACAGATGGTTGTTTCAGGAGACAGAGACACAGCCTGGCATTCTCGTCTCCCCTCTTAGAGCAAAGAATACCAACACCTGCTGCCAACCCTTCCCCCACCCAAAACCTACAGAGAATTTCAGTTCTTCAGAAGCAGATGCTGAAATATCACCAAAGTGGGAATTCAGTCGTGCAAATCAATACCAGGCCTTGAGCCTTCAGGGATTCAGGTAGGAGCCAAAAGAACATGTAGGTTCTTTTTCCCTATATGTCTTTCCACAAGTAGGACCCAATACAAAGGCCATATTTTATGTACTAATTTTTCCCATAAAGTTCAGATTTTAGCTGAAGTTTTCTTCCTGAGCTTCTCTGAAATCATTGAAAAGTGGAGAAAAACAAATTAATGCTCCTAAGTGCCAGGGTCACTGGGTACCTATAGGTAGAACATGATGCCCTCCAACCCAAGGGGGGCAGGTCTTTCTCCATCTACGTTTGGTCTTGGCCTCAGCCCATAGTCCCAGACTTTCTGGAAGCTCCCAAATGTGGGCCATTGGCTACAGGGAAGACCTGGAAAGAAAACTTGCAAACCCACAGCAGAACCAGAAAAACCACCCCCGGCAACACCTCAGAACTGAGTGCCATCTCAGGGCAGGAAGTTAAAAGTCACACCTTCAAAGACCAGCCTCAGGGTCTTTGGTTACAAAAAATTCCCCACTGGCTCCTTGTCCCTTTGCAAAGTACAGTGTCTAATGACCAAGTCATCTGTAAATAGAAAGAGGGATGAAAACAGTTTTTCAATTGTATTCTACTGAAACTGAAATCTATAGCTCTGCACCTGGGTGTTTGACTATGTTTTTGTTAACACAAAATAAAAACAGCGCACACACATATTTATGTTTGAGGCTCTCAATAGGCCAAATTGTCTTCTTACTGGGTACAAAGGAAAGATTATCTGCAGCTAATGTTAAAAAACAAAGTTAAAATCAAAAGCTGCCACAGGTAACCCCAGCCCAGGAATCCACATTCCACAGGTCTGTCACAGCAGGATGTTGATGGTAGTCCAGGCTGCAGGTGCTGGGGGGCAGGGTCTCTTGGAACACTTTGTATATTTTTGTTCAGTTTTGCTATGTACCTATAAGTGCTCTAAAAGCCAAATCTAAAAAACAAACCTGTTTCTTATAAAAGGTGTTTAGCATGGGTGCTTCAAACTCAAGGCATTTTCTCATGGAAAGAATGTGACAGTCATCTCATCACCCCATCTCCACCGGGTCCCCAGGCTACTGGACCAGGGAATGAACCCTAAACTCCTTGAAGAAGCCTGTGCTGCTCCAACTGGTGGAAGCAGAACTTTCCTTATTGCCCAGCTCTCTTGTGCCTGCCCTCAGACCCAAAGGAAGAGCTTGTCCTCCCATCCCTGTCTCTCATGTCCCCAGGCGGCCTGAGAGCCAGGGAAGGAACACGGTTGGATACCTGGATACAGGGCAGAATCCAGAAGCAGCACAAAGAGGGCTCAGGAGGGGAGCAGGGATGTGCCTTGCCACAGCTCCCTGGAGGTCCTGGAACGAGAGCTTGCTTATAGCTTGACATGTTCTTTGAAGCCACTATTGTTTATTTTAAGGTCCTTTCTACAGGTTCCAATTCTAACTGCAAAGTATTTTGTCATCACCTGCTCTTGTTATTATTTCATACAAAAACGGCACCAGTTCGTTTGGGGGTGGGGGTCGTCTCTGTTTGTCTACCACCTCAATACTGCCAATGCCTCTGGGCTAAACTCATCCTCAGTCTTCAGTGGATCCCATACTTTCTCAGTGAAAGAGTCAGAAGAAATACAGAAAGGAAAAGTCTCCCACTTAGTAATTGTCAGGTAACTCAGGCCACCTTTTCACACACCCTGAAGCCTGAGGAAAACAGATGACACACACACACACAAGGACAAACACCTCCTTGCCAACTGGAAGGACATCCAGAAATAGATGGACTCAATCTGGAGAGAAGGAGGAAGAAAAGACCCTAATAAAATCACAGAGGCACCAGTGATGTCTACGGGGTCAGATTTGAAGCGTGACATTAATTTTGGTCTGAAAGCAAAGCAGTGCTCTGTGTTGTGCAGCGCATTGACTCTCAGTGGCTACCTTTCTCAGTCTGTGCTGTGGCCTGGACATGCGTCTTCCTCCTAGGCAGACACTGCAGGCCATGCCCAGGGTCTGACTCCAGCGAAGACCTATGGCTGCTGACACACAGATACCAATCTGGGCTACCCGCAAAGCAGTCCTCAGGGTTCTTGGCAGTCAACTGAAGAGCACCGGCAGTGTCTTTATCTTGACTTCTCTCTAGCAACTCCCTCTCCTTTGGATGCTGTGATGGAATTTTCCTATCTTTCTCTTTGTCTGCCAATTGCTTCTGCCTTTCACCTGCAGACCTGCTTCACTTGCCAAGGTGTCAGGTGCCCGCCCCCCCCAGAGTTCCATGTTCCACTCCTTCCTCTCACTCTGGTCTCTGAATTATTTGATATGGACTCTTGGCTTCGCCACCACCCCACTATGAGACGCATAACACCCAAATCTACATCTCCAGTCCAGGCCTCTCTCCAGAAGTCTACTAGTTTCCAAATGCCTCCTAGGCTCCTGGGTATTCTGCAACACATTAGTCACCACATCTGAAACTGGACTCGTCATCTTCCCCACCAAACTCATTTGCTCTCCAAATATTGCCATTCTCTGCGAAGCCATAAATCAGGATGTCTCCTGCACCCACTCTCCCTCCCTCCCCCACCATCAAATCTCCTAATCTAGTTCCTAGTCCCCCACATTCATTTGCTCCTCTCTGGAAAAGCCACCCAGCAGATTATCTTGGCACCATCCCTTCTTCCTTCCAATGCATCCTTTATACCACTAGGGTTTCTTTCTGTTTCTCTCTGGTTAAAAGCCTCCCGCCCTCCTGCATACAAAAGAATACCCAATTGGCCACCAAAGCATGCAAACCTTCTATGATCTTGACATATTGTCCAACACTCTCCACAGAGCACTCTATTCTCAAACCAAAAAAAAAAAAAAAAAACCTACTTGGGATTCCCAGGATCAACCATGACTAAGTATACATTTCTACCTGTTGTTCCCAAAGCCTGGAGAACTCCTATTTATATCTCAACATCCACTGCAAACATCACCTGTACTGTGAAGTGTTCCTCAGCTCTTCATCCCCTTCAGACTTATCATTCCATCCTCTCTGTTACAGAAATACTCTGAGCACAGCTCTAATGCAATACCTACATCAGGTATTTTATTGACTTGTAATCCCAAGACTGGCTTAATTCCAACCTTCCTTCCTATGCTACTGGGAGAGGCCCTTGCCTACAACATGTGCGGACTTAGAAAAGCAGTTCATAAAGTTCTTCAATCAGCACAACAACCCGCTGTGAGAGATGTTTCCCCAGGATGTGCAGACAGGAAGCAAAGGGAAGCAAGGAGTTAATGGCGGAACCTTTAAACACACCCCCACTGGTAACCTTGGGTTACATTTCTGTTTAACACAATTGGCCAGTGAAAAAGAATTTTCATCACAAATCCTATTTCCTCCAAGTTTTCTAAAAGCATGGCCCTATCAGTTTGAATCCTGCAAGCTCTTTCTCAGCCAAAAGGAATTTCCCTTCACACAAAAACTATTCAGTCATTTCCAAGATATGAAATATTAAAAACCAGGACTTTCCACTCAGACAACTGGGAAACTATTTGTGGATTTTTTTTTCCCCAGACTCCTCTTATATATGCCAAGAAGTCTAAGGAAGACTTCTTTTTAATGTTAAAAAAGTGTCTCCTACCTCTGTGCTTTTTTTCCATTCTTTATTTTGTCTGGGTTTTACTGAAGCAAGGTTTTAAGTCAGAAAGCAGAGACTATAAAATGCAAAACTACCCTTGCCAATTGAGTTGCCCAAGTGAAATATGCTATCAAATGAACGTTGCTATTGTGTTAATAGCCCATTTTTTTTAGACAGGAGACATTCAATGGTAGAAGTGCAATACATGAAATACAAACAGGACTTCAGGACCATGTAACACAAATGCAGCATTTAACAGGGTGTGAAGCAAAATACACTACAATGCATTCACAGGTCAAAATGCTTTATTTCCCAAAGAAAAACTGTCTTCTAAGAGCTAACATTGATATGTTTAACAAAAAACAGACATGAATATTTGGGGGGTTCAGTATAACCTACCTCAACTGAAAAAAAAATCAACATTCTTCAGTAAACATCAGCAAAGGTCAGATAAACAAATGATACCAGTAGAGAACAATATAAAACTCTAACATGAGTGGACTATAACTGAGCCTAACTACTGCTTACAAACCAGAGGACATGATCTGAGAGGCTCTGTCTCTCCTTTGCATTAATATTCCAAGCAGTAGAAAAATATTATATGCCCACCAAAATCCAAAAGGTTTAATAAGCCAGAGTGTAAACAAAAGTCTAATCAAAACAGCCTGCACCTAATGGGTGACATGGATTCTAGAAGCATCTGTGACTCCGCAATGACTCCTGAGCTCCTCCTGGGCTTACACTGCAGGAGAGCTGGGTCACTAAACCTTCCCTGACATAAACAGAGTGCTGTGATAAGGGAGATCAAAGTGTCCCCAGCTCTTCTTAGTCAGAAGAAGATTCAAGGGTTAGCCAGAGTTGTTCTGTAGCCAAAGTGAACCCAGAAGACTCCTGGGTCATACTCCAAAGATCCCCTGCTTTCCATCAGCAAACAACAGACACGAAGATCTAAGAGCCATCTGCACTGAAGACGACAGAGGGGACAGACAGGGAAGCGACTGAGAGAAGAGAAGGCTAAACACTAAATGCTCATATCTGACAGGCGAGAAGGAGAGGAGGAAAAACTAAGCCCCCCAGAGTGCCATGAAACCCAAGCAAAAATGAGTTAGAAGATGGCCCTGTGGTCGATACTGCCAGATTTTTCCATGAAGCCCAGCAGATAAGGACAGAGAAGAGATTCTTGGACTCTGCAGTTACGGGAAGGTCGAAGGACCTGTGATCATCATCAGAACTAGAGCCCAGGTCTGCACAGGATTGGCAAGTGAGGAAATGGGGGCCGCAGCTGTTGACCGCTTGTTTGAGAAAACCTAGCCATAAACAAGACAGGAAGAATGAGTAAGAAGGGGCATCTGGCAAGCATGTGTGCAAGGCAGAGACCTGTGTTTAC
The DNA here is from genome assembly GCF_048772815.1 of Callospermophilus lateralis. Classification (NCBI taxonomy): domain Eukaryota; kingdom Metazoa; phylum Chordata; class Mammalia; order Rodentia; family Sciuridae; genus Callospermophilus; species Callospermophilus lateralis. Next base: position 17,005,596 of record NC_135305.1, on the reverse strand, counting down.
AGCAGAAGGTAGGAGATGGGAAGAGAGAAAATACAGATGCACAAAAAAGAATAATTACAGACCCCATCTGCTTCTGAATGATGTCAGACTCCTAAGGTTGGGACATTTCGTCCTCAAAGAAAAGACATTTGACTCAGATGGCAAGGTGGAAAAATGCATCTACTGCAAGCCAGGAAATGACATGAAGAGAAATCCAGATCCAAATAATTTGCCTAAAGCCACCAGGGAACCAATGGCTGTCCACACCAAATCTGCCTGGATGCAAGCCCCACCCTTTTCCACAACACTGCCTTCACCTCCACTCCCAGGGAAACTGGGGCTGTTAGTCACTCTACCCTTATTACCTTCTCCAAACAAAACAAAAATAGATGCTGACACTGAATTACCCAGGTTACTGACATAATAAATGTCTACATTTGCAGAAACATTCAGAAGAATTCAGAGTTTAAAAAAAAAAAAATACACTAACAAAAGAGGCCCAGGGCACTCGGCTTATCCTTTCTCCAGGATGCCCTGCTCCACTGTGTCAAGAACAAGCAGTTATTATGTAACTTTGCGCACCCTGCTCTTGACTTAAGCATCCTGGGGGCATCGAGAAGACATAACTATGTCTCCTGTCCTCAAGGAGCTTCTGTTTCATCTGGGCAAATCTCTACTGCTCCAAGTTTCAGATTATCCATAGGAAAAATGGCCTGTAACCTTCTATGCTCCTTATACATGTCCTAAACAATTCAATGCAGGGGAGAAAAATCAAGGTCACTTAGAAATTTATTTTGTAGAGCCAGCAAGCAACTGATGAGCAGGAAGAAGGAATAAGCTCAAAGAAGGGGAGTATCATAACTTCCTTTCAATTCTGATCTTGCAGGAGCAGGGAACATAAACACTACCCCTTCACTTATGGGATCACATGTGGATATTTCAAATGACCTGCAGTTATAGGCCTCAACCATATCGAATGCCTGGCAAAAGACTAGGGCCATTTGTCCCAAGAGAGTCAGAAGACAGGTTAGAGCCATACCAGGCTGTGGCAGTCCGTTCAAACTGCAAACACTCACACGCAGCATCACCCGTATTTGAACAGCCATATGCAACAGGAAAAGTTGCTCCTTTGAAAGACGGCATTCAGCTTTCCACCCGCTGAGGACCTTGAACAGAGCAAGTCATTCTTGTCTTACATGTCAAGCAAGATTACAGGCTCAGCTAGATACCTCCAGCCCTGGCATGACCCTGCTGCTGGGAGTCCAGATAATATAGTTAATTCTATGTGTCCTAGTTAAGTGAGCCAGGACATAGCACCCCCACCCCCACCATGAACAGCCTTTGCATGCACTCCAGAGTGGCCCAATCTGCCTCTTAGTTTTTCTTCATTGGGCAATAGGGGCACAGCTAAATAATGTTCTCAGAATTTTGCAAGTATCATGGTTTTGCTCTTTTGCTCTCAAGGCAAATTACTGTGAATTTTTAAAGCATTTTCTAGTTACCAGCCCACCTTTCTGAGCAAACAAGCACACCTTTTTTAAACAAATACACCTTTTGGCTAAGGAAAGAACTGTCAACTCAGATTATTGCACTAAGGGTCAAGCCAGCCCCCGATATCTCTTTCTTCTCTAAATGATTAATCTAAATCCATCATATAAATCCCATGCTTCTTTCTGTACATTGGTTTAGAAATTATCTTGTGGCCCAATCCTTACCAAGAAAGCTCTAAGAAAAATCAGGTGGTGGACTACTAAGAAAAATCTCTTCCATTCTAAAAAAGGGACATAAGGAAGTGATGACATTTCTTCCTCTCCATACCGTCTGAATGCAACATCTGCAGCTCCTATATCCATCATGTCTCCAACATGATGGATGGAACCAAGGTCCATGGGAACACAGAGGAGCTACTGAATCATCAAAAAAGGAAGCTATGTTCCCAGGCCTCTTGCACTAAGAGATAATAATTTGCTTGTAGAAGCCAAATTGAATGGCTTTTGGAATACTTGCAGCAGCAAGCATTGTGATTAATTCAACTATTAATCAAGATGCAGTGCCTCATTTCTCCTGCAAGAACAACAGCACAGCAGAGCTGTTTCCACAGAACATTATAACTCAGAGACCTTTTAAGAAGGAGGCAAATGCAAAACTATACTTCCCACTCAACTTTCAGGGTCTCGCCCATGTCTACCTTCCCTCAACCAATAGTAATACCATAAGAACAATTTCAGAGATACTAAAATAGTGGGTTAAAGATTTTTTTGCTGAGCCAATGGAAATCCTTTAAAACGTAGGTAAATTAGCAACACATGAACCAAAGGCTGCCTATGGGTTCATGTATGGAACAATGGGGAAGTTCACCTCCCATTTCCCAAGTATCCCTCCCCTACCATCTGCCTACTGTCCTAAGTTCTCCACTTAGAGATTCACCCTCTTGACCCAAAGTAATTCTAGTTGAATGTAAATGTCCATTTAGGGGTAATATATTTAGCCTTACTAACATTTAAAATTTTAGCTTGATTCTATCAAATTGTTCCTGTACATAAAATTAGAAAAGAGAGGACTAAAAAGAGAACACTTTCCAATGAGCCCTGATGACCTAAGAAGAGAGGGAAAGATAAGAGGCAAAGGTATAGAAAGTTTTAAAGAGGGCCTTGAAGACAGATTATACTCACTTCACAATTTTGTGTCCTGCTAGAACTCTATGCCTATTCAGCTGGTAGAAGGCAGGTGACCAGAAGTGACAGCATTCTGATCCAAGCAGTACCCAGATCCCCTTGAGATTCTGGGTCCCCTTAAGAATTTGGCCAGGAGTCAATAGTAGGAGATGAGCCCAAGCTGGATCAGAAACCCAAAACTTCAATATCCCATTGGAACCGTATCAGTCTCTGGGCCCAGTGGCAGGAAGAGGAAACCACCCAGCCTGTGAGATCAGCCAACTTCTTCTCAGCAACCAATGCACAATGAGGGAGCTGGATGCTTTCCACATGGACGCCAGCAGCAGGTTGAACATTCACTACCTACTACTGTCTGGGTTCAGGCCTTTTACTTTACAAACTGGCCAGCTATAAAACGTGAGTAGCCTAACCACCAAATAATTTTACAAATAACTGGCTTTAATATGTTTTGCATTTGAAACAAGCAGAACTTCTGTTGTTATCTTTGCAAAGACTCAGTATTTTCTATTACATACTTTTCAAGAAGTATGTAATATAATCATTACAAAAAATGATAAAATCTTTATTTTCCTGATGCATAAATAGTAATATAAAAAAGAAAGTTGCCAAGTGTTATGCTTTAGATATGAGGTGTCCTCTAAATGCTCATGTGTGCAATAATGCAAGAAAGTTTAGAGAAATGAGTGGGTTATGAGAGCCTTAACCCAGTCACTGATTTAATCCTCTGATAGGGATTAATGTATAGTGTTAACTGTAGGCAGGTGGGGTGTGGCTGGAGGAGGTGGGTCATTGGGGACATGCCTTTAGGCTATATATTTTGTATCTGGCAAGTGAAGTCTTTCTCCCTCTCTCTGCTTCTTGGTGTCTATGTCCTGACTTGCTTCCCTCTGCCATACCCTTCCACCAGGATCTTCTGCCTCACCTTGAGCCCCAAGGAATGGAGCCAGCCTTCTATGGACTCAGACCTCTGAAACTGTGAGCCTCAAAATAAAGTTTTCCTCCTCTCATCATTCTTGTCAGGTCTTTTGGTCACGGCAGCAAAAAGCTGACTAAAACATCAAGTTAATGAGATTTATCCAACACAAGCCCCCTGTCAACTACCACCCAGAGGGCCTCTTTCTACCAAGCATTCCCACTTCCCCTACTCTCTATCCAAGGGCTCCAGAAACTTGAGTAGCATTGAGTTTTAATATAGCACTAAAGTCCCTTTTCCCCCAAGAGAGTCAGATTAAAATTTTCTCTAGTCCAGTTTCAGCCTGTAAATTGTAATTTCTTCACTTTCTAAACACATCTGGGAGATCAAGATTGAACAGTATCAAAGGGCATAATGTATAGCTGAGCCCCCTCCCTCCCTCCCTCTCCTGACCTCCAGTTCCCCAAATCACCTTCCCAGAAACAATCAGTTATCCACTTCTTGAGCATCCTTCCAGACATAGTCTGTGCATATATAATATACACAGATAATGGGGCTGGGGTTGTGGCTCAGCGGTGGAGCACTCGCCTAGGGCATGAGAGGCCCTGAGTTCGATCCTCAGCACCACGTATAAATAAATAAATTAAATAAAGGTATTGTGTCCAACTACAACCAAAAAATAAATATAAAAATTATATACACACAGATAAAATGTACAGATTATATTGCTTTTTAAACTGCAAAGGTCCACATAGAATTCCCAGAAATGAAATTTGCACAGATCTTACAGGAACACAACATGAATGTTAAAAATTCCCAACATCCTTGGGAAAAGAGGCAAGGTATCTCACAATGATATCAAATCTTAAGATGCTCCTCGTTTTCAAATCTCTTCTGAATCTGCTGTGTGTATGTGTGTGTGTGTGTTGCTAGAGACTGAACCTGGGCCTCCAGGTTGCTAAGCACATGCCCTATCACCAAGCTACTCCAGCCCTGAGAACTTCTTTAAGCTTTAAGAAGTAGCCCAGCTTTAGAAATTCAGGGTCTGGTGAGCAAGTCCATTTTTACCCCATTCGTGTGCTTTGTTATTTTGTAGACTTTCAATCTGTTTCCTCTAAGCCTTTGTCCTTGTGAACCAAAAGACTTCATAACTAATCAAATGAGAAAAACATTGCTCTTGATGGCTCACAGAAGGCACCTGAGAAACGTTATAATCCCAGCCTTGGGCGACTTGAACATTTTTGAAATCAGGTATGTGACAGGTTTGCTAAAACAGAGCTTTAGCAATCATGCATGTGGTAACCAAATCCCTCTTTAGAACAGTGAGAGGGATCATGCTAAGGTTTGGTGGCTGCCATCGTCAGCCCTGGTTAAACATTAGCTGCTTTCGAGCTCAGCAGTTTGTGTATCCCAGTCATTCTCTCCCAATCTCTTATTCAGACACTTATCTTTACGTCAGGATTCCTCATTCCTACAGCATGATGGGCAAGAACTTGGGCTTTGGAGGCAGGGAAACCTGGTTTTGAATCCTGGTTGTGTCACTGATTAGCTGGGGGGCCTGAGCCAAGTTGCTTAAACTCATTAAACCTTGGTTTTCTTATATGTAAAATGAGAATAAAGATGGCTCTCTCGTTGAGTCATGAAGAGGGATAAATTACATAAAGCACTAAACATAATGTCTTTTAGCAGGACCAGCAACATAATTTAGGGAACCAGAGCAAAATGAAAACGTGGATCCCCTGTTCAAAACTGAGTCAGAATTTCAAGATGGCAAAATAAATCAGAGCATCCAACCAAGAGTGGAGACCTGGGAGGCTGGAGAGTGAGCAGGTGTGTGCAGGCATCCCTCCCTCTAGGGAGAGTGGCACTCCACAGATGGTGGCCATCACCACCTCTGAACACTTTCCCAGCTTACACCTGTCTGCTCACTGCAGGCTCTCCTCTCCCTGTACCAGGCCCAATCCATTGAATTTGGAAAGTTTCACTGGGTCATTGCCAAAACAGGCACTGGTGTCTTAGAAGAAATCTGTATTTTCAAGGAAAAGAACTCACCAAAATGGGGAAATCTAAAACATCAGAGGATGTTGCTATCAGCTCACACCAGATGTGCTTTCACCTTCTGGCCTTTGCCTGGTTTTTCATCCTGTCCAGCTAACACTCTTACCTGTCTCAAATCTTTGTGCAAAAGGCTCATTATGCTAACTTATTTCCTTACCATGTTTTGCCATTCCTCTCTCTTGAACTCTCTATCCCCATTATCCTGTTCTACTTTTACTTTTTCCATAGCACTTATATTGTTTAACATACTTGATGCTTCTCTGTTTACCATTTATTATTTGTTCTTTCCTAAGTTTGCACACATGAGCATGCACACACGTGTGCACACCCACATATGCACATGCACGTGCGCACATGCACACACACACTAGAATGTAAACTCCTCAAGGACAGGAATTTTTGTCTGCTTTTGTTCACTGATGTATCCCAGGTGCTTAGAATAGTGTCTGGCACATAGAAGATATTCAATAAATATTAAATGAAAGAATAAATATACCTGTGAATACACACGTAATCACATCAGGCCATCTTTTTTCCACATGTAGATTCAGCTGGAGGTAAGGTCACCCCATGTTACAGATAAATGGCAATAATAACTGGTTACTCAAAAAGAGTTCAAGAAACAAATGGGAACGTATTCTACTTTCAAATCTCTACCAAAACTCTCCTTAGTTCAAAGGACTGTAATCCAATGGTCTGTGCTACTAAATCCAATGCCTCTTTCAACACTGACTCACGTACACACAGCTAGTTGCAATCACTTGCTGCAATGAGCAGCATGTCATGTGTGAGCTGTTCAGAAGGGAGACACTTGTCTAAGTAGAGAACATAAAGAGTCATTTTAAAAAGGATTAGTAGAAAAATCATCCCACATTACTGCTTTACCACCAAGACAGAGAAAACCTGAGCTATTCATATCAAAATGAATGTAAGCTGTCTATCCCCGAAACTGTGCAGAAAGATGTTAGAGTCAGTCCAATCTGTTTGTCCTGGTCCTGAAATTAATGCCACAGTCACAGGCACCATCTTGAACCCTGACCTGTGATCTCACAATGCAAGACACAGGGTCCCACCAGCTAAAAAACAACCCCAAATCTGTGCATTATAACAGCTAGATGAGACATTTTCCTGGTAATAGAACAGTATGTTTGAGAACAAAAGAGAATAACTTCCATTCCATACATGGTTAAAATGTAGCTCATGTCAGTATAAACATCTGGAGCACCCAAGTCTCAGAAGATAGTTGAGGGCCAAAATCTAAGTTCTTTATGGAGGGCAGGAAACATGTCTGAGCTCCATTCCAAATACAGCTCACATGGTCTCCTTGGGACAGGCTCAATGAGCAAAGCCCAGATCACACTGAACATCTGGCTTTTGCCCCAGCATGAACTACCACTCCCTCTCAGCACTACATTCTGGGTTTTTAAAACAAGCCCTTCTCAGCTACCTCAACCACTTTGGTGGGAATCAACAGGGAGGCCCTCAATTCTATTCCCAAAATAACGTCAGTCAGAGGCAAAGGCCAAAGAGGTGGAGCCTGCAGGCCATTCTACAAAAGTTTCAAATATCGTGGCACTGACCCCATTAAAAGAACCGTAGAGGGAAAGCAGCCAAGTCTCTCCTTTTCTCATTAGTGTTTGCTTTCCCTCTCTCATTACAAACTTCTACATGTCTACAAAAGAAACAAAGAGATAAAGGTATCTCCAACAAAGGCATATGATCAGTGCTCGCTATCAGAAACAAAATTCCAATTCGCAAATTTAATATCAAAAAAGCTGAAATTGGAACATTAAAAGAAATGTGCTTGCTCTGTGACAGCTTAGTCTCTGAGGCATAGAGGGAAGGTGAGCTATCCCACCTTCCTCAAAGTCCTTCTGAAATATGTAACTGCCTCAGATTTTCCATACTGATCTTTCCTCTAAAGAGGGAGGAAGCAGATTTCTTGGCAGTACAGTCTAAAAAGCCAAATAAAGCAGGCAGCTTTCCTCCTAATGGAGAGGAGGCTTTCCAACACATACATGTGCACACGTGTACTTTTTAAAATGCAAATAAAGGATGAGAGGGAGGGAGAATATGAGACAGATGGAAAGAAAATGCTACTTTAGCTTTTCCCGTTTAAAAAAAGAAAGAAAGAAAGAAAATAAAAACCTTCCCACAAAAATCAATAGCAAACTAGGCGGTGGCATATTATTCTCCAAACACATCCCCCTCCTCCCACAGTATCGTTAGCAATAGGAAATAGTATTACGGATATGAAAAGGCCGCAGGAGAAAAGTACAAATAGCTAACGGAATACAAAGCGTCATTATTCTTAGGAGAGTTTTAAAGGGCCCTGTGTGCACCTTTAGCTGTAAGAACAGAAAAACTACTCCTCTCTCCAGACTTCTTTATTCTGGCCATGCCCTTTCCCAGACATTGTTTTCCCACTTCTCAGGTCTCCAGCTGTTCCTCTGATAACATCACCTCCCCCTTGAAAAGCCACCCTGCCCCCGCCGCGAGTCCTCACCGTGTGGTACATGAGGGCCTCGGTCTCCCCGGGCTCTGACAGCTCGCTCAGCTTGCGGTCCCACTGCAGGACGCTCTGCTCCCCGCTCTCCAGCACCTCCATGGTAGTCGGATCCGCGCTGGGCCGGCCGAGGATGCTGAGGGCAGGAGGGGACCGGGCGGAGCCGCCTGGAAGCAGCGAGATTCCTTTCTCGCGTGTGGTGCGTGTGCGCGTGTACGAGTAGTTTGTGTTCTTAGACAGGAAAACGTCTGCTTCCCTGCCTGAGAGAGAACCGCCACGGGCTCCCGTCCAGTGTTCTCGGAGATCCGAGAATCCCCAGAGGACGCCAGCCGTCCACGGCTCGGACCGGAGGCTGCAGGGGTTAAAGTGGGATGTGCATTCAAAATGAAGTCAGCTCACTTCCCAAGAAAATCCCTTCGCAGTAAGCCCACTTCCCACTACCGCTCCAGACACAAACTTTCAGAGTCCCCTGGGATTCTCAGCTTAGCTCCGGGATCCAGCTGCGACCCCACCTCCTTCCAGGCCACGGACCAATAGGATGTTCGGCTCACCGCTGGGCCCAATCAGAAGTCTTTCTCTCCGCCTTGTACCGCCCACAAAGGCAGAGCCATGAGAAGTCTCCGCCCATGCCTTGGAATGTGGGCGGGGAGCGCCCTTGACGTCACCGGGGAACTCCTCCTGCCTGAGCGGAGCCAGCTGCCGGCGGTCTGCAATAGCGGACCAATAGAGGGCTTGGATCCGGAAGTGATGGACAGGGAGACGGACCAATAACAGAGAGGAATCAGGGAGGCACAGCCAGTCAAATAGCGACAAGAATACATTTTTATAAAAAAGGGGGGCCGAACCCTGTCCCCTTCCTGAGGATCCCCAGAAATTAGCCGTCTCACTGAGAAATGAGAGTTGCTGCGCGACAGAATTAGAAAAATGGGGCAGACTTAAGTGCTGTCCAAAATGTTGCAAATACGTTAGCTCATTTGAGTCGGGATTTTTTTTTAAATTCTTTACGCACAAATATAAATATTCCCTTAAGCAAAGATTGTATTGGTACATTTCTATCAAACTGTCATTGTTCTTCACATTTTCTCCCATTCTCTGTTACTGTTTATCTATCTATCTATAGATAGATTTAGATATAGATAGTTTTGTGTTTTTTTTTTTTTTTCCTTTTTTATGGGCTTCACTGTTTTTGCTTTCACTCAACAGACATTGATAAGAATCAGTGACTGTTTTTCCAGGTCCCACAGCTGTGAGCTAAAGTTCTCCAATTCTTTGAGCTTTACTCCCGGTGGAGTCAGATTAATAAAAAGCTAAAGAAATGAAGGCATGTTATAATTTTGGAATTTGATACTTGCTATAAAGAAAAATTAAAACAGGGTAAGAGGGTGGGGTAAGTGGATGTTATTTCAGATGTTGGTCAGGGAAGTCTTTCTGGGTGGGGTGACATTTGAGTAGCATCTGAATGAAATTAATTTAGGGAGGAGTAGGTGCACCTAGCCGCCAGTGGGGGGAGAAAGACCTGAAAGATGGATAGGAGCCAGATCACCCCACCTGTCTAGATTAGAGATGGTTTTTCCTAAAGAAATTACCCCCAGCATTGTGATTTTTCTTCCTCCTTTTGATTCCTCCTTTTAAAGAAACAGTCCTTGAAAATATAATTTGCCCATCTAAAATATAAAGGAGCCTTGCAATAGTGTTTCTTGGTAGGTATTTCTTGCAATAGTACATTCAGACATCAGGTATTGCTTTGTCCCCTTGACAAATATTTATTGGTGGGTGGAGACAGTCAAATGTCTTAGAACTTTATGTTGTCTTTAAGCAACAGTTTATCTACTCTATTTTTCTGGTACTATCTCTTGGAGTCTTTTGAAATCATTCAAATGTTTAAATAAAAGGTGTAGTTTATGGGCACAGACCTTCCTTATATAATTGTTTTCTCTTAGGTCCTCGTTTTTTCTTTTCCAACCTATTAGCCTCCTTCACCATGTCTTTTTCATAGATCACCTTTTCAACTTTTAAAGACCTGTGTTTTTAACGTAGTGTTCAACATGAACAAGTGAAATTAGAAACATACATTCTCTTTATGCAGGTGTTTTATCTGCCAGACATTTCTTTTTTGACAAAGTCTGATCCTGGTTATGCCCCTTATGGCAGGCAGCTTTTCAGATGGCTTCCAGTGATCCCAAGTCCTGGAATCAGCACCGATGCATAAGCACCCCCACTTGAGTGTGAGCTAGACCTAGAGACTTCCTTCTAACAGAAAATGGCAAAAGTGAGGAGACATCTCAAAGATTCTGACTCCTGACATGCTTGTTCTCTCTTCTCTCTTTCTTGCTTGCTCTGGAGAAAGCCAGCCGCCATGTTGTAAGCTCTCTATACAGAGGCCACAGTAGCAAAGAACTGAGGAAGGGTTCCACCATGAGTCAGCAAGGAACTGAAATCCTTGGTCCAGCAAACCCTGAGCAACCAAACTTAGCTAATAACCACACAAGTGGATGTAGAAGTAGAGCCAGGGTGAGTCTTGAGATGCCTGCAGCCTTGTCAAAGACCCGGAACCAGAGCACCAAACTAAGCTTCGCACAGATTCTTCCCCTGCAGGCACTGAAATAATCGACGTATGGTGTCTTATGCCACTGAGGTCTTCCTTTGTACAGTAGGTGACATAATCACTGTCACTCTAAGTGACATGGTTAAGTACTTCTGTCCTCTAGTAACATCATGATCTCTAACAGTATTTTCAGCCTCCTTTGTCTTGTGTATCCTTCACCTGCTAAATGTGCTCAAGACTTCTAGCCAGACCATTTTCCTGCTTTCCCCCTCCCCTCTTTTTAGTAGGACTTAGCAATTTAGTGGACTCTTTCTCCAGTCTGTCTGGCAACCTTTAAGGGATACTGACAGCTGGGCACCATGGCTTGTGAGGCAGAGACAGGAGGATGGCAAGTCCAAAGCTACCTGGGCAACTTAGCATGACTTTGTTTCAAAATAAAAAGTCAAAAGGGCTAGGGATATAGCTCAGTGGTAAAGCACCCCTGGGTTCAAGCCCTAGTACAGGAACGGGGGGAAGGGAGGGAGGGAGTAACTACATTTGTTCCCTTCTCTATTATTAACGAATGGCATCTGCATGATTAGACGTCATACTTTCCCAAATCAAAATCTGATATATGAACTGACAAGATATATTTCTTCTTATTTTGTTTCCTAATATCATTTCCTTTCTTTTCATACACCAACTTTTTTTTTTTTTTTACAAATTTGTTCTTCTTGCTTTCTATACCTTTATCTCAATTATAAAGATAAATTGTGTTCAGAATTGGGCCCTTGGCCAACCTCTCTGTCATGAAAACAGAAACCACTTTCCAAACTGATGTGGCCCCATTCATCAGCAGGCTTTGCATTTGACTAGTCAACAGCTATCAAACCATTGAAATTTCCCTTTTAATAGCCCAGTTTTCATTTTATCCACAAAGTTTAGTAAGTACCTGGGAAATTCCAGACATCATTTTAGTCACATTTTTTTTTCTGTAAAAAGACTCTTAAAAAATAAATGGGGCTCTTTCATTCATCTTTTTACTAGACTGGTGCTTTAGGGAGAAAAAAGACCATGTTCAGTTCAAGTGTGGAATAGGGGACCCCACTGCATGAAGATGGCTTTCCTGGAATTGGATCTGACCTTTAACCTCAAGACCTAGCCAAACGAATGTCACAGCAGCCAGAGAAACTGAAGTTGGTGATGGCCCCAGAGATGTTGTTTCTTCTTTTTCTTCTCCTGGACTCTCTGCAGGAGATTCAGCAGAGCTCGCCCATTCATTGGAGAGAGGTCGGTGGCAAGCCTGCTCTTTGTTGGTGAGAGGATCAATTGACCTGAGGGGACAGGAAAAAACTGTGCAAAACAAAAAGCAGCAAAAACATCCCAGAAGCAATACCTGGACACTGATTCTCGCCTTGAGCATTGAAGACTTGCCCTTCCTGAGTGAAGTTGTGAGGAATGTGCGAGAAACGGTTAAAGGTCTCTCTCCCTGAACAACTGTGGGCAAGGACAAGCAAGAGAGGGTGTTGTCATGGTGACAGGTGCCTGTTCTGTTGCTTTACTGGGGTTGCTGCTTGCAAATGCCACAAACCAGGTGGATTAAAACTGCAGAAATTTACTTGTCTCATGGGTCCCGTGTCTAAAGGTTCAGGTCAAGGTGTGAGCAAGCTGGGCTCCTTCTGAGAAAGTCTGGGTAGAATCCTTCCTTGACCCTTTCTGGCATCTGGTGAAGGCTGTCAATCTTGGCATCCCCTGGCTTATAGCTACATGGCTCTCATTTCTGTCTCATCCCCATAAGATGTGCTAAGCTCCTCCTCTGGAGTGCTAAACTCTTTCCTGTGTCTTTCCCACCTATCAAGTATGGCCTGATCTTAACTAATTTCATGTGATGACTCTATTTAAAAATAAAGTCCATTCTGGGAAGCTGAGGATTAGAACTTCAACCTCCCTTTTGGGGGTACATAATTCAAACAAGTCACCATCAACCTCACCGCATGAGTTCCTAGCGCAAGCTCATCCTTTCTTGATGATTTTATACTCTCAGATATCTGCCTTTGGCACTTTGCTAAAACTCCCATAGCCAAAAGAAAGAAAACAGTGCCCCTTATGCTTAGGATCAACCCTTTAACTGAGTTTCCAGGCTCGCGTCTGCCTGATACCTAACACTTTAAGGCCCATCCCCTTCTTCTTTCCTTTCTTTGTATGTGTGCACTCGAGAGCTCATTTCAGCACTCCACCTGCAAAGGGGTTCTCCAAGGACAGCCCTTTGTCTTCCTTATTTGAATCATTTGGGATCATATGGTCACTTTTGCATTTGTGAGAACTTCTCTTCCCTCTTGAGCAGTTTTTTTGTTTTTTGTTTTCCCCTTTTGGTATAAAGCACCATGAAATCCTGCTGGTCTCACGGCTGAAGATTGTTTAATGAATTCTGAAGACTGTATCAATTGATGGCATCGATGAGAACATCAACACTCTTGCCTTCTATCATCTTTTGAGAGTTTCTCTGTTTAGCATGAGCTATGGTTGCGGTAGGAGATGACCCCCTGGTTACAGAGGTCAGGTGATACCTGAGGCCTTACTGGCCATTACGTTCTCTTCTTGGCGCTGGTGCTCTTGAGTGAGAGGATTTCAAGCAAGACATGAGGCTTGGTAAGAGTATAGCAAAGTTTATTAGAAGAGAAAGAAGAAAGGGGAAAGACACTCAAGGGAGAGAGTGGGTCCTCCCAGGACAGCAACAACTCACTTCTTTGGGAGCTGAGTTTTATGGGGGTAGGAGGGGGTCTGGGGGAAATCCCACCCAAACACTGTCCCTTAACTTCTGACTGACAGTAGGATTGTATCCGATGTTTAAGTCCCGATTGCACACATTTCTACCTAAAGGTAGCTCTGAGTTATTTTGGTTTGTGTGAAGGTCACAAGGCCCTCTTTCATCTGGGTCTGGCCTGGAACAGGGTAACTTGTGTTCTTTGTACTGGAGGAGGAGTCTTTGGACCTGCACTCCTCAGCCCCGAGAAGGAAGAACAGCCCTGGAAATAACAAGCTCGTTGGTCCAGGGTGGTCACATGCTGTTATCTCTTCAACCCAAGCTGGCTCCGAGTGGCCTTGTGTGAGCTGCTCCAGAGAAAACAGGCCAAGAGCAAGTAGGCTCAGTGGACAGAATTAACCCTTTAACTACGTTTCCATGCTCCTGTCCGCCTGATACCTAACTCCCCCAAAAGCTCATGTGACAAATGCTAGAATGTTCAGAGGGGGGATGATTGGATTATGAGAGTTGTAATTTCATCAGTGGATTAATCCATTTGTTGGTTTAATCCATTGAAAGGACTATGATACTGGGTGGTGACTATAGGCAGGTGGAGCATGGCTGGAGAAAGTAGGTCACTTGGGGTGTGCCCTTGGGGATTATACCTTGTTCTCCTGGCTCCTGGCTTCCTCTCTGCTTCTCCCAGCCATGAGCTTCTGCTTCTCTGCCATGAACTGAACAGCTTTCCTCTGTCATGCCATTCCACCGTGATATTCTGCCTTACCTGAGCCCAGAGAAATGGAGTTGCCCAAGCACAAACTGAACTTCTGAAACCGTGAGCCAGAATAAGCTTTTCTTCCTCTAAATTGTTTTCGTCAGGTATCTTGGTTCAGCAACAAAAAACCGACTACCACACTATGTTCTGGCACTCTCTCTGGCTTAGAGTGGGATCAAATTTTGAGTTCCCCTTCACCTTTCTTCTTTCATTCTTCCCGTTCTAGAAATCTTGTTTTGTTTTGTTTTTTGGAAACCATGTCTCTGTGTGGATTAGGCTGGATTAGGATTCCTGGTCTGAAGGCCTCCACCTCAGCCAGGTCGCTGGTACTAGAGGTGTATACCACCACAAGCCTCAGAAAACAGTCTTCACTGTAACACATATTTCAGCTTTGAGGAATTTCTTTCAACTAAGATGATATAATCATAAATAATATCTTTCCCTTCACAGTTATCATTCTTTCTTGAACATAGATCAGAAGGGAGAGATGTCTGGGAGAATCTACAGTCTCTCTGGAGGAAATCTGAGCTATTGCTGTAGGCCTCAGGAGCCTAAAGAAATGATAATGAGGACTTTGAGCACTAAGGTAGTTAAACAGAAGGATGGGGATCTATTTATTTATTTATTTATTTATTTTAAAGAGAGAGTAAGAATTTTTATATTTATTTATTTTTTTAGTTTTCGGCGGACACAACATCTTTGTTCATATGTGGTGCTGAGGATCGAACCCCGGGCTGCACACATGCCAGGCGAGCACGCTACTGCTTGAGCCACATCCCCAGCCCGGGATGGGGATTTAGATCAGTGTTCAATCCCCACCACACACCAACCCACCCCCAAAAAAGGGAAGGAAAGAAAAAAGTCAGATAAAAGTCTTTTTTTTTTTTTTTTTTTTTTTTTATGCCTTGGAGTATGAGGTATTGAACACAGAGATCTGTACACTGAGCTACATCCCCAGAACCTGTTCTAAAAACTTGTTTTGAGACAGGGCCTTGCTAAGGTACCCAAGCTGGCCTCTAACTTGAGATCCTCTAGCCTCAGTCTCCCAAATAGCTGGGATTACAGATATGTGTCACTGCCCCTAGAACAAAAGTCTTATTTTTAAGACTATGATAGTTTTAATCAAAAAAAATTAGAGAAATATGTTTGATTAAAAGAGAGAGAAATATGTTTGATTAAAAGAAATATCTTTGATTAAAATTAGAGAAATATGTTTGATTAATTTGTGTGGTAATGTTATGGTGACCTATTAGTGTTATGGTTGAATTATGTCCTGCAAAAAGGTGTGTTGAAGTCCTCAGGAAAAGACCAGGGAGTTGCTGACCACTATAGAGTGCGTGCTGGGAAATGGTAAGCTGCCAGTAACTGCAGGCCTTGGCTTAGCCCAGATTGCTTTTTGGTAGACAGTAGCCCCTGACGGCCCCTAGGTGGAGCCACTCTGCCTTGAAACCAAGGAAACAGGTCTCTCTGTCTCTCAATTTCTGGAGCAGGGACCATGAAAACTTAGAAAGCAGAGAAATCTTTTCCCATCTGAACAAGATCAGAGATGACAGAAGTCACCAGGACAACAGAGAGAGCTCAGGTAGGAGTAGCAGCAGCCACATGGCATGGGCCCTTCTCCTCCTCTCGTTGGTGGAAGACCTGAACTCCACCCTCCTAGTACCAGCCTCTAGCTCCACAGTTACATTCTGAATTCTCACTCACACCAGCTTTTCCCTGAGATGAAGACTGCTAGTGCAGTAAGCTTCTTTTAAAATCTTAGTAAATTAACTAAAATAAAATTGTATCTTATCAAGATGCAAGTGTCAAATAAAGCAAAACTATTGGGGCAACTAGAAATAAAATAATTTTATAATTTTGATGTGGCCAAGTCTAGGCATACTGTAAAAGAAAACATAAATGAAAAGATAGATTCACATATACATAGCTATTTGGGTGTATTTGTATATGTGTACACACCGATATGCTCTACATGTTATAAATAATTTAAACCAATGAGATTAAATTGTCACACATGCTGTTAAGTTGAATCTTTTTAGCAAAGATCTGTTTCATTGCTCATTCCTTTGCCCCTGTCCCATTCCAAGTTATCAATGTTAACTGCTGGGGGTGTAGTTTTCCATACTTTTCTTTATGCTCATGGAATAACATACAAACATAGGGAAGTTTGGTCACTGTTTTATTATGCACACTTTTGAGTGTTTTTGCTTTACTCACTCAACAACAGACCTTGAACATCCCACCAGATCTCCAAAATACACATAATGCATTCTCGTCAATGGCGAACTGAAAAAGGATGAAGCATTTTTCATTCCCTAATGACAAACAGTTGACTCCATTTCCAGGTTTCACTTCTAGAAACAACATCCACTATATGACACGGGGATAGTAGGCTTTTCTCTTTTGAACTTCGCTCAATGCGACCTTGTCCCAAGAATGGAAGAGTAGTTTTTTGTTGTTACATTTGACAGCTTAAGGGCACCAGAAATGGGGATAGTATATGAGGAGTGGGACCCAGAGAGGAGGAGGGAGCTGAAATGTGTGAAGCTCAGGGAAGCAGGAGAGAGACCTCCAGGATGTACTTGGCTTTGACACAGTTTTGTTTCAGAACTAATGTAGCAGCCTCACCTGGGAATATGGTTTGCACTGTGACACAACAGAAAGGAGTTGGTATTGAAGAGAGATTCTTCAAAACAGAGGAGGGAAGCTAGGAAACCAAGCAGCTGCACCTGGAAGGACAGGAACTTAATTTCTGCCCTTGATTTTGGTCATTTCTTCAACACTGCCACCATGTGGCTATAGCCAAACAATGCAGCTAGCACCCCCAATTTGATAGATTGGAAAAAAATGGGATATCATTAAGTTAAAAATCAATTCTCACCTTTGATCTTAATTTTCAGCCCCCAGGTCAAGGTAAAAAATATTTCCATCAACCCCAAGAGCTCTGTCATGCTTTTTCCCACTCAGTACTCTCCTGGAGGTTCCTGCTGCTCTGACTTCCATGGATTAGACTCATCTGTTCCCCAGCCATGATATAAATGGAATCCTACCTGACGTGGTCTTGTATCTGACTCACAGTGTCTGTGACATACATCCATGTTGCATGTACAGTTGATTCTCATTATTTGCAGTAGTTGTGTTCTGTAAAGTCACCAGACATGCTGAATCAGCTAGTACTAACCCAATGTTAGAATTAAAGGTCAGGGGCTGGGAATGTGGCTCAAGTGGTGGCGCACTCGCCTGGCATGCGTGCGGCCCGGGTTCGATCCTCAGCACCATGTACAAACAAAGATGTTGTGTCCGCCAAGTACTAAAAAAAATAAATGTTAAAAAAATTCTCTCTCCCTCTCTTTCTCACTCTTTCTTAAAAAAAAAAAAAAAAAAGAATTAAAGGTCAGACTCCTGAGAGTATGTGGTGATGACAATTTCATCAAGTGATCAATACAAACATATGTGTGTGTGCGTGTGTATGTGTGTATACATATATATGCACATATTGGTATATGGTATATACCATATGTATGTACATGGTATCAACTAATCAATACATAGAAACAAACCAAATCAAAGCAAAGTTATGTGTGTTTCTGTTTAAAGATGCCTTATTTAATGCTTTTTTTTTGCAAGGCACATCCCAGCCTTCTGGCACTTAGGGACTACACAGCACTTCAGGATCAAAATTTTAAAGAGCAAAAGGCACAAAATTGTGGGAAAAAAATAGCACTAAATAGTTGATGCAAATGACACTTGTTTAGAGTATGAGAACTGGAACGAGAAGCCAGAACAAGGTTGACCTCCTTGGGCACAGCAGGCGACTAACTTTTCACCACTCTGTGCATGTCTACAAATGGCCATGGAACCATCCCCAGGATTGATTTTGCATTTACAAATTTTAACAAATAGATGTGGGGAGCCAGTCTGAATGATTCGCATTCTCCTTCCCTGAGCAGAAGAGGTTCTGACTGTTGCTACATCTCATAGTGACCTGGACATTGTCCTGGTCCTGGAAGTTTGAGGACCAGTCTTCAGACATAGGCTACGCTCACCTTTTCCTTTATGATATTACCCCTTTGCCCTGTTTGGAACAGAATGTCCATGGAAACACCCTCTGTGTGTCCCTTTCTTTTGCTCTGCCTTTGGGTGTGGCCTTCCTAGATGGCAGTCAACCTGCTGACAGCAGACATCATGAAGCTAGACTTAGCCCCCTGAAACCTGACCCCTTGCCTCATTTGAATGGCTTCTCCTCTATCAATAAAAGAGTTCAGCATGCGCTCTCTCTCTTTTTCTGGGAACCCTTAAGGTCAGAGGAGCTGTCATAGGACCCCAAAGAAAAAGGTATCTCTGTCTCTTGTGTGGTTATTTCGTGCAGCCCAGTTCACCAGGGGTGACCCTGAGTGTTTTAGTTGTGAGGAACAGGACAAATCGACAAATTCTCAGCTACAGAACCCAAGAATAGTGAATTTGAACTGCACTTCATTCTTTTCCATTGCTGAGTCATATTCTGTTACCTGTATGTGTCCCTATTGGTTTATTCATTCACTTAGAGGTGGAATTTTGGGTTGTTTCTGGTTTAAAGCCACTAGGGGCATGTAAGCTATAAACACTTTTATACAAGCCATTTTGTTGAAATAATACACACATTTCTCTTGGATATATATATATATATATATATATATATATATATAATTTTTTTAAAGAGAGAGAGAATTTTTTAATATTTATTTTTTAGTTTTTTGGTGGACACAATATCTTTTTTATTTTTATTTTTTTAAAAAGAGAGAGAATTTTTTAATATTTATTTTTTAGTTTTCGGTGGACACAACATCTTTATTTTATTTTTATGTGGTGCTGAGGATTGAACCCTGCATGCCAGCGAGTGCGCTACTGCTTGAACCACATCCCCAGCCCCTCTTGGACATATTTTACGTAGGTGTGAAATTTTACCTAGGTGTGAAATTACCAGCTTGTCCAGCTTTATTAGAAACTCAGTTTTCCCAAGTGGTTGTACTCTTTTGTACTCTCACCAGCAAAGTGAAACTCCTGCTCTTGACAGTCTTTTTTTTTTTAATACTTTATTTTTTTAGTTGTGGCTGGACACAATACCTTTATTTTATTTATTTATTTTCATGTGGTGCTGAGGATCAAACCAGGGCCTTGCCTGTGCTAGGCAAGTGCTCTACCTCTGAGCCACACCCCCAGCCCTTTTGACAGTCTTTTAATTGCATTTAATCTTCTGGGTGTGTGCTGCTGGCTTTCATTTGAAATCACAAATAGTTTCCATTAATGGCTTTGCATACCTTTTCATGCATTAATTGATCATTTGGCTATATTTCTTTGCAATGTGCCTTTCCCAGTCTTTTGTGCATTTATCTTTCTTACTACTAATTAGAGGCCTTCATATATTCTACATGAGTCCTTGTCGAAAAAATCTATATGTTGTCACATGTAGTATAACTATTTCTTTCTTTCGGTTTGCCTTTTCATGTACTTGCTCATGACTTGTGATGAGTTTTAGACTTCTATTATGTTCAATTTGTCAATTTTTCATTTAGGCTTAGTGCTTTTTCTGTCCTACGAAGTATTCGCTTACCCCTAGACATTGAAATCATTTTCTTATTTCTTCTAGAAGCTTTATAATTTTACCTTTCACATTTAGGTCTATGACCCAATTCAAATTAAATTTTCTTATGACACAAAGTAGAAATTAAGATTGATTTTTTTTCACGTGGATATTCAATTGCTCTAGTACTGAAAGAGCTTCTTTTCCCATTAATTGGCGCTGATATGTTGATGGCTAATTTTATATATTGGCTTGGCTAGGCTCTTCAGATATTTGGTCAAGCGTGTCTGGATGTTTGTCTGAAAGTATTTTTTAGAAGAAATTAACATGGAAATTAGACTGAATCGCCTTCCAAAATGCGAATGGATCTCATGGCAATCGATTGAAGGCCTTAGGAAAAGGACTGACATCCCTCAAAGAAAAGGAAGTTCTCTCTGCAGCCTTCCTTAGGTCTCTAGCCTGCAGCCCATCCTGCAGATTTTGGACTTGCCAGCTCATTTTTCAATTCTTTGTTGTGTTCCATTGATTGGTTTATCAAATTATCTTTATCCTTTTATATTTTCATTATGATAGCATTACAGTAGGCCTTAAATACAGCAGTGTAAGTCTTCTAACTTTATTTTTTCTTCAAGATTGTCTAGGTTAGTTTAGGTCTTGTGCCATTTCTATATTAATTATGAAATCATGTGTTTTAAAAATTCTGCTGAGATTATCTTTAAATATGTAAGACAAGTCAGGAGAGACTTTCATCTTAAAGATAATTTCCCACTTCACAATCACAAACTACATCTCCATTTATTAAATCTACTTTAATTTCTCTCAGCAATATTTTATAGTTTTCAAAGTAGAGGCCTGAACTTCTCTATGGGCATTTAAAATTTGTCCCCAAGTGGATTACGTTTGTATGTGATTGTAACTGTTTTTTCTTAATTTCTTTTTCTAATTATCTACTGTTTTCAATAGAAAATGAAATTTTTCATATTGGCCTTGTCACTTTGCAGCCTTGCTAAGTTCTTGTTGGTTCTAATTATTTCTTTGTATATTCTTTTAGACTTTCTAGGTACACCTCAGATATCTATGAATATGAGTTTTGCTTCTTCCTTTGAAACTTTTACCTTTACTGTGAGCTGAATGTTTGTGTCCTCCCAAAATTCATATGTTGAATCCCTGAATCTAATGTGATGTTATTTGAAGATCTGAGAGGTAATTAAGTCATGCAGTGGAGTCTTAATGATGACATTGGCACCCTCATCATAAGAGAAAAGAGAGCCAGGCGCAATGGTGCATGCCTGTGATCCCATCTACTTGGGAGTCTGGGGCAAGAGGATCACAAGTTCAAGACCATCCTGGGCAATTTAGAAAGACACAGTTTCAAAATAAAAAACTTGAAAGGGCTGAGGGTTTCATAACCCTGGGTTCAGTCCCCAGTAGCCACCATCCACCCCCTGAAAAAGAAGAGGAAGGAGAGACCTTTCTTCCCTCTCCCACCATATAAGAACACAAGTAAAGACAGAAAGAGGGCCCTCCTCAGACACCAGACCTGCTGTCACCTTGATCTTGACTTTCCCAGCCTCCAGAACCTTAAGAAATAAATATTTGTGGTACTGTCTTGTTATAAGAGCCCAAACTAAAAACAGCTTAATTTTTTTTAACCTTTTTTGCCTTGATCTTTGTCTCCAAAACAGTATCAAATTGAAATTGTAAGAATAAACATCCTGTCTCTTGTTTTCTACCTTAGCTGAAAGGTGCTTTGTATTTTACTCCTAACAATGACAGTAAGTGTATGATTTATTTACATTTTGCAGATGGAGGAGGCCTACTTCTGTAGTTGATGACATCTTGTGACTCAGACCCCTGCCCAGCTCCTTCATGCCGGACAGAAACATTCATGGTCACAGCTCTGGGAGGTCTTGGCACCACAGCGCTCAGCCAAATCCTAGGACTTGCTTTTAGCCAAAGAGTCACTTCACTCCAGTCCACACCCTTATGGGGTCACACACACCCAGTGATTAGTCAGTGGGGCATTTAGAGACCCAGCCCTCTCTCTGCAGTGTGGGACAACTCTGCACAGTCACCCCAACCCCAGAGTCTCCCACAGGTTCCACTCTTTGTGGAGAGTGGCCTGCATAGTACATCAGTTTCTCTGGTTCCTTGCTTCTGCTATCTTCATCCTCCCACAGATGTTAATCTTGCAAGCCTTTCTAATAAATTTTGTTTGTTAAGACCGTTGGTACAGAGAGTGGTCCAAGAAAGCAAATTATTAAATGGGATTTTGGAGCTGGATCACCTGGGATGGGATTCCAGTGGAATGGAGCCCTCTGTATCTGCCGGTTCTGCATCTGTGCATTCAACCAACTGCAGATGGAAAATATTCAGAAAAAAAGATTGCATCTGTATTAAACATGGACATACATTTTTCTTTTCATTATTCTCCAAATAATAGAATAGCCATTTACATAGTATTTACAATATTTCAGGGTATGTTAAGTGATCTAGAGATAAGTTAAAGAATGCAGGAGGATTACAGAGGTTATATGCAAACACTGTGCCATTTTATATTAGGGGCTTTGAGCATGGAGGACTTTGGTATCCTTAGGAGTCCTGGAAGAAATCCCCAAGAGAGGACATGTACAGGTAAATATGCTTCCTGGAAAACTGGTCTGCTCAGACAGCTATTTCTGGTTTGCTGAAACCTTTTATTATTGACAGATGGTTAAATGACCAAATGTTTTTTCTATCACATTGTCTTATTGTTTTTTTTTTTCTTTTTACTGTGGTGAGTTGCATATGTGGATTCTTGTTCCATTGGATTTTTCCTCATTTGTCCCACCTTTATTGAAGAAAAATTGGGATGCAATAAACTGAATGTGTTTCAACGTATCAATGGTATATGTTCACTCCTATGAAAAGATCACAAAAACCAATGTAACAAATGTTTCTGTAACCATCAATTAGTTCTGACTCTCTAGATTTGTATATAAATGAATTATACCGTGCAAATGTGAGTGCATGCATATATAGGTATTTATATTTTCTTGTATGGCTTCTTCCACTTAGCATTATGATTTTGAGACTTGCCCATATTACTGTTTATATCAATCATTATTTTACCTTTTATTGATGGGTATTATTCCATTACGTGGACTTACCATAATTTGTTTATTCATTCACTTGTGGATTGACATTTGGGTTTTTCTAGTTGTGGGTTATTACAAATAAAATTACTGTGAACATTTGCATATATGTCATCACGTGGATATAACATGTTTTCATTTCTTACAAGTGGAGTGGAAAGATGAGGCCATATGACAGGTGTAGGTTTAGCCTTTCAGAAAATTACCAAGCTGCTTGCGAAGATAGGGTGCAGTTTCCCACTGATGGTGCCTGAGGGTTCCGCTTGTCTCATTCCTTCACCCACACGTCTTGTGGTCAGTCTTTGGTTTTAAACACTGTGCATTTTGACTTCCATGTAATTGGAGATTCCGTTTTCATTTTCCTGCTGACTAATGAGATTCATCATCTTCTTTTTATCTATTGAATGTTGGTGTATTTTCTTCTATAAAGTGTTTAGCTGTTTGCCCATTTTCTTAGGTTGTCTTCATATTAAAGAGATAGTCCTCTATTATGAATTAATGTTATTTATTCCTTTGGCATAGGCACAGTGAATATTTTCTCCAAGTTTGTGTATTTCCTTTAAATTTTCTTTTAAAAAGCAAAAATATTTTTTTTTCATTTTGATGAAGTAAAAGTTATATTGTTTTTCTTTTATTTTTCTATCCTAAGAATCCTTTGTCTAACCAAAATTTCAAATTGTTTTATTCTGTTTTCTTCTAGAAGTTAAATAATTTCAGGCTTTACATGTTTGTCTGTAATCCATGTCAAAGCAATTTTTGTGGACGGTGTGATGTAAATATTCTTTACCTAAAAGGGGGTTTTATTGAACCTAGCAGTGTTAATTGAAAACACTTTCCTTAATGAATTGTCTTGGTACCTTTGTCAAAGAACAATTGACCATATATGTCTGGATCAATTTCAGGGCTTTGTTTTTCCATTGATAGCTAGGTTTTTCCCAAACTGAGCAGTCTGGATGACTGTATTTATGTTAATAGGTAGCATAAATCCTACAATTTGATCTTTTTTTACATTATTTTCTCTAGGTCCTACATTCCATACAAGTTTTAGGATCAGCATGTTGACTTTAAAAAGTATGGTGGCATTTGGATTGCAATTGTATTGAATCTGTAAAACAATTAGAGGAAACTGAAAAAAAAATGTGGAGTTTCCAATCCATAAACTTATTTCTCTCCATTTTTGGATCCTCAGTGTCACATAGCGCTATCATGTGGCTTTCAGTATAATGATTTTGGATGTCTTTTCCTGGAATTATTCCTAGATACTTTTTGTTTTGAATTTTTAAAATTTTTCTATTCTCTATTGATTTTTACATATTAACCTTTGATTCTGTGACCTTCACAAATTTGTTAATTTTAGTAATTATTTGTAGATTTTATGGAAGTTTCTCTATAGTAGTTCATTGTCATTTTCAAATAAGGACAGTTTAAGTCTTCTTTTTTGATCTTGATATCTTTATTTATTTTTTGGCCATATTATACCAGGCCCTACAAAATAATGGTAATAGGAGTTATTAAAATAGCTGTCCTTATCTCGTTCCCAATCTAAGGGCTAAATAGGCATTATGTATAATGTTGACTATAATTTATAGTTTTCAGCCCTTTGTCAGTTTGAGAAATTTCCTTTTACTCCTTGTTTGTGGAGTATTTTTGTTTATCACAAATGAATATTGAATTCTGTAAACTGCTTATCAATTCGCTGAAGTGATTATTCATTCAGCTTTCTCCCCATATTCTGTTAATATAGTGAATTATATTAACATTTTTTCAAGTGTTAAATCAACTTTAATTCTGGGATAAACTCTACAATCATGAATTTGGTTTTCTAATCTATAGTATAGATTGTTTCATCTATATTTGAGTCATGTTAGTTTGTAAAAAAAAAAGTTTTGGTAATAGTCTGGTCAAATATTGATATTAGGATATGCTGGACTCATAAAATCATTTAGAAAGTGATCCCTTCTCTATTTTCTAAAAAGATTTGTGTAAGATTTGCTTTTTTTCTCCCTTGTATAATATATTTCACCAGTGAGGCCATCTGCACTGAGACTTTGCTTATTGACAAGGTTTATCATAGGGTTTATTAAAGTCTATTTTACTGTACCTCTTGGAGCATCTTTGTTATAATAGCTGCTTAACATTTCTATCTCATAGTTCAACACTAAAGTCACCTCATAGTTGACCTCCACTGTTCTGGAATTTGGTCACTGTCTTATTCAGCTGGGTTGATTAATATGGTGTGACTTAAATGACAGTTGTTTCTCACAGTTCTGGAGGTTACGACATCTAAGATCCAAGGAGTCAGCCAATTCAGTTCCTATTGGGCACTTCCTGGCTTGCAAATGGCCACTTTCCTTATCTTAGTGCATGCATGGGGTTGGGTGGGGTCCTCTTTCTCTTTTTATAAAGCTATTGTTACCATCATGATGGCCCTGCCCTAGTGACTTCATCTCACCTAATTACCTAATACTACCACAGGTGTTTGAGTTTCAGCTCCTACATTTTGGGGATGCAAACATTCAGTCCCTAGCAGTCACACTTACCTGTCTGGGTGGTTATTCTTGAGACAGAGTGACTTGGATTTTATCTTGACCATTGTGAGTGCTCAGCTGGGCAGACTCTTCAGTCCTGTGACCATTCTTTGAAGAATGTTTTCTTTTTTATTTTAACAAGCAATCAACACAGGCTCAGGCAAGTTGGAAAATGTTACCTGTTTATTTAAAAGTATGTAAAATTCATTTTGTCCCATAATTATTTGAAAGACTTTATTAATGAAGCTACCTGGGTATGGAGTTTATTTCATGAGAGGGTTTTAATTATGAATTCATAGGACTCTTTAGATACCTCAGTAAAATAGTATGAAGTACTGTGTTTCTCTTTTGAATTAAAGAACCATATATATATATTAGAATTATATGTTCTCTTAATTGTTGATCACTGATCTAAATTTTTAAAATTTTTTTTTTACATAGAAGTTTCCTTTCCCAATGCCACCAACCAATGGAACTGCATGACCACTAAGAAAATTAACAATAATTCCAAAATACCCAGTCAAGATTCATGCATTGTATTTACTAGTTACATATGTTTAGTCTTTTTAAATACAGAATATTTCTCCTATGTTTTCTCTTTTTCAAGGTACTTATTTTGTGAAGAAACAAAGCCCGATGCCTTTTGGAACCACCCATATTTGAGATTCATGTACTTTTTTCCCCTTTGTTATTTAACATCCTATAAATTAGAAGATGAGGAGGCCTGGTGAGAACTGTGGAGGCCTGGTGAGAACCCAGTTAAACAGTGAGAAAGAGTGGTGTGTCCTACATTATCCTCATGTCAGGATGAGGAGCTTGATTGCTTCCAAGAGGTCACTGTCAGATCTCTGATGTAACGGTGTGCTTTATACTCACCAGGATGATGTTTTAGCAAAGTGCAAATCTTGCTGCCCAATATGCTTGAAAGTATTTTGATTTATTGGTTCTTGTGAAATGGAAATACTATAACTATTAAGTTTATAACTGCATTGTTCAGAGAAGAAGTCTCCCCTCACTGAGTGGAGCTGAACTGTTTCTGCTTGCAAAATGAAAGATTGAAATTTAATCATTTTTCTCTCACTCCCAGTTTCTAGGATGGTGTAGATGTAATAATTGCCTGCAATGGTGGTCTCTGGAGTGGTTTTCTCCCCCTTTTCCTTTCTGTTCCTTTAAAAAAAATAATTTTGGATACATGCATTTTTATTTATTCAAACATTTATAAATACTATTATCTTGTTGAAAACCAAATTGCCCCAAATTTGACCAGTGAGAGCCCCAGTAAACTGACTTTCATAGCCTTCTGCTGTCACCCAAGTAGTCTGTGACCACCCCTTCCCCTTGGCACATTCAGAAATGGCAAGCTCCATTTCTTTCTCTTCCCCAGTCTGTATTCCATGCCTCTGAGGAGCCTTCATTCTCCATAGCACAGAAAGGCATTTAGACCCTTGGATCTGAGCTCTGGGCAGATTCACTACTAAGATGTTATTGCTTGAGGTCCTTTCTGGATGCAGAATTCAGGTACAGTGGCTCTATGTATCAATGGGTTCTGCTCCATGGAGTCAACTAATCTCAGATGAAAAATATTTGAACCAGTAAAATACTACCTATACTGAACACATACATAATTTCCTTGTCTTTATTCTCTTAACAATGCAGTATAACAATTATTTACATAGCATTTACATTATATTGGATGTTATGAGTACCTAGATAGAATTTAAGGTAGGTGGAAGGCTGGGTATGGTGGCACATGCCTGTAATCCCAGTGATTTGGGAGGATGAGGCAGGAGGATTTCAAGTTTAAGTCCAGCCTCAGCAACTTAGCAAGGCCTGAGGAACTTATTAAGACTCTCAAAATAAAAAATAAAAAGGGCTGAGGATGTGGCTCAGTGGTTAAATGCCCGAGGTTCAATCCTTGGTACCAAAATAAATGAATAAACAAATAAATAAAGTACATTAATGGATGGACATAGGTTATATGCAAATGCTACCCCATTTTACGTAAGAAACTTGAACATCCAAAGATTTTGGTATCTAAGGGGGATCATAGACCCAACACCCCACAGGTATGAAGGAATGATTGTATCTATTTTTTAATTAAATATTTATTTTTTAGTTGTAGTTGGACACAAAGGTATTGTACCTTTATTTATTTTTTTTAATTTATTTTTATGTGGTGCTGAGGATCAAACCCAGGGCCTCACATGTGCTAGGCTAGCGCTCTACCACTGAGCCACAACCCCAGCCCCCAACTGTATGTATTTTTAACTTGAATTTATATGGATATAACCAACTCAAATATAACATGACATGGAATGAGTGTGTATTTGTGACACTTTAAGTCTTGGTTCCAAATAACTTCAATATATTTACTTATTTCCTTTATCTCGTAATAAGGGTAAAGTGATCACAAATTAAAATACTAATATTACTTCTAATACTAATTACTACTGATATTACTAATATGCTTACTAATTACAATCCTGATATTACTACTAAAACTAATACTAGTGAGAGGCAAGTCCAGTTTATTTATAGCTCTCATTCACTTTTTTTTCCTACTGGGGACAGAAACCCGGATGCTCTATATAGTAGGCAAATGCTCTCCCCACTGAGCTATATCCCCAGTCCTTGATTCACTTTTTTTAATGCTTAATCTGTATCTTGCTAAAGATGTAGAGGTCTGTGTTCAGAAGTCACTTGGAAAATTGTTTTGTGTCTGAGGTTATGTTGCTGTGAAATAATAAGATAATGTAGATATATGCACCTGGATCCTGACGTGGAGCTCCTAAAACCCCTGGAAACAGGGGTGCTAGGAGAATATTTTGTTCTAATATCTGGGCTTTGACCCTGGTTCCTGACACACAGCTCCAGGAACCTTTGTAATTTCCTAAGTGATAGGAGGGGGGTCACGATAACCTCCAATTAGTAGCCAAGCCAGACAGAAGTGGTGCCTCACCGAGGACCCACCTTGTGATTGGCAGCTGACGTGCAGGTGTCTTGCTGGAGCTCTCCTTGAATCTGTGTGTGTGTGTGTTTGTGTGTGTGTGCACAGCTCAAGGAAGTCTCAGAATTGAGTTCTAGAGCACTTCATTAGTATCTGCACTGTAATGGAGAATTGCTTGGTGTGCGAAAATTCCCTCACATGTGGCGTTGGAAGTAAAATTTTGGTCAACACAGAGTATTAGAAGAGTCTAGAAGAAAACTCTTTCCCGTATGGACGGTTTCCAACTTGACATACAGTTAGGTTTCTTTGTTTCCATTGCTTTCTATTTTAGAGGTTCTTTTTTTTTTTTCATTTTATGATCTAATTTTATTTTAAAAATATGTACTTTAAGGTGAAACCTATGAAAAAATACAGAGGATTTGCTTGCATTCCAGAGCCTTCCACTGTGACTTCACCACCATCTCCACTAGAGGGGGCTATTCTTTTATTTATTTTTTCCTAGTCTGTCCTTTCCGTGTTTCCAATTCAAAACAATTTTCTGTTTGTATTTTACAAAGAAATATAGCACAGCTGTCCCTCAGCGTCCACAGGGAATTGGTTCCAAGAACCCCCATGGACGCCAACATCCATGGATGCTCAAGTCTTTATGTAAAAGAGAATAGTATTTGGATAAAACCTATGCTTATTCCTCAATGTACCTTAAATCATCTCTGGACCACGTGTAGCACGTAATGCAGTGGCAATGCGAGGTCAATGATTGTCATACTACTTTTTTTTTTTTTTTTTTTTTTTTAGGAAACAATTATAAGATGAAACAGTGAGAACATATTTAGTACAGACACAACCACTTTAGGCCTAACTACATTTTAAATTCATGGTTCATTGAATCCATAGATATGGAAGCTAAGACCTGGGGGGCTGACGGTATATCTATGCTTAAGCAATATAAATTTTAATTTTAATGGCTTTTGAACTTCAAAAGAAGGATATCTTACTATTTGTTCTTTCCCTTTTCACTCAGATTACATTGTGGGGTTGTGTGCACACCGTCCTGTGAAGCAGTCTGCACACTCATTTTCACTGAGGTGAATATACCACAGATCATTTATCTTTCTGTCTATGGCATCTTGCCGTGTCCAAGGTTTTTTCATCTTTTCTATGCACTCCTATCAATATTCTTTTTCATCTTTTTCCTAGCACATGGATGAGACTTTCACCTATTCAAACATGGAATTACCAAGCAGAAATGGAATGTTCCACTGCAGTAAAACCTGTAGAAAGACTTCTACTTTCTGACTCCTTCTAAGGAAATTTAAAGCCACTATTCCCATCCACACAAACTCATCTTAGATCAAAGAGAGAATTGATGTCATTAAGAAAACCACTGTTCCCCAAATTGGACGGATACAGAGAATCACAACATGTTGGAGTGAAAACATCTGCAGGAATCAGTAACTGGCAAGCAGGGGCAGACAGGCATGATACCTTTCCTCGCCTCTCACAAGGGTCATGGCTAACACCCCCTAACAAAATACAGACTAGAAAGAGAAAAGTCCAAGAAACTTAAATAATCAAAGTTTTACATAGCATGAGAGTCTTCAGATTGAAGGCCCCCAAACTAGGGGAAATTGGTGCTTAGACTCAGTGCAGCGTGGACAGCTGTGTAGAACTACCAGTGGATAAAAGGGGCGTGGTCTGAGTGGGGAAACTCAGCAAGGCCTGTCTGGATTCTTCTTGGCCTCAGTGTGACATTCCTTTTTCCGGGGCCTAGGTCGGGGCCTAGGTCGGGACGCTTTCTGGAACGAATGTCTCATGATGCACTGGTGCTTATGCCAGCTCTTACACAAAAGGCGAAGGAATGTTAGAATGGCATCTCTAGGCTTCCTTTGGGAAAGAGAGGTTCTAGTTTCTTTGACCCCCCTCTCCTGGGGAGAGGAGTTCTGCTTTCTGTGACTCACTTCAAGGGAAAGACAGGAGGGCAGGAGGAAGTCAGAGACCCTGCTTCTGAGGCTGCTTCTGAGGCCTGCCCACATTCTGGGGTCACAGTGTTCCGTAAGCCAAAGCGCCACACTTTGAGGTTCATCCTCTGAAGCTCAGTATGAACTGTCAGAGGCTCAGTGTGGACAAATTTAAGCATTAAAAACTCCAGAGGCTGCCCAGTCTCAGGGAGGCCCCCATATTTTTGTTAGTTTTATCTTCAGGGGCTCAAACAAGTTCTCACAGTAAAAATTGGAGAGAGAGCCTCTAATGATTTTCTCTGCCAGAGGAGAGAGGGAAACCATTTCAAAAGTAGCCATTTTGAACTACGCTTGGAGTATTCTTTTCCTAACAATGCCCGGTGTCAAACAACACATCTCCCTGGACGTGAATGACAGGCATTGTTGGAACTTAAGCCATCTGGGGGAAGGGACACACCTAACCATAGCCCTCACTGGCCTTCCATGTGGGGGAAGGGAAACACTTATCTCCAGACTCTCTAGCCTTCCCGTGTCACCAAAGGAGGAGTGGGACTGATAAGGTCATAGGCAAGGGTCATAGTCCAGGGGCCCATCAAAAGTCTGAAACCTATCATAGGACTAGAGAAAGCTTCCCTTCCCTCTGCACCTTACCACGTCAATAAACCTCTTGAGTAATAACAGGAGTATGTTGGAATGATTTCACATCTCAGACCTTAATTAAGAATAAAAAGGTAGGGGCCCCAAAAGGCAATAAGAGAGAGAGAAGAAAGAAAAAAGATAGGAAACGTCACACTACGTTGTATCCACCTCAGTTCCTTTAGTCCAAATATCATGACTGGCTTTCAACAAAAAATTACAAAGCACACTAAAGACAAAAAAAAAAAAAAAAAAAAACCCTCTTTGAAGAGAGTAAACATCAGACTCAGATATGGCAGACGGCAGATACTGGAATGATCAAACCTTAAATTTAGGACACGTAGGATTAAAATGCTGTTATGGTTGAATCTGGATGTACCCCAAAGTCTCATGTGTTCAGAGGTGGGCCTTGGGGAAATGGTTGGACCATGGGGGCGCTAATGTCATCAGTCGACTAATCCACTGGTACTTGAAGGAGCTATTGGAAGGTGGGGCCCACCTGAAGGTCTGATCTAGAGGGGCTTCTCTTCTCTCTGGCCCCTTCCCCATCCACCTTCTGTAGACAATGATCTCAGCAGATTTCCTTCATCTTGCCTTCTGCCATGGTGCTCTGCCTCATCTCAGTCCCAAAACAGTGGAGCTAAACCTCTGAAACCAAGAACCAAAACAAAACGTTCCTCCTCTAAGTGGTTAGGGTCAGGTATTTTGGTCACAGCGATGCAAAGCTGACGTGAATTATACCTTGAAGTGGGGCCATTCTGTGACTATAACTGACCAGAAGTCTTTGTAGCTGCTTTGCAAGAGGAGTTAGAGAGGTTTAGTGATGCAGGTTAGAGAGAACTTAGAATGTTGTAAATGAAGCTTAACAGGCAACCCTGACGGGGGTTCAGAAGACCCGAATGCTTGTAGAGATGTGAATGGTATAAATTGCGCTCATGAGGTTTCAGATGGAAATGAGGACTCTATTGGGAATTGTCTTAAGAGTCATACATGTTGCATTCTGGCAAATAGCTTGTCTACATTTTGTTCATGTCCCAGACTTTTAGTGAAGCTTCATTTTAAGATAATAGAAGAAGTAATCTGGCAGAAGAAATTATAAGGCAGCACAACATTGAGGTAGTAGTGCAGATACTGCTGGCGTTTTTTTTTTTTTTTTTTTTTTGGCCAGGTTTACTATAAAAATCAGGAGCAAAAAACAGAGGATAAAGATTTTTTTAAAACTTTCATTTTGACCAGAAAGGTACATGCAAAATCGGGACCAAGGAAAGTGTGGTTGCTGAGAGGTGAGTGTCATTCAAGAGAAGCCAAGTACTTTGCACTGGGACAACAGGAAAGTGGCCTTGAGGACATCCCACTCAAGGTTATGACCTAAAAGTGTAAAAATGAAAACTCTTTTGAAAGACTTTGCTTTGAGAAGAGAGTACCAGAGATCCCCTGCTCATACAAGGGTGTCTAGGAAGTTGTATCTCTAGGATTTGTTTCACTATGCTCAGCCACCCATGCACTCAGAGGCCCCTGCAGCCATGGTCCGTGGGGCTTGGCTACTGCTCCAACTTTGTGACGGACTGTGACATTATCCACGTGCTGCTGGTTTTTTAGGAATGTAAAATTCCAGGGGTACAGGGTCAGGGAGGCTTCCACCCAGGTTTCAAAGGAACGCCGGGGACTTCAGGCAAAGTATAGTGGGGTCAGTATCTCTGTGAGCTTTCCCTGTGAGGGAGATGTGTGAAGTTGTGAAAATGAAGCCCAAACGGCAATGGAGACACCAGGAGTTAAGAAATGCCAAGAACAGGGAGCATCTTCCGAGGAAGCTGTAATCAAACAGAGGCAGCCCACTAGAGAGGCCGGGTGGCTCCAACCAGCAACACCACAGGGGTGGGGCCGCCCAAGCCCTTTGGGGCCCTCATCTTGACACCAGGGTCAAGATCTCATGTAAGTGAGAGATGCCTGGACATGCAGCTCTACAATTCAATGTTTTACCTGCTGGGTTTCCATCTTGCTTGGGTCCCATTCCTTTTTACGCCGCCATTCCTCCTTTTTGGTAAGGGGATGTTTCCTCTATGCTCTTGGATATTGGAAGTGTGCAACCTGATTTTTGACTTTTACTCTATTGATCCCCTTTGATTTTCATGACTCCTCTACACATCTTTCTTTTTCATTTTTCTCTCTAGCTTCGTCATATGAGCAAAAACATATAACCCTTGGCTTTCTGGGTTTGACTTACTTAGCTTAACATATTGCTCTCAATTTTCATTACATTTTCCTGAAAATGATATAATTTCATTCTTCTTTGTGGGTGAATAAAATTCCATTGTATATATACATTTTTGAAGTCTATTCATCCATTGATTGATACCTTGGCGATCCCATGATTCATGGCTATAATGAATCATGCAGCTAGAAATATGGGTGTATGTGTGCGGCTACAGAATTATGCCTTTAATTCTTTATGATAAATCCCAAGGAATGGTATATCTGAGTCATGTGGTGGTTCCATGCTTAGTCTTTTGAAGAATCTCCATACTGATTTCCAGAGTGGTTGTATTACTTACAATGCCCCAACAGTGTTAAAATGTTTCGTTTTCTCCACATTCTTTTCAGCATTTATTATTATTTGTATTCTTGATGGCTGCCATTTTGACTGGAGCAAGATGAAATCTCAATGTAGTTTTGATTTGCATTTCCATCATTGGTAATGATGTTGAACATTTTTTCATAGATTTGTTGTTCATTGATTCCTTCTTTGAGAAGTATCTATTTAGTTCATTTGCACACTTATTAATTGGATTATTTGATTTGGGGTATTAACTTTTTAAAGCTCTTTATATATTCTGAATAATAATCCTCTGTCATGAGAATAGCTAGCAAAGATTTCCTCCTCCCATTCTTTAGATTCTTTCTTCACATCCTTAATTGTTTTCTTTGCTGTGTAGAAGCTTATTAACTTGATGCTATCCATTTATTAACCCTTGGCATTATTTCCGAAACTGTAGGAGTCCTATTGAGAAAGTCCTTGCCTGTGCCTATATGTTGGAGAATTGACCCTACATTTTCTGCTGGAAGTTGCAGTTTCTAGTCTAATTCCCTAGGTCTTTGAACCATTTTTGAGTAGACTTTTGTACAGGGTCTAATCTTGTTCTTCTATGTGAATATAGCCTTTTTTACAAATGATGCTAGAAAAACTGGTTGTCTTTTATTCAATGCATGTTTTTTGCACCTTTGTCAAAATCAGATGACTTGTCTAACTGGGTTTGTCTCTGTATCTTCTATTCTATGCTATTGGTCTAGGTATCTGTTTTTATGTCAGTAGCATGCAGTTTCTATTATGAAATTAGATTTTTAAAATGTAGGAACATGCTCAATGTGGTGACACATGTGAGTAATCCTAGTTAATGAGGAGAAGAATGCAAAAGTATCAAAAGTTTAAAGCCAGACTCAACAGCTTAGCAAGACCCTGTCCAAAATAAAAAAGGGGTAGTGTTACCGCTGTTGACCGGTGACGAGTCCTTGCTTCCCCAATGTTGAAGAATAACACCAGAGAGCACACCGAGGCAAGGTCAGAGTAGAAATTAGAAGTTTATTAAAGGACAGCAGAAAAGACTTCTCCTGGAGGAAGAAGGGGACCCAAGAGGTGGAATCCGTGGAAGTGCGGTTGTCTCCCCTTTTTATAGTTTTGGTGATGGAATGTAGGTTGGAAGGCACGAGGGGTGGGACACAGGTGGGTTTCAAACAAGTAATGTGGGCAGGAAGGACTTCATTATCACTTTTTGGGATGGGCTTATCACTTCTCTAGGATGGGCTATCTCCAAATCTGTTGGGGGCTGTTTCCTGGGCTCCATTAACATTTCTTTGGGGTGGACTTTGGCCTAGGGCCTTTCCGGGACTTCATTAACATTCCATGAGTTGTCCTGCGTTTCAGGAATCATTATCAGCATGGTCTCCATTTTAGATTTCACTTATGATATGATATGATATTAGACCCGATTTACCTAACTACACTGACTACCTAATTTTAAATCTGGCTTCTTCCCCCCTCTAATTTGGGAACTCCTTACTGCTGTAAGGAAAGGGGGCAAAGATCCTTCTGGCTTCTTCAGGCTGAAAAGGGACAGTGTGGGGCAAGCAGTTTGGAGTCCCCCTTTAAAAATCGGGTCAATCCAGTGGTCCATGATAGAAGTCCGATTGAGAAGTAATAGGCTGGAGGGCCATTTGAGTGATGGGTGGTCTATAGGAGAAACAAGAATTAATTAGTACTGGAACCAGATTGATGTAGCAATAAATGCCACAGCACAGGAATATGCCAATGAGTATGATGCCAAAGACAGAGACTAACAATGTTTTCCACCAGGAAGTACCAGAGAATCAGGAGCTAAGATATTGTTCCCATGACAAAGTTGCTGAGGACATGGCTTCTGTCTGAGCATGTAAATCTTTAAGGACATTTGTCACATTGCCAGAATTGTCAGGGATGTAAACACAACATTTAACTTTTAGGGTTACAGATGTCCTTTCCCTTAAGATATAGTTTAATAATTTAATGTCATATGATCTTGCAAAATCCTTTTTTTAATTCTGTTACTTAGGGCTGGATAACCATACTAGTAAACACTAAGCCCCTACCTGTGTAGGTTAGGAATATCTGTAGGCCTCAAACTAAAAACGACTCTGGAAGTTCCTTTTGATAGTTATCAGGCATTTCTGTCTGAGAATCTCTTTTCTAGCCTCCAGTTTACTTATTTTTGGAAGTTACATTTAACCATTATTATTTTTTAAAATGCCCAGGAGTAGCTGTGCTTTGGTTTTAACTGCCTTTGCTAGGTGTTTAAGATGAAGTAAGTCAAACTGACTTTAGTTTCTATCTATTGTTAACAGTCAGCTGAGTTTCCCTGGGAGTCCTGGGGGAACTTTACAGCAGCTTCTCAGTTCCACTAGTGCCATTTGCGCTAGGATGGGTCCAGGCCTTGCTTGACCATGTGGCTTCCCTTGGAAGCATCAGGGATATCTCCCTTCTTTGATGACCCTCCTCTTCATAGCAAATGCACCGATTGGCTTTCTGTCCTCCAGTGGTCTCATTAATCTCCCTGATCGGGAGGTTATGTGGCCCAGAATTGCAAAGCTCTTTGGAGATGTCCCCTGTTCCCTGGATTCAGACTGACTCAGAGGGCAAGAGCCAAATATTGGTTTTCTTGGCCCTTTTAATTTAACTTTAATTTTAAAACTTAATCTTAAACATCCAGCAAATAAGTTTCAACAGCCTTATTAAGAGTACTGGGCTTTAATGTCTATCTCTCTCTCCTGTAGATGATAACTCCTTATCTTAAATTAACCCAGGTTGTGTGTTCTCTGCAAAAATTAACAGGCTATCTTTAGACCATTTATAAGAAAACTACAAAAACAGACCTGGGACTGACTGGCAGAACAGGCCCAGCGGCCCGCCAACGTGGTAGACACATCACCCCAATTGGAAGAAGGGCCCAGATGCCACCTGCAAAGTAGGCAGACCGCGCGTCCCGGAGAAGGGGCCCAGCGGCCCGCTGGCCTAGTTGAAAGATCACCCCAATTGGAGGAGGAGCACAGCCGCCACCCGTGCCTGCAAGGTAGGCAGACCTGCAACCTGGAGAACAGGCCCAGCGGCCCGCCAGCGTGGTAGACAAGATCACCCCTATTGGAGGAGGGGCCCAGCCGTTGCCCGCAAGGTAGGCAGACCACACGACTTGGAGAAGGGGCCCAGCGGCCCGCTGGCATGATAGACAGATCACCCCAATTGGAGGAGGAGCACAGCCGCCGCCCACCCCTGCAAGGGAGACTTTGCAACTATACAAGAGCAATATAAATATATAGGGGGAAAATTCAATAACACAACAGTTTCACCAAGCAGAAAGAAACACGAGCAGTATGAAAAGACAAGGAAAGAAAGGAACACAAGCAATACAGGTCAACTCAACTTTAGAAGAGGTAATACCTGCAGCAGATGGAATGTCAGATAAAGAATTCAGGATTTACATGCTTCAGATGATCTGTAGTCTCAAGGAAGACATTAGACAGCAAAATCAGACAATGAAAGATCACTTCAACAATGAATTACATAAACAAATCCAAGAAGCAAAAGATCAACTATACAGGGAGATAGAGGTTATAAAAAACAAACAAACAGAAATCCTAGGAATGCAGGAAGCAATAAACCAACTTAAAAACTCAAATGAGAATACTACCAGCAGAGTAGAACACTTACAAGATAGAACATCAGACAATGAAGACAAAGTATTTCAACTTGAAAAGAACATAGATAGCTCAGCAAGACTCTTAAGAAACCATGAGCAGAACATCCAAGAAATATGGGATAACATAAAGAGACCAAACTTAAGAGTCATTGGGATACAGGAAGGTATAGAGGTCCAAACCAAAGGAATGAGCAGTCTGTTCAATGAAATAATACGAGAAAACTTCCCAGACTTGAAGAATGAGACAGAATCCCAAATCCTAGAAGCCTACAGGACGCCGAACGTGCAAAATCATAAGAGATCCACACCTAGACACATTATAATGAAGATGCAAAACATACAGAATAAGGAGAGAATTTTAAAAACTTCAAGAGAAAGGAAGCAGATTACATTTAGGGGTAAACCAATCAGGATAACAGCTGATCTTTCATCACAGACTGTGAAAGCTAGAAGATCCTGGAACAACATATTTCAAATGCTGAAAGAAAATGGGTTCCAACCAAGAATTGTGTATCCAGCGAAATTAAGCTTCAGGATAGAAAATGAAATTAAAACCTTCCATGATAAACAAAAGCTAAAAGAATTTGCAGCTAGAAAACCATCTCTTCAAAACATCCTCGGCAAAACATTACAGGAAGAGGAAATGGAAAATAACAATGAAAACCAACAGTTGGAGGTAGTACAGTAAAGGGAAAAATAATCAAAGAGGAAAAACAAACCATGTTAAGTAACATAAATAAACAAATATGGCTGGAAGAACAATCCATATCTCAATAATAACCCTAAATGTTAATGGCTTAAACTCACCAATTAAGAGACACAGGCTAGTAGAGTGGATCAAAAAAAAAAAAAAAAAAAAAAAAGATCCAACAATATACTGCCTACAGGAGACGCATTTGATAGGAAAAGACATACATAGACTGAAGGTGAAAGGTTGGGAAAAATCATATCACTCATATGGACTTCGGAAACAAGCAGGAGTGTCCATACTCATATCAAATAAAATAGATATCTAGTCAAAGTTAATCAAAAGGGATAACGACGGACACTACATACTGCTCAAGGGAACCATGCACCAACAAGACATAACAATCATAAATATATGTGCTCCAAAAAATGGTGCAGCTATGTTCATCAAACAAACTCTACTCAAGTTCCAGAGTCTAATAGACCACCATACAATAATTATGGAAGACTTCAACACATCTCTCTCACCACTGGACAGATCTTCCAAACAAAAGTTGAATAAAGAAACTATAGAACTCAATAATACAATTAATAACCTAGACTTAATTGACATATATAGAATATACCACCCAACATCAAGCAGTTACACTTTTTTCTCAGCAGCACATGGATCCTTTTCAAAAATAGATCATATATTATGTCACAGGGCAACTCTTAGACATTATAAAGGAGTAGAGATAATACCATGCATCTTATCTGATCATAATGGAATGAAACTAGAAATCAACGATAAAAGAAGGAAGAAAAAATCATGCATCACTTGGAAAATGAACAATAGGTTACTTAATGATCAATGGGTTATAGAAGACATCAAGGAGGAAATTAAAAAATTCTTAGAGATAAATGAAAACACAGACACAACATATTGGAATCTATGGGACACAATGAAAGCAGTTCTAAGAGGAAAATTCATTGCCTGGAGTTCGTTCCTTAAAAAAAGGAAAAACCAACAAATAAATGATCTCACACTTCATCTCAAAATCCTAGAAAAAGAAGAGCAAAACAACAGCAAAAGAAGTAGACGGCAAGAAATAATTAAAATCAGAGCTGAAATTAATGAAATCAAAACAAAAGAAACAATTGAAAAAATTGACGAAACTAAAAGTTGGTTCTTTGAAAAAATAAATAAGATCGACAGACCCTTAGCCATGCTAATGAAGAGAAGAGAGAGAATCCAAATTACTAGCATATGGGATGAAAAAGGCAATATCACAACAGACACTTCAGAAATACAGAAGATAATTAGAAATTATTTTGAATTCCTATACTCCAATAAAATAGAAGATAGTGAAGGCATCGATAAATTTCTTAAGTCATATGATCTGCCCAGATTGAGTCAGGAGGATATAGACAACCTAAACAGACCAATATCAATTGAGGAAATAGAAGAAGCCATCAAAAGACTACCAACTAAGAAAAGCCCAGGACCGGATGGGTATACAGCAGAGTTTTACAAAATCTTTAAAG
Organism: Callospermophilus lateralis; assembly: GCF_048772815.1. Lineage (NCBI taxonomy): Eukaryota > Metazoa > Chordata > Mammalia > Rodentia > Sciuridae > Callospermophilus > Callospermophilus lateralis. The sequence goes on along the minus strand of NC_135305.1, from coordinate 16,966,225 downwards.
AAGAACTAATAACAATACTTCTCAAGCTATTCCAGGAAATAGAAAAAGAGGGAGAACTTCCAAATTCATTCTATGAGGCCAACATCACCCTGATTCCTAAACCAGACAAAGAAAGAAAACTACAGACCAATATCTCTAATGAATCTAGATGCAAAAATCCTCAATAAAATTCTGGCGAATCGGATACAAAAACATATCCAAAAAATTGTGCACCATGATCAAGTAGGATTCATCCCTGGGATGCAAGGCTGGTTCAATATACGGAAATCAATAAATGTTATTCACCACATCAATAGACTTAAAGATAAGAACCATATGATCATCTCGATAGATGCAGAAAAAGCATTCGATAAAGTACAGCATCCCTTTATGTTCAAAACACTAGAAAAACTAGGGATAACAGGAACATACCTCAATATTGTAAAAGCTATCTATGCTAAGCCTCAGGCTAGCATCATTCTGAATGGAGAAAAATTGAAGGCATTCCCTCTAAAATCTGGAACAAGACAGGGATGCCCTCTCTCACCACTTCTGTTCAACATAGTTCTCGAAACACTGGCCAGAGCAATTAGACAGATGAAAGAAATTAAAGGCATAAAAATAGGAAAAGAAGAACTTAAATTATCATTATTTGCAGATGACATGATTCTATACCTAGCAGACCCAAAAGGGTCTACAAAGAAACTACTAGAGCTAATAAATGAATTCAGCAAAGTGGCAGGATATAAAATCAACATGCATAAATCAAAGGCATTCCTGTATATCAGCACAAACCCTCTGAAATGGAAATGAGGACAACCACTCCATTCACAATATCCTCAAAAAAAATTAAATACTTGGGAATCAACCTAACAAAAGAGGTGAAAGACTTATACAATGAAAACTACAGAACCCTAAAGAGAGAAATAGAAGAAGATCTTAGAAGATGGAAAAATATACCCTGTTCACCTGATAGGCAGAACTAACATCATCAAAATGGCGATATTACCAAAAGTTCTCTATAGGTTTAATGCAATGCCAATCAAAATCCCAATGGCATTTCTTGTAGAAATAGATAAAGAAATCATGAAATTTATATGGAAAAATAAAAGACCCAGAATAGCAAAAGCAACTCTAAGCAGGAAGTGTGAATCAGGCAGCATAGCGATACCAGATTTCAAACTATACTACAGAGCAATAGTAACAAAAACAGCATGGTACTGGTATCAAAACAGGCGGGTGGACCAATGGTACAGAATAGAGGACAAAAAGACTAATCCACAAAGTTACAACTGTCTTATATTTGATAAAGGGGCTAAAAGCATGCAATGGAGGAAGGATAGCATCTTCAATAAATGGTGCTGGGAAAACTGGAAATCCATATGCAACAAAATTTAACTGAATCCCTTTCTCTCGCCATGCACAAAAGTTAACTCAAAATGGATCAAGGAGCTTGATATTAAATCAGTGACACAGCGTCTGATAGAAGAAAAAGTTGGCTACGATCTACATACTGTGGGATCAGGCTCCAAATTCCTCAATAGGACACCTATGGGTTAACAAGAGTTAACAAGAGTTAACAAGAGTTAACTAGAATCAACAAAAGGGACTTACTCAAACTAAAAAGTTTTTTTCTCAGCAAAAGAAATAATAAGAGAGGTAAATAGGGAGCCTACATCCTGGGAACAAATCTTACTCCTTACACTTCATATAGAGCCATAATATCCAGAGTATACAAAGAACTCAAAAAATTAAACAAACAAATAACCCAATCAACAAATGGGCCAAGGACCTGAACAGACACTTCTCAGAGGAGGACATACAATCAATCAACAAGTACATGAAAAAATGCTCACCATCTCTAGCAGTCAGAGAAATGCAAATCAAAACCACCCTAAGATACCATCTCACTCCAGTAAGATTGGCAGCCATTTTGAAGTTAAACAACAACAAGTGCTGGCGAGGATGTGGGGAAAAGGGTACACTTGTACATTGCTGGTGGGACTGCAAATTGGTGCAGTCAATTTGGAAAGCATTATGGAGATTTCTTGGAAAGCTGGGAATGGAACCACCATTTGATCCAGCTATTCCCCTTCTCATTCTATTCCTTAAAGACCTAAAAAGAGCATACTACAGGGACACTGCTACATTGATGTTCATAGCAGCACAATTCACAATAGCAAGACTGTGGAACCAACCTAGATGCCCTTCAATAGACGAATGGATAAAAAAAAAAAAAAAGTGGCATTTATACACAATGGAGTATTACTCTGCATTAAAAAATGACAAAATCATCGAATTTGCAGGGAAATGGATGGCATTAGAGCAGATTATGCTAAGTGAAGCTAGCCAATCCCTAAAAACCAAATGCCAAATGTCTTCTTTGATATAAGGAGAATAACTAAAAACAGAGTAGGGAGGAAGAGCATGAGAAGAAGACTAACATTAAACAGAGATGAGAAGTGGGAGGGAAAGGGAGAGAGAAGGGAAATTGCATGGAAATGGAAGGAGACCCTCAGGGTTATACAAAATTACATACAAGAGAAAGTGAGGGGAAAGGGAAAAAAAACAAGGGGGAGAAATGAATTACAGTAGATGGGGTAGAGAGAGAAGAGGGGAGGGAAGGGGAGGGGAGGGGAGGGGAGGGGGGATAGTAGAGGATAGGAAAGGCAGCAGAATACAACAGACACTAGTATGGCAATATGTAAATCAGTGGATGTGTAACCGATGTGATTCTGCAATCTGTATACAGGGTAAAAATGGGAGTTCATAACCCACTTGAATCAAAATGTGAAATATGATATATCAAGAACTATGTAATGTTTTGAACAACCAACAATAAAAATTATAAAAAAAAGAAAACTACAAAATAAAATTATCAAGAGTAAAAACATATTTAGTTCATATAATAGCTACCTTGAATTTTGGTGGAGTTATACATTATAATCCCCTGTTTGAGATCCTAGTAATCTTGACAAAAAACAACTTTTGGACACAACTTTAAATGTACTGAAATCTGGCCTACTTCTTTCATAGTCACTTTCACATGCAGTGAGATGGGACATAGAGCCTTATCTCAGATAAGACGGGGTTCTTCATAAATCTTAAGTACTGTAGTTCTGAAAGTGATCTTTGCTTTTTTAAACATCATTTTACAAAGCCTACATAAATTGTTGCTCAAGTTCACATGAATATTAGCTACATAATATAATATCACACCTAAAACATGAATTAAAGAAAAGCTGAAAGCTTCTAACCTTTTATAGAAAAGTAGCAAATTACTTTTGTGTTTTGCAATAAAACCTTTACATAGATTAGGCTCTCATTAATTTAAAAATACATTTAAATTGTATCTCAGTGTAAAAAGTAACATAGAACTTTACATAACTTATTGATAACAAGACCAGTTATAGAACACAAATGATATAAATAAATCTCCAACATGTTTTTTTTTAAGCCTAAAATTACCATACAACTTTAGAACATCAGCTTGATATAATGCTCTTTTAAAGCTTTTACCTTACAGACTTGTATACCTGGAAGATATGAACACATTAATATCACCACAATTACATTGATGTTTTTATATTAACCAAGTTTAGCTTTTAAAGAAATAACATAGCACAATTTTCTAAAACAACAGCACTTGTTTATCCAGCTGTTTAATTTCTTTAAGATTACTTGCTCAAAAACTTACACATAACCAACTTACACAGACCTTCTTTATTATTTAGTTAAACCCTCTTAATTACTTAATAAACTCTCTTATCCAGAAACACATTTTCCCTCTATTAAATCCATACCTAGAACCTTCTAGTTTCTCTTTTTCATCTGTTAACCTCCTTCTGTTCACATTTTGAAACAATACTTGTAAATTTTTGAATTTAAGCAGATTATTTCATAGACATCAACATTTTATTAGGTTTTATTCTTGAACACCTAGAAAAACTTATAAGCTTAATTTTAAAGAAATCTTTTCTTTCATCGATTTACCAAATTCAAATTGAGCCATTTGAATCACGTGAATCAAAGATATTTGGATCCATTGTTTTTTTAAAAAATTTTTCATGAGCACTCCTCATATATCTATCAATTGTCATATCACTGCATGATATATGGACATACACACATTACAGACATATGGACATAAAACACGTAACATAAGTGTAACACATAACGCAATAGTAAAGGCCTTGTAGCTTTTTCTCAGGTGAAATCTCATTGCAATGTTTAAAAAAAGTCCAGTTGATCAAAAATAGAACTTATCAGAAAAACATTAACTTGTCTGTAGGATCAAAATCATGAGCTCAAAAAAAAAAAAAAAATACAGAATTAAGAAAAAGCAAAAGTCCTAGGAAAAAATTGACCTGCCAGTAATTAATAAATGTCATACAATTTACTTTTTGGTTGAATCTAGTTTGAGTTCAGGTAAAAGACACTTTTACTTTTTTTTTTCTTGAGCTTCAGCTCAGTCTCCTACTGATCTCCAGGCTTTTTCTATTTGCATTTCAACTTAAGTCCTGCCTGAGGTCTCGAAGGAACAAGAAAAACTGGAATTCCGAGGAGAAGCCTCATGCCTAAGGCATTTTAACCATAAGTCACAATTTTTAGGTTTGGATGTTGAAACTTATGATACAAGTTTAAGATACAATTTACAAAATTTCATACCTTTACATCTTCCTACACTAGTAAAACTTGCTCACACAAAACTGAAAATAGGATCTTATTTGATAATATAAAAGCTACCATCAGAAGAAATTTCTTTAGGATCATTAAGCCACTTTCTTTGTTCTGAAGTTCCTAAAGTAGTATTAAGTTACATTAAATCACCTGAAAAAATTTTAAAAAGAACTACACACTACCATGTATATCCAAAATTAAGCTTTAAAAATTTTCAAGACTGTTGCTATTTAATGTCATTTTAATAAGCCAGACCAACGTTCCAATTCAACACTTTTTTTTTTAAAGTAGACAGAGGTGGAGTAATTCTTAGAGAGCAGGGAAGGAAGAAGGAGTTCCCCAAAGCAAAATGGCTTTGGCAGCTGCTGGGAGTCCCTCAGTCTTTCCTTTTACTTATAGGATTAGCTCCTTTGGCTAAATCCAATTCCAGGCAATCTGGCATATCTCCTAACTTTCCAGTAGAGTCAGTTTTTATCTGCCTTAGGTCTTGAAGGGGGAAGGGGATATGTACTTTGATTGGCCCAAATTCTCCTGGCATCTCCTGGAGAGGTAATATAATCAGTTTGCCTGTTGGGGCAGACGCAGAGAGGCCAGCAGATGGAGATTTTGTGGGTCCTCCTGATTCTTTTCCTCAGTGAGTCCCCAAGATTTTTTCTCTTCATGGCAGACATCATAGGTAAGTCTACTTTACACTGTTGGCATAATTTTGGATTTTCCCTTAGAGCAAAGAAAACCTGAACATATGGCACCTCACACCATGTAAATTTTATCAAGCTGTAAAAGTATATTAAAATTGATACTTTCCTCTGATGGCCAGCTTTCTCCATCAGAGAGTTTGTTTTGAGGCCAGGCCAAGAAAATGAGGCGCTTTTTCTTGAGCATCTGAGGGTCAAATCTATCCCAATTTTTCAATACGCAGGCTAGTGGTGCATCTGGCATATTGGAGAGAGAGAAGCTCCCATCTGAGTGAAAAGAAAACAGGACTCAGGTGCCCACGCCGCACAGGAGAAAACTGTTCTCATTAGGGACGTCTCCCTAAGCTTGAGCTTCCTAAACGGTCCAGAAAACCCGTCTCTCACCTTGCTTTGCCAAGGGGTTTCTGGTCCCCTTTAGCAAAGTGCTAGGGTCTCAGTTTGCCCTGTGCCAGAGACCCTGGGAGGATTCAGACTTAAGGGCATTACTGCTTATCCTCCCGGCCACTAAAAACCCATTGCAAAAGAGAATCATGCACTCTTTTGTTGCCTTTGCTCTGTAGACTAAAGGAACCGCCTAAGGGTGAGGGAAATCTACTGGTTGTAAAGTAGCACTTTCTATCAGAGAGATTACTGGAGGAGTTGATTCTAAAAATGCCTCCCTAGCAGCTTAAAGAACACAGCTCATTTTAAACATGGGGGGGGGGGTAAAACAGAGTAGTGAAAGTTACCTATGCACCGTAGGGAACCTGGGCAGATTTTACTAATTATCTTATGCCTTTCCCAGTCCTACAACCTGAATTGCTAACATTTCTGACCGACAAAGGAAGGGGAGCATCGAGGAGGAATGGATGCGAGGTTGGGAGTGTTGCGTAGCCCATATGGAGGCAAATGTGATTGGGGCTTTCCCTCAGTGCCATTCATCTACCGATCACCTTAGATACCCCTAAGGGCTGTCGGGAGGGGGCTCAAGAGAAAGGAACCTTAGGAATATGTCTGAGTGTAGCCCAGACTGGAATTCTGCAGTTGTTCCAAACTCCTTCCTCCACCTCCACGCATCCGAGGCAGATCGGGATTCAGAACACCGTGTACTCACGCCAATTGCTTTCTGGGCCCAAACAGAAAAGTTGGAAGCGGTTTTGACAGAACCCAACATGCCTGCTCTGTATTGAACAGGTGATTGAGAGCTGCCTAGGCTGGGAAACCTCTCACCCGAGTCTTGAAGAGTGGCAGCTGCACTAATTGCGTTTAAGTAGCCTTCGGGTGCCCACCTCACCCTCCAGAAAGAAAGAGAAAGATGCACCTCAGACAGACATGGGGTGCGTGGAGAGGGCTTACCTCAGTGTAGAAGAATCTTGGTGGGACCTCCAATATGTTACCGCTATTGACCAGGGACGAGTCCTTGCTTCCCCAATGTTGAAGAATAACACCAGAGAGCACGCCAAGGCAAGGTCAGAGTAGAAATTAGAAGTTTATTAAAGGACAGCAGAAAAGACTTCTCCCGGAGGAAGAAGGGGACCCAAGAGGTGGAATCCGTGGAAGTGTGGTTGTCTCCCCTTTTTATAGTTTTGGTGATGGAATGTAGGTTGGAAGGCATGAGGGGTGGGGCACAGGTGGGCCAAACAAGTAATGTGGGCAGGAAGGACTTCATTATCACTTCTTGGGATGGGCTATCTTCAAATCTGCTGGGGCTGTTCCCTGGGTTCCATTAACATTTCTTTGGGGTGGACTTTGGCCTAGGGCCTTTCCGGGACTTCATTAAACATTCCATGAGTTGTCCTGTGTTTCCCGGAATCATTATCAGCATGGTCTCCATTTTAGATTTCACTTATGATATGATATGGTATTAGACCCGATTTACCTAACTACACTGACAACCTAATTTTAAATCTGGCTTCATTAGTAATGTATTTCAATGGTGATGTACCTCTGGGTTTAATTCCCAATACTGAAAAAAAAAATAGCCACTAGCATAAACAAATATTTAAGTTCGTATCAAACAAAACACATGTTTTTTGACTGTATGAGGAAAATACAGTATGTATGAGAAAAACTGTAAAACTTTGATGAGACAAATTAAAAAAAATCAAATGGAGATACATTTGTATGTGGAGATACATTCCGCATAAATGGATAAGAAGACTTCATATCAATTTGTAAGTTATTCCAAAGTTGATCGATAGATTCAACACAATCTCAAGCAAAATTCCAGCAAATTTTGTGGAAATTGACAAACTAAAGTTTATATGGAAAGCAAAAGACCCAGAATAGCCAACACAAAATGGAAGAAGAAAATAAGTCAGAGTACTGACAGTACCTGACTTCAAACTTGCTATAAAGCTGAAGCTATCAAGACAGTGGGCTATTGGTTATCTGTAGACTTGAAGAACAAAGGAACAGAACCCAGCACCAGAATAGGCCCATTTAAATATAGTCAATTGATCATAGATAAAAGAGCAAGACTGATCAATGGAGGAAAAACTAGTCACGTCAACAAATAATGTTGAAAAAAAACTAGTTATCTAAATGCAAAAAGAAAATGAAGTAATAAAATATAAATCACAAATAAAAAACTGCAGGGCCACACAAAAACCTGCATGTGAATATTTTATGACATAATTGCCAAAACATAGGGGAACCAAACACTTCAGAATTGAAATGGACAAGGGATTTTTGGACAAGGCTCCAAGAGCACACAAAATAAAAGCAAAAGAAAAAATAGATAAATGGGATTACATCAAACTAAAAGGCTTCTGCACAGCAGAGGAAGCAATCATCAGAGTGAAGATACACTAACAGAATGGGAGAAAATGTTTCTAAACTATACATCTAACAAAGAGTTAATATCTAGAATAAATAACTGAAAAAAAAAATAGTGAAGAAGAAAATAACCCAATTTAAAATTGGGAAATAAATGTAAATAGATGTTTCTCAAAAGAGGACACAGCAATAGACAACAAGTATGTGAACAATTGTTCCACATCCCTAATCAGGGAAATTCAAATTAAAATCTCAGTGAGGTACTGCCTCACTCTAGTAAGAATGACTCTTATCAGAAAGACAAAAGTTTGCAAGTGCCACAGAGGATGTTCAGAAAAAGCAACCCTGATGTAACCCAAAGCTTGGTCCCTGTCCCCAATGCCAACCAATGCCAATTTAATAATGAGGACATGGTTTTGAGAAAAAGGAAAAAAAAAAAAAGCTTTATTGCTTTGCTAGCAAAGTAGAAACACAGGGGACTCCTGTCCCAAGGACTGTGACTCAATCAAGAGGGACAGTGGGGTTTTAAAGGAACTCTTCAAAGGTTAGATTCCAGGTATGCTCGGGTAGAGGGTCCCAGGGTGCCCTCCCTGATGGCCTGTTAGGATTCACTTGTTAATTTGGGAGATATTCACTTCCCAGATGTCAGCAGGCATCTCCTTCCTGTAGTGGGTACACTCAAGGGCAATTAACTAGGGGAAGCAAGGTAACACTGTCTCCCTAATCTGGTTAGGGAGGGGGAGAGGGGAGAAGAAAGGAAAAAAAAATAAACTTAGAGCAAGGAGGGCTATATTCAGAAGTGAAGGGACCACTGTTACCTGCCACATCGTTGGTGGAAATGTCCATTAATACAGCCATCATGGAGAACAGTATGGAGGCTCCTCACGTAATTAAAATAGGGCTACCATTTGGTCCAACAACCCCCACTCCTGTGTATACATCCAAAGGAAAAGACATCTTCACTCCTGTGAGGAAGGAAATAGAGCACCAGGGAAGGCTAGGACCCTCGGCTCCACCTGAAATTCCACCTGAAACTTCCTGTGAGGGGAATTCGGACATTTGGGGAATCAAGGGAGGAAGCTAGCCAACCTCAAGGGAAATTCAAGACCCTGACAGGAAAATCCCAGATCTTGGGCATGTGCAATAGCCCGAGGGACTGACCTAAAGTTACCTTGTTGCTAGTTAATTTATCATTAGCTTTGCAGTCTGCCCTCCCTCTGTGTATATTCTGGGGGATAAAAACCAAAACAAAACAACAACAACAAAAAAAACTTTACACCAGTGCAGAACAAATAGAAAAATAATGACTGCTTTCCAATTTACATTGCTAGATTTTATGTACTTCAGGAAGTTTGACAATAGGAATGTTCAAACATTTCCTTTGGAATATTGAGGAGACACAGCAATGATAGGGGGCACCCTACACTTAAAAACCTGAATATTCATGAGTAAGAAAGAAGTAAGAAACAAAAAAGCTCCCTACAGTGGTATCATTGTGCCACACTTGCTCCCCTGTGGAATACCCAGGGGCTCAGACTTAATGGTGCAAGCACTGGACAAGTTTGTGGTCCATCATCTGTATAGTCCAGGGCCAAGAGGGAACACATGTCTCAAATCCACTTTGGAAATAGGTAATTATAATGAGAAAATGTGACAACACCAGACCTTTCCTCCTTCTACTTCAAAAACTAATATAATAACGTCTGCCACTTCACAATGTAATAAATAAACAGATAGATAATGCCTATGTGTGGGCTACACAATTAATTATTTTCTTTTTTATTTATATATGACAGCAGAATGCATTACAATTCTTACTACATATATAGAGCACAGTTTTTTATATTTCTGGTTGTATACATAGTATATTCACTCCAATTTTGACTTCATACATGTACTTTGGATAGTAATGATCATCACAGTCCATTAATTACCCCATGGCCCCCCCATTCCCCTCCAACCCCTTTATCCTATCTAGAGTTCATCTATTACTCCCACTATGAATCAGCCTCCTTATATCCAAGAAAATATTCTGTGTTTGTTTTTGGGGGGATTGGCTAACTTCACCTAGCATTATCTTCTCTAACTCCATCCATTTACCTGCAAATGCCATGATTTTATTCTCTTTTATTAATGAGTAATATTCCATTGTGTATATATGCCACATTTTGTCATCCATTCATCTATTGAAGGGCATCTAGGTTCGTTCCACAGTTTAGCTATTGTGAATTGTGCTGCTGCAAACATTGATGTGGCTGTGTTCCTGTAGTATGCTGTTTTTAAGTCCTCTGGATATAGACTGAAGAGAGGAACAGCTGAGTCAAATGGTGGTTCTATTCCCAATTTTCCAAGAAATCTCCAGACTGCTTTCCATATTGGCTGAACCAATTTGCAGTCCCACCAGCAGTGTATGAGTGTACCTTTTCCCCCACATCCTTGCCAACACTTATTGTTTGTATGCATAATAGCTGCCATTCTGACTGGAGTGAGTTGATATCTTAGAGTGGTTTTGATTTGCATCTTGCCAATTGCTAGAGATGTTGAACATTTTTTTCATGTGTTTGTTGATCAATTGTACATCATCTTCTGAGAAGTGTCTCTTTAGGTCCTTGACTAGGTTATCTGTTTTTTTTTTGGTGTTTAGTTTTTTGAGTTCTTTGTATACCCTAGTGATTAGTACTCTATTTGATGTGTGAGGGGTAAAGACTTGCTCCCAAGATGTAGGCTTTCTATTCACCTCACAGTTTGTTACTTTGGCTGAGAAGAAGCTTTTTAGTTTGAATTCATCCCATTTATTGATTCTTGATTTTAATTCTTGTGCCACAGAAGTCTTATTAAGGAAATTGGGGCCTAATCCCACATGATGGAGTTTAGGGCCTATTTTTTCTTCTATTAGATGCAGAGTCTCTGGTTTAATCCCTAGATCCTTGATCCATTTTGAGTTAACTTTTGTGCAAGGTAAGAGATAGGGATTCAATTTCATTTTGTTGCATATGGATTTCCAGTTTTCCCAGCACCATTTGTTGAAGAAGCTATCTTTTCTCCAATGTATGTTTTTGGTGCCTTTGTCTAAAATAAGATAATTGTAGTTTTGTGGGTTAGTCTCTGTGTCCTCTGTTCTGTACCATTGGTCTACCAGTCTGTTTTAGTGCCAATACCATGCTGTTTTTGTTACTATTGCTCTGTAGTAAAGTTTAAGGTCTGGTATAGCGATGCCACCTGCTTCACTTTTCCTGCTAAGGATTGCTTTAGCTATTCTGGGTCTTTTATAACTTTTGTTTATCATGGAAGGTTTTTATTTCATCATAAAATCTAAAGCTTAGTTTTGCTGGATATACGATTCTTGGTTGGCATCCATTTTCTTTCAGAGCTTGGTATGTTCCACGATCTCCTGGCTGTGAGGTTCTGGGTTGAAAAATCTTGGGAGATATGAATTGGTCTCCCCCTATATGTGATCTGATTCCTCTCTCTTATGGCTTTTAAGATTCTCTCCTTATTCTGTATGCTAGGCATTGTCATTATAATGTGCCTTGGTGTAGATCTGTTGAAATTTTGAAATTTTGTGTCCTAAAGCCTCTTGTATTTGGTTTTCTAATTCATTCTTCATGCTTGGGAAATTTTCTGATATTATCTCATTGAAGAGATTATGCATTCCTTTGGTTTGAAACTCTGTGCCTTCCTCTATCCCAATAACTCTTAGATTTGGTCTTTTGATGCTGTCCCATAATTCTTGGATATTCTGTTCATGGTTTCTATCTATCTTCACAGTGTGATTAACTTTGTTTTCCAGATTGTATACTTTGTCTTCATTATCTGATGTTCTTTTTTTCCAAGTGATCTAGTCTGTTGGTTATGCTTTCTATTGAGTTTTTTATTTGATTTATTGTATCCTTCATTTCAAGGATTTCTGACTGCTTTTTTTCAGGGTCTCTCTCTCTCTTGAAGTATCTTTTGCTACTGTATTTGATCTCTTATCTCATTGTTAGAATCTCCAATTTTTGCTTGTATTTGCTCATTTAAGTCATTCTTTAATTCACAGATCATTTAATTATTAACCTTCTGAACTCCTTCTCTGACATTTCACCAACTTTGCTCTCCAGGGATTGTTATTATAATGTCTTGGTTTGTTTGGGGCACTTTCCTCCCTTGTTTTTTAAATTGTCTATGTGTCTTCCTTTCTTGCAGTGTGGATCTGAGATATTACAGTTTCTCCCCTATATTCTTGTAATACCTGTGCAGATTGTCTGTACCTCACCTTGATGTTGGGCTTCCACACCCTGCTGGTGTCCCTCAATAGACGCTACTGCATCCTGGGTCTGGGACCTGCATAAGGTGGAGTGGGTGGATCTGGGCTGCTGGGCTTGACCTCCTGTGGTAGTCTGCTGGTCGGAAGGGGCAGTCCTGTGCCAAAGGCTAGGTTCTGGTAGTGTCTGCCCTGCCAGGGGAGGAGTGGACCTAGCCTACTGAAATCCTGGATCCCGGGTGGGCTGTTGTGAGCCGTCTGGTCTGGATCTTGCTCTTGGGGTAGTGCACTGGTCAGAAGGGATGGTCCTGTGCCAGAGGCTAGGCTCTGGCGAGTGTCTGCCCCACCAAGAAAGGGGTGGACCTGGCCTACTGTGTGCCTGGGCCCTGCAGAGGCCAGTGTGGGTGGATCTGCTGCTGGGCTTGACCTAATTATTTTCTTATCTTTTTTGTTGTGGTAGCTTAACATACATGCTGTCAAGTGCCCAGATCTTAAGTGCACAGATCAACACATTTTTACCAATTAATATGATCATAACCACCACCCAGGCAAAAATACGGAACATTTACAGAGGATTCCCCTATGCCTCCACTCAATAAATAAACCTCTGCCCAAAGTGGTCATTAGTTGAATTCTATCTCCATAGATTAGTTTTTCCTGTTCTTAAATTCAATCAAATGGAATCATAGAGTGTCGTTCTTTTGTCTTTAGTTCCTGTCATTAAACATTACTTCTGTGAACTTATCCATGTTGTTGAATGTAACAGTGGTTTTTTCTTTTTTATTACTGGGTAGTATTTCATTTGAGTTGTTTCCATTTTGGGGCCTACTATGAAATAAAACAAGCATTACATTTCAAAAATTGGTTTTGTAGCTGGATATGGTGGTTCACCACTGTAAATCCAATGCCTCAGGAGGCTGAGGCAGGGAGATTTCAAGCTGGAGGCCAGACTTGCCAGCTTAGTGAGCCCCTGTCTCAAAAAAATAAAAATAAAAAGGGTTGGGGGTATAGCTCAATGGTACAACACCCCTGGGTTCAGTCCCCAGGACCAAAAAACAAATAAACAAAATTTGGTTTTGCAGACACCAAAAACCACAGTTTTCAACTTGCAAATGGGGTATGATCATCACGTCACGGAATAATCAAACTTTGAAGCACCCAAACCACAAGAGTGTCATGACAGACTAAACTCCGCGAAGCTATCTGCTGTGATTTGAATCTTAAATGTCCCCCAAAGTCCATGTGTTCAAGGTTTAGTCCCCACTTTGGTGCTACTGGGAGGCGGTGGAAACTTTAAGGACTGAAGCCCAGTGTGAGGTCTTCTGGTCATTGGGGGAATTCCCTTTAAGAGGCCGATGGCACCTTTGCCCCCTTCTTCCTCTCCTCCCATGAGCTGGCCATGGGTTGAACAGCTTTGATTTGTTTTTCCTCTGCTCCTGCTGTCACATCCCCCTACTGCCCCAAAGCAACCTGGTTAACCAGGGTCAACCTCCAGAACTGGAGCCAAAATGAACCTTTTCTTTCTGTACGTTAATGACTGAGGTGTTGTTTGTTTGTTTGCTTGTTTTTTACCTTCTAGAAAGCCAGCACATGGTCTCTGGAGGGGCCACTGGATTGAGCACTTGTGCTCTCTGCTCACTGGGCCCTTCCTCCCTGTCCACTGGCCTCAGACCTCCGTCCAGCACTGTGCTAAACTGGCGGCCAGACACCACTGAGGACGTCACTGCCTCCTGCCATTCCCCTCCTTTACCCTGTGTGAGCAGTTCTAGCTGGTGACTTCCTGTTTTAGTCAGTGTTTCTGGAGGATCCAACCAGCACAATTCTAGAGGAGAAAAGGCTTATTTGGGGGCTGACCATTTCAGAGGTCTTAGTCCATGGAAGGCTGGCTCAAGTGGAGGCTGAATAACATGGCGGAGTGTGTGGCAGAGGGAAGCAGCTCACATCATGGTGATCAAGAAGCAGAGAGAGAAACTCCACTCCCAGATATAAAACATACACCCCCATAGCCACACTCCCAAAGAACCACTTCCTCCATCCTCCACCCACCTGCCTCCAGTTACCTCCCAGTCCATCCCATCAGGGATTAACTCACTGATTAGGTTAAGGCTGGGACACAGTCGCTTCTCCTCTGAACCTTCTTGCATCGCCTCCCACGTGAGCGTTTGGGGGACACCACATCTAAACCATAACACTTGTCAGTTAGATCTGTTAGCTCAACTTTATAGATTTTGTCATCTTTTTATGTACCTTTTAATAGAAAAACTCAAGGGTTAGAGCAAAAACAGAGAAATAACCCAAATTGTTCTTTTTCTGTTTTATAAAATTCTATAGATCAGGAATTAACATAGTTCACAGATGGGTCAGGTCAAAGTTTAAAAAAAATCTTGGAATGCAAGTTAAAGCAACATTTGAAACTATCTAATTTTTTTTTTTTTTATGAATAATCAATTTTGGATGCTAGAAAGGTTTCACTGAAATAACATTTCTACTGGCAGGCTAATTGACACACACCTCAGAAGGCTGAGTGTACCTAGGGTTCCTGGGGAATTTCCCTAGGGAAATTATTTTAGTGCTGTTGTCATCGGTTCTGATTCTCTGAGAAAAGGACTTGTGTAATGAGTCACAGGGTCTGGAACTTTGGAAACAAAATAACAGCAATTACAGTTGATCTTCCCACAGGGGTTTATTGAGTGAGAGGAGTAAAGCTTACTCCAGGAAGGTCCAAGGGCAGAGTCATCCTTCTCCAGGATCTCCCTCACCTGAGCCAGGTCCCTCCTGGTCACCTTTTCACATTAACGTGTTTCTTTGCCACTTCCCTGAAGGGGGCCTACAAGGTGCTGTGGATGTGGGATGTATTCTGTCCTCTGTGTCCTTCTTCACACCTTCTGTCCATTCTTCATCTTTTGGAGGACATGGGCAACATCATTCCTGGTAATAATAGTCCAGATTCACGAGAGAGACCTCTAAGCTAGAAAAAAATCAAAAATGTTGGGTGGGGTAATTTTTTTTTTTAATATCTTGTTTTACTTGTAGTTAGACACAATACCTTTATTTTTATGTGGTGCTGAGGATCGAGTCCAGTGCCCTACATGTGCTAGTTGAGCGCTCTACCACTGAGCCACAACCCCAGTCCCTGGATCGGGTAATTTTTAATAATCTTAAAACCATCAAGAGCTGATTCAGCAAATGGAACTTACAGAGAGGACATTGAAAGAATGGAAGGACAAAGGCAGTTAGGCGTTCCCCCCTCGTTGGTGGGTTCTACACTGTTCCACTAAGCACAGCCATGGCCACTAGAGGTGGTATATTTTTCCACGGCAGTCTTGTTAATTGCTGCAGTCTGGCTGGGCACAATTCAGGAGCCACTTGTCAAAAAAAATGAACTTTATTTTTAGAACCACACACGCCACACCACACAGCTCTTCAGGAAAACATTCAGAACCCAACTGCCACCACTGGCTTCCCACAAGCCTCTCCACCTCCCACAATCCTCCTGCTCTTGAGGCCAATTGGCTGGGTCACGTGGGCAGAGCCAAAAAAAGTCCCCCAATGAGCAGCTCCATGGTCTGAAAGGGCAGGGAAACAGCCCAATGAACATCACCGCAGAGGAGCCAATCAGTTGGCAGCTAGAAGTTTGGTGGGGCCGCTGTGAGCCAATCATCAGGGGCAGCTGGAAGTTTGCTGGCAGCTGGAAGTTTGCTGGCAGCTGGAAGTTTGCTGGGGCCCCTTCGGCTGTGGCTCTCAACAGTTAATATCCAGTAAACACTCCAAAATTGATTCCTGGCCAGGAGGGTGGCTCTTTTAGAGTCAAATATTGACTGTAAGTGAGCAACCAATTCTAGAAATATAGGAAGCCAGTAAGTTGAAGAATAACCATCAGGATGGTAATACTGTGTGATTGTGTTAACATTTCAGGCCTTTTGTAAAGTTTCTTCCAAATCTAGAGTTTTCATTTGTTTGTTTGTTTGCTTTATTATCCAGATGGTAGACAACTCCTAGAGGGTGAATTTCAATAAATCATTTTTTTTTTTAGACTCTGCTATTTTATAGAAACTACACTGGTTATACCAGTGTTATGGTTTAGATGTGAGGTGCCCCCAAGGCTCATGTGTGAGACAGCACAAGAAGGTTCAGAGGAGAAATGATTGAATTGTAAGAGTCTTAACCCAATCAGTGATTTAGTCCTCTGTTAGGGATTAAGCCAGTGGTAACTGAAGTGGTGGGGTGTGGCTGGAGGAAGTGGGAATTGGGGTGTGACTTTGGTGCATATATTTGTATCTGAGTAGTGAAGTCTCTCTGCTTTCTGATCACCATGATGGGAGCTGCTTCCCACCACCACTCTCTCCTGCCATGATGTTCAACCTCACCTGGAGCCCTGATGAATGGAGCCAGCCTTCTATGGACTAAGACCTCTGAAACTGTGAGTCCTAAATAAACTTCTCCTCCTCTACAGTTGTTCTGGTCAGATCCTTTAGTCATAGCAGCAAAAAAACAACAACAACAAAAAAAAAAAAAAAAAAAAAAAAACTGACTAAAACACTGAGAATGTAAAAACTTACAGATCATGTTCAATGGGGAGAACTATATAAGCAAATAACCATATTATAAAGCATCACATGCAAAAATGCATTTGCCTCTTCTACAATATTGTAATATTCAACAGAGTGTATGAAAAGAGTCTTTGAGACTGCATTTATTCATCTACCTGGCCTTGGTTCTAAAGTTCTGGATTGGGTTCATACTTAACCCATATTACTTGACAGAAATACATGTGAATCAAAAGCAATGACAAACAACCTATATTTTACTGAACAGGACGCAGAGAGGACAGGGACCATGGGAAGAAGAAAGAAAGAAAAAGGAGCCAGAAAAGGGAAGGAAGGAAAGAAAGAAAGAAGGAAGGGAGGGAGGGAGATCCTCCAAATTAACCATTTGAGTAAGTCTATATGCTCATTAGCTGTAAAAGTAGCTATACTATATAC
Organism: Callospermophilus lateralis; assembly: GCF_048772815.1. Classification (NCBI taxonomy): domain Eukaryota; kingdom Metazoa; phylum Chordata; class Mammalia; order Rodentia; family Sciuridae; genus Callospermophilus; species Callospermophilus lateralis. The sequence goes on along the minus strand of NC_135305.1, from coordinate 16,948,889 downwards.
AGCGTTGGGAATCTTAAAGTATATAAGATTAAAATACATGATAACAAAGGCATAAAAATCAAGAAAGTGGTGAACAGAATTCACAATAAACCTCTAAAGAGCAATTAGAAATATATATTGAATCAACCTTGAGGAATGATTTATATACAATAAAATGTACCTATTTCAAGAGTACAATTAGATAATTTTTCACACACACACACACACACACACACACATACACACACAGAAAACCATATAACTACTGTCACAAGTAGATACAAAAGATATTTACATCTTCTCAAAAGATTACCTTGTGTGGATTCCATATATCCATTGAAGATTCCAATCTCTTATCAGCTCTCTATCCTTATAAAAATGAGATTTATCTTTTCTAGAATTTTATATGTGTGTAACTATAATTGATATATTTTTTGGTGTGCCTGTATTTTTTACTTGGCATAATAATCTTGAGATTTCCCAGTGCTGTTGCATGTATAGCTCACGTTATTCCTTTTCGTTGCTGAGTACTATTCCCTTGTTTGAAGGTAGCACAATTTGTTTAACCATTCACCTGCTGATAGACTTTTGTATTGCTTCCAGTTTGGAACTTATGAGTAAACCTGTCATGAACTCAGTATAAAAGTCTGGGTATGTATATATTTTCATGAGTGGACGGTTCACAGGGAAATCTACAAATAAACAGTTTTTAAAAGAAACACAAGTAGAAACACAGTCTCTCTGTTGTTGCCATATGCCAGGAAGCACTTCCTGTTGGTGCCCTTCCTTTCTCTTCTTGAAGTGCTTCCTTGGCCATTCTTTCTGAATATTCTTCCATGAGATGTGTACAATCAACTTGACTAGCTCCAGACATTTTTGTGTATGCATGACGACTTCTTGTTAATTTCCTAACATATTCCTTTATAATAGTCCGCAATTGTTTGTAATGGCCAACAGGAAAAAAAAATCATACACACAAAAGAGAATTCATAGGCAAAGAGAGAATTACATGGATTTTTTTTCTTTTTTAAAAAAAAATTTAATTGATTTTATTTTTTAAAATACATGACAGCAGAATGCATTACAATTCTTATTACACATATACAGCACAATTTTTCATATCTTTGTATATAAAGTGTGCTCCACGCCAATTCATGTCTTTATATATGTATTTTTTTTGCATTACAAGTCTTATTGTAACATATATAGTAATTTATATTACACAATTTTTCATATCTCTGTATATAAAGTAGCTTGACACCATCATACATGTTCTTTGGATAATGACGTCCATCACATTCTACCTTGCTCATTCCCTGCCTCCTCCCTTCCCCTCCCACCCTTCATCATTGCCAGACAATAATATGATCTTCAAATAATTATATTAAAAGAGCTATTAGAAAGTATAAAATGCAATCAACTTTCTTTGAAATTTTGTACTCCCCCCCCCCATACTGGGCCTTCTGAATATGCATGTATAAGTTCATATATTTTCCTTTTGAAACAAAAACAGATGAGAGTAGCCATCTGGGGCAAGGTAGACTGCCCTGAGGTGAATAATTGCATGGCTAGCTATGCTTAGATGGAATTGAGGGAATCATCTGCATCAGGACACCTGTAAGGCTTCTTAGAACTCTGCAAGGGATTCTGAGATTGTCGAGACATGCTACTAAATCAGTCAGGGTCACTCCAGGTGAACTGGGCTGACTATCAAATAATCACACAAATGCAGAAAGGACCTTTTCTCGGGGTCTTTCGGTGATGGCTCCTCAGCCCCAGCTCCCACAAGGGAAGCAAGAGAGGCAGACAAGAGAGATAAAGGAGCACGTTCTGGAACCCTATTTATTGAGAGGAGCCATTTGATAGAACATTCTGCCACACCACAACCAGTGTGACCAAACTAGCAGTTTCTGGCAAGAGGCAATGGGAGATTAGAAAAAATTAAGAGTCACACACACAGATTTTGAAGATAAAACAGCTAGGGTCAGGTGGAATACTGCTCTCTGGTGGAGAAGCAGGTCTTAAGAATTACACCAGCAATTTTTATTATATATGTCTCTAAATCGGATTAAAGACTATGCAAGAATTATTCTTTGTATTTATGAAAGTTACAGAGTTAGCAACAGTATGCAGCTATTTCCTTAGTTACATTCTAAGTTGCCATGTGAAATGTTAGGAGCATGGTATAGCTCTCAAGAAAGTCCACTGTTTAAAGTTACTAATTCGCTGGTAGATTCAGGAGCAGCAGAACTGGAACTGGTGAAAAACTGTGGTACTCTTAGGAAGGAAGTTCCTTCATTCTCAGGAGCTGCCATACCTGAGAATAAGGTTGAAGCTGATAAGACTCTAGCATGGAGAACATCTCTATAGCAATCAGGCATCCTGTGCCTTTGCACAGAAACTTTTCCCAGTCACCAAGTATGCCACAGCCATGAAGTCATCAGGGAACCAGACATTGGTCTCCCAGTCACTGTCACCGCTTTCTACAACATTTTTTTTTTTTTTTTAATATTCCATCCAAAAAAAGTAAGGGGTTACATGGATATTTTTACAAATCAAAAGAGTTTACAAAAATCATGAACAATATACATTTTTCAAGATATGAAATATTCTACCTTTTCCCAAGAGTTAAATTTTTTTTTTATTTTACAAAAGAAATGTTATTCTACTTTATTATTATTATTATATGCCGTAGTCTGGCTGGGCACAAATCACGAGCCACTTACAGCTTTGTAGATTCAAACAGCAACTCTTTATTCCCGATCTCACACCGGCCGCCTACAAACACGTTCTGGGGAAATCCACGTTCTCTGCCCAAATCCACACCTTTATTTATTTATTTATTTTAAGTAATGCTTTTAAGATTAACTAGGCTTCGAATGACACAATCTTTCCTCCTTCATGAAGGCATCTTAACCATCTTCAATTTAACCTTTTAAAGCCTTACAATTATCATCTATACTGTACTTTTAAATGTATTTTTTCACCACCTACAGCTTCACTCTTTTAAACAAGGCTTAGATTCTGTTTAAATTGCTGAAATGTTAGTTTACATGACTGTCCTTCAACCAAAGGCCTTTTTTACTCCATTAAGAAGCTTTGTCTCAATCTGCCATGTACAAATACCTTTTACTTCTTTCTTCCTTTCTCAAGCTTTTAAAGTACAACTTTTTACTTTACCACACAGAGATTATCTCATCTAGAAACATTTCTTTTTCTTTTAACCTTCCATATTAAAATATATTTTCACATCTTGAATCTTTTTATATCTCTTTTTAAGCCATTAACCCTTTTTATAAATTCACATTCTGAAACAACTCTTATAAAATTTCTGATTTAGACAAATTACTCCACTTTAATAAGATGAAATACTTTCATGTTTTTTATGGTACTATAATACTGTAATTGAAACCCAACTGAAACTTTTTATACTCTTTGTATATAAATTACACATGATAGAATCTTAACTCTTAGTAACCTTGTTTTAGCAAAGACACAGACCAAAGCAATATTAAACATTTTTCCATTCACCAATTTATGAAAACACACATAATGTTTAAGTATATTACCTTATGGAACTTAATAAGAGTACTTGATTTCCTATTTAGTGGTTGATATTTTAACATTTTAGCTTTGTAAATTAATCAGATGTCTGTAAAAACCAAGATCTTAGACAAGTGTAGTAAACAGAACTAGCCATCTCTTTCTTATTGAAGAAAAATCCTTCTACAGGATACCATGGTGGTCCCATTGATATACTTAATAACTCGTCTTTAAAAAGCCATGGGCTACATTTTTGTATTGTATCAACATATGCCCTAGCTGTTCTTGGTCTTACTGGGGTGCCTCCTTCTTCTAACAATTTCTCTTCCTCGGGGGTAAACAACTTTAAACCTTGAGTCAACCATTTTCCCCGGTTTGCCTGAGAAAGTTCTAGGAACAGGCAACTTGAAATAAAAACAAAATAAATCAAAATAAGAACACATTGTTTTTGAAATGGTCACCCATTCTTTTGCTCTCCTTCAGGGGCGAGTAATTTCACTTACCTTCAAGTTTTAGACGTTCCCCGTACGAGCCACCAAATGCCGCAGTCTGGCTGGGCACAAATCACGAGCCACTCACAGCTTTGTAGATTCAAACAGCAACTCTTTATTCCCGATCTCACACCGGCCGTCTACAAACACGTTCTGGGAAAATCCATGTTCTCTGCCCAAATCCACACCTCCACTGGGCTTCTTTCTCCCAGATATATTCTGAATCCCGTGAGAACTCAAGGGGAACTCAGGCAGCAGGATACGCCCTGTTCCCAGCAGGAATAATCCTAAACCCGGAACGCCCTAAACTCGGATTATCCTAAACGGGGAACACCCTAAACACGGATCTGCCCTGGTCCTTGAGCAAGGTCACCTTCCAGGAGTCCTTCCACTAAGAAACATGGGGGTACGCTGGCAAGGAAATTGTCATACCTACTTGGCTAATGGCTCCCAGCAATTATACACATTATTTACTTTACTTATAACATTACTCAAATATATAATAATTTAACCTCCCCAAAATGCATGACTTGTTTTAGTGAACCTACTTTGGATCCTACTCACCATTAAACTTTTTTTTTTTTAATTATCACAAATTATTTATACAGCAATCCTAGAATATTTCCAGAACTTATTGCTAATAATTCATATGTGTGTGTGTTGTGTGTGGGTGTGTATTTTATATTTTAGTTGTAGTTGGACACAACACCTCCATCTTTCATTTTTATATGGTGCTGAGGATTGAACCCGGGGCCCTGCACACACCAGGCGAGTGCTCCACCGCTAAGCCATAACCCCAGCCCAGTACTTATATTTTTTTAATCTGGAAAATTTCCATCCTCAAACTTTTGGCAAAGATACTACTATCAAAGATTGCTGGAAATTATTATTAAAAAGAAAAATTTTGGTTTTTTTTAACAACATGGGGATTTAATCTGTACATGTGTAAGACAACTCATTTTTAGTGGTCTTCTGACAAACTTTGAATATTTTCTTTGTATTTTCTGCTTACTTTTCCATCACTATAAGCCCCTGTCTTCATTCCCAAATTCTACCACTTGGGCCCCAGTAGAATCTAAAAACCTACCCTCCACTAATTTTCACTAAATAATTACAATTATCCCTCAAGTCCTAATAAGACAGTCTTATGGAATTAAAAGACATAGGACTTAAAAACAGCATACTACAGGGACACAGCCACATCAATGTTTATAGCAGCACAATTCACAATAGCTAGACTGTGGAGTCAACCTAGATGCCCTTCAGTGGACCAATGAGCCCACGAGGGCTCTGACCTCATCAGTGCATTAACACTGAATGGACTCCTGGGAGGTGTGAGAACTGTGGGCAGATGGGGCATGGTTGGAAGAAGTAGTTAACTGGGGCTGGGGGCATGACTTTGGGGACGATATCTTGTCCCCGGCCCTTTCCTCCCTTTCTCTCTCCCTCTCTTCTGTCTTTACCCGCTGAGCTGAGCTGCTTCCCTGTGACATGCCTTCTGCCACGATGTTCTGTGTCACTCCAGGTCCAAAAAATATAACCCGCCATCCGTGGGCCAAAATATTAGCCAAAATAAACATATGCTCCTCTCAGTGTTCTTTTCAGGTATTTGGGTCACAGCAACAAAAAAGCTGACTAATAGCTGTGAAATTAAAATAATACACTCAGAGATGAGAGGTTAGAAAATCAACGCAGCCTTCTACGACTGTGGTCAGCAGAGATGGCAAGAAACAACTAGAGCCAAGGAAAACAAGATCATTAAAATAAAATCACGAGGCAAGACGATAGTCTGCCCTGTTGTAAAATATCAAGAACTGTCCCAGATAAGGAGGAGAAGATTGCAGGTGGGGAGGCACAAGATGTCACTGTCACCTTTACTTTGTTAGCATAGCAAAAATCACACCCCAAGGTGGAGACTTGAGATGGCAATGAAACCTAAAGAGACAGGAGGGAAAAGAGAGGAGGTGCCGCTAGGTTGTCACCTCTACAGGGGATGACAGGAAGAGAGCGGCGGGTCCCAGCCAGCGGCAGACACTATAATGGCTTTGCCTCTCTCTCCTTTGCTTGAGTTGGCCTGGGATTTCTGACTGCTGCCTGCTGCCTGCTGCCTCCCTCCTGCTTGAACATAGCAGTAAAGACTCTTGTTCCTGTCTCACCTGTGATTCTCCTGATAGCACAGAAGCCAGGGGGGTGATAACACTGGACACCTCCAGGTGGACCTTTTCCCAAATGCCCCGTCTTCATTCCAAAATTCCACCCACTTGGGCCCTAGTAGGATCCAAAAACCCACCCTCCACTAATTTTCACTTCAAGTGTCAGCAAGAAAAGGTGTAAAAATCACTTACCTCCCATAATTTTCAGTCCTTCAAAACATGTAATTCCAAAATAAGAAATGTAATGAAATAATAATTTTTAAAAAGCCATCATTTCCTTGATTTATTGTGAATGTATGTAGACTGATCTCTGGACTCAGGAGCTGTTTTCCACGTGTTCAGTTCAACTGACCTGGAATAAAGAAAATAGGCCTACCCATTTCTCTCTCTCTCCCCCCGCCCTCCACCTCCTTCTTTCTTCAAAAAGAAAAGAAAGAGGCTTATTTTGGTTCCAGTTCTGAAGGTGAAAGGTCAAGGGCACCTGGTGATGGCTTTCACGCTGGTGATCCTCCGATTATTGGTGCTCCCTGCTCCCTGACCTGTTGAAGTATGACATTAGAGAAGCACATGGGGCAAGCAGATAAATCAGGGTTTATAAAGGGGGCGAAGGGGGCCATAACTGGTCTCCTGGTATCCCTAGACGGGGATGTTTTGCTGTCCTCAGTTCCTTTGTTCTCCTGCTCTCTAGCCCTTATCTCACCCTCCTGTGACCATGAGGGGGCCCAGGAGAAGCAGATGGGCTGGAGGGGCCATGGGTTGGAGTGATCTGGGCAGGAAGGGGGCATAATCAACAACTCCCTGGAGACAGTGACAAACCCTGAGACAGGTTACCTTAGTGACAGGTTGGAGCTGGGGCAGGTAATCTTGATAAGGGTGGGGGAAGGGCTCTGAGGGAATTAACATTTCAATTCATCTATTCTCTGGATTCACCCTTGCCTATCTTCCTGTCTAATTCTGGCTTCACTGGCAGAGTCCCGATTTGGCCTGGAGACACAAAGGGACAGGGAGTGTGCATGTGCATGTCAGTCTCTGGTTCTCTCTTTTTATTTTCTGTAGTACTGGGGTTTGAACCCAGGAGAACTCTCCCACTGAGCTATGTCCCCAGCCCTTTAAATTTTTTTTTATATTTTGAGATGAACTTCCAAATTGCCCAGGCTGTTCTCAAACTTAACTGTCCTTCTGCCTCAGCCCCCTGAGTAACTGAGATACAGCATTGTGCCACAGCACCCCCACCTTCTTACATGGCCCATGGGGCTTCACTAAAATGACCTTATGGAATCCTAATTACCTCCCAAATGTTTCACCTCTAAGTACCATTAAACACCATGGTAAGATTAAATTTCTACCCTTGTAATACTGCACAATGGGAATTCAGTGTCAAAATGTGAAGTTTTGGGAGAGGCTCAGATTACAACAGGATCCCGCCCCCCACCCCCAAACTTGGCCACCTTGCCAAGGAGGAGGGGGTCTAAGTCCAGTCACATTTGTACTTGCAAACAGCTAATCAGAGAAATTAAGAAGGCAACTCTTCTCTAAGAAACTCGCCCCCCTCTTTCATAGACCTGTATTCCTTGATAGGATATTAAAATGTGAAACAAAAAAAATGCCTGACGGTCATCAGCTGCTATGGCCCCAGCTGAACATAAACAATTTCACAGAATATTAACATCAGATGTGGACTGACCTTGACTGTGAATGGAGACAAAAACAAGACATTTCTGCAATCATGTTTGAACAGATACAAAAACTAAGAAGCTATGCAACCAGATACACAACCAAAACATTCCCGTGTGAGTAACTGCTTTGTCTCCAGGGACAATCTGAGCCCCTTTCCAATCCTTCTGCTTTGTAGATAAAAACCACCATACTAAATCCCTGAACTGTCTCCACTTTCTGATAGTACTCCATCTTGAGCAAACTACCAGCTCTTGAACCCTCTCATGAAAGACCACCCAAGTCCACACTCTCCAACCAGCACCTTTCCACTCCTTTTCCAGGATGCTGTGTATTTCCCCTAGTGTGTGGTCTTGAAACAGCTAGCATGCTAAGCACCCCTTTGCTACAAGGTATATTTATGGTGGTCTGACCGGATGGGCCTCTCCAGGTGCGACCAGATCCATTCTGCTGTAAACTGAGAGCTTTAACCCAGCAAGAATGTCCTCACCTACGATTCTGGTCTTCCCTGATGGTGGCCACCTTTGCCTAACATAGCACTGAGTATTTTGAGCTGGATCTGAACTCTGATTATTTGGTGGGAGCTCTTCAGTGTTGGATTTATTTTATTTGTGTTCCTAGACACAACTTCTCTCTGGACTCTTCTTGGCTGTTTGGTCATATTTTTATCTTTCTTTGGTGAAAAGACACTTAGTTTTCTAAAATGTGCTTCTGTTTTATGGTGATTATCCACTGTCTCATTTTTCTTTAACAGGAAAAGCCTCTGAAAGAGAGAATATGCACAGGCCCAAAGAGCCCATCCACCTGGTGTTCCCAAGGGCAGAGGAGCTGCAAAGGTCTCCCGGGACCTCTCCCTTTTGCTATAAATTTTTCCTTAGGTCGCCATTTCAAAAACCTTCGAGACTTCAAGAATTCTACTTCATTTTTTTTTCTTTTAATTTTTATCTTCCTAGAAGTGGGAGGGTTCATTTATGATGAAATCTTTGGCCAGGTTTGGGAAGTGTGCGATTTCATAAGTGAAATCGAATCATTCTAATCAGTCTCGAAGTCTCCTTACTCTGAAACTGCTTCCTCCGGCCAGACACCTGCTTTGCTGTGGAGCCCACCTGTGCACCTTTCTTATTTTTCTTTCTTTCATTGTCATGAGCATGCTGTGTCATTGTCATAGACCAGACATGTCTGTGTCTGAACCAAGGCAAAGGCAGAGAGCAGATATGGATGCAAAGAGTCACTGTATGTGGTCAGATAAGATTAGGAACAAGCTGAAGAACTTGTTTGGGGTGCAAAGCTGTTGAAGTGCAAGAATTGATTCTAGGTCAAGTTTGGATGGACGGCAGCTTCCCTGTGTCCCTTTGGAGTAGGTCTTGCGCAGTCACCACAGGCAGGAGAAACCTCACTCTGCTAGAGCCTGCAGACAGAGGTTCCGAGGCTTATCACTGAGGCCGTTTTCCTAGACAAGGTTCGTGATGAGTGACCTGCTGATGGGGTCAGGGTGCCGCTGTGTCTACTCTTGGGGTACCCCCCCTTTTATGTATTGCAAGTGAGGGGTTTGCATCTCTTGATGGTCTGTTGTGTTTGATAAGCTCGTGGGCCTGATTTTTCTATTGAGTTTGATACACTTGGTGAATCCATTAATTAATTAACCCATTAATTAGTTTTGATTTAATTTGATAAGTCATGTGTGAGTCCAGGGTCAGCCTGAGTTGTTTTATCACAGTTGATTTTTGTGCCATATGTCTGCCATCATGGCAGGTAATTTCTTTGTTTAATTCCATCCTATGAACCTTTGGAAATATGAATTTTATATCTTCTTGTATGTAGTCTGGGCCATGTGGGAATAATAAAGTGTTTATGTAATAATTCCTCTTGTTTTCATAGGCATCTATGTTTGTACTGTGTTCTGCCTTAAATTTTGTTCATGTGCTCTTCATTGGGTATGCCTTCCGTGATGGAGAGTATGGCCTAATGGCTAGCGGTGAGTTGGAAAGTACCATCACAATTTGGAAATGATACCTCAATGTCATCTATGGTCTAGTGAATTTAAAGAAATCGTATGCTCCACATTTTATTTGTTTGTCATAATGAGTCCATTGCCGCTGCAGAGTAAAGCGTGGGGCATATGACTTCCCTCCGAGACCGTCTTTGTTAGGCTTCGGGAGCTGCCTAGAGTGTTCACCTGAGTCCAGGGGTAGTAATGGAATCCATGGTGGGATTCTTCCAAGATGATTCGGACTTTTATTTGTCCTAGAAGGTTAGTACCATTTAAATGTATCCAAATCTATAATCACATATTTATCCACATTTTCTTCCCATTTTGCAACTTCAAAATGTGTAGTTCATGGAACTGTGTGATGGGAGATCAAATTCTTGGTTTCTCTTAATATTGTGTGTTACTCCAGGCATGGTGGCACACACCTGTTATCCCAGCATCTTGGGTGGCTGAGGCAGGAGGATCACAAGTTCAAAGCCAGCCTCAGCAACTTGGTGAAACTCTGAGCAACTTAGTGAGACCCTGTCTCTAAATAAAATATAAAAAGGGCTGGGGATGTGACTCAGTGGTTAAGTGCCCCTAGTTTCAATCCCCAGTACCATATATATAAATACACACATACACACACACACACACACACACACACATATGTGCAGTGTGTGTGTGTTATGTTGTAATGTGTTTGATTACAGAAAAGTAATGTCTGCGTTGTATGGAAAGGATTTTTTTCTGCCAGGAAATTATAAGTTTTATTTTTATAAAAGAAGTCTTTGATTTGTACTCTTTGTGCTGCATATAGGTCATGAATTCTTAGGTGTCTTTGTCGCTGTGTGAAAAATGTGTTCCACAGTGGGTAAGGTCAACCTTAGCTTAAAGCATAGCAGGGTTGCTCGTAATTCTATGTATTTAGTGTTGGAATATTTATACTGTCAAACTCTCATGTATTTCTGCTGTAGTTTGACTAGTAGTGCATCCTGGCATGTGAACTAAGTTAGGCCTAGGGCCAGCTGTGTCATGCCTGGTGTGACCCTGTAAGGTGCCACGTCCCTATTCCTGATTGTATGAATAGGTTTGGTTGTGTGACTATGGTAGGAGGATTCTGTATCTCCAGTCTAACTCTGCAGTGACTGCATGTGCTAGGTTTTTAACAATATTTTCCTGGTATCATGGGATCTTTGTCTGCCCTTGCCAAGCAGCATTGGTCTGACTGATTCATCATAGGGTCAACTCCAGTGCAGAAGAACAGGAAACCTGGGACTCCTGCTTGCGAAGTGGTAAGCACACCTGGTTCCATAGATCCTTGCTGATGTTGGAAGTCTATGTGTGTGTTCTTCTGGTGGCTGAAAGTTAGGATAGATAATGGTAATTAGAAGTCAGTTTTTCATGTTGTTTGTTGTGTATGTTGTGTTGTCAGTGCTAGTGTTGTGGTTACGCTATTATTCTTATCCCCATCATCCTCATAAGCATCATGGTCAGTTCTGTCCTGCATGAGTCCCTGGTGGTACCAGAACTCATAGAATAAATTTATTAGCCCTTTATAGGAATGTGTAGTGAGATTCATGCATGTAGTGCTTATTGGATTTACATAGGACTCTGTGTGGGATTGGCGTGCATGTGTGTATGTGTGTTTTGTATATCTTGTGTCCTAGTGCCATTTTATATAAATTTATGTGAGATTTGTATACTACTTATTCTCCTTATATTTGTCCAATGAGAGGACTATGATTGTGTTATATTGTTAAAGTTGTATTGCTGTATGGACAAAATTCAGGCTCATCCCATCCACACGTGTCCTCTATGCATTCTGATAAATCATGATGTCATGCATAGGCAAATTCCTTCCATCCCTTTGCTGTCTGAATGGCTTGGAAGAATGGCTTAAAGCACTATTTTATATCTATGTTATAAGAACAAAAAGATCTGGTGGTGACAAAGGCTTCTCTCTTTCAAAATCTTCCATGATATAGTTCTTTCACTAGTCTTATTGTAAACCATGTCATCAGCAAGGATGTATAAAGGTATATGCTTTGCAAGCCCTGAGGTAGTAGGGGGACTTTCTCATCCTTGATTGTGGGCTCCCTGTGTGGTTTAAGTATCTTAAGTGTATTTCTTTCTTCTATAATATTAGTAAGGTTATTAAGTATGTTTTTTAGTCTCTGATAACAAGACAATATTTAGTGCTATTTACATAACATGAAATAGCAAGGCAAACATAAGACCATCAGCATTAAGTTAAGATCATCTGAACAGTTAAATTCATCCTCCAAGTCTGCACATATCGGATCCCCAAATCAAGAGATCATAGGCAATTCATGCAAATGTAAGTTTCCATTCTGTCCTTCACAAAGACTGACCTGTGTCAGTTTAGAAATATATTCAATCAAATAAATGAGGAGCCAGGATAACTCTGGCAAGTCATAAACTTCAGAGATTTCTGCTAAACCTTGGATATTGCTATAGGCTGCCATCAACTCAAGAAGTCTGGGTATATTCCAGTTACCAAATGCTGGTGTGATATTAACGTTGGTGCTACCAACAGTGTCCTTCAGTTGTGGGATATGAGTTGTCTCACCCACCAGAGTTGTTTTTGTTTGAAGATTTATTAAGGTGAGAGGAGAACAGATCAATCAGGATGCATGGAGGTGATGGTGGTTGTGGTGGACCTTCACAATTGGTCTAATAAGACATCACATCTCACCAATAGTTTCTGTGACACAAAGGTCTAGTTGGTACATTTGCTGCAGTGATGTTTATGGATGCTGCAAGTGGGTGCCTATGCATGTGGAGTTAGAGAGTGTGCTGGTGGTAGGTGCTGAGGTTCAGACAGTGCCTGGGCACAATACCTCCTTTGTAGACAAAATAAGTAATAGGATGTGGTAGCTATGGTGGCACAGATAATTCAAAGTTGAACAATGATGATGATAAGTGTAAGAGGCTAATAGTTCTGTTTTGTTTTGTCTGAGCTTGGATATTACTGCTCAGACATAAATACCTGTTATAATTATATTCCGAGTTTAAGTTTTGCATTCTTCATATCCCTGTATTGACCTTCATATCTCATGCCAGCTTACCTTCTGCTTCCTACCAGTCTGAATGCCCATGTGTACAGTTAATATCTCTTTTTGCATGTGAATCTTTCTTAATTGCCCATTTTCTCCTTCTCCTTTTATTTTAATGTTTGTCATGTTGGGTATTTCCCAGGTGTCTTTCTCTCCTTTTCTATAGGAGTTATAGGTGGGAGTGAATATTGGTAGTTATTATCTCCACCCTTCACTAATTTCAATTTTGATATTTTATCCTCTGCCCTTGAACTTCATGCTAGTGTATCTACTTGGTTATTGTATTTAGTTGTGTCCGAATCACCCTTCTAATGTACTTATTTATGTGTTGTCATCCTGATGCTAAGCTTTGGTGAGGCTTCATGTAATTATTTCCAATACTGACATGACCATAGGTCTTTGTATCTATTTTAAAATTGTTTTGTGTCCATTTGTGTGACCACAGGGCTATCCCATTTGCAACTGCCCATGAGTCTGTAAATATATAAATCCTGGATTGTCTGATGGTGAGTACCACCACTATGAGTTCTGCATGTTGTATAGACATTGAAATACCTTTCTCCACGAGGACCACGTTGTCCTGGATTCTGAGGGTGCTGCTTTCTGTTTCATTTTCCCTTGGGCCAAGGAGACTGGGCCATCTGTAATTCAGGCATTATGGAGGTTATTTGACCAGGTGGGACACTCTATCCTATATTAGCATGGATTCGTCCTGCCCTTGGAATGAATTCTGGTGAGTTGATCTCCATCTTACTTCTCTGTGAGGAGCCTAGGCCGGCTGTTTCCAAGTAATAATCAATTTGGATCCTTTTGGATACCTGCCAACTCTTTGGGACTAAACAATCATTCGCCTGATTGTAATAGGTCTCCCATCAGTCAGAGGCTCATGTGAAATCCTCTGAGTTTCTTGTGATTTCATACATAGGATTTAATATAATGTTTAGACAAGGTTTATGCTCTCTCCAGTAACCAAATAGTCCTGTCAGCCTCTGTGCTTCTTGTGTAAATGTAGATGTCCCTATTTCCATAGTTTTTGTCTGTCACTGTTGATGATATTTGTCCACCATATGATGATCATATAACTCCTAAAAACTCACATGTGGTATCAGGTCTTATTGTCTTTTCTTCATTTATTGTCTACTCCCTGTTTCTAAGTTCATTTATTGTTTCTTTTCTGCTTCTTGTTTTTTCTGTGATTTATCATTTTTATATTATCTATACAGAATAAAATCAATGAGTCATAATTAGCTTGATGAACTTTGGAGGATAGTATGGAATGAGCCATTCAAATAGCCTTTGGGAGTCTCACAAATAGATATTGTCTGCCTTCCCATATAAAAGTGGTCTGTATTTGGGCTGGGGTTGTGGCACAGTAGAGCATTTGTGGTAGAGCACTTGTCTCATATGTGTGAGGCACTGGGTTCCATCCTTAGCACCACATAAAAATAAATAAAGATATTGTATCCATCTACAACTAAACCAAAATTTTTTTAAAAAGTGGTCTATTCTTGGCTTTCTTTATGTATAGGTATTGCAAAGAACATATCTGACATGTCAATTGTCATATAGAATTTTCCATTATATTATGTCATTTTATGGATGGCTTCTTCTACATGTGGTAAAGCACCTGAGTTGTTTGAGAGATACCTTGTTTAGGTATCTATAATTACTATTAATCTGTATGACCCCTTAAGTTTCATAACTGGCCATATTGGACTATTAAAGTTCTTACACTTACCACATACTATTGTATTTTACTTGATTAATTCCATTATTTTACTGTAATTTCTTTATGTCTACTCTTTAATGGGTATTGTTTTAGACATGCTGTCACCAGGGTGGGGGTAGGGGTGATGGGTGTTATCTACACATTTGTTATTCTACAGTTCATAATTTTTATGTGTTTTCTTCTCTTTAAGTGAGAAATGCATGTTTACTTCTATTGGTTTACTATTAGAGCATAAAATTTTTGCTCTGGATGGGCTGGCTCAGGTTATTTTGCCACCCAATTTTTCTTTTTCTGTGAGACTATTACATTTGTTAATTAATTTCTTTAATTAGGTTATCTGTGATCCTGTGTCTATTAAGAAAGTGTGTCTTTCTATACTTTCCTAAATTTTTATTATCCCCAAGTCCTATGAAGATATTTTTATCCTGAAGCTTTTCTTATTTTTTTTAAAGAATCACCATGTACCTCTTATTCATTTTTTGTATGTTTCTTTATTGGTTTCTTGGAAGAAATAAATTCCTTCTCTGAAAGTTGTTTCTAAGTTGTGGGTTATATTCCTGGAATGGTGATGGTGTTGAGTCGTTTCTAGGTCTGTTATAGTTCTGTTTGTCTGTTGTGATATGTTGTTTGTCTTATAAGTATTTGATTTATTGAATCTTCTAGTGTTGAATGTGAAAATTTTTTTTTTTGGCTTGTGATGGTCTGATTTGAAGGTAATTTGGATACAAATGTTATCCTGTGTGACCCAGATAGCCCTAATGACAATTTGAATGTCTGTAACTGGTCATGCCTGTTCTGGAAGCCTGCTAATGCACATGAATGAGAATTTCAGATGTTCTGGTGTATCTATTAGGAATACCTTCTTTATCACATTTGTTGCTGATACTTCAAATGGTGTTGCATATGTCTTTGTCTGTTTTTTATTTTTTGACATTGCTAAGATTGTTAATTTTCTGGTATTTTTAAGTGCTTGATCTAGATGTGTTCATTTAAAATTACCCCCAAATTTTGTGGGGTCACAGTGAGGGTTTATAGTTCTTCACCTTATTGCTATCCAGTCCCATAATGACTGGACTTTGGGCAGTTACTTGTGAGCCATAGTACCTCATCATTTAGATATGTATTTTCTGATAAGGAGTAATAAGCTCATTTTAGAGCTGCTTAAGGCTATAATATATGCATTACTGTCTAGGCATGCTGGGTTCATTGTGTCTGATCAGCAAAGAATTGAACAGAACACAAAAATAGCAAGCAAGAAGCAGGTTTATTCAAAAGCAACAGGGATATAGAGATAGACTTCTCTGAAGAGAAGGGGCCCCAGAGCTGCTAATCTGGTGGGAGACTTTTGACCTGTTCTTTTCATGATCGCTGGAATTTCCTCCTTTCCTTATCTCTTCCCTGTTCATGCTCTTCGCACCATTATTGGACCCCCCCCCCCCCCCGCCTGGCTTAGGAGCGTAAGTATGGAAGTGTCTGGCTGACCGGGTGCCCCGCTTGTGTCCCAAGCACTGTCAGCAGGAAGTTGACCTCATCATAAGACCTTCTCCAGGCTCCTTTGTTCTCTCTCTTCCTCTGACCTCCTCACTCAACATCTTGCCCTGGATGCCTGAGCCCTTCTCCGTCTCCCTCATCTGCTCTTGCATTCCACTGGTGTATAAGCCAATCAGCATCTGCATAAAGACTGTCCTACATTTTTGCAATCCTGTCCTGGTGTATTCCCTATCTTTTACGGCTTTCTTGTTCCTGGTTATAATCTATTACTGTTTTTCTACTTATAATGGATCATGTTGCATCAATCCTTCCCCAAGGGTCCAGGATTCCGAGGACAGGTCATGTGGTCCCAGGAGGTCATCTGTTGTGGTATCTGCATGTATGTAACACCTGAATACTTTAAATTCCCATTGTTCACCCTTATGTCCATTTTGATAAGACTAAACAAAACAAACAACCCCCCCCCCCCGCCCCAAATACTGCAGGTACCTCTTCTATTGGTGTTCTCTATATTAATAGGTTTACATTTTTAGGATTCTTTAAATCTAATTTTATATCTTTTGAGGCTGCTATTGAAAACTTTCTTTTAACATCCTTCTCTGTTGGGTACCATCGATCCCTGGAGGCAAGCTCCATTTTAGGGCATTTCCTTTTTACTGTATCCTTTCTCTCTCATCCCAGAGGTAACATGTTTCTTAGCTAATTTTCTTGCCCACTCAAATAATCTCTTAGTAGAGTATAACTCTATAGTCCACCTTACAGATAAATAATCACAGATGTGTAATATGAGGTTTGCTTTTCTTTCTGCTGCTTTGTATTTTGTTGTTGTTGTTGTTGTTGCTGACCAGTTTCTATGAGATGAGACCCTGCAATTTAGACAATCTGCCTTTCCACCTCTCCAAAATCAATTCCTGGATCTGCAGGGATCAGGGAAGTGCCCTCCTTATAGTGACTGAGCTAGGTTTCACCCCAAATGGCTTGATGTGACACAGTCTTTGAATTGCAAAGTGAGCTTTTAGTCTCTGTTCACAAGTCTTTGGTATGGGTGGAAAATTTTATCTATATTGCCAAATGACATAGTTTATCTGAAAAAAAAATTGTGTTCTTCCAATTATTTTGCCAATGATTTGTTTACTTATTGGGTTCTTTCTTTAACAAATGGAATCCTGCCAGCTACACCAATTGTCATGAGGGTGCTTTGTCATTAACATAGACCAAACAAAAATTTTGAGTCTTTCTACAATATCATAATTTATAGAATAACAATAAATTCACAAGGATACCCCACTTTCATCAGGGGCAGTTCACTGAATACTTGTGGGTCACCTGGTAGTCATAAGCTGTGCAATCCCAGGTTCTTTTATTCCAATTTCTAATATGTATAACACTTAAGTCACAGATCACCACACTTCACACAGTTAGAGCTGCTTAAGGCTGTAATATCTGTATTACTGTCTAGGCATGCTGGGTTCATAACAGAAAGGCTATGAAAGGGTTAAAGTGACCAGAGGTTCAGAAGGGGTTCAGAAGGCTGAAGGAGAGCAAAGGCAGAGAGCAGATATGAATGCAGAGTCACTGTAGGTGGTCAGATAAGATTAGGAGCAACCTGAGGAACTTATCTTATTCAGGGCACAGAACTTCAAAGCACAGAAACTTATTGTGGGACAAGTTTCTGGATGAGGGACAAAAGGTCCTCAACAAAGGGCAGTTCCACCATGTCAGCTTGAGATATTAAAGTGGGACTCCTGGGGTCCTCACTTTGCTAAAGCCAGATTTTTGCTGAGGCCATTTACCTGGGCAAGGTTCCTTCGAGTGACCAGGTGATGGGTCAGGGTGCCTCTCCTTTTAGGAGTCTGCAGTGAGGGTGTTGTATGGTATGGTGGCCTGGTGTTTTTGATAAGCTTGTGGGCCTGGTTTTAGCAATATGAGTGATACACCCATGCATTCATGTGCTTCTGATTAATTGGATGAGTTCACAGGTGGTCATTCTTATTAGCACGATTAATTTATTTATCAGTCTGTGCCTTATGGTGGCGCCAGGCAGATGGTTGTTGTTTATTTACACAAACAAGGTGGGGAGTCACTCCACCTCAGCACTGCAACTCAAAATGGAGTCACTTAGGGCAAACTATTGTTTACTGCGAATCCTGGAGTAACAGAGCAGAGCACAGTCTGCCCCCCACACATCCCTCCTTCCTTTCTTCTTTCCTTTTTTTTTTTTTAAGCGCAGGAGTAAAATGAACTATTTTTATTTAGTCACCTATTTATTTGTTCTTAAGCAACAAGTAACAATCATGTCTATTTATGGTGTTTAGCAGATACTCATGTACCTATCTTTCCAAGTGGCACATTTTCATAGGGCCAATTTGGGATTACAGTGGCCACTTCTAGAAAACTTTGATATGAATAAGATTGTTCATTTGAAATGCTCCTTGGAACATCTTTTTAAATTCCATCTTGCTGAAAGCCTGCTAGAAGCAAAGCGAAATTCCAACTGTCCAATGGTGTGCTTTCTTTTTTAGTGTAAGGAGGCTTCCAGACACAATTCACACTCTAAAATTACCTCTCTCAAGGACCCTTTAAGACCACTGAAAACTTTTAGAATTTAAAACAGATTCTCATGACTCCATCTGAATCCTGCTTTCCTTCTTGTTTGCATGATTCCTTTCCTTTTCCAGATTTCAATTGGTATGTACAATTCAAACCCTGATCATATTCAGATCCTTAGACCATTTTAAAAGGCTTTTCAACCCCCAGGGTGGGAAGAAAAAGCTATGTTGAAAAGCTAAGAATTGTACTGGCAATTGTCTTAGATGACAACTTTCTAATATGATACATGTTCAGTATACATTTGAATTTATAAAGAGTAGAGGTTTATTTAGCTGACAGTTCTTCAGGACCAGGATTCTAATAGTATGACACTGTATTTGCTTGGCATCTGGTGAGGTCCTACCTAGTGTTTCCTAAGGTAAAGAGGTCATCTCAAGTTGAAACACACCCAAACAGATTTTGGTAAGACCCAGAAGATAATAAACTTGGTTTAAAAAATAGAATTGACATAATTCTGAAAAGGATTGGCAACTTAATTTTTAAAAAGAAATTTAAAAAATTTAAACAAAGACATCTGTCAATATTTTAAATACAGGGATTATGGGAAAATTAATAACCCCATCCTCACTAAAGGGGGATATTAAACTTATAATATGTGTTGTCTTTTTTTTTTAATTCCATCTTGCTAAAAGCTTGGCGTTCAAAAGAAAAAAATAGGAGGTGGGTATAATTGTGAGTTAAACTAAAATAAATCATAATATCATTCCAAAGCCACTTTACATATACTCTTATTCTGTAGTCATTATAAGAAATAACAGCAAATTAAAACTATGTTTATTGATAAAAGTTCTATGTCTTTGTGTTGTTAATATATTGTTCAGGCATTATATTAAA
Source organism: Callospermophilus lateralis (assembly GCF_048772815.1). Lineage (NCBI taxonomy): Eukaryota > Metazoa > Chordata > Mammalia > Rodentia > Sciuridae > Callospermophilus > Callospermophilus lateralis. The sequence continues at coordinate 16,929,336 of NC_135305.1, read as the reverse complement.
ATTTAGTGATGAACTCAAGTTTTTTCTAAGGTCTCAAAGCTAATTAAAGGTCTGGAAATCACAGTTTTATGTAACACGTTAAGCATTTATGCTTTGTAGCAGTATGACAATTTCACAATATTAAGCCCTTTTAAAAGACATCTTCTAGATATCTTTAGATTTAAAAAGTTGAATACAAAGAAATTTTGGCAGAACTTGAGTCTTTCAAATTTGGTTATTAAAACAGAGGTTCATAAAATATGTTTAAATGGTCCCTGTGGTACTCTTGACAAATAGAAAAATCTTAAGACAAATTGAGTGAAATGAAAATATTGATTTAGAGACAATGTTGTATCTTCCCCCAGATTTTACCATTTAAAAATTTTATTAGCAAAATATTTTAGTTTTTTACAAGACTGAAGTTTAATTTATTAAGATTTAAACTTTCTAAATTTCTTATGTTTGTCAAGTAAACATAAGATGATCAAACATAAAATTGTTTTCAATGAATTGAAATTGCCATAGCAGATGTCTTTTAAAAGGGCTTAATATTGTGTAATTGTCATAATGCTACAAAGCATAAATGCTTAATGTGTTACCTAAAACTGGGATTTCCAGATCCTTCATAGCTTTGAGACCTTAGATAAATATTGAGTTCATCAGTAAATTTTAATAGAATGCCTGAACAACATATTAGTAACAAAAAGACACAGAACTTTCGTCAGTAAACATAGTTCTAATTTGCTGTTATTTCTTAGAATGACTACAGAATAAGAATATATATAAAGTGGCTTTGGAATGATATTATGTGTTTATTTTTGCCAATTTTTACTTGAGATAATAATGTAAAATGTATGTTTACTGAAAAAAAAAAAAAGAGAGTTTTCTGTTCCTTAGTTTTCTTTTCTATTTGAAGAAAACAGAATTGGTTATTTTGTGAAATATAGTAGCCAATGTAAATGGTTGAGTATCCTAGGTACAATAGAGAAAAACACAGAGCCAGAATAAAATATATGATTTATGCACTTATCAAGGAAATTGTTGCAGATTATTGAGGTGGTAAATTCAGTATGATAAACATTTATTTCATATGCTTATAAAATTATATGTTAAGAGTAATGTCAAAACTTTTATATTTATCATTTTTGTAGATTTATGTATCTTTATAAGTCTAAATACTTACACGCAAAGGAGAATTAGTAAAGTCTTTATTACTAATTGTTATATCAATGGTGAAATAAAAGAAGAAAAATTCCAATTTGGATTTTTTCTTTTTATAAAACAAAACAGTTGTTTTATGTCACAAGATAACTTTTTTGACAGGTATTGTGGTGGAATCCTGTAATATCATCTACTTGGGAGGCTGAGGCAGGAGGATTGAAAGTTTAAGGCAACTTAGCAAGACCCTGTCTCAAAATAAAAAATAAAAATTAAAAAGGGCTGGGCACAAATCCTTCCCTCAGTTTTATATGCTAATAATGAATATTAATCTTGACTCTTGGCATCTCTTCCATTGAATCAGAGTTGCTTTCTCATAGTTTATGTTAGAAAGATATTCAATAAACTAAAGCAAACCAAAATTTTAAAAAAGAGGTTGGGGGTGTAGCTCAGTGGTAGAACACCTCTGGGTTCAATCCCTAGTACCACCAAAATAATAAAATAATAATAATAACAACTTTTCAAGATAGATTTTCTTTGGCCTTGATATTTCTCTTACATTATGAATTCCAACCTTAGGGGTAAAAAAAAAAACAGACTTTGCCTCCACATCAGAAAGTTCTATGTACAACTATAATGCACCAGTAAAAAATATAAAAAAAAAATCATATGACATAAAAGAAATCTTTATTACTATTTCTCTTAAGTAACTGGCTGATGAATTACTTTTAAGCAAAGAAAATACCTTATCTGGGTAGCCTACAAATCTAATGGGAAAAAATTAAAAGTATTTATGATTTCATAACCCTGCCAACTAGTCATTAACACATAAACTTCTTAGTGTGTGAGGGGTACTGGTTTTATCCCCATCACCACAAATAGAAACAAACAAAAAAATTCCTGCCAACTAAACCTGGTTCATCAGCAATGGGAACTACCCTATTGTCTGTCTGCAGAGTCATTATATCTATAGGAACTGGTTCACTTTATTCAGAATACATGTCTTCCCTTAGGGCCCAATGATTGGTTCACTCCTTCTAAGATAAGCAATATTTGTATTCTCCATGCCCCACTGGAGAACTATTTCTTATATGGACACTGCCACCTGAATCCCATCAAAGCAGTTTAAATTCATTCCTGGGGACTTTTATGGATGATCACATGGCCCTGAGTTTCTTCTTAGCTAACCAAAGGGAGTTTATGATACAATAAGATCCACTTGCATTTTTAAAAATATTTTTAGTTGTAGATGGACACAATACCTTTATTTTATTTATTTATTTTTATGTGGTGCTGAGGATCAAACCCAGTGCCCCACGCATGCTGGGCAAGCGCTCTACCATGAAGCCCCAGTCCCAGCCCCAGCCCCAACCCCAGCCCCAGCCCCCTACACTTGCATTTTTAAAGCACACTTTTGAGACCTGGGGTTGGTGATATAGGCCACTAAATGAATAATGTTTTCCCCCATCCAATAATTTTTCTTGAAATAAGGTAATCGCCTGTATTGCAGTAGGTCAGTGCCTCTTGTCTAGATTCTTAAGTTTTACTATGTAGCTAGTTTCATATCGGATGATCCAATAACTCATTCTATAATAGAAAGACCAGAAGGGACTGACATTTGTCCAAGTTAGAATATTCTGGTGAGCAGAATGTTGAAGATAAAAAGACCCGGACATCAAAGTTTATCACCCCACCCAGAAAAACTCAAAGAAAAATAGCAGCCCTGATACTTATTACCTGGTAGTTGACCTAATTTCTTTGACAAGGCCATAGTGTTCTCCTGCTGAACACAAATAATTTCATAGAATATCAGTGTTAGAAGAGGATTCTTCATGATGATGGTGGAATGGGAAAAGAACCAGGTCTGCTCCATAGTTACACGTGACAGAGATCCCATGCAACCATAAAAATGATCAAATATTTAGCTAAGAGGAATGACTGCTGTTTTTTCTCTCATGACAATCTAACTATATTCTGTTTCTTCAGCCTCCTAGAATAAAATTAACATACCAATTACTGCATTGTCCTCCATTTAGAGGGCACACATAGACACACAAAATATACCTGTGTCTTTTGACTTTTCCCCAAATCACTTAACATCAATGCAATTTCTTTAACCAGCTCTTTCCATATCCCTCTTCCTGAGATACCCCATGGTCTCCTACAGAGTGCCAGAATCCCTTGCTGTGGGAAGTTGGTAAAATAAACTTCATTGCTAACGTGTGTGTTCCTAGTGGTCCTTGATTGGTAGCACTGACAAATGATTGATTAAGTGGTGTAAAATGCCATGTCAAATACCTGACTTAGGGTATACTCAAGAGTTCAAGTCCAAAGTCTTCTCTTAGGCTCAAGGCAATCTTGCATTGTGAGCTCCTATAAAATTAAAAGCAATTTCCAAGTATCCAATATATAATGGTAGACAGTAAACATTTCCATTTAGGAAAAAAAGGAGCATAGAAAGAAGGGATAGGAACAAAGCAAAACTGAAATTCAGCTGGGCAAACAAGTCCTGTAGCTTGACGTTCAGCACCTGGGGCACAAGGCATGGTGATGTTCTATCTAAAGGGCTTGTGTACCTCCATCCCTATGGCCATGTTAGCTGCAGTCCAAGTGGCCTTTCTGTTGGCTTGTCTCAGTTTGATTCCTGCAGCCTTCCTTGGCAGACATTTCATTGTAATGGCATTTCTTAATTTTGGGGTCTCCACTGCAGCTTTGGCTTCCTCCTCAAATCTCCACACATGGCCCTCTCTGGGGCTGCCTGCAGGGACTCTGACCCTGCTGCACTTTGCCTGCTTCCCAAGCCTTCCTTTGATATCTTGGTGGAAGCCTCCATGGCCTCCTAACTCCAGCATCCTGCATTCCTACAGCACCGTGTGGTTGACACCAAGTTCTGCTGCCATCTTGAGCAGTAGCCAAGCTTCCAAGGACCCTGGCTGTAGCAGCCTCTAAGTGCCTGGGTGGCTGAGCACATTGAGAAAACTTCCAGGGCCCCCTTGTGCAAGAAGGATTTTTCACTGGTCTCTTCTCATGAGAATTTTCACTTTTATTCCCTGGAGCCTGAGATGGATATGGTCTTGCCAGCTCCTGAGTTGCCCTCAAGCCATCTTTCTTATTGTCCCTAAACAGAGTCTTCAGGATTTCTTTTGTGCCAGTAATGTCTTTAACAACTACAACTTCCTTAGCTCCAGTTTTACTCCTACCTTTCAAGTTCAAGTTTTTCAAATCTTTCTGCTCTGCTTTCTGCTTCTGAATATCAAAATAAACAAAATAAAAGTTGCCAGAAATACCATGCGATTTCCTGAATGCCATGATGCGTAGGCATTTCTTCCATCAGATTAAGAAGTCCATCACTTAATATCAGCCTCACAGAAAGTATCAGAACTTGGGTAAAATGCAGACAACTTCTCAACCAGAATATAACATGAATGGCCTCTACTTTAAATTCCAATAGAATTCTCCTTCTCTGAACCCTCTTGAGCCCTGTCCTCACTGTCCACGGTCCTATTGGCATCCTGGTTTTCTGAGCTCCCACCATAATCGGCCATTAAGCTCCACTTAGAACAATCTAAAGCATTTCCAGCTTGCACTGCTACACATCTCAAAATTTCTCCAACTGATTCCAAAAATCTCCAAAAGCTTCTGAATCACATGGTCAGGTTAGTCATAGCAACGACCCCACTTCTCACTACCAATTTCTGTTTTAGTCAGCTTTTTTGCTGCTGTGACTAAAGGACCAGACCAGAACAACTGCAGAGGAAGAAAAGCTTTATTTGGGGTTCACAGTTTCAGAGGTCTCAGTCCATGGGCAGCTGGGTCCATTTCTTCGGGCTCAAGGTGACAGAATCTCATGATGGAAGAGTGGGTTGAAGGGAAGCAGCTCACATGACAATAAGAAAGCAGACAGAGAGACTCCACTCACCAGATACAAATATATGCCCCACAGCCAAACCCCCAAAGCCTCACCTCCTCCAGCCACACCCCACCTACCTTTAGTTACCATCCAGTTAATCCCATCAGGTGATTAATTCATGGATTGGGTTAGGAATCTCAAAATTCAATCATTTTTTCTCTGAATCTTCCATTGTCTCACATGTGAGCTTTTGGGGGACACCACACAGAAACCATAGCGTGAACTTTCACTTTTCAAGGCTTCAGCTTCCCATTGTCAACTGTGATCTGAAAATATTAAATGGAAAATTACAGAAATAATATTTCACTAGACTTAAATTGCACACCATTCTAAGTAGTATGATGAAAACTTGTGCCATGCCACTCCATTCTGCCCAAGATGTGAATCATCCGTTTGACCACTGTACCAACCCTGTATATGCTACCCACCCTTCTATAGTTTAGAGAAGTATAAATAAGATTTAATTTCCAGGAAAATAACGTGTATATTACAGAGACTGGACTAGGATAAAAAGGTTAATTTTCATCACAAGGATGTTCCAGTAAACTATGGGGTAGGGTGAGGATGGGGGACAGAAATGGTTTTAAAATTTGGATTCGTAATACAGCACATAGTCTTCTGCCGCAGTCTGGCTGGGCACAAATAACTGGGCTTACCAGCCACTTATAGGTTCAAACAGGAACTACTTTATTGCCCTAACCCAACGGGAACTCTCTAGAACTCCACAGAAACTTGGCAAGAACTCAAAAATAGCGGGCACCCGAGGTAGCAGGAGCCACCTTATTGCTGGAAAGCAGAGGTTTACATACACAACTGAATACACAGCTTGCCTCAATTCAGCATCATCCAGTTACAGCAATCAGTCATTATCTTAATAATTATACACCACCCAACTCAATTATCATCATCTTAATGGCTCCCTGGTGTTACTTCTCAACCACTCCTTCGGGCAAAATGCCAGGCGCCATCCTGACCTGGCTGTGGCTCTCAACAGTCTTCCTACCCATTGCCCCTTGCTCTTCTTTTCCCTCCCTATAATGTCCTCCAAAGTTCCCTGTGTTAATGGCTTGCTCCTCAGCCTGGCGCTATTGGGAGATGGCGAAACTTCAAGAGTCAGAGCCTAGTGGAAAGAAGGTGGGTCATTGGGGCTGTACCCTTCAAAGGATTTTATCCTGACCCCTTCCCATCTCTCTCTTTGCTTCTTAAATGCCCCATGATAAAAAGACCTCTTTCTTAGTATATTCCTGTAATCAAAGAAAAGCCTAAATAAGTTCTCTTACTTCACTTGCTGTTAGTTTACTTTAACGATCACTAATTTGGAGGTGATGCACCTGAGCAATACATTATTAGTCTCCCATTAGCTTCGCTGTGTTTGAAATCTCAACTAAAGCTGCCTAATGCATTAAAACTGTTCTTCAACAAAAGTCGGTTTTTGCTTTCCTTTCATATTCCTATCCTAAACTTGTAGCAGAAACTAAAAAGACATGAATCATAAAACTTACTAATTACTTTTTTTCTAAACTTATAGAACCAAGGACATGTGATGACTATCAGATAACATCAGAATATGAATCATCTAACACAAAACACAACTTGCTATCCCTATTTTTAAACTAAAAGCAGAAGTATAGATAAGGCTTAATTTCCAGGAAAATAATGTGTTTATTACAGAGACTGGACTAGGATAAAAAGGTTGATTTTCATCACAAGGGTGTTCCAGTAAACTGGGGAGGGTGGGGTGGGGATTGGGGGCTGAAATGGTTTTTCAAGCCTGGATTCATAATGCAGCACATAAGTGTTCCTACCCATTGTTCCTTGCTCCTCTTTTCTCTCCCTATAAAAGCCTTTTGTATTCCTGAATTTCCAAAGATGGTCTTTGTTTTGGGGGTGATGTTTCCCCCTACCTTCTCAGGGCTAGCCCTTGAATAAACTTTATTAACTTTCTCCCAACTCTCTTCTCCCAAATAGAGGCTTTTGAATGGCAAGCAGATGGAATGGGGTCTGGTAGCACTCCCACCACAATGTATTGTGTCACCATAGACCAAAAGCAACAGGGCCAGGTGACCATGGATAAAACCTCTAAGATTGTGAGCCAGGTGGAATTAACTTTGGAAAATCGGATTTACACAGGAAATTGATACCAGAATTCAGGTGTTGTGATTACACCTGAAAATGTTGTTCAATAGCAAGAAGAGTTTGGAAAAGTTTGGGCAAGCAGGCTAGTAAAGTCTAGAATGCTATAAACAGAAATTAATGGGTGATTTTGGTGAGAACACAGAAGACCAGAATGTTGTTAGAAACATGGACATTAAAGGTTATGCTCATGAGAATTTAGATGTAAATAAGGACTCGATTAGAAATTGGGCTAAAGACCACTTTTTTTACTCTGTGGAAAAATTTGGCTGCATTATGTTCATGTCCTGAAACTTTATTGGAGGCTATATGTAAAAGTGATGAATTAGCTTATCTACTAGAAGAAATTTCAATTATGGCCCCAAAGCACAAGAGTAATGATGCTGGACATTCAGATAGATCAAAGAGAATCTGTAAAGTTCTTCCTTTAAGTGAAAAGGTAAAAGTTTATCAGATATATCCATATATATATATATATATATATATATATATATATTGTGTGTGTGTGTGTGTGTGTGTGTGTGTAGGAAGAAAACATAATTTATATAGAGCCTGGTACTACATATCTGCAGTTTCAAGACATCTACTGGGGATCATGTAATATATCTCCTACAAATAAGGAAGGGCTACTTTATTTGAAGATGGTGATTTGTGGAGGTAATTAAATTTAGATGAGGTCGTGAGAGCTAGGTCTTCATAATGGGCTTAATTCTTTATAAGAAGAGACCAGAGAGAGCTTCTCTCCCTCTCTATTCCACTCTTTCTTTCTCTCCCTGACCCCCTCCAATGTTGAAGTTTTCAGAAATATGAACTAATAAACTCCCTTATAGTTTAAGAAAATTTAAGATTGATCTCTGTTATTTGCCAACAAAACATTTTAATGAATAGAGGCCAGATTGATTTCCTTCTGCTTTTTTCAATTTCTTTTTGTAAAAAAAAAAAAAAAAAAAGAAAAAAAGAAAAGAAAAAGAAAAAAAGTAAACATAAGCTCTCAAAGTCTGAGTAAGTTTGATTATCTGCATGCACTTGATGAAGTTCAAAGGATAGCCATGCTTAGGAGTTCTAGGAAGACCTGGGAAAAAAAAGATAAACCCAGGTTGAGAAATAGATTTGTTCATCTCTCCTCCCTCCCCCAGCTCCTCCCCACAGCTCTCCTTTCTTTAGACCCTAGATCACCTTGTCAAATAAACTCTCCCTGTCCTATACAGAATCACTCTTAGAAAGCTGAATCCTGAGACTCTCTTTCCAAGATGTACCTCAGTGCTGCAAATCACCGCATACCTCTAAGCGATGGAAACAGCATTCCCATCATTGGACTTGGGACTTTCTCAGAACCAGCATTGGTAAGTTTCTCTTTCTCTCTGTTTCTTTTCTTTCTTTCTTTCTTTTTTTTTTTTTAACATTTAACTAATGAATAATTTGTAATTGATTTTGAGTCAATATCATTGTCTTTATAAAGAAAGCAACTTCCAAGGACTGCTGCCCTTTGCCTAAATGGGAATCCAACCAAGGGTTACACTGTATCTGCTCATGGTTAACTAATTTAGATTAGAAAATAGTATTTTTTTTCTTTCTTTACTGATATTCATCTGAATGCTAATAACTAGAGTGAACTAAGACATATCAAATTTGTGAGTTATGATTTATGGAGTTTTTTAAAAAGGTTATATTTAAGAATTTTTAGTTCAGCCTAACAAATCTTTAGTAATTACCTGCCATGCACTGAGCAATAGTCTATAGAAGCTTCAAATATGCAGAAAACACATCTCTGCTATCTAGGCATTAAACAGTCTAATGGAGGATGCCATTTCTCCAACAACTAAACAATCATAAAGGTCAGATCTCTGTTACAATGGAACTGTAAACAGTGTATCTCTGAAAACAGAAAAGAATTAAATTTGACCATGAGGATTGAAATGGGTTTCCTTTAAAACATGGTAAATTTCTGCTGAGAAGAACTCTTCATTACAGTTAACAATTACTTCCTTCTGTCCTGTTAACCATCTTTCTGTCCTGTGACAAAATGCCTGAGACAAAATACCTTACACAGAGGGAAGATTTATTTTGGTTCATGGTTTCAGAGATTTCAGTGTATGGTTGCTTGGCCCTGTCACTTTGGGCCTGTGCAACAGGAGAATATAACAGCTGGGTATATGTGCCAGAGCAGAGCTGCTTACCTCTTGGCAGCAGGAAACAGAGACAGAGAAAGAGCTTGGGCTCCCAATAGTCCCATTAAGGGCACACCCTCAATGAACTAACTTGCTCTTACTAGTCTCTCCTCCTAATGGTTCAGCCTTCTCCCAACAGCTCTCCTGGCTGGTGATAAAGCCTTTAGCACATGGTCTTTGGGGAACATTTGAGATCTAAACCTTAACATATGTGTAGAAATGCCATTAAAATCTGAATGATCATGTATGATTAAACTCTACAAGCTGAGTGTGAATTAGCTAGGCAGAGAGTCAGAGCTGAGGAAATATGGGAAGTCTGGAGATATAGGACATACGATGTGTCCAGGCAAAGCCATAGAGCTGCAACATGGAGTTAAGAACGGAGGAGATGGAAGGTGAATATGAAAAATTTGAAAAATTTTTGAAAAAGTTGAGACTGGAATACGTGCAGAAGAGTTCATGTCATTGTATAGAGCTGAGAAATCATCTAGAGCTTAGGGGCAGAGGACTAGCATCCCAGGATCTGTTTTTGAAAGATATTCCGGGTGGCAGCAAACAGAATGGAAGTCAGAGGAGTAAAACCAAACTCTAGGTGCCATGAATAGTTCGCTCTTGTATCACAACTCCACATCCACTGTAACTGCCCATACCCTTTTTTGTTGTTGTTATTGTTGTTTTGTTTAGTTTGGGGTTTTTTTGGTAATGCAAAGGAAAATCATTCATGTAGTAGTTTTAGGTCCTTGATCTTTGCCTCTTCTTTCTTTGCCTTTGTCTCGGACCTTGTCCAAAATCTTGGCTCCAACCAACATATATACAGAGATTACCAATCCATACTTAATATTCTGTTTGCTATATCTTCTTCATACAGCTATGGATTGGCTCTATCAGAATCCCCTGGGACACTCTGAACATACAGATCCCTGGGCCTCATCCCCAATGTCCTGAATCTGGATCTCTAGGGGTAGAGATTAAGAATCTTGGGGCTGGGGATGTGGCTCAAGCGGTAGCTCGCTCGCCTGGCATGCGTGCGGCCGGGGTTCGATCCTCAGCACCACGTACAAACGAAGATGTTGTGTCCGCCGAAAAACTAAAAAATAAAATAAAAAGAATCTTCACTTAACAAGATCCTGGGGTAATTCTGATGTACAAATGCATTTGTACTCCGTCTAACTAATGAGGTACCACTACACAGGTCATCTCCCCTTTCCCAAGGAATAGTTCTCCCAGCAAGTAGCAGTAACTCCCAGACACTGGAGGAGCCCCCAAATCAGAACACATACCTTCCTTCTGTCCTCGTTAGCATTCCTCCCTTTCTCCACATTGTTCCCAAGTAACTGCTGAGTTCTTGTTGCTTTTCTCTCCTGGTTTCCCAGTGCACCCCATCGCTGCCTTGGATTGGCTTTTGTTTATTTTGGGCTAATCTTCAAGTTTCTTTCCTTTCTAATTAACCACCCAGATGGAGACCACCAGAATCTTTCTAAAACTTCAATCTAGGCGTGCCACAGGTTGGCTTAATCATTTCAGTGGCTCCCTACCAATGTTTGTTGGGGTGACTCCCACAGTCCCTGCCCTGCCAGCAGGCTGTCCCTCTCTCCTCACAGTCTGGGTTCCCAGCAGCGCTCCAGGCTCCATTCCTGTGAGCTGCTGCCTTCTACCTGCGCTCCTGGGACTGGCTCCTCTGTGTAAAGCACCTGCAGCCGGACGTGTTCGCGCAGCCCCTTGCTCCCCTCGCTGTGCTCTGCCGGAATCACTGTTTCTCTGCCGTCTTCCTCTCTAGACGGTGAATCCGTGAAGAAAAGGGCCACATTCTGTTCAGCTCTATATTTTCTAGTATAATATGGTACCCTATATTCTAGGACAGTGCCTAGAATGTCATGTGGGTTCAGCCAACGCTTGTCCACTGAAGAACCAACTTGGGAGAGGTGTATGTATATGTGTGTGTGAGTGTGGATCAGAGGGCGTGGGTATGTAAGTGGATTGCAAAATATGAGCTAAAAATTTTCTGAACTTAACCATTTGACAGGAACCCTTTTAAGGTTTGTTGTTTTGTGTTGTTTTTGTACTGGGGTTTGAACCCATAGGGCGTTTAAACACTGAACATGGGGCGTTTAAGCACTGAACGGCATGCCTAACCAGCTTTTTAAAATATTTTATTGTGAAACGGGGTCCCACTAAGTTGCTTAGGGCTTTCCATAGTTGCTGAGGCTGGTTTTGAACTTGTGATCCTCCTGTTTCAGCCTCCGGAGCAACTGGGATTACAGGCATGTGCTACTGTGCCTGGCGGCCTTTTAAGGTTTTATATTACATATGTTTTCTAATTTAATCCTCCCCAAAGTACAAAGTCTGTACCAGTTAACACTGTTGACAGATAAGAAAAATGAGCCACAGAGATTAAATAAATGACTCCAAGTTTATAATGCTAAGGCACAGGGCTCTAATTTGAATCCACATAGTTTAAGTTCAGACCCTATGCTATGAATTCCATAGTATATTGCCTTTTATGAATATATCATATCAATAAAACAGCATATTTGTAACTATGATCTTCTATATATATTTCTGTAAATGAAAGTGTCTAGAGTGTGTGTGTGTGTGTGTGTGTGTGTTTGAATGTGTGTGTGTGTATTCTGACATTCAGTGGGACTCAACATGTTGTGTTTACCAATAAAAATGATTAAGAACTCGAGCATGGTAGTGCACACCTCTAATCCCAGGGACTCAGGAGGCTGAGGCAGGAGGATTGTGAGTTCAAAGCCAGCCTCAACAACTTACCAAGACCCTAAGCAACTTTGTGAGATCCTGTCTCCAAAAATAAGAAGGGCTGGAAGCATGGCTTGGTGGTTAATCACCCTGGGTTCAATCCCTGGCACCAAAAAACAAAACAAAAACAAGAACCTACTAGCTGCCTAGTAATATTAAATGCTAGGATGAAAAAATATTCAAAAGCGGTCATGTGCCAGTTCTCACAGAGCAGTGTAACTTCAGATGAAAAGACATACAGCAATCAGAGAGTAGACATAAGAAGAGTGCTCTTAGAAATGAGCACCAGGCACCAGGAGACTTGGGGCAGGGGTGGGGGAGATGAGGATGTAGAGAAGGGAGCATCTCAGAGCAGACTCATGGCTTTCTGTTCTGAGCCACACACGTAAACAACTCCTTATTTTTCTGCCCCAAGGATGATGAGGCAAAGGTAGAACCACCTGTACCCATTTCAATCATCCTGTAATAAAAGTGCTGACTTATATTAATTTCAGAATCAGTCTCAGTTCTAGAGGTGGCATTTGATGTCCAAATGTAGCCTTCTCTACTTGGCGTGCCTGAGATGATGCTTTTCAAAACCTTTTCATGCCAGGCTGAGGTTATCTCTTGAACTGAAATTTGTCCACCGTCCATGTGTATGATCAAGTCTATCAGTGTTTGTCCTGGGATCCCATCTGTTTTGATAGGGCATTTGGACTGTAGCTGGATGCCAGTGGAAGTGTCAGGGATGTCTTCAGAGGCACGTGGAGATGGGAGCAGAAATGGAGGCTGAAAATACAAAAGACAGTGTGGCCCCCAATCTGCCTGATTCATCCCCCACTAGAACATGTGAAGAGGGAAGCCGTGGGAAAGGAGCTTATGTGGAGCTGGTGAAGCCAACCAGCCCAGGTTCTCCTGCCTTACAAAGACTTCTTTCTCTGAATAGGTCCAACTTCTTGTAAGGGGTTCAGGGGATTGAAATGGAACCAGTGTTCAGTAGCACTAGCACCCTTGCTAGGTGGCCCTGGTTGAGATTTCTGTAGTCCATGGTGAGTTAGAATCTGAAAAGTGAACCTATATCTTTGCACAAGGAGAAGTCAAGTGCAAGTCCTTGAGTACCGAGGAGGAACGTAAAACAGGAGTCCATTTTGCCCCAGAGTTGGGGGAGATGGTGGGAGCTGGTCTGAGGACCTCAGAACCCCATCTCAGGGGCTATCCTTTCAACATTCTTCACTTTCTTCCTGCTTCCCATCTGTGCCCTCCCCTCCTCTCAACCCAGGGAACCTTGCCTCACCAGGGGAAGGCACAACCTTGCTTTTACACTAAGATTTCTTTCTTTCTTTCTTTTTGATTCGGATCTAAGTTTAAGCTTGGAGCAGGGTGAGGGTGGCTTCCCCAGCTCTGCCTGAAGAGTCCAGGGACCTGGCAGGAAGCTTACATAAGTGGTCCCAGGGAGCTAAGTCCATTTCTCAATTTTGTTCTTCTATCCCATTCTGATAGAGACATGAGTGCATGAAGGGTTCTATTTTTTTCTTTACTACAAGCAACACACACACACACAAACACACACACACACACACACACACACACACACACACTACAACTATCACTCAGGGGACTATTTTTGAGAATACAAAAGTTGCTGGGCACAGTGGGGCATGCCTGAGGCACAGGATCGCAAATTCAAAGCCAGCCTTAGCAACATAGTGAGGCCCTAAGCAACTCAGCGAGACCCTGTTTCAAACATAAAAAATTTAAAAAAGGGTTGGGGTGGGGATGTGGCTCAGTGGTAAAGTGCCTCTGAGTACAATCCCAGTACCAAAAAACACATGAAAACACAATAAGTAGAGCCTGATATCTAGATCACACACACCCTGGACATAACAAAAGGATCCAGTTGTCTGATTTTCAAATATTTTTCAGAGAATGCTGTAAAGGAATTATTCATTTTAAAGACAACTCATTCTGATTTTCCTAAAGCTGATATGGACTATTATTTTGAGGAACAAAAAAAAACAAAGGAAAAAAAAATCCAGTTAGTGTTTATTTGTTTCCCTTTTAGCATAGCGGAGATTGGAATTCTCTCCAGTTGCTATGACAACTGCACACTCACACTCCCTGCCACGGAAGCCTTGGCTTTCTTAGTGTTAGAAACCAGGCGCTAAGAACTGGCCCATCATGAGCTGGGTTAGATCTGACTCCCTGAGACTCCCATTTAGCAAGCACAGTAAGCATATTGGAAGGTGCCATGGGCACATCTGTGACTGGACACAAACTGGACAAGACACGTCATTCAGATGTCCCCCTGTACTGTGGCTTCAGACTGAATGACAGGATAGTCCTTATTCTTCTGATTAATTCAGATTAATAAAATGAACACAGATTTGGCTACCAAATTTTACAAAATATATGCATTTTGAAAAAAATCAAACATAACCCCAATGATCCTTCTTTCCTAAATCTATTGAGGTATCGTTGACACATAGTAAGCTGTATATATTTAAAGTACGCTGCGTGCTGGAGGAGGGGAGGCTCTGTCTCCACATACGGTCTACCATTCACGCTGTCTACAACAGCGTGGAATTGGGAATTGTTATGTTAGTTGTAAAACAAGGCAATGCAAAATTTCCTGATTAATGGTGGTTTCCCTTCACCTCAACCCCAAACTGCTTGTCATTTCAGACCAAAAAGGGGGACTGTGCAGCATCAGTGAAGATGGCCATCGACATAGGGTATCGGCACTTTGATGGGGCCCACCTCTACCAAAATGAGAATGAAGTGGGAGATGCCATCAGTGAGAAGATAGCAGAAGGGAAGGTGAAGAGGGAGGATATTTTCTACTGTGGAAAGGTGAGATCTTGCATTCACCCCCCTCCATCTCCATTTGCATTTCATGGCGCCTCTTCTCTTGGCTAAAGAAAGTTGGACTTCTCAAGACCTGTCCCTCCTCCTCAACTGCCAGATCTCAATCGTCCCAAGAATTTAGAGGACTGATTCCCCCTGCAGGTTAGGGAGAGGATCCTTGTTCATACATAGGCACTGATTTTAGGCAACTTTGAGCAAAGCCTGCTTTTTCTTTTGCACGTGACTATTTGTGCATCTATTGCTTTTTTTTTAGATTGAGATACAATTCACTGACCATAAAGTCACTCCTTTAAATCAGGTCTTTGGTTGTACAACCATCACCTAATTCCAGAACATTTTTTTTCACTCCAAGAAGAAACCCTCTGCCCATTAGCAGTCATTTCCCATTTATTCCTCCTGCCCAGTCACTAGCAAACACTGAAGTACTCTCCGTCTCTATAGGCTTCATATGGTGGACACTTCTCAGAAACAGAATCACACAATCTGTGGTCTTTTGTGTCTAGTTTCTTTCAGTTAGTATAATGTTTCCAAGGTTCACGCATATGAGACTGAAAATGTGCACACCTTATAACTTAACAATTCCTCCCCAGTACATATTCCAGAGAGCTTTTGTCTTATATGACTAATACCATTTGTAAGGGTGCCCACAGCCCTGCTGATTATGATAGCCCCAACTTAGAAAGAACCCAAAGGCCCACCAAGAATAGAAGAGGCAAATGCATTGGGATATATTCAAGCCAAGTACATAAGTAATGATGAATGAAGTCCAGCTAGAAGCACCAATAGGGTGGATGTGAATTTTGACAACCTGATAGGGGGAAAAGCAAGTTCTCAGTAGAATTCCCTTTATACAGAGATAAAAGGCAAAATTATACATTATTATTTAGAGATACATTCATAGAGAGTGAAACCTATAAAACCAGTCAAGGAAAAGATAAACACAAATTTTAAGATGGAATATCCTCTGCATAAGGTCCATAGTGGGCTTCTTAGACAGGTAAGGTTCTATTTCTTGACCTCACAAAAGTGGGGTAATGTCAGATGTTCATTTTATTTTTCAACTGTGTGTTTGTCTGTGTGTGTGTGTGTGTGTGTGTGTGTGTAAATAAACTCTTATAAGTACAGTTGGCCCTCCATATATATATATATTCTGAATTTGTGGATTTGACCAACTGTGAATATAAAATATTCAGGAAAAAAAATGCATCTGTACTGAACAAATACAGACTGTTTTCTTGTCCTTATTCCCTTAAAAAATACAGTATAACAAATACTTACATAGGATTTTCACTGCATTCAATCTTATAAGTTATTTATTGATTATTTAAAATATACAGGAGGATGTACATAGGTTCTATGCCAGATCCTCAGATTTTGGTATTCTTTGTGGGAGAAGGGTGGTCCTGGAACCAATATTCCTCACAGCAACTGAAGGATAACTGTACACTATGTTTAATTAAAATAGTTTGTATTTTTTAAAGATAAATATAAGATGACATAAAAATCATGCAAAACAGAATTTTTAATATTTTTGTATTATTGTATTATTTATTGGTTTGGGAGAAGTAGTAGTAAGTAGAATAACATTTTGTGGTGAGTAAGAGGGTTAAAAGGAAATACTTGAATAAGTTTAATAGACTAAGAAATTGAATCCATTTTTTAAATAAATAGATTTTGTTTAATAAAAGCAAACAAATATCAATCAAAAAATAAGTTCAGGGGCTGGAGATGTAGCTCAGTGGTAGAGTACTTGCCTAGCATGCACAAGGCCCTGGGTTCAAACCCCAGTAACACACACACACATGCACACACACACACATACACACACACACAAGTTATTAAGGTCACAAATACAAAAGCTAGCTGTGTAAACACCTGGGGCAGGTGTACCACATAATCCTTTAGCTTAACCTACTTTATAGCCATTTCTCATTATGATGGGTGCTGAAAGTAACATATAAGAAGGAAGGGGTCAAATTATCTTTCAAAATCCTTTAAATTGCCCTCAAGTACAGTTGTGCATATAACTGGATATTTGTGATGTACAAGATCAATAATGTGCTGAATATCATAAAGTACACATAAGAACATATGATAGTAATTAAACCAGAAAGGGTGTGTGTACCTGAGTTCACATCACAGCACAGGCTATGCCCCATAGGATCAGCTTTCACTGCAGCTCTACCGGTGCCTGAGAGGCAGTGGGACAGTGGTTAAGTGCACAGACCTTGGAGCCAGATTGGCTGTCAGAGTGCAAAACAATGTATACGATGCTCGTCCCAGATTCCCTGCTAGCTGTGAGCTACTTGGTATTGGTTACCATCTGTAAAATGGAGAAAATGATGTCAGCCACTTCATAAAGTTGTTATGACTTAACATTTATAAAGCACTTAAACATTATTTGGCATGATATCTGGCATGAATCTAATACTATAAGTATGTTGATTAAAAGCAAATTAAAATATAAAACAGGATTTTCCCTCGGATAGGTTGGCAGCAATAACAGTGAAGGGACCCACAGTAATAACTAAAACATTTTTTCCCACTATTCTCTCTGCATTGTGTTTTCTTCTCTGTGGTTTTAGGGCAGGAAAAAAATCATTGTCCAACACAGCAGCAAAAATTCAGATTTTACCTATTTTGCTTGTCTTTCTTGTGACAAAAGAGTACAAAAAGTCAAAACCTTTTTTTACCTTAAAAAAATCTTTGCATAAGATTGATGCTGTGAGATGATGTATTAATTTTTCCTGTGAGTCTGAGTACTCCTTGTCACTCGGATTTATATACCTAAGGGTATACATGCTGTTGTATGACAAACCAAACCTTCATTATGTAACATTTTAGAGATGAAGTAAATTCTTGTAGAAATTGGGAGAATTCCCTGGGTCTGTAAGAACAAAGCAGAACAAAAGAGCAAGGAAGAATCTAACGTTGTACAATAAATTTTGCCAGGTTTCTGTACCACCTATCACAAAGCAAAGGATCCCCTGAAGCCATGTGTATAATTATTTTCTTTACTCATTTGAAGGACACATTTTATCAAAATGGCATTAAAAAAAGGTGCCAGCCTAATTCACAACATCTAGCTAGATACATGTTCTCTGGTTACACATGAAGAAAAGTGAAAGCAACGTGGATCAGTTAGGAAATTAGCACAGGGTGACCAAAAGGCTTTGTCATATAATTGGGTTCTTTGCAGCCAGGTATGTCTTTAAGTGTCGTATACCATGTTCGGATACAGTGATGCTCTGGTGTCAAGAGTGTTACCCGCTCATCCGACACTCAGTTAACACTGCAGCATAGCCCTATTTTTGTGAAATGAGTGAATGGAATGTGCATGAATGCTTTGCAA
The DNA here is from genome assembly GCF_048772815.1 of Callospermophilus lateralis. Lineage (NCBI taxonomy): Eukaryota > Metazoa > Chordata > Mammalia > Rodentia > Sciuridae > Callospermophilus > Callospermophilus lateralis. The sequence goes on along the minus strand of NC_135305.1, from coordinate 16,911,032 downwards.
AAAAAAAAAAAAATAGAAAGTTGCATTAATGTGAAAACAGCATGGACATGAATTCTCTCCCCTTGATTCTTTCAGCTGTGGGCTACAAATCATGTCCCAGAGATGGTCCGCCCAGCCCTGGAGAGGACACTCAAGTCCCTGAAACTGGATTATGTGGATCTTTACATCATTGAAGTACCCATGGCCTTTAAGGTGAGTTCAGATGCCTAAAGGTTAGGCCTGCACCCAGTGACCATGAGCCCACAGCTGTGTGCATGGGCCTTGTTCATTATCTAGCCACACAGAATGTTACGCTGTTTTATTTCCATAGATCAGAGTACTAACCTTCCCTGTCAAATGCCCAGAAAGGTTAATTTCACAGACTTGGGTCTGAACCCCAAGTTTATTGATTCTTAACTCAATGTGGTTTCTATTATACCATGTTTTTACAACTATAAATTCTTTCCATTAAACAAACAAGCAGTCCCTTGACTGTGATTCACATTTTTGTTGCCCAGAATCCAGATACACCCTTCTTCCTATTCACACAGTCATAAAAATGTCCTCATACAACATAATACAACACAATTTGTGCAACTGAAAACATACTGCCCCTCCCCGCTCCAATGGGAGACAACCTAAAGATAGTCATGTTTTTAGAGACAACTCCAAGGACAGAGCGTCTACATGTTATCTATTCCTCTAGGTCAAATGCCATCCTTGAACTTTCTCAATCTATAGATAACATTGATAATTTAACACACAGCAGAGCAGGAACAGTTTAAAATTTAATTGAAAGAAAGAGATTAAGAAATGAAATTGGCCACTTGTTCATAAGGTAAATAAGGTCCTGCTACAGGAAGAAGGAACTCTGCAGTGGCCAGAGTTCCTTTAGGCAACCAATTCAACTTGTACCCATTCTGTTCTGTAGGAGTACCATTCTGTTGTCTCTCTTCAGTGGTCACACACACAGAGTGCACTGATTTGGGGAAAATTCCCCTTTTGCATCCTACTTCATGGAAATATGGATTTGGAGGCTTCACAATTGTCCTGATAATTGCCTTTTTGTTAGTCAGCTAAGGATTTAATGGACAATAGATTTCTTAAAATATCTTAAAACTTTGATAGGCTTTCAGTAAATTCACTATCACTTTATGAATGAATAGTCTTAAACCTAGAAATCTTATAGGGTCACATTTCTCATATCTAATCCTTGGCCTGTGGGTTTCCCCCTCTTACTATAGAGCTTCCTTGCTTTGCTCATCTGCTTAGTCCTCAAATTAATGGCCTCCATCTTGGTCTCTGGCTCAAAACAATACAGAAGAGGAAAGCACAGATAATATGTTTTTTTTTTCATTCAATTTGCATCTCATTAGATGGTGCATGTCTGTTTGACAGGACAGCTGTGGTCTAAGATCTTGCTTTCAAAGAGACCTTGAGAACTAGTCTTCTCCCAAGGCCCTACTGAAAGCCAGTTCACCATATACCAGTTACCCTAACACCAGCCCACTGCATCTTGGGCTGATCTCATCACCTGCACAAGTCTGGAGAGACAGAACATTCACACAAGTGAAGCAGCTTTATTAGTCACAGATAGGCATCAAGGGACAACAGAAGCCTGGAATTCATGAGAAGCTAGTTCCCCAAGGCTAAGGAAAGCTGCCCAGAGCAGATGGAGACTCATTTACAAATGCCTGTAACTCCAAAAGGTGGGTTTTATAGCCCAGGGGAACATGCCTGATGGGCAAGAGCACTGCAGGAAACCCTGTTCTATGAGGGAGAGGAATAGGGACCAGGCTCTTCTGGACAGTTCCTCTTTTTCTCAGGATGCTGCATTCCCAGTCCATCCAACAGCTATTCTAGAGAACTACAAGCAAAAAAAAAAAAGGTGGTGGGGGGGGCTGGGTCAGCCAAGGTCGTCCAGTGACCATTCTTGCACCAATTTTATTTCCCACTCAATTTCCTTTCTGACTGCCTTGGCTGACACTGACTTCTCTAAGTCTGTGAGACTCAGATACCACCCTTTGCCATCTTGGGCTGCATCCAGAAGCAGGAAGAACCCACTTTTGTAAAACATCATAAAGTCACCATTTTAAATAAGGAAGTTGAGCCAAAAACCAAAGGAATGAGAGAGGAGGGAATAGGGATGGTAGAATACAAAGGTCACAGATGTCCACTGTAATCATTAATTAGAGGTCATTTGTGACAAATGATAAGGATCATGGGCTCCAGAGCCAGGCTGCCTCATCTGAATCCCGTCTCAGTCCCATAGGAGCCAGATGGCTTGGTTGAGTCATACCTAATCTCCTTCCCACAACACCTAAATATGGTGTTGTGGAAAGAATATGGGCTTTGGAGTCACCCAAACTTTTTGGCTTTATTACTCCCTAGAAGAATCACTCTTAACTTTCTGAACTTCAATTCCATTGTCAATTGTCACTCTTAACTTTTGGCTTTATTACTCCCTAGAAGAGTCACTCTTTCTGAACTTCAATTCCATTGTCAATTGCGTGAAAACAATAATAGCTAATTTGTGTCTACTTCGGGGAGTCACTAAAAGGCCATGTTCGGAGGTACTGACACAATGCCTGGCATTGAAGAGATAATAAAATAAGAGATACTATTATGAAATATTTGGGTGGAAAGGATGCTTAGCAATTATACACATTAATAATCTCATTTCAAAAAAGAGAAAGCTGAGCCTCAAAATCTTGAAGTCAGTTACTCATGTTCCAAGTTCAACAGATTTAGGGGTCAGACCCTGGGTCACGTGACGTGTGGTCAATGCCATGCTCATCTTTACACTCCACTGTCCCTTCTGACTTCTCCTCTTGAGCCTAACACCCAAGGACAGCATTGGTTTCTGGTATCATGATCTCAACTCTCATCTCACTCAGTTATTGTTGACTCTTGTTCAAATGGTAGATTTTTTTCTAAATCTGAGTCTTAAAATTTGGGGGAGAACTTGTATTTAAAAGTGATAAGATGAAGTTTAGCTGGGTACAGTGGCGCTTATCTGTAATCCCAACTATCCAGGATGCTGAGTCAGGAGGCCAGAGAGCTCAAAGCCAGCCTTGGCAACTCAGCAAGGCCCCAAGCAACTTAGGGAAACCTGTCAAAAAAATAAAAAATAAAAAAGGGCTGGGAATGTGGCTCAGTGGTTGAATGTCCTTGGGTTCAACCTGTGGTACCAAAAAAAAAAAAAAAAAAAAAGTTTACCTCTCTATGGACGAAATAACTTTTTAAAGTCTTTTTTGGAGAAAGCAAATAGAAAACTTGTATTTGTACTCTTGAAAGGATCAAAGCTCAGGGACACTGAAGATCAAACTAACAGTAAGAATTGACACAATATAACGATACCTCCCAACTGGGCCTGTAATTGGGAAATGAATATTTAAAGCTAAAACATCATAAGCTTTTGGATCTCATAATTTTCTAAGTGAAAAAAAATATTTTTTGTCAAAAATCTCAGTGTTTTTTGAAAGTGACAAGTTGATAAGCAGACATAATTCCAGAGCAACAAAATAGAAAAAAAAATTAGAAGACATTTTTAAAAGATGAATGAACAGAAATAAGAGTAAGTAGCATGGATTTTTGGAGGGCTGAATTAATGTTCCAATACTTCCTGACAGTGTAGGAAAGAGAAAAACCAACTTCTCAGGATAAAGCAGACATGGTGGAAGTTCAAGGGGAAATACCTAACATGGGTTAGGGTGGCTTGAAAGTAGCATCTGGGGAAGAAAAAAAATCATGTAACAGAACTCATGAAGGAGGAATAAGGTCATTTCAGAAGATGAGTAAAATGATAAAATGCAAAAGGCAAAAAATATGGAGGAAGAGTGGAGTAGAAATTTGGGTCATAGATGTTGAGAAAATCTGAGAGCTTAGAAATCAGAGATGAAAAATAATTAATTGAATAATAACGTACATCAAGGAGAAAGGAGACTGGTTCTTCCTTTCAATGACACAGGAAGAAACAGGAGAAATTCTCTTTGCTAAGAGAACAATGTGGAAAGTTATTACTAAGGGAAAGTTGAGTTTTGTGAAAGTAAGATGGTAGAGGAAAAAATGAGAAAAATATTTAAGAATAAAATGGGTATTGTCCAATTACTGCATTCCCTTCTCAGTCTGTTTTGTGCTAACAGAACACTCAACACTGAATCATTGATAGAGAACAGATATTTACTGTCTCCTAGTTCTGGAAGCTGGGAGATCTATTATCAAGGCATCTGAAAAGAGCTTTCTTGCTGTCAATGCATGGCAGAGGTGGAAGAGGAAAGACTGCAAGAGAACAAACTCACTCTTATAACTCCTTTTTATAATGGCATCTGGCTATACTCCTAACCACTTGTCATCGGTCCCCATCTCCCAGCACTGTTGCAATGGGGATTAAGCTTTCAACACATAAATTCTGGTAGACATATTCAAATGGTAACAGCTGCCAACAAGAGATTTCTATCAAAGTCAATAAAGGTCTCCATCCTGCCAAACCCAACAGACACTTTGATCCTCGTTGATCAACTGTGTTGATCTCTTTCAACACAGTTGTGTGTTCATCTCCCTCTTTAAATATTTTCCTCTTTCAGCTTGTATGATAATACATTCTCATGATTCTTTGACAGCTACCCTCTGCCAACCTTCAAATGTTGTTATGCCCACTGCTCTTTCTGCCACAGTCTTGTCTTACTGGCCTCACTCTCTTCCCAGGACCAACAGTGTTTAGCTTCCAACGTCAGATGAGGTTCTATATGCTCAGGGTGGAAATGGATAGGACCTAGGCCTACTATCTCTGTAAATTGATTCCACCCACTCTCACAGCCTTAAGACCATTTTACAGGCTGATGAGTCCCAAATTTAATCTGTAACCATGATCTCTTTCTGAACCCTAGGCTTCTCTGTTCAACTGTCTCTCCAAATACTCCCTTGAATGTTGTCTAATGGTCATTTCAAAGTCAAACAGAGACTAAGGGTGTAATTCAGTGGTAGAGCTTTTGCCTAGCAGGCATCCCTAAATTCAATCCACAGTGCTACAGGAAAAGAATAACAGATTGGTCAAAACATCCAAAATATTTCTGGGTGTGGTAGTTCATGCCTGTGATCCCAGCAACCCAGGAGGCTGAGGCAGGAAGATTGTAAATTTGAGGCCATCCTGGGCAACCTAGCAAGGCTCTAAGCAACTTAATGAGATCCTGTTTCAAAAAATTAAAAAAGGGCTGAGGGTGTAGTTGAGGAGCTTGGTGCTAGATCATTCCTGGGTTCAATCCCCAGTACTGGAGAAAAAAAAAAAACACTCTTGAATCTTGGCCCCAACCTCAGGAAATGATTACCACCATTCAGCTAGAGAGATTAGGAATTATCCTTGATTTCCCTCTGTCCCTTATTGCCACCACTTCACCTCATTTCCAAGCCAACATTAAAGGTATTGGGCCCCCTCCTAGTTTATATGTTAATCTCTTCTCTTATTTTCATCTCTACTGCTCTGGTTCCAATCCAGAGCCAGACCCTGAAATGAGGAGGTACAGGAGAGTGAGTTATTATGACCTGCAACTGGGGAACACCCATAGGGAAGTGAGGAAATGTGATTGGGATAAAAGGAGTCAAGCAGAGGTGTGACAGAAAAAGTCCTCCAGAAAGCAACTTTGACTCAAGGTCCTGGGAACCTCTAGCCAGAGTTGGCCACATCTCAGAATCACTTGATTGAGGAACAGCAATACTTATACCTCTGCAGCTCTAGGTCAAGAGCTGCCCCCGGTGGGTGTCAATTCCTGGGCACACCCCATGTGAGGAAGCAAACAGGTTCTATCAGTCTGAGGTCTGTCTTCTAACAGATTCAAGCAGGTGCTGGCTGTGGGTAGTGAAAGCAGAGCATATGCAAAAATGGTAAAGGCATCTTAGTCCATGTGGGCTGCTACCAAAAATCCATTCGACTGAGGAATTTACGAACAAGAGAAACTTACTGCTCACAGTTCTGGAACCTAGGAAGTCCAAGATCAAGGTAACGGAAGATTGAGTGTCTGGTGAAGGCCCATTCCTCGTGGACAGCACTGTCTACCTGTCCTCACAGGGTAGAAGGGTCAGGGCAGGTGTCTGAAGCCTCCTTTATAAGGGTATCAGTCCCATTCACAAGGTCCGAGTCGTCCTGATCTTATCCCTTTTCAAAGGCTCCATCTTCTAATGGTGATCAGGTTTCAACCTGTGAATTTAGGAGGCTTACAAACATTTGTTGTCATCTGACTAAGGAGGCCTTCCGTAAAAATTCTATCAAAACTCATCCTGTTCAAGTTATTTTCTATCATGCAGGTAGCCTTTTTAGCATTTATCGGTACCTAAATCTTATTTTCTTGCTCATCCTGTTTGTTATTCTATCTACACTAGAATGTAATTCCCATTAGACTTGGAACTTGGTCGTCTTCTCAACCATGATATCCCCAGATCCTAGAACAAGCTCAATAGGGAGCTGTGGGACTGAGCTCAACAGGTGAGGGATTGGAAGAGGATAGCTCAATAGGAAGAGGGATATCAGGGGATAGAATATAAAAATAATGGTGATGAAACATGCAGTCCAGGGGAAGTAGGAAGGCTTATGTTACTGACCAGAAAAGAAATTTGCTGATGGGGAAGAAAAGGAGATCTCATTAACTTCAACATTACAAGGGTAATATTGAATCTGGTACTGTATCAGTGGGACATATCTATAGAAGAGAAAGTGGTAGTATAAAATGATGAGCTTCACCAGGACTGGACTGTAGTCACAGTAAAGGTGAAATCTAATCAGTGTCACCAGAGTGAGGTGGCCCTTCCAAAAAGCAAAGGCCTGAGCATGAGGCCAGGATGACTTTTCCTTAAATCGGCGTCTTATCCTTAGATTTTTGTGTCCATCTAGGAAGTGAGTTTGGGATTGTTTTGTTAAATATCTGGAAATCTTCAACACCACCTTATAAGTCATGTCAGTTAGAAATATCATGGTCCTCCTTACTAAATAGTCATGAATCCCCTTTCAAAGATTTGGGTTCACAAAAGAAGAAATCTGAAGGACTGTGTTCCATCGTCAGGCTTAGTTCGAAGAGGACCAACCAAAAACCAGAGAAGTAGTTTGACCTTCAGATCAAACACCGGGTAGAAAAGAAGACACTAAACTCTTGGTGGGCCCAAAGAGAGAAAGGAAAGCACCTCAGGACAAAGCAGTCACCTGCTATCAGTTTTCTGACACTTAGGGAACCTTCAGCCATTAGTTGTACTTTTCTTACCTGAAGAATTTCTTCTCACTCTTAGTGACGATCTTTGGTTTCTTAAGACAGTAGGAGATGTGCTGCCTTGAACCTTAATAAGGATAGACAGTCAAACCACAAATAGGCCTAACCCTCACTCAGCCACCACTTTTTTTTTTTTAAATAAAAGTAATTTTCTCTCTAAGAGAGAATTCCATGGCTTAAGAATGATAACTTGTCATTAAATAAAGAAAAAATAATAATTCAATTTAAAATGAATGCCAGGTGAGATTATGAGACTATGAAAGAATTCTTGGGCAGTGCCACAAAAGGTAAAATATAGTATGTATAATATAATGTGATTCATATATATTGCAAATTAACCCATTAATTCTACACATGACAGGGTTACACTTAGACATTCCCATTCATGCACACAGATTGCTCATGTCTGTCCTCCATGAGGACACTTGAAAAGAAGATGCGAGGCGAGACAAATTACCCTCCAGAGAAGTTCCACTTTATTACAAAAGGCTGTGGGCTTACATAGATCTAAGGAGAGGTGGCAGGGCTCAGGTAAATGACGGGTCACCCATTTATTGGTAAGTTCTTCCAGATGTCAGTTCCGGAGCCCACGAAATCAGTTCTTATTGGGGCTAAGGTTTCCCACCAGCAGGAGTTTTTGGCGCCGGCCGGAGTGAGACAGAGAGGAAGAGAAGCACCTCAGGCGCCATGTTGGGTTTTTGGGGTGTGGCTGCCATTATACCTTTTCCCAACAACACTGATCCCCTTTCTAGTCCCTAACAGTCCCCCTTCTACTTTCAGATCACCTTTTCATTTCATTTTGTTTTTAGTTTCCACATGTTAAAAAAAACGACATATTTTTCTTTCTGGGTCTGGATTATTTTACTTCACATGTCCTCCAGTTTCACCCATTCCAACAACTGACAGGATTTTATTATTCTTTATGGCTGAAAAAAATCTCCATTGTGTATGCCTGCCATATTTTCTTTATTCTTTCAACTACTGACAGGCACATAGGCTGTTCCCATATTTTGTCTATTATATATGCTGCCACAATAAACACGGGCATGCAGCGGTTCCTTTTGTAGGCTGACTTCAGTTCCTTCAGATGTATACCCAGGACTGTGATAGCTGCATCATAGGGTACTTTTGTTTCTATTTTTTTGAGGAACTTCAATACTGTTTTCCAAAGCACATCCCCACTAAATGTGTATAAGGGTTCTTTTTTCTCCACATCCTCATCAGCATTTGTTGTATATATTTTTTTCTGTCTTTTTATGAGGTGAGATGGAATCCCTGGATTCTCAATGGAGTTTTGATTTGCATTTCCCTAAATGCAAAGAGAGGGGAAGGTATCAAGCATTTTCCATATAATTATTGGCCATTTATACTTTGTCCTTGAGAAGTGCCTATTCTGGTCAGTCGTCCTTTGTTGTGGCTTGACTTGTTTGTTTTGTAGTTAAGTTTTTGCAGTTTTTTTTTTTTTTAACATGTTCTGGATAATGATCCTGTTAAATGTATACCTGATAAAGGTTTTTCTCCCACTCAATAGGCTCTCTCTTCTTTCTATTCATTGTTTCCTTTACTGTACAGAAGTCTTTAATTTGATTCTTGCTTTTGTTTCTTGAGCTATTTGAGTCCTATTCAGGAAATCAAGCAATGTGACAATATCTTGAAGTGTTCCTCCTCTGTTGTCTTCTAGTAACTGCAGTCTTGGGTCTTATATTAGGTCTTTGATCCTTTTTTTTTTTTTTTTTTGGTGTTGGTGTTGGGGATTGAACCCAGGGCCTTGTGCATGCAAGGCAAGCACTCTGCCACCTGAGCTATAACCCCAGCCCTCTTTGATCCATTTTTGAGTTGACTTTTGTTCAGGATAAGAGACAAGGATCAAGCTTCTGGCTTCTACAGGTGGATATCTGGTTTACCAGACAGCATTTGTTAAAGAGTTTGTCCTTTCTCTAATGTATGTTTTCGGACATTTATCAAGAATCAGTTGACTGAAGATACCTGAATTTTTTTCTGAGTTCTCTAGTCTATGCCATTGGTTTACAGGTCTATTTTTTTTTTCTTTTTTGGGCAATATCATGCTGTTTTTGTTACCATATCTCTGCAGTGTGTTTTGAGATCAAGAATTTTGATGCCTCTAGCATTGCTCTTTTTATTCAGAATTGTTTTGGCTATCTGGGGTCTTTTGTGCTTTCGTATGAATTGTAGGATAGTTTTTTATAGTTCTGTGAAGAATATAGTTGGTCTTGTGACGGAGATTTCATTGAATTTATAGATTGTTTTGAGTAGTATGGAAATTTTACAATATTAATTCTCCTGATCCATGAATATGGGAAGTCTTTCCCCCTTCCAGCTGCTTCTTCAATTTCTTTCTTCTGTATTTTACAGTTTTCATTGTAGAGCTATTCCTACAGCCTTAGGTTTATTCCTAGGTTTTTATTCTATTTTATTTTGTTGATTGTAAATGGGGTTAACTACTGATTTCTCAGCAAGTTCATTATTGGCTTATGGAAAAGCGATTGATTGGTGTATGCTGATTTTGTGTCCTGCTACTTTACTGAATCTGTTTATCAATCCACTAAAAGTCTTTAGGATTTTGTATGTATAGAATTATATTGTCAGCAAACTGGAAAAACTTGACTTTGTCCTCTTCTATTGTATACCTTTTGTTTCTTTCTCTCACCTCATTGCTCTAGCTAAAACATAGTGTTACACTGAATGAGGACGGTGAGAGTAGACATTCTTGCTCATCTTAGAGGAAATGTTTTCAGTTTTCTCCATTCAGTATGATGCTGGCTATAAGTTTGTCATTATAGTTTTTATTATGTTGGAATACAAAGCTCAAATACTAATTTATTCAAATACTAATTTATTCAGCATCCCTTTTATCATAAAAGGATGTTGAACTTTATCAAAGACTTTTCTACATCTATCAAGATGATCACGTGATTTTTATTTTTGACTCTATTTTAGTTCTTCTTTAAGAGTCTGATAAAATTTACAGTGAAGTCACCCAATCCTAGACTATCTTTGTTGAGAGTCTTTTTATTACTTCTTCTTCTTCTTTTTTTTTTTTTTTTTGTACTGGGAATTGAACTCAGGGAAGCTCAACCACTGAGCCACATCTCCAGCCCAATTTTATTTAGAGACAGGGTTTCACTGAGTTGCCCAGTGCCTCACTTTTGCTGAGGCTGCCTTTGAACTCGAGATCCTCCTGCCTCAGCCTCCTGAGCCACTGGGATTACAGGCATACACCACCATGCCCGGCTTTGTATTACTTTAATAACAAGCTATGAGATTATAAATCTATTTAGGTTTTTCTGTTTCTTCTTGGTTCAATTTTAGGTCAGATATCCAGAAATTTGTCCATTTCTCCTCAATTTTTCAATTTATTGGCATATAGATGTTCAAAATATTCCCTAATGATCTCTGGAATTTCAGTGATGTTTATTGTAATGTCTTCTTTTTATCTCTAATTTATTTATTTAGTTCTTCTCTTTCTTTTGGTTACTTTAGATAAAGGTTTGTCAATTTGGTTTATCTTTTCAAAGAACCAACTCTTTATTTCATTGGTCCTTTGTATTGTTCTTTATTTTATATATTACCTATTTCTACTCTGATTTTTCTTCTACTGATTTGGGGTTTGGTTTGTTTTTATTTTTCTAAGACTTTGAGATGGATCATTAGATTATGTACTTGAGAGCTTTTATTTTATAACGTAAGCACTGATGGCCCTAAACCTCCCTCTAAGGGTTGCTTTTGTTGTATTCCATAAATTCTGGTATGCTCTGTTTCAGTTTTCATTTGATTTTTAATTTCTTCTCATATTTCTCCAGTGAGTCACTATTTGTTCAATAGTGTGTTTTTCAATCTCCATGTATTTGTAGAATCCCTGTGGTTTAATTTGCCATTGATTTCTAGTTTCTTTTCACTGTGATCAGATAAAAGGCAAGAAATTATTTCCATTTAAAAAATTTTGTTAAGACTTGCTTTGTGGTCTAACACAGAATCTATTTTGGTAAAAACTACATCTTCTGATGAAAACATGTATATTGGGCTGTTATTGGGTGGAACATTCTGCAGGTGCCTGTTTAGAACATTTGATCTATGTGTAATTTAACTATGATGTTTCTTTGTTGAGTTTTTTGTCTGAATGTTTTAATGGTGAGAGAGGGGTATTTAAGTCATCCACTATTATTGTACTCAGGCCTACTTCTCCCTTTATATCCAATAGTATTTGTTTCATTCAGTTAGGTGCTCCAATATTTGGTGCATATACATTTATAATTGTTGTATCTTTTTAAAATTTGTACGCCACTTATAATTTTTCTTTAAAGCCTCATAAACAGGTGGGTGGTGTTTGTTTTCATTTCCTATCATTTTTTAAAAAAATTATTTGTTTTAATTAGTTATACATGACAGTATAATGCATTTATGCATTTGATATATCATACATAGATGGGATATAATTTCTCATTTCTGAGTGTACATATTGTAGAATCACATTGGTCAAGCAGTCACCTACATACATAAAGTAATAATGTCTGTTCATTCTACTGTCCTTCTTATCCCCACATCCCCTCCCCTCCTCTCCCTTCACTTCCCTCTACCTAATCTAAGGCGACACTATTCTTCTCTAGTGCCCCCCCACCTTATTGTGAATTAGCATCCATATATTAGAGAAAACGTTCAGCCTTTGGTTTGGGGGGATTGGCTTATTTTGCTTGGCATGATGTTCTCCAACTCTATCCATTTACTGACAAATGCCATAATTTCATTCTTCTTTAAAGCTGAGTAATAGTCTATTGAATATATGTACCACATTTTCTTTATCCAGTCATTGTAGCAACACACAGCTAAACCTGTCAGGGTCAGTCCGGATGAACTGGGCTGGCATGAAAAAAATCCCCCAGAGACAGAGAAACAACTTTTTCCTTTGGGCTCTGTGATGTATCCTCTGACCCCGTTCCCACAAAGGAGGCAAGGCAGGCAAGAAAGAGAGAGAGAGAGAGAACATGCCTCGCACTGGGGTTTTATTGGGGGAGGCTGTTCCATGGAATATTCTATCCCCCCAAAGGGTAAAGGGGTAGGATTTCAAAGGAGTAGGTGAGTGTAACTCAACCCCAGCTGGTGACGTCTCCTCCTGGAGCCACGCCTGGGGTAACAACACCCACGTTACTGCACCTGGCACTGCCCTGCCAGACGGAAGGCAATAACTGTTCAGTTCCCCGGGGACTCAGGACTTAAAGGCATGTTCATCCAGGACAGCTCCCCACGATTCATCTATTGAGGGACACCCAGGTTGGTTCCATAGTCTAGCTCTTGTGAATTGAGCTGCTATAAACATTGATGTGGCTGCGTCACTGTAGAATGCTGATTTTAAGTCCTTTGGGTATAAACCAAGGAGTGGGATAGCTGGGTCAAATGGTTTGTTACATCTTCTTGATGAATTGTCTGATCCAACAATATAGTGACTTTCTTTGCCTCTTCTGTTTTTTTTTTTAACGTCTATTTTGTCACATGTAAGTAGAGCCGTTCCTGCTTCATTTTGGATTCCATTGGATCTTACCTTTTCCTGTCCTTTCACTTTCATTTGCATACACATGTGCAGATGAGGTGATTTTCTTACAGGTAACTTAGTTGTAGGTATTGTATTTTAATCCATTCAGCCAGTCTGTGCCTTTCAGTTGGAGAATTAAGACCCTTTACATTCTGGGTTATTAAAAGGTATGTACCTTCTGTCTTTCTGTTGTTTTTCATCTGGTTGTTTTGAATAATCTTTGTTTACTTCTTCCTTATTTGTCTTAGAAGTGTGATGGTTTACTGCATTGATTATGTTTGATTCTCTCCTATTTTTCATTTGTGTGTCTTCTAGTGAGATTTATTCTTTTGTGTGCTTTCATGGTTGTGTCTATTTTTCTTCTTCTTCTGGATATAGGATTTCCTTAAGTTTCTTTGTAATGCCAATCTAGTGGTCATGAATTATCTTAGATTATGGTTATCTTGGAAGGTCCTTAATTAACCTCTAGTGCTGAAAGATAATCTTGTTGGATATAGCACTCTTGGTCAGTAGTTATTTTCTTACAGGACTTGAAATGCATCATTCCATCCCCTCCTGGCCTTGAGAATTTCTTCTGAGAAATCTACTGATATTTTAATTTATATTATCACCATTTTTTCCCCTCATGGATAATGTGTGGTGAAATCTACTGATATTTTAAATGTGATTTGGACAAATAACCTAGTCAATAAATGGGCTAAAGAACTGAACAGACACTTCACAGAAGAAGTACAATCAATCAACAAATATATGAAAAAATGTTCAACATCACTAGCAATTTGGGAAATGCAAGTCAAAACTACTCTTAAGAATTCATCTCACTCTAGTCAGAATGGCAATTATCAAGAATACAAGCAATAATAAATATTGGCAAGGATGTGGGGCGGGGGAGGTACACTCATACATTGCTGTGGGACTATAAACTGGTACAACCATTATGGAAAGCAGTGTGGAGATTCCTCAGAAAACTTGGAGTGGAACCACCATTTGACCCAGTTATCCCACTCCTAGGTTTATGCCTAAAGGACTTAAAAAATCAGCATACTACAGTGACACAGTCACATCAATGATTATAGCAGCTCAATTCACAATAGCTAAACTATTGAACCAACCTAGGTGCCCCTCAACAAGATGGGATAAAGAAAATGTGACATATATACACACAATGGAATATTACTCAGCCTTAAAGAAGAATGAAATTATGGCATTTGCTATTAAATGGATGGATGTGGAGCCTATCATGCTAAGTGAAATAAGCCAATCCTAAAGAACCCAAGGTTGAATGTTTTCCTCTGACATGCAGATGCTAATTCACAATAATGATGGCAGGGCCAGGGGCTAGGAAAGAATAGAGGCAATTTGGATTAGACAGAGGGAGTGAAGGGAAGGAAGGGGGTACAGGAGTAGGAAGGACAATAGTATGAATTGGGAAATTGTGACCTTATGCGCACATATGACTACATGACTTGTGTAATCCTATATCATGTACAACCAGAAGAATGAGAAGTTGTATTCCATTTCTGTATGATATTTCAAAGTGCATTCTATTGTCTAATTAGAACAAATTAAAATAAAAGAATTAAGGGAAATGCCAGTAAAAAAGATCTATAATGGGATGACAAGAGAGCTAGTTTGTGATAAATGTTGAGTTCAGGAGGTTCTATGGGTGATTCAGCAATTTATGTTATCGTCACCATTTTTCCCCTCATGGATAACGTGTGGTGAGTGTATATGATCAGGATGGCGTTTTCCTGATGCCGTGAAATGTACTCTTGGGTAAAATGCTAAAATACTAAAATAATTTGAAAAAAAAAGTGGGTTGGTGCTCCTCTTTTGAAGATATTAACATTCTTTCTTTGTCCCGTATTTTGGCAATTTAACTGTAATAGGTTATGGAGAGGTTTTTTGGTGATCGCGTCTGTTTGGGGTTCTAAATGCCTTCTATGCCTGGATGTCTGGGCCTGTCCCAAGATTGGGGAAATTTTCTATTATTTCACTGAACAGGGTTTTGTTCTGCTTGGTTTTTGCCTTCCGCCTGTAGCTTCTTCCCCTCAGGCATGCTGATGATGATGCAGATGTCTGATCTGTGAATGATGTTCCAGAGATCTTGTAGGTTCTGTACATTCTTGATTATTCTTTGTTTCTGTTTGAATGTAATACTTAACCAGATCTCTCTTTGAGTTCTGATACTCTTCCTTCCACTTGAGCTAGCATGTTGCTGAGGCTTTCAACAAAGTTTTAACTGACTGACCAGGTTTTGCATTTATAAGATTTCGGTTTGGTCCTTTTTCAAAATCTTTTCTTTACTGAATTTCTCATTCACATTCTGCATTCTCTTCAATTGTTTACCTGTAGTCTCTTGAAATTCATTGAGCCTTTTAGAAATTACTCTTTTGAATTCTTTATCCATCATTTCACCCACTTTGATAGATCTACAAAATTATGAGATTTATGAGGTGTCATATTGCCTGTTTTTTTCGCATTTCTTGTGTTTCCATGTTGGCATCTGTTGGAATGAATAGCTCCTCCACTTTTATTTGAGGGCCTTCTTAGTAAGTAGCCTTCTCCTGGTGATATCTTAGGGTAGTGGTTTGTTCTGCAGTGTTGGGTTTAAGTCCAATTGGACTTTGTAGTGTAATCTCCCTGTGGCTTCTGGGCTGAGATGAGTGGATTTTGGCAGAATACACACTGTATCAGGGCCCGAGCAGCCCACTTTCTCGGTAGGTCTTATGAGACTGGGGTCCCTCTGGTAATTCAGGCAGATGTGGTACAGAGGTGACCCTCTGGGATTATTCCTGCAGTCGGAGCAGAAGCCCCTATCAGGGAGGGGGATTTCCACAGACACTGATGACATTGGCTGTTACTTGGAAGAGATTCTGATACTGGCTGTGCAATCATGGTGAAGGGCCTGGAACTTTACCCTCTGTTTACACCCTGGCACAGTTCCTGGTGTGTTTCATGTGGGGAGCCAGGGACCAGGATCCCAGCTCCCCCTCTGGCACTCACATCTAGTCTTGTGCAATCTGAGAGGGTGTGCTGGTGACAAATGCTGAGGGCCCTCATAGGTGCCATGTCCACAAAAGTAGTCTTATTCCTCTCTCCTGTTACTGTGGGGGTGACTGTCCAGAGCTCCCTAGCTGTGCCCACTGGGGGATGGTCTTTGTCTGGGCATTTTGTCCTCCCTGTTCTTAAATTGACGTTATCTCCCAAGGTTCAACTGGGGCTAGGTCATCACTAGAGCTAGGCACAATTACTCTCCCCGGGCTGGAGGGTAGCTCCATGGCAGAACCCAAAGTGTGCACAGTAAACAAATAAATATTTAAAAATAAAAGCACCAAAACAGTAACAGCAGTGGCAATAAAAATAACAATAGGGTCAGGCACCGTGGCACATGCTTGTAATCCCAGCAGCTCCAGAGGCTGAGGCAGGAATATTTCCAGTTCAAAGCCAGCCTCAGCAACTTAGCAAGGCTCTAAGAAACTCAGTGAGATCCCATCTCTAGATAAAATATGAAAAAGGACTGGGGATGTGGCTCTATGGATAAGCACCCCTGGGCTCAATCCCTGGGAGAGGGACAGAGGGAGGAAGGGAAAGAGAGGGAGGAAGGGAGACAGAGGGAGGGAGGGAGAGAGAGGAAGGGAGAGAGAGAGGGAGAGAGAGAGAGAGAGAGAGGAAATACACAGAAAAAAATAAAAATTTTTAATTTTAAATTTACATTTAAGAATATAAAGCAGGGGAAAAGTTAAAAATCAAAGGGGAAGGGGAAAAGAGAAAGCAAATTAAAAAATTAAAGAGAAAACACACACACACACACACACACACACACTCCAGTTCTTTCTAATCATGGTGTGCACCACTGTGTATTGAGAAATGACCTGTGGCTGGAACTAGTTGGAATTCTTCTCAGCTACTTTGCACAATGGAATGAGTTAACATGGAACATGGAGTTCTCCACTCAAAGAGTTTCTCTTTAGCTCTTTGGGCTCTGCACTACAAGCACTGGCTGAATGCTGGTGCTGTGGCTTGTCCATGCACCCCCTGCAGGTGGGATGGGGTAAGGAACCCACAGAGATCTGTGCTGGAAGGACTGAGGGGCAGCAGCTTCCATGTGATCTACCACCCATCATCCTGATGCTCTCAGGCTTAGTTCCCACACAAAATCACATGTGGCTTCCACTCCTTTGGACTTAGTTGACAGGTTTTCAAAACTGCAGATTTTAAACTGCTCCTTTCCACGTTGCCATCCTGTTTCCCATAACAGAATTCTCAGGGTGTTTGTGTCAGTCTTTCCTCAGGCAAAGTGGTGCATGAGGGAGCTGCTCATACAAGCACTGAGAGTAATTGTCACAGATGTAGCAAATTGCAGGAGCCTCTGATTCCCAGAGCAATAAACTCAGATTCTTCTCAGCTCTACGGGAATATACTAGTGGGAAGTGCACAGAACTTACCCAGATCTCACTTACTGCGCAGTTCCTAGGTCTCTTGTCTGTCTTGACTGTATATCTGCTAGGTGCTGAATTCTGGGCTCACAGAGCTCTCTGGGACTCTTCCTTTTCCCCATCCCCACCGGAGTGGGTATTCCTGCTCCCCCTGACATGCTGCTGTGTGATCAGTGCTGGGGTCTCTTTCTCCCAGCCCCTGGTATCCAAAATCTTTGGGTTTCTCCAGGTCTCTTTCTTCCCTTTTGTTGAATTCCAGCACTCTCCCACAGTCACCCATCTCGGTAAGCAGCTACCCACCTGCTGACTTAATGCTATCTCATGGAGAAGCAGGCAGGTGCTGGGTGCCTCTCATCTGTCATCTTGAATTCCCAGTACAATATGGCGATGCTATAATATAATGATATGTTTTAATATAATTAATCACATAATTATTATACAATTAAAGTACAGAATAATAATTTATCATTTTATATAACTATACATAATATTTATTATGTAGTTATATAAACATATAAATAAGTCAGCTTGAATTGCTTTCTCAGGGCCAGGATATATTGGTATACTGAAAAATCAAATTCCATAACTTTATTTCCCAGATATAAATAAAATGGATAATATTCTGTTGTGTTGTTTTGTTTTGTTGCAGCCTGGAAATGAAGTGTATCCTAAAGATGAGAATGGCAAGTGGTTGTATCATAAATCAGATCTGTGTGCCACTTGGGAGGTATGTTCACATGGTCTCTTATTTTAAAAAAACTACATTTTCAGGGCTGTGATCAAATTGTTCCTGTCAGGTTTATGGCAAACCATAGCCTTTACTCCCAGTGGAAATTAACAGTCAGAGCCAGTATTTCTAACCCTAAGTACGGACACATGAAATCTCCATTCCTGGTGCTGATGATTCTTAGTTTTGTTTTGCTGAGGAGAAGAAGGCCAAGGAAAGGGAAGGGGAAGGTGTGGAAGTAGGAAAAAAAAAGAAAAGGAGATCTGTTCTCATGGAATGGCAATTGAAAATATGTAAATGAGATATACAAATTTTAAAAACTGAATTGAAAAAATTAATTCTATAATGTCTAAAAGAGACAAAATGATACATCAAAGCTAAAAAATAATTCTGATTCTATGTTTGAACAAGTTGTTGGCTCCTTCCCCAAGATCACAAAAGTGGGGAGTTCTAGGAGAACGAGAGTTTTGAATTCATGGAGATGGGAGGGACCCTTTGAGCTGGCCTGTTTACGAGGCGGTGGACGCTGTGACCTAGACAAGAAGGCGACCCAACAGGCAGTGGGATGATAATACACGCAGGAGAGAGTACTGGCCTTCTCTCTGCACTTTCTTCTCCTCTGCCATAGTCAGAAACTCACGCTCAACATTCACACACCATTCCAAACTCCAAAGGCTAGGAAATCACATGAATATGTAGTTTACATTGAATATATCTCTCTATACACTCTCTCTGGGAAGTAACAGTTGAAGATCTGAACTACAGTTTTGAGGGTGCAGGAGGCACTGAGTTGGTTTTCTGGTATCTACGCTGTCCCTTCAGGAGACGATACACACATTTACTCTGGAACTCCCTGTTGCTGACCAGGTTTGGAGGCTGGTGTTCCAGTCTGCGGGACTGCCTGAGAGAGTGGCCCAAATCCCTAGGAGAAGATGAGTTCACAGTCCAAAATGACAAGGCACTGTTTCACTAGGAAATCATATATCTCAGTTGCAGATCCCAATATAAACAAAGCAGAGAACCAGTAATTTTTAAATTAGCCAATTAATATATTAAAGGATATAAGAAAAGATATTAGCAATGTGGGGAAAAAAGAACAATTAAACATTTTAAATGAGCAAAAATAATAATCAGAAAAATAAAAAATCAATGAAAGAAATTGGGATAAATAGTAGAATGGATATGGATAAGAAAAACACTTTTTTTTTTTTTTATGTTGGATGTTGAACCCAGAGATGCTCTTAACACTGAGCTACATCCCCAGACTCTTTTTATTTATTTGTTTATTTTGAGACAGTTATTGAAGCTGGTCTTGAACTTGAGGTCCTCCTCTGTCTCCTGAATAACTGGATTATAAGTGTGCACCACAGAGCCCAGCAAAGGAAACAATATATTAAATTAAAAAATCAGAGTGATGAGATTTCCCAACATGAAGAAGGAAAGAAGAAAAACATTTTGAAGAGAAAAGCTAAGAGATGCAAAAAGTGAAATTAGAATTTCCAGTATACACATAATAGAGATCTAATAAAAAAAGGAAAAAAAATAATAGTTGAGTTAAAAAAAAAAAAGAAAAAGATGCAAATCCTGGAGTACTAACAAGAAAAGACAAGAAAACACACACCTAGATGAATTGGGGTGAAATTTCAGAATACCAGACATGAGGAGAAAATGTTAAAATTTCCAGACTATTACAAACAAGCCAATGAAGGAAGCAAAATCAAATAATGAAAAACAGTCAGCCCACGAGAAGGCAGGAGAAAAAGATGGAAAATGAAGAGATGGGAAAACAGAAAACAAATAGCAAGATGAGAGATGTTAAGTGATATCAGTAATCACAGAATATATAAATAATCTAAGCATCCCAGTTCAAGACATGTTGTCAGAATGGCTAATAACCAATATCACTATACATTTTCTACAAAAAACTCATTTTAAGTTAAAAAAAAAACCACAAAACTTGTTGTGTTGGTGCATGTCTATAATCCCACCTACTTGAGAGACTGGGGCAGGACAATTGCAAGTTTGTAGCCAGCCTCAGCAATTGAGAGATATCCTGTCTTAAAAAAAAAAATTAACTTAAAAAGAATTGAGGGTGTAGCTGAGAGGTAGAGCACCCCTCGGTTCAATTCCCAATTCTGCAAGGGAAAAAAAATTTTAAAAAATTTTTTTTAAAATAAAAGGATAGAAAATGATATTCTAGGCTAACACTAATCAAAAGAAAACTGCAGTGGCAATTTTAATATAAATACTTCAGAGCAAAGAGTATTAGCAAAGATAAAGGAGTCAGTCCTAAACACTATGCACCTAATAATAGAACTTCAAAATATATGAAGCATAAACTATGAGAACTGACCAGAGAAAGAGAATAATTCATGTTCATAGTTAGAGATTTCAAAGCCTCTCTTCCATTAATTGAATGGTATAAGTATATGGTATATAATAAGTATATGGAAAATCTTTACAATATTTGAAATTTAAACATCATCAACATTTTGACCTTGTAATATTTACAGAACACTATTTTTCAAGTACACATGGATCACTTAACAAGATGGACCATTTTTTGAGAAATAAAATAAATCTCAATTTTTAAAATATTCTAATTACACCATGCACTGTCTTATCTAATTGGAATTAGGTTCAAAATCAATAAAAACCATTTGAAAAAGCCACCAAATATTTGGAAGCCTAACATGAAAAAAACCCATAAGACAAAAAGAAAACAAAATCTATGCATCCATGTCCTAGCAACACACAATTAGAAATTAACTTTTTAAAATATTAAATATTTAGAGATAAATTTAACAAAATAATTGAAAAACCTATACAGTAAAAACTACAATATGTTCTAAGAGAAATCAAAGATCTAAATGAATGGAGAAGCATACAATCCCTTGATGTTCAATATGGTTAAGATGTTAATTATTCCTAAATTTATATGAAGATTTGATGCATCTGAGTCAAAATAGAAATTAAAAAGCTAATTCTAAAATTTATATGGAAGGGCAAATAATCCATAATGGCCAAAGAACTTACAAAAAAGAAAGAAAGAAAAGAAGGAAAGGAAGAAAAGGAGGGATAAATTTGGAGGACTTCTACTAACTGATTTTGAGAATTGTAATACAACTACAGGAATCATGTCGGTGACGTATTGTCGGCATAAAGATGCATATACTCCAAACAGAGTAGGGAGTGCTGAAATAGACCTAAACAGCTCAAATGAGTTTCAGCAGAAAGGTCAGGGCAGTTCAGTGGAAGAGGGATCATCTTTTCAGTGGTGTACTGAAACTGACTCATACCAGCTTTCGAGAACTGATTGTGCAAATCTTCCTAACTCCAACACTGGTGATGTCCTGTTAGATTGACTGCCACTAGTGTGAATAGTTAGACAACAAACTGATGAACACCATAAAATGGGGCTTCTCCCCACCCACAGCCAGTTGTTAAACAATTATTTATCAGCATTCTACTGGAGGTGTTCAAAATCTTGATGGTAGTGATAATCTTACTGGTGCATCCAGAAGATTCATCAAAATGCAGGCTTCCAATATATGCAGTTTATTGTATATCAATTATAATTGATCAATTTTTTTAAATTAGAAACTTCCAGAAAGAAAGAGCTAGTCACATAAAATTAATTTGATGTGAGTTTTGTTTTATTACCAGCATCACTGGATGAAAAAAAAAGATATAGTATTTTCAAAGTGTTGAAGAATTAAAGATTGCTGTCTTTGTATTTTATATCCAAACTATAAGGAAAAATTATGTGTGATAAAAATAGCTTCAGATCTTACATGTGCTTAGAAATTTTGCTACATACAAAACCCATCAAAAGGCTATTAGGGAAAGAAAAAAAAAAGAAAAACCATTAGGGGCAATGATCTAAAAGATACTTCAAGAAATGTATAAATTGAAGGTGATCAAATTAAACTTAAAACTACTTAATATCTATAACATTGATAAGATCAAATAGTATGAAGAGAATATAGTCATAATAAACTACAATTAAAGTTTCAGTATTAACATCATAGATGTTAATAAAATAAGAAATGTGGCCAGGTGTGGTGGTGCATGCCTTGAATCCTATTGGTTTGGGAGGCTGAGGCAGGAGGATAGATAGTGAATACAAAACCAGTCTCAGCTACTTAGCAAGGACCTAAGCAACTTAGAGAGACCCTACCTCTAAATAATATATAAAAAGGGCTGGGGATATAGCTCAGTGGTTAAACTTTCTGGGTTCAATCCCCCCCCCAAAATAAAAAAGTATAGACATGCTAAAATCTTGTCCTTGTTAAGGAAAACATTATATGAACATATATACTTTTTTAAAGTAAGAATTAAACAGAAGAAGTGAGAGAAACTGGAATAAGAAGTTAAGATACAAAGTCCTATTAAAAGACAAATTGGAAAAAAAAGACAAGTATTGACAGATTAAAATTAAAATGAGGCACATAAGCAGAAAGCCACCTTAAAGTTAAAACTTAAAGGGTGAAAAAGAAATATTGTTAAATGCTTAGAAAAAAGTTGATATAGTTTACTGAGAAGATGTATAATTTTAAACACATATATACTAAATAAAATATCTTCAAAATATATAAAGTAAAAGAATTGATAGAATGCTGGAAGACATTGACAAGTCTACTAGTACATAGGAAGCTTCTGACACAGAAGCCAATTTTAGGTATAATGTACGTATGTGTGTACACAGACTTATATCTATGAGAAAGAGTTTGCATCCAAACATAGGAAAACTTACATTTACCACACTCACTAGAACATTTATGAAAATTTATCATGTACTATGCCATAGAGAAACTCTCCACAGATGTCAAGAAACAGATCATCATTGACATGCTGGTATGCATCGTGAAAAAACAGGGGAAGGTACACTAGAGAATATTTTCCAAACTCATTCAATCAGAGCCCTGCCTTTCTCCACCTGCTTTTGTTTTTTTCCTTCACAGGACAGGTGTCAACCTACCCAGCTTTCCCATCTAAATAATTTACAGTTGGCCTTACAAGTATTCATCCTTGCTTCTTGTGAGTTTTATTTTATAACCTGCTGACATTTACCCTACAGGCCTTGGAAGCTTGCAAAGATGCAGGCTTGGTGAAATCCCTTGGCGTCTCCAATTTTAACCGCAGGCAGCTGGAACTCATCCTGAACAAACCAGGACTCAAATACAAGCCAGTCAGCAACCAGGTACAGCCTACCAGCTTCCTCTGGGGTGGAGGGGGGACCCCGATATAGTATTTAAGTAACAAGAAGCTTGGACTATGCGTCAGGAAGTGTTGTTGCTCCACAGGAATCTCATCAGAGGATCCTGGGCAAATCTTAATTTCTGTCAACTTCTGTCTTTAGGAAAAAAGATTTGTAAATTCAAATCTAGGCAAAAGTAAGCAAAAAGGTTTTTGAAGCAGAAAAGGAATGAGGTGGAAATAAATCAGACTTGCCAGATATTGACACAACATGCGTATTTAAAACAGAGTTCAGTGGGGCAAGAGCCAGATATGGAGATGATGAATGTTTAGAAACAGGCCAAAGTATAATCAAAACTTAATGTAGGGACTGGGGATGTGGCTCAAGCGGTAGTGCGCTCACCTGGCATTCGCGTGGCCCTGGGTTCAAGCCTCAGCACCACATACAAATCAAATAAAGATGCTGTGTCCGCTGAAAACTAAACAATAAATATTAACCCCCCCCCTCTCTCTCTAAACAAACAAACAACAACAAAAAATCTTAATGTAGCCAGGCACAGTGGTGCCTGCCTGTAATCCCAGCAGCTCGGGAGGCTGAGGCAGGAGGATCACGAGTTCAAAACCAGCCTCAGCAAAAGTGAGGTGCTAAACAACTCAATGAGACTCTGTCTCTAAATAAAATACAAAATAGGGCTGGGGAGGTGGATCAGTGGTGGAGTGCCCCTGAGTTCAATCCTCAGTACATCCTCCCTCTCCTCAACAAAAATGAATAAGAAAATAAGTACTTAATGTAAAATAAAGTAGCACAAACTAACGGTAGAGGGATGAAGTCTTCAGTTGATGGTGTGAGAAAAACATGTCTAGATATGTAGAAATAAGCAAGCACTTTACCTTCATTGCACTCCAAAATTAATATCCTTTTGATCAGAGTTGTTTTAGTCAGCTTTTTCGCTGCTGTGACTATAGGACAACTGTAGAGGAGGAAGAGTTTATTTGGGGGCTCATGGTTTCAGAGGTCTCAGTCCACAGACAGCCAGCTCCATTCCCTGGGGCTGGAGGTGAGGCAGAAGAGTGTGGTAGAGGGAAGCAGCTCACACGGTGATCAGGAAGCAGAGAGAGACTCCACTCTCCAGATACAAATATATTCCCCATGACCACGCCCCCAGTGACTCACCTCCTCTAGCCACACCCCACCTGCCTTCAGATACCACCCAATTAATCCCATCAAGTGACTAGTTCACTGATTGGGTTAAGGATCTTGTAGCCCATCTTGCATTGTGTCACAAGTGAGTTTTGCAAACCATAACAGTTTTTTTCAAAGTAGAAATCATTTACAAATACAACAAAAGAATTTTAGTTTTCTGGGGCTATTGATACAAAGAGAAGCCATGGAAAAAATCATAAGCAAAACTGATATATTAAAGAGTATAAAAATGCTAAACTCTCAAAACACTAGAAACAGAGAGCAAGCAAAAGTAATTATGTTTTTAAATATATAGGGTTCATATCCTTATGAATTCAAAGGCTAGCGTAAATAATCTTCAAGGAGAAACATTAAGGCTCAACAGAAACAATGACAGAAATGAACAGAAATCCACAAAAGACTTATTAGAAAATGGATAAACATGACAAATGTTCAACTCACTGGTAATTAGAGAAACTTACGTTTAATGATTTTGAACTGTGTCAAATTAGTAAAGCTTTTGTGTTCTGTTTTATTATAACACTCCCATAAAGAAAGTGATAAAGTACCGTCAAGTGCCAATTGGTTCAGCCTTAATAGAAAGTGATTTGACCACATGTATCTAGAGCCCTAAAAAAATGTTAGTTATGAAAAAAAAAAAACTGGCAAAACATAATATGAAAAACTAGGGGAATGATTAATCATGAGTTGTCCGTACTATATGAAACCTTAACAAACTATATTCTGGAATGATTTTTGAGGAAAAGAGAAATGAACATAAGATTTAGGGAAAAGACCAGGATACAAAATGCAATATACAGGATGGAGGTGATTGTATTGCTAAAAGGGATTTCACTGAAGAACGGTATCTTAAAACTATGTAGAAGTGCATTAAACTACAAGGCCTTAATTCTGCGCCCTGATCTTCTATGCCATTACTTAGGTCGAGTGCCACCCCTACTTCACTCAGCCAAAACTCTTGAAATTCTGTCGACAACATGACATTGTTGTTGTTGCCTACAGCCCTTTGGGGACCTCTAGGAATCCACACTGGTGAGTAAGCGTCTCTTCAGGAATTATTCCGTGCGGTGGGGGTAGGGGTGAAGGTGATGGGAGCTCCTTCCCTGGGAGACTGGCTGAGTGATCTTGAGAAAGGAACAATCTTTTCAAGTGTTTTCCATATAAACAAATTAGAGCTGATACTACCTTCCTCCGAGAGATAAGTGTTGATCACATTCAATATACAAAATTATCTCTCAGTGCTTAACAAGTAGGAAATGCTCAATGAATCTTAGTTTAATTATTATTTGACAAAGAGTTTCTAGGGCCATGTTCCTAAATTTTTGAGTTTTTGAACCTCTGGATTCAGTGGCAGCATTTCTCTTGGATGTGTAGGATTTTTTTCTACTCAGATTCCAAGAACTGTGCCTCTGTTTCTTCTGCTCCTGTCTTCTTGCTTTTCCTTGTATGTCTACTACTAATCCTGCTAAGACTTACTGAGAGAATATTAATTCATCCTCAAAACATCAACTCCATACACTTGCCTCTCTCAGCCTCCTCCTGCTAACTGCCACTCTTCCTTCGATGAGTTCTTCATGCTCAGAGGCATTGTTACATGTGACCTCAAATGTCCCCATAAGTGACCAGGTGAAGGGGGAGGCAGGGAAGGGTGACTGATGAACTCTTGGTTCTTTTCTTCCCAGCCTAATAGGCATGTGTTGATTCTTTTTTAAGGGTGAATGTATCTTCTCCACCTTTGTTAAATGATGCACTTCTAAACTCACTGGGGAAAAAGTATCGCAAGACAGCAGCTCAAGTTGCTTTGCGTTTCAACATCCAGCGAGGGGTGGTGGTCATTCCTAAAAGTTTTAAGCCTGAAAGGATCAAAGAAAACTTTCAGGTAAGAGAATTGTTTTTTGAAGTGTAGAAAGATGTTCTGTTTGTTGCTTTGCTTTCAGAGAATGTTCTTGAAAATTGTAATTACTAACACCCAATAACTCCCCCATAACCTCAATTTCAAATGTCCCCTTCCCCTGGCTCATCAATTATTCCTCTCTATTATATAACTCCAGCCAACAAAGAAACAAGCTGTAACCTCCAATTAAAAAAACAAAATCCTATGTTTGTATAAATATGTCAAAATAGACTCTGCTGTCATGTATAACTAAAAAGAATGCATTTTAAAAATATTTAATGTAGACTCACTTTTTTTCTCTAGAAGTTTGACTTCTCTCTTTCCATTTACAGCAAACCCCTTGAGAGAGAAGTCTGTTCTAGTTGCCCTCAATTTGCTTCGCTTTGCATCTCTTAGACCCATTCAAACCAAGACTTTACCCAAACCGTCCGAGGGGAACAGAGCTGATCAAGATGCAGGGACCTTCTCATAGCTAGTCCTCATAATTAGCTCCCAGTCCTTGTCCTACCAGACCTTGCCACCAGATTTAATACAGTTGCTGCCTCTCCTTCTTGAAACATTTCCTGTTATGGAAAACTCTAAGAGATGCAGGTGCTGAGGAGCCTATCAGGAGTTTGGTTTTCTAATGTGAACTCTCCATGCACTTAAGACCACAGGAAAAGAAAAAAGTATCATTGAAAAATCAGTCCACATTAAACAAGGGAAATCAGTGCCTAGGAGTAATGCAGAGAGAGAAAATTTGGAAGTTTATCTTAAAATTGAAACCAAAGTTTATGAAAGCAAGTGTGCTTATTTTATTCTCAACAAAATTTAGCTTCCAATTGCATATGTACACTGACTCCTAGAAGAAACAAAGTGAATCGAGTGTTGATGTTTCAAAATATGCTTTAAAATTATGTGAAAACACAGGATGATGTCCCATATTTCTCAAAGGCTTTTACAGAATGATCATAAAGAGAGGGCTTTATCTGAAAAGGATTCTTAATCCTTGGGATTTTTTTTCCCTCCCAGTCTTATTCTTTTGGTATATCTCCCAAAGTAGATTTGAAACTGTGCCAGATTCTTATTTTTAAAAATTGTGGCTATAATTAGAATAAATCTCTGAAGTCTTGTCGTTAGACTTCCTGGCTTTTCACAGGAATGGAAATCAAGGCACAAAGGAAGTTTGAATAGGATTCATTTTTTAAGTGATTAGCTTATTCATGATGTTTTATATTATGAAGTTTTTATTCCTTTTTCTATCTCATAAACTCCAATATTTCAGTGATGAATAATCAAATAAAAACATTCCTTGAAAGAAAAACACTTGGAAATAATCCATGGAGGAATGATTTAAATAAATCATGTTAGGTGTGTACTATGAAAAGTGATTAAATTAATAACATCAGCCTATACATTTTGATTAAAAAAGACCACTAGTATCACTAAGACACTGCATAAACACAGAAAAGTTATAGGATAATAAAGATATTCTGTGTTAACTACCATTTTCTTCCTAATGTGCTTAATATCTGTGAGGAATATATAGGAGGAGAAATAAGACAGGGTGTTGAGTGACGAGAGGAATTTTCCCTTTTTAGTCCATATCTATTAATTTAGTTGTGTATATACCAAAAAAGCATAAGTATTTCTGAACTTTTAAAATTTATAAATCATTAAGTATGTTAAAATAGAAGTTAAAGGGTAGAAAAATAAGCAATAGAGAAGAAAATTATAAACAGATTAACTGTTAAAAATAAGTGAAAATAAAATATAAATATGCTAATGAAGGACAATTACAAAACCAGAGTGCAAAAAGAAATGTATAAAACTAAGAAAAAACAATAAGAATGAAAAAGTAGAAAAGACATTAACAATGATGAGAGAAAGTGTTTCACAGATAAAACAAAGCACGTCAAAAGGTTAAAAGCCGGAAATTTTAGAGACAAGAAAAAATATTTCTTTTAAATGAAAAGTGTAAGAAGGCAGTAGTCCATAATCAAAAATTCAGCATCATATATGGAAATAAAAAGAGTTCTTTGGAATTTCAGATTGCCTGAACATGTGTTGTTTCAGAGCACTTGCAGTTGCCTATAAGATATCCTCAGCATGACTGTCTTAAAGACAAAGAGCAGAGAGTCCTGCTCCACATGATGGGTGGCCCCCAACACTAACCCAACTCGGACAACCCCAAGATGCTGATCCACCTCTGAAGGGACCCCACTGCTGGCTCTGTTCCCTGATCTAATCTTGACCCAAGACTACCTTCAAGAATATTCTTTTGAAAAAAAAAAAAAAGTTCTTTTGTTTTCATTATTTCAGATCTTTGACTTTTCTCTCACTGAAGAAGAAATGAAGAGCATTGAAGCCTTGAATACAAATATCCGCTTCGTGGAAATGCTCATGTAAGTTCTGGAGGATGGCTGGTCTGGCACTGCTCCTTAATATTGGATTGGCAAGTGTCAAGGAGCACTGGGGTAAAGAATGGGCAGCATGTTCTGAATACTAAACACACCTGGGTGAAATACTCCCCTGAAGGAACTTCCTAGAACATCTTATGACATCCTGTGACAGGTTAAGGCATGGCGGACTCAGCACCTCTAGGGAAATTAATTCATAATGTACCTATGTCAAAACAATGGCAGCACAAACATGGAAATAACATTTATTTCTTCCTAAAAATCAAAGCAATGTCCAAATTAGAGAAAATTTATTTAATTTTTTTTCTTTCTGGCAGAGAAGTATAATGATGTATGAGAAAGAGCCCAAGAACATAGTTTCATACAAATACTTTCTTGCTAATAAGACTTAGAAGTTATATTCCTTCAAGGCATTGCCAAGTTCAACCAATTAACTAAAGTAGCCCTTTATTTTCTAAACATTGCAGGTCTTTTAAAATAAAAATAATGTAATTTATACACATACATATGCAAATGTATATATTTGTATTCCCCCCACACACTTTTCTTCTTAATCACTCTCCATTAATCTTTCCAGTTCTTCAAGTCATTTTAATTGCCGTCATCTTTTGCAATCTTCTCTTACAGTAGACTTTTCAAAAATGCTCATTAAGTTGATCCTCATAGTTTGGACACTTAATGATCTCACTGCTTTTAATGAGACAGAAAGTGCTCTGACTGGGTTAATATTGAGTTTATGAATTATTGTCACAGAATAATTTCCTAATGTAAGATTTCAAGAAGGGGAATTGGTGGACATCCAAAGTTCCACCCAGCCTCAACCAAAAAAGAAACAAACATAAAACTACCAATTATAGGATACTCAGCGACTCTAGAAGAGAAATGATTTCTACTGAATAAATATCGTTAAGAAGAAATGGTAACATGTAATCAACCCACCAATCTACTGATTTTTTTTAACAGGCAGGTGGTGACATTATTTGACATTTGATACATTGAATATTAGTTCTGACAATATTGGGGGCAAAATAACTCATCCAACTGGAGAAATAAATAAGCTAAAATAAAGACTAGCCTCCATTAATCAAAAAAGGTATTATTTAAGAGTGCTGGGCCATGCATCTTTTCTTGTTTTCATTCAGTTGATCATTGACATTTGAGAGCCTTTTTAGAAAATACCTTTTAGTGTTCGTGGTACTTGCAGAGAACTGGATCTTGGCTGTTCAATGACAAGGACACACACATACTCCACATTTTTATAGACTCTTTCACTGTTGTTATTTAAGAGATAAGAGCATCACCATCAGCACAAAACAGTACTTCACATGCAAAAGTGGTGTTTTAATAAGCTTTCTTGCTGCTGTGACTTAGACACAACCAGAACAATTGTAGAGGAGGAAAAGTTTATCTTAAGGACTCATAGTTTCAGAGATCTCAGTCCATATACAGCCAGCTCCATCATGGAGGAAGAGTATGGCAGAGGGAAGCAGCTCACCTGGTGATCAAGAAGCAGAGACTCTACTATCCAGATGCAAATATATCCCCCAAAGCCACGCCCCAGTTCCCACCTCCCTCTAGCCACACCCTACCACTTCAGATACCACTCAGTTAATCCCTATCAGGGGATTAATTCACTGACAGGGTAAAGACTCTCACAACCCAATCATTTCTCCTCTGAACTTTCTTGCATTGTCTCACACGTGAGCTTTTGGGGGACAGCACATCTAAACCCTAGCACAGGGGCAGGTAATAATAATACTTCACATGCCAACTCAGCGCTGTGCTTTGGTTCATAGCGGAAAGCCAATGTGGTGGCAGCCAGTCCTTCCACACCCTGTCCCTCTCCCCTGCCACCTACTTTCACATCCAGTGTACTGTCCAGAGCCCCAGGTAAAGGTGCTGGCCAGAGGGGAACTGGGGGAAGAGGAGGGAGAGAAACAGCCAGTGCAGGAGGTGGGGGAGGTCATGGGATTCTCGCAGCTGAGTGAACCGTTTTCCTTTGGTAAAACTGTTTTGGCAGGTGGTGTGATCACCCTGAGTACCCCTTTCATGACGAATACTGACTTCAGGGAGGACTCCCCGGATTTCCCTCTCCCTTGGGTGTCGGCGCCTTGGCTGGTGTTTCCTGGATATGGAAATAAAAGGGGTTTCACTGTCCTCTGATGACGTAATGATGGAAATGTTCCACACTTATCTTTTGTGACCTTTACTTAGCTATGAAGAAAAAATGTTTAAATCTGAAATAACTCAGTAATTATCTAGTAGCATAGTTTTTAGATCAGTGTCTTCTATGTTCCAGACAGAAAAACTTTAGACTTTAGAAAATATTTGAAAGGCAACATATAAAGACAAATAACACATGGATATGGGCACTATCAAAAGCCGTCTTTAACAGGATGGCAAAGAGGATGGGGAGCTGGCATGGGCCAGGGTGCTGGCAGTGGCCTGATGGTTTGGCACTGATTGCAATACAGGTACAGCTTAGAGAAGACCACACAAGCATTATTTTTATTGTTCTTTTGTTTGTTTTTGTGGTGCTGGGGATTGAACTCAGGGCCTCTGTGCTCGACAAGTGCTCTGTCCCTGAGATACATTCCCAGTCCTTCCCTCATATATTATTAACAAACAAGTGATTTCTTGCATCTTGAGTAGATCAGGAAGAAACGTAGAAAAGTCTTAAAATTGAGCTAATTAAACAATTGTAAGCAAAGTCTTTCGTGTTACTGTTCATTTCTATGCAGTGTGTACCTGTTTAGCTTTTAGCTAGTTTGAAAGATGGATAGTTACTGGTTCACTGATGCATCTTTACGGGACCCCAGCACCCCAGTAATCCAGCTGTGTCTTACCATTACTCTTGCCCTAGTTCATCACGCACCCTCCATTGTGTGAACTGGCTTGAAACAACCAACATACACCAATAAAGCCTGTACCAGAAAATAGTCAAAAGAAAGATATTTTAAAAGAAGGAATTTTTAAAGGAGGCTTTCAAAAACATTGGTAGATGAGACCTTATAAAATTATTATTCTTAAGACCTGAAGAGTATTATTGGGATAATATGAATTTTGAAACAGTAGCAAGTTCAAAAGAACACTAATAATTTTACTGTGTGAAAATTTTTAAAAAGTGAATAAAGTTATTAGCACTCAGCTATAAAGATACACCTATTTTCAATTCAACTAGAGAAATACATTTTATTTATTCATATTAGGTCACTTTCAGGGAGTTTTTAGAGAGCTTTTCAAAACTTGTTGTTCCAAGATCAGTTGATTATAAATAAAGTTCAATGATCTGAAGAGACCTATTTCTGAGAAATTATCCCTTTAAAACAATTGATCTATTCACATTGTTTCCAATGATTCCAATGTTAACATTTATAGTGCTTTCTCTAGAAAATATTTTGTTCACAAGAAATAAAGTGTGATGATTTGTTCCACCCAATGATCTCTGTTCTATTTCTCAGGAAGGAGAAGGGAAAGAATAGTCTAAATTCAAGTACTTACAAAGCTTTTGGTTGTGTTCCTACTGTGCATTTAGTACTGGGAAGAGAGGAGAGATGGGGGTACTATGATGAAAGAAGAGAAAGCTCGAGTCCTGGCCCCTGTTGTCAGAACCCTTCAAAGTCCTTCAAGGGGGCTGGTGTGGGGGTGGAAATAGAGACAACACTGGTTGTGTCATTTTTAAAAGATAAGCATTGGGAAAGAGTCCCAGCATTTTTCACGGAAAAAAATATTTCAAAAAAATGGGAGGTGGGAAAGTCCTCTCTTAGTCATAGCAGAGATGGAGGGAAACGAGTAGGAGATAGAAAATGGAGAATTCAGGAAGGAAGACCTCCCTGGCCTGAACTTCTGCCTGTCGGCGCTCCCCCACTCTCACCCCACTCAAGCTGTTCGTCTGTTACGGGATGAATTGTATCCCCACAAATTTAGATGTTGGAGTTCCAGCCTCTAGTACCTCAGACTGCGACCCTATTTGAAAATAGGGTCAGGTTACAGAAGTGTGAGCCCTATACCACACGACGGGTGTCCTCACAAAAGAGGGAAAACTTGGACCCAGACTACACACAGGGAAACGCTCTGTGAGCATGAAGGCAGAGGTTGGAGTGGCGTTTCTTCAAGTCAAGGAACAACAAACATTGCCAGAAGCCACCAGAAGTTGGCAAGAGGCACAGGACAGATTCTCTCTCAGTAGGAACCAACTTGCTGGTCCCTTGATCTTGAGTTCTAGCTTCAGAACTGTGAAGCAATGGATTTCTGTTGTCTAAGACACTGGCTGGTGCAACTCTGTGATAGCTGCCCTACAAACGAATACGTAACCTTTAGTAAGCATTGCTATTCTCCCCAGACATCCACAGTGAGCATGGCCTTCATCAGTCAACACTTTGCAGAGGCCAGATATCAATAACCAGCATGATCTTCTCTGCATCTTCTGTAACCCCAAAGAGATGTTTTTCAATTCAGTGTTTCTAATCAGTGGTCTCTGATCAACTATGGACTATAATACATAAATAGCAAAGCAACTGCCTAATAAAGGAGGAAAGAGTAGAAGCCTACCTTGCCTACGGGATCATGAAAATACTCTGGGCAAGAATAGCAAGGACTTCCTGCCTCAGCACACAGAATGTTTTTTGATCTTCTTACCCCTGAGTGTTCTCCAGAAAGGCCAAGCTCAGGAAGTGTAGTTCTGTTATGGTTTAGATTAGGTGCCTCCAAAAACTCATGTGAGAGGGCTGGGGATGTGGCTCAAGAGGTAGTGCGCTCGTCTGGTGTGCATGCGGCCCGGGTTCGATCCTCAGCACCACATACAAAGAAAGATGCTGTGTCCGCCGAAAAACTAAAATAAAAAAATAAATATTAAAATTCTCTTTCTCTCTCTCTCTAAAAAAACACTCATGTAAGAGACAATTCAAAAAAGTTTAGGGACAAAATGATTGGGTTACTAGAACCTTAACCTAATCAGTGCATTAATCTCCCAGTAGGGATGAATTGGGTGGAACTGTAGGCAGGTAGGGTGTGGCTAGAGGAGGTGGGGGTCTGGGGGTGTGACTTTGGGGTATCTTTTTTGTCCTTCTTGAGCAGAGCTCTCTCTCTCTCTGCTTCCTGGTGCCATGTCTCCAGATGCTTTCCTCCTGCCATGATGTCCTGCCTCACCTTGGTTCAGAACAATGGAGCTGGCTGTCTGTGGACTAAGACCCCCCAAACTGTGAATCCCCAAAGAAACTTTTCCTCCTCAAATTACTCTCATCAGGTCTTTTGATCAAAGCAGTGGAAAAACTGACTAGAATACATTAAAAAAAAAAAAAAAATCAAACACAGCATCACAAGAGGCCAGGAAAGGGGCATAGACATGTTCCCTATCTTCAGACTTCAATACTTTGAGATGTGTCATGAGCCATCTGTGGGCTGGGTGTGCATAGCAGCCCTCTGAGGGGTAAGTCCGGCATTGGGAACTCCCTGTGGCACCCCCACAAGGATTGATCTACTGAAGCAGGTGAACTTCCCCCTCAAGCTCTGCCAAAGATCCCATACAGCACCTGAGATGGGTGTGACCTGCCAAGATGTCAATTAACCTGCTGATTGCAAGACTCCACCCTTGAAACCTTATCCCTGCCTTTGATACCCCCTTAAATAAACCACTGGAGCCATTTTGTCTTTTGTCTAGTTCCAGAACCCATGTGGACTAGATCTATCAGGGGCTTCCCTTTCTGTAAATATATTTCTGAGTATTTGTGCTTTGTTATTTACTAATTATTTGAGATTGTAAGTCTTAGAGTGGCTTGGATTATACTGGGCAGGAAGAAGAACCCCTTAATGAGACTCTGGCCATCGTCCCCATAATAAAGGTGTGCACATTTTGTGGCTACTGACAAAAGTTGAGCACACTTATATACCTAAGACTTTGTCCTTCTGTGGAACTCTCTTAAAATTTCAGGTTTCCACTGTTTAGACCAATTTCTGACATCACACACCAGTAACTAAATCTGGATATCTTGTGGGGCCCTGGTTATTGAATGTGAGCCTTCCTTGTATCTAAATTGTAACCTTAATATTTCTGCTTCTAGATACCAAGTCCCCAATTTCTAACTTTAACTTCTTCCACCCAATTCTCTGCCCACATTCATGAGAAACAGGCTAAGTGGGTGATGCCCAGCTAATAGGCTATTGAAAGAGGGGGTTCTTAGCAGACAAAATAAAAATGCCTACAAAAGGGACTTTCAGACCAATGGAGTACTAAGTTTTAGCTTCTTGTTTCCCTCACTTCAGATTCCCACAAGGAGATCTCCTTCAGCAGCAAAAAATCAGTGAGGTTGACTATCAATCAGAGTACATAAATGATTGCAATTGTCAGGTAAAAAAAAAATTAAAAATAGCATTATTGTGGGAGACCAACCTTGCTCGTGACTGAGTCACTCCCTGGCTGGCTGATTGAGGCCTCAGGCAGCAGCCCTATAGCTAGATGCCCTGCCCTTCTTGGGTTCGAGGGACAGTGTCTTTGTGCATGGGCGTGTCTTCCTAGAGGCCCACGGGTGGAGCTATGCTCACCTGTTTCTTTGTAATATTACCCCTTGCCCTGTTTGGGATAGAATGTCCCATGGAAATGCCTTTTGTGTGTCCCCTTATCTTACTGTGCCCTTGGGTGTGGCCTACCCAGGTGTCAATCAACCTGCTGACAGCAGACATCATGAAGCTAGACTCAGCCCCCTAAAACCTGACCCCTTGCCTCATTTGAATAGCTTCTCCTCAATAAAAGGGGTCAGCACGTGTGGTCTCTCTGCAGACCCTTAAGGTCAGAGGAGCCGTCACAGCAACCCCAAAGAAAAAAGTATTTCTGTCTCTTGTGTAGTTATTTCACATAGCCCAGTTAGCCCAGTTCCCTTGGAGTAATCCCTGAGTGTTTTAGTTGCAAGTGGTGTTCCTGGGTGGGCAAAAAGGTCTAAGTGTTTAAGCCCCCGGGACAAAAGCGGCACATTATCATATAAATACAAAGTGAATGCATATCACAACGTAGTCGCCTCACTAAAGATAGAATTAGTGAGATGGTGAGAAGACTACCAAGAGAATGGAGGAGAGTGAAACATTCACAGCAGCTGAAAGACAGTTTGCTTGAATGAGATGGTTGGTTTAGATCCCAAACTGGGTAGTATTATAAAGGGAACTAAAACTAAGTATCTTTGAGTTCATTTTCCTACCCGATGTAATAATTTACACCCCTCTCATAATTCTTATGGCACTATTATTGCCAAGAACGATTTTCATCACTACCAACTACCCTTACCAAAATACCCTATTTAATGTTCAAATCATCAGATCCAGAATGTTCAAACCCTGCACAATCCAAAGAAAGGTCTAGCCCTTGAGCACTCTTGGAAGATGACCCCTAAGCCCTTGGAATATCATTCCTGAGAAGAATGTAATTTTGTTATTGGAGCCTTGGGCCTCATATGACATTTTATGCTACTTATATGACTTATGGTGGTAGTGGGGAGGGGGCCCTTCAGCCGCAATGATATTAGTCTGACTTTTACAGGAACTGGAGACTTTGACTAAGGTCAGCCATACAAATACTCCATGCCTACTAAAAACGCTGGACCTCAAAGCTCAGATGAGTTCCCCTGGTTGGCAGCACTACTGAGAAGTTATCATTCATCATTGCTAGAATAACTAAAAACTACTTATACAAGTCTATTGGAAGAAAACAACTGGAAGTTTGTGCCTGGTCTCCCTCCTGGACTCAGCCCTAGGCTCCTTTTACCTTGGTTAATTTTAATCTGTATCTTTCACAACAACAAATCATAAGTATCAGATAATAGCTTTCCTGAATTTTCTGAGTCCTTCTAATCAATCATTGAAATTGAAAGTGGTGACGGCGGTGGTGGTGGCGGTCGCAGTGGCAGCCCGAGAGGTGAACTGCGGGCGGTGGCAGTGGTCGTTGGGGGCTGAGGTTCATAATAAAGGTGCTAAGAAAGAATGTAAGACAGGAAAATAACGAAATATTTTTACTGTGAACCCCCGGTGCCGTCGGCACAGATGGACGGCGGTGCAGAACACAGAGGCTTTGCTTGTGGTCACCAGATGGAGCTTTGAACATAGCACAAGGTAACCCCAGCACCCCCACCTCATCAAACACCCTACATGGGAAAGAGATGGAATCCATCTTGGAAAACCTTACTCACCATCTATAGGTGGGCGTGGGTACCAGTGCAGTTCTGCAGCTGATCAGAGAGATTTTGGAACTATACAAGAGCAATATAAATATATAGGGAAAAAAACATCAACACAACAGTCACACAGAGCTGGAAAGAAATGTGAGCAGTATGAAAAGACAAGGAAAGAAAGGACCACAAACAATGCAGGGCAATTCAACATTAGAAGAGGTAACATCCACAGCAGAAGGAATGTCA
This sequence comes from Callospermophilus lateralis, assembly GCF_048772815.1. Classification (NCBI taxonomy): domain Eukaryota; kingdom Metazoa; phylum Chordata; class Mammalia; order Rodentia; family Sciuridae; genus Callospermophilus; species Callospermophilus lateralis. The sequence goes on along the minus strand of NC_135305.1, from coordinate 16,873,994 downwards.
GATAAAGATTTCAGGATATATGTGGTTCAGATGATCTGGAGTCTCAAGGAAGACTTTAGACAGCAAATGCAGGTAATGAAAGATCACTTTGACAATGAATTACATAAACAAATCCAAGAAGCAAAAGATCAACTCTACAGGGAGATAGAGGTTATAAAAGATTGAGAAATCCTGGAAATGAAGGAAATAATAAACTAAATTAAAAACTCAAATGAGAGTATCATCAGCAGAGTAGAACTCTTAGAAGATAGAACATCAGACAACGAAGACAAAGTATATCATCTCGAAAAGAATGTATACAGCAGAGCAACACTGATAAGAAACCACGAGCAGAACATCCAAGAAATATGGGATAGCATAAAGAGACCAAATTTAAGAGTTACTGGGATACAGAAAGGTATAGAGATCCAAACCAAAGGAATGAGCAATCTGTTCAATGAAATAATATTAGAAAACTTCCCAGACATGAATAATGAAACAGAAATCCAAATCCTAGAAGCCTACAGGACGCCGAATGTGCAAAATCACAAGAGATCCACACCAAGACACATTATAATGAAGATGCTCAACATAAAGAACAAGAAGAGAATTTTAAAAGCCACTAGAGAAAGGAAGCAGACTATATTTAGGGGTAAACTAATTAGGATAATGGCTGATCTTTCAACACAGACTCTGAAAGCTAGAAGATCTGGAACAACATATTTCAAATGCTGAAAGATAATGGGTTCCAACCAAGAATCTTGTATCCAGCAAAATTAAGCTTCAGGTTTTAAGATGAAATAAAACATTCCATGATAAATAAAAGTTAAAAGAATTTGCAGCTAGAAAAAATTTGCACTTCAAAACATCCTTGGCAAAACATTACAGGAAGAGAAAATGAAAAATAACAATGAAAAACCAACAGTGGGAGGTAGCACAGTAAAGGAAAAACTAATCAAAGAGGAAAAACAAATCAAGTTAAATAACAAAAATAAACAAATATGAGTGGAAATACAAACCATATCTCAATAGTAACCCTAAATGTTAATGGCTTAAACTCACCAATCAAAAGATATAGGCTAGTAGACTGGATTAAAAAAAAAAAGATCCAACTCCTGTAAGCAATATGCTGCCTACAGGAGACTCATCTAATAGGAAAAGACATACACAGACTGAAGGTGAAAGGTTGGGAAAAATCATACCACTCACATGGACCTCGGAAGCAAGCAGGGGTGTCCATACTCATATCAAATAAAATAGATTTCAAGCCAAAGTTAATCAAAAGGGATAAAGAAGGACACTACATACTGCTCAAGGGAACCATACACCAACAAGACATAACAATCATTAATATATATGCCCCAAACAATGGAGCACCTATGTTCATCAAACAAACCCTTGTCAAGTTCAAGAGTCAAATAGACCAACACAATAATCATGGGTGATTTTAACACACCTCTCACACCACTGGACATATCTTCCAAACAAAAGTTGAATAAAGAAACTATAGAACTCAATAACACAATTAATAACTTAGATTTAATTGACATATATAGAATATATCAACCAACATCAAGTGGATACACTTTTTTTTCTCAGCAGCACATGGATCCTTCTCAAAAATAGACCATATATTATGTCACAGGGCAACTCTTAGTAAATATAAAGGAGTAGAGATACTACCATGCATTTTATCTGATCTTAATGGAATGAAATTGGAAATCAATGATAAAATAAGGAAGAAAAATTCTACATTACATGGAGAATGAACAATATGTTACTTAATGAACAATGGGCTACAGAACACATCAAGGAAGAAATTAAAAAATTCTTAGAGATAAATTAAAACTCAGACACAACATATCAAAATCTCTGGGACTCTATGAAAGCAGTAATAAGAGGAAAATTCATTGCATGGAGTTCATTCCTTAAAAGAAGAAAAAGCCAACAAATAAATGACCTCACACTACATCTCAAAGCCCTAGAAAAAAAAGAACAAATCAGCATCAAATGCAGTATAAGGCAATAAATAATTGAAATTAGAGCTGAAATCAATGAAATCAAAACAAAAGAAATAATTGAAAAAATTGACAAAACTAAAAGTTGGTTCTTTGAAAAAATAAATAAGATTGACAGACCCTTAGCCATGCTAATGAAGAGAAGATGAGAGAACCCAAATTACTAGCATATGGGATGAAAAAGACAATATCACAACAGACACTACAGAAATACAGAAGATAATTAGAAATTATTTTGAAACCTTATACTCTAATAAAATAGAGGATAGTGAAGGCATCGATAAATTCCTTAAGTTATATGATCTGCCCAGAATGAGTCAGGATGATATAAACAACCTAAACAGACCAATATCAATGGAGGAAATAGAAGAAGCCATCAAAAGATTACTAACCAAGAAAAGGCCAGGACCAGATGGATATACAGCTGAGTTTTACAAGACCTTTAAAGAAGAACTAATTCCAATACTCTACAATCTATTTCAGGAAATAGAAAAAGAGGGAGTACTTCCAAATTCATTTTACGAGGCCAATATCACCCTGATTCCAAAACCAGACAAAGACACCTCAAAGAAAGAAAACTTCCGACCAATATCTTTAATGAATATAGATGCAAAAATCTTCAATAAAATTCTGGCAAATTGGATACAAAAACATATCAAAAAGATCATGCACCATGATCTAGTGGGATTCATCCCCGGGATGCAAGGTTGGTTCAACATACAGAAATCAATAAATGTAACACATCACATCAATAGACTTAAAAATAAGAACCATATGATCATCTCAATAGATGCAGTAAAAGCATTTGACAAAATACAGCATCCCTTTATGTTCAAAACACTAGAAAAACTAGGGATAACAGGAACTTACCTCAACATTGTAAAAGCTATCTACGCTAAGCCTCAGGCCAGCATCATTCTAAATGGAGAAAAACTGAAGGCATTCCCTCTAAAACCTGGAACAAGACAGGGATGTCCTCTCTCACCACTTCTATTCAACATCGTTCTTGAAACACTGGCCAGAGCAATTAGACATATGAAAGAAATTAAAGGAATAACTACAGGAAAAGAAGAACTTAAACCAGCACTATTTGCTGATGATATGATTCTATACCTAGAAGACCCAAAAAACTCTACCAAGAAACTTCTAGAACTAGTAAATGAATTCAGCAAATTGGCAGGATATAAAACCAACACCCATAAATTAAAGGTATTTCTGTATATCAGTGACAAATCCTCTGAAAAGGAAATGAGAAAAACTACCCCATTTACAATATCCTAAAAAATAAAATAAAATACTTGGGAATCAACCTAACAAAAGAGGTGAAAGATCTGTATAATGAAAACTATAGAACCCTAAAGAGATAAATAAAAGAAGACCTTAGAAGATGGAAAGATCTATCTTGCTCATGGATAGGCAGAATTAATATTATTAAAATGACCATACTACCAAAAGCACTATACAGGTTCAGTGCAATTCCAATCAAAATCCCAATGGCATTCCTCATAGAAATAGAAAAAGCAATCATGAAATTCATCTGAAAAAATAAGAGACCCAGAATAGCTAAAGCAATTCTAAGTAGGAAGAGTGAAACAGGTGGTATCACTATACCAGACCCTAAACTATACTACAGAGCAATAGTAACAAAAACAGCATGGTACTGGCACCAAAACAGGCTAGTAGACCAATGGTACAGAATAGAGGACACATAGACTAACCCACAAAATTACAACTACCTTATATTAGACAAAGTTGCCAAGAACATGCACTGGAGAAAGGATAGCATCTTCAACAAATGGTGCTGGGAAAACTGGAAATCCATATGCAACAAAATGAAATTGAATCCCTATCTCTCACCATGCACAAAAATTAACTCAAAATGGATCAAGGGTCTAGGGATTAAACCAGAGATTCTGCATCTAATAGAAGAAAAAATAGGCCCTAAACTCCATCACGTGGGGCTCTGTGCAAAATAATTTGTGCATAGTCATTCTTTTATCCAAATAATATATCTTTTATTTTCTTTTTGTCACTCAGAAGGAAAATCTGAGACTTTCTCTTTGGATGCTATAAATTTTGTTGTTTGTCTTTTGCCTAAAAACTTACTAAAAATCTAGACATAAACCTGTTACAATACTATATTTATTTAAGTAATAAATTAAGAGAAGGTGTTGAATCTGCAACGCAAAGAAAAGACCACTGACTTCAATTTTAAACCAAATTAAAGCAAGCTTCTATTGTGAACACAAGAAAACTAATCAGTGACTGCCTCATCCAAAGGCTGGGCCAGAAGACAGTGTCTGGTCTAAGGGGACGGAGGTTTTTATAACAAAAGTTACAAAGGCGGGTGTCTTGGGAACTTACAGCTAACAGGGTTCTGGCAAGCATAATACAAGGGCCAATAGCAGATTAATGATCTACGTGGCTTAACATCTCAAGGTAGGAAGCAAACTCAGAGTCCAACATCAGAATTAATGAGGAGAAGCTGGGATTTCAGGGAGATCTGGGCATGGGTAAGTTCAAAGCACGGGCAGGAATCCCAAGCAAGTTTTTAAAACATCAAAGTATGGTCAGGCCAAATAGAAATCTTAGCATTTACAGTAAAACAGAAATTAACTTTTTATGACCTTGTGTTGAGATGGCTCCCAATCTTAAGATAGAATAAGGCTGAGTTCATCAAAGGATCTTACTCCTGGGTTTATACCCAAAAGACTTAAAAACAGCATACTACAGGGACGCAGCCACATCAATGTTTATAGCAGCAAAATTCACAATAGCTAAATTGTGAAACCAACCTGGATGCCCTTCAATAGATGAGTGGATAAAAAAACTGTGGCATATATACACAATAGAATATTACTCAGCATTAAAAGAAAATAAACTCATGGCATTTGCAGGTAAATGCACGAAGTTAGAGAATATCATGCTAAGTGAAGTAAGCCGATCCCCCAAAACCAAAGGCCAAATGTTTTCTCTGATAAGTGGATGCTGATCCATAATGAGGATGGGGGCAAATTGTGGAATGGAGGGACTTTGGATAGGGCAAAGGGGAGGGAGGGGACAAAGAGATAGGAAAGATGGTGGAATGATATGGACACCATTACTCTAAGTACATGTATGAAAACATGAATGGTGTGACTCTACTTTGTGTACAACCAGAGAAATGAAAAAAAAAAAAAAAGGTAAATGTAAGTAAAGTGTTCCCCTGAGTTCTTTGAACCATTTTAGCAAAGTGAGTGAACCAGAGGACAGGATTGTGGGAGTCATGACTTACGGCCAGTTGGTCAGAAGCACAGTCGGGTCACAGCCTGGGAAATTAGATAGCTGCCTGATGTGAGGGGGAGTCTTAGGGGACTTACTCCTTAACCTGTGGAATCTAACTCAATCTCCAGGTAGATAGTGTCAGAATTGAGGTAAATATAGAACAAATAGTTGATGGCTAGTGTAAAATTGCCTAGAGTGTGGGGAAGACTCCTTCATATCGGGTGTTGGAAATGTATTGAGTAGCGTGTGAGAGAAGGAAAAACGTTTTGATTTTTTTTTTTAGTAGGCATCCTTGTCTTCTTTTTGACCTTTAAAGAAAGGTTTTCTGGGCTGGGGTTGTGGCTCAGAGGTAGAGCGCTTGCCTAGCATGCATGAGGCACTGAGTTCAATCCTCAGCACCACATAAAAATAAAGATATGTGTCTATCTATAACTAAAAAATAAGTATTTTTTTAAAAAAATAAAGGTTGTCAGCTTTTCACCATTGAGTATGATATTAGATCTGGGATGGTGATACATGGCTTTTGTTGTATGGAGGTACATTCCTCATATACCTAATTTGTTAAGCAATTTTTTCAAATTTATTTATTTATTTATGCTACAATCTCAGCCCCTTATCGAGCATTTTTATGATTGAAGATTGTTGAACTTTGTCAAATGTTCTTACACACCTATTGAGATGACCACATGTGTTTTGTCTTTCATTATGCTAATGTGGAGGATGACACTGATTTATTCTCTTGTTGAACCATCCTCACATCCAGGCATAAATCCAGCTTGAACATGATTCATGAACCTCTTCATGTGCACTTGGATTTGGTCTGCCAGTATTTTCTTGAAGAACTTTGTCTCTATGTTCATCAGTGATATTAACCTCTTCTTTTCAAGTTTTCTTGTCTAGTTGGGTCTCAGATTAATCTGATTTAGCAAAATAAATTTGGAAGTTTTCTCTGGTCTTCAATATTTTTAAAGAATTTGAGAAGGATGGGTATTGATTCTTTTTCTAATGTTGTAGACTTGTGCAGTGACAACTATCAAGTCCTGAACTTTTCTTTGATAGAAAATTTTTATTGCTGATTTGATTTCCTTAGAGGTGATTCAGATTTTCTATTTTTTCATGTTTCAGTCTTGTTACAATGTTCATTTCTAGGAATTTATTCTAGGTTATCTAATTAGGTGGTATAAAATTATTCACAGCTGCTCTTATCCTTTGTATTTCTACAATACTGGTTATAATGCCTCTTCTTTCATTTCTGATTTATTTATTTATTTATTAGTGTAGCTGAATATTTGTCAATTTCATTCATCTTTTCAAAAAAGTAACTTGGGCTGGACATGTTAGTGCACGTCTATAAACCCATTACCTTGTGGGGCTGAGGCACGAAAATAACAAGTTCAAGGTCAACCTTAGCAACTTAGTAAGACCCTGTCTCAAAATAAAAAGTAAAACCCATTCAGAATGTAACTCAGTGGCAAAGTGCCCTAGGGGTTCAATCCCCAATACAAACAAAAAAACCTTCAAAAAACCAAAATAAAAATCTCTTACTTTCATTGATGTTTTCTATTATTTTTCTAGTCTCTATTTTATTTATTTCTGTTCTGATCTTTATTTCCTTCCTTATACCAACTTTGGTATTAATTTGTTCTTTTTCTAGTTCCCAGAACTGTAATGTTAGGTTACTTAGGATCTTTTTTAATATAGGCATTTATTGCTATAAACTTTCTTCTTAGAGGTGCTTTCGTAAGTTTTGGTATGTTGTGTTTCATTTTTCATTTGTCTAAAAATATGTTTTTTGTTGTCTTGTTTTTAAATTTGTCCTTTGATTTCTTCTTTAACACACTGTTTTGGGCATGTTATTTAATTTCCACATAATTTTGAGTTTTCCTCTTGTTCATCGTTTCTAATTTCATACTATTGTGGATGGAAAAAATAGTGCATTCTCCTTAAATTTGTTAAGACTTGTTTTGTGGCATGTCGTATGGTCTATCCTGGAGAGTGTTCTGTGTGCTTGAGAAGAACAGGTGTTCTCTTTGCACTGGATGGAACGCTCTGTATGGTAGGTCCATGGGTGGATAGTGTCCTTCAAGTGCACTGTTTCCTTACTGACTTTCTGTCTGGGAGATGTATCCACTGTTGAAAGAGGGATGTTGCAGCCTCCTATTATTATTGTATTGCCATCCAGCTCTCTTCTCAGGTCTATTAGTATTCATTTCATATTTTTAGGTGCTCTGATGTCGTGTGCACATGTATACATACACGTTATCGACTTTTGATGAATTTCCTCTGTAACATTATGTAATGGATTTCTCCATTTTTTTTTTTTTTTTTACGGTTTTTAACTAAAGTCTATTTGTCTGATGTAAGTACAGCTTATTTTTTGTTTCTTACTACCTCTCTTACTTTCCTCCTTTGCAATTTGATGGCTTTCTGTAACAGGGCCCTTTGATTCCTTTCTTTTTATCTTGTATGTCTCTAGTATAAGTTTGTGCTTTGGGATTACCATGGAGCTCACATAAAATGTCTTACAGTGATAGTAAGCAACTCTAAGATTTTAACAACTTCACTTTTATACTTTTATTCTCCCTTCCCCTACATTTTATATTTTTGATGTCACAAATTAACTTATTTTATGCTAGAAGCAGGGCCTGGTGAATGATTGCTATAGTTCCAGTGCTGAATTCAATCTTCATGACAAGGTATCAGGAAGGGGAAATTTACAACTATAGTGTTTAGAGTGGGGCTTTTGGAGGTAATAAGGGTTAGATAAGCTCCTAAGAGCAGAGGACCGTGACTGAATACTGGTGGTATTATAAGAAGAGAGAGACCAGAAATGACATACATGTTTCTTGCCATGTGATGCCCTAGGCTGCTTTGGGACTCTGTGAACAAGAGGCCATCACCAGATGTGGGAAATTAAATTTCTAGAACTGTGAGTGAAAGAAACTTCCTTTTTTTAAAAAAAATAAAGTTATTCAGCCTCAGGTATTTAATTATAGTACAGCAAAACAGACTGATACAAATGGTATAAAATGTGTATGGATAGGAAAATAGGCCATGGCAAAAATTTGGAGTTTTTTTAAAGAAAAATATTAGGCAAAGGAATAATACTAGAAGAGGCGAAACAACATTGAAAAGTCCATTTTGAGTTCTAGCACTAACTAGAAGTTTTGATCAAGTCCTTACACATTAAATCTATTTTTCTTGGTACAAAGAGTTTAAACCACCTATTGCCTGGCACAGTGCTACACACCTGTAATCTCAGACTCAGGAGGATGAGGCAAGAGGATCACAGCTTTAACAACTTAATGAGACCCTCATCGAGTTAATGAAACCCTACCTCAATTAAAAAAAAATAAATAAAAATGACCAGGGATGTACCTCAGTGGTAAAGCACCCTGGGTTCAATCCCCAAGTACAAACAAAACAAAGCAATAATAAAACACCCATTAATAGAGCTTTCTCCCGTTATGTAAACTCTTGCCACATATAACAAGTGGGGGAAGTGTTAAAAGACAGGAGGTGCCTCTTTGCAATTTTTGTAGCCTGGGTCGGGATATCAGGGCACTAATAATCACCCTAACAGTTCTATAATGTAGAACACAGAGGCACACACAGATAATCATGGACACACACACACACACAATACAGCATAAAATACTTTTCAATTTATATTCCCAACAGAAATATTCCATAAAATGCATTAGTGGAACGTACCTATTTATCCATTTAAAAGTCCACATTATGTATAGCTATGTTTTTATAGGAGCCTTTTGATTATGTTATACAGTAGGAGGGGCAAGCAATATATAAGTCCTTCATATCTAGAAATGGAAATTTGGTCATTTTCTTTCTCATATGCTAGTACCTAAACATAGTAGAAAGGCAATATTTGGATGTGAAATATGTGAACAAATAAATATATGTATTCAATTTGGTGTATATTTAATACATTTAAATAATAAAAAAATTTAAATGTTTTTAATTGAATAAAAGTTGTAAATAGTTATAGGGTATGGTAGATGTACATGATATCTTTTCAAATTGTGTATCCATTAACAAATTTCTGTAAATGTAGTTATTTTTCTCTTTTATTCCTTCTAGTACAGATATAGTTGACACATCACCATCATAATATTAGAGTGCTTTGAGTTTGACTATATACTTATTTTCCCATTGAAATTTATTTTTAATATTTTTTTGTGTTACTAAGTGGCATCCTTTTATTTTAGCCTGAAGAACACTCTTCCAAATTTCTCACCAGGCAGATCTAGGAGTGATGACTTCAATCAACTTTTGTTTATCTGAAGAGGCTTCCATCTCTCCATCATTTGTGAAGTACAACTTGGCAAAGCACCAATATATTGTTTTTTGAAAAGATTATTCTTTTTTTAATTAGTTGTTGATGGACTTTTATTTATTTGTATGTGGTGCTAAGAATCGAACCCAGTGCCTCACACATGCTAGGCAATGCACTACCACTGAGCCACAACCCCAGCCCTCCCAATATATTTTTGGCTGAAAGGATTTTTTTTCTTTTCAGTACACTGAAAATATCATTCCAGGGCTGGGGATAAAGCTCAGTAGTTGTGTTTACCTAGTATGTGCAAAGCTGTGGGTTCCATTCCCCGTACCACCAAAACAAAAAAGAAGAAAAGAAAACAAAAACAAAAAACAACCCTGCAAGATAATATTCCCCCTGTCTCTGTCTCCCTCTCTGTCACTGCCTCCCCACCCACATGCAAAGTTGTTCTGAGAAAAATACTGATAGACTTATGGGATTCACTTGTGTGCAAGGAATCCTTATCTTCTTGCTCCTTTAAATATTCTTGCTTTTAGGACTGGGAATAAGTCAGTGGTAGAGCACTTGCCTACCATGGATAAGGCCCTTGGTTTGATCCCTAGCACCACAGGGAAAACAAAATCTTTGATATTTGATAGAGGTTGTAAAATGTCCCAGTGAGTCTTTGGTCTGAACAGAATTATAATTGCAGGTTGATGAGTTTCTTGTACCTTAACAGTGACATCTTTCCCCAGATTTGTTAAGTTTTCAGATACTTTAAGTTTTTTTCTGTCTCTTTAACTCTCCCTTCTGCTTCCATAAATCCTATCATGTAAAAGTTAACTGTCTTGATGATGTCCTGGGATAAACCCTGCAGGTTTTATCCATTCGTTTTCATTCTTTCTTTTCATTCCCTTGACTGTATTTTTTTTTTCTGTCTTTGAGTTCACAGAGTCTTTTTTCTGTTTGATGAAGGCTGCTTTTAACCTTCTAATCCATTTTCATTTTATCCATTGTATTCTTCATTTGCACAATTTATTCAGATATCCTTTGTGTTAGTTCTGTTGAACTCACAGCTGTTTTCCTGATTTATTAAGCTGTCTATTTGTGTTCTCTTGGAGCTTGTTGAACTTCCTTAAAACAATTATTTTGAACTAATTGTTGAGAAATTTGTATATTTCCATTTCTTTGGGGTCAGTTACAGAATAATTATTGTGTTGTTTTGGTGATGATGTATTTCCTTCATTTTTCATACTTCTAGTTGCCTCATTTGATGGAGCAATCACCTCTTCCCAATATTACAGTTTGGATTTTGTAAGAAAAGTCTTTCACTTGTGGCTGGGTGGGGTACAAAGGTTCCAGCTGCTGCAGTTTCATGAGTGAAAAGTGGCGTAGTCTTCATGCATCTCTTTTTGCTGAGGTCAAGAATTGGTGAGGATTAGATTACCAGGGTCCTCAGTGGCCATATCTGCTGGTGTCCTCCGCAGTGCTGAGAGCTGTCTGTGTCTTTGGTGGTGACAGCCGCTGAGAGTCTCCTGATCTCTGATGGAAGAAGTCATGGTCAATGGGATCCCTGTAAGTGCTAGGTCTAGCTCCCGGGTGCACTTCCACTGGCAGTGGCACAGTGTCCGATGCACAGGGCCCGTGGAATAGCCATGAGGCAGGGATCTGGAACATCAGTGTGAGTGGAATGACGCTGGCTGTGGGACTTGGGGCAGCAGTGGCACTGGTGCGTGGAGGACAAGCAGGCACCTCTACTGCTGCATTGGTAATGTTGTGCAAGGCACATGAACTCACGGTGGCTGCCAAGCCTGGGTTTGGAGCACAGGCGTGTGCTGGAAACCACTGCTCCATGGACTGTGCTTGCAGAGCAGCCAAGGAGCCCAGGTCTGGAATAAGCTGGGCTTCAGTGTGCAGTCTAGCTTGTTGTGAAGGTGGTTCTAATATCCAAGGCATGGGTACTCACCAAGTGACCGTGAAACTGAGGCCTCAATACATGCACATGCTGAGCGATCTCAACTCTGGGTCCCAGAGTGGAGACACCCTCTTCAGGACTCTGGTTTTGGTGTCTGAGGCACAAGAGCATGCAGTACGGTCACGGAACCAGAGTCTGCAGCACTGTATACGTGGAACAGCTGTGGGTCCAGGAGCTGAGCCTGAGCAGACTTGGAGGGGTGGCTCAGTCCCAAAGTGGTACAGCAGTGCCTTCTCTTGGGGGAAAGAGGGATAAGCAGCATTTCCCTTGCCACAGGGTTTGAAGTAATGATGGATTCTTGTCACCTTCAGTGGCACAATCTGCTAGCCAGCGTCTCTGCAGTGCATTTCCTATGGACCACATGGCTGATTTCAACAGCACCTCCTTCTTTGTTGATAGTCATCTTGAGAGATCTCAAGTATGCCACCCTCCCCAGCAATCCCTTCTGTGCAATTACTCTGTTTTTTTGTTCCACTGTTTTGCTCCAAGTTCTTAATTGGATCCTTGAGCCCTCCCAAGACTATTTTTGGTTTTGGATAATTGTTTAATTTTTCGGGAAGGGTTGGAGGAGGATGAATGCAGGTATCTCCTACTCCAACATCTTGCTGGAGTTACTCTCTGAATGCAGGGGTTTTAATCCTCTTCTTCTGAAGTTAGGATTCCATCCCATTGGCCCTGACATACATGCTAACAGGAAAGATCTGACCATTTTCTTCCTAATTCCAGGGGGAACAGATTCCTGCTTGGTTTTCAAGATCACCAACAACTTTTATCCTTGTAGCCTAGAAAAATTCAATAAGTAATTATAATAGCCAATGTTTCTATATAGAACACAAAGTGGCTGGGAACTTTTCTGGTGACTTATACAAAGACCAAAGAGAGTAGGGTGTTAGATCTGATAGTCTCTAGGTGGATTTGATCGAAGTATTTTTTTTCTTTATTGTGCTGCTATTTGATAATGTACTATTAAGCCTTTTTGTATTGATAGTTATACACGAGACCATCCTCTAGTTTTCATTATGTGTACTTTTTTTTTCTTCCCTTTGGTATCAGGGATTGAACCTAGGGCCGCTTAACACTGAGCCACATCCCCATGCCTTTAAAAGAATATTTTATTTAGAGACAGGGTCTCGCTGAGTTGCTTAGGGCCTCACTAAGTTGCTGAGGCTGGCTTTGAACTCATGATTCTCCTGCCTCAGCTTCCCAAGCTGCTGGGATTACAGTCATGCCACAGCACCCAGCATGCATAATCTTTAATTAATTTTATAATCAGAAGTATGTTCATCTCACTATTAGAGTGAAGTTTTCTTTCGTGTATAATTATAATTATGTATTAGATAATTATCATAATTACAAATTTGTTAATTATGTAAGTTAAGTATGATTAAACTTATGTGTTCCTTAAAGTGTTAGAGGAATTTACCTGAAAGTTTTATCTCTTGTCAACAGGAAGCCCATATATTTTCTATTCCACCTAAGTTCAGTTTTACAATTTTATCTTTTTTCTCACAGTGTACTGATATCATGTGGTTAGCAAAGTGTTTATATTTATTTGTTTATCCGTCAAATATTTTTGTATCCCTCTTCTGTGCTAAGTTCTATCCTAAGCACTTGGGTTGCATCAATGAACAAAATAAATATCTTTGAGTTCTCAACACTTACATGCTTATACTCTCATGACTCCTTTCATTTTCCCATACCTATGGTATTTTCTTCTTTCCATTCTTATTTTATGCATTACGTTTTTATTCCTTTTCCTATTAATTAATTAAAAGTTACTCAACTGGTTCTGTCTTCTTTCTCTCTTTCTGGATTTCACTTAGAGCAAACTTTCCAAAGGAAAAGAAATGCATTTATTAGTTCTGGTTTTCTGGACTTTTTTTTTTAACCTGGGGATCAGATCCATGCCTTATACATGTTAATCAGGCATGATAGGCATGATACCACAGAGCTGTAGTTTCATTCCGGTTTTTGCATTCATTAATAGCTCATATCTTACATCTTTTTCTAGCTTATGAATAGGCTTCTAACTTTTTCAGTTAAATAGCTGTTTCATTAATTTTTTTCATTTTTTGATTTGTTTTCTTTTCCCTATGTTAGTGCTGGGGATCATACCCAGGGCCCCATATATATGCAAGACAAGTAGTCTGCCATGGAGCTACACCCACCACCACCCCCCAGTTTTTCTTTTTCTTGTTTAGTAATATAAACATTTAATGCAATGGATTTTCTTTTGAGAACTGTTTTACATATGATTTCATAAATGTAATGCTTTCAATTTTATTTTCAAGACATTCTGCAATTTGACTTTGCTTTCTTCTTTGATGAATAGTTGTTTACAAGAGTTCTTGTTGTATTTTCCTTTCTAATGTTAGAGCTTTATCTTCTAGCTTTGATATTCTACTTTTAATCATGCTGAGCTCAGATAATATCATTGATCAATATTTTTAATAATTCATGAGATTGTGACAAGATATATTCTACTTTAAAATATTGGGTTGGGCATAATGGACATACATTCCTGTGTTATAAGTCTTTAGCATTTAATATTGGAAAAGCTGTACTGAGTGAGTGGCTTCATTCCTTTATCACAGTGGTTCTTACCTAGGGCTAATTTTGTCCCACCTCCCCCAGGGGACATTTGAAAATGTCTACAGATATTTTTGGTTGTCCCAACTTGGGTGGGGAACACAGAGGTGACACTAGCATCTGGTAGGTAGAGGTGGGGAAAACGCTAAACATCTTATAATACTCAGTCAATTACAGCAAAGGTTTGTCCAGCCCAATGTCAATAATGCAGAGATGGAGAAACCTTGACAATACAAAATCCTTTCTTGATAAATGTTACAATGTGCAGATTCCTGATGCCGTAATTTCAGTTCATTGCATATAACTGCCAGCTAATCCGTTTAGACTCGTTTCTATAGTACTTCAAGTAAACAGTCCATCTCTTACAATTTGTCTGTTTTTCTTCATGCATTTTATCTTTTCTTGTATTGTTAAACTCATAATGGACTTTATGCTTTTAGTATTTGAGTTTAGATAACATGGAAAAATGAGTCCCAATGAAAATAAGGTAAGAAAAACCAGAAATTGTAAATTATAAATTATTTCCTCAGTATTGAGAGAAAATTTCTCTGGTTAAATAACTACTGATACAAAAGATGGAGGCAATCAGAGGGGCAGATTAAGCTAGTCTTCTGCTTTCCTTCTTTCTTCAAATTTCTTGAAATCACCGTGTAAAGAGATAACTAAAAACACCAAATTCATGCCACCTGTAGAATAAAGAAAGGGTAAATATTCCAAGATAGAAAGAAGGGATGAGACTGGCAAATAAATAAAAGTTGAGAAAACTATAGTCCAAAATACTTACAGTAAACAGTTTCTGCAAAGATTAGTGCAATTTTAGACATACTCCAGCCTTACAGTCAATTAAAAATTTAAAAAGTAAAAGCTTTTAGAGAATCATCCGATAATGTGTTAAAAATCTGCATTTAGCTGGTGGTGATGGTCCAAGCCTGTAATCCCAGCAACTCAGGAGGCTGAGGCAGGAGGATTGCAAGTTTGAGGCCAGCCTCAGCAATTTAGTGAAAGCCTATCTCAAAATTAAAAAAAAATAAAAATAAAAAAGAACCAAATATGTAGCTCAGTTGTAAAGGGCCCCTGGGTTGAATTCCCAGTGCCAAAACAAAACAAAACAAAACAAAAAAACTGTTTAAAATCATTAGACAAGTCACGTATTCTGCCAGCACACACAGCTTCCTGTACATACAGCTCTGTGGGTCAGTAGCCAGCGTGTTCTTCAGGCTGCGGTTCACTCCTTTCTAAGGACTAGCACAGTGCCTGGCCTGCAGGTGAACATGGTCTGGAGCTGGGTACATTCCAAAACCACACAATGGCAGAAGAAAGAAGAAACAAGAGTGAAGCTGATTTTGACACTGACTTCTGGGATACAGCTACGGAAGTGAGGAGGGAGATGATGTGGCGGGAGAAGTAGGGAGTTATGTCAGTGTGTAATGTGTCCTTGGGGCTACAGGAGAACCAGGCACTGAGTATGTCTTGTGTAAATATTATCCTCCCAACATCTCTCTGGTAAAGACAAAGAAACCACCGACATGAACTACTGCCACACGTACCACGAAACCGGATCTCCCTCTTGCCAACTCCACCTGCCTTCTGGGCAAGTGGCCTCTGAGAGGACATCTAATAATAAGAATCGGGCCACTAGGAGTCTAGTAGGAAGAGCCAAAAAATGGCAAGGCTTTGAATACACTGACCACAACCCAGACTCCAGGAGCATTCTTCAAAGGTACTTGACATTAGAAATATCTGTCCTTCTGCATGGTTGTCATTAGTCAAAGCTTCACTAGGTACTAATACCATCAGTTTCTATCTCTATTCCCAGGACCTTTGAGCTAAAGGCTACATTTCAACCTGGAATTAGGCCCCTACCAAATGCCCCACACAATGTCCACTGGGAGAATTCCTTGAAGATAGAGCTTCAGTATTTAATGGAAAAGAATAGCTCTGTGCTGGCTTATGGTGACCTTGAACACACTCACAAGGGAACATGGGAAAGCTTGAACTGTAGCTGACCCATCTTGGTGGAATATCTTGAATCCTTCTGGAGCATGCATGCGTGAGACTTTGGAGAAGATTCTTCAGGGACGTTTCTCCCTCATTTCTTTTGTCAGTCAGCTTTCCATCCCTGTGGCCAAAATACCTAACGAGAACAACTCAGAGGAGGAAAGGTCGATTTTGGCTCATGGAATCAGAGGTTTTAGTTGGAGGTCCACTGGCCCCATTGCTTTGCACCTCAGGTGATACAGAAGATTATGGCAGAAAAGCAGAGTCCAGGCCCAGGTCAGGTCCAGGACTGCCCCCACTGTCCTGTGTGAGAGCCCAGGTCCAGAACTGCTCCTGCACAGAGTGGAGGACCACACTGGGGCTCCCATTTACCAACATGTTGCTCCCCCAGCCTGCCTCCAACATAGCCCTTCCCACGTAGTAGCCTCCACCTTGGGACAACAGGCAGAGCCTGGAGGCAGCTGCTTCTCCAAACAGGCAGCCCAAAGCCATTTTGAGGCCCACCCTTTCAGACCCATCTCTGAAAGAGGTTGCAGCCATCTTGGGACACCCCCACTGCTATCTTGAGGTACTTCTGCTATTGCCGCCACCATTTTTAGTTGTGCAGTAGCATCCATCTTGGGACACCAGCTGGGGCTCAGAATCCCAACACCATAGTGAGGTACAGGTAATCTGCAGGGACACTACAGATTATGGGGTAAAAACTGTAATACCTCAGATCCTCATTGCAAGAAAGGAAGACACATAAACAACATGAAAAAACAAGGGAAGAAAGATCCCCAAACAAACCAAGACACTACAGTAATAGAACCCATTGACAGTGAGTTGGTGAAATGCCAGAGAAGGAGTTCAGAATGTACATAATTAAAATGATCTCCGAATTAAAGAATGACATCAGAGAACACATACAGGCAAAAATGAATCCCTCCAACAAAGAGATAAGAGAGCAAATACAGGCAACCATTGACCACACCAATGAAGAGATAAGGGAGCAAGTACAGGTAGCAATAGATCACTTCAAGGAAGATATAGAGATTCTGAAAATAAAAAGAAATCCAATAAGAAGATTTATGGCAGAAGACTATGGCAATAGCAGAGGCATTTGGGAAATAAAGACAGAGAGAAATGGGACAGGGACAAAATATAGCCCCAAAGGCTATGCTCCTGGTGACCTAGTTCTCCAATCTGAGGTATTACTACCTGCCTACAGTTTCCACCACCTCCCAGGGGTCCATTCTGCTATTAATGTGTTAATCCACTGATGAAGTCAGAACTCGCACGATCTAGTCACTTCCTCCAAAGCTCCTTTAGCACTTGAGCTTTGGGGGACCTTACAGATAGAAACCATGACACTTCCTTATCTGGCACTGTAAGGAGGAAGTTTCTCATCTTCTCCCAGTTGCTGACAAGTCTAAGGGTTTTTGTCACCTAACCAGGAAACAGCTGCAGGTTATGAAGCCACCTCCCAGCAACAAAGCAGAGCTCCTCAGTGACGGAGTCTATCCTCATTCAGGTTTCTTTTATTTTGATTTGGCCCTGTACAAGAGAATAAAGATAAAAGATTGTTACTAGAAGGGACACAGACACTGAGAAGAGAGACATAAAAATAGAGATTACACTTCTGTATTCAGAAGGATATAATAAAATGACTTAGATTTCAGTAACAATTCACCTTAGGGGTCTTGAGGATACATAAATAGATGTCTATGTGTTTTTTTTAATGATAAATATTTTTACATTGTTTTAGTTGTAGATGGACACAATACCTTTATTTTATTTATTTATGTGGTGCTGAGGATACAACCCAATGCCTCACACATGCTGGACAAGTGCTTTACCACTGAGCCACAGCCACAGCCCAGTAAATGTTTTTAGTAGACCCTGACACCTGTGTTCCGTGCTGGCAACTGCTGCTTCATCACCAGTGCACAGCTAGCTTGCACAAGAGCTGGTAAATTTTCCCACTTTATAAATATAAATATTTGGATTCGTGCCACGGCTGGGTTGCTATGGGTTGGAGGGGAGCACTGGGTAGTGCGTCTCTGGGTCAGGCCCTTATCTGCCATCAGACTCAGTGAAGCGGAGCCACTGTCACATGGACCTGTGGAGAAACTTATTAAGTTTGTTCTCCCTGAGGCTAGAGCTGGAGTGCTGTCTTTTGGAGAAAGCCAGTGAATTAAGAAACTCCATGAAGACAACAGACAGTTCTTGTGTATAACAAGGAGTTCAAACTGGGACAAAAAAAAAAAAAAAAATGGCCCAGAAGAACTTAAACAGGCAGAGAAGGATAATTCTCTAAAATAGAGACATCAGCTTGTCCAGCTAGAAGAAGAACAAAAGTTAATGTTGACTCCATCCAAAAGAAATTTGGACTTTTGGCGCCAACTCTGGAGGGCCATTGAGAGAAGTGATATTGTGGTCCAGATGGTACCTGTTTGGATGTGAAGACTTGGAATGTTATGTGAAGCAGACAGATGCTGAGAAGGAGAACCCTGTCCTGATGAACAAGGCCGACTTGCTGAGCAGCTGGGTGCCTGGGCCACATACTTTGAAAAAGAAGATGCAAATGAGGTTATTTTCTGCTCCACTTTGGCTCAAACTGCTCAACTGAATGGTGACTCTAAGGAACAAGTGAACAGAGATACTGGAGAAGGGAGCATCTGATTTCTGAAAACTCTAGTTTTGAGGAGAATAAAATTCCACACAACGAGACCAACCATCTCCCCAACAGGGATTCTCTCTCACTTGATGATTCCTCTTGTGATGAGGATGATAGTGAGGAGGACTGTCAGGAGGAGGAGGACTGGCAGACATGCTCAGAAGAAGATAGCTGCCCTAATGAGGAGGCCTGTGGTCAGGGCTGGAAGAAAAGCCACTCTGTGGATTCTGAGGCTCAGGACAGGAAAACCCAATGGAGGAGGCAAATACATAATGTTAGCCACCACCATCACTGGTGCTCTTTACGCAGCTGCACACTGGGAAGCAGGTGAAAGATGGGCAGCTGGACTGGTGGGCTACCCTAACACTGGTAAAAAGTCCAACCATCAACACCATCATGGGCAACAGAAAAGCATCTGTGTCTGTCACACCTTGTCACACCAAGCATTTCCACACTCTCTACATGGAGCCTGGCCCATGCTTATGTGACTGAGTAGGCCTGGTATTGCCATCCTTTGTGTCTATGAAGGCAGAGATGATTTGCAATGGAATTCTCCCAATTCAATGCCAGAATATTCTACTACATGTTTTAGAAGCCACCTATGGCATAAATATCTTAAAGCCTAGAGAAGATGAAGATGCCTCTCAATCTCCAACCTCAGAAGAATGGTTGACAGCAAGGATTCATGATAGGACATAGACAGCCAGGCCCACCTTGGTCTGCACACTATATCCTAAAGGATCATGTCAAAGGGAAACTACTATACTGCCATCCTCCTCCTGGAAGAGATCATGTGACATTTCAGCATCAACACCAGTGACTCTTAAGGAATGAAATGAATAGTGTTAAAATAAAAATGCACCCAGGCAGAAATAAAAACACAAAAGCAGATCAAAAATGTAGTGGACAATACTTTTTTCATCAAAGAATATGAGCACTTTGACCAAAGGGGTTCAGGCTCTGGTGGGTTAAAAGCCTGGGAGTGCCCTGGTGACTGCAGCTACTCTAGGAGCCAGGAAGCGTTACATAAAATACAGCAGCAGAAATAATAACGAGAAAATTTCTAGACTCCACAAGCACCTAGATATGTGATCCTGGGCTCCATCTGCACTGTGCATATGGAAAAGAGTAGAAGCTGTTTGTTGCCTTTGGAACTTTTGGCTCCGGTGCTGTGGAATGGACTCTGCTCTAGTGGATGTAGCCATACCCTACAGTCTTGATGTCAAGGCTGAAGGGCTCCTGATATACTGCCTCTGACTTGAGTCATCATTGGAGCCCCAGAAACGTACTCCCGTAAGATGATGAACTTCAGAAAGTTAAAAAAATAACTTTGTATACCCTGGAGATCAATGCTCTAATTAAGAAAAAAGCAAAAACACAAAAATTAATACCAATAGTAAGGGCGCTATTAAAATAACCCTTCAGATGCTGACAATATATTAAGGTGACTAGGACTGCATGCTAATATATGTGATAGCTTAAATAACATGGTCTACATCAGAGAAGGATCTGTGTGTTGCCGAAAAGATTATGTGTTCAGTGACTGATGGGTGAAATGTTCTATATATGTCTGTAAAGTCTAAGTTGTCAATGTATTGTTTACTTCTATAGCTTCTTTATTCAGTTTTTGTTTGGAGGATCTATCCAGTGGTGACTGAGTCATGCTAAAGTTACCCAGTATTATTGTGTTTTGGTCTATTTGACTCTTGAAACTGAGAAGGGTTTGTTTGATGTACATAGATATTCCATTGTTTGGGGCATAAATATTTAGAATTGTTATGTCTTGTTCATGTATAGTTCCCTTAAGCAGTATGAAATGTCCTCCTTTGTTCCTTCTGATTAACTGTGGCTTGAAGTCCACTTTATCTGATATGAGGATAGAACCCCCTGCTTATTTATAAGATTCATGTGAATGCTATGCTTTTTGCCCATCCTTTTACCTTCAGTCTGTGGATATTTTTGCCTATGAGGTTAGTCTCTTGAAGACAGCCTATTGTTGGGTCTTTTTTTTTTTTTTTTAAATTCAATCTGCCAGACTATGTCTTTTGATTGATGGGTTTAGACCATTTACATTCAATGCCATTATTGAGAAATGATTTTTATTCCCTGTCATTTTGATTTATTTCTGGTTTTTACTTTGAATTAGTTTCTCCTTTGATTCATTATTCTTCTAGTGTAGTTTCTCCCTTTTCTGTTTTTTCACTTTTAGTTTTCATGAAATATTTTATTCAGAATGTTTTGTAGTGCAGGCTTTCTAGTTGTGAATTCTTTTAACTGTTATTTAACATGGGAGATTTTTATTTCATCATCAATTTTGAAGCTTAATTTTTCTGGGTATAGTTTTCAACTGGCTTTCTTTTTTTCTTTTTTCTTTTCCTTTTTTTTTCCCAGTGCTTGGTATATATTATTCCAAGACCTTCTAGTTCTGAGGGTTTGGGTTGAGAAACCAGCTGAGATCCAGATTGCTTTCCCTCTAAACATTACCTACTGTTTTCCTCTGGTAGCCCTTGAAATTCTATTCTCACTCTGTTTGTGAGGCATTTTCATAAAAATGTGCCTTGGTGTGAGTCTGTTCTAATTTTGTATATTTGGGGTGTTGTAAGCCTCCTTTATTTTATTTTCCACTTCATTCTTTAGGTTTGGAAAATTTTTCAGATATTATTTCATTGAAAAGATTGGGCATTCCTTTGGTTTGTATCCCCGAGCCTTCATCTATCTTGATAAATATTAAATTTGGTCTTTTCATGTTATTCCATATTTCTTGGAAGTTCTATTCATGGTTTTGTAACATCTTTTCTTCCTGGTCAACTTTGTTTTCAAGGTTATATAGTTTGTCTTCATTGCCTAAAACTTTGTATTCTAAATGATCTAGTCTGTTGGTGATGGATGTTTCCATTGAACTCTTAATTTGGTTTATTTATTTCTTCATTCTGAGGATTTCTGCTTGAATTTTTTCCAGAATATCCATCTCATTATTGAAGTAATCCACCTCTTCCTGTATTTTTTTCTTTTCTGATTTTACTCCTTACATCATCCTTTACTTCACAGATCAGTTTGACTATGTACATTCTAAATTCTGTCTCTGACATTTCTTCCACTATAGTGTCATTATATTCCATTACTGAAGTATCTTCATTTGTTTGGGGCAATTTGTTCCCTTGCTTTTTCATGTTATTTATATGACATATGACCACTACCCACATATGACTGCTACCCATCTAGCAGTATGAATCTGAGGTAGTAGAGTTTCTACCTTGTGGAATTATAGTATCCCTGAAGATTTCCAGTACCTCACCTCTCCCTTTAGGGGGAGACAAATAATAACAACGAATGCAAACAATATAAAGGATTAAACCAAATAATTTCTACTATGACATCTACAATGTTAATTGTCACAATAAACAGACATGATGTGATGAGTTATTGCCTACAATAAAAACAGCAAGTTTGCAAAAGGGTTTACAATTTCAAATGGTGAACAAGGAGGGAACTGAGGTTGTATAGTATGTAATGATTATGAGGGAGTAGGAGAAAAGATAGAAGTAAAAAATTAAAGGAAGGGTGAAAGAACAATAGAGATTGTTATCAGGAGAAAATAGAGAAAGAGAATCAAGGGAAACAGGTAAATAGAAAAAAATATATACAATAAAATTTTTTTAATTAAAAATAAAATTAAAAAATACAAAATAGAACTAAAGTATACTAATCAAATATCTGCCTCCTCAAAAAAAACTGATTCATAAAAAATAACTGGCTTCAATGAAAGTCACATCAAGGAGAAAAAATAAAGTGTACTATGCAAAGATACTTGAGTTCCCAGCCATACCAAAGAAAATGTTAGGTTCTTGTGGCTGTGATAGAATGTGGAAATATGAAGTAGATGAGTTATAGTGTCTATTGTGCAACCATACTGGATCATTTCTAAAATAAACTGTAGTTACATACAAATCTGTAGTTAAAAAAATAAAATAACTGGCTTCAAAATGTTAGAAACGAGAAAAAAAATGAGTATGTATAAATATCCACATACCATTAAGATCACAATTAAATAGAGAAAAGAGAAAGAAAAAATGGAAAAAGAGGAAAAAAAATCAATGAAAAACTAAAGAATTCTTTCCTTTGGACTTCAAAAGATTTTCAGCTTCTCTTCTCAGCAGTTTTAGGTGGGTCATCTGAAGCATAATTCTCCATCCTCTGAATTGCTGAAGTATAAGTGGTAATCCCATTGGTGGGATTCCTGGAGTCAGGATTTAGGCTCAGGTGAGCTCCAGGCTATTCTCTGAATGCCAATTGGTCTGGAAATTTTAAATCAGTGCACCTCCAAGTCCCAGTAATTACCAGTCCATGCAGGAAGACTGTATCACAGATATATCCCTTGGGTTCCACTCATGTGATGAGTCACAGGTATACATCATCTGTGGATACCACTTTTTTGGTCTTCCTGGGTTCAATCTCCAAACAATTTCTTCCACCTCTGCCCTTCTAAATTTCTGGCCAGAGGTGTCTCTCCCAACATGTCCTGCAAGCAGCCAGACTGGAGGGGGAGAGGTAGAGCCAGGTTGGTTTCCATGACCAGTTGTCCCCTGCATAAAACTCTTTCCATGTTTGATTTTCTACTGGTCACTTAAGCACACTCCATGGTGTGCAATGTGTGTTTACTGGGTCTATATTTTGAGCCACACTTAGGTTTGTCAGGAATGGGCTCCCTCACCTGCTGGCCACTGTGCTGTGGCTGCAAAATTGTTCTTTTTTTGGTCCTCCACATACTGCCTGGAGAGATGGCAGCTTCTTTCCCACACAAGGATATTGTGCAGGGTGTCTTTCAGTTTAGTCAAGCAATGTCCTTGATCTCTAAATGCTCTGTACCCAGACATGCCTCAAGTCTCCTAGGAATGTGGGTCCCTTTAATTCCCTTACCCCTCCACTTTGCTCATAGAGGAATTGCTCTGACTGATGCTGATGCTTCCAGCTGCAGAAGTGGCTGTGCTGTGGGGATTTCTTCCTTATTTTTATTATTTTCAAACTCCTAAGTCTCCAGTTTGCTTTGATTGTCCAGTTTTAAGTTCTCCTCCCCCTTTTTTTGGTTCATTCGCCTTGCTAAGAAGTTGCCAATCTGTTTTCTTAGTTTTACTCCACAAAGCAGTCAGGAAAGTTACCTCCTCTATTCCACCGTCTTGAGAAACTTCATTTCTTCTTCATGAAATATTTGCTGAGAATGTTCTGTAGTTCAGGCTTTCTACTGGTGAATTCTTTTAACTTTGTTTATTGTGGAAAGTTTTAATTTTATCTTTAAATCTGAAACTTAATTTTGCAGGGTATAGTATTCTTGGTTGACATTCATTTTCTTGAAGAGCTTGGTATATGTTATTCCATGACCTCCTAGCTTTAAGGGTTTAGGTTAAGAAATCAGCTCAGATCTGTATTGGTTTCCCCCTAAAGTAACCTCTCATTTTTCTCTGGCAGCCTTTAAATTTATATCCTTATTCTCTATGTTAGGCATTTTCATAATAATGTGGCTTGGTGTGGTTCTGTTGTATTTTTATATATCTGGGGGTCCTTTAAGTTTCCTGTATTTGGTTTTCTACTTCTTTCTTAAGGTTTGAGAAATTTTCAGATATCATTTCATTGAAAAGATTGTGAATTCCTTTGGTTTGTAAACCTGAGCCTTCCTCTAGTCCCCCAAATCTTAAATTTGGTCTTTTCATATTATCCCATATTTCTTAGAAGTTTTGTTCATGTTCTTTAACATCTTTTCTCTATGGTCAACTTTACTTTCTCAATTATATATTTTGTCTTCATTGCCTATGTTTTCCAATTGGTCTATTCTGCTGATGATGTATTCTAAAAAATTTTTAATTTGGTTTATTTATTCCTTCATTTTGAGGATTTCTGTTTGTTGGTTTTTTGTTTGTTTGTTTGTTTTGTTTTTTTCAGAATCTCTATTTCTCTATTGAAATGATCTTTTTCTTCCTATATTTTCTCCGTTACATCATTTTTTACCTTACAGATCAATTTAACTTTGAACATTCTAAACTCCTTCTCTGTCACTTCTTCCACCATGTTGTCTTTGGATTCTATTATTGAAGTATATTAGGTTTTTTTTTTGTTTTGTTTTGTTTTTTGAGGTGATTTGTTCCCTTGCTTTTTCATGTTGTTTGTGTCTACCCATTTGACAGTATGGTTTTGAGGCAGTGGAGTTTCTACCCTATGGACTTGCAGGGACTCTGAAGGTTCCCAGTACCTCACAATTTAGGGGGAAACAGATAATAAAACAACAAATGCAAACAATTTATAGCCTCAAACCAAATAGTTACTGCTTTGGCATCTACTATGTTAACTGTCACAATAAACACAGATGATATGTTCAGTTACTGCTTATGGTCAATACAGTAAGTTTACTTACAGATTTACAATTTTAAGTTATGAAAAGTATAGAAAAGAAGTAGTGTAGGATGCAATGTTTGTGAGGTAAAGGTAGAAATAATAGAAGTAGAAAACAGAGGATGAGTGACATCAGTAGGGATTGGTTGGTAGCAGAGTAAAAGAGGGAAAGAGGATGAAGAGAAACATAATTGAGAGGAAAAAGTGTCAAGAATAAAAACTAAAAAATTAATATTAAAATAAAAGTAAAAGAGTACAAGAACAAAACTACTATATTCTAATTAAACACCTTAGTCCTTAAACTATTGATTTATGAGAAATAAGTGCCTTAGAAGAATGTTAGGAATGAGAAACAGAGAAAAAAGAGAAGCAAATCAAACCAACCAACCAAACAAAACCAAAAGACATGTCTGAATACATATAAGTGTCCATGAACATTCAGGTCACAATTGAAAAGTGAATAGAAAAAATAAAAAAAAGTAAAAACTAAATAAAATTAAAATAAAGAAGAGGATCTTGCTGAAGCATTAGGAAATTGTTTCCACTAGAGTTCCAAATATTCTCCTCAAGTGTGACAGGGTTGCTGGAGTGATGGGAGGTCTCACAGGCAGGAGTTAGGGGCAGGGTTTAGGCTTTGTTAGCTTCTAAGCTCTTCCTTGAATTGGTTTGAAGATTTTTAATCAGTAGACCTTCATAGCCAAACAGACGGTGGGCCATGCTGGCAGACTGTACTCTGAGAAAAACCCCTTGGCTTCATTCCTGTGGAGCAGGGGTCAATTCAGACACACATGAACTGTGTGTTCTTAGGTCTCATGTTCAGACTCCAGATTGAATGAATTCCTCCCCACCCTTTTGAATTCTCAACCAGGCATGTCTTTCCAGTTGTATTTTCAAGCAGTCAATCTTACAAGCAAGAGGAAGCAGGGGAAGCCGGGTGTGTTTTCCCCCGTAAAATCCCTGCTCCACTTTTGATCTTCTTCTGGTGTCTTAGACACACACTGTGCTGTCTGTTGTAGGTTTGCAAATCAGTTCTTTGGGCCAGGCGCAGCTGTTGGAGACTCAGCAACCATTCCCCTGTGCTGGAGTTGCAAAAATGGTTCCTTCCTCTGATTTTCTTGGTAGCCTGGGGAGATGAGAGATGTGATTTTTTTCTTTCTTTCTCCTCTGTACAATATTGTTATGCAAGACACCCTTCAGGTTAGTCATGCAGTGACTTTGAACTCTGATTGCTCCATATCTACACTCACCTCAGATCTCCCCAAATTGGGGATTCTTTTAATTGAATATCACTTCACAATTTTAATGCAGGAGATATTTCACCCAACGGAGCTGCTGCTAGGAGCAGCAGCCCTGGGGATTTCTTTCATTTTATTCTATCCAACCATCTGATTTCCTGATCTGTTTTGAATGTCCAGAGTTATTTCCCAGAAAAGATCCCTGTTCTCACCTTGTTGAGAAGCTCCATGTCTGAGATCTTAGTTTCACCTCACAGAGTAACCAGGAAAGTGGCCTTCTCTAATCTGCCATGTTTCTCAACCTCTCCATTTCATTCTTAAGATTTGGGAAATTTTCTCATTTTATTTCATTGAAAAGATTGTGCATTCCTTGAGTTTGTATTTCCAGGCCTTCATCTATTCCTATAAATCTTATATTTGGTCTTTTTATGTTATCTCATATTTCTAGGAAGGTCTGATCATGATCTATTAACATCTTTTCTCCATGGTCAACTGGATTCTCAAGATCATATACTTTGCTTTTGTTGCCTGAAACTCTATCTTCCAAGTGGTCTAATCTGTTGGTGATACTCTCCATTGAATTTTTAATCTGGTTTTACTTATTTCTTCATTTCAAGGAATTCCATTTGATTTTTTTTCCAGAATCTATATCTTTTTTTTGAAGTAATCTTTCATTTTCTATTTCATTTTTTACCTTGCACATAAGGTTAACTATGAACTTTTAAAATTTTTTTCTCTGACATTTCTCCCACTACGGTATCAGTGAATTTTTATTGAGGCATATTTCTTTATTTGAATTGATTTGTTCCCTTTCTTTTTCTTTTTTTAATATTTATTTTTTAGTTGTAGTTTGACACAATACCTTTATTTTATTTTATTTTTTTATGTGGTGCTGAGGATTGAACCCAGGGCTTCACACATGCTAGGCAAGTGCTCTACTACTGATCCAAAATCCCAGCCCCTGTTCCCTTGATTTTTCTCATTCTTTGTGTGTCTACCCATCTAACAGCATGGATCTGAGGCAGTAGGGTTTCTACCCTGTGAACTTACAGTGTCCCTGTAGGTTTCCAGTACCTCACCATTTAGGGGAAGACAAATAATAACAATAACCAATACAAATGACATACAGCATTAAACTAAATAGCTCTTGCCATGAATTTACAATCATTATTGTCACTATAAACAAAAAGTGATCTGAGCATATATTGCCTCTAGTAAAAACAGTAAGTTTACAAAAGTGTTTGCAATTTCAAAAGGTAAACAGGGAGAGACAGAAGAGATGTGGGATATGATTATGAAGGAGGAGGGGGAAAGAAAATGAAAGTAAAAAATTAAAAGAAGAGTGAAAGAGAACAATAAATTTTTGTTTATTAGCAAAAGAAAAGAGATAAAGAGAATCAAGGGAAACCACTAAGTGAGAAGAAAAAGAAGAAAGATATATATATATATATATATATATATATATATATATATATATATATATATATATATAACACAAAACCAAAATATATTAATCAAATACCCTATCCATCAAAGACTGAGCCTTGAAAAATAACTGCCTTCAAAAAATGCTAGAAATTAGAAAAAAGACAAATATATATAAGTGTTCACAAAGCACTCAGCTGACAATTAATCAGGAAAACAAAACAAAACAAAATTAAAGTTCTCAGTGAAAAGTTAAGGAATTTTTTCCATTACTATGGTCAAAAATTGTCAGTGAAAATATGACATTCATGAATGTCTTTCTTTTCATTTCTTCTTGATGTCTACAGCGTGTAGAAGAGTACTGGCCACCGACTTTTGAGTTCAGAAATTCTTGGCTTCCCTTCTTGATCAAGTTAGAGTGAGCTGGAGAGTGGTGTCTGCTCTACCCTCAGGGAGTGTTCTATGAGAGCAATTCTTGAAGGTAGAGCTCCTGAAGATGGGATTTAGGTCTAGGTAGGCTCCAGATTCTTAATTGAGTGGTGATTGGTCTGAAGATTTTAAATCAGTGCACCTCCAGGGCCCAGCAACTATTGATTCATGTTGGGAGACTGCACCCCAGAAATCTCCCCTGGGTTCCACTTATGCGGTGAGGAGCCAATCCTTTGCCCTCTCCATCAGCTATGGGCCCTACCTTTCCTGGACCCACCCTTTCAATTCGCAGCCTGGCATAACCCTCCCATTTGTCCTGGTAGCATAGCTGCTAGACTCAAGAGGGAGGGGGAGCTGGGCCGGTTTCCACCACCCAGAATCCCCTGTGTAAAACCCTCTCCACATCCGATATTTGTGTGTGGCTGAAACATGACTTCTTCCTCTGTTCTCCCTCGGCAGCCAGAAAGAGAGACAAGTCTTCTTTCCCACACAAAAGTATTGTGCTGCACATTTTCAGGTTAGTCCAGCAGTGTCTTTGGCCTCTGATGCTTTAATACCAAGACATGCCTCCTAAAAATGAGGTTCCCTTTAGTCTGTTCTCTCTCCACTCTGTCTGTGAAGGGCCTGCTCTGGCAGGTGCCAGCAGTGGGGGCAGGGGATTTCTTCCTTAGAAGTTTATATCCAGCCTCCCGAGTTCCCAGTCTGATTTGAACATCCGGTATTAATTCCCAGTATAGTTCCCCCTTTCCTTTTTACCCATCTTACTGAGAAATTGTCTTCCCATTTTCTTGGTTTTATGCCATGGAGCAGCCTGAAAAGCGACCTCCTCTATTTCACCATCTTGAGCAGCTTCCTTTCCTAAGATTTCTCACTATTCACAAAAGTCCAGGTTATAGGCTTGGGGATTTACCTTAGTGGTAAAGCACTCGCCTTGCGTGCATGAGGCCCTGAGTTCGATCTCTAGTACTACAAAAAATAAATAAATAAAATAGAAGTCAAGGTTATGTTTTTGAATAAAAATGCCAATGTAAAACCCTAAGTTTTTATCACTTCAATTTTTATTGTACTCAATTTTGATGACAATCTTAATAAGATGTTATTTGGTATTAAAATGAGGACATTCCTAAATCATTTTTATAAAATACTGTTACCGATAAATCATTCTAATCACATAGTTCTGATCCAAGCATGCTGCATTACCAGAGGTTTAAGAATCAATGTCTTTATTCAATGTCAAGAATCAACATATTTAATAGAGATGATTCTAAAGTTGTTCATAAATTTTTCATGCTATGAAAATAAAGGAATTTTCTGTCTCCTTTACAAAATCCTATAAAATTATTAAAGATAAGCCAAAATCCAAAGAAAATCTTATTTGTTAAGCTTAAAGCTAGTAAAGAATATGCATTATCTGACTTATTATGCAACATCATTATACCTACTTACATGGTTGCATTTAAGGCGTTTATATTTGTACAGCACTTGGAACAGTGCATAGTACACATAAGTACCTACTTTGAGGTGGGCGTGGTGGTACACATTTGTAATCCCAGCTACTTGGGAGGCTAATGCAGGAGGCTCTCAAGCTCAATGCCAACCTGAGCAACTTAGCAAGACCCTATCTCAAAATAAAAAAGGTTTGGGAGTGTAGCTCAGTGAAAGAGCATCCCTGGTACTACAACAAAAAAATTATTCACTTAGTGATGGTTGTCAGCATTTTCCTGGGCTGAACAGTTCCGATAGAACTTACTCATCTGCATTGCTCCAACAAGAGGGAGTCATCCAGGTCATAGTTAACATTGCTACCTTAGGTCCCCAAGAAACTTCACGAGCCTCAGGACTGAGGTCAAGCCAATAATGCAACTGATGAAGACCTACCAGTGAACATGACTCCTGGTCTTTGGTGACAAGTCTTGAGGCTAATTCTTTCCATACAGGTTGAGGAGAGAGTCAAAACCTGAGGGAATGTGTATTCCAGAATAAGTGATATTGGAGAGCCATTAGCACTTAATAATAACAGCAGCAGCTCCATGTTGAGTACTTACATGCATCATGGCACTTAGTCTTCTCAGAAGCCCCATGGGGTGTTAGACCTATTTTATTGATAAACAAATGGAACTCAGAGAAGTGACTATCCCAAATTCTTATAGCTGATAAGTAGTAAAGGTAGGATTCAAACCCAATTCAAATTTTTAAATCTGATGTCCTTAATCCTGGTAATATAACCTTGTATTCTCAAATTGTGGTCTGTTAACCTCAGGGGGGCTTCCCAAGACCCTTTCATGGGATTGGCAAAGTCAAAACTGTTTCAGAGTAATGTCAACATCTGGTTTGCAGCTTTCATAATATTGACATTCTCCCTAATGATGCAAAAGCAACAGTGGGTATAACTGATGGATTCTGAACACAAATCAAAGTAGCAGTTCAGTAGTCATTGAATTGATCACCACCGCTCACCTACAGTGAAGGAAAATGCTGGCTTCCCAGCTACTCAAGAGGCTGAAGCAAAAGGATTGTAAGTTCAAGGAATCAGAGGAAGAAAAAAAGTCAGAAAAGAAAAAATGAGAGAAAGAAATAGCAAAAGAGAGAAGGAAGGAAGGGAATGTGTTTGATGAAGCATTTAAAAATACCAATTTTATTAAATGTTATAAACAACACTTTTGATACCCAAAAGAGGTAAAACCTTTATAGTCAATAGATAGTTTTTGTTTAGTTGGTTTTGTTTCTTTTTGTGTATGGTGCTGGGTATCAAACTCAAGGTCAAGTTTCTATGACTGAGCTACATCCCCAGCCTGAAAGGTAATTATATAATCTAAAATCCAAAATAATAATAATAATAATAATAAAGACTTTATTATTGGTAAAAGTCTTGTCAGATATAAGCCAAAGACTAAAATCCCTACGTAAAGAATCATTTGAATATTTATAAATGAATTTTACTTTGTTTAAAGCTTTGATACATATTTTAATAATTATTTATAAATAAATGTTGTAATTGAATGAAAAGCCCTTGGCTCAAAGATGATCATGCTGATACAAAGACTATACAAATTTTGTTTTCTGCCTAAAAATTTCTTAAATAATCAATAATGATGCAAGCACATTTTACCAATAACATTTTTTAAAAAATGTATACAAAGTAGTTACATTGCCAAAAGCTGGGTCTTTGTCCCCAATGTCAATCCAAAAATGAGGACATGGTTTTGAGAAAAAGGAAAAGAAGTTTTATTGCTTTGCTAGCAAAGGAAAAACACAGAGGACTCCTGTCCCAAAGGCTGTGCTTCTGCCCATCAGCAGGAACAGAGGGCTTTTAAAGAGAGGATTCAAAGGCTACACACATTCCACACTTTCTCTGGTGGGGTTGTAATTCACTTGTTAATTTGGGAGATAGTCATTTCTGAGATCTTCTGTATTACTTGTTCCTATGGTGGGTGTGTGCTCAAGGACAGATAACTCTGCCCAGGATGAAGAAGAAAGATGATCCTGTTTCCCCTGAGATTAGGGAGGGGAGAGATTAGGGATGAACAGGAAGAGAGGAAGAGAAGAAACAGGTCCATTTTAGAAGTCAGTTGCAGTGGCAGAGCAGCATAAGGTGGACGGCTGTTAGGCTTACATCAAACTGAAACATTCTGTCTGCATCATCTCCAAGGATGTAGGAAGAAAAAGGCAAGCAAAGGGCATCTTGAAGTCAATACTTTCCAGCCCCTTTAGGACCTTACTCTTTCTTTACGCAAAGCTCTTACCTGAACCCAAATGATAATGGCAACTTGATCTCAAAACTTCCATAAACCGTTTACAATAAATTGTTACTTTTAAAATTCCCTTGAGGCTTGGCTTGACACTTGTACTGGCAGACTTGAACTTGGTCCATTCTAACTTCATTGGCTATTATTTAACTAATTTGTATATTTAGTTATTTACTAGCAGATGCCACCCATCCAAAAGGAGCTCCAATAACATATTTCTAGACTCCCAATTTAGAAGTGCTACGTGCATAAAAGTCAAAGACATGGCTACTGAGGGAAAGCTTATATAAACTTCTAGCTTCACTTGCTCTTGGTTGATTTTTAAGAATTGTTGACTTTGGAAATCACAGATGTGCGCAATATATGCTTCCTCTCCTGCTGGCCCTGATATGGGAGCGAGGTTGGTAACAGTTGCCTAAGTTGTTTTCAGGGACATGAAGGCCACCTTGCTGAAAACACTGACTCTTCACTTGGACCTGCAGATGTCCAAAGGGTGATGGAATGAGAGGAAAATATACTTCACAGCTCTGCCTTCATATTGCGTCTGTCTCCTTTGTTGCTTTAACCTTTGGGTCAGATTTTACTCAGTTCTGCGTGTAGACATGTTGGTCAATTGAGAAATGTTTTGTCCCAAACTGTAACACAAGGTTAACTTGACCTGGACTTGTCTAGTCTCTCTCTTTGCCTTCAAGGATAAAGACACCTACCAGCTGCCACGATTAGAAATGCAAGACCATGAAAGGAGTAAAAAAGAGGTAGCCTCCAAGTTTCTGGAAGATCTCCATCTATTCCCAGAAAGAATATGAATATCCCTTCCCTTTATTAGTGTAGCTCTCTCCTTTATTATCCCTGTTCTGTGTCTACAATCTCTTGGCCTCTGGAGGGGAGAAGCTGACTCATGACCAGACGCTCCTGCTTTTCCATCCTTTAGTCACTGAGTAAAGCTCTGTCTTTCCCCATCTCTTTGCCTCTTGAGTCATTAGACCTAACCAGCAGCAGCAGAATTGGACTTTTCTTAGTTATGTTATGTGAGTCATACAAGGATAAGTACTAAGGAGTCCACTCATAGGAGGTTCCTGGAGAAGTCAAGTCCTTAGAAACAGAAAGTCCAATGGTAGCTGCAAAGGGTAGAGGGAGGGAGGACGGCAGAGTTAGTGTTTAATGTGTATCGACTTTCAGTTTGGGAAGATGAAAATATTCTGGAAATGGATGGTGGTGATGGTTGCACATTAAGTTCAAGGTGAATTTGCTAAATGCCAGTGGACAGTACAATAAAAAATGGTTAAAATGAAATGTGCCTGGTGGTGGTTCATGCCTGTAATCCTGGCAATTCAGGAGGCTGAGGCAGGAGGATCTTAAATTTGAGCCTGGGAAACTTATGTGGTCAGAGCCCTTGTCATCCAATCACTCCCCAAAAGTCCACCTCTTAACTCCAAACACATGAGATTTGGAGGGACATTCCAGATCCAAGCTATAATATAATCATAAGAATATTCAAAAGAAGGCAGAAAACACAGGAATAAAGAGTAAATGGGGCAAACTGAATGCTTATAGAAAAATTGTAGACACAAACTTAGTCAAATTATATCTCATGTAATTTGAGATCTCAAAATAGAAGGAAGAAATTATCAGCATGGATAAAAATGTGAGACCAAACTATATGCACTCCAAAATATAATATTTTAATGTTTTGCATTATGAAGCCCAGCATGGTGGTGCACTCCTGTCATCCCAGCAACTTGCAAGGCTGAGGCAGGATCACCAGTTTGAGGTCACCCTGGGAAACAGTGGGACTCTGTCTCAAAATCAAAAATGAAAAGGGAAACAGATGTAGTTCAGTAGTAAAGCATTCTTGAGTTCAATACCTAGTACCCTCCCCCAAAAATAATGTAAAAAGAGAAAATTATGTGTCTGCCCTCAATAATGAAAAAAAAAAATCTTTCTAGCAATTAATGAAGTAATTAATGGATTATAGTGTGCACCTACTGTGATAGCCAGTTTGGCTAGGTGTCTCACACCCTCCCTCTCTCTGACCATATGATGCCCTGTGCCACCTTGGGATTCTGTCAGCAAAAGGCCATCAATAGATGTGAGCCTTTATCCTTGGTCCAGAATTGTGAGTCAAAATAAAGCTCCTTTTATTTATAAATTAACAGCCAGTGGTATTGTATTATTAGTAGTAGAAAATGGACTAAAAATCTGACAAATAG
The DNA here is from genome assembly GCF_048772815.1 of Callospermophilus lateralis. Taxonomy (NCBI): domain Eukaryota; kingdom Metazoa; phylum Chordata; class Mammalia; order Rodentia; family Sciuridae; genus Callospermophilus; species Callospermophilus lateralis. The sequence continues at coordinate 16,839,807 of NC_135305.1, read as the reverse complement.
ACTCTAAGAAAATATGGTACGAAGACACAAAGAAATTCACTACATAATGATTGAGAGATCAGTTCTTCAAGAAGACGTAATGATCATACATGAGTATGTACTGAATGTTGGAGCACTTGATCTTATAAAACAAACACTATTAGACCTAAAGAGAGAGATAGGCTCCTAGACAATAACAGTGGGGGTTTCGATACATGACTCACACCAATAGATAAATCATTCAGATAAAAAAAAATCAACAAAAAACACCGGAGTTAAATTACACTACAGATCAAATAGACTTAATGGGTATCTACAGAACATTCCATCCAGGAGCGACAGAATACATATTCCTTTTCTTAGTACATGGAATTTTTTTCTAGAATAAACCATATATTAGACCACCAAACAAGCCTTAACACATTTTTAAAATTTGACACAACGGAGTTTTACTTGGCCATAAATAAGAATAAAATCGTGTTATTTGCTGGTAAAGGGATTAAACTGGAGAAGATCATGCTAAGTGAAATAAACCAGACTCAGAAAAACAAAGGTTGAATGTTTTCTCTTGTATGCAGAAGCTAGAGAGAAATGGGAATTTTAAAAGGAAGAGGTGTTCTCGTGAAAACAGAAGGCAGAGCAGTGGAATAGAGAGAAGGAATTCAGAGGAAGGGGTGAAGAATGGGAAAGGGAAGGAATTGTGGAATGAAATTGATCAAATAAATTCCATTTTTTTAGAGAGAAAGAGAGAATTTTTTTAATATTTATTTTTTCAGTTTTCGGTGGACACAACATCTTTATTTTATTTTTATGTGGTGCTGAGGATTGAACCCAGCTCCCCATGCATGCCAGGTGAGCATGCTACCACTTGAGCCACATCCCCAGCCCCATAAATTCCATTTTTATGTATAATTATAATTCCCAATTTAAAAAGCAATAAATAAATGGAATAAATACCAGTAGAGGAAGGGGATTATGGGATGGGAGAGGTGAAGGAAAAGGGGAAGTGCTGGGAATTGAAATGGTACAAATTATGTCAAATGCATTACAAAAACCCACTGCTATGTATAACTATAATGCTTTAATAAAAACAAAAATAATTTTTGAATAGTACCCCAAATCTTTTCTGATTACAATAAATCAGAAATGAAACTATAAATCAACAGCAAGGGAAATTATAGAAATTGTATATATACATGGATATTGAACAAACATTTTTGATCAAACAATGGGTAATTAAGTAAGTCAGATGCAGCAAAAGCAATATCAAAGGAGAAGTTTATAAGTGCCTACATTAAAAAAAGAGAAAGATCTCAAATAAATAACCTAATGATGTATGCATCACAATGTCTTAGAAAAGCAAGAACAAAGTCATTAGGGGAGAAATAATAAAGGCCAGAGCATAAATAAATAAAATAAACATAAAAAACTATACAAATAATTTATGAAATAAAGATTTGGTTCCTTGAAAAGATAAAATTGAAAAACCTGTATTTATAATTACGAGAGAAACAGAGGGGGGCGAGGAGAGACAGAAGAGAAGAGAAAAGGAGAGGGGGAGACCAAATAAATAAAATTAGATGTGAAAAAGAAGATATTATAGCTAATACATAGAAATTCAAAAGATCTTTAGGGATTATTTTGAAAAAACTATATGGTAATAAATTGGAAAATTGAAAAGAAATGGACAAATTCCCAGATACTTAATGACATAACAAAATTTAACCAAACAAATATAAAAAGTCTGAATAAACCAATAACAAGATTTAATAAATAATAAAAAGACTCCCAACAAAGAAAGCCAGGACTAGATGGCTTTATTGCTGAATTTTACCAAACTTTTAAAAAAGAACTAACAGCAAAGCTCCCCAAATCATTGCATAGAATTGAAAGGGATGCAACCCTTCAAACCCATTTTATGAGGCCAGTAGTACCCTGTTACCAAAACCAGAAAAAATATATGACATAAAAAACAAAGCTACAGGCCAATATTCCTGATGAACATAGATGCAAAAATCCTCAACAAAATATTCGAAAATTTAATTTGGTAGCACATCAATATGACTGCACATGTTATCAAGTTGATTTCATTCCAAAGGTGCAAAGATGGTTCAAATATACAAATCAATAATTGGAAGAAATCACTTAAATGGAATGAAAGGTATGAATCATATGATTATCTCAATAGATGCAGAAAAAGCATTTAGCAAAATTCAGTGCTCCTTCCAGATAAAAGCCTCATACAAATTAGGCTTAGAAAATATACATACCTCATACCTCAACAGAATAAATCTATATATGAAAAACACATAGCTAACATTATACTGAAAGGGAAAAAAACTGAAAACATTTCATCTAAGATCAGGAACAAGATAAGAATGTCCACTTTCACTGCTGTTATACAACATAGTAGTAGAAATATTAGCTATAACCATTAGTCAAGAAAAAGAAGTAAAAGACATACAAACAGGAAAGGAAAAAATCAAATTATCCCTGTTTGCGGGTGATATGATTTCAAATGTAGAAAAACCTAAACACTCCACCAAAAGAAACCATTATAACTGACAAATGAATTAAGTAAAGCATCAGGATACAAAATCAACATATAAAAACAGCACCCTTTCTATATGTCAACAAATAATTCACTGAGAAAGAAATCCCATTCATAATAGACACACACACACACACACACACACACACACACACACACGAAATAAACTTAACTAAGGAAGTAAAAGACTCCTACGATGGAAATTAAAAACACTGAAGAAAAAAAATGAAAGAAAATACCAAAAGGTGGAAAGACCCTATATGTTCACAGACTGGAAAAAATTATTTTTCTTTAAATATTCATCCTACCCAAAATAATCTACAGATTCAATGCAATTTCCATCAAAATAACAATGACATTCTTCACAAAAATAGAAAATAAAAAACTCCTAAATTTCACATGGTAGTTCAAAAGACCCCAAATAGCAAAAGCAATCTTAATCAAAAAGAGCAAAGATGGAGGATCATAGTACCTGGTTTTAAAACATACTACAGAACCATAGTAATAAAAACAGCATGGTACTTGCATAAACACAGACACATAGAGCCAAGGAACAGAGAGAAGACCCAGAATAAACCTAGGCATCTACAGTTAACTAACTCATGACAAAGGTGGTCAAAACACATATGGGAAAGAGGGGGAAGCTGTATATCCATACCCATGTTATTGTTGTTTTGATGGGAATTGCATTGAATCTGTAGATTATTTTGGGTAGAATGAATATTTAAAATTTAACAAAAATTTTGACCTCTATCTTTTACCCTGTACAAAAATCAATTGCAAAATGGGTCAAAAACCTCAAGGTACAATCTGAAACTCCAAAACTACTAGAGTAAATCATGGAGAAAACACTTCAAGATATTGGTACAAGCAATTATTTCCTTGATTAGACTTCAGAGCTCAGGAAACAAAAGCAAAAATTAACAATCAAGACTATATCAAACTAAAAATCCTCTGTACAGCAAAGGAAATAATCAGCTGAGTGAAGAGAAAACATTGACAGCTATTCATCTGACAGAGAATGTCTAGAATATATAAAGAACTCAGAAACTTTAACAAACAAAAAAGCAATCCAATGAAAAATGGGAAAATTATTTAAATAGACACTTCTCAGAATAAGAAATATAAATGGCTGATACAGAAGCCCACACCTGTAATCCCAGCTACTCAGGAGACAGAGGCAGGAGGCTTGCAAGTTCCAGGCTGGCCTGGGTAACTTGGTGAGACCCTGTCTCAAAATAAAATAAAAAAGACTGGGGATGTAACTCAGTGGTATAGTGTTTAAAGAAGCCTTCAGTTTAATCCCTAATGCAATAAAATAAAATAAAATAAAATAAAGAAGGAAGGAAGGAAGGAAAGGAGGGAGGGAGGGAGGGAAGAAAGGAAGGAAAAGAAAGGACACATGGTCATGAAAGTATGAAAAACTACCACTCACCATCAGGGCAATGCAAATCAAAATTACAGAGAGAGCATCTCACCTCAGTTAAAATGATAACTATAAAAAAATAATTACAAATGCTGATGAGGATGTGAAAAAATGGAACCTTTATACACATTTGATGGGAATGCAAAATAGTACAGCCACTATCCAAAAAAAAAAAAACAGTATGGAAATTCTTCAAAAAATGAAAAATAGCCCTAACATATGATTCAGCCTTCCCACTCCTAGGTATATATCCAGAGTAAAGGAAGTCAGCATACAAAAGAGATACCCGAATACTCAGTTTTTGTTTGTTTGTGGTGCTGGGAATTGAAACCAGGTGTGCTTGACCCCTGAGCTATATCCCCAACCCTTTTTACTTTTTGAGACATGGTCTTACTAGATTTCCCAGGCTTGCAATCATCTTGCCTCAGCCTAGCACGTCACTGGAATTACAGACATGCCCAGCATACCTAGACATGCCCACATTTATTATTCATCCATAAAGAAGAACAAAATCTATCATTTGCAGGAAAATGGGTGGAACTGGAGGACATTGTATTAAGCAAAATAGGCCAGACACAGAAAGACAAGTAATGCATGTTCTCATGTGCAAAAACTAAAAAAGAATAATAAGTAAATAAGTTGACCAGAAAATAGAAGAGGGATTACCAGGGACTAGAAAGGGTGTGGAGACTGGGGGTGGGAGACAAAGGTAGAAGAACGGTGGATGGACATGATAAATTCATAATGTATGCAAATATCCCATTAATCTGTACATTTAAAAAAATAAAAATTATAATTTAAATTTTTTAAATTAAAAAAAAAAAGAAGAAAGAAAATGGATAAGATCCCTGTGGTCCAGTTATGTTGCACCTGGACCCAAAGAAATATCCACCCAAGTCCAGAAGGCTGCATGCTCAAAGATGTTCACGGCAGCATTGTTTTGGCGACTGGTTGTTAGAAGCAATGTTGTTGCTATGGCAGGAGAGAGGAGAAGCAAAATATGCTGCGTACACATCAGGGCATACTAGACAGTCAGGAGATGCAAGAGGCTAATAGTAGACAGAGCAATAGTAATATTTAAGTGCACAAAGAGATGAATAACATGATTCAGGTGACATAAATTGGAGACGAGTATTCTTTGAAAGTTGACAGAGTCAAAATGGAGTTACTTGTGTCAACCCTAATATAAATAAATAAATAAAGTCAAGTTATAAAGGAAGGATTCCCAGTATCGCTGCCTGATAGTTGGCTATTAAAAAAGACTGCCCTTGCACAAAAGCCATTGCACCCTTATGCAAAATATACTTCTGCAAGGAGTCTCCCCAGCCACAGTCTGCTTACCTTCACAGTGATGCCACTCTCATTATTAATCCTTATGGCCAAGGACTATTGTTTTATTGTTTCAAAATGGTATATAATCCTCCTCAATTTTTCATTTAAATATTTTCACTTGGGTTTGGGTCATAGATCAGTGCTAGAGTGCTTGCCTTGCAAGTGTGAGGCACTGGGTTTGATCCTCAGCACCACATAAAAAATAAATAAATAAGTAAATAAAAATAAAGATATTGTGTCCATTTACAGCTAAAAAAAATTGAAAAACAAACAAATCTTCCCCTTGCCTCAACCTCTTTGAATACACTCATAGTTCACTATGGCAAACATATCCCCATTGGAATTCTACTCCCACATACATATTGTTCTTTGGAAAATTTCACTCTGGGTGTTACTTAGGTTGATAATTCAAAACTTCACTACCCATTTTACAATGAGGCAAATGAAAGCATATGCACTTAAAACACTGATAATAGCTGGGCACACTGGCACAGGCCAATAATACCAGATACTCAAGAAGCTGAGGCAGGGGAATAACAAGTTTGAAGCCAGCCTGGAAATCTTAGGGAGACCTGTCTCAAAGCAAAAATAAAAAGGGCTGGGAATGTGGATCAGAGATAAAGAACCTCTGAGTTCAATCCCTAGGATGGAAAAAAAAAATGCTATAATAATTGCTAATAAATATTAGAGGATGAGAAATAAAAAGGGATAAACATACACCTATGTAAAAACAAAAGACCCTCACAGAGTTGAGATAAATGTGCCATAAAGTATGATTATGATTAACTCAACCCTCTCTGTACATGAAGTTCAACTAAGAAATATACATGTGTTAAAATGAAATGTCATCTAATCAAATCAGCCAGAAATTTCCTTTGATGTTTTTTTAAACTGCCTTAAAATCAAAAATATGTCACCCCTATTTTTTTCTAATCATTGCAGTTGTTTTGCTTGTTATTTTTATATTTAGCTCTTTATTTCACCCAAACATATTTGTGACAGTTTTCCCAATGTCACTTTATTCCAGGGGCCACCCTTTCCTCATTGATTTTAAAAGCCCCACAAATTATACACCCCACTCCCGTATGTACATGGGTCTATTTCTGGGTTCTTTTTTTATTCCTCTGATATGTTTGAAATATTCCTCCACCCAAACTACTCATTAGTGTTGCTTTATAATATATCTTACTATTCTTATTCTTAATCTTCAAACATTTCTTGATAATTTTCATTTTTCCCCCTTCAGATGAAAACAGAATCTTTTCTTCAAGATTGACTAAAATAATGTTTTGTTGGGATTCTATTTGGAATTGAATAAAATTTATATATTATTTTGGGAAACATCAACATATTTTAAATCTCCTCATCCAGAAACATGCTGTTTCTAAGTTCACCATAGAAACACTCATTTTTTTGTCCACCAGTAAAACTGTATAGTTTTCTTCACAGAAGCATTCCTCCTTTCTTGCTTAAATTTATTCTTGGGTAATTTATAAATTCATTGGTACTGTAAATTATTTTCAATTTCCACTTTAACTGAAATGCTGTTATAAAAAAAAAAAGCTACTGATTTATTACTCTTTATTTTGTATTTAGGGATCATTCTAAAGCACTTTTCTCTATATGAGTCTTTTTAAAATGTCAATATGTTGAATTTTCAATTATCAGAAGGTGAAAGGTAATTGACGGTTTTTTCTTTCAGAGTAGGCAGAGAAAAAAATAGAATTTAGATTCGATTTATTTGTATTTTATTTTACACACACACACACACACAAACACATACACTGGTGAGCAGAATGTCTGCAGTATTATTTAAGAATTGGAAAAGAGCAAGGATATGGCTCAGCGATAGAACATGTGCCTAATGTACATAAGGTCCTGGGTTCAGTCCCGAGCATGGAAAAACAAACAAACAAACAAAAACTTTATCTAGAATTTTAAGGCTGAACAGTTTTTACCTCGATTTTACATAACTTATGATACAGCAAGCATCTTTCTATGTTTGGGGGAATTGTCATACTCCTAAGCCTAGACCTGACACCAACATTTTATCCTTACTGCTTTCAATGTCATGAAATATCTCTGAGATTCCTTTGATGTGAAATGTCTGGTTTGGTTTGGTGGCGCTGGGAATGGAACCCAGGGGCACTCTACCACTGAGCAACATTCCTGGTCCTTTTAACTTCTATTTTGAGAGACAGGATCTCATGAGGCCAGCCTGGCCTTGAAATTTTCAATCTTCCTGCCTCAGCCTCCTGAGTCACTGGGACCACAGGTGTGTGCCACTGAGGCCTGCTAATGTGTTTTTTGCTGGTGTCACTTCTGCTAAGACATCTTCATTTATGTCAGTACATTGACCTTTACCAGTTCCTCTGACCGCCCATCTCGTGTCTCTTGAGTGGTGGCATTGTCAACTTTTCCACCATCAGCAATGTATTCAATTACTCTATTTATGATTCAAATTTCCTTTTTAACATGATTTTCTGATTTTTTTTTTTTTTCTGCATCCAATGTTCTTGGCCAAGTCCCTATTTCAACTATCTGCTTTTGTAACGTGCTGTGTGCGTTTGCCATTGGGAGACAGGAAGCAACACAATCACATGCTTTGCTACCTGGTGAGCTGAGGAATAGACAACTCAACTTAGAAATCCATTGGTGGATGATGAATGAGTAAACAAAATCTAGTTCATTCTACTCATATAACACAATACTGTTCAGACATAAAGAGAAATGAAGTCTGGATATTTGCTACAATAAACATTGAATTTTGAAAACATGAAATTTGAAATTATGCTAAGAAGCCATTGTATGATTCCAAGTCAATAAGGACAGAAAGATTAGTAGTGGCTTAGAGTTGGAGAGTCAGAGAAAGGGAGTGACTACTAGCTGATGTGAGATTTATTTGGGAAATGATAAAAAAATGCTCTTAAATTTATCCAATGATGGTTACACAATGTTGCAACTAAAATCAACACATTGTATACTTTTAATAGGTGAATTTTATTGTATATGAATTGAATCTCAATAAAGCTAGCCATTAAACAAATCTTATTGAGATTTAATTCACATACCATACAATTTACCCATTAGAAGTATACAATGTTGGGCTGAGGATGTGGCTCAAGCGATAGCGCGCTCGCCTGGCATGCGTGCGGCCCGGGTTCGATCCTCAGCACCACATACAAAAGATGTTGTGTCGGTCGAGAACTAAAAAATAAATATTAAAATTCTCTCTCTCTCTCTCTCTCTCTCTCTCTCTCTCTCTCTCTGTCTCTCTCTCTGTCTCTCTCTCTCTCCCCCTCTCACTCAGTCTTTAAAAAAAAAAAAGAAGTGTACAATGTTCATGGGAGGGAAGTCAGAGAATCAATACCTTAGGAAGCAATTCAAGGCTAAAGAAAAAGAAAATCATTGAGAAATTATGATAAATCATCAGTGATAAATCATCAGTGAAACATAGTCATTAGAAATTATAACCATAAAGACTAAAACATGAAAAACGCTTATAGTATAAGTTTAAGTGGAAAAGTTGAGAGCAAAATTGCACCCACCCAACAAACTCTGAAGTGTTCCCTGGAACCACTCCTTCATCACAAGACCTGAAGTTCCTAAGTACACTGGGCATTCACACTCTCCCTGCTCATTCTCTCACATGAGAGCATGAGAAACCATGTTATAGAGACCTATTCTGTGGATAACGGAATTCCTCCTTACACTGGTTATCTATTCAAAGCAAATGAATGAATGAATAAATAAATAAATAAATAAATAAGAAGGGATTTCATTTCTTTTACTCAAAATGACAATGATGATGATGATGATGATGATGATGATATCTGAAAGAGAGAAATTATTTACTAAGTTTCATACTCTTAGTAGAGGACTTGTTTTGACAAGTTACAACTATATATATAATTAAGGAATACATGGTGGAACCATGATATTTGTATGTATACAGTGTGGAATGACTGAATGAGACTAATTAACATCTTTCACCTTGAATTCTCATCATTTGTCCCTCCTGACCCAACATCACCCCATTCCATCTACTCACCCACCCCATGCTCTGGGAACAAACGTTCACTGAGTAGAGGAATTTTTATCACTCTTTTGCCTTCTACCTTGTAAGGGATGGAAACAAGAGTGGAAGAAAAATATGACAATAAAAGCAAGACTTTCTTCTGATCAATCTGTAATAGAGAAAAGAGATGTCATGAAAATACTACTAGCAGATACAAACACTGTCTATGAGAAAACCATTGAAACCAATAGTTATTTTTTTAAAAAATTATATGTGCATAATTTTAATGACTATATGCTACATATGTAGTCACTAGAGAGAAAGAATCATTCTATTTCAGTGATGTAAATACAAGCTTTCTATCAGGATGTGTTAGTAGTTTCAGACTAGAAACAGTCCGTTGTAATAAAACTGGATGGATGTAGAGTTAGGTAGGGTAGGTTATGGAAGGGACTTATGTCATAATGTAGCTGGCATCTCTTCAGGCCAAGTCCAGCAAAAATGAGAAAAGAATACTTGAAGAAGTCCTTTTACAGGTACACCTAGATTCGAATCTGTTTCAAAATTCCTCAACCATGTGCCATTGGGCTATTCAGTTTACCTGTCTCTGAGCTTCCATTTTCCTACTGGGAAATGGGAAACAGAATATCTACCTCAAGAGTCTTTGCAAAGATTTGAAAAAGTAAAAGGAAGCAACTAGCATGTTCCCCGCCTCATGATGGGGTCTCGAAACGTAATAGAGTTGGGAAGAATAGCAGTCCTGAGAGACAATACAGTAACAGGGGGATTTACGGCATGGTAGGTGAGTGTTCCAATTGAAAAGCCAAGGGTCAAAAGCCCAGTGATTAGGCTAGAGGCACAAACCCAGGAGTTATTCAGGAAATCATCAAACAAGCAAACAAAGGCAAAGGTAAGACAGAGGAAGCCACATTTCCTAAATGAGCTCAGGAGTGAAGGAGCAGAAAAAACCTGTAAGCAAGAAGGAAGGGCAGCCAGCTCCAAGGCCTCCTACTGCCCCCTGGGGGCCACACACAATGGCCACTTCTCATGGCATCTGGACACATCCAAGGATTGTATTCTCTTAGGGCAGTGTCTGTACATGTGCCAGCCCACACTGTCCCCTGCAGCCCATGGGTTCTGTGAGTCTGCACCAACAGCTGATGAGACTTCCAAGTGGACCATGAGGGATACCAAAGTTCCTGAAATGCCCTGAGCTGAGTTTTCTGCCCACACTGGGTTAATTCTCCTCAAAATGGGACAGATGCTCCCTGGTGTATGCTGGCGTCACCTCCCAATAACTCTATCAGAAACCAAAAATATTGTCCACTGAAAATGCATCAAACACCGAACCGACTGGCCATCATAGCCACATATCACACCTTACAAAGAGTCTTGGGTGCTGTTCCCTCTGACCGTGATGGGGCTGTCTGGAGCTGTGACTCACTACCGCTGTCCAGCATGATAATGTGTTGAACCACATTATCGCAAGATCAGGAAAAGGTCAAAATTCAAATTTGGAGTCTGATTTCTACTGAATGCATATTGCTGCTGTGCCATCGTAAATGGAGAAACTGTAAGTTGAACCACTACCAGCTGCGTGAGGTTGGGGCCTGACGATTTCAAGCCTAGTGATTTTCAGACATTTTAGCAACAGAGTCCATTTTGCAAATTTATTTTTTTGCAAATTGAACTGTATTTGGAATTGCATTTGGGACTCTACTATTTAAGAAAAATAAAAACCACTTTTGGTTGACATGCTACATTTTATAAATTCAAATTTGTAATATGCTAGGCGAACACTCTACTGCTGAGCCACAACCCCAGTCCACAAGGAGGTTATTTTAATACACTCCCCAAATTAAAAAGGATGGAATGTTAAAGCAATCTCTGAGGCAAATTTTTTTAAGTGTACACTATAATACAGAAATAATTATAAAGAGTTAACAGGCTTTATTTTTTCTTATTTTGAAGCATTTTCTTTATTATGCTGATCATTGTTTCTCAGTACTGATTTAAATGACATCAAAATAACAAATTTTGCATGCTCAGATCATTAATATGAAATCAGTAATCAATATTTTAGTAAGCACTAGAAAAAAAAGGGTAACATGAAATATTTATTTCCAAGTTGAATCACTGGCAATGTCTTACCCTAGTCGATGTCCTTAAAAATAGAAAAACCAAACAAATAGTGTACAACACTTACAATAAGAGCTAAAATTGTTGTACAATTTTATCATTGTACAGCACATTGTAAATTTAGTTATTAGGAATAACAACAACTACACAACCACCGTGAACATTTCCAAAGAGTCTCAAGACAAGTGCAATCCCTGCCTTTCATTGTGGGACAGAATAGAAATTATAGATTTATAGCATACTTGTTTTCAGTTAATAATATTAAAGATTGCCTCACATATAATCATATATATGCATATATGTGGTACACATGCATATACACATAGATACCTGAATTTAAATATATCTGTAAGCTACATTTTATTTGTATATAAATAAAATTTACATATTATTCAGTATTAAGATGCTATATAGCTCAATGGTAGAGTGCTTGCCTAGCATACACAAGGCTCTGGGTTCCAGTACTGAAAAAAATAAGATAATAAAATACAATAAAGCTAGAAAGCTATTATTTGCCATATAGTATGTTTAGAAGGAGTTAAGGGGATAATAAATCTAAAGTTCATGGTTAGCTAAGAACTGATAAAATCTGATGTTCTACAATCATTGTAGCCATCATTTTGAGTTTGTTGCTATTGCAATATTGTATGACCTATCAGATTTGGGTAGCAAATTTGCCCTGAAAGAAGAAAAAAAATTCTTTATTTATTTAATTTTATTTTGGTGCTGGGGATTGAACCCAGGGCCTTATGCATGCCAAGCATATGCTCAACTACTGAGCTATATCCCTAGCAAAAGGTTGATTTTTTGAGATGAATATCCACATAGCAGTGTTTGCATGAATGAATTGGAATCAGAAAGAAAAAAGCAAACTTGTGTTTCCTATCCCAAGTTGAACCTCTAGTTTGAGTTCTAAGGCTACAGCCGGGACTTTTTCTACCAGTGAGCAGAACAATGTAAACACCACAGCACCTCCAGGACAGTACTGTTTCTGAGGAGCTATGGCCACAGTCCTATCTCCAACTGAGGACACCCCATACCTGCTTTTTCAGGCTGAGAACACCAGGTGGCATATGGTGGCTGAATCAGAGCCTTGGTAGCTATGGCAACCAGCTACCATTCCAGCTCTGCAGCTGCCATCTTTTATCGAAAGCAGTGTTTTGTGCACACTGGGAGTTTTGCTTTGAAATGGTTGTACTATGTGCTTGCCATTCTTCATATAGTCACAGTTCCTACTTCTGGGAGATAAATTTGGATACAAGAGATAGATAAATAGCTTTGGTCAGTTGCATTGATTTTATTTTCTGTGGGTTATTCATTGTGTCTGCATGAAGCAGACCATGCACTGATGTTTGAGAGGGCCACACCTTCCACAGCAGGCTTTCTCTAGAGCAGCGAGACTTCATGGAAGGGAAATAAATGATGGAGTGAGTGATGCCTCTTGGACCAAGGTTAAGAGCAAATACGAATGCCTAGTTCAATGCTAGAATTGGTTATAGTTACAATGACCCTGAGAGCTGCCTGGACCTAAAGCTGCTGGAATTATTGCTGATCTATAAATGGAAGATGTCTGCTCACCAAACTACTGGAAGGGTGTATTTAACATAAGCAGCATTTTCTTGCAACATTTGTTTTGTGTCTGCCGTGCACTAATAAACCAAATATTTACAAATTGGAAACTAGCTCTTTTCTTTCTTATTAGTCAAGAGCAATGAGATTTTCTATGTTAATTGTCAGGCATTGCCCCTGGTGATTGGCAGTATGTCACAAGCCCAGCTGCCAAAAGCATTCTCTTTACTGTTGGGAAGAAAACTGAAATGGGTAATATTATCCAAACTTCTTTCTGAATTCTAAAATGGCTTTGGACTTGGACTGGGACTTATAAACACATCTATTTAAGTAACGTTGTTTCTCACTATTAGAGGGATCATGTCTTAAATGAGCATGCTTTTGATGAAAGATCCTTGTTACAGCATGAAAATTCTGTTAAAAACCCATTTTTTTATGTCACATGAAAAGTGAAAAATTCACCTTGCATGTGTAGTATAAGGATGAAAGAGAGGCACTGCTACTTGGAAAATGACTGAAAAGAAATACAATAAATATAAACAGCTGTAAGTCTTTGAATGAATTTTTAAAAATATTTCCACTCATATCCTTCCTAGTTTTTAATCAGAATTTATTTCTGTCATAAACTTGCAAAACATTAAAATATTACATTTTTTAGTGCATTTAGTTTTGTTAACACAATTTCGTTGTTTTTCACTTATGTTATAAATGTAAACCTGCTAACATTTTATCTGAAATCATGAACTTCCCAAATAAAACAATTTTAATTGTTAAATAAATTGTAATATGCTAACTTTAATAGAAAACAAACATTTTCAAAATCTATAAGAAACAACTGTAAAAACAGTTTTCACCTGATATTCTCTATGAATTAAAAGATTATTTAAGGGTATGAGAAGAAGAAAAAGATTACATTTAATTTTATGTCAAGCTCAGTTTTCTGTTATTTTGTGAATATATATATATATATATATATATATATATATATATATATATACATTTTTTTTTTCACTGAGAAACTCCTTATAATTTGAGAAAATTAGTCATGGAGTTTTCAAACATTTGCTGGTTTTGTACTACCACATAATGCAGCTCTCCTGTCCCCCTCTGTCTTCTGCTTAAAAAGAAGGAGGAAAGGAGGGAGGGAGAGAAGATTTTGATAAAACTTAACCAAGAGATAGGCAGTTCTGGACCAGGAGACCCGACAACTCATGCAGAATACAGATTTGGCACTGCATCATCAATTGGTCCATTGTAAATGGGAAGGAGCAAGGAGGAAAGAGTTCCACTTACTCTCCTCCATAGCAGTTTCCTACCCGAGCCCGACTTTAGACACTGCCCACAGCACAGTGGAACGCCATGGAGCTATTACCAGCCCTGTTCTAGAAGCATACCTGAGAACATGGAAACCTGTTGAAATTGTGTTACCACATGTAAAGAATTATGATACTGAGAGAGATGACAGACAAATGCACCCACTAAGTGATTAAGAACCGTCATTTCTCCTCATTGGAGTAGTGCAATTATATTTTCCAATATTTTTTTATATGTCGCAAGTATTTTCTGTCAAATTGTTTTTAACAGCACTTTTTATGATACCATATCTTAATATCTTGCTTCTTTCTAATTAAGTCATTTTTTTTTCTCTTCTCCCTTCCCTTTTCCTCCTCCTTTTCCCTCTCCTCCTCCTCCTCAGCTTTGTGATGATGGAGTTTAGGACATGCTACCATAAGATACAGCCTTGGCATCTGAGAAAGGAGAAGCATAAAGATTACTCCCACCTTCCCCCACCCTTCTGTCCTAAAGCAGGACATTAAACCTAGGAATGATTTTTCTGGCCATCTCCTAAAAGTAGGTCATCCTATGAGAGGTGCCTTCCCTATACCTGGAAGAAAGGAGCATTCTCATCTCTGGAGACCAGGACACAGTGAAGAATCTGATTAAACAGACTTTGTTAAGTGCTCCTCAGTTTTTTACCATTAAGTTATTTCCCCCTTTCAAGAGTTATATTTCTGCACAACTACTCATTTTTTTCATCAAATCTGGCATTAAAAAATACCCAGGTCTACTCACTTCTTTATATTGTCATCTCCTTATGATGCCGCCCAGATCATGTAAAACTTATATTAAATAAATTTGTATGCTCTTCCCTTGTTAATCTGCATTTTGTTTATGGAGCCTCAGCCACCAATCTAGCACTGACTGAAGAAAAGATATTTTCTTCAGTCACACCTGAGAAGATTTCCTGACTCCCAAACATTAAACTATTATCTGTGTCTTATGATTTTTATGATGTTTGTTTCTTTTCCTTTCATTTAACTTAAATGTATTTTTGTATATGCCAAGAGCTAGAGTTCATTTTGCAATAAGAAAAAAAAAAACTATTTTTACTGTCATAATTATCATTTTTATTAGCTCCTCTATAGTGTTTGTTCCTTCTCTCATAATCTGATTCTCGGAATCAGATACAAAAATTTAAATTCTAGCTGGCATAATAAAGGGTAATTTGAGAAAGAGGAAATGATTTTAAAAACAAATGCAAATTTTAGAAATACAAAAAAAAAAATTTATCCTATTTACTTACATGCATTTGTGGCCAAAGGAAGGATCTGTGATACTGTTTCAAATGACCCAAAAGAAATATAATAAATACTAAGAGTTATGAAACTTCAAATAGATTTGCTGGTTTTGAACTACCAAAACAAAAACAAAAAACAATCATACACTTTGCTCATGCACCCTGATTAGTTGATTTTTGATAGCTATGCATCATTTCAAATAGTTAGAAAGAGGTGACAATCACAAGGACCTCACTTCCAGATGGTGTGTTACAATGAAAGAGAAACACAGACCTCATTCTGCAACATGTATAAATATGTATTAGCAATCAGGTCCCCAGACATACAACCCTTCACGTGAGCTTGATGAACTCTTAGCTCTCTGGCATCTCAAAACTGCACTAGCACCTTATAAGTGTTGTGGGGCAGGTAGCTCAGAAAGCACACCAAGTCCCAATTTTGTCCAAATTGAAGAGTCTTTGTTTAGCTGGCCAGCAAGTGACTGTACCCCACAGGACCCATAATGTCTCTGCAAGGAACAGCCCGAAGCCTGAGCATTTTAGGATATTTAAAGGCAAAAACCACTTCCAGGTTGATGTAGCTACAAGCAAGCAGGTACAGAAGCTGATTTGGGCAGTTAGTGAGGCAATACAATGATTATCAGTATTTCCCACAGGACTTTCCAGACTGGCATAGCAGCAAGCAAGCAGAAGGGAAGTGGGTCAAAATGACCCTAGTTCAGTACAAGTTAGAGAATGGTTACTAACGTCTAGACAATCAATTTCTGACAAGGCACATTGCCCAGGAAAAAATGGAAATCAAAGAAAACAATTTTACAATGTATAAGAATTGCTATTTTGTGTTGCCAATTATGTTATGCTAGGTAACTATTAATGGGTACAGAGGCAGAGCTTTCCCATGGGAGAGCATTTCTTAATGATATGGCGTCTCAGGGTAAAATGGAGTCTGTCTGGTCATTGCCCATATAGCCTGGTCTATAACAATAAGCAGGGCAGGATTGAGCTAACCTTGAAAGGAATTAAGGGTGTCCCATGCAAAAATATATTAGTATATCAATTACTTTACATTGAAAATATTGGACAAATCTTAGGTACAAAAAGTAGTATCTGGTCTGCTTTTTCCTACACATAGCAGACCACAGATTCTTTGGGGGTGAGGGGGTAACTGCCCTGTACTAAAGAAAGAAAATATCCCTTATCACCAGAAATGAGAGTACAATGGATCTGAATAAACTCCTAAAGTAATCTTTAACTTCCATTAGCTTTAATCTCCTATAAAGCCATGTGTCACATAACAACTCAGTCAATGACAGACTACGGATACTATGGTGGTCCCATGAAATTCAAATGGAACTGAAAAACTTCTGTCACCTGCAATGTGTTTTTGCTTTAAGTGAAGTGTTATTGTTTTCAGAATAAGAACTGCTCTGCTGACCGCTCAAAGGTCAATATTCGGAAGACGAGAGTTGGTAGAAAGAAATTGGGTTTATTCAAGGGCCAACCCTGAAGGAAACAGAGGAGCTATCATCTCAGATTCCATCATGGTACTGGGTGCCTGTAATCCTAGCTACTCAGGAGACTGAGGCCAGAAGATACCAAGTTTGAAGCCATCCTGGGAAACTTACTGAGACTCCATATGAAGATAAAATAAAAAGGGCCAGCTATGTAGCTCAGCGGTAGAGCCTCAGTTCATTTCCCAATATCACAAAACAAAACCAAAGAACATTGAAATGGACCTCCGAGGGCTAATTCCTTTAATTCTTTGTACTATTGCTTTTCTTCAAGTTAAACTTCACATTAATTTCCATGTTTTGTGTTAGTTGATACAAAAGACTAAGGAACCAGGGGTGGTGGTGCACACCTGTAATCCCAGCATTCTGAGAGGTTGAGTCAGGAGGATCATGAGCATGAGGCCAGCCTGAATAACTTAGCCAAACCCTATCCCCCAAAGGAAAAAAGATGGTGGTTGTAGAGCACCCCTGGGTTCAATCCCCAGTACAAAAATAAATAAATAAATAAATTTTAAAAAAGGTTAAAGAGGGACATTACAAAGGTCACCAGATGTTCTGAGATCTTAAAGATTATTTAACAGTTAACTTCTTAACCATGACAGTTACCATCTGAACCATTTTCTGAGATCTGTAAATCTTAAAGAAACATTTTAGACATCTTAACTGCCACAGTCTGGCTGGGCACAAATCACGAGCCACTCACAGCTTTGTAGATTCAAACAGCAATTCTTTATTCATGATCTCACACCAGCCTTCTACAAACACGTTCTGGGGAAATCCATGTTCTCTGCCCAAAATCCACCCTCATGGGCTTCTGTCTCCCAAATATATTCTGAATCCCGTGAGGACTCAAGGGGAACTCAGGCAGCAGGATACGCCCTATTCTAAACGGGGAACGCCCTAATCTCGGATTATGCTAAACCGGGAACACCCTAAACACGGATCCGCCCTGG
This sequence comes from Callospermophilus lateralis, assembly GCF_048772815.1. NCBI lineage: Eukaryota > Metazoa > Chordata > Mammalia > Rodentia > Sciuridae > Callospermophilus > Callospermophilus lateralis. Next base: position 16,821,751 of record NC_135305.1, on the reverse strand, counting down.
TCCTTGAGCAAGGTCACCTTACATGCAATGTCACTGCAAAATGTCCTATTTCCACGAGTCCTTCCACTAAAGAAACATGGGGGTACGCTGGCAAGGAAATTGTCATACCTACTTGGCTGATGGCTCCCAGCACTTAACCACTTCTCTTTAGAACTTTAGAATGCCAGGACAAAGGGAAGGGAGAGTGATACTTGAAGAAGAATTAAGGAGGGTCAACAACTTTGCAGAAAGGCAAAGGGAGGGGGAGGCAAAATTAACTTTGCCAAAGACATCCTCCCAAAGGAGTTGCTCTGTTATATTACAAAAGCATCAGTCATTTTTTTTTTAAATTTAAGTTTATAAAGTAACCGTGTTACCATACATTAAGGTTAATTCATCATTATTATTTTAAATTATACTTTGAGTGTCACCTAGATGCAGTGTTTCTAGAACATGCTGTCGTGTCAGTACCTTCTCATTCACACACCACCCACTGACCCACCCAGAGCAGCTACCAGTCCTCCAGGCTCTATTCATGGTAAATGCCCTGTCCAGGTGAACCATTTTTTTCCTTCATGCCATACTTTTACTGAACTTTTTCTGTGTTTAGATACATAAATACTTAGCACTGTGTTGCAATTGCCTACTCTGTTGAGCACAGTGGCATACTATAGGGGTTTGGAACTCACAAGCAATAGGTGGCCTATTGCTATGGCATGGCACCATATAGGATAGTTGTGTGGTGGGCTATCCCATCTAGGTTTGGGTGAGTACACTCTATAATATTCACACAACAACAAAGTTGCCTAATGATGTATTTCTCAGAAAGTATATTGTATATCTCCTGGTGACTACCCTAGAATTTATTGCTCTTAGCCCAAATCCCTTCGTACTGTCATTTCTTCATAAATTTATTATTCTGTGTCTAAAAAGTAGAAAATAAAATTGTACTTTGGTCTTTCTTTGGGTCTCCACTTGTAAGGGTCTTTATACGTGTAGAATTAATCAAAATTGTAGTTTTCTTTTGTCAACTTGGTTTCTTGACCAAGCCAAAGAGCCCACATGAGAACTAAAGGGTGGGGGAGAGGTCACATCATCTTCTCCCTAACACTTTCCAAGTAGAGTCAAGGAACAGAATCTTCCCATCACCCTTCTTGACACAGTTTGGAACCTAAAGCCTGAAGAGAAAATTCACAGTGGATAGCTCTGGATTAGGCTGGCTGGATTTTTAGATCTCATTTACACGAAGCCAAGAGTATCCATTAAGCATTTTTAATCAATCCACACAAAACAAACTCACTTTGTCCATGAAAAAATCATTTCAAACATCTATTATGCTAATTCACATAGTTCCTAGGATCAATATGAAATAAAGATTGTTGGAGCCATAATACTGATACCAATGGTTATCAGTGACGAGTCCTGCTCCCTGACATGTTGAAGAATAACAATAGAGAAGCACGCGGGGGCAAGCATATAAAGCAGGGTTTATTTAAAAAGGGGTGACACAGACTTCTCCTGGGAGGGAGAAGGGGGCCATAGCTGGTGTCCTGGTATCCCAAGAAGCGAGGGTGTTCTGCCTCTTTTATACATCCTAGATTATCTGTGTTCTCCTCCTCTCCTCCCACTTATTGCTCTCCTTCCTGCTTAGTGACTAGGCCCAGGCGATGCTCTGGTGGGATGGCCAAAGGTGAGAAGCAAATAAGCTAGAGGGGCCAAGGGAGGCTGAAAGAGTCCCAGGGTACATTAACTGACAGCTCCTAGACTGCTCAGGAGTTGCTTCATTAACAACTTTTTGGGAGGGTACAGTACAAGTAGGGTTCCGGGGACATTAACATTTCAATCTCCTAGGGGCAGTCTACAGCTTCCCCGGACCCAAATCGGCCTTCATTTTCTCAACCCGACCTGATTTACCTATCTATACTGATTGCATGTTCTTAATTCTGGCTTCAATATAACCCTTCTGGAATGAGGCTTCTGGTCTGAGAATTTCAAATGTTAGTCTACCACTCTGGAGTATTTTCCCCATTAGAGTTCTTCAAATACCAACTAGCCATTTCCAAACAAAGAATAAAAATAATCATAACATGATACCTCAGGGTCCAGGCTGAAGAACTGTAAAGTAAATGTAAAGACAACCCACAGACACCTCTATTTGTCTCATGGCCGTTTTTTAGGATATTCTGTTTGTTTGTTTTTAATATTTTTAGTTGTTGATAGGCCTTTATTTTATTTATTTATATGTGGTGCTGAGAACTGAACCCAGTGCTAGGCAAGGGCTCTTCCACTGAGCTACAACCCCAGCCCCAGGATATTCTGTTTTCTATCTCCCCGTCTGACTGTGGTGATGCCAGTATTTCCATCATCACTGTGCACAAAACAGGACTCACCACCTGACTTTGAGGACATCTAGATAAGGCCTGGGCATCGCCAGGGTAGCCCAATCCACCTGTGTCTTCACCCCAGCCAGTATGGACAACGCCCTCCTCTAACTTCAGTTAGTGATTCTGAGAGGCAGGCTGGATGTCAGGAAAAGATCCCTCTTCAAGTTTAGCTTATCGGAATCTACTATGAAAGGGTAAAAGAAACTGAAGTTAAAATGTAAAGGACCAGGCTTTGTAAAGCTTCTAAGCTGCAAAGCCTGAGTTAAAATGTAAAAGACCAGGTATTGTAAAGTTTCTAAGCTACACTCAAAGCCTGAAATTCCTGTGGCAGTTAAGACAATTCCCGGAACTGCCCATTAGCTGTGTGTCGGATTCCCTCCTTGACTACCTAGTTGTTTAACAACCTGGACCCTGTGCAGCTCAGCGCATAGGCACCTCAGGGCCTAAACCAATCAGTTTGAATGTACACCCCGCTTTAGGACTGACCTATCACCCCCGCCTGACCTGTTCCTGCCAATGAATGTGCTAATCATGTTTGAGAGCTGTTGTTTGATTTTCCCGTGCCTCATGATGATTTGCTCTGATGTATGCAAAGCCCCCGCCCTCCCCAAAAAGTGTACGTAAGCACTGCTTTACCCCTACTGGGGGCTCTTGGCTGCTCTCCCTTCTTGAGTGAGCACGGAGCCCCAGCTAGCTGGAACTTCAATAAACCCCCTTTTGAGGTTGCATGAGTCAGTCTCTTGGTGGTCTCTTCCTCCGTCGTTCACCGGTCCCTTACAACTACAGGAAGTCCTCCTCATCCTGTTGATCCTACCAGAAGGAAAAATTACTACTTATTTCCCTAAACTCAGCATTCTCATAAGGCTTCCACTCTAGATTCTGTATTTTATCATCTTCTTGACCTGATTCAGTAACAGAGGCTTTCACAATACTAGCGCTGCGTTGCCCCCTAGCCCAAGTTTAGAAACTGCTTAGCTCCCTTGCCTCTGGGCATATCTGTCTATTTCATTTCACAAAAGAAGAAGAAAGAAAGAGCAGAGCAAAAGATGTCTAGCCCTAAGCCTTCTTTCGCATCTGTATGCTGGCTGTCTTGGATCCCTGAAGCAGGAGAAGGTACTTTAAGCCTTTGGTCTATTTGTCCTTTGTTCTCTGAACTGAAACTTCGCTCCCAAGGAGATTTTCATCTCAGATTAGACTTGGAGAGGTCTTTTTTTTGGTTTGTGTAGATGATTTAAACGAATAGTTTGCATCTAAAAAGGGAACTAAGAAATATTGAATGATTATTATTGCTGCAGAAGACACTCTGGGGCCATTCCATACCATAATCTGTCCTCTGTTCTATGGGAGGGAAACTCCAAAGTGAATGGAAACCGCAAAGCAACACTTTCAGGGCCAAGTGTATTCCCAGACTGTCTCTAGATAGCTCTCTCTAAAATCAAACAGGTTTTAAATTACCAAATTTAAAACCAGCATTCCCTTCCCCCAGAAAAAGAAAAATGATCCATATAATTTTAAGAAAAATAAAGACGTAAGATCAAAGAAAATGAAAACAAATTAATCTAGTATTACAAACCAAAGTAACCCAGTATTCCAAAAACAGAACAAAAATAAAAAGCAGGACAGTAAAGACTCAAGTGAAAAATCTCACAACCCCCCTACCCTGATAGAATTTCTTCACACACTACGGAATTTTTAAAAATATATATTATGCAGTTTGCTCCCAGCAAGGCAAAAGAAAGTATCATTTTCCTTTATTAAACCAGAGTCGACTTTCATAAGAAAAATAATATAACAAAATGTGCAGCAACTGAAGTAAAATAAAGAGATGATAAAGATGGAAGGAGGGCAGGCATGAATCAGAACAAATGGAACAGAGGCACGATCAAAGTTATAATACCAAAAAATACATATATATATATATATCAAAAGAAAACAGATAATGGATTGTGAGAGATCATCATGTTGTGGAGGAGGGCTGCGAACAAAGAGCCGTGCTCATACGTACCTGGGGAATAGTTTTAAATTCCAAACACAAAGGCAGCGGGGACTCTGTAGACACGAATACGCCAGCAGCTTTCTATTGCAGAATTCATGAGGTTCTCAGCCCCTTCATCTAGCACCTAATAGCAGTGCCACCTTTACCTGAAGACTCTCCCTCTTCCCTCGAGCGCAATCATTAAACACATTATAAAAGCAGAGCTTTCGGCTGCTTGAAATGCCAGATAATGACAGAGTTCTGGGGAAACCAGAAAATATTAGCTTTGATTTCATCAGGCTAACAATAGTGATTGGAATGTCAGTGATGGTTGTATTTAATAAGATGCTTGATGAAATGCAAACTGCTGGGCCAGACATTCTTATTCAGTGCAATTGAGAATCAGCTCAAGAAATATTTACCGTCTGGTGATAATTATTTTTTAAAAAGAATTAGGTAATTCAAATAAGCTTTCAACTGAATATATATTTGCCTCTGCCCATCCAGAAATTTCATGGAAAATATTCATAAAGTAATCTTGAGACATGTGGGGAAAGAGAGGATCCCTTTCCTCCCCATCATAAGCGTCATGGTTGACAGACATTCTTGTAACAAAAGACAGGTAAACAGGAGAAGAGCATAACACATTTATTTAATAAAGCGGCACAGGAGACTTCAGAAATGAAAGCCAAAGACACAGAAAACTATTGCTTCTTAATGCTTAGAGTCGATGAGTGAAGAATGAATGGATCTGTAGAAATGTGATCGGGTGAAAAGGATATGACCTTGACCACAGACTGTGCGGGGAAACCAGCAAAGGCCTGTCTGTTCTATCTGTCCAGATGATTCTTGGTCTGTGTGTGTGTCTCGGGTATTGGGCAGGACCCTTTCTTGGAAGCCATTCTTGTGACTACTCTCAGGAGAGGTATGTTACTGGGAGGAATTGTTAGCTCGCAGTGGCGAGAAGCGAGGTTCCACCACTCTTGGCACTCTGATAATACTCAGTCAATTGGCAGGAAAGTAGGTTTTATTGAAAGCCATCTTGGAAGGAAGATGGAAGAAAGTTTTATGTTTCAAATTCCCATCTTTGGAGAACTGAAAAGCCAGGAACGCTTTCACAGGAGAAGAGGTGGCAAAGGGGAACAAAAGGCAGGAAACACACACATGCAGATTTAGTGCTGGACAAAGAGCACACCATTGGCATACAGCCAGGGCAGGGGCAATTCCTATTCTCAGCCTCTTTGGCGTCTCTCAGGCTGGGGGAGGAGGACAGTGCTTCAGGCTTTTCTCTTGGTATGAAGAAATACAGGACACAGACAAACAAGTGACCAGGAAACTGCCCCTAGTTTCAGAGAGACCCTTAATTTCAATCTGTTTTAATTAATTCAGAGAATTCCTTTTTGGCTAGTTCTTACACAAAGAGGTAAAGAAATGTTAGAGTAATGTTTCTGTATTTTATGGGTTTGGGGTCGAGGGGTTCCGGTCTCTATGAACTGTCTTGGAGAAGACAAATTCTGCTCTTGATGACTTGTCTCAATGGAGAAAGGAAAGCAAGAGAAAGAAGGACAATGGTTTATGGGTGCTTTTCTTCTGAGACTCAGTATACCTTTTGTTTTTGGTATCTTCCAATTCTTGTTTCATTTTTTGCCCAACTCCACACACAGCAGACTTGTGATCCCTTATTCTTGAGGGTCAATGAAGGGCAAAGGTCCATCTTGGACAAATACTTCAAGCTGGCCAAGGGTGATGACTCAGTCTAGCCAGGGTTCTAAGGTCACTGTCTGTGTGATCTACTGAGGATGGGGAGACCAGTTTCGGTTGTCGGGATGTGCTGGAATCCATGCATTTTGTCTTAACCATGTACCTTGCAATCTGAAAAATACAAATTTACTAGAAGATTAGGAAGTACAGTAACCAACATCCTAATTGCGGTTAGGCAGTTTCCCACCCGTACACATATCAAGATACGGATTTCATTCCAATAGCAGGTCTTTTAGATCAAATTCAGATTAAAATCAGGACAAACGTGATTTTGGCAGAGTCCCTTTGATAATTATTGTCAGGCACCCACCCATACACAGGAACCCTCAGCTTCACTTACTGACACAAAGTGTTCATCTCAGGTTTCATTTCAAAAGATCACCGTCTGTGCCTTTCAAGTGTCCCTGCCTGACTGCTCTTTTCCCACCCTCATATTGTTGCCAGGTGGCTCTAACTGCCTGGGAGAGAAGAGGGAAGGCTACAATCCCCGCTTCAGGAATACTCGGGGTCAAATTGGTGAGAAAATAAGAGCCAGCTTTGAAGGACGATGGAAGACACTTAATTGGCTCAAAGGTTTCTGTCTCTGAAATCTCTAAAAACGAGTAGAACTTTCAATGGAGAAGAGGAAGGGAATTGACAAAAGACAGGGAATGTACATCTGCAGATGTAGGCTCCCATTTTCTTCAGTGTCTGTCGTGGTGGGGGGTCGCAGCCTCCCAGCCTCCGCTCTCAGCAGAGCCATTCCCAACTTGGGGGAAGGGAAGTGCAAATTCAGCCTGTTTCATATCCTGTCTGTTTAGCTCATGCCCTTGATTTTGAGGGAACAGGGGCCTTGCAAGTCGTCTGGCTGGCAGTCCATTGTTGTATCAGTGTGCAGAACTCAAACATAAGAGGTCAGATTCTTATTCTTTCTATTTATTTATTTTAATAAGGTATATATGACAGCAGTATGCATTTTGATTCATTGTACACAACTGCAGCACAACTTTTCATTTCTCTGGTTGTACACAATGTAGCGTCACACCCTATGTGCAGTCTCACATGTACCTAGGGTAATGATGTCCATCTCATACCACCATCTTTCCTGCCCCCCTGCATCCTCCCACTTTCCCTCCTCTTTGTCTAATTAAAGTTTCTCCATTTTTTCCTTTTCTTTTTTTTTTTTTTTTTTGTGTGTGTGTGTGGTGCTGGGGATCGAACCCAGGGCCTTGTGCATGCAAGGCAAGCACTCTACCAGGTGAGCTACATTCCCAGCCCAAAATTCCTCCATTTTTTTCTATGTCTCCCCCTTCCCCATTTTGGATGAGCATCTACTTATCAGAGAGAACAGTCAGCCTTTGGTTCTTTGGGATTGGCTTACTTCACTTAGCATGATATTCTCCAACCCTATCCATTCACCTGCAAATGCCATGATTTTATTTTCCTTTAATGCTGAGTAATATTCCATTGTGTATATATGCCACAGTTTATTTATCCATTCATCTATTGAAGGGCATCTACATTGCTTCCACAGTTTAGCTATTGTGAATTGAGCTGCTATGAACATTGATGTGGCTGTGTTTCTATAGTATGCTGATTTTAATTTTGGTTATAGACTGAGAGGAGTGGGATAGCTGGGTCAAATGGTGGCTCTATTTCAAGTATTTTATGGAATCTCCGTACTGCTTTTCAGATTAGTTGCACCAATTTGCAGTCTCACCAGCAATGTATGAGTGTGACTTTTGCCCCCCACATACTCACTAACATTTATTGCTGTCTGTATTCTTGATAACTGCCATTCTGACTGGCATGAGATGAAATCTTAGAGTAGTTTTGATTTGCATTTCTCTAATTACTAGAGATGTTGAACATTTTTTCAAATATTTGTTGACCAAATGTATATCTTCTTCTGAGAAGCCTCTGTTCAGCTCCTTAGCCCATTTATTGCTTTTTTGTTTGTTTTGTTTTGTTTTTGTTGTTTTTTTTTTTTTTTTTGGTGTGTGTGTGTGTGTGTGTGTGTGTGTGTGTGTAAGTTTTTTGAGTTCTTTATATATCCTAGAGATTAGTGCTATATCTAATGTCTGTGTGATAATTATTGATAATTATTGTCAGGTACCCATACATAGGAACACTCAGCTTTACTTACTGATACAAAGTGTTCATCTCAAGTTCCATTTAAAAAATTTGCTCCCAAAATGTAGGCTCTCTGATTACCTCATTGATTGCTTCTGTTGCTGACAAGAAGATTTTTAGTTTGAGTCCATCCCATTTATTAATTCTTGATTTTATTTCTTGTGCTTTAGGAGTCTTGTTAAGGAAGTCAGGGCCTAATCCAATGTGATAAAGATTTGGGCCTACTTTTCCCTTTATTAGGCACAGGGTCTGTGGACTAATTCCCAAGTCTTTATCCACTTTGAGTTGACTTTTGTGCATGGTGAGAGATAGATTTTAGTTTCATTTTGCTACATATAGATTTCTAGTTTTCCCAGCATCATTTGTTGAAGAGGTATCTTTTCTCCAATGTTTTTGGCGCCTTTGTCTAGTATAAAATAACCAACCATATTTACATGGGTTTGTCTCTGTGTCTTCTATTCTGTACCATTGATCTACATGTCTGTTTTGGCGTCAATACCATGCCATTTTTGTTACTATAGCTTTGTAGTATAGTTTAAGGTCTGATATTGTGATGCCTCCTGCTTCACTTGTCTTGCTAAGGATTGCTTTGGCTATTCTGGGTCTCTTATTCTTTGAAATGAATTTCATGATTGCTTTTTCTATTTCTATAAGGAATGACATTGGGATTTTAATTGGAATCTCATTGATTCTGTATAGCGCTTTGGGGAGTATGGCCATTTTGACATATTAATTTTGCCCATCCAAGAGCAAGAGAGATCTTTCCATCTTCTAAGGTCTTCTTCAATTTCTTTCTTTAGTGTTCTGTAGTTTTTCTTGTAGGGGTCTTTCACCTCTTTTGTTAAGTTAATTCCCAAGTTTTTTTTCTTTTTTTTTTTTTTTTAGGCTATTGTGAATGGGGTAGTTTTCCTAATTTCTCTTTCAGAGGATTCATCACTGATGTATAGAAATGCATTTGATTTATGGGTATTGATTTAATATCCAGCTACTTTACTGAATTTATTTATTAATTCTAGAAGTTTTCTGGTGAAGTTTTTTGGATCCTCTAAGTATAGAATCATGTCATCAGGGCCTCACTAATTTGCTGAGACTGACTTTGAACTTGTGATCCTCCTGCCCCAGGCTCCCAAGCAGCTGGAATTACAGGTGTGCACCATCATGCCTGGTATAAATTCATTTTTAGTGGTCACTTTTATTCCTCTAGAACTTAAGCATTACTAGACTTCTGACATCAGACATAGAACAAAATCCATTTAACATTTTAAGGACGCAGTGAAGCACCTTCCTGACTGATAGTTAACTTTTGAAAGTACTATTGGTGTCAACAATTTGTTAACAACAAAAAAAAAATTCATAATTTGTAGCTCATTATAAAATTATGTCATTCCACAAATCGAAAGCAGAAACTATACATAGGTTATTAGTACTTCATATCATCTGTTTTTTCCTTTGGCTTGTCTCAGGTCTGGAACAAAGAAAGTATGTGAATTTCCAAATCAATTGAGAAATTTTATTCTAACTATAATCATTTATATAAGTATAAGCATTATGAATTTATTAAAATAAAACATCAAAAGCCTAAGATTTTTATTTTTGTTTAAGGTTTCCTTGTTCAAAAACAAACAAACCAACAAAAAGCAGTTTAAAAAGCTATGTTTTTGAGAATTTAGATTCCTGGTAGCAAATTTACATCTTAAAGACTAGGCTAGCAAAATTTGTTTCTTCTTTTCAAAGACAGAAAATACTTCAGATAGACAAAATAAAAAGCCTCAATTAGACAAAACAAATATATACCTTATATCTTATAATTATATGTATTATATCTTAATATGTGTGTGTGCATATATATAAATTTATATATAATTGTGTATATATGTGTGTGTTAAGCATGGGGAAAAAAAGTGAATTCACCAGAGAAAATATCATGATCTCAAAATGCATGATTGCAGGTAATTCAATCAGTCCATTTCTTTTTGATAGGGACCCATGTGACACCTGAAGCAATGGCTATGCTTGAGAAATGTTTGGGGTATAATGTTCTGCTTTGGGGAATTCCTTCCCAGTGTTTCACCAGCAGGCCACAGATATCCATTTTAATGTCTCAGGAAAAAAAAAAAAAAAACAATGGGTAAATGGGGCTAGCTTGAGGTATGAGGTTGACCAGACCATTATTTTTTACCTTCCAAATTTCTGTCCCAAATTCCTTCCCACCTGGGAATGTGGTATATTCTTCTGAAGGAGTTCCCTGCACTAGTAGATAAATTTGTTGCTGTATTCATTGTGATATAGCCGACTGTCAAGCTAACAAACATGTAAAATATTTGCACTAAGTCAACATGCACTTTGAGACATATAGGCCATGATGTAATCCTCTTCCCAAGAATGAATGAATAAATAAACAAAGGAGTACTCACCAAATCAACATAATTGTTGGAAATTTTTTATGCCTTCTAAATTTTATCTTACTGAATGGTACCCAAAAACCAAATGACTAACAATGACTCACTCAAGGTCCAACTTAAATTTAAATGGCTCACTTGAGCCCCAAACTGCAGCTCACTCAAGCCCCAAGCTGCTACTCAAGCTGACTGCAGGTAGCAAGTATTGAAAAATGACCACTCCAGGTCCCAAACCTCAATTGGCAGAGATCATGTCCTCAATGTGAACCCATTGGGATTACCAACAATGGCCTGTTGACCAATTCCAATAACTTTATTTTCCTCACCAATTAGGCGGTTTTTGGAAGCTGAACCTGCAGAAGGAAGCAAAAAAGAAATTCCTCAGATTTAAGTACCTTCAGGTAGCTGTGGAACCCTTCCCTGTGGATCCTATTGTAGGCTCAGCTAGTATGAGACAATCTCAGCCTTGAGCCCTCTCCTTCTCGCAGATTGCTAGTGGCCCAAGCTATCTTACTCAAGGGCAAGACAAAATATTGTTCCTGCCTAGCTTGCACAATCTGTCACTGCACAACTCAAATACCACATGGAAGGAAAGAGTCTAGGCTATAACACTCACTGCTGCAGAAATACTTAGAACCCAAATTCGTAGAAAAACAGGTTTTATTCAAAGCTAGCTTTGAAGGAAGATGAAAGAAACTGAATTGTTTCAAATGTTCTGTCTCCAAATCCCTGAAAATTAGCAGAAGTTTTAAAGGAGAAAAGGAAGGGAGATGACAAAAGGCAGGAAATGTACGACTGTAGACTGACATTAGTCTGCATAATGTGATTTGGCAGTCTACACTTCCATCTTCTTTGGGTACCTGTTAATTGGGGGTTTACAATCTCCTCAGCCTCCACTCTTAGCAAGAGGGAGCTGTTCACAATTTCAAGTGGTAGACCCCAAATTCAATCTTTTTCAATTTTAGTATATTTGTCTTTGGCATACCTTCCTGCTGGGTGCTCGAGGCCAACTGGGTGATCCCTATGTTGGTCCAAAATCAAGTTCTTCCTTCTCTACTGTTCCATGCAGCCAAGACTCCTCAGGGGTTAATTTTAGGAACTTGTGGAAAGCCTCTTGGCTCCATTAATCTTTTTCCTCTAGCAGTTGTGCCATCTGCCAGGGTAAATCAGATTCTTAACAGTCATGTGGCTTCTTTTGGAAGTGTTAGGCATAGTATCCTCTCCAATGACCCCCCTCTTTGCAGAATGCACACTGGTTATCTTCCTGTTCTCTAGAACCCTCACAAGCCCCTGATCAAGAGGTCAAGTGACTCACCAAAATTAGAGAGCTCTTAGAGGGGGCTTAATTTGGAAATATCAATCTATTTAGGAGTATAAATAAACAAGGTCCTTATATTTTGCTCCTGCATCTATTTGAGTATCAGTTAACATAATAATATCACATCTGAAATCTGAGTCCAATGAACAGCTAAAGCTAATGGAAAAATTGACCAAGTATTTTCATATAGCACACTGACAAGCTTTAAATCAATGAAGCCTTCGTTATTTTGTTTCAAAAACACTTTTGGATTCTCACATTAGTATAAAGAATAACAATTTTACATATATATAACTTATTAATAACAGGTTATTTTATCCAATTACAATATGTTACATGATTTAAATAAATCCCTATTTAATTTTGTCTTTTAAGAATAAACAAAATGTTTAAAAAATTAAGTACAATACACTTGCTTATACATGTACTCCCACTAGGTGATCAATGCTTAATCTTTTTAATTATCTGAGTGGTAGAATTTGGAATGACAAGTGTCTGGGCACATCTAATTACCTTTGCTCACAGATTGTCACAATGCAATTAGAAACACACTAACATAAACCTCAAAAAGTCTGTCCCTAGAAACAATTTTATGTTGGAGGACATCAACTTAGTAAAGTGCTTTCATTAGCTTTACATATTACAAAGCGTATGTACTTGGAGAACCTTGATACATTTAACATATTGGGTGTAGTGGAGCATGTCTATAATCCCAGTGACACAGGAGGCTGAGGCAGGAGGATTACAAATTTGAGATCAGCCTCAGCAATTTAGGGAAGCTCTCAGCAATGAGATCCTGCCTCAAATACAAAATAAAAAGGATTGGGGATTTAGTTTGGTGGTAAAGAGCAACTGGATTCAATCCTCAGCACCAAAAATGAAGTTAAAAAAAAAATTTACCTTTTTCACCCAGAACCAGTCTCCAAAAATATTTTCTCATATTCCTAACTTTCTTATCTCTTTCCTGCTGATTATTATTTTTTTTACTTTTTCTGCTTTCCTAAGTTTATAATTTAACACGATCCTTACAAAATTTCTGTGTTTAGACAAATTGTTCCTTTTGTAAATAAGATAAAATACTTTATGCTTGTTAAAGCATGTTTTGCATATAAAATTGCACATGCTAATTAGCATTTTAACTATAACTAAACTTGATTTTTTTAATGAAGACAAAGAAACAAAGTGATCTTAAACTGTTTTTTCATATATAAAACACATATATCAATAGACCCAAATGTATGTATGTATGTATGTGTGTGTATGTATATATATATATATATATATATATATATATATATATATGAACACATACATATTTCTATACATACATAACAGAAACACATTATACAATATATATATTCCTACAGAAATCAAAAAGTCAAGAGCCAGGCACAGTGGCAAACTCCTGCAATCTCAGCTACTTCGAATGTTGGTAGAGGAGGATTGTAAGTTCAAGGCCAACCTCAACAAATTAAAGAGACTCTCTCAAAATAAAAAGAATTAGAGTTGGGGATGTAGCTCAGTGGTAGAGTGTCCTGGGATTCAATCCTCAGTGAAAGAAAAAGGAAAAGCCTATTTGAATTTATATTTGGCAATTGATGTTCCAGTTTAACTTACAATGACTCAGATATTCTTTCTAACAAGTACATTGGTAAATGTTTATCCCATTTATATCAAACCTAACTTATCCATTTTAACAACTATTTATCCATTGAAACCAAGATATCAGACAAGTGTAGTTAACATTTGAAGCCATTTTTCATGCCAGGAAAAAAAAAAAAAAAAAAAAAGAAAAGGACATTGTTTAAATACAGAGAAAATTATAGTCCTGAATGAATAGTAACCTATATGGAAAATCTGTGTGTTCATAATTATAAAGACAGCTTTCCCTAAATTATAAATTTAAATTATCTCATTATTTAAAAGATTTACCTAAGTTATATGAACTAAAATATTTTTACTTTATGGAATTTAAAAAAAATTTATCAGTGTTCTTTTATTCATAAGCCAATCTGGTACCATATAGACAATGTGCAAACACAAGCACTAATATAGACACATACACACATACACAAAAATAGGCAGAAAACAAAATTGTATAGTTGTTTTTTTCTTTTATCTTTTCTTTTCTTTCTTTCTTTTTTTTTTTTTTTTAAGTACTAGGGATTGAACCCAGGAGGGCTCAACCACTGATTTACATCCCACAGCCCTTATTTATTTATTTATTTATTTTTGAGATAGGATCTCCCTATGTTGTGTGGGCTCTCTCTCTTCCAGCGAGGAGATCCACAGAACAGGATAGAGGAGAATGTGGTTTTGGAGTCACAAATCAAGACCTCCAGAGACCAAGCTGGAAACAAGTCTGATTTTATTGCAAAGTTACCATGTATATATACTCGGGCAGTAGCTAAGCAGACTATAGGCAGCCACCAATATAAATTCTTGCTAACTCTCCTTGCAACAACCATTGAGGAGTGGGCCACAGAGCAAGCGCTGTGACTGCAACATGTAGTCTTACATCCATGGCCATGCCTCCAGGGTAAGTGGTTTGCCGCTCACATGCCTAGCATGAGGGGAGTGGTTTGCCACTCAGATGCCCTTAACATATGCCATGTATTTAGTACTCCATGCACTTGTCCTCACACTATGTGTCTGTTTTATGATGGTACCATGAAGTTTTTGTTACTCTAGCTCTGTAGTTTAATTTGAAGTTAGGTATTGTGATGGCCCCAGAATTGCTTTTTTGGCTTATAATTTCTCTGGTTATCCCAACACTTTTATTCTTCCAAATGAATTTGAGTTCTATTTTTCTAGTTCTGTGAAGTATGCCATTCATATTTTGATGGGAATTGTGTTAAATGTGTAGATTACTTTTGGTAGTATGTCCATTTTGACAGTATTAACACTGCCTATCCATGAACATAAGAGGTCTTTCCATCTTCTTTCTTCTTCAATTTCTTTCTTCAGTGTTCTATAGTTTTCATTTTAGAGGTCATTCACCTTCTTGGATAGATTTTTTTCTAAGTTTGTTTTTTTTTTTTTTTTTTTTTTACTTTATTTTTTGAGATTATGGTGAATGGATTGTTTTCCTGGTTTCTTTTTCAGCAGATCATTATTAGTATATAGGAAGCTAGTGATTTTTGTATATTTATTATGTAATCTGCTAATTTGCAGAATTTGTTCATTACATCTAGCAGTCCTTTGGCAAACATTTTGAATCTACTAAGTATAGGATCATGCCATCTGAAAATAGTGATAATTTGACTTCTTCCTCTCCTATTTTGAGCCCTTTTATTTCCCTCTCTTGCTTAACTGCTGTGACTAGAATTTCTAATGCTAAATAGAATAGAAGTGGTAAGAGTAGGCATCCTTGTCTTGTTCCAGATTTTAAAGGAAATAGTTTAAATTTTCCCCCATCCATTATGATGTGGGCTTTGGGATTTTCATATATAACCTTTATGATGTTAAAGCAGGTTTTTTCTATCCTTGGTTTCTTCAGTGTTTTTATCATAAATTGGTGCCAAATTCTGTAGAAGGCCTCCACTGTATCTGTTAAGATGACTAAGAGATTTTTGTCTTTAATTCTACTTATGCAATGGATTACGTTTTTTATTTGTGTATGTTGAATCATTCTGGTATTCCTGGGTTAAAAGTAACTTGGTCTTTATGTACAATATTTTTAATATATTGTTAAACATGATATTTTAATATTTTGTTAAGGATTTTTTCATCTTAGTTCATCTGAGATATTGGTCTGTAGTTTGTTTTTGCGGATATGTCCTTATTTGGTTTAGGTGAGTTTGATACTGGTTTAACAGAATAAATTTGGAAGTGTGCATCCCTTTCTATTCCATGGAATTATTTGAGGTACATTTATGTTAGTTCTTCTTTAAAGGTCTGGTAGAATTCAACTGAGAATCCATCTGGTCCTAGACCTTTCCTGGTTGGAAGGCTTTTGGGTTTGTTTTGTTTTGTTTTGTTTTGGGTACAATGGATTGAACTCAGGGACCCTCTACCACTGAGCCACACCCCTAGCCCTATTTTGTATTTTATTTAGAGACAGGGTCTCACTGAGCTGCCTTGCACCTCACTTTTGATGAGGCTGGCTTTGAACCTGTGATCCTCCTGCCTCAGCCTTTCAAGCTTCTGGGATTATAGGAATGCACCACTACATCCAGCCCCTGGAAGGCTTTTTATTACTGCTTCTCTAATGGCTGGTTATTGGACTGTTTAGGTTTTCTTTATCCTCTTGATTCAATGTTGGCAGGTTTTATGTGTCTAGAAACATATCATTTGTTCTAGGTTTTCCAATTTGTTGGGGTATAAATCTTCACAATAATGCTGAATGATCCTCTAGATTTCTGTGATGCTTTCTCCTTTTTCACTCTAACTTTTTTTTTTTTTTTTAATTTGGGTCTTCTCTCTTTTTCTTTTGATTAGTTTGGTGTAGGGTTTATCAATCTTGTTTTATCTTTTCAAAGAATCAGCTGTTCACTTCATTGATTCATTGTATTATTTTTTAATTTTAATTTCATTTTTTTTGCCTCTAATCTAAATTATTTACTGCCTTCTACTGGTTTTGAAATTGGTTTGTTCTTCTTTTTCAAGGGCCTTGAGAGTAATCATTTGGTTGTTTATTTGGGCTCTTTAGGATTTTCTTATGTAGTCATACATAATTGTACAATTACCTCTCAGAATTGCCCTTATAGTATCCCAGAGGTTCTGGTATGTTGTGTCACTGATCTTGTTTGAGTCTAAGAATTTTTAAATTTCTCCTCTATTTTATTCTATCACCCATTTATTATCCAAAAGTATATTGTTCAATTGCTATGTGTTATAGTTTCTGTATGGTTTTTTTAGTATTGATTTCTAATTTTATCCCATTATATTCTGATAAGATGTAAGGAATTATATCAGATGTTTTTGTATTTGCTAAGTGTTGCATTGTGGCATAAAATATGGTCTACTTGGAGAAGGTTCCATGAGCCACTAAGAAGAAAATGTATTCAGTTATTGTTAAATGAAATATTCTATAGATGTTTGTTAAATCCATTTGATGTTATGTTATTTTCCAGGTTCAAAGAGTCTTTACCAAATTTATATCTGGATGACTTATCTATTGGTGAGAGAGTTGTTTGGGATCATCTAGTATTATTGTACTGGGGTGATTTTAATTTGAGTAGAGCCTCTTTAATGTAGTTTTACCCATGTTTGGAGCACAAATATTTACTGACATTATATCTTCTTGTTGGATTGTTCCCTTTACCACTATGAAATAAACTTCTTTGCCTCTTATGACAAATTTTGGTTTGAAGTCTGCTTTATAAGTTATGAGAGTTGCTACCCCTGCTTGTTTTAGGGCTCTATTCTCATGGTACATCAATTACCAGCCTTTCACTTTTAGCCTATAGCTGTTTTTGCCTATAAGGTGAGTCTCTTGCAAACAACATATGATTGGGCATTTTTTTTTGTTTTGTTTTTGTTTTTTTGAGAGAGAGAGAGAGAGAATTTTTTAATATTTATTTTTTTAGTTTTTTTAATATTTATTTTTTAGCTTTGTATGTGGTGCTGAGGATCGAACCCGGGCTGCACGCATGCCAGGCGAGCGCGCTACCACTTGAGCCACATCCCCAGCCCCTGAGCCTTGTTTTTAAATCCATTCTGCCAGTCCATATCTTTAATTGAAGAGTTAAAAAACATTGGCATTTAATGTTGTTTTAGAGAAATGTTTATTAATTATGTATTTTTATGTATTTCTAAAGTTTAATTGGTCCTCTTTCTCATTTGCTTGATTACTCTTCAAATGAGGTTTGCTTATGAGCTCTGGAATTTGTTTTTTTTAATTTCTTCTGTGTGGAATATTTCTTTAAGTAAGTTCTGTAGTGCTGGCTTAGTATTCATTAATTCTTTTAGTTTCCACCTATCTTGGGAGGTTTTTGTTTTTTCTTTGATTTTAAAGAATAACTTTGCTGGATAGAGAAATCTTAGTTGACAGTTATTTTCTTTCAGGTCTTGGAACACAGTGTTCCAAGCCCTCCTGGCTTTTAGAGTTTGTGTTAAGAAATTGGAATAATTCTAATTAGCTTAACATTAAATGTGACTCTTTTTTTTTTCTTTTGTACTTCTTGTATTTCTGTGTTGAATTTTATGCATGTGTTGGGATAAATTTCTCTTCCAATCTTACCTGTGGGCATTTTTAGGGCATGTTCTTCTCTTACCTAGAGTTATCTAGATTGAGACTTACTCATATTTTTCTCTTTGAGATTTTAAAAATTCTATCCTGATTCTATATGTTAGGCATTTTAATTACAATGTGTCTTGAAGGGTTTTTTGTTGTTGTTATTGTTGTTTGTTTTATCTTGTCTATTTTGCATTCTAAATTCCTTCTGTATCCAGATGGTCATTTCATTCTCAAGGTCTAGAAGTTTTTCTGTTATTATTTCCCTGAAGGACTTATCAATTCCATTAGCCTGCATCTCATGAGACTTCTCAATTTCAATGATTCTTAAATTTTGTCTCTTAGTGTTGTCCCAGAATTCTTGCACGTTCTGATCATGGTTACTTCTTCTCTTTTCTTTAATATTGTCTGAATATTCAAGACTGGCCACTTTGTCTTTCAGCTCTGAGATTCTGTCCTCACCAATGGTGTACTTTATTAGACTTTCAACTGAACATTTTATTTAATTTATTGTGTAATTCATTTGCAAATTTTCTGTTTGGTTATTTTTAATAACTCTGCCTCCTTATTGAATTTCTCATTCATATTGTGTACTGACTTCCTTAGTTTATTCATTTTTTTTCCTGTGTTCTCTTAGAACTCATTGATCGTTTTAATAATCATTCTATTGAGTTCTTTTTCTGACATATAATCCACTTTGATATCTTTGTAGTCACTTGCTGGTGAATTATAAACTTTAGGAGGCATTTTGTTACCTTGGGTCTTTTTTTTTTTTTTTTTTTTTTTGTACTTCTTGTATTTCTGTGTTGAATTTTATGCATCTGTTGGGATAAATTTCTCTTCCACTCTAATTTGTGGGCATTTTTATGGCATGTTCTTCTCTTACCTAGAGTTATCTAGATTGAGACTTCCTCATAGGTGTTGTATCCATAGCCTTTGTGTTAATTCTCTTTGCTTTTGCTATAGGAGTTGATGTCTGTGAGTGGGACCTGAGGGTCCAGCCCTAGTCATTCCTACTTAGGTCCTGTCAATTTACAATTTAAAAATTTTAAAGTATTAAATAAATAAAACAAAATGTCAAAAGAACAAAATCCCACAACCTAGAATTACATTTCCAGTAAAATTATCCATCAGAATTCTTAAAAGGAAAATTAAGATGTTTCTATTACCATAAGGGGGTTTGAGGATAATTTTCCAAAAGCCTAGGAGACCTCTATCCTTAAATTCCAAGTTCTTGACACATCTAAGAAAAAGAATTTAAGGGTGCAGCAGGGTACAGCAAAATGGAATTGCTTTATTAGAAATTGAAACGTGGATAGTCACATTTTCAGAGAAGAATGTGACTTATTTCAAGAGTAAGATGTGCTGCCACAACTTAAAGTTTTTTTCTTTCTTTCTTTCTTTCCTTCCTTCTTTCTTTTCTTTTCTTTCTTTCTTTTCTTCTTTCTTTCTTTCTTTCTTTCTTTCTTTCTTTCTTTCTTTCTTTCTTTTAGTAGACCTTTATTGCTCACATTCTCTCTCTCTCTCTCTCTCTCTCTCTCTCTCTCTCTCTCTCTCCCCACCCCCCACCCCCTTCCTCTCCTCTGCATGTGTGTGTGTGTGTGTTACTGGGGATAAAACCCAGTTTGGTCTACTATTGACCTACTTTACTAAGCCTTTTGTTTTTATTTTGAGACAGGGTTTTCTAAGTTGGATGAAGCTGGCCTCAAACTCATGATCCTTTTAGCTTAGACTCCAAGTAGCTGAGAATACAGGCATGTGACAGTGCTCCCTGCCTAAATGTCTCTTTCTATTGAGTTTGTATTCTTATTTTGCCACATTCCAGAAAACTCAAAGGGAAGTGGAAAGTTACAAGGTAATTTATAGGTTGTACAGTGCATTCTTACATTCTGTTCTACTCTGTCCCTTAGGCACAACTGTCCAGCTCATGAATAGTTCACAGTTTGTCCATTACACATTCCAAGGGGGATATTCCTCTTTAGAGACTCTGAGTTCTTTTGCTTTTAAATTTATACCTAATTCCCAGACATATCAAAAACTGAGTATATCAGACACGGTGGTATATACCTGCAATACTAGCTACTGGGGAGGCAGAAGTAAGAGGATCATAGGCCAGGCTCAGCAACTTCGTGAAATCCTATCTCAAAATGAAACATAAAAGGAACGGGGACATAGTTGAGTGGTAAAGCATTCCAGTACCACAAACAAATAAATTAACTAAATAAGAAATTTTAAAAACTGGGGGCAGGGGGGCTTTTAGATTTGCCTTTTAATAAGAAGTAGCAGAAGTTCTTCTTAGAGAAAGAAATGACTTAGGCCAGAAATTCAGGTCTATATAAAGAAGGGAAGAGTATCAGAGAAAGAATAAATTAAAAGAAAATAAAAATCTTTTCATTTTCTTGCTGGGTGTAATGATACACACCTGTAATTCCAGCAACTTGGGAGGCTGAGGCAGGAGGATCACAAATTCAAAGCCAGTCTCACTAATGTAACAAGGCTCTGAGCAACTTAATAAGATCCTGCTTCAAAATAAAAATAAAATGGGCTGGGGATATGGCTAAGTGGTTAAGCACCCCTGGGTTCAATCATCAATACCCATCCCCCAAAAGAAAGAAAGAAAACTTTCATTTTCTAGTTCTTACTTGAGGAAGATGGATTAGTGACCCTGTCTCCAGGCCCCACCTCACCTCCATCAGCAGAACTAATGTGAGTTCAAGGTTTTCCCTTTCATCCCATCCCTTGCAATTATCAGAAGACTTAGCATCTTTGAAGTGTAAAAAACAAGATCTTGCTTTTCAAGATTGCCTTACCATCCCTAGGAAGATGAGCAGAAGCTCCGAAATTTTATCTAAAGTTACCTATAAGGGAGAATGCCCTATTTAAATGTCCTAATTTGTTCAAAATAATAACAACAACAACCATGTATCAGGTGACTCTACAGTGTGGATAAGGAGGAGAAATTTGGAATACTCTGTTATAATTTATCTGTACCAATAGTGAAGCAGAATAGTATTAATTGAAAGTGAACTTAGATTAGTTATAAATTCTAAGGCAGACAACCCCTGAAACATTTTTTAAAATAAGTACAATTACTGTACTTAAAGGAGGGAAAAATGGAATGTACTCAAGTCATATCAGAGGATATAGTAAAACACAAAAAAAGAAACCAATTGCAATGAACATAAAACAGCTATAAATATGGTAGGTATTCACCCAAATATATCAAAAATTGCTTTAAATATGAATGGTCTAAATAAATCAATCCAAAGAGTGTTAAAGGGGACCAGCCAACAAGACCAAAGCCAGGTGCTGTGGTGCAAGCCTATAATCCCAGCTGGTCAGGAAGCTGAGGCAGGAGGATCACAGTTCAAGGACAGCCTGGGAAACTTAGCAAGTGCATGTCTCAAAACAAAAATTAAAAATGGTTGAGGATGTAGCTCAGTGGTAGAATGCTCCCAGATTCAATTCCAGTACCAAGAATTAAAAAAAAAAAAAAAAAAAAAAAAGAGTAAAGGATGCAATGGGAGACCCTGGGTTCAATCAACACTAACAGAGAAAGACAAAGAAAACTATCTCGCTTTGAACTCTGGACTATGGATGTTAGGCAGACTTGAGGGTTCCATCTAAATTAGGAGAACTAAGTGATATTCTAAATACCATGTGTCTGGCACAACTTAATAACTTCCTGCTGTCTTTCAGAACAAAGTAACCATGAATATGCCATGCTCCTATAGTAGGCAGAATATTGTCCCCACAAAGATATTCCCATGCTAATTCATAGACCCTACTGAATATGTTATATTAAATGATAAGGAGAAATTAAGGTTGCTAATAAACCCTGAATTAGATGAGGAGTTGAAAGCAGTCACAAGGGTCTTAAGTTGTAAGGGTCCGGTGAAGCGTCGGAGGGAGAGACCACAAGAGACCAGCTTCATGCAATTGGCAGAAGGGGTTTTATTGATTCAGCATGATGAGGCTCCAGGCTCACTCAGGAAGATAGAGCAGTCCAGAGCCCAGAGCAGAGGTTAAGCAGAGCTTAAGTACACTTTTTGGAGAGGGCGGGGGGCTTTGTATACATCAGAACAAATCATCATGAGGCACGGGAAAATTGAACAACAGTTCTGAGACATGATTAGTGCATTCATTGGCGGGAACAGATTGGGCAGGGGTGATTGGTCACTTCTAAGCAGGGTACACATTTAAACTGATTGGTTTTGGGGCTTGGATGCCTACGTGCTGGGCTACTCAGAGTCCCAAGTTATCAGACAACCAGAGGAGTCAGTGAGAATATTTACTGGGCAGTTTGGGTATTGTCCTAACAGCTACAGGGATTACAGGTCTTGGGGTAGCAGGGGAACTTAACAATACTTGGTCTTTTACTTTTTAACCCAAGCCCTGCAGTTTAGAAACTTTACAATGTCCGAAAATTTCACCTTTACAAAGTGAGAGGGAGGAAGGAATGACAAGCTGGGTGGTGCTGTAAGAGGAAGACCCCAGAACCCCAAGATCTTTCTGGAAGGTGAAAGGGGACCACAGCCAAGAAATGTAGGGCAACCATTAGAAGTCAAAAAAGGCAAGAAGATTTATCCCTAGATCCTGCAGGATGGAAAGCAGTCCCGTTGGCTTTCTAATAAGACTTGTGTCTAATTTCTGAGATCTAAGGCTATAAAAATAATAAATTCCTGATGTTTTAAGACACATAGTTAGGATAATTTGTTATGGTAGCAATAGCAAACTATACAGCCCCCCCTTTCAGACAGCACAGGCTTTCTCTCTTTCAACCCTGAACAATGCATAGAAAAATTTATAGCAAGACTGACACTTGGAGCCTGCCTGATCTTCCCAATAGTGAAATCCCACTGTCAAAAGCTACACCGTCCATTCATTGCCTAAATCTGAATCATAAATGAACAACTAAGGATCATCAGACACTTGGAAAAAGCTTTTGACATGAAAAAGATCAAAACAGATACAACTGAATAAAAGAATTAGAAAGAAATAGATGTTACCTCTCCCCCTCCCTAATCCTGTAAAGGAGGGGAAAAGGGTAAAGATAGAGAAAGAATATGTCCCTTTAAAAATAAGCCTCAGTGGCAGATCAGCAAGGGTTATATTCAAAGCATGAGGTGGACCACTGTTTCTCAGGGACTAAGTAGAGGAGGGAAAATCATTTTGGAAACATAATTGCTATCTTGAAAGCAATAAGAAAAGATATTGAACTATGAAATGTTGGGGGCCGCCCTGAACAGGAGCTGAGCACATCCCCTTAGCCTTGAGTGATGGGGGTGTGGAACTGGCATCACATGCAGTGAGAAGCAAGTGGACCTTATCTTCACTAACAAGGAAATACAGCTCTGGGATTGGGCGTCACCTAATGGGACTGGGCTACACCCCCCTGTTTCCTATCTTATTTGGGTAGAATATTCTATTGAATGTCTTCCCCTAATAAATATAGGGGCTCAGGGTGCCCTGGTCTCTTGTCTGTTGACTCCCTTAATCCCCTTGCCCTCCAGCATGGGATCTGACACCTGAGGCCTCAGAGCCTTCCCTGACCTCTGCAGAAGGTATTTCTCTTTGCATGGTCTTTTCGTTGCCATTCCAATTCACAGGGAGTGACTTCGACTCCATGGTCCAGGTGGGACTTGGGTGATAATGAAATTCAATATAGAAGCAACATAAAGAATTGGATTGATCAAATCAGACTCATAAGAATCACAGGTATTAATCAACATCAAAATTTACTAATTACCCAAAGAATACAGATGGTCATGACATGCAAGTAAAACATAGAAAAGTCTCAAGGGACCAGAGCAGATATCCAGGTTCTTTCTTTCCACTTTAGGACATTATCTAGTCTAAATTTAACATATAAGTTTCTAAGTCACATATACAAAGCAGCAGTTACACAAGAACTATTTATTCACAGGTCTTTTCATATTCTAACAATTGCATAACACAGACTGACATTTTCACGTTGTCTTGCCTCTACACAAGCACTTATTCCAGATCTGCTTACCAACACCCACCTATTCAGACCATACACTTCCTGGTTAAGGCATTCCAGAAATGATGTTCTTTCTGATTGCAGATACTAGCCCATTTGTGTCTAAAATTTACAAGAAAATACAACTTAGTCATCTTTCTTATTTTTCCCCCTCTCCCTGGCTTTTCCAGGCCAGGTAGGATAAGTTATAAATCATCTGCTACCCCTTTTCTTCTAAGATTGCATAAAGAGAAATATTCAGAAAGCTATTACAGAGCTGGAGATATGGCTGTGTGGTAGAATACCTGCCTGAGGCCCTGGGTCCAATTCCTAGTACCACACATATGCACAAATCACAGAAAGCTATCTGAATTTTAAAATATGATAGTGGAAGTAAATATTTTAGTAGAAATGTTAAAAAAATGCCCAAGAAATCTCCCATAAAAGTAGAGGTAAAGGCAAAGAAATGAAAACACAATAAAAAATATTAAGAGAATGGCTCAGGAGGTAAGCTAGGTAATAGGAATTCCTGAGAAAGAAAATGAAATTTTAGCCTGAGGAAGTGATGCTAAAAGTAACCACAAAATTTATTCCAACTAAAGGAGATGAGGTTTCCAGCTTGAAATGAAGCCCTTAGAAACCAGCACAGTGAATGCAGGTAGGGGTAGGAACTGTATCACAGCTCTTTGCAATGACATTTCTGAATCCAAGATTCTAAGAAGATCCTCAAAGCTTGTAAAGAAGGTGATGGGGGACCACAAATATATCAAGCATGCCAGATGGTATCAGACTTCAATGGAAATGATGAATGTAGAAAACAATGAGCCAAAACTAATTCCAACCTACAGGCAAATACAAACACACACACACACACACACACACACATACATATATATGTGTGTATATGTACATTATATATACACACACACACACTTTATACTTTTATATATAATTATAAGGATGGATGGATGGATGTGCAGAAGGACCATGGGGGGTGGGGGAAGATTTATATTTAGTAATGGTTATTGTAAGAAATAAGCACTGCTTTTCATATGACTATATTAAGTATGAATTATATTAAGTATTACATTCACCTAATTCCAAATATATATAAAAATATCCATTTCCATCCATAATTCTATCCCTCCTAATCACTCCATACACCCAATTATTTTTATTAGTTTCTAATGTGTTCACTAACTTAATATAATGAAAAATTATATACGCTTATGCCGCAGTCTGGCTGGGCACAAAATCACGAGCCACTCACAGCCTTGTAGATTCAAACAGCAATTCTTTATTCCCGAACTCACACCGGCACTCTACAAGCACGTTCTGGGGAAAATCCACACCTCCACCAGGCTCTGCATCCCAAAATACTCTCTGAATCCCGCAAGAACTCAACAGGAACTCAAGGAGCGGGCGGGCGCCTAAGGCAGCAGGATACGCCCTATTCCCAGCAGGAATCACCTTAAACCTGGAACCGCCCTATTCCCAGCAGGATACACCCTAAACCTGGACCCACCCTAATCCAGCAGGATCCTCCCTAAACCCTAAACCCAGATCCACCCTGGTCCTTGAGCAGGGTCACCTTACTCAAACATATGCAGTGTCACTGCAAATGACCTGGGTCCAAGGCAAGCCCATTTCCACAATGGAGAGTCCTCCCTCTAAGCAACATGGGGTAGGCTGACAAGGAAATTGCCATGTGTCATTCTTACTTAGCTATGGCTCTCAGCACGCTTGTGTACACATCTTTGTATATATATCATTTTAGATATAGTTTAAATTATATATTGCTTATATTTATATAACATGCCATTTATGATATTTTATAATATATTCATAAAGTATATATGATACAAATAAAAGTATTTGCATAATAAAATGTATGTTAAAGTTACTAGGGTCTAGATGTGTTTGCTCCCTGAAAGTTCACGTGCTCAGAGACTTGATCATCAGTGCGGTTATGGACCTTTGAGAGGTGGGGCCAAGTGGGAGGTCATCAGGTCATTTGGGATACTGCCCTCAAAAGGGATTAACATAGTTTTCATGGGACCTGAGTTAATTCTCAGAAAAGCAAGCTGTTTCTTTTTGTTGTTGTTTCTTTTTAAAAAATCTTTTTCTAAGGTTTTTTTTTATGTCTTTTTTTTAGATATGCATGACAGTAGAATGGATTCTGACATATTAAACATTTATGGAGTGTAACTTCCCATTCTTGTGGTTGAACATGATGTGGAGTTACATGGTTGTGTTACCGCTGTTGACTGGTGACTAGTCCTTGCTTCCCCAGTGTTGAAGTATAACACCAGAGAGGCACGCCAAGGCAAGTTTAGAGTGGAAAATAGAAGTTTATTAAAGGATAGAAGAAAAGACTTCTCCTGGAGGAAGAAGGGGACCCAAGAGATGGAATCCATGGAAGTGCGGTTGTTTCCCCTTTTTATAGTTCTTTCAGTGATGGACTATAGGTTGGAAGGCCCAAGGGGTGGGACACAGGTGAGCCAAAGAAGTAATCTGGGCAGGAAGGACTTCATTAACACTTCTTTGGGCTGGGCTATCTTCAAATCTGTTGGGGCTATTCATTAACATTTCTTTGGGATGGACTTTGAGCCTAGGGCTTTTCTTGGGACTTCATTAACATTTCAAGAGTTGCTCAACTTTTCCGGAAATTTATTCTCAACATGGCCTCCATTTTAGATATCACTGGATATTAGACCCGATTTACCTAACTACACTGACTGCCTAATTTTAAATCTGGCTTCAGTTGTGTATTCATATATGAACATAGAAACATTATGTCCGATTCATTGTACTATCTTTCCTATTCTCATCCCCTTCCCTTCCTGTTGTTTCTTTTTAATAGGTTCTTTTTCGTTATATATGACAGCAGAACCCATTTTTATGTAATTATGCAAGAATGGAATATATTTTGTTCTGATTCAGACCCCAGTACTCTCCTTTCCCTTCCCCCTCCCCACTCCCTGCTTCTTTCCCTGATGTTTCTGCCATTTACTCATAGTTACTTTTTTAAAAACTAATTTCTGTGGATGTAAAACATGGTGAGATTCACTGTGGTATTTTTATTTATGTACATAGGAAAGTTATGTCCAATTCATTCCACTATCTTTCTTTTTCCCATTCCCCTCCATTCCCTTCATACCCCTTTGTCTACCCCACTAAACTTCTATCCTACCCTCCACCTTTTGTGTGTTAGCCTGCGCATATCAGAGAAAACATTCGACCTTTGGTTTTTGGGTTTAGTTTACGTCACTTAGCATGATAGTCTCAAGACATCCATTTACCAGCAAATATCATAAAGTCATTTTTCTTTATGACTGAGTAACACTCCTTTGTGTATATGTACTACATTTTCTTATCCATTCATCTGTTGAAGGACGCCTTGAGGTCAGCTCATCTGATAACGGGTAAGGACCATATGTACTATTGGACAACCTAAGGCAGGCACGGTCCCTAAGCCACATGCTTGTTGTTTAAACAGAGAGGGGGAGATGTTGAGAGCCACAGCCGAAGGGGCCCCAACAAACTTTCCAGAAAGACCAGTATGGGTTCCTCAGTGGGCCCTGACTAAAGAAAAGATACAAGCAGCCCATGATCTGGTCAAACAACAATTAGCGGAAGGACATATACAACCTTCTGTATCTCCCCATAATACTCCCATTTTTGTCATCAAAAAGAAATCTGGTAAATGGAGATTATTGCAAGATTTAAGAGCCATTAAAAATGAGGTGGTTATTATGGGACCTGCTCAATCGGGGATTCCTCAATTGTCTGCTTTGCCAAAAACTTGATATGTTTTAGTTATAGATATTAAAGATTGTTTTTTTTTTTTCAATTCCAATTCATCCTGAGGATAGTCCACGTTTTGCATTTACTATTCCTGCACTGAATCATGAAGGTCCTGATCAGAGATATGAATGGAAAGTACTCCCTCAAGGGATGGCTAACAGCCCAACTATGTGTCAAATTTATGTTAACAAAGCAATCCAGCCACTTAGAAATCAAAATCCTGAACTACAAATATTTCACTATATGGATGATGTACTATTAGCACACAAAGCTAAAAACACATTGCTAGAATGTTATGCTACACTTACAAACTTATTAAAAAATTATAATCTAGAGATAGCAATAGATAAAGTACAATTAAATTTTCCAATTAATTATTTAGGAGTTCTATTATCCTCAACCATGGTCCGTCCACCAAAAATTCAAATACGAGTAGATCAACTCAAATCACTTAATGACTTTCAAAAGTTATTAGGAGACATAAATTGGATAAGGCCTTATGTAGGTATACCAACAGGAGAGTTGGGACCTTTATTTGATATCCTAAAAGGTCCATCAGATCCAAATTCGCATGTTAACGCCTGAAGCAAGAAAGGCATTAAAAATCATTGAAAATATATGGAAAATATGCATTTGGATAGAATTGATATAAGTTTGCCTTTATTATTTATTGTACTACCAACAAAAAATATTCCTACAGGAGTATTTTGGCAAGAAGGTCCATTATTGTGGATACATTTATTTTATTCTCCTAACACTATTCTTACTAGGTATCCTGAGGCTGTAGGACAATTAATATTCAAAGGAATAAAAGCAGCAAAGGGAGTGTTTGCAATTTCTCCTAATAAAATTATTACTCCATATACTATGAATCAAGTTGATGAGTTAGCTAATGAGTTAAATACTTGGGCAATAATCATGTGCAAATCTAATGTTTCATTTGATAACCACTTACCATCTAATCCTTTATTGTCTTTTTGGTCATCGCATCCTGTAATTTTTCCAAAAATGACAAGAAAAACACCTATCGGGAATGCTCCAAATATAGTCACTGATGGATCAAATAATGGTACAGCAGCAATAGTTACACCTGATCAAACTTTTACATTTTTAGTACCCAAACAATCAGCTCAAAAGGTAGAGCTTAATGCAGTATTACAAGCTTTTGTGATGTTTAAAGATCCTGTATTTAATTTATTTTCCGATAGTCAGTATATAGTTAATGCTATAGTATCCCTTGAAGATGCTGGTAGGATTTCCCCTTCCTCTACTGTTTTCTCTTTCCTTTCCACTATACAAAGTCTAATCTGGGACAGAAAAGATCCATTCTTTATAGGACATATCAGGGCACATACAGGATTGCCTGGAGCCCTTAGTTTGGGCAATGATTTAGCAGATAAAACTGCACATGACATACATATTTTCTCTACACTAGAAGAAGCTACAAATTTTCATAAAAAGTTCCATGTCAATGGTAATACTTTACAAAAGCGTTTTAAAATAACTAAGGAACAAGTTAGACAAATAATAAAACAATGTCAAAATTGTGTGACCTTTTTACCACAAGTTAATCTTGGAGTCAATCCTAGAGGACTGATACCTAACCATATTTGGCAGATGGACGTCACACACTTGCCAGAATTTGGAAAATTGAAATATTTGCATGTTACAGTTGATACTTCTTCTGGATTTTTGATGGACTCCCTTCATGCTGGAGAAAAAACTAAAGATGTTATAGCTCATTGCTTACAAAATTTTGCCACTGTGGGCGTTCCAAAACAATTAAAAACAGATAATGCCCCTGGTTATACTTCAACCTCTTTTAAACAATTTTGCTCATCATTTGGCATTACTCATATAACAGGAATCCCATACAATCCACAGGGACAAGGCATAGTTAAAAGAGCTCATCAAACTATTAAAATGTACTTATTAAAGCAAAAAGAAGGAATTGGGAAGGGGTATATATTCCCCAAAGATAAACTTAAAATAACCCTTTTTACTCTAAACTTTTTAAATTTGGATTCATCAGGGCTTAGTGCTGCGGAAAGGCATATATGTCCAAAAAATGTACATAAACCCAAGGTACTTTGGAAGAATATTCTAACAGGACAATGGAAATGTCTTGACCCAGTAATTGTCTGGAGTCGGGGGTCTGTTTGTGTGTTTCTACAGGGAGAACAGCAGCTGATTTGGATTCCAGACAGATTAACTAAGGTCCTGACCCAGTGATTGCCTGGAGTCGGGGGTCTGTTTATGTGTTTCCACAGGGAGAACAGCAGCTGATTTGGATTCCAGACAGATTAACTAAAGCGATTTCTACAGACCAAAAAGAAGATGTGATATCCAGAACTCCAGTTTGGTTATTCTTACATCTGCGACAGAACCAGAATGCTTTTTACAATATCTATTTTATTATTGCCCTTTCCCATATTTTGTTTCTTTGAGCTCATACAGACCTAGGTTAATGTTTTGCTGATCAGTTCTATTTTTTGACTATAGAGTTTTTAAACATTGCAATGGAGATTTCACCTGTAAAAAGTTATAAGGCCTTTACTATTATGTTATGTGTCATAAGTATTATGTGTGCACACTTGTGTTTTGTGTTTGAATGTATGTATGTCCATATGTCATATATGATGAGCACTCATGAAAAAATGGATCCAAATAATTTTTTTTATTCACGTGATTTAAATGGTTTAATTTAAATTGGGTAAACAGCTGTTGAGGATTGTTTTAAAATGTGAACAAAAAAGGAAGTTAACAGATCTGTTTGTTTACTTTCACCTTTCCTTTTCATTATATTTAATAATTCTCATAAAGACAATGTAAATTGTTAAGAAAATTGTTTTCTTTTAATGCCTTCTGGAATGTTACATAATTTTTTCTTTAGCCATTATTGCCAGAATTCCTATCTTCATCCCAGTGCCGGTGAAGACAATGTAAATTAATAAAATTGTTTTCTTTTAGTGCCTTCTGGAATGTTATATAATGTTATATAATTTTTCTTTAGCCATTATTGCCAGAATTCCTATCATCATCCCAGTGCCGGTGAAGACAATGTAAATTATTAAGAAAATTGTTTTCTTTTAGTGCCTTCTGGAATGTTACATAATTTTTTCTTTAGCCATTATTGCCAGAATTCCTATCTTCAGTGAAGACAATGTAAATTGTCAAGAAAATTGTTTTCTTTTAATGCCTTCTGGAATGTTACATAATTTTTTCTTTAGCCATTATTGCCAGAATTCCTATCTTCAGTGAAGACAATGTAAATTGTTAAGAAAATTGTTTTCTTTTAGTGCCTTCTGGAATGTTATATAATGTCATATAATTTTTCTTTAGCCATTATTGCCAGAATTCCTATCTTCATCCCAGTGCATGAAGACAAAGATAAAACCAATCTACAGCTTCTGCAATCGCCATCACTGAACTGCTTGCAGAACTTGCCTGGACTATGTATCACTTATATGCATTGTGAACTCACTTGTATGCATTGTGAACTATCTGTTGGTGCAGCGACTTCTGGTAGTGTTGGGGTGTTTATGCTGATGGTGTCATCGGTGGTACAATTTTTCCAAAAGAAGCCGTCAGCTGGCTTGGTGTATCTTCCTCCCTTCTGCTTGTCATGATCGTTCAGCTAAAATTTGGGGGCCAACAGAGGTGAGGCAAAGAACCTCACCCCTCCCGCTGGTACGAAGACCTCTACACAGGTGTGGCTATATACTGGACTGGTAGTCAGTGACGGGTAAGATCCAATTACTATGGTACCAACCTAAGACAGGAGGCTGATGCCTGAGGTCAGCTCATCTGATAACGGGTAAGGACCATATGTACTATTGGACAACCTAAGGCAGGCACGGTCCCTAAGCCACATGCTTATTGTTTAAACAGAGAGGGGGAGATGTTGAGAGTCACAGCCGAAGGGGCCCCAGCAAACTTTCAGACTGCCAGCTGATGAGCTGAAGGGGCCCCAGCAAACTTTCAGACTGCCAGCTGATGATTGGCTCACAGCGGCCCCAGCAACATCTAGCTGATTGGCTCCTGCGGTGAAGCTCATTGGGCTGTTTCCCTGCCCTTTCAGGCCACGGAGCTGCTCATTGGGGGACTTTTTGGCTCCACCCATGCGACCCAGCCAATCAGACTCAAGAGGAAGAGGATTGTGGGAGGTGTGGAGGCTGGTAGTTGGGGAGTGTGGCTTGTGGGAAGCCGGTGGTGGCAGTTGGGCTCTGAGGGTTTTTTCCTGAGGAGCTGTTTTGTTTGGCTTGTGTGGTTCTAAGAATAAAGTTATTCTTTTGACAAGTGGCTCCTGAATTGTGCCCACCCAGACTGCAGCAGTCATTTTTCTTTATGACTGAGTAACACTCCTTTGTGTATATGTACTACATTTTCTTATCCATTCATCTGTTGAAGGGCACCTAGATTGGCACCATAGCTTAGGTATTGCAAATTGTTCAGAAGAGCAAACTGTAAGGGCAAGCCCATCCTCAATCTTGCTTGCTGGCTTCCTGTCTGGCAGTGTGATCTCTTCCTCTTGTACACACTTCTACCACAATGGCATCTGCCATTAGCCCTTCACCAGAAGCCAAACACATGGTCTACTTGATCTTGGACTTTCAGTCTCCAAAACTATGAGCTAAATAAACTTTTTTTCTTTAAACTTACCTAGTCTCAGGGATCTAATTATAGCAACAAAAATAGATTTAATACAAAGGTATATAGGGGGTGGAATATTTCAGTATCCCATAGATACAAGATATTCTTTGTATTCTTATTCTTAGTAGGAAGGAAGGATTTCTTGGAATTTAAGAAAACCCCAGATCCCTAATCTAGGCATTTTCTTCCTGTAGTGTTGCAAAATACAAGTCAAAAAAAAAAAAAAAAAAAAAAAGTCTCTGACAGATCCAAGCATGAACCCATCGTGAAGCCTCATTTCAACCTTACCTCTACCTCAATGTGTCAGCGAGGCCATTCTATCCCTGGAAGCTCTAGGATCCTTTCTTGCCTTTTCTAAACTTCTGGTAGCTCCCTATTGCATGTCCCTTGACTCAGATGCATCACTCCATTTACCTCCTGTTGTTCCCCTTGTGTGTCTTTTCTGTGTCCAGTCATTGTATTATGTGCTCCTCTATTCCAGTGTGAGCTCATTTTATCAGGATCACAGCCACAAAGACATTACAGAATCTCTCAATAAGATCATGTTCATAGACACCAGGAGTTGGACTTCAACATTCCTTTTTTGGGAGACACAGTTCCACCCACAGGGCCTCTGCAGTTGATCACTTTGTAAAATTCTGGCATATTTCTCCTTTCCTTTACTCTGCACTCCACCTTAGCCTGCTTCTCTGAAACCAAATGAGGCTATTTTAAGTTATGCTACTGTCTGAGAAAGCACCTCTTCTGAATATGCCCAGCCCAACCCCATGTGTCCCAGAAAAATCTTACAACCTGCAGAGCTAACCTAGTTCCTCCAAGTGGGAAGCACCACAATATTTGACAGCTGCCCATTGGATGAGTATGTCCAAATGATGTCATGATCCCAGCATTAGAATGGGCAGAAGAAATAATGGTGTGATTGAAAGCAGAGCGTATGAAGTGAGAAAACTGAGTTCCAATTCCAACACAGACACCCAGTAAAAAACCAGAACCAACCCAGTTCTAAATTCTACCATAATACTCTCTGCATCATTTCAAGGCTAGAAAGCTCTGCGTCAAAGGCTGCATCATTGTTGAAATGGAAACTACTGAAGAAAAGAAAGGAAAAAGCATAGGAGGAAGAGGAAAAGGAGGTGAGGAAGGTGCAAAGAGAAGGCAAAGAATAAAATCAGAAGGAGTTAGCAAAACACAGCCTCTAGGAAATCTGTTTCTACAATTGTTAAACAAATACACAGGGGAAAATAAAATCCCAGAGGCAGACTATGTCTTTGAATTCCTAAAGATGAATGAAAAAGAGACATTAGCAGTTACCAGCAGGCACTTCATGTGCTATTTCGGTTATTGGGTGAGTCACACATACTGGGTAGTGAATTTCCCAGGCTTTCACATTTAAATGGGAATCATGCAAGGCCTTCATTTCAGCATGGAGAATCCATTGTGCTATGATTAGGTCATGCTTGACCCACCTCAGGAATGTTTTCAGAGCGACAGAATATTTTATTTCACAGAGACGTCTCCAGAGTTCAAGGAGGTCTGATCAGCATATGTACAAAGCCCTTGTGATCCTCACAGGGTCTGAGAAGTCTCCTCCCCCGCCTTTGTAGGCGGCTGTTATTGTTACTGCAGCTGCACTTGAGTGATGACGCCCACCTTTTCATTCTAAACATAGAATGAGAGAGTAATTAATAGAGCCTAATCACACCAAAAGAAATTTCTGCTTTATGCAAAACCTAACAACAATTTTGCTTCAGAATAATTTAATTGTGCTTCACGCGTTTTGAACAAAAATTTTAGACTCCAATTCAACCTTAATGCTAGCAATAAAACGCCATTCCCCCCCCCCAGCCTATCAAAAGTGCTCAATAAACACATAGATTTTTGACTTTGAAAATTGCAAAATAAAATTATTCATGCACATAGATTGTACTTTCTGATTAAATCACTGCAGGCAAATATTTGATGCCAAAACTTTCGGCTTTTGAAAATCAGCAAATCCAGTTCCAAACAAAGGCATGGAGCTGGATGAAGACTCCGTGCCTGTGCATCAGTTTGCGTTTTAACCAAGGCTTGACAGCTGAGGGTTTCTCCTCACATTCATAGAGTCCTCAAGTAAGAGGCTAAATGTGAGAGAGAGAGAGACAATTGGGTTATCCCTTTGGGATTATCCACTGAATAAGATTAATTGGGTTTTCTTTGCTTTCAAATATTAAATTACAAAAATTGAGATCTTTCTTGAGACAACTAAAAAAGCTTAACTTTGAGGAATATTTAGGTTTAACATCCTCATTCACACTTTAATTGCTTATAAGAATTCTTCTAGACAGAAATGTAATTAAATAACAAGACTCAAACCAGGGTTGTGACTCGTGGGAGAAAGCTTACCTGACATGTGCAAGAAGCTGGGTTCAATACCTAACACTACAATAAACAAACAAACAATAACCATAAAAGGAATCTCTCTCCTATTCTACATACAGCAGTTATAGACCAAAATGAAGTCAGAACATCATTTTTGGCTTTTTAATAATCAGTGAAAATTAGTTACATTTACAATTGATGTTGACGTTGTTTTCCCAAATAGTCATTGCAAAATAAATCATTAAAACATAAGGTTAAAAGGGAAGTGATATGAGCTGGGGATGCAGCTCAGTAATAGCTTAAGTAGCATCCACAGGCCCTGGGTTCAATTCCCAGCGTACGCGCGCGCGCGCACACACACACATACACACACACACACACACACACACACACACACAGACACACACGAAATGAAAAACCATAAGTGGAAAATCATGGTGTTGAGGGGCTTGGTTTTCAGTGTCAATTTTTCAACCCTATATATGGCTACTTACCTCCATTCAATTCTTTACCTTTCTTAAAGGAGCAGGGAGTAAGGCAACCAAAGACCAAGGCAAACCATGTGGGGTGATGCAAAGGCAGGAGGAATAGGGAGGGCGGGGAACACCAAAAGTGCTGCCTTTGTGGTCTGAGGGTGCAGCTCCTGGGTGAAGCAGAGGCTGTGTCCTGCCTGTTGCTGGGACTTGCAGTGTCTCTCCGTCTGCCATTCCCAGGTACACAGGGGAGTCCCCTGCATGGATCACCACCATCCATCCACCCCACTAACACTGTGTCACCCCCAGCAGTGTGAGCTAGTTTGTGGTGTTCACCTGTGAAGCTTCCGGTGACCACAGAACTGCCTAGTCCTGCCACCTTTGAACCCATATGATCACTGTTCTCCACCTTTGGCTCTTTTTGGACTGTGAAGAGTAACAGTCTCCTCCGTGGGTGATTCACAGAGGGGACAGGCCCACATCCAAGGAGCAAACAAGCTGACCCCATGATATAAGTATTTAAAACTCTAACTGAATAAACAAATGTCAAAATACATTTAGAATAAAGTTGAACAAAATGGAAATTGCCCTTAGTGCCAGGTACAAAGATGCACACCTGTCATTCCAGCTACTTAGGAGGCTGAGACAGAAGGATGGAAAATTTAAAGCTGCTCTGGGCTACTTAGCAGCAAAATTCCCAATAACCAAGTTATGGCACCAGATTAATGGGTGAAGAAAATGTGGCATATATACACCGTGGTGTCTTATTCATCCATAAAGAAGAACAAAGTTATGTCATTGTTTTTCGGCTCTTGTGAGTGAAATGGTTTTCTTGATTTAATTCTCAACAGATTTATTATTGGAGTATAGGAAAATTATTGAGTTTTATATGTTGATCTTGTATCCTGCAACTTTGCTGAATTCAATTCTACAAGTCAGTTTGGGGTTCTTCTAAGTATAGGATCATGTCATCAGTAAACAAGAATAGTGAATTCTTTTACTTTTTGTATCCCTTTAATTTTATCCTCATGGTTTTAAAGAAAGAATATTAAAATATTTTTTCTACTTATTTAATTATGTTCAAAATCCTCCCACATCATGCTCATCTTTTCACATTTAACTATTAGAGTAAATCAATATATGAATAAATAGTATTGCCCCAAGTTCTTATCTGGACATATATTCCCCAAGGAAATTGTGTGCATTGACATCAGGATATTTATGCAGGAACTGATTAGATGCTTGTGCCACAGGATAAAAAATGACATAACCAGACTCAGGTCAAAAGACTAGTAAGAACCACCCAGGGAAGAGAACAGCACATGCTTCCAAATGGCTGAGAGAAGAAAAACACCCAGAGTCAAGCATTTACTTATAGCAAGAGGAGTGAGTACACAAGATCCAGCTACTAGCAATGCAAGGGTTCCCATGGCTAGTGAATCCACTCATCTCACATTCCACCTGGGCAGTGGAGGAGCACACAATCCATTTCCAGTTGTGATAAAAGGATACAGATCCTTGCTCCAAGGGTTCTGAACTACAAAGCTCTGAGGGCCACTGATGTATTCATGGCTAAGCAGTTCTGAGAAGGGCTTACCTATGCCCAACACAGGAGGGGACAGGGACAGACTGGTGTGCTGTGAGCTTGTTGCTGCAATGAAATTGTGAGCTTTTCAGCACCTCCTATACTGAGCCATGGTTCTTCCTGGGAACACTGGGAGATGGCAGGCTGTCCTTGGACTCTTCCCTTACAGAAATATTTGACTTTGTATAGAAATCTAGATATACTTGATACTGTCTACAATAGCCCCACAGTCTAAAAAAACACTGGAATGGGTAAATTATGGTACATTTATACAATGAAATATCACACAGACATAAAAATAAACAAACTAGAGACATGTACAATAATGTAGATAGATCTTAAAATCAATATCATACAAAAGAAGCAAGTCAGAAAAGTATATATACTAATTCATTTACAAGTTCAGAAACAAGCAAAACTGGATACAAAATCAACAGTAAAGAAAACAATGCCTTTCCTATACACCAATGATGAATTTACTGAAAAAGAAATCAAGAAAACAATTCCATTCATAATAGGCTCAAAAAAAACTAGAAATAAATCTGATTAAAGAGGTGAAAGACCTCTAAAGTGATTATAGAACACTGAAGAAAGAAATTGAAAAAGACACTAGAAGACAGGAAAATCTCCCATGTTTGTGAATAAACAGAGTTAATATTGTTGAAGTGGTCATAAGGCTGTGGATGTAACTCAGTGATACAGTTTTTACCTAGCATGTTTGAAGCTCTGGTTTCAATTGCCAGCATCACCAAAGAATGAAAAGAAAGAAAGAAGGAAGGAAGAAAAAAAGAAAGAAATCCATATTTTAAAAGTGATATGTGGATTCAATGCAATCCCCATCAAAATACCAATGACATTTTTCACAGGACTAGAAAAAAAAATATGTCCTAAAATTTATTTGGAGACGTAGAAGACCCAGAATAGCCAAAAACAATTCAAAGAAGAAGAAGAGGAGGGGGAGGAGGAGGAAGAAGAATAAGAAAAAGAAAAATGGTATTGGAAGCATCATTACAATACCAAACTTCAAATTATACTAGAGCTATAGTGACAAAAAAAAAATGCATGGCACTATCATCAAAACAGACACATAGACCAAGGCTAAAGAATAGAAGACACATAGGCAAACACACACAGATAGAGTCATCTGATTCTTGACAAAAGTGCCAAAAATATGCATTAGAGAAGAGATGGCATTTTTTTTTTCACCATGAAACATTTATTTGTGTTTTATAGTATTAAGCATAGTTAAATTCTGTGCAGAAAAATACAAAGTACATTGGGTAAAAGGTGAGCTAGCTATTTCAGTTTGCTTTGTGTTATCAAGTTAAACAATAAACATTAAGACAGCATCATTAACTGAAGGATGCAGCTGAAGGGTGAGATATGGATATCCTGTATGCTTTACTGGCCTCCAAAGGCATTTAAGGGATTATCAAATATGTTAGACTCCTTGTATTCAGATCTACATCAAGGTACTATCTATGCAGATCAGCTTTTGTGTTTGGTTGGAAGAGCTGGTTACCATATGTAGAAAAATGGAAATATATCCCTATATCCCACTCTACACAAAATCAACTCAAAATGGATCAAAGACCTACAAACTAGGCTAGACACTTTGCAAATGTGAGAAGAAATGTAGGGTCAACCCTTTGACATATGGCCCTGGCAATGATTTCCTCTGCAGGGCTCTCAAAGCTCACAAAATGAAAGCAAGAATTAATAATGAGATGGCATCAAATTAATAGTCTTCTGCACAATAAAGAAAACAATTAAAAATGTGAAGAAAGAACTTACGGGATGGGAGAAAATCTCTGCTAGCTACTCTTCTGACAGAGGATTAGCATTTAGAATACATAAGGAACACAAAAAACTTACAACCCAAACCCCAATTACCCAGGCAATAAATGAGCAAATGAACTAAATAGACACTTCTCAAAAGAAGAAATATGACCAGGCATGGTGGTGCATGCCTGTAATCCCAACTACCCAGAAGGCTGAGGCAGGAGCATTGCAAGTTTGAGACCAAACTTGGCAACTTAACAATACCCTGTCTCAAAATTAAAAGGGCTTGGGACTGGGATTGTGGCTCAGTGATAGAATTCTCACCTAGCACACATGAGGCACCGGGTTCAATCCTCAGCACCACATAAAAATGAAATAGAGATATTGTGTCCACCACCTACAACTAAAAAAAAAAAAAAAATTAAAAGGGCTAAAGAAGTATCTCACTTGTAGATTTCCCTGGTCTCAATCCCTAGTACTGAGAGAAAAAGAAAGGAAGGAAGGAAGGGAGGCAAATGGTCAATAAATTTTTTAAAATTCATTTTTAGCTATTAGAGAAATGCAAACAAAAACTACACTGAGATTTTTACCTCAACGTGGTTAGAATTGCAGCCATTAAGATTACAAATAACAGTGAATGCTAGAATTCTTCTTCCTGGTTACCATGACCTGTGCTGCATTCCTCCACCATGTTCTTCCAAATGATATTCTGCACCACAATGGGTCCAGAGCTATGGAATCAGCCAACCATAGAGTGAACTTCCAAAACCATGAGCCAAAATAAACTTTTCCTCCTCTATGTTGTTCTTTCCAGGGCTTTTGTTCACAGGGATGCAAAGCAAAATAAAGCAGAAATTGGCACTAAGAAATAGGGCCATTCCTATGATTAACCTGACCATGTAGTTCAGAAACTTTTGGATCTGGCTTGTGAGGGAGAAATTTTGAAAAGATTAGAGATGCAAGCTGGAAAAGCTTTAGAATATTGTAAGTGGATCTTAGGACTGGTGGGAGTCAATAGGACTGTGGACAGTAAAGATTGGGCTCATGAGTTTTCAGAGAAGAAGAACTCCATTGGAAATTAACTATAGGACAATAATGTTATGTTCTGGCAAAGAAGACGTCTACATTTTCCCCATGTCTACAGCCTTTCTGTGAGGCTAAATTTAAAGATGATGGATTAATTAATCTGGTGGAAGAAATCTCAAGGTAGCATAGCATTCAGGGAGTGGCATGAATATTGCTTATGGCTTTTAACCAAGTTTTCTGTGATAATCAGTATCAGAAAACAGAGCAAATACTTTTGAAAAAATAGCAATTTGAACAAAAATATGTGAGTAAAATTGAGGCTAGGGGTTGGAACTGTAGCCCAGTGGCAGAGTGCTTGCCTAGCATGTATAAGGCATTGGGTTTGATCCTTAGTACCACATAAAAAATAAACAAATAAAATAAAGGCATGTTGTCCATCTACAACTACAAAATATTTTTCTAAAAAATTGAGGCTAAGGAAGGTATGATTGTTAAAGAGGTTATAACTACTAAAGATATGCTAAAAAAAGTTTAGCAGGAAACAACAGGAAAGATAGCTTGAGGGCATTTCAGGAATTGGTAAGACCACACCAACCTCAGGCTCAAAATTGTGAAAATAAAAATTTATTTGAGGAAAGACCTGTGAGGTACCCTGCTTACACATGCAACCTAGGAATTTTTTCACTGTGTTCAGCCACTCAGTCATTCAGAGAATGCTTCAGCCATGGTCCCAAGAGGCTTGGCTACTTCTCAAGATAGTGTTAGACCTTGACATCAACCACTTGATGCTGGTTTGCAGGAGTACAGGATGTTAAGTTCAGCATTCATGGGGGCTTCCACTGAGATTTCAAAGGAAGGTC
Source organism: Callospermophilus lateralis (assembly GCF_048772815.1). Lineage (NCBI taxonomy): Eukaryota > Metazoa > Chordata > Mammalia > Rodentia > Sciuridae > Callospermophilus > Callospermophilus lateralis. Next base: position 16,781,118 of record NC_135305.1, on the reverse strand, counting down.
TGAGAGGCCAAGCAAAGTGTAGCAGGGTTGGAATCCTTGCAGGCAGCCCCTGAGAGAGCAATTCATGGAGAAATAAAAAGGATCCTGAAGCTTCAGTGGAGACCCCCAAGATTAAGAGATGCCAATATCATTGAATATCTGCCAAGAAAGCTACAGGAATTGAGCAGAAACAAACCAAGAGAGAGGCCATGTGGGTTGCAACCAGCAATGCCATAGGTGAAGACCTACCAAGTACTTTGGATAGAACATCATGATTCATGTGCCCCAGGTGCTGGGTGTGAAGCTACAGGACTTATTTTCCCACCTGGATATTGCCCTTACTTTCACCCACTTCCTTCTATGTTCCCATTTTTTCCTTGTGAAATGAAAATGTTTATTCTGTATTGTTACAATTTAGATTTGATATTTATATGGGAAAATATCCAAGATTTTGCCTTGAGTCCCATATGAGATTTTAGACTTGGACTTTTGGGAAATGCTGGAACTGTTAAGATTATAGGGCCTTTTGGAAATGGAGTAAGTGTATTTTGTGTTGTTAGATGGGCATAAGCTTTTGGCAACCAGAGGCTGAATGTTATGATTTAGATATAAGAGGTACCCAAAAGACTCATATGTGAGACAATTCAAAAATTTGAGAAGTAAAGATTTATTTTGGCTAATGGTTTAAAAGGTTTCAGTCCATTGTTAGCTGACTCCATTGTACCTGGACCTGCGATAAGGCAAACTATGATGGTGGGGAGCATGTGGGGGAGCAATGCCATTCATATCCTGGCATCTAGGAAGCAGTGAGAGGGGAGAAGAAGGAGCAAGGAACAAGATATACCCTTCAAGAACACACCCTCCATTACCTACTTTACCCAATTAGGCTCTTCCTCCTAAAATGTTTATCATCTCCCATAATGCCATGAAATTATGAATCAACCAATGAATGGATTCCCAAAGCTTCACCTTTGAGCACTGTTTTATTGAGGCCCAAGTCATCAACACATGAGCCTTTTGGGGACATTCCAGTTTCAAACCATAAGAATTGGTTAATAATACTAAATGGTTTGTATTGAACTAACTTCTTAACAGAAAGCATTGTTTTTCCAGGCTTTAAAGTAAACACAAGACAGAACACACCAATAATGGGTAAATCTTTTGCACAAATTCCTTCATTTGTTTCTGCATACATTCTTTGAGTGATCTCCACAATAATCCTATTATTGTGTTATTGACTCCATTTGATCCCTGATGAGGGGATATTAAATGATCTGCTTATTACCAATCTCACTTGTCCACCAAGTGACACACCCAGAAAGAAAGAAAGGCAAGATCTTGCAATTAATTACAGTTCTAGTGTTTTAGTTTCTCCTTTGGTTGGACACTTCAATATTTGAACTGTGAAGCTATGATTCAATTCACTAAATTGAATTGAGTGTAACAGTATATTTTAAATGCATTAGATCTGATAGAATGTTTCAAAAGCCTTAGCCTTCTCCCTGGGCTCTAGTCAACAACTTAGCTCTAGATATCATAGAGTCTTATCTCACTCTGGCTCTTGGCATGCAGACCAGACATTTTCTAGACAAAACAGAAGAACTCTACCAGAAGGGACCCCAGATAGTACAACAAGTACAGAACAATAAAAATAAGAGTAAGAAGGTAACAGAACCCCCTGCTGGCCCAGCTCTCTCATTCACTGGCCACACTAGAAGAAGCTTATCCTATGGGAAATACTCATGATCACAAATGTCCTTGAACCTAGAGTATGACCAGGGAGTGCTAAGGAGAGGAAAACTATTTGAGCCAATTCTGCAGAAGGAGATTGAAGACTTCTGTCAGTGAAATGTTTATCATAAACCTCTCCTAGTTGCTCTGAAGATGGGCTCCAGATTTCCAGTAATCATTAACCTCAATTCCCCATATTGCTCAGTAGGTTTTCATGTCACAGCCCGCATCCTCAGAGACCATGTCACTGAAAAACCAGCCTCTACCTCAGAGCAAAGCCTGTCCAAGGAAGGGACATCACCTTTGTCCTTGAAAAAACCCACAGAGCACTCCTAGGCACATTCCCACCCTGCTAAGTTGTTTATCTACAGGAGAGATCTGCTGTGCCAGGTGTCCCTGACTCAGTCAGGCTAGGTGGGGATCCATAGCAGCCCCCTAGCAGCCACCAATCAGCATGAGACAGGGAAATACCTGGGATGCCAGATGACCCTCCCAGCAGTTTATGGTGGTTGATAACAAGTTGGGAAACCATGTAGTTCAGCATGTACACCCCTCTTGGCTTAAACCAATCAGTTCAAATGAATACCCCTTTTGTACTGACCAATCACCCCTACCCAACTTGTTCCCACCAGTGAATGTGCTAATCATGTTTTAGAGTTGTTATTTGATTTTCCTGCAGTGTGTGATGATTTGCTATGATGTATGTGAAGTCCCTGCCCTCTCCAAAGAATGTATAAAAATGCTGCAAACCCTGGGCTCGGGGCCTCTCAGCGTCACCAGTTGCTGTGTGTGTGCGCGGAGGACCGAGCTAGCTCGCAATAAACACCTCTTTGCTGCTTACATCGATCTTGGGTCTCTGGTGGTCTTTGGGGGTCCTGAATTTGAGCATAACATCACAACAAAGTCATTGAGTCAATGTCTCAACAAAGTTTGCCACCACTCCATTTACCTTACCTAAAAAACTCTACTCTGAATATTCTAGTGTTCTAGGAAAGCTGGAAAATTCATTTAAAGAGCTAATTTGCCCTGGAGGAAAACTATGTGGACCTCATTATTGGTAAACTGCATTAAACCCAACAGCTTAGAAACAAAAATTTAAATAGTGTCATGACAGAAATAAAATATTAGATATAATGAGTATGGTTGATTATAAGAGAATGTTTCTTTGATTTTTGATGATTGCTATCTAAAATAATTTAGACCAGAAGAAAAATGTAGGCACTAAATTTAATTGAGTGTAACAGTACATTTTATTTATTTATTTATTTTTAAAGAGAGAGAGAGAGAGAGAGAGAGTTTTTAATATTTATTTTTTAGTTTTCAGTGGACACAACATCTTTGTTTGTATGTGGTGGTGAGGATCGAACCCGGGCCGCATGCATGCCAGGCAAGCACGCTACCGCTTGAGCCACATCCCCAGCCCCAACAGTACATTTTAAACACATAAAGTAGTGCCCTCTGTACATGTTTTTTGGAAAATCTGGTGATTGTCATAGGTAGAGGTTAACAAGGGATCCAGTATTCCAGAGGGTAATCTACTGGGAACTTACAGACAAAAGCATGGTCAAGGGTGAAAGCAAGACTAGTGGATGCCCACAGCATAAATAAGAGAAAGCTTGTAAAGTGGCTTCCATCCAAGATAAAATGTGGCTGGTTTAACTCAAGATAGCATGAAAGATGTCAGGCCCATCCCTTGTGTCAACTGCACCAGGGTTCAGTTGTAAAGCTTCACATACCATTCCATTGGTTTTGTTTATCTGAATTAGGTTAGAAAGCTCCCTGGTGAAACAGGTCATGGTTACTTTTAGGAGCAGTCATAATGATTGCAACTCAAGATGGCTGTCGTCAGGTCAAGGTGGATCCCTAGACAGTCCCTGTGCAAAATTTGTTCCTAATGAATAAAGGAGACTTAACTCCTTCAGTTCCTATAAACTAGCCCATAGATGTCAATGACTTAGGGTAGTCCATTTGAAATAGTTTGGATTTCCAGGCATACCTGGTGTATTGCATGAAGAACTAAAACTAACAGAGTTACTTATCCTCACCTAAAGTAAGAAGAGGAGCTGGGTCTGGGGAATCTGAGATGACCATAGCGGTTCTCCTGAGTCTTTACACCAATCATGCCAGCATCCTGTAGACACGAATGTGTTATGTTCCTTTCTGAATTAATGCTTCCCACCCAATTGATAACAAACAAGGAAAAGAATATATGCTTGAGCATCTACTTGCTCAAGCAGAATATCACCTTATAATGACTTGAATGACAAAGCAGAGAAAATGTGAAAAAGAAGAAGCACAAGGGCTAGTAGAGCACTTTTCTAAAATGTGTGAAGCCCTGGATTCAATCCTCAGCAAAGAAGAACAATAACAGTAGAGAGGAGGAGGAAGGGTGGGATGGAAAGGAGAAGGATGAGGAGAGAAGGAGGAAGGAGAAGAGGAGAAGGAGGAAGAGTAGGAGGAGGAGCAGAACTGAATTCTCCTTGTTTGGAAGGAACCCCAGGGCATCTAGACCAGAGATTTCTTATGGCAGATTTCCCATGTTGAAGACTGTTCTTTTCCATTCCTTAGTAATTCCATGAACATCTGTTCAGGTTGAGAACCACATGAAGGCTTCACATTTAAAAGAATGCCATTCTTATCATAGACATCATTAAACTTTTCTGTTCCTGTGCATGTTTTTGTTTATAATTTTATTGACCCTAAAAATGGATATTGTGACAGATTTTTGGCAGATGGCAGTAAAATGTCTTATGCTAACAAAATCAGTATATTATGAGGTTCCAAAAAAATGAAAGTAAATGGTCCTCATCTAACTGGTTCAATATGTGTCATTCTACTTCAGTTTAAATAGGAGGAATAAGTACAATAATAGAAAGATCTTAAAGATCTAAAAACAGCAAGACAACCTGCCCTTCCACAGAGGAGATGCTCTGCTACCAAATATATTGATTATGGAGTATCATAAAAATTTAAAACAAAGTCCCCTATTAGCATTAGGGCATTGGCTAAACAGCATTTCATATGATAGTTCATATTATCAGCTATTTATTTATTAAACTCAAAAATGTTGTTAAATGTCTCTAACTCCTTTGATTATGACACGGATTGCTACATGTTTACTAATATTTATTTACTCAAAAAAAAAAAAATCAAAAAAGCAGTAAACCAAAAATTGTTGAACAATTATCCACTATTATTTTAGCAATTATGTATTTATAATGGAATTTCACCAGCATAAAAAGGACTTTGATTAAAATTTAGAGTGTAAAAAGCATAACATTTTTCATTTACTTTTAGTTTTCAACTTTTATTATTAAATGATATCGACTTACAAAAATATTGTAAAAATGGCATAAAAATTCCCTGTGTACACTTTACTCAGCTTTCCCTAATGTCAGTGTTGCTGGAGTTCTGGGCCAGAGGCCAGACTCTGGCATCCAGTGAGTCAGGTCTAGCCACTTACCACAAAAAGCAAATATAGAAGGCAATGATGAAAAACAGGAAAGGAACTTGACTCTGTGTAACGAGGGTAGCTGCATCCTTGACCCTGTCTTCAAGGGCTGACAATAATTTTGAGATTTTATTGAAAGAGGAATGGGGACAAAGGTGAGGGGCTTGCACATCTGGAAGGTTTGCACAACTGACAAACCAGGTGATCTTGTTCCGATATGGTAAGGTGATCATATCTCCTGACTGGCCAAACAGAGTCTTGTCGATGATAAGAAAGTTTCTATTGCCTGGAGGGAGAGGCATAGTTTCCACTCATCAACCACACCTGTTGCTCCTGGAATCTAGAAGATAAATGCAAAAATGTCAAGTTTTTAATCTGGTTTTGTAGTAACCTATTGGCAACTACCTATTTGTAGTTATAATGGCTGGCAAAAAGGAAGAGTCTAAGTCCTTGTTTCATTAACATCTTTTAAAAATTTGTTTGAATAAATTATCATTAACATCTTAAATAGCCATCATATAATGATCAGAAACAGAAAACTCAGTGGTAAAGTGAGTTGTTTAACACGAACAAGGTCCTGAATTTGATCTCTAGCACTGAAAATAAAGTAGGAAACTAATTAATATGATACCATTAACTAATCTAAAGACCATATTCAAATTTTATCAATCATTCCACTCTTTTTTTTAGGTCCAGAACCCAATCCAGAACTTTAGTTATCTTCCATTCTAGGACAGTCTGGGGTTTTGGTTTTGTTACTTTTTCCCCATGACTTTAACAATTTGAAGAAACCTACCACATTATTTTGTGAAATATCCTACAATTTGGGGTTATGGTATCATAAAAATTGTGCCTGGTCTTTGGCCACAGTTCCTGACACTGAGTTCCTGAAATGATTGAAGTTTCCTGAGTGATAGGAATATCTTGGTTATCCTAATGAGGTTAATCCTAACTCTAGATAGCTTCAGAATACAGGGCTTCATGCCAGAAAATTCCACCATGTTTTAATTGGCTGGTTAAAACTTTCAGCCCCATCCCCCAACTTCTGCAGAGAGAAGTTGGAGATTAAGTCCAATCATGAATGACCAATGATTTCATCAACCTTGCTGACCTGATGAAATTTTAAAGGAAAAAACCTTTGAACTACAAGGGTTCTTTAGCTGGTGAACACATTGAGGTGATACAAGGGTGGTCTCACCCTGTAGAGAAGGGAGCCCTGAGCCTACCTTTTCCCAATTCCTTGCTCTATACATTTCCTCCATTTGGTCATTTTTGAGTTGTTAAGTTTTCATAATAAGACTGTAATTATAACACTTTCCTGAGTTCAATGAGTTGTTATAGAGAAAAATTGAAGCTAAAGTGGGGAGAAGTTTGTTGGAACCCTTTCATCTCCATGTCAATTAACTGATGAATTCCTAGAAAAACTGACACAGGGAAAAAAAAAAAAAAGATTCCATTAAATCTTCTGTAGATTTTGGTATAATTCATATAATTTAAACAAAGGAAACTATAATTGATAATTACCCACTGCAAGTTATAGGTAATATTTTTGGAAATGTAACACAAATTCTTCCAAATGAAAAACAAAACAAACAAACAAACAACAACAACAAAAACCACTAGTCTTTTCTGTGTTAAAGTAGTCTGTATTTTTTATTTTACCTCAAAGTCTTCATGAATGGAAAAAAAAAATCTGCTCAAAGATTGAAAGTAATACAAATTGGCTGCATTTATCTTAGTCCTATAGTAAACATGAAGAAAATTAAACACATTTCAATAATAATGTTGAACATTTAAAATTGAAATATGATTTTTAAATATAGCTTCATTTATTAATACTGCAAAATATAGAGTATATGAAAATAAGATAAAATAATAATACGCTATTGTTAAGCATATAATATAGATGACTCATTTTTTTTTTTTTAAGAGAGAGTGAGAGAGGGAGAGAGAGAGAGAGAGAGAGTTTTAATATTTTATTTTTTAGTTTTCGGTGAACACAACATCCTTGTTTGTATGTGGTGCTGAGGATCGAACCCGGGCCGCACGCATGCCAGGCGAGCACGCTACCGCTTGAGCCACATCCCCAGCCCTAGATGACTCATTTTTGTAATGCTAGCATGCAGAAGACCTCCAAGAAGTTTCTGAGCATGATACTAGGAATTGTATTCATTTGGCAGAAACCACAACAAATGTTAACAATATATGAAGAACATTTTCCTAGAGCACAGTCATCAACATCAGATCATATATTACTTAAATAAGGTAAGACATCCTAAATATTATCCTGCCTTTCAGATGCAATCCCTTATGCAGACATTATGGAACAGATAATAATTAATACTAGATTTCTGAATTTCAAAAAGGCACATATCTTTTTTTTTTTTTTTTTGTAGTGGGAATTGAATGCAGAGATGCTTTACCACTGAGCTACCCCCAGTCCTTTATATTTTTTTTTTTTTTTATTTTGAGACAGGGCCTCACTAAATTGCTTAGGGACTTGCTAAGTTGCTGAGGCTGGCCTTCAACTTTCCATTCTCCTGCCTCTGCCTCCTAAAGCACTGGAATTACAGGCGTGTGCCACCACACCTGACAAAAAAAGACATATATCTCTACTGGTAAACATTTTCTGAGAATTTGTTTCTATTTTCAGAAAAAGACTATTTTTGATAGTGTTCACTATTAACTCCTCCACAAATACCACCATAAGAACCTGTTAATCAAGCAAAAATGAGTGTACACTGCTGGGGGTTAAACCCAGGGCCTCTGACATGCTAGGCAAGTGCTCTACCACTGAGTACACTACCTGCCAAAGCACTAGCTTAAAAATCTTTAGGTGTCTCAGCAAGGAAAAGTCCAAAGGTCTGGTAATTCAAGTTCTTCAAACAGGGAACTCATTGGGATTAGGAAAAATCTGTGAAAAAATGGTGTGAGACCAGTGCACACAGAAAGTCTTTAAATAAGTGTGGAGAAGCGAAGTATTGTCTTTTTCTTTTTTCCAGGTATTATCATGATAAGACTTGCTGTTTGTCAGGGTAAGTATAAAGTTTTCTTGATAAGACAGAGGCAACTTTTTATCTTGATAAATTGGTTTGCAGGAGTTCTCTAAAGCAAATGATAAAGTTAGTTATTTAGTGGTCCACAGTTTTATCTTTTCTGGGATGAAAGTGATGTATTAAGCTCTGTTGACACAGATAATATCAATTCTCAGAAGAATGCCTACAAAAATTAAACCTAGAAAAAATAATTTGAATGACCAGGAATATGATAGTGCTACAAATACACATAGAAAGCATAAAGGATGATAGCATCTAACATCTGAATACAACATTCTTTGATTTGCACATTCTTTTAATTTTATAGAAGCAGACAACAACTTTTTTTGGCATCATGATTTGAGATTTATTGTAAATAATTTTAGGAAATAGAAATTGAAAGACATTTGTAAAAAAAAATAAGAAAGTCAAGTTGAAAATATGGCACTAGAAACTGAAAGGAGTCCAATATTCTGTTAGAAATTATTGTGATTATAGTAGCAAACAAAAGAAATTATTGAGATTTTTGCTACTTATATTTTTCTGCAACACAAACCAAAGCTATGTATTTTAAAAAAATCATTTTTAAGTTTATTTACTGAACACCAATGTGGCATAATACCTTAAAATTGATGTTATATGTAAAATGACTTAGGAACAAAAATTCAAAATACATAACATTTAAAAACATCAGAGGGACTAAAAATTTTTTGAACACAAAGCAGTTATATTTAAGAAAAACATTGAACAAATCACAGAGTACCTTGACATTGACAATTCCCTCATATAGGCAATGCTGGAAAAGGACTAAGACATTTCAATCCAACTGAGATTCCAATCTGGAATCCAAACTCAATTTCAAACTCAATTTGCTGTTTTCTGTGCTAGACACAACAATACCATCTTTCAAGAAAAAAAAATTAAAATACTGAAGCAATATCATGGACTCTCAGTGTTCTAGATGGTAGATATAATTTAAAGAATTCCAACAGATAAGAACTACCAAACTATGTCAATGCTAATAATAAAAAATGACCCATGAACAAAGTAAAGAAACATACTGATAAGACATTGATCATATGGAACTAAAATTCACATTTGTATTCATCCATTGAAATATTGCTTCATATTTGCTATGATAATTTACTGGACATATTTCTGATAACTTGTAGTTCTCAAGATAAAGCTTACCTTCTTACAGCAATTGCCAATAGAAGATTTTACAATTGTTACCTATTAATGTAACAAGCAATGATTTATTGTAGGGATAGGAAAAGGGAAAGGAAAGGGAAAGTGCCGCAGTCTCTGGCTGGGCACAAATCACGAGTCTCCACACAGCTTGTAGATTCAAACAGCAATTCTTTATTCCCGAACTCACACCGGCCATCTACAAACACGTTCTGGGGGAATCCACGTTCTCTGCCCAAATCCACTACTCCTGGGCTTCTGTCTCCCAAATATATTGTCTGACCCTAAGAACTCAAGAGGAACTCAGGCAGCAGGATACGCTCTATTCTAAAGGGGGAACACCCTAATCTCCTATTATGCTAAACCGCCCTATTCTAAAGGGGAAACACCCTAATCTCCTATTATGCTAAACTGGGGACACCCTAAACACGGATCCGCCCTGGTCCTTGAGCAAGGTCACCTTTCAGGAGTCCTTCCACTAGACAGCATGGGAGTAGCTGGCAAGGAAATTGTCATACCTACTTGGCTGATGGCTCCCAGCATCTCCCCCCTTCTGATTAATTAAACAACAAGTAATGTGGCTTAAGGACCGTGCCTGGTAGGTTGTCCAGTTCAACATATGGTTCTTACCCATCATTGGAAAACTGACCTTTAGGCGTCAGCCTCCTGTCTTAGGTTGATACCACTGCAACTGGATCATACCCGTCACTGACTACCGGTCCAGCATACAGCCATACTTGTGAATAGGTCTATGCACCAGTGGGGGGGGGGGTGAGGTTCTTTGCCTCACCTCTGTTGGCCCCCAAATTTGGCCTTGGTGCCACTGGGGGAGTGAGGTTAATGTGGCTTAAGGACCGTGCCTGGTAGGTTGTCCAATTCAACATATGGTTCTTACCTGTCATCGGAAAACTGACCTTTAGGCATCAGCCTCCTGTCTTAGGTTGATACCACTACAATTGGATCATACCTGTCACTGACTACCGGTCCAGCATATAGCCATTGGCCCCCAAATTTAGACCATCACTAGCAGAAGGGAGGAGGATACAGAAATGCCACGACACCAAGCCAATTGACAGCTCCTTTGGAAAAATTGCATCACTGGTGATATCATCAGCAAAGATATGCCAGCATTACCACAATTAACATGTGGTGCACTGGCAAGGAAATAAAAATTGCATCACTGGTGACACCATCAGCAAAGATATGCCAGCATTACCACAATTTGCTGCACTAAACGATAGTTACATAGTCTAGGCAAGTTCTGTAAGCAGTTCAAAGTGGAGGAATCTATCAATATGTCCATCTCCTCCCAAAGTCCATTTCCTCCCAAAGTAAGTTGACTCCTTGATTGAGCATTACTTGTTGAGTTTGTCTTCACCGGCACTGGGATGAAGATAGGAATTCTGGCAATGATGCTAAAAAGACATTATCCTGAAAAGAATTATTAAATATAATGAATAGGAAAGGTGAAAGTAAACAAACAGATCAGTTAACCTCCTTTAAAAACAATCCTTAACAGCTGTTTACCTGATTTAAATTAGTAAACAAACAGATCTGTTAACCACCTTTAAAAACAATCCTTAACAGCTGTTTACCTAATTTAAATTAAGCCATTTAAATCACGTGAATTAAAAAAATAATTTGGATCTATTTTCTCATGAGCGCTCCTCATATATGAAATATGGACATACGCACACGCAGACATACAACACAAAACACAAATGTGCACACAAACGTACAACACATAAGATAATAATAAAGGCCTTGTAGCTTTACCTAGGTGAAATCTCCATTGCAATGTTTAAAAACTGCACAGTCAAAAAATAAAACTGATCAGAAAAACATTAACCTAGGTTTGTATGAGCTCAAAAAATAAAATAGAACCTTATGATGTGGAAAAATGCAATAATAAAATAGATATTGAAAAAAGCATCCTGGTTAATCACAGTCGCAGATGTAAGAATGGCCAAGCTGGAGTTCTGTTATGGATTTGAGTCAAATCATCTTCTTTTCGATCTGTAGAAATCGTTTTAGTTAGTCTTTCTGGAATCCAAATCGGCTGCTGTTCTCCCTGTGGAAACACACAAACAGACCCCCGACTCCAGACAATCACTGGGTCCGGACCTTTCCATTGTCCTGTTAGAATATCTTTCCAAAGAACTTTAGGCTTATGTACATTTTTTGGATACATATGCCTTTCCACAGCACTAAGTCCTGATGAATCCAAATTTTATTAAAAAGTTTAGAGTAAAAAGTGTTATTTTAAGTTTATCTTTGGGGGATATATACCCCTTTTCAATTCCCTCTTTTTGCTTTAATAAGTACGTTTTAATAGTTTGATGAGCTCTTTCAACTATGCCTTGTCCCTGTGGATTGTATGGGATTCCTGTTATATGAGTAATACCAAATAATGAGCAAAATTGTTTAAAAGAGGTAAAGGTATAGCCAGGACCGTTATCGGTTTTTAACTGTTTAGGAACGCCCACAGTGGCAAAATTTTGTAAGCAATGAGCTATAACATCTTTAGTTTTTTCTCCGGCATGAAGGGAGCCCATCAAAAATCCGGAAGAAGTATCAACTGTAACATGTAAATATTTTAATTTTCCAAATTCTGGCAAGTGTGTGACGTCCATCTGCCAAATATGGTTAGGTATCAGTCCTCTAGGATTGACTTCAAGATTAACTTGTGGTAAAAAGGTCACACAATTTTGACATTGTTTTATTATATGTCTGGCTTGTTCCTTAGTTATTTTAAAACGCTTTTGTAAAGTATTAGCATTAACATGGAATTTTTTATGAAAATTCGTAGCTTCTTCTAGTGTAGAGAAAATATGTATGTCATGTGTAGTTTTATCTGCTAAATCATTGCCCAAACTAAGGGCTCCAGGCTATCCTGTATGTGCCCTAATATGTCCTATAAAGAATGGATCTTTTCTGTCCCAGATTAGACTTTGTATAGTGAAAAACAAAGAGAAAACAGTAGAGGAAGGGGAAATCCTACCAGCATCTTCAAGAGATACTATAGCATTAACTACATACTGACTATCAGAAAATAAATTAAATACAGAATCTTTAAACATCAAAAAGGCTTGTAAAACTGCATTAAGCTCTACCTTTTGAGCTGATTGTTTGGTACTAAAAATGTAAAAGTTTGATCAGGTGTAACTATTGCTGCTGTACCATTATTTGACCCATCAGTGAATATATTTGGAGCATTCATGATAGGGGTTTTTCTTGTCATTTTTGGAAAAACTACAGGATGCTTAGACCAAAAAGACAACAAAGGATTAGATGGTAAGTGATTATCAAATGAAACATTAGATTTACACATAATTATTGCCCAAGTATTTAAATCATTAGCTAACTCATCAATTTGATCCATAGTATATGGAGTAATAATTGTATTGGGAGAAATTCCAAACACTCCCTTTGCTGCTTTTATTCCTTTGAGTATTAATTGTCCTACAGCCTCAGGATACCTAATAAGAATAGTGTTAGGAGAATAAGATAAATGTATCCACAATAATGAAACTTCTTGCCAAAATACTCCTGTAGGAATATTTTTTGTTGGTAGTACAATAAATAATAAAGGCAAACTTATATCAATTCTATCCAAATGTATATTTTCCATATATGTTTCAATAATTTTCAATGCCTTTCTTGCTTTAGGAGTTAACATGCGAGGTGAGTTTGGATCTGATGGACCTTTTACAATATCAAATAAAGGTCCCAACTCTCCTGTTGGTATGACTAGATAAGGCCTTATCCAATTTATGTCTCCCAATAACTTTTGAAAGTCGTTAAGTGATTTGAGTTGATCTACTCATATTTGAATTTTTGGTGGATGGACCATGGTTGAGGATAATAGAACTCCTAAATAATTAATTGGAAAATTTAATTGTACTTTATCTATTGCTATCTCTAGATTATAATTTTTTAATAAGTTTGTAAGTGTGGCATAACATTCCAGCAATATGTTTTTATCTTTATGTGCCAATAATACATCATCCATATAGTGAAATATTTGTAGTTCAGGATTTTGATTTCTAAGTGGCTGGATTGCTTTGTTTACATATATTTGACACATAATTGGACTGTTAGCCATCCCTTGAGGGAGTACTTTCCATTCATATCTCTGATCAGGACCTTCATGATTTAATGCAGGGATAGTAAATGCAAAACGTGGACTATCCTCGGGATGAATTGGAATTGAAAAAAAAACAATCTTTAATATCTATGGCTAAAACATGCCAGGTTTTTGGCAAAGCAGACAATTGAGGAATCCCTGATTGAGCAGGTCCCATAATAACCATCTCATTATTAATGGCTCTTAAATCTTGCAATAATCTCCACTTACCAGATTTCTTTTTAATGACAAAAATGGGAGTATTATGGGGAGATATGGAAGGTTGTATATGTCCTTCCGCTGATTGTTGTTTGACCAGATCATGGGCTACTTGTATCTTTTCTTTAGTCAGGGGCCACTGAGGAACCCACACTGGTCTTTCTGATTTCCAAGTAATTTTTATTGTCTCAGTGGCCCTTTCTGAAAATCCAACCCATGTCTGTTTGTTCCTTGATCTATTTGAATTGGTGCTGCTATATCTTGTCCTTGTTTTCCTAATCTTTTTTCTTTCCTAAAACCTTGTCTAGCCCTAGTAGTGGGCGCATTAGGATTGATGTTATTTGTTAACGTCAAACCTAATTGATCTAGGACATCTCGTCCCCATAAATTTATAGGAAGATGATCCAATACATATGGCTGTATAGTTCCCTCACATCCTTCAGGATCCTTCCAATCTAATATCATTGCACTTCTATGGGGATTAGTAGCCACTCCTAGGCCTCGAAGCATTTGAGTGGCTTGTTGTAATGGCCAATGTTTTGGCTATTCCTGACTAAATATGATGCTAAGGTCAGCACCTGTGTCCAGTAGCCCATTAAAGTCATGTCCTTGAATATTTAGTTTTAATATTGGGCGAGAATCTAAATTTAAAGACAGCATAGCCCAATCTACACCTGTGGAGCCTAATCCCCTGGAACCTCTTTTTACACTATGACTAGGAAATTTATTATGTAGGCTGGGTATTATTAACAACTGTGCTATTCTATCTCCAGGTGAAATTACTGATATACCTCTTGGAGAACTAGCTATAATTTTTATTTCACCTACATAATCGGGATCAATTACCCCAGGACTTATCATAAGTCCTTTTAATGTAGATGAACTATGTCCCAATAATAAGCCTACTGTCCCTTGGGGAAGAGGTCCTTTTATTCCTGTGGGAATGATTTGAACTCCCATCTCTGGAGTTAGTACTGCTCTGGCAGAGGCGCAGATGTCCAACCCTGCGCTCCCTCTGGTTTGTCTGATGAGGGATTTAATGGACAATGTGTCCTGGGCACTACCCTGATGGTATTGCTGGGTTCCTCCACTGCCCCGTATATTTGTGGTTGTGGGCCCCGGAGCATTGGGCCCCCTTGTCTGTTTTTTGGCAATGGAGCCTGATGCCTTTGTCCATGATATCGTGGGTAAATACCTGGTCCTTGTCCATTTTTTGATAAGGGAGTACCCTCTATGGTGGTTTGAGAACGGCATTCATTAGCCCAATGTCTCCCTCTACGGCATCGTGGGCAAATACCCGGCATTCTATTTCTTTGATACCTAGTTTTGTTAAACCCTCCTCCTATGGGGCAACTCCTTTTAAAATGTCCTGTTTGTTCACAATCATAGCAGGTTTTTGGCCTGGCATCTAAAGCCTGTTGTACTGCAGTTGCCAAGACTTGCCCTTGTTCATTAATATCTCTACATAATTTAATATATGTGTTTAAATCTTCATGTCTCCATGGTCTAATAACCTATCTGCAGTAACGATTTGCTTGGTCATAAGCCAGTTGTTTTATTAATGGCATTGCTTGTTCCGTATCCCCAAAAATTTTGGCAGCCGTTTGAATTAGCCTATCTACAAAGTCAGCGTAAGGTTCATTAGCTCTCTGTATTGCCTTAGATTGCTGACCTTGTAAATCTCCATGTCCTTGTAAAGTCTTCCATGCCCTAACTGCATCTGCAGCAATTTGTGCATATATAGCAGGATCATATTCAATTTGTTGCCGCTGACCCTCATAAGGTCCTTTCCCTAGCAACATTTCTAGATTTCTTTGAGGGTAACCGGCTGCTGCATTTCGCCTAGCTGTCTCTGCACAAAATTCCTCATTGGCAACCTTCCATAACAAATATTGTCCTCCATTTAGCACAGATTTACACATGCTAGCCCAATCTGCTGGCGTCATGTCCAAGTTAGTAATGGACTCGACCATGCTTACCGTGAAGGGAGCTTGGGGACCATAGGTTGTTACAGCCTCCTTTAACTGCTTCACTGTTTTAAAATCTAAAGCACGGTGAATTCGCTGCCCTCCTACCTGTTCAAGTACAGGGCATGCTAATCTTCGAGGTCCTGTCTCAGGATCCCATTTATCAACTACGGGGTTTGAGGGCCACTCAGCTGTCTCTATCAGTGGGGCTGTTGGTTGAATTACACCCTCTTGTGATAAAACGGAGTTAGTAACAGCCTCCTGTTGTGGCCTTTTTCCTAACAACCCCTTTTCCTTTAAATTTTCTTCCTCTGTCTGACTAGCTCGAGAGACCTTCTCTTTTGCTTGATCTAAAATGTCTTTCTCCATGTTCTGAACCTCTAACAATTTACTTAACACCTTTTCAGTTTGTTTTAATCTACTATAAAGATAACGCAACCCAATAAGATAACACAAAACAAAACCGAAACTGAATGAAACAAAAACGGAATAAAAAATCGTTGTATCAATTTTCTCTTCCTCAGGGCCGACAAACTTCAAACTTTTAGTCAACCATTTTTTCCAGTTTGCCTGAGAAATTTCTAGGGATAGGCAGCTTGAAAGAAAAACAAAATGAATCAAAAGAAGAACACATTGTTTTTTGAAATGGTCACCCATTCTCTCACCTTCCCTCAGTGGCGAGCAATTTCACTTACCCCCAAGCTTCAGGCGTTCCACGTACGAGCCACCAGATGCCGCAGTCTCTGGCTGGGCACAAATCACGAGTCTCCACACAGCTTGTAGATTCAAACAGCAATTCTTTATTCCCGAACTCACACCGGCCGTCTACAAACACGTTCTGGGGGAATCCACGTTCTCTGCCCAAATCCACTACTCCTGGGCTTCTGTCTCCCAAATATATTGTCTGACCCTAAGAACTCAAGAGGAACTCAGGCAGCAGGATACGCCCTATTCTAAAGGGGGAACACCCTAATCTCCTATTATGCTAAACCGCCCTATTCTAAAGGGGGAACACCCTAATCTCCTATTATGCTAAACCGCCCTATTCTAAAGGGGGAACACCCTAATCTCCTATTATGCTAAACTGGGGACACCCTAAACACGGATCCGCCCTGGTCCTTGAGCAAGGTCACCTTTCAGGAGTCCTTCCACTAGATAGCATGGGAGTAGCTGGCAATGAAATTGTCATACCTACTTGGCTGATGGCTCCCAGCAGGAAAGAGTGGATCCTCTCAGAGAGGAGAGGGACACCCGCCTGTCTTGCACTCCAGTTTTATTGGGGATTCCAGAGAAGTTTCCACAGTCCCGTCCATGTCCACCTCTTGATTTTTGACTGATAGCAGATTGTGGGAGACCAATACACATGACTGAGTCATATTCCCTGGCTGGGTGCTGAGGCACTCAGTTGCAAAATGTGGCAGAGCTTTCCCCACCCTTCTTGGGTGTGAGGATCGGTGTCTCCTGCATGGGTGTGTCTTGCTACAGCCCCATGGGCGAAGCTATCCTCACCTGTTCCTTTGTAATATAATCCCTTGCCCTGTTTAGGATAGAATCTTCCATGGAAGTGCCTTTTGTGTGTCCCCTTTTCTTACTGTGCCCTTGGGTGTGGCCTCCCCAGGTGTCAGTCAACCTGCTGACAGTGGACATCATGAAGATAGACTCAGCCCCCTGAAACCTGACCCCTTGCCTCATTTGAATAGCTTCCCTCAATAAAAGGGGTCAGCGCGTGCTCTCGCTCTCTCTCTCTTCCTGCAGACTCTTAAGGGCAGAGGAGCCGTCACAGCGACCCCAAAGAAAAAGGTATTTGTATCTCTTGTGTGATTATTTCATGCAGCCCAGTTAGCCCAGTTTAACTAGAGTGACCCCTGAGCCTTTTAGTCGTGAGAACAGAAACAGCAGATGACATCAGACTTTCAAGTGTTATGCTCGAATTTGGGACCCCCAAAGACCACCAGAGACCCAAGATCAATGTAAGCAGCAAAGAGGTGTTTATTGCGAGCTAGCTCGGTCCTCCGCACAAACACACAGCAGCTGGTGATGCTGAGAGGTCCCAAGCCCAGGGTTTGCAGCATTTTTATACATTCTTTGGAGAGGGCAGGGACTTCACATACATCATAGCCTCTTTTAGCAAATCATCACACACCACGGGAAAATCAAATAACAACTCTATAACATGATTAGCACATTCACTGGTGGGAACAAGTTGGGTAGGGGTGATTGGTCGGTACAAAAGGGGTATTCGTTTGAACTGATTGGTTTAAGCCAAGAGGGGTGTACAGTGCTGAACTACATGGTTTTCCAACATGTTATCAACACCATAAACTACTGGGAGGGTCATCTGGCATCCCGGGTATTTCCCTGTCTCATGCTGATTGGTGGCTGCTAGGGGGCTGCTATGGATCCCCACCTAGCCTGACTGAGTCAGGGACACCTGGCACAGCAGATCTCTCCTGTTATTTGTAGATAAACAACTTAGCAGGGTGGGAATGTGCCTAGGAGTGCTCTGTGGATTTTTCCAAGGACAAAGGTGATGTCCCTTCCTTGGACAGGCTTTGCTCTGAGGTAGAGGCTGGTTTTTTACAAGTCTCCACTTCCATGACAACTCTAAGTCACTTTGGCCATGCTGATTGGTTCTAATTCTTGCAGATTTGTGGTTAGGAGGAATTATTCTTATCTCCTTGAGTTTGGAGGTCTGGTCTATGAAAAAGGTCACTAAAGTCTCCCTCTTAGGGTAACTTGGTTTCCTTTATGGACATTATTTCAGGCCTGCATTTATCCTGTAGATAATAGGTATTTGCTGAGAGATGTGGCATACCTGTCTGTTTCAGCCAGGCAGGGCTGCAGGTAAATTGCTTCTAGAAAAAGAAAATGTGGAGGACAGCACTGTTGGCCCATTTTATAGAATTATTCCTTTAACCTTGTGTTCCTACCATTTGCCTTGGTCTGTCCCCTAACACTAGGCCAGGGGCCTGACTTGGCATACAACAAATCAGATTCAGCTACTTAGTTCAAAAAACAAACCAAGCTGGGAATGGTGGTGCATGCCTATAATCCCAGCAGTTTGGGAGGCTAAAGCAGGATTATCACAAGTTAAAGCTAGCCTCAGAAACAGTGAGGCACCAAGCAACTCAGTGAGACCCTGTCTCTAACAAAATACAAAATTGGGCTGGGGATGTGGCTCAGTGGTTGAGTGCCCCTGAGTTCAATCCCCAGTATCCAAACAAACAAAACAAACAGAAAAGGTAATGGTTAGAAGTGGGAAAGGTACTTTAATTGTTATAGCCACAATGGGAAGACAAAGGAACTCTATCCATTACCTGACATTACCTGACTCTACCCATTACCTGAGGTTTCATAGAAAGAGGAATGAGAGCAAGGTTTGAGGGTTTGTACAGCTGAAGGCTTTTCATAACTACCAAAGCAAGATCTTGATTAAGCCTAGTTGGGTCCAGCATTATCACAGGATTGAATGGGGGAATATAGGGAGCCTTATCTTCACTGTTGCCTGAGTAATAGTTTTGACTCATCACAAGCTATTTATAGATCTGGCATGTTATTCCTGGAATCCAAGGTGACACAGGGCAAAGGAGATTAATGCAAAATAGAGGTAAAGATGCAAGGCTTTAAGCTTTTAGCCACCCATTAGACATTTGCAGGCAAAAGTGAAGAGTCTAAGTCCTTGTTGTAAGCAAAAATAACCAACATGGTGTCGGCACTATTATGAAAACACAAATAACAGGATTGAAACAGAACTCAAATGGATCAGTGAGCTTTCCTTTGTTCCACAGCCCAGTTAATCAATCTGGCAGGAGGGGCTCACTTTCTGGGTAGAAAGATGGCTGCCAGTTATAGAGGGGCTCTGAGTTTTATAGTTTATAATGAAAGTGAATTAATCATTGGAGACTAAAGCAGAATATGTCAGTTTGGACAGTCAGGAAAAAAGTTGTAAAAAGTCCAAAACTCATTGTTAGAGGGTAAAAGGACACTCGCAGAGTCCACACAAAGTCCAAGGACCACACCACACACTGGATCCTCATGCAAGAGATTTACTATGGGTAACAGGAGGCATACCGACAAGACTGTCCCTCCGAGCAGAGCAGAGCAGAGCAGAGCAGCCACCTATGGGCACTTTGAGCAGCTTTATAGCCCGCAAGAGGAATCTCATAGCGGCTCAGGAGTTGAAGCCGGGTGGGGTTGAGAGCAGGCACTTGTTCTTACAGGAAGTTAAGGAGCTTTGCCTCAGAATCGAAACCTGGGAACCTCTAGATAAAATGACTCCTGACCTAAAATGGTGAATCTGATGCCAATGTTGATCTGATGCCAATAGTGGGAAGGGATGAAAGCTCAGAACTTGTACAGCGCAAGAGTTCTCTTTATATCTTCCTCCTCTGGGGACCCATTGTTACCCAGAGGCCCACTATTTGCTTTTCTCCTTCCAGGACTCATCTGCAATAGGAAGAGGTAAAAGCCCAGGAACCAGTGTTTCAATATCCACCTCCTCCCTTCAGGACCCATTGTGGTTGGGAAGGGGTGAAGGTTTGCTCTTGGTGGAGATGCTGGGGATGAACCCAGAGGGGGGGAAAGTTTGCTTCTTCCCTTGGGGCCCATTGTTACTGGGAAAGGATTTACTGCAGAGGATTAATGGTTGTCTTCCTCCAGGTCAGACAGTTTGGGGGGGTTGTCATTTCCCTGTCCTGGGAGTCGTCATTTTCCATAGCCCCCACCTGCTACTAAGCCACTTTTGAAACTCTATGAAATAATTTTATTGCCCAAACTTGGACCAGCTTTTCTAGCTATGGTCCTCCTCCTTGGTCCCTCCCCTAACTCTTTCTTCCTCCCCTGGCCCCCCTCTCTCTAGTGCAAAGACATAGGGACTTCTCCAATGTTGCATCCTCACACCTAGCATGGCCTAAATAAATACATAAAAGACATTTTACACTTTAAGATCCAAAAAGATTGAGGAATTTCAAATGAAATGTTTTTGTATCTTTATTGTCACTCCTGGTCAAAACTGACCTGTCTTGCTTCAAATAAATAAATAAATAAATAAATAAGGAAAACAGGCTTGTTTCAGATATTATTTCATGAACAATAACAATGAGTCCCGCGTTTTTGTGACAGAGATCAGGACCGAGAACAAAATGGTGGACAAAGTCTCAGGTCTCAATTCATAATCTGTCACTAAAATCTTTTCTTAACCCTCCCCTCAAGGTATGGAAGGTCTTTTCCCAGCTCCTCATTCTTAACCAGATCAACCACAAACAAAAGGCTCAGAAAGATGTTAGAAAATAAAATGTTTTTCCAAAAAGGAAACTCTTTAAATTTTTTAACATAAGAATGCCAGACCCTCCCCCGCCTCCAGCTACTCAATTAAAGCCTGGGCTATCCTTTTTTTAGGCAGTTTTAACTTCTCTCTCAGGATTGTCTGTCCCTGTCACCTGGAAGTGAAGCTCCCCCTTCTTTTTTTCTTTTTGTGATTAAAACTTTGCCTCTATATTCAAGCTCACTCAACCTAGATGCTGGTCTTTTTGTTGTTGTTTTGTTTTGTTTTTTAACCAGGAAAGACTCAGAAGTTCCCATCTGAGGTACCATTTTCATATCTGTTGTGAGAAATTCATAGTTTGGTGGTCCAATTTCAGAATACAGTATTTAGCTTTCAATGGTAAAATGACTTGGGATTAAGAAAGGCAGCTGGAGGGCAGGGCAGAATGAGAAGTTACAAGCAGTTAACACCTGAGTGTAAAAATCCACAGCCCCATGATGCACAGGAGGTGAAAAGGAAGAGGGTCCCCCACACCTGACCCACA
Source organism: Callospermophilus lateralis (assembly GCF_048772815.1). Classification (NCBI taxonomy): domain Eukaryota; kingdom Metazoa; phylum Chordata; class Mammalia; order Rodentia; family Sciuridae; genus Callospermophilus; species Callospermophilus lateralis. Next base: position 16,759,615 of record NC_135305.1, on the reverse strand, counting down.
AAGAAAAAACTGAGCTTGTGCCAAAAGACACTGATTCAGAAGAGACTTTCCCCGAAACAAGAGAACAAAAGGAGGTGGGGACAACCAAAGGCATATTTATTTAAACAACCCAAAAGGAGACTGCTGGGAGCCATCAGCCAAGTAGGTATGACAATTTCCTTGCCAGCTACTCCCATGCTGTCTAGTGGAAGGACTCTTGAAAGGTGACCTTGCTCAAGGACCAGGGCGGATCCGTCTTTAGGGTGTCCCCAGTTTAGCATAATAGGAGATTAGGGTGTTCCCCCTTTAGAATAGGGCGGTTTAGCATAATAGGAGATTAGGGTGTTCCCCCTTTAGAACTCCTGCTGCTGAGTTCCTCTTGAGTTCTTAGGGTCAGACAGTATATTTTGGGAGACAGAAGCCCAGGAGTAGTGGATTTGGGCAGAGTGTGGATTTGGGCAGAGAACGTGGATTTCCCCAGAACGTGTTTGTAGAAGGCCAGTGTGAGATCGGGAATAAAGAATTGCTGTTTGAATCTACAAGCTGTGTGGTGGCTCGTGATTTGTGCCCAGTCAGAGACTAGGTGCCATTCAAGATTGTGCAGCCCAAAATACTCAGCAATTGAGGAGCCAGGAGAGGGACCTTGTGCTCTTGGGCACAAAAAGCCGGGGGTACCCGATCTCTGTGTCCCTGACCACTGAAAAACCAGCCTCTACCTCAGAGCAAAGCCTGTCCAAGGAAGGGACATCACCTTTGTCCTTGGAAATACCCACAGAGCACTCCTAGGCACATTCCCACCCTGCTAAGTTGTTTATCTACAAATAACAGGAGAGATCTGCTGTGCCAGGTGTCCCTGACTCAGTCAGGCTAGGTGGGGATCCATAGCAGCCCCCTAGCAGCCACCAATCAGCATGAGACAGGGAAATACCTGGGATACCAGATGACTCTCCCAGTAGTTTATGGTGTTGAGAAACCATGTAGTTCAGCACTGTACACCCCTCTTGGCTTAAACCAATCAGTTCAAATGAATACCCCTTTTGTACTGACCAATCACCCTTACCCAACTTGTTCCCACCAGTGAATGTGCTAATCATGTTTTAGAGTTGTTATTTGATTTTCCCGTGGTGTGTGATGATTTGCTAAGAGATGCTATGTTGTATGTGAAGTCCCTGCCTTCTCCAAAGAGTGTATAAAACTGCTGCAAACCCTGGGCTCCGGACCTCTCAGCGTCACCAGTTGCTGTGTGTGCGCACGGAGGACCGAGCTAGCTCGCAATAAACACCTCTTTGCTGCTTACATTGATCTTGGGTCTCTGGTGGTCTTTTGGGGGTCCCGAATTGGAGCATAACCACCACCAGGCACCTGATCTTGCAAGGTTGTTATTAAAGTGAAGCCTGCTGAACCTGGTGCCTCCTAGTCGGTTCCTTGGGCTCAGACAAGTCCGCCTGTTTCTCACATGTGTCATCTCATTTAATCATTACTACAAGGAAGGCAGGTGCTAAGATGGCCATGTAACAAATTAAGTACATAAACCTCAAAGAGGCTGATGTCTTACCAGTGACGTTGCAGGACAGACAGAACACCAGGCATTCAACAGAAAGCAGCATTTATTTTTGTGCCAGCACCAATTCTCAGCCAAAGGCCAAGCCCTGAATGCAGCAGGGCTTTGCCTTACATGGCCCCTGCTAGTCCTCCTCTCTGCTCACCTCCCGTTACATACTGGCCCCTCTAACTGCCTTATATGGAAAAATGCTTTCTGCAAGGGTATTATATACTATCAAATCCTAAGGAAGTTACGACAGAGCTGCACAGAGGCACTAGGAGCGGAGGGGGCAGGGTCCCACCTACGCCCTGAGTGTCAGAGGAGTTGCACGTGGGTGCTGAGTGTGCCATGTTGCTGGGAAGTGCAAGTGTTCGTGGTTCCTGAAGGCGCCGGTGGCTGACAGAGTCGCGCATGCGCAGACACTAGCTGGGCTGTGCCGTCTTATCTTTGAAGAGGGTTCCTACCCTATTAATAATAAATATCAAGCTTGGATTGAGACTCGGGGCTTCAGATTACAAATCTGGAGCTGATTTCTTATTTCTCTTAGCTCAATTCAGACGTTCTAGCCCTTTTGTTCTGTTGGTACCTCCATGAATTTGTCCTCTGAGATGCTATTCAGAACCCATTCACTCTTTTATTTCTTCTATTCGAATATTTCTCAACCGCAGCGTTTCCTTTTTCTTTTCTTTTCTTTTTTTTCCTGGCAGGAGGCTGTCGTATGCACTGTGGGCTGCTTAAGCAGCATCGCAGGGTCCCTGGCTTCTCTGCGCTTGATACTATTAGGACCCCGCATTCCCCACCACTAGTTGTGACAAAATCAGGCCCAGTTGAGAACCCCTGTTTCTCTGTATGCTGAATTCCTTTGAATTTGCCTCTTCTATGTTCCCTTCAGTCTCTCAGAGAGCACATGGAATCTGAACCCAGAAAATCTGCTTCATCCCCTATTTGGTCTCCCTGGACTTCTTGCGTGCCTGCTCACTATAGTAACTGACACCCTCACTGTGAGCCTTTATCCTTCTTGGAGGATGCCAAAAACCCCTCGCATCGGCTCAGCTTTGTGTGCCAGCTCCTCCAGTCTGCCGGATTCCTTGGCTATTCAAGACTAGTAGTTAAAATTGAATTGGCTGCCCAAGAATGATTTACTGGAGGGTTCTAGAAATGTCTCCCACAACTGGATTAACTGTTTTGATTAATATGACCCGGCCATTTGTTGGGAAGGAAGGGAATAGCTGTTTAATTTATTTATTCACTGAATTTATTAAACTGAATAATTCATTTACATTTATTCATTTATTTATTTAACTGATACTGGGAAGAAATAACTTGTTGTTGGGTTAAATTGAAGAGTTAAAATGATCATATTAGTGGTGGATTTAAACCCAGGCTGAAAGCAGCTACAATCTCTGTACAAAATATATCCTCTAGTCCCCAAAGAATATAGCTCAGATAATAAATAATCACAATTTCTTGAGGCTATTTCTCTTCTTCTTCTTTTTTCTCTTTTTCTTGCAGAGAACATAAGATAGATTTTTTTCCTTCAATTTCAAAAACGATTTTTTAAATGTTTGTGGAGCCCTGGTGTTTATATGATGGTGGCTTTCAGGCAAGAAAGAGTGTCATTCAGCACTCTGTACATAGAACTCAGTATAACAAATGTGTGTCATTGTACATCTATGGTGGATTTCCTGTGTGATAGGGGGAGAATAAGAGGAGACAGACCAGAGGGTTCACTTCACACCAGATTTCTTAGGAAGCTCGTAAAAAGGATTTACTGTATTTTGATTAATCCATCTTTCATCCACCTTGAGTGTCTCCATGGCAACTGGATACTTATTTCCCATAGATGGGCTTTCAGACTGTGGAAGGTTCATTCAGCTCCATACAAACCCCCCTGTATTCCTGAGAACCACATCTTTGAAATTCAGCATGCATAGACAACGACTCCCAAACCCTGTCTGTGTGGCTGATACCAATGCTACTATCACTTTATCAATGACAAGACATGATCGATTTTTGAAGCGTTTTCTCAGCGCCAACACAGACATCTGTTTTGCCTCTATTGCTCAAAAACATTAAGTATTTTAAGCTTAACCTAAAGGAGGCTAGCTGAGTAGTCATTATGGTTTTGATTTTTTTTTTTTAAGGGGAAAAAAAAAGATGCATCATCAAGTGTTGGTTAGAGTATTTGAGGGCATGGATCTCAATAAGTTACCAATTGGATGCTCTTGTAAATAAAAAATAACCACTCATCAAAATTAATTATTCCCTTTTAAAAATGACAGTTATAAAACATGATCTAATTCTAGGCATACTAATATGCAAAGGACACACTTTTTATTAGTGAGATTCATGACTTAGCTAAGGGTCTCATGTGAGTTTGAAATGAAACTGAAGGCTGGGTGCGACATTCAGTGGTAGAGTGCATTCCTAGCATGTGCCAAGCTAGGTTTGGTCCCCAGCACCATGAAAAGAAAAAAGAAATGGACCTGGAATGAGAATGAATAAACCCAAATTGCAGCTCACAGCTCGGCTTCTGTCTTTGGCTCCCCGAGCATTCTGAACAGCACTCTGATCATAGGCTGTATGTGAGTGTTTCTCTCCCTGTGAGCAGGAATTCACACTTTTCTGTCCCTTCCCCAATTCTCTACTCTACAATTCATAAAGACATGGATGGGTGGATGAATGGATGGATGGATGAAGAGTTCTATGTTAAAAATGTAGGGCTGAAGGTATTGCTCAGGGGTAGAGCTTGTGCTTATCATGTAGGAGGCCCTGGGTTAAATCTGCAGCACATTAAAAAATAACCTGCAAATTATATGCCAGTATTGTTTTAACTACATGTTCCCAAAGGACATTATTGGAGGTTGCAAGGAGGATTTTACTTTATATACTTTATTTACATTATATCCTTTTCTTTTTCAAGAAGGAAAATTATGTTTATAGTCAGTAAAAACACTGAAAACATTTTGGTTTTTGAAAAAAAAATTAAAGCAATTTAAAAAAACTGATTTCCAAAGTCCAAAATATAAATCAAAGTAAAATTTTTTTTCTGAGGGGAATTTTTTAAAAAATTTGACCACTCATGCAACTGTGATGCGGTAAGTAGGGATTGCACAATTTTTATCATTCTTTTACCAAAAATCATCACCAGTGGTTGGTAATGCCTTCATTAATTATTAAATTAATAAAACCAGGCTATTTTACCCATATTATGGGACTAATTATTTTGATTTTTTTTTTCCCTAAAAGTAACATTGAATTAGTCTGACACAGTTTCGGAATCATAACCTGAATTATTGGAATTCATTTGAGAAGCCCAGTCTCACTTAAAATTGCTGCTGTCTGCAGAGTAATAAATGTGATCGATGGCTTTCTGCAGCTATGCAATTCAGCTGCTCCTCCATTGCTGAGGGAGAGGCCTCTTTGTGTGTGTGCATGAGCATATTTCTTGAACATTCTGCAACTGTTTCCAGTGGGAACTAGTTTTGAGCCTCCTATTCCCAGTTATTTAAGAATAGCCTATTATTTTCCAATTACCATGGATCAATTTATATTGTCTGTAAGAAAAAGAATCTCATTGGAGATTGATGACTTGGAAAAGAGTAAAAATACATACAAACAGAGCCCTCTGCAGTCTCTCTCTCCCTCTCTCTCTCTCTCTCTCTCTCTCTCTCTCTCTCTCTCTGTATGTGTGCGTGTTCTTTGTCATTTTGAGCTAGAAGAAAAAACTGGTTTCTACTGAAAAAAACCACAAGAGCATCAAAATAAACAGATTAAGACTGGAAGTCCCAAATTAGTCTTTATGTTGTTTTGCAGGAATAAATGTTTAAATAAACTTTTAGATAAAGTAAACATAGATGTTAGTCAGTGCCTTCCTCAGCATCTCTGCAGCGTTTCCTATTCTCCTTTCTCTCCTTCCTATCCCCCTTTTTCCTGCCACTCTGTCATTTCAACCCATGCTTTTACTGGATGTGTGTCCTGTTACTGGCTGTAATACATCTGCATACAGTATGGGAATAAAGAACAGAACCTAAGAGATAGGCTGAGACATTTAACTCCGGACTCAAACCACCTCCCTCATTTAGTAAATGTAATATTATTTAAAAAAAAAAAAAATTGCAAAGAAAAACTGAACTGCATGAGAGTCTGGATCAGGTTTTTATCCTAAATATAATCTCAAACCCTTAAAACATGAGTTTTTTTTTTTTTTTTTTTTTTTTAGAAAACTCATAAAGACTATTTCCTCTATGGTGACATTAAGATGGCTGAAGACAGGACATACCCAGGCTTTGGGGTGAGTTAGTAAAGACACAGTCCATCCCTGAATTCTTCCCCTCTTAACTCTTCTGCTTTTCCACAAGAGGAGCAAGAAAGAGAGGCCCGTTCATGACCTTCCTCATTTGCACACAGTTTTGTGAAGTGAATATTATTATCCTGATTGAGCAGATAAAGAAATTGAGACTCTGAGAAGTTATATAATTTATCCAAGGTCACACAGCCGCCAAGGGAAGAAGTGGAATTTGAATCTCAAATTGTGACCCAAGGGGATTCCAGGAGCAGCTTCTGTTTTTGCCCACATCCAAATTCAGGCTATAACTACAAGATGTTTGTGTATTTTAGAGATGGTTTGGGAGGATCCGCTGAGGAAAATTCATATCACACATCACATAAGGCAAAAACCTAATGCAATTATTTTTTAGATATTTCTGTCATTCTCCCTCCTACCCAAATTTCTTTCCTTTAGAGATGCTTGGCTTCTTCTATGATGTTACCAAAGAAATGAATTATAGTTGGTTGTCAACACAAAAGGCAAGATTTATGGGGAAATATCCTCCTTGTTCATCCACCAAAGCTATGTTTTGAAATGCTGCATACATTCTACTAAAAAATATAAATCAAAAAATAAGTTTTCTGGAGGAGAAACATGTAGCCATACTCAAAACACACACTGTCTCTCTCTTTCTCTTCCAAAATGTCAAAAACAGTAAACTTAAGTCCAAACAGTAACTGGAGGCTGAAGCCAAAATGGCCTACAGAATTCTGGGAGCTGGATGTGAACTTGAAAAGCTGGGGTATAAAGTACAGATACCTGCTCAGGTAGGAGAATATAGCCCATACTCTGTGTACCTAGAGCTGAGCCAGGGCCATGTGACAAATTTGCTCTGTCCCTGAAATAAAGATGTGGCAAACACTACTCAATTAAGTTGATGGAAAAATACAAAGAAGAATATCTATGTGACTTGAAATGGGAAATATTTTCATAAGCAAAATTCAAAAAGTACAAAGCAGAAAGCAAAATATATTGGAATGTGGTTACACCCAGACAAAAGTTTCTCTTATTTTCCATATTTTTTTATTGGTGCATTGTAATTGGAATAATGGTGGGATTCACTGCAGATCAAGGATGACTATTCAATGAAGAATGTAAGGAGCAGAGGTGTTAATAGAAGAGTAACTGTGAACAGGTTGGTTGGTGATGTCTAGGGGAAGGAAGGAGTTAAGCGATAGCAGTCTCCTCTCTTCTCTTATAGGGGGAAGAGGGCATTAGGGATAGAACAGGACTTATGACTGGGCCTAATCTCCTTGTGAAGATGCTATTGACATATCCTCTAGCTAATGATATTTGCTAGCTGGAGAGTCCTTATCTATGGAATATTTTTAATAGGTTAAATCTGCTTGTTTAGGATTGCTTACTGCAAATCAGCCAGAATCTGTAGATTCATAGGTATAGTTTGAAAAACACCATGTCATAGTTACAAACATCTAAGTACAAACTGGAGATGTTTCATGACTCAGATGATAAAATATTGATTCATCCCTTTTCTAATGAACTTAACTGATCACTTGGGTAGATGAGGTATGCCAAGTGTCTCCACTATAAAGTTACTATGTAAAGTAAAAACTTTGCAATTAGTAAGTATCTTATATAGAGATACACTTTGCAACTATGTAAATATCCTGTTTGTCATTAAATTTTAACCCATTCAATTTGGCATCTATTGATGCTTGTTCCCTAAAACAATTATTCTGCAGTAATTGCCAAATGATGATTTAAAAAAAAAAAAATTGAATCAATTTTTTTCTATATGTGTTAATTGACTTTCTTCTGTGAGGAAGAACTTTAGCTTCTTCCACACTTATTTATTTATTTATATCAGCAAGGACTCATCAATTCTCGTTTTATTCTTTACATTGTAATATGCCACTACCATTATTTTGATATGAAATTTTTCTCGAATTAGGCCAGTGGGCACGCCTTCCTCGGCTGTTGTAATTTGTCGATCTTGTTTGGGGTTTTCCAGTAGGCACTCCTCAGGTGAAATCACACAGAAGCTGAAAATGAAGAGAAAACCCATGCTGCCCTTGGCAATGTGGTCTCAAAACAGATAGAGCAGAACCTGACAGAGTAACCAGGAAGACTCAAAATCCAAAGCTACTGAGAACTTTGCACCATCCTCATCCTCTCTTCAGATGTCATAGGTGATACAAACAAGGATCACAAGGATAGAGATGTGAGTAGCCCTGAAGAAGGTTCACCTGGAGCTGGGGACCCAGCTTGACGGTAGAGTGCCTGCCTGGCACACCCACGGACGGCCCTGGTCCAATGCCAACATCACAAAAAGAAAAAAAGGAAAAAAAAAATTCCCTCAACAAGCAGAAAATGTACCTTCTTTTTAAGGAACCATGAAACACTTTTTAAAACTTTATATGGAAGTAATTTTAAATACATATGAAGTTAAGATGCAAAAATAGAAAAACAAAACACAATGAACTTGCCAGGGCAAAAAAGCATTGCTTTTCCTCACCCATCTCAACATTCACCATAGATAGTCCTATAACAAAAGACAGAGCAACAAAAGAAAAGCATAACCAATTGATTTAATCCCAGTTTTATGTGACACAGAGGCCTTCAGAAAGGAACACTGGGGGCATGCTCTGTTTTTATTCTAAATCTGATAAAACAAGTGAATGGTTGAGGAAAGGCAGACACACAAAAGGGCATGATCCAACAGCGATCAACAGAGGGGAACCCAGGTGACTTGTTCAGATCCTTCCTGGGTCTCTGTGTGGCATTACTTCCACCCAGGTAGGGGCAGGATGTGGGTCAGGGACCCCTGACCTAGAAAGCTCCCTGGGTTTTACAACTTGTTTGGGGGAGAGGAATTCTAGTTTTGTGTTGGCTTTTGCAGGGATTGAAGCCAGGACCGCACACCTGCAAGGCAAGCCCTCTATCACTGAGCTGCACCCCAAGCCCAGGACTTCCAGCATTTATGACTTACCAAATGGGAGAAAGATGGAGAAGCTTGGAAAGAACAAAGCTCCTCTGAAGTGTCATGTCCTAACCCTGGCAAACATTTATGTATATAGCCTTAGCCCAGATTTACCCATTGCTAATATTTTACCTCATTTGTTTTATTATTTTGTGTGTCAGTTTGTGTGCACGTGTAGGTTTTTTTGTTGTTGTTGTTTTTTTGGTTTGTAATTTGTTTGGTTTGGTTTTTGCATTGTTTGAATATATGTTCTATCATGGTTCTTTACCCCTACACACGTCCATGTACATTTTCTCTTCTATTACAACTATAGCGTTATCAACCTTATAAATTTACATCAGTGCCTTAACCTTCTGTGCATAATCCAATTTTGCCCAACACTGCATCCTATTTAGGGCTTGTTATTAAACTTAATTGTCATTTATGACTTTTATATGTGGAACACTTTTTTAAATTGACCAAATTTGATCACAAAGTGGTAGAAAAAAAAAGTGTGTGTGTATACACACACACACACACACACACACACACACATTCTTGAATATAAACATCTATTTGGCTCACAGTTCTGGAGCTGGGAAGCCCAGGGGCCTGACACCAGCATTTGATTGGCATCAGTGAGGGCCTTCAATTTACATTATAACAAAGCACAGGCATAAAATTGATAGACAGCAAGCAGGCAAAGGGCCTCTTCCTCTTACAGAGCCACTAATGCTACCATGGGGCCTCCCCTTAATGACTTCATCTAATCCTGATTACCTCCCAAATGCCCTACCTTTAGCATACAAATTGGAGGTGGACACAATGACTCACACCTGTAATCCTAGGTCACAACATGCTCCTGGGTTCAATCCCTAGCACCAAAACACACACCACCACCACAAAAACAACACCCACATGGATTTGGGGATTAAGTTTCCAACAGGTGAAGTTTTTGGCACACTTAAATCCTAGTAAGGCATAAACAAGTAACTATGGGGAGAAGGCTGTTCTGAGTTACTCCGTGATGTATAGAACAGCGGTTTTCAGGCTGTGCCTAAAGGCTTGTTACTCCATTTTATAAGGCAGTAGCTTGCCATAAGCGAGTCCATGTCGAGTTTAAGTGTTAAGGTGTGATGACTCTACACCTTGTACGAGTAAACAGCCACCATCTGCCTGGCACAATCATAAGGCACAAACTGATAAATAAGTTAATTGTGCTGACAAAAATGACCTCCTCTGAATTTACTGAATTCATCAGAAGGATGTGGATGCTTGGGCCTATTGAACTCATCTTGGAAGACCAGGCCCACAAGTTTATCAAACACACCAGACCACCCAGTGAAAGCAACTGTTGACCCAAAGACCACAAAATAAGGAACCCTCTCACCCCAACACCTGGTCATTCATCATGAGCCTTGCCCAGGAAAATCGCCATAACAGAGTACCCCCAAATCTCCACCCTCAGGCTTTAACAGAGCAGTTTCTCCTGCTCTTGGCAGCCATGCATGGCCCACTCCAAGCTGACATCTCAAGCTGACCTCCCAACTGATATTCTGAAACTGCTCTCTGGACCTTGGCCCAGGAAAAGTCCCTATACTTTGACCTCTCTGTACCCTCAGCAAGTGCTGGGCTTATCTAACCACCTACAGTGACTCTTTGCCTTTGTATTTACTCTTTGCCTTTGCTCTCAGTTCAGCCTCCTGAATGCTTTAACCCTTTCCTAGCATTTCGATTTTATATATTTAACTATGTGAAGTGTGATGTGTGACTTGAGTGTTACAAATATTATAAATTAAGATTGGAATAAAAGAACCTGTGATTGCCCAACTTATGACTACCAAGTATTTGGTGAACTGCCACTAATGAAAGTGATATATCCTGTTATTTATTGTTATTCCATAAATTCTGTTAGGTTGATAGAGGTGGCTGAGGACCAAAGCACTAAGCAACCTATTAGCTTGAAAAAGAAACACCAGTCAACACTGATGGAACTGCCTGTCCATCAGTGGGGTCTCCAGGCCAGTCCTGGATCTTAGCCAGCTCCCCCAACCAACCCCAGTGAGACACGTAACTCTAAAAACCCCTTTTCCTATCCCAAGCCCTCCCTTCCTACCCTAAGCCCAATAAAAATTCCAGTCTGGTCGAGCCCCTCACACTTCTCCTTAGACCCACTCTGCTAGTCTGAGGTTCCTCCCGGGAGCAAAATCTCAATAAAGCCTCATTCAGCAGCCTTTTCAAATCTCCCTCCTTTTGGTCGTGGCTGCCTGACCTTACAAATTCCAACACTGTGGAAAGACAAAATGTGTCTAGTTGATGTTAATGACATAGCTCACTCACAATAACAAATACAAATCGTGACTTTTTTTTGTTATCTTAGAGCTGTAAAAGAAAGTATGAGAATATAAATTTTAAAACTTTGTCAAATTTTAAATCTTTGTTGAAATGGATGCTTATCTTTTGTGTGTGAATGTGAGTGTGTGTGTGTTGCTGGGGATTGAACCCAGGTGTGCCCCACCACTGTGTTACATTCCTAGTCCTTTTAATTTTGAGACAAAATTTTAATAAAGCTGCCCTGGCTGTCTATAAACTTGTGGTCCTTCTGCCTAAACCTCTCCAGTAGCAGGGTGTCGCGACCCCTTGCCCGCAAGGAAGACGCAACTCAGGAATCTTCTTTCAGCAGTTTATTCAGGCCTTGATTAAAGTATCTTTTAGTGACCTTCCTCTCTCTCTCTCCCCGAGCGCCCAAGCACAGTCTAATAAAGCCTCCCACGTACCAATCTTAAGCCGCCGCGTGGATCTTTCTTATAGGGTGGCAAGGGATAGCGTGCCAACTCTCCACAAAAGAATTTGTTTATCACAGGCCACAGTGGAAGCCGGCGCCATCTTCTAATGGCGGCCACAATCTACAACAATGGCTTACCACAGCAGGGATTATAGGCATGTGATATCTTGCCTGACAAATGAATGGTTTTTCTTTGTTGTTGTTGTTGTTAGTATTTTATGTTTCCATATTCTTATTGGTACATTATAATTTTACATAATTATGAGATTCATTATTATGTGTTCCTACATGCAAATAATATAACAAAATAATTTGATTAATAACATTTCCAGTTTTTCCTCTTGCCCTATCCTCAAAATGGATGTGAAGAATATAGAGAATGACAACCCCAGGACAGGGAAATGACAACCCCCCCCCCAAACTGTCTGACCCAGAGGAAAAGGGAGGAGGAAGGCAATCATTAATCCTCTGCAGTAAATCCTTTCCCCAAACAATGGGCCCCAAGGGAAAAAGCAAACTTTCCTCCCCTCTGGATTCATCCCCAGCATCTCCACCAAGAGCAAACCTTCACCCCTTCCCAACCTCAGTGGATCCTGAAGGTGGGAGGTGGATACTGAAACACTGGGTCCTGACTTTTACTTTTTCCATTGCCAATGATGAGTTCTGGAAGGAGAAAAACAAATAATGGACCTCTGGGTATCAGTGGGTCCCAGGGGAAGAAGGAAAGCAGTGAACACTGAGTTCTGAGCTTTTTCCAGTGACAATGAGTTTTGGACTTTTTACAACTTTTTTTCTGACTACCCACATGGACACATTCTGCTTCAGTCTCCGATGATTAATTCACCCTCATTGTAACTTATAAAATTCAGATTCTTCTGTTACAGGGAGCCATTTTCCTTCCCAGAAAATGAGCAACTCCCTCCCATCCCCATGCCTGATTGATTGACTCCACTTGGGAATAAAGGAAAGCTCGCTGATCCATTTGAGGTCTGCGTCCATCCGGGTTATTTGTATTTCCATAATGGTGCCAACACCATGTTGGTTATTTTTGCATGTAGGATGATTCTTTTAAAAAATAAAAATAGAAGTTTAAGTTACCAAATTTGACTTAAAAATAAATAAAAATCTGAGTGGATTAATTAAATTAAAAAAGTTGAAAAGATAGTCTAAAATTCCCCTTCCTGCTCCAAAGCACTCTTTAAAAAATGATTAATATGCACATTTTATCAAAATTTCAAGAAATACATAATCCCTATTTCATGTAAAATATATTAGAACATAAAAAGGAAAAGTCATCAAACTCAATTGACCTTAGTGTCAAATAGAACAAAGACAGTATAATCTCACTTGTGAACACAGATGGAAAAATCCTACATAATAAAACAAAGAATCAAATTTTGTACAAGTCAATCTTCCTTACTGGCAGATTCTTGATTTGTGAATTCACCAACTTGCTAAAATGTATTTGTATTCCCAAAATCAATTCTCACAGAATTCTCATGTTCATTCACAGACAAGTGCAAAGTTGCAAAACATTAAGGTCATCTAACTCACACAACCCAGCTGACGTCAAAGAAGGTGACACTCTGCCTTCTTGTTCCACATCTTAAGTGTTCTTTTTGTAGTCTATTTAGTGCTATGCTCTTCACATTTTTTTTTTTTTTTTTTTTTTTTTTTGCTTATTATTGGTAATTCCACTGCTTAAAAAGGTCCCCAAGTGCAGGATGAAAGTGCTATTTAGTGTTTCTGTGGCCTTTTAGTATAACTTACTGAGAAAATATTTCTGTTAGGTAAGCTTCAGTCAGGCATGAGTTATATATTCGTCCTAGCTATGAGTTCCATGTTCATGAATAAATAGTATTAAATAAGGTTTATTTAGACAGAAATACATGTTAGAGAATGTGATGTGTTAATTGATTGAGTACAATATTGGGAACAAAGCTTCAGAATTCACTAATTCAGTGTTTATCAGAACTTTATAGAATAAAACTACTACATATAATAATCAGAACTGAATATATATATATATATATATATATATATATATATATATATATATATCTCGTATCAATGTTGGGAGGGGGTAGATACACAAAACAGTGTATTGCAGTCAAAGTCTCTCTCATGAATGTAAAAATGCCCACCATAGAGCTTTTGAACACATTTTAAAAAGAGAAAATCAATATAATCTAGTCAATATGTTGAGATTGAAGCAGTGATTAAAATAATATTCATTATGATAAATGCTCTCATCAGAGTATAGATAGAAGATACTATCATCTTAACCCAAAATGCAGGTTGAGGCACATGAAGTATAGAAACAAAGAGTTTATTCAAACTAAAATATTCAGAGAAAAACATAAATTCTAGTTGCCCAGAACAACTGCTCCCAAAGTGCTATCTGAGAGTGCTGGGGTTTGCAGATATTTACTTTAAGAATAAAGGAATTCCAGCACATCAGTTGTTACAATTGCATTAGTTGATAAGGGTAGTTCAAGACATCGATTGGTCATTGTTCACTTATTGTTATAAATCCCAGATAAGAATTGCAACAGCAGGAAAATGCTTTGACTGACACATTATTATCTATATGGTGCCAAGCAGCCTGCACAAACTTTCCATACCACACGAGAATGACCAAGGTGACTATTGTCTCAGACCTTGTGTTTCTCTGGGCCAAAGAAATTTGTGACTTCATTCTATATCATATAAATCCTTTCTCAATCTTTAAACTCATCAATGGTTCAAATATTCACATGAAAAAAATAAATTCCATTACTAAAAACCAAATTTATTATAGAACCACGTAAATGAAGACAAAACAATATATGGATCAATAAATATATAAAGGACCCTAGAAACACACCCAATCTCATATGTAACATTAATGTCTTAGACAAATATCAATTCAAACCCCTAAAAAAAAATGAACAAGTCAATATATGGTGCTGATTCAACTTAATTATTTCAGTAGAATAATGGGTTTAATAGTAAAAATAATGACTTAAAACTTTCAGAATAAAATTCAAGAAAATATTCTTGTAGCTTTGGAGTAATGAAGAATTTCTTGGGGCTGGGGGTGTGGCTCAAGCGGTAGCGCGCTCGCCTGGCATGTGTGCGGTCCAGGTTCGATCCTCAGCACCACATACAAACAAAGATGTTGTGTCCGACGAAAACTAAAAAATAAATATCAAAATTCTCTCTCTCTCTCTCTCTCTTAAAAAAAAGAATTTTTAAAAAAGAATTTCACCACAAAAAAAATTTAAAAGCAGGAATTAAAAAGATTAAAAATATAAATTATGGTATGTTAAGATTAACACTTTCAAGCAAAATGAATGTCATAAGTATTGCTGAAAGACAGCACAAGGATTCATATACAGTATAGAAAAAAAACTTCTATAATACTTCCATGAACACCTTATTAAAGTCTTCTCCTTGGGGCCCCAAACCTCCTATAGTATGGATCTACCCAATTCATGAGTTAAATCACAGTCTGCTCAAATAATCTATTTAAAGTTTATTTGTGGCCAAGTTTCTTTCTAACAGTTCAAATTATCATACCCCACAACCTAGAAGTTTCACTTTTTTACCATCTCTGGCACATGTATACAAGGAGACCTATGATAAATATACTAAATTGTTTGTAACAAGAAAAATATTTTCCTTAACAACTCATTTTCAGTTGAAAGATGAATAAATAAATTTTAAAATATTTATAGAGCATAATACTATTTATTCTTTCAATGAAAGAACATGTTTCAATAGTCAAAAGTATTGTTGGGTAAAACCCAGAATAGCTAAAACAACCCTGAGCAATAAGAATGATGCTGGAGTCATCACAATACCCAATCTCAAACCACCCCACAGAGCTATAGTAACAAAACAGCATGGCATTGGCAGAAACACAAATATGAAGACCAGTGGAAGAGAAGATACAGACAAACCCACACAGATCTGATCCTCGACTGATGTCCCAGAAACATAAACTGGAGAAAAGATAGCCTTTCTAGCATATGGTGCTGGAGAAAGTGAATATTCATATGTAGAAAAATAAAACTACATTCATATCTCTTACTCTGCACAAAAATCAATTCAAAGTGGATCACAGATCTGGAAGTTAACCCCAAAACACTGAAACTACTAGAATAAAACATAGGGTCAATAGTCCAACATATTGGTGCTGGCATGAACCTTCTTCATAAGACTCCTGAAGCTCAAGAAATAAAACCAAGAATCAATGAGTGGGGTGGCATCAAGTGAGAAAGCAAAGGAAAAAATTAAGAGTATGGACACAGAGTCTACAGAATAGGGAAAAATAATCATTGCCAGCCATTCTTGTGACAGGGGATTAATATCCAGAATATATAAAGACTCAAGAAACTTAACAACCACCACCCCCTAAAAAAAAATCACAAATAACCTAATCTATAAATTGGTAAATGATCTGAACAGATATTTCTCAAAAGAAGACATAACAATGTCCAACAAATATTCTTAGCAAATATGGGAACACAAGTTAAAACTACAGTGATATTTCATTTCACTCCAGTTAGAATGACAATCATCAAGAATGCCATCATATAATTGCTGCTGAGGATGTGAGGGAAAAGGTACACTTATACATTGTTGGTGGGACTGAAATTACTACAACCACTTTGGAAAGCAATATGGAGATTCCTAAAGACTAGAAATGAAGCCACCATATAACTCAGCTTCCCACTCCTCAATATTTATCCAAAAGATATAAAATCAACATACTATAGGGACACATGGATACCAATAATGTTTATAGCAGCACAATTCACAATAGCCAACTCACTAGCCAAGTGAGGTGCCTATCAACAGATGAATGGGTAAAGAAAATGTGGTATATACACAATAGAGTTTTATTCTGCCACAAAAAAAACAATGAAATTATGTCAAATGCATGTAAATGAATATAATGGGGAAAACATTGGTGCTAAGTGAAATAAGCCAGACTCAGAAAGTCAAGAGTCATATGTTTTCTCTAAAATGTGGAAGCAAGGGGAGGTCTGGGGGAGAAAGGAATTTAAAAAAAAAAAAAAGAATTCTCATAAAAATAGAGGGAGATCAGTAGATCAATAGAGTAGAAGAAGATGATCGAGAGGGAGGGAGAAAGGACAGGAATGAGGAAGTACTGGAGAATGAAATCTGCCAAATTATGCTACGTCCATGTACATATATACCCGTGAATATAGGAATATGAAATAATGAGAAATAAAAATATGCCATTTGCAGGAAAATGAATGGAACTTATTTTAATTATAATGCACCAATTAAAATAATAATAATAATAGTAATAAAAGGGGAATCAGTAGGGTAGAGTAAATAGGTCAGGGAGTAGGAGGGGGAAAGGGAAAGGGAAATTACCAGGGAATGAGATGGATCAAATTAAATTACATGCATGTACAAATATGGAATAATGAATCCCACTATTTGTACAATTATAAAGTACCAATAAAAAAAAGGTATAATGATATAGAAACGTAAGAAAAGTATAAAAGAAAATAAAAATTGAAAAGGCAAAATAAATAAATGTATCACTGGGAACTAGATCCAAATTACACATCATATGCTTACCATTTATGTAATTTAAAATACATTTATATATCTGTAAAAAGTATAAAAAAAATGGATTGATACCACATCAGATTTGTAATGAAGCAATACAGAAAGAAAACAAAGTACAATTCAACTGTATCTAAAATAGATACTTTTATTAAAAGTTTTGAAGAAAAATGATAAAACATTAACACTGGTTAATTCTTAGTAGTGAATAAAAAATATATATATTTGTTTTAAGGACCCAGAAATTAAACCAGAGACCCTACACCTAATAGAAGAGAAAGTAGGCCCAAATCTTCATCATGTCGGATTAGGTCCCAACTTCCTTAATAAGACTCCTATAGTGCAAACAAATAAAATCAAGAATCAATAAATGGGATGAATTCAAACTAAAAAGCCTCTTCTCAGCAAAAGAAACAATCAGTGAGGTGAATAGAGAGCCTACAGAATGGGAGCAAATTTTACCACACGCTCATCAAATAGAGCACTAATCTCTAGAATATAAGAAGAACTCAAAAATCTTAGCACCAAAAAAAAAAAAAAAAAGCCAATCAATAAATGGACTGAGGAACTGAACAGACACTTCTCAGAAGATGATATACGACTAATCAACAAATATATGAAAAAATGTTCAACATCTTTAGCAATTAGAGAAATGCAAATCAAAACCACTCTCTAAGACTTCATCTCACTCCTGTCAGAATGGCAGATATTAAGAACACAAACAAGAATAAGTGTTGGCAAGGATGTGGGGGAAAAGGCACACTCATACACTGCTGGTGGGACTGCAAATTGGTGCAGTCAATATGGAAAGCAGTATGGAGATTCCTTGGAAATCTGGGAGTGGAACCACCATTGACCCAGGTATCCCACTCCTCGTTTTATACCCAAACAACTTAAAAACAGCATACTACAGGGACACAGCCACATCAATGTTTATAGCAGTACAATTCACAATAGCTAAACTGTGGAACCAACCTAGATGCCCAACAGTAGATGAATGGATAAAACAAAATGTGGCATATATACACAACGGAATATTACCCAGCATTAAAAGAGAATAAAATCATGGTATTTGCAGGTAAATGGATGAAGTTGGAGAATATAATGCTAAGTGAAGTAAGCCAGTCTCAAAAAATCAAAGGCCAAATGTTTTCCCTGATATAAGGATGCTGATTCATAATGGGGATCTAGGGGGAGGGAGCATGGTAGGAATGGAGGAACTTTAGATAGGGAAAAGGGGAGGGAGGGGAAGGGAAGGTAGGGGGCAGGAAAAAGGGTGGAATAAAATGAACATCATTACTCTAAGTACATGTATGAAGACATGAATGGTTTAACTCTACTTTGTGTACAAAGACATGAAAAATTGTGCTCTATATGTATAGTATAAATTGAATGCCATTTGCTGTCATCTATAACAAATTAGAATAAATTTTAAAAATTCTAATGACAATACTGAAAAGTGGGATTATTATTCTTATTTTATATAAAGAAAACATTGAAAAGAAAAAATGTCAGTAATTTGTCAACTTCAAACAACCAGTAAAAGACAAGGTCAGTAAAAAAAAAAATTATATATATCTCCATACTCTATATTTCAAATTAACTCAAGAATAAAGGAGGGCTAGGGTTTTAGCTCAAAGATAGCATATTTAATTGATGTGCAAAAGGCCCTTCATGCAATCCCTAACATTGAAAAAATACAAATAAATATACTCTTCTGATAGGGTTGATATCTGGAATATATAAAAAACTCAAAAAAACTTTATACCAAAGAAGCAAACAACCCAATTAATTAAGAGGATAAATGAATAAAAGGATAAATGAACTAAAGCCATTTTTTCCAAGGAAGAAATACAAATGGCCAACAAATCTATAAAAAAAAAAAAAAAAAGTTCATTAGCATTAGCAATTAGGGAAACACAAATCAAAACTACACTGAGATTTTACTTCACACCATTGGAAATGGCCGTCATCAAGAATACAAACAATAATAAAGGCTGAGGAGAATGTGGAGAAAAAGGATCACTTTTACACTGTTGGTGGGACTGTAAATTAGTACAACCGCTATGGAAATCAGTATGAAGGTTCTCCAGAAGACTAGGCACTGAACTACCATACTACCCAGCTGTTCCACTCCTTGGTATTTATCTAAAGAATTAAAGTCATCTTATTACAGTGATGCATGCAAACCCATGTTTCCAGCAACGAAATTCACAATAGCCAAACTGGAACCTGCTTAGGTGTCCATCAATGGATGAATGGATAAAGAAAATATGGTATAAAACTCCACATGATGGAGTTTTATTCAGCCATAAATAGAAATGAAATTATGTTATTTGCAGGAAAATAGATAGAACTTTAGAACATTATGTTAAGAGAAATAAGTCGATTCAGAAGGTCAATGTTTGCTCTCATATGTTGAATCTAGAGAGGAAACAGGAAAAGAAAGTTTGGTGGGGGTGGGGGACCTCATGAACATCAAAGGGAGATCAGTAGAGGAAAGGGACCAGGAGAGGGGAGAAGTAAAGGGAAAATATGGGGAATGATATTGACCAAATCATTGTTATAGTGTGCGTATGTATGACTTTGTAACAACTATACTACTATAATGCAGAAATTTAAAATATGGGGAAAAAAAGAGTATAGAAAATGTAAACTGAAAAAAAAAGAACAAATAAATATTTTAGGTATGCAGCAAATCGCCCTGCGGCCAGAGTCTGCGGTGCTCGCTGGGAAACGACGGTAAGATAACAATGCAAAGATACAGTGCTACGGATTCTGCAGGCTCCCGCCAGCTGTGCAAATACTGTACTCAGAGCTGAATTCTGGGCTTGAGACGGGGAAGGAAGCCATCCAATTCGGTTCTCCACATCGGTCAGACCACAGAGGAAGCCAGCGGCCACCATCTTGGAGAGCTGACGTCATCATCTTTGTTTTTTTTTTTTTTTTTTTGACTGATCACAGCTCTTTCAGCTATAGATCAGCGGGGAAAACTTAAGGGCCCCTCCCAGCTCTCCTGTGAGAGCAATAGCCAGACCGAGGGCGGCACGGAGCCGGCGGGAGCGCGGCTTCGGCGAGGGAGCCGGCGGCAGCGGCGGCTGTGGCGAGGGAGCCGGCGGGAGCTGGGGCTGCGGCGAGGGAGCCGGCGGCAGCCGGGGCAGCGGCATGGGAGCCGGCCGGAACCGGCGGGAGCCGCAGCAGCGGCACAGGAGCCGGTTGGAGCCGCGGCGGTGCTGGCACAGGAGCCGGCGGGAACCGCGCGGCGCGGGACTCCCAGCTACCGCTCCCACCAGTGCTGACAACTGAGGTCTCTTGCATCAGATACAGGGGCGTGGCTACCAAAAGGTAAGCAAGTTTGCTGGGGGTGCTCAGCCCCAAGCTCTACAAACTAAGGGCCTGAGGGAGGCAAACAAGGAGAGTGTGCCCAGGCACTAATAAAACAGCTGCTCCACGTGTGTGCAAGGTAGGCAGAACTGTGACCACCGACAAAACAGGCCCAGTGGACTGCCAGACACATCGCTCAGGTTGGGGGAGGGGCAGAGCCGCCGGGCGCCTGCAAGTTACGCAGACCTGCGAATCACCAGCTGATCAGACCCAGCAACCGCGGAGCGGCAGAGCCACCCCCGGGCCTGCAAGGTAGGGGCACTTGCCACCCACCGGCAGGTCAGGCCCAACAAACTGCGGAGGGGCACAGCTGCCCCACGAGCCTGCTAGGTAGGCAGAACCCTGACTACCGACAGAACAGGCCCAGAGGCCAGCCAGACACATCGCCCCACCCCAGTTGGGGGAGGGGCAGAGCCGCCGGGCGCCTGCAAGTTACACAGACCTGCGACTCACCAACAGATCAGGCCCAGCAACCGCGGAGCGGCAGAGCCACCCCCGGGCCTGCAAGGAAGGCGCACTTGCCACACACCAGCAGGTCAGGCCCAACAAACTGCGGAGGGGCACAGCTGCCCCACGAGCCTGCTAGGTAGGCAGTACCCTGACCACCAACAGAACAGGCTCAGAGGACAGCCAGACACATCGCCCCGCCCCGGTTGGGGGAGGGGCAGAGCCGCCAGGCGCCTGCAAGGTAGGCAAACCTGCGTCTCACCAGCATATCAGGCCCAGCAACCCGCGGAGCGGCAGAGCTACCCCCGGGCCTGCAAGGTAGGCGCACTTGCCACCCATTGGCAGGTTAGGCCCAGCAACTCTCGGAGGGACACAGCTGCTCCACGCACATGCAAGGTAGGCGGAACCGTGACCACTGACAAAACAGGCCCAGTGGCCCGCCAGATACATCGCCCCGGTTGGGGGAGGGGCAGAGCCGCCACCAGCGCCTTTTAGGTAGACAGACCTGCAACCAACAGACAGAACAGGCCTAGTGGCCAGCGGAGGGGCAAAGCCACTGCTCACGCCTGCAAGGGAGGCGGACCTGTGACCACCGAAAGAACAGGCCCATCGAAAGTACAGGCACAGCGGCCTCCCGGCGTGGTAGGCACATTGCCTCAATTGGAGGAGGGGAAGAACCACCGCCAAAGCCTGCGAGGGAGACTTTGCAGCTATACAAGAGCAATATAAATATATAGGGGGAAAAATCAATAACACAACAGTTTCACCAAGCAGAAAGAAACGCGATCAATATGAAAAGACAAGGAAAGAAAGGACCACAAGCAATGCAGGCCAACTCAACTTTAGAAGAGGTAATTTCTGCAGCAGATGGAATGTCAGATAAAGAATTCAGGATATACATGCTTCAGATGATCTGGAGTCTCAAGGAAGACATTAGACAGCAAAATCAGTCAATGAAAGACCACTTCGACCACTTTGACAATCAATTACATAAACAAATCCAAGAAGCAAAAGATCAATTATACAGGGAGATAGAGGTTATAAAAAACAAACAAACAGAAATCCTGGAAATGATGGAAACAATAAACCAACTTAAAAACACAATTGAGAATACTACCAGCAGAGTAGAACACTTAGAAGATAGAACATCAGACAATGAAGACAAAGTATTTCAACTGGAGAAGAAAATAGACAGCTCAGCAAAGCTGTTAAGAAACCATGAGCAGAACATTCAAGAAATATGGGATAACATAAAGAGACCAAACTTAAGAGTCATTGGGATACAGGAAGGTACTGAGGTCCAAACCAAAGGAATGAGCAATCTATTCAACGAAATAATACGAGAAAACTTCCCAGACTTGAAGAATGAGACAGAATCCCAAATCCTAGAAGCCTACAGGACGCCGAATGTGCAAAATCATAAGAGATCCACACCTAGACACATTATAATGAAGATGCCCAACATACAGAATAAGGAGAGAATTTTAAAAGCTACAAGAGAAAGGAAGCAGATTACATTTAGGGGTAAACCAATCAGGATAACAGCTGATCTTTCAACACAGACTCTCAAAGCTAGAAGATCCTGGAATAACATATTTCAAACACTGAAAGAAAAGGGGTTCCAACCAAGAATTGTGTATCCCGCGAAATTAAGCTTCAGGATGGAAGATGAAATTAAAACCTTCCATGATAAACAAAAGTTAAAAGAATTTGCAGCTAGAAAACCATCTCTTCAAAACATCCTTGGCAAAATATTACAGGAAGAGGAAATGGAAAATATCAATGAAAACCAACAGCGGGAGGTAGTACAGTAAAGGGGGTGGGGAATAATCAAAGAGGAAAACAAACCATGTTTAGTAACATAAATAAACAAATATGGCTGGAAGAACAACCCATGTCTCAATAATAACCCTAAATGTTAATGGCTTAAACTCACCAATTAAGAGACACAGGCTAGTAGAATGGATCACAAAACAAGACCCAACAATATGCTGCCTTCAGGAGACGCATTTGATAGGAAAAGACATACATAGACTGAAGGTGAAAGGTTGGGAAAAATCATATCAATCATATGGACTTCGGAAACAAGCAGGAGTGTCCATACTCATATCAAATAAAATAGATTTCAAGCCAAAGTTAATCAAAAGGGATGAAGAGGGACACTACATACTTCTTAAGGGAACCATACACCAACAAGACATAACAATCATAAATATATATGCCCCAAACAATGGTGCAGCTATGTTCATCAAACAAACTCTTCTCAAGTTCAAGAGTCTAATAGACCACCATACAATAATCATGGGAGACTTCAACACACCTCTCTCACCACTGGACAGATCTTCCAAACAAAAGTTGAATAAGGAAACTATAGAGCTCAATAACACAATTAATAACCTAGACTTAATTGACATATATAGAATATACCACCCAACATCAAGCAGTTACACTTTTTTCTCAGCAGCACATGGATCCTTCTCAAAAATAGATCATATATTATGTCACAGGGCAACTCTTAGACAATATAAAGGAGTAGAGATAATACCATGCATCTTATCTGACCATAATGGAATGAAGTTGAAAATTAACGATAAAAGAAGTAAGGAAAAATCATGCATCACTTGGAGAATGAACAATAGGTTACTGAATGATCAATGGGTTATAGAAGACATCAAGGAGGAAATTAAAAAATTCTTAGAGATAAATGAAAACACAGACACAACATATCGGAATCTATGGGACACATTGAAAGCAGTTCTAAGGGGAAAATTTATTGCTTGGAGTTCATTCCTTAGAAAAAGAAAAAACCAACAAATAAATGATCTAATACTTCAACTCAAAATCCTAGAAAAAGAAGAGCAAAACAACAGCAAAAGAAGTAGAAGACAAGAAATAATTAAAATCAGAGCTGAAATTAATGAAATTGAAACGAAAGAAACAATTGAAAAAATTGACAAAACTAAAAGTTGGTTCTTTGAAAAAATAAATAAAATCGACAGACCCTTAGCCACGCTAACGAAGAGAAGAAGAGAGAGAACTCAAATTACCAGCATACGGGATGAAAAAGGCAATATCACAACAGACACTTCAGAAATACAGAAGATTATCAGAAACTATTTTGAATCCTTATACTCCAATAAAATAGAAGATAGTGAAGGCATCGATAAATTTCTTAAGTCATATGATTTGCCCAGATTGAGTCAGGAGGATATTGACAACCTAAACAGACCAATATCAATTGAGGAAATAGAAGATACCATCAAAAGACTACCAACTAAGAAAAGCCCAGGACCGGATGGGTATACAGCAGAGTTTTACAAAACCTTTAAAGAGGAACTAATACCAATACTTTTCAAGCTATTTCAGGAAATAGAAAAAGAGGGAGAACTACCAAATTCATTCTATGAGGCCAACATCACCCTGATTCCTAAACCAGACAAAGACACTTCAAAGAAAGAA
This sequence comes from Callospermophilus lateralis, assembly GCF_048772815.1. Classification (NCBI taxonomy): domain Eukaryota; kingdom Metazoa; phylum Chordata; class Mammalia; order Rodentia; family Sciuridae; genus Callospermophilus; species Callospermophilus lateralis. The sequence continues at coordinate 16,735,179 of NC_135305.1, read as the reverse complement.
AACTACAGACCAATATCTCTAATGAACCTAGATGCAAAAATCCTCAATAAACTTCTGGCGAACCGGATACAAAAACATATCAAAAAAATTGTGCACCATGATCAGGTAGGATTTATCCCTGGGATGCAAGGCTGGTTCAATATACGGAAATCAATAAATGTTATTCACCACATCAATAGGCTTAAAAATAAGAACCATATGATCATCTCGATAGATGCGGAAAAAGCATTCGACAAAGTACAGCATCCCTTTATGTTCAAAACTCTAGAAAAAATAGGGATAACAGGAACATACCTCAATATTGTAAAAGCAATCTATGCCAAGCCTCAGGCTAGCATCATTCTGAATGGAGAAAAACTGAAGGCATTCCCTCTAAAATCTGGAACAAGACAGGGATGCCCTCTCTCACCACTTCTGTTCAACATAGTTCTCGAATCACTGGCCAGAGCAATTAGACAGATGAAAGAAATTAAAGGCATAAAAATAGGAAAAGAAGAACTCAAATTATCACTATTTGCAGATGACATGATTCTATACCTAGCAGACCCAAAAGGGTCTACAAAGAAACTATTAGAGCTAATAAATGAATTCAGCAAAGTGGCAGGCTATAAAATCAACATGCATAAATCAAAGGCATTCCTGTATATCAGCGACAAATCCTCTGAAATGGAAATGAGGACAACCACCCCATTCACAATATCCTCAAAAAAAATAAAATACTTGGGAACCAACCTAACAAAAGAGGTGAAAGACTTATACAATGAAAACTACAGAACCCTAAAGAGAGAAATAGAAGAAGATCTTAGAAGATGGAAAAATATACCCTGTTCATGGATAGGTAGAAGTAACATCATCAAAATGGCGATATTACCAAAAGTTCTCTATAGGTTTAATGCAATGCCAATCAAAATCCCAACAGCATTTCTTGTAGAAATAGAGAAAGCAATCATGAAATTCATATGGAAAAATAAAAGACCCAGAATAGCAAAAACAATGCTAAGCAGGAAGTGTGAATCAGGCGGTATAGCTATACCAGACTTCAAACTATACTACAGAGCAATAGTAACAAAAACAGCATGGTACTGGTACCAAAACAGGCGGGTGGACCAATGGTACAGAATAGAGGACACAGAAACCAATCCACAAAACTACAACTATCTTATATTCAATAAAGGGGCTAAAAGCATGCAATGGAAGAAGGATAGCATCTTCAACAAATGGTGTTGGGAAAACTGGAAATCCATTTGCAACAAAATGAAACTGAATCCCTTTCTCTCGCCATGCACAAAAGTTAACTCAAAGTGGATCAAGGAACTTGATATCAAATCAGAGACATGGCGTCTGATAGAAGAAAAAGTTGGCTATGATCTACATACTGTGGGGTCGGGCTCCAAATTCCTCAATAGGACACCCATAGCACAACAGTTAATAACTAGAATCAACAAATGGGACTTACTCAAACTAAAAAGTTTTTTCTCAGCAAAAGAAACAATAAGAGAGGTAAATAGGGAGCCTACGTCCTGGGAACAAATCTTTACTCCTCACACTTCAGACAGAGCCCTAATATCCAGAATATACAAAGAACTAAAAAAATTAGACAATGAGATAACGAATAACCCAATCAACAAATGGGCCAAGAACCTGAACAGAAATTTCTCAGAGGAGGACATGCAATCAATCAACAAGTATATGAAAAAATGCTCACCATCTCTAGCAGTCAGAGAAATGCAAATCAAAACCACCCTAAGATACCATCTCACTCCAGTAAGATTGGCAGCCATTAGGAAGTCAAACAGCAACAAGTGCTGGCGAGGATGTGGGGAAAAGGGTACTCTTGTACATTGCTGGTGGGACTGCAAATTGGTGCGGCCAATTTGGAAAGCAGTATGGAGATTTCTTGGAAAGCTCGGAATGGAACCACCATTTGATCCAGCTATTCCCCTACTCGGTCTATTCCCTAAAGACCTAAAAAGAGCACACTATAGGGACACTGCTACATCCATGTTCATAGCAGCACAATTCACAATAGCAAGACTGTGGAACCAACCTAGATGCCCTTCAATAGACGAATGGATAAAAAAAATGTGGCATTTATACACAATGGAGTATTACTCTGCATTAAGAAATGACAAAATCATAGAATTTGGAGGGAAATGGATGGCATTAGAGCAGATTATGCTAAGTGAAGCCAGCCAATCCCTTAAAAACAAATGCCAAATATCTTCTTTGATATAAGGAGAGTAGCTAAGAACAGAGTAGGGACAAAGAGCATGAGAAGAAGATTAACATTAAACAGGGATGAGAGGTGGGAGGGAAAGGGAGAGAGAAGGGAAATTGCATGTAAATGGAAGGAGACCCTCAGGGGTATACAAAATTACATACAAGAGGAAGTGAGGGGAAAGGAGGAAAAATATAAGGGGGAGAAATGAATTACAGTAGAGGGGGTAGAGAGAGAAGAGGGGAGGGGAGGGGGGAGGGGGGATAGTAGAGGATAGGAAAGGCAGCAGAATACAACAGACACCAGAATGGCAATATGTAAATCAATTGTTGTGCAAATGATGTGATTCTGCAATCTGTATATGGGGTAAAAATGGGAGCGCATATCCCACTTGAATCAAAGTGTGAAATATGATATATCAAGAACTATGTAATGTTTTGAACAACCTACAATAAAAATTAATTAAAAAAATAAATAAATAAATAAATATTTTAAAAAGTCAACCAAAGTCATAAATGCTGAAATTAGACATAATAAAAATACATTATCATCAAACTTCAAACCCTGTAACGGGGTCCAGAAGTTTCCTTTATAAGTTGATCTTTTAATGGCCTGTCCATATGATAAACTATAAGGCAGCACTCAAAAACATTTTGAAGGCATTTTTAGTGACATCAAAAGTACTAATGATTTATAGCATTCAGTAAAAAAAAAAAAAAAAAAGAAAAAGAAAAAAGAAAAAGAAAGAAAAAATTAAAAATGTGGTTTACTCAGTCCTCACTTATATAAAAGCTCAAGGATACAGGAGAGATTGAAAAGAAATAGAATTCAACAGTTTATCTTTCTTGTCTCTTAGTTATGTGATCCTCAAATATAGATTATTTTCTTTGTACTTTTCCCATCTTTTCTAAATTTCTAGTTTCCTAAATACATATTGAAATTAGAAAATGTTATATTAAAAATGATTTTTCATGAGGTCTGGGAGCATAGCTCAAAGGTAGAGTGCACAATTAGCATCCACAAAGTTCTGGATTTGATCCCCAGCACCCCCACCCCTTCAAAGGAGTATTTCTTTAGGAAGCTTTCAAGTTAAAGACGTTGTTATTGGGCTGGGGATGTAGCTCAGTGTTAGGCACTTGCCTGGCTTGCACATGTCCTGGGTTCAATCCTAACACTGCTAAATAAGTAAGTAAATAAATAAAAGTTAAAAAAAAAAATATTAACAACTTTGTCCTGTCTACCCCTGCCCCTATTTCTTCTCATTACTGGCACTAAAATAGCATTTTAGCAATGAAAAACCCAGTTCTATTGCCACCCAAGTCTGCTCACCACTCAAAGCCAATACTCAGGAGATAAGAGCTAGTAGCAAGGAGATCAGATTTTTCAAGGGCCACCACCATCTGGGAGAACTTAGTGAGCATCTTGCCTTGTGCCACCAATAGAAGGTTTATATACTGTGTTATCTCAGTCTCAAGCAGGTTGATACCAGGGTAGTTCATTAATCCTGGGCAATGGCTAGTTCTGGAATGTGGGTTGCAACAGTCCAGTCTTGGTTTAGAATTCACCAGGAGTCCCTGGACCTGTGAATCCAAGAAAACACGATTGTTTAGAGACTAGTTGTTTACAATTCTGTGCATCTGGTTTCCATCACCACTAGTCTCTGCTTTATATTTTCCTGACAACTACTTTTTATTTATGACCTTTCCTGTGACCTGGGAGTAGAGACTGCACAGAGAAAGGGCCAAGCATTTAATAAATTCTACAGATTCTACAGTTAGTCATGAAGATATGGAACTGGGCATGGAGGGAAAACAATGTTACTCTGATAAAGGGAAAAGAAGAAAGCCACACTCAGGTTACCATGTCTGCATGCTGTTTTCTGCATGTAAATGGTGTAAGAATTTTAACCAAATCTGAGATAATATCTTGGACCAGTCCTCATCTGTAATTGGGAAATATTTAAAGCTTTTAAAATAGGAATCTACTCCAGATTAAAAGGCAGGACATCAGCCACTGCAAATGTCTGTCTAATCTTGAAATCTTAAACCAGTTTTCAGAGTCCTATGGAGAGCCAGAGCCCAACAATAATCCTACCAGTCACTCACCATGGTTAATAACCATCTGCTCAGTTAGTCTGACTGCCATAGTTTGCATGATAAAGAAGGTCACAAGCATCAATACAATTGAGAGCAACTCCCCAGTGGTAGAAATGGTCTGCAAAGAGCTCACATTTTAGGACTGTAGCTCTGTCTAGAATTCTCTCACTTGGAGACAGCTCTTCTCCCAAAGGAAGCCATTTACAAGATTAAATTAAAGTGAATTTCAAAAACTGCATCTCTGTAGATGGGTTCAGGCTTTTTATGTCTTGCGTTTTGTTTTCTCCATTACTGCACGGAGAAGAAAAGGGGCAGAAACATAGAATATGTGTGTTTGTGCTTTGGTATTCCTGATGCAAAGAGTTTAGAATATTCTGCAGTTTACAGTTCATTAGCACCATAGATCCGTGGATGGCTTTCTTTTCTTCTATTCAATTATAAAATTTTTTCACCTTTAGATCTAAATTTAACTCCCATCTCTTTCCTCCTTCCCATTCTAGTATGTTTGATAAATGTTCTTAAATAGAAGTATTTTATGAATGAATAGTGAAACAAGGCTTATGCTTTCTAACATGTCCTATAAATATTTTTTAAATTAATTCAAACTCTTCTGCTACTTAGATAAACTGTTCACAGGAAAATTTGTCCTAATACTAGTCAGCATTACTGAGACACCTTGAAGTAGGTAGAGTAGCAATTGTCTATTTACTCTAGGAAACAGCTGGCTTTTTGCACAAATTTCCAACAGAATGGTTATTCAGACAGGAGCAAACACAAGCACATAATTCATTCATTCGACAAATATTTATTGAGCTCTTGTTTTGTCTAGTTGAGCTGGCAACTGATGGCAAGTCGAGGTCTCAGTTCACGCTCTGCCACTTAATGGCTGCACAAATCACTTAAGTTCTGATAAGTCTCTTTATTTGTAAAGAGAAAAAATTAAGGCTTGTCCCACCTCCTTGGAAAGATTGTCTTACAGATAAAAATAAGTGTATCTACAGGAAAATACATAAGTGTCTCTACAGGAAAATACATTGAAAATGTAAAACACCGTAAAACCCAGGATCACAACTATTGTTTTGTTGATGTCATCCAAAGATAAAAAAAAGCTGGAGCAGATGCCAAGTAAGCCAGATGACAAGAGCAAGGATCAGCTGAGGAGCCTCAGCCATTGCTCCGCCAGCCAGCTGTGGCCAAGCTGTGGAAACTAACAATGAAACCCCTCTGTGGAGCTGGAGGCATCACCCATAGCAGAGCACTTGCTTAGCCTGTGTGAGGCCTTGGGTTCATCCCCAGCACTGGCCGTGGGCATGCGCGCTTCCAAGGAGTGAAGATCCTGAAAGGAAGAAGGGATCATCACAATCTCCATCTTGACTTCATAGATAAACTATGACTACAAAGTGAAGTGAGACTAGAGGACACTGGCCAGAAAGCAACCCCAAATATTTTTCTCCTCCAGTGTGGAGATACTCCATTCCCAGATTTGGGCAATTTATGTCTATCCCAGGTCCAGGATCAGCACTCTGTGAATGGCATAAGCAAACTTCCATGGAAATGGGGAAGTTGTGGAGTGGTATGGGGAAATAGTAAGGACCTTCTAGAAAGAGCACACCAGCTGCAAGTGCAAAACTAAAAAAAAGAGACAGAGAGAGAGAAAGAAAGAATTAATTGCCATTTTGACTTACCCATGTCAAAATGACAATTAATGTTTTTCTAAAGGAAGGAGAAAAAAAAATTAATAGGGCTTTTAAGAATCCCCCCACCTTATAAAAAATATACCAAGTAAAAACAAAAATTAAAAAAAACCTGTTGTGCTAATTTATATGTAAATAGGTAGTTGAGCAAACACGTATCACTCATATTAGAAAAAAGAGTAAAAAATTAAAATAAAAGATTCATTGCAACCTTGAAACAATATGCTAAATGAAATGAACCAGGCACCAAAGGCTGACTATTGTGTGACTCCTGGAATAGGAAATCTAGAACAGGCAAATGCACAGAGATGGACAGTAAAGGTTATTGGAGGCTGCAAGGAGGAAGATTGCACAGCTGTTGCTTAATGGGTACAGAGTTTCTGTTTGGGGTGATGAAAAAGTTCTGGAAATAGTGCCAGTGGTTGCACAATTATGTTATTATCATCACTGAACTATATACTGAGAATGGATAAAATGCAAATTTTATGTAACACACACAGAGAAAAGGGGGCTCAATGCACTGACTTACCTCTATTTTATTTATTTATTTTTTTGGTACCAGGAAGTGAATGTGGCTTACCCTCTGAGCCATAAACCCAGCCCTTTTTATATTTTATTTTGAGACAGGATCTCACTAAGCAATTTAGGGCCTCATTAAGTTGCTGAGGCTTGCTTTGAACTCATAATCCTTCTGCCTCAGCCTCCCAAGCTGCTGGGATTACAGGTATGTGCCACTGCACCCAGCATGCTAATTTATCTCTAAATGCATAGTAGACAATGGAGCAGATCATGAGGATGTTCAGAATCCCATAATTATGGCAAAGGACAATCTCTTTAAAGTGGGCTGGTAAGGCAGACACAGCCTGGAGGACTGGCTTTTGTTATGCTCGAATTCGGGACCCCCAAAGACCACCAGAGACCCAAGATCGATGCAAGAAGCAAAGAAGTGTTTATTGCGAGCTAGCTCGGTCCTCCGCACGCACACACAGCAACTGGTGACGCTGAGAGGCCCCGAGCCCAGGGTTTGCAGCAGTTTTATACATTCTTTGGAGAGAGCAAGGACTTCACATATATCATAGCAAATCATCACACACCAAGGGAAAATCAAATAACAACTCTAAAACATGATTAGCACATTCACAGGCGGGAACAAGTTGGGTAGGGGTGATTGGTCAGTACAAAAGGGGTATTCATTTAAACTGATTGGTTTAAGCCAAGAGGGGTGTACGTGCTGAACTACATGGTTTCCCAATATGTTATGAACCACCATAAACTACTACATGGTTTCCCAATATGTTATCAACCACCATAAACTACTGGGAGGGTCATCTGGCATCCCAGGTATTTCCCTGTCTCATGCTGATTGGTGGCTGCTAGGGGGCTGCTATGGATCCCCACCTAGCCTGACTGAGTCAGGGACACCTGGCACAGCAGATCTCTCCTGTTATTTGTAGATAAACAACTTAGCAGGGTGGGAATGTGCTTAGGAGTGCTCTGTGGGTTTTTCCAAGGACAAAGGTGATGTCCCTTCCTTGGACAGCTTTGCTCTGAGGTAAAGGCTGGTTTTTCACTTTCTCTAGTGCATGGACATATCTGTCTGAAGGACAAATAGAAAACTGAGAACCTCACAAAGAAGACTCTTGTCTTACAGATCTTTCATCTTTGTAGTAGCAGAATAGAATCTGGTAGATCTTCAACAAACGTCTTCTGAATGTGTCCTCTAGAATTGAAGCTCTTTCATGCATTCATTCAAAGATATTTATTGAGTGCCTTTTAACTGCCAGGATGTCCGGTAAATAAGACTGTTTAACTGACCTCAAAATGCTAAAAGTCCACAGCAAAATGAGACAGAGGCTACCAGATGCAGTGGTGCACCCCTGTAATTCCAGCCCTCGGGAGGCTGAGGCAGGAGGAGTGCAAGTTTGAGGCCAGCCTGGGCAATTTAGCAGGTCTTGGTGTCTCAAGATCAAACACAAAAAGGTCTGGAAGTATAGGTCAGTGGTAGAGGGCCCCTTGTTCAATTTACGAGGAATGAAGGCAGGTGCTGAGATTCCAGAAGTGTTAGCTGGTGGAGGAGAAGCCTCTAGGTGGGGCGCAGAAGTGCAGACGAAAAGAGCGCGGTAAGGGAAGTAACAGGGACTTTCGGGAAAGAGCTGAACTCAGAGCCTGTGCACGTCTCCATTGAGCAACAGAAAGGTATTAAAGGGCTTCAAGTCAAGGGGCAAAGGAGAACCCGATTAACAATCAGAAAACCTACTCAGTGTTTACCAAATATTAGTAAGGTTTACCAAAATGTTATCTGTGGGATTTCACTCCATTTTTATTTTTAAAATTTTTGTTTCTATTCCATTTGGGTTTTTTTATAATAAGCATATGGCATTTTTACAATCAGTAAGACTATTTTCATTATGGAGCAAGAGGAAGAAGAGGAGGAGGAGGAGGAAGAGGAAACCCAGAAGACTCCTCTGGTTACAGCACAGAATGGATTCAGGAAAGCTTTGAAATCCTATATCAGACTGTGTTGTATTCCTGCTGCAAACCATCCAATGGCTTCCCCGTATAACTATATTAGAATCTGTGCTGCTGGGTGGTCTGTGAGACCTGGCCCTGCCCAGCTTACCCCCAATTCCCTCACTGAGCTCCACCCACAGTCCAGATCTCTGCCTGGTTCACTGGTTCACTGTGCTCAGGTCTTTGATGGACTCACACCACGGAGCCTTTCCTAACCTCCATCACGATGCTCTCTGTCCTCCTCACCCGACTACATTTTACTTCATAGCACTTGTCACACACTATTAACTAGTGTGTTAACTACTTGTTCATTGTCTTTCCCATCAGAATGTAAGCTCCAGGGGAACTCTATCCGAAGCTCTCTCTTCCAGTGGCCAGACAGTGCTGAGCCAAGAAAATGTGCTCAGTAAATATTTGTTGTGTGAATAAGAGAGAGGACAGGGGCACTGATGACATGGGTTTTTACTTTTGAAGCTTGAGTGTGCACATGTAGTTCCAAAAGACCAAATTATTACAACAATGTTGTTTAAATATTTTTTTAAAGAGAAAGGATCTTGCTGTGTTGCCCAGGTAGGTCTCCAACTGTAATAAAGACTTAGAAGCTGCTTTTGCTAAAAACACAAACTCTCAATGGTCCTGTAGATAGATGTCCAGTGGGTAGCTAAAGCAAAGTAAAAAGTTGGTATCTCTGCCTCCATTTTGCATCTATATCCTTTGTTCTACATCAGTCACCTTGGATTCCAGGACTCCGTAAGAACTCCAGGGTACATTAGCCTCCTGAATATCTGGTATTACAGGGTTTAACTTAAAAATGGGAGAAGGATTTGGTATTGGGGAATTGAACCCAGGAGTGCTTTATCAATAAACTACATCTCCAGTCTGTGTGTGTGTGTGTGTGTGTGTGTGTGTGTGTGTATGTTTTGAGACAGGGTCTAGATAAATTGTCGAGGGTCAAGCTGTTACTGAAGCTAGTCTTGAACTTGCAATCCTCCTGCCTCAGGCTCCTGACTCCATTTTGCACTGTAACCAGAGGTGGGGCCCACCACACCTCACAAGTTTAAAAGTCTAAATCTGCTCAATTTTGACTCTAGAATCAGGCAGCACTTTATTCAATAAAATAAATACTGTAGTGGGCTAAGCATAGAAGTTGTTTTTATAGAGAGAAAAGGGCTTTAAAAAAAGAGCCAAACAAACAAACAAACAAAAAAAGAAGCAAGCTGGTCATTTCAAAGCTACTTTTCTTATAAGATAAGGACAGGGAAGTAGCAATAGAAAAATAACTAATTGGTTACCTTTAGTTTATGTAAGAAGGAATTGGACTGTTATGGTTTATATGTGAAGTGTCTCCCAAAAGCTCACACGTGAGACAATGTAAGAGGGTTCAGAGGGAAATGGGTAGTGAGAGTCTTAAACTAATCAGTGATGGTCCCTGATGGGATTAACTGGGTGGTGACTGGAGGCAGGTGGGGTGTAGCTGAAGGAGGTGGGGCATTGTGGGTATGGCAAGTGGAGTCTCTCTCTGCTTCCTAATCATCATGTGAGCAGCTTCCCTCTGCCACACTCTTCTACTATGTTGTTCTGCCTCACTTGAGGCCCTAAGGAATGGAGCCTGCTATCTATGGATGGAGACGTCTGAAGCCATGAGGCTCCAAATAAACTTTTCGTCCCCTATAATTGTTTTGGTCACATTTTTTAGTTACTGCTGTGAAAAAGTCGAAGATATGCACTCTTCACTTTTCCCTGCATAAGACCAACTAAAAGCACTATTAAAAACTTGACATTTCTGCCTCCATTTTGCATCCATCTTCTTTGCTCTGAGTCCCTCACCTTGGATTCTAGGAACAACAGGTCTGATCAATAAACATTTTGTGATAAAGTGAAACTACACCCGAGGCAACCACAACTTTCTTATCACCAACAAGGCCCCAATGGCCAATCCTGAGATAATGATGGATCAGACAGATGATGCCTGACCAAGTCACCTGACATGACAGTTGTACAAACCCTCAAGTTGTACAAACTGACAACCCTTGCTCTCATTCCCCTTTCTATAAAACAATAAAATCATTATCAGTTCCTCAAAGGCCTGGAAACACTGGAACCTTTGTTTTCCCAATATGGACATATTGATTAAAGTTTCGGAGTTTTTTGTTTGTTTGTTTGTTTGTTGGTGGTGCTGGGCATGGAACCCAGGGCCTTGTGCATGAGAGCCAAGCACTCTACCAACTGAGTTATCTCCCCAGCCCATTCCTGCTTTTTATCACTATGTTTTCTGTTTGGCTTTTGGGATAAGTGGTCAGACCTGATTTTTTTCCATCCCCTTCCCCAGAATCAGGCCTCTGGCCTATGAATCCAGGAACAGTTATGTTAGGTCACTTCTTTTGCAAGAAGATTAAAATATTACTATATTGATTGGAACAGGGTTGTTGGGAAATTTGGCTCTTGTAGCTCATTTCTTTGCATTTCCTGGAAAGCTAGATAAACAGCTTAGTTTTGGTTTGGTGATAAGGAACTTCAACATGGGTGACTCCATTTTGATTTTTATTCTGATCTATTAGGGCTCAGTGTAGGCAGTGTGGGAGCCTGGTCTAAAAGGATGACCTCCTATCGTTTTTATTTAACAGTTGTATTTCTTAGGTTTAACAGTAAGTTTTGGATTCAGAAAGCAGAAAAAGTATTGATTTTGCATGTATTGAGTTTGAGGTACTTGGGGGTTTATCTCGGAGTCTGCCAATAAAAGACCTTGGAAAAACAATTGATTGCCAGGGTTCATACATGTAAGGTAACAAGAAAGTGACTAAAAAATCTGGTCATAGTTTCACACAAATTTATACAGTAAAGTAAAAGAAGAAGAAGAAAAAACAATGAAAATATCTCCTATGTCCTTGAGAGATTGGTGGATGTACCTTTGTACTTCTTGAGAGGGGTCTAAATTAATTTCCAGGTAGGTGTTTAGAGCTCCAAGGATCAAATGGCCTATGGCTATGCATTATAAAAATTCAAAGCTGGGGCCCCTCATTGGGACCAATGTCATCTTCAAGGAGAAACACCAAGGGAAGGTAGGGTAGCAGCTGCTTCCCCCTTCACAGAAGCCCAAATGGCATTTTACCCCTACAGAACACACGAGTGGAAATTCTAACTCTGGAGATGAAGTCATGAATTGTCAGCATGTGAAGGGATTCAAATGAAAGCTGCCTGGCTTTTCTTTCGTTATGGACAGAACACAGCTCCCCCCACGTCCGGAAATCCTTTCATTGTGTTTCCTCCCATTCAAGTTTCAAGGTTATGAATTATGGTGGTTCTCTTGGTTGGTTTCTTTAAGTATGAAAATATTTGCTTGCCTTTCTGTTTTGAAATCTCTCAGTCTCTAGAGGAAGGAAGACGGGGACAGGACTGCTCTTGGCCCTCTTTTGAGTGGATCATACTCAGTGGTTTAGTCCTCCATGTGAAGAGTTAAACTCTTCCTGAAGTCTATAATGAAATAAAATTCATCAAGGGAGCTTTTATCCTGAGAAGAAAGAATGCACAACACCCTACAGGGTGTAGAGTTGATGAGACATCTAGGGAGGAACAGGAGAGGGGGTAGGAAGGCAGCAAACACTTGGGGGCAGCCAGGGAAATATGCTGAGAGAAAAAACACTACAGGGTGCCTAGTTTTCTTACCAGCTTTGCCCAGGCCTGAGCCCAGTCTGTCCTGGAGAGGAAATTCTTGCCCTTGTACCTCTGGAGCCGTCTCTGCAGGCAGAGGCAACCCACCTGGACAGAGGCCTTCTTAACCCTCAGCATTCATTTTTGCTGCTGTTGGTGTTTTGCAGTCCTGAGGGTTGAACCCAGGGCCTTGCGCACATGCTGTACCTCTGACTTCAGCACTCTTTGACTCTCTCTGGAGATCCCATAGCAGTGGGAGTCTCCAGTGTTGAAGGGGCTTTCCAAGGAGGTATGTGTGGCAGCAGGTGCAAGTGAACTGAATCAACTCCTTGAGATTTGTGGGAGGACATGCTGGGTGTTTGGAACCAAAAGAGACTAGATAGTTCTCAGAAGCAATTTAGTTCTCTCTGACCTTTTCCTATCCTCCTTTCTCCTTACCCTTGTGTGCCCTGAAGCAGGCCACAGAACTAGAATTCTCCTTCCCAAGAGCAGCTCAAAGAGACCAGAATTATTCCCCCCAAAGCAAGCCATAAAACCTATAGAGGTCACTCTGACCTATCCCTCTCCTGAAAGTAGGGCAGCCATAGTAGGCCTCGTTCCCTGGAGGGGTGTGGGAAGTGTTCCATGGAGAGGCCAAGAAGAACCCAAACAAACAGATCTTGCTAAGTTCCCGACTGGTGATTTCTATTAGATCATATTCTTTTTGCCCAATTACATTTCTATGTGACTGTCCGTTTTTTATCCAACTTAAGCATAAAAATGCACAGCTTACCCTAGGTCTTTGGGTCTTCACTTCTAAAAGCTCCCACATCATTTGAAACCTTGATTAAATATATTAAGCTTTTCTCTTATTAATCAGTCTCTTGCTATAGGGGTGTTATCAGTGGTCCTTGAAATGGGTGAGGAACGATTATACATTTTTGCCCCAGTAATGCCCACATACTAATCCCCAGAACTGGTGTCACCTTAGAACACAAAAGGGACTTTGCAGATGTAATTAAAGATCTTAACTTAGGAAGAGTATCCTGAATGATCAGTGGGAACCCAAATCAACCGTCCTTATGAAAGGGAAGCAGAACTTGGGTATAAACAAAAAAGAATACTTTACCTTACCCATTTGTAGCTTTACAGAATTATGAAACAACTTGTGAGAAAGAGAAAATCGGGTGGTTCATTTTCAGAATGTAGTATTCACCTGTAGTTGGATCCAATTGTAGCCCTTCCCTTTTGCCCGCCCTAATTCTACAATTAGCCAATCATGTAGATCTTAAGGAACTCCTCCAATCTGAGTGAGGGGCAGCGCTGAGTTTGGATGGCAATATCAGAGGGGGTCTGGCGGCCAGGCAAGCTTGCCAACCAGGTTCCATAGCACGTCTTCCTGCCAGAAATAAAGGGTTGCCTTGCCCACCCACATGTTTGATTTCTGGTGGCACCTCCCTATTTCCAATAATTTTGGCACCCACCATCTGAGTTATATTCTCTGAGCCTAAGAATAAGGGCATCTAGGTTGGTTCCACAGTTTATCGATTGTGAATTGTGCCGCTATAAACATTGATGTGTCTGTGTTCCTATAGTATGCTGTTTTGAAGTCCTTTGGGTATAGACCGAGGAGAGGGATAGCTGGGTCAAATGGTGGTTCCATTCCCAGTTTTCCAAGGAATCTCCATACTGCTTTCCATATTGGCTGCACCAATTTGCAGCCCCACAAGCAATGTATGAGTGTACCTTTTCCCCCACATCCTTGCCAACACTTGTTGTTTGTTTAAACTTCATATTTTAGTGAATGCAAAGGAAAGCCATTGAGAGTCCTGAGCATGGCAGTGACATTATCAAGGACCTCTCTTGCTTTCTGTGGAGATGAGAGTCCAGTAGCTAAGAAGGGAAGAAGTCAGACCTTTCTAATTGTCCAGCAGGAAGATGGTAGATCACCCAGAACAGAAGAGAAGAGAAGGGAGAGGTGAGAAGCTAATGGAGCCTAATCTGCTTCAATGGTAGGGATAGGTAGATTTGCTGACGTAGTTCCTATAGTAGTTGGTAAATATATGGTAAATATCCACATTTTGTTCTTTGGATGCAAATGTTGAATGTTTAATGATGTGAAAGACTATTTCCTTGGAATGTTTATGTCTCTCAGTTTAGAGAGAAAAAAATAAGGTACAGTATAGCAATGGAAGTATAATTGGCAAACTTTAGCAGAAGGCAAGGGCTACAGAATTATCCAGACTCCAGGTGGAAGACTACAATAAACTTGGCCATCTGACTTTTCAACTTCCTACTTTGCTCCTAACTCTTGGTTTCTGAAGATCTTTTTCCTTTTTATTATTAACTCTCTTTCTCTCAGTCCTCATAGGACTTTCTTGTCCTAACTCTCCTCACTCACCATCCTGTCAATAATTGCATAAGGATTTTTGTATTCATATCTTTGTGCAACTCTTCTCTTATGCAAAATGGGGCTGGCCTAGGTAAAGATTTTGCCTGTGTCAGGAGAGATATACATAGATGCACTTGTAGGAAGACTTATGGAATGTGACTTTCAAGGCTAGATCATAAAAGATATTTTGGCTCTGACTTATTCTCTTCAGGACTCTTGCTCTGAAGACACCAGCAGAACATGTCTAAACCACACTCCTACAGCCTTATGAAAAAGTCCATGTGGTTAAGGAATTGAAGGTTCCTATCAAAAGCCAACATTAATTCACCAAGCAAATGAGTGAGCCATCTAGGAAGCAGATTCTCCAGCTCCAATCAAGTCTTCGGATGACTACAGCTTCAGTCAATATCTAGACTGTAACTGGTACCACAGGTTTAGGGTGAAGGCCTTGGTTCTGAGGTTCCAACAGACTAGATTTCAAGAGATAACCAGTGGTGAATACAGAAAAGACAAGGGGCCAGTGTCCTCAGCACTGTCTTTGGAATTCCAACATGAGGCTTCAGGTTTAAATACAGGAAGGAAGAAAAGCAGGGTGCAAGAAGCATGCACAGTTAAACATTCTTAGTCAAATTTTAGTCTTGTTGGGAGTGGCAAATGAAATACGGTTCTTTGAACTGCCCAGAGACAGAGACTGACACCTCCCTTGGGAATCTCTTGGTGCAAAGGCACCAAGAAAACTGCCCAGTAGTATGGTGACGCCTTGTTCAAAGGAAATTCCATGGTTGTCATGGCATTTATCAGTTCATGACCTAAAGTTGAAATGCCAGCCACCTGCCTGGGGACGGAGAATTGTGGGCACAAGCTGATGACTGAATTTGGGCTTTGACCTCAGTTCTGTTTTAAAGTAAGTTTCTCACAATGAATCCCTTTGATGAAACCTATATAATAAATGTGCAGAGCCTGCTTGTTGTCCGTCTCTCTCCTACAAGGAGGCAAGTCAAACCACCGGGTCTTGCTTTCTCTATTTTTGTGTTTGTCTTTTTTTTTTTTTTTTCAATCCCCTCTTCAGCCTGGTTCAGGGAAACTGAGTAAAGGTCTTGCCTGTCTCAACATAGTCTGATTGATATTATCTCGGGATTGATCATGTGGGGCCGGCTGTGTTCCTGATAAAAAAGTTGCTATTGCCTGGGGAGTAGTTTCAGACCTATTCCTAAGATTTTTCTCCGTCAGACCTATTGTTCTTGTAATCCAAGGTGATCCGCAGAGCAAAGAAGACAGATAGATGCAAAATGTAGGCAGAGGTGCCAATTTTTATTCTGCTTTTAGTTACCCACTGGACATCTGCATTCCTAAGCAAAGAGTCAGTGCTTTTAACAAAAATAGCTTCTAAGTCCTTGTTACATAATTGTGCAAGAGACCCTGAGCCAGCAGTATTCAGTGAAACCACTCAAATTCCTGATCCACAGAAACCATGTGATATAATAAATGTGTATTGTTGCTGTAAGTTGAAAGTTTTAGAGTAAAGTAATTGGGTAGGTAGCAAATCCATCCATTTATTCCCTCTGACACCTCTGTTTTCTCCAGGGTCAGGGTAGAGGGTAAGATTGAAGAAGACAGGACTAAACCCTTATTAACTTGGTGCTATTATTGTCTCTTTGGAAGAAGCCCAAGTAGTGCCTCTCTCATTAGATGCAGGTTATGAGTTCTTTGAGAAGTCCCTGCATGAACCCTGACATGGCCAATGTCTTGCTGTACTGTATTCTTTTCTTTCTTTCTTTCTTTTTAGTGCTGGTGCTGGGGATTGAACCCAGGGCTTCATGCATGCTGGGCAAGTGATGCACCACAGTTGTACACTTGTAATGCTCTTGCTCCCTGTGCAGCAATTGTCCCTAATGGTGTGACTCATAGTTTCCTATTTCAGAGGTCCTCTCTCCCTGGTAGGCTTACCTATGAGATAGGCTACCTATAAGATTTCCAAGAGCCAGTCATCATCTCTTGCCTACTTAGCTAACAGGAAACATATGTAAACCTTGCAAGGCAAGATGGTGGGTATGCAGAATACCTGCCCTCCTGCCCCAAGTACATTCTGTTCTCCAATGGAGAAACAGTCACCAGCTTCTAGGCTCATGGATACTTTCAGACTCCACAATACACATATGAAGCTGTCCCTAGAATACTTTCACCAAGGTATACTCCAGTGACCGCAACAAAATGCATTCATCAGTTTTTGCCATTCCTTGCTGTTATGATTTAAATATTAGGTGTTCTTCCAAAAGCTCATGTGTGAGACAATGTAATAAGGTTTAAAGGTAAAAATGATTGGGCTAAGAGAGTCTTAATGTAATCAGCACATTAATCCCCTGATAGGTATTAACTGGATGGTAAGCAGGAAGTGTATGGCTAGAGATGGGTCATTAAGGGTGTGCATTTGAAATATTTATTTTGTGGACTGAGCTTCTCTCTCTCTCCACCCACCCTCCTACTTTCTGATTATTATTCGAGCTGCTTTCCTCTGCCACACTCTTATGCCATGATGTTCTGCCTCATCTTGAGCCCTGAGAAATGGAGCCAGCCATCTATGGACTGAGACCTCTGAAACCATGAACCCCAAAATAAATTTATCCTTCTCTAAAATTGTTCTTGTTAGGACTTTTGGTCTACATTAGGGTTCTCTAGAGAAACAGAATCAACAGAAAGTATAATTATAAAAAGGGGATTTATTAGTTTGGCTTACACAACCAGAATATGAATAGTTCACAATAGCTATCTGCAAGTTGGAGAGCTGAGAGAACCAGTAGCTGTGCAGTCTAAGAGGTTGAAGCCTCAGAACAAGAGAGATCAATGGTTCTACGCTAGTCCAAGACCAAAAGCTTTTAGAAACTCCCTGGAGAATTACCGACAGAGTCCACTTTGGAAGAGTGAAAAAGTAAGAGTCCAATTTCCTCAGATGATTGTAGCAATAATGAAGAACTTGTTCAAGAAGAATGGAGCTTCCATCTGCTGCTGCTTCCTTGTTCTAACTTCCTTGTTCTTCCAACTTTTATTCCATCCAAGTCATCATCCTATTGGATGGTGCTGCCCCTGCTTAGAGAGAGTCTCCATTTTAGTTGGCTATCTCATATGCCAATCATCCCTAGACACACCCTCATTGACATACCCAGAAGCCTCTTAATCATTGGCATCTCTTAATCCAATCAAGTTGAACATTCAAATTGACCATTACATGGTCACAGCAGCAAAAAAAGAACTGACTGAAACAGATGTATAGGCATCTCTAATGTTTCCAACCAATCTTTTTTGTTTGATTGATTTATATGGTGCTGGCTATTGAACTCAGGACCTTGTATATGCCAGATGAGTGCTATACCATTGAGCTACATCCAAACCCTCCAAATAATTTCATTGAAGACTTCTTTGGGCTTGATGTGCGGAAAGAAAGGGTGGTTACTTCTACAATAATTGTAACTCTATAATAATAGTCTAAACTTGTTACTCATTGGTTATATGTGAATTCAAGTTTAAAAGGAGACAAGGAAAATTTACATTGAATTTGGCATATTTCAAGCAGTGTATGAATGTCACTTAGTGTTTTATAGGAGGACCCAAACTGCATACTGGGTAGTTGTTAGACCAAGTACTAAATCAGCTTGAAAATATGCTTAAATATATAATATATATATATATATATATATATATATAAATTCTTTTGTAATAATGGAAACTTTATATGACAACTAGGTTATTTTTATTTCTGGTTGGATTTTTTTGATTTGTTTGTTACTTTTGTCTATTTGTTTTCCTTTCCAAGTTTGGAAAGGTTGTTTTGAAAGAATGGAAAATGCTTAAAATTTTACATCAGACAAATCTGGTTTTAAATTCTATTTTCCTACTTATTTATAGAATTAGCCTAAGTTATTGAGTCTCTGATTTGTCATGTGGAGATCATCATGTTTGTTTTGTAAGATTTTTGTGAGGATATGGATGAACTGAGTGAGCACAGGGTCTTGTGTGTGTGTGTGTGTGTGTGTGTGTGTGTGTGTGTGTGCGTGCACGTGTGTGTGTTGCTACTGCTGCTGCTAATGGAGTTTAGAATCTGGAACTTGCTAAGAACATTCTCTACCCCTGAGCTACATCCCCAGCCCCAGAATAATCTATGGGAAAGAAGCATTTAACAAAGTTCAGTTAAATACTGTTAGGCATGTAAATGTATATGAATATAAATAAAATTGTTACATAGTTGAGATATAATATTGCTTAAATTTTAAGTTCTGGTTTTTTTTGCGGGGGGGTGGCTGAGGATTGAAAGCAGGGGTGCTTAACCATTGATCCAGATCCCCAGCCCCTTTTAATTTTTGTTTTGAGATATTGTCTCATTAGTTTCTTAGAGCCTTGCTAAGTTGCTGAGGCTGGCTTTGAACTTGTGATCCTCCTGCCTTGGTCTTCCAAATCATTGGGATTACAGGTGTATGCCACAAGTGACCAGCTCTAGATTCTTTTTATTTAATGTATGCAAAAATATTTTACTTCTGTTCCACATTAATTATACTTTTTTATTTCAATGACCATAAAGTACTCCAACATATTTGTATTTTATCATTTAATAGCATGTTTTATATTCCCTAAAAATTTAGAATGTTTATAGTTCAAAGTATACTTTTACATGCATTTTCATAGGTAGTTTTTAAACCAAGCACTAAAACAGCTTGAAAATATGCTTAAATATATTTTAAAATTTTTTTTTGTCTTATTTTAAATTACTTCACTGAGATAAAACTTTGGTTGTGGAATTACCAAAGCGAATCAGAGTGTGGCTTTTGATATGTAATCCTTAGGGGAATTTAGGACACTGTTGAAATTATTTGTTGTTCTGAGGAGACACCTTTGCTGTCCAGGTGTTCTCTGTTCAGCTGCACATTTAACAGGATTAGCTGCCAAGGACAGAAAGCACCACTGTGTTCCAGTGTGTTCAGCATGTGTTTGGGAACAGGCTGGCCATTCAGTATGATTGGAACCATCACCTGAGGGTCAGGCTCCTTCAGGGGAGGAAGTAAGCAGATGTAAGCACAGCCCCTCTAGGTGCCTCAGAACAGACAGAGTGAAGTGACAGAAGGGATAGGGGAAGAAAGAGGGTTGGAGAGGTAATCCAGAAACAGGCCACACAGCTTCTAGGCTTGGTTTTGTGCTTAATGGTTGGAAAACTTACTCTAGTTGATGTTGAGTGGGCTGTGGCAAGAGAACAAGTAAGCAGAACAGTAATCAGGTGAGAAACGGTATGGCATGAACCAGACTAGTAGCAACAGGTTGCTAAAAAGTAATCTGATTGTATGTTGGGGAGGAAAACCAAGCAGGATTTGCTAACAGGTTAGATGTGAGTTTGAAAAAAAAAGTGGGAAGATAAAAATAGCTTAAGCCTTTGGCTTGAGTAACTGGGGGAATAACGTTTTGAAATTGAAAAGATGTAGAAGGTTGAAGTAGCTCAGGATTAGGGGTTTTGCTTGCTTTATTTTGCTTTGTTTTGTGTAGGAGATCAGGAGTTGAGTTTCGGGCCTGTTGAATTGAGATGTCTATTACAGTCACGTGAGAGATGAAATAGGTAGCTGGACACCTGAGTCTGGTGTTCCACAGACAAATTTAGGCAACAGTTGTAAATTGGCAAGTGTCAGCTTATTGATGACATATTAAGTCAATGATCTCAGCAAGGGAGTTAATAAAGGATATAAATTACAGAGAATAAAAGAGAAGCAAAGATTGATTCTGAAGGAACTATGATCTACCTACCATTCCCACCCTCTCCCCCACTGAGAGTAGCGGATCCTTGGCAGTCATTTGGTTCACCATGACAGAAAACTGAAAATTAAACTAAAAAAGAAATTTATTGTCCCCAGAAGTTTATTTATTTTTTTCATATTTTTCGTTGGTGCATTGTAGTTATACATAATGGAGAGATTTATTGCTACGTATTTGAGGTGCAGGGCAAGATTGCCCAGGAGCTCTGGTAAATGCCCTACCTGAGGAAGTTCTGTGCAAAGGTACAGAACAATAACAGTCTTGACCTTGAGGCTGGTTTCACAGTTTGACTATTGAAAATTGTGCTGCTGTAAATTCAAAGTTTATAAAGTGAACATTTTATATACAAAATATAACATTAAAATTTGGGCAATATCATTCCCCAATATTTCCCCTTTCCCCTTCCTTCCTACTGATTTGCTGTGATCTGCATGGTTAAACCCTAGAAACCAGCAAGGGGTGGTGGAAGGTTAATAAAGACACACAAACACTTATAGAGAGAAAGTTGGATCAGGAGGGACACACCAACCTCTGATGGAGGAGTGGTGACTAAGAGATAACTCAGCACATTTATTATATAGGGTATCACAATCAGGAAGTTAATGCACATTGTTATTTGTGCACTAAAATCTTTCAGAGCTAGAAACATTTTTGCAGCTATTCTACTGTTGCAGTGCAAGGAACATCCTGTTATTATCCTGCTATACCCGGGAAGTTTGCAGCACTTGCAAGATACTGTGGTTATCTTGTAATGTTCAGAACTCTCTACCCCAGCAGCTAGTGTCTGGGCTCAAGGTCAAGACTGTTGTTGTTCTGTACTTTTGCACAGAACTTCCTCAGGTAGGGCATTTACCATAGCTCCTGGGCAATCATGTTCTGCACCTTTGCACAGAAAGTTCCCAGAGCAAAACACAGCTACAACTCTGAGGCACAAAGTCACCACTCTTCACACTGATCTCCCTTTGATTTTCATAAGACCTGCCCCCTTCCCTCCAACTTTTATTCCCTTTTTTCCTCTCTAGTTTCCACATATAAGAGAAAACATACAACCCTTGATTTTCTGAGTCTGGCTTATTTTGCTTAATATAATGTTCTCAAGTTCCATCCATTTTCCTTCAAATGACATAATTTCATTTTTCTTTATGGCTGAATAAAACTCTATTGTGTATATATACCACATTTTCTTTAACCATTCATTTGGTGATAGGCACCTAGACTAGTTCCACAGTTTGATTATTGGGAATTATGCTGTTTAAATTTAAAGTTTAAAAAGTGAATATTTTATATACATCCTATACACTGGGGAGTGACATAAAAGAAACCCCAAAAAAATCTATAGAAAGGAGAAGGAATGAATCCGAATGTAAATCAAATCTCTTATCTGTATCTTGTGTGATATTTCGACTTTTCTAGCTAGCTTGAAATCCTAAATTGCACTCCTAATAAAAGTAATTTATCTGACTCCCAAGGTCATCTCTAGTAATCCCTGAGGTGACCCTAGATCCTAAGTTGCATTTAATCTGCTAGGTCTGTTACAGAGGTGGAGAGCCAACCATGGAGTCCTAATGTTTCTTGGTCCTTGGGTATAAATGCTTGAGATGACATCAGGCAGAAACAGAAGTACCCAGGAGGCAGAGCTAGACTGCATTCAGGCAGGGCTATTGCAAGATGAGGAAAAAGCAAGAGAAAAGGAAATATAGGCCAGAAAATCAGGGTGGGAGGAAAATTGGCTAGAGACCAGAATACACTGAAATGATTAAGCTTTTTGCTTTTGTTAGTATAGGGGTGGGAACTTTTAGTGGCACGAAATCTGACCACACCTTTGGTTCCAATGCTTTGTGTAGCTGCTTCCTGTTGGGGGAAGTCATACCCCTGCCCTGTGTTAAAATGGAGGGCGTGCACCTGCATACTTGGATCTCTTTGCCCCTCCTGGCCTAGAACCATCAGCAGGTCATATAATGATCAACTGACCCTCAGAGCAGCTTGTGGGCACATGTTTGACCTTGGGAACAAGATGTGCACCCATAAATTTACAGAAGAGAGTGCTGGTCTCTTTCTGGAATGTGGAACAAAACTGGGATAGCTGAGTCTGTTCCATTAGGGGCCCTTTTAAGAGTCACTCTTCCCTTTTGCCCCCCTTCTCCCATTCCTGTCATTCTCTTGATGACTGCCTAAGCTACCAGGTCTACTGAACAAGATAGAGGATCTCAATTTACTCACACTCCTGAATCACAGGTAGTCAGAATCACATTTCCAGTGGGCACTACCTACCGTTAAATGACATAAATGAGAGGTTTTTTTTAATGCTACCATATTCACTGGTAGAAGGGGATTCATCAGCAGTTGTAGATTTGGCACACGGACCCATCCACAGGGCACAATCTATCACTAACCCTTTTGCTGAGTGGCAGTTCTCATGGTTGCAAAACATGAAAAAAAAATTCTAGCAATAGACTCATGCTGCTTCTTTTGCCACTGCATACACAGTGCCTAGTGCCCAGTATATAGCAGGTGTTCAGTAAATAGTTATTCAATGAATAAACCAAGCAAGACTAAAGGGAGCTATATAAGTAGCTGAAGCCTCATCACTGAAGAGGAAGCTCAGGGTCTACACTATTACCTGATCCATGATATTTATATAAATCCTGCTGGCTACACCTCTGTTGTTGACTTTAAATTCCTATAATATGTTTCTAGTTTTGCCTTCTAACCAGTATTCCCTAAAGTTTTCAGTGCTTTGGCACTGACACCTTAATGTCCAGTCTGACGCCTGGACTTAGTGCCAATTTTCTTCTATGTCCTCCAGTCCTCTCAGACTAGACTGGGTAACAAAATTAAAGTAGGCCCCAAATGGGCCCTGGTCTTGCTTATCTCATCAACTCATTATAAGCTCTTCCTTTGCCTGAAATACCTGCCTCTCGACTTAGTCTTCTAAGGTGACGCTTGACAATTCTTTTATTTCATTTATTTCCTACAGGAAGCCTTTCTTAATCTCCTGGGTAGCATTGGATGCTTTTATGTACCCTAGGACCTTGCTCATAATGCCATTTATCTACCCTTATATTTCTTCTTATAACCCTATGAGTTCCTGAGAGGTTTGAATTATAGTCTATTTGTCTGTGTGCCCCAGAGCCGCACCCTGTACCTGGAACTGAGAGAATACGAAAGAAATAACTATTTAAATAAATGCATCCTAATTCCTGATGCAGATCAGGAATTAAATGTAAATGTAATGTAAAGTAGCATCTAGAAAACTGTCAATCAATTCAAACCCTGAAACTATGAAAGCAAAAGAAATTTATTTGGGGGTTTTAGGAATTGCAATTTGAGAAACACAGATTCAGATACTACAGAAAGAGTCTTTTAGAGAAGACAAGGAAAACGGGAGCTTACTTAAGCAAGGAGTGCCGATTTATTGCAAAGCAGCAAAAATTGTTTTGTAGGAAATGTGTCCAAGTTGAGAAAGAACAGAGGCTACATGACAGGGTTTATGTGGCCAGCTAAAGATAAGGAAAGAATGCATGTATATATCATAAAACAAGAATCTGATAGCCTCTAATTCTGATATACATCAGAAATCTGTGGAAATAATGTAATTTTCCCGTTCTAGATACCTGAAGTCGAGAAGAGAAGATGACCATAAGTTTACATCTCAAGGCAGCCACTCAAGATGGGCCCAAGTCCTGCTTCCTTAATGGTCCGCCAGCTCCATTTTGAAAAGGTCTATTGATGTTGTTTTCATCATGATTTTCCTTTTATTTACACAAAACTGGAATCTGTTTAAACCAAAAATGAGTTGAAATCACAACAGCCAATCTAAACTAGTTATGAGAAGTAGGAGTACCATTCTGTTCTATGCTTAGTCTACACATGTTGAAATACTGACTGAGGTGTTCACAGTATTAGAAACATTGAGCAGTCACTGGATAACTGAGAAGCCCAAGTAGGTAAACTTATTATTGATGGTTGCTATTAATTAGTGTCCACCAAAGGCCCATGTGTGAAAGGCGTGGTCCCTAGTTAGTGGTGCTATCGGGAGGTGATAGAACCTTAAGAGGTGAGGCTTATTAGAAAGAAGGCATCATTGTGGGTGTGACCTTGGAAGGGAGACTGGGAAACCAGCACCTTCCTATCTCTCTTGTTTCCCAGTGGCTGTGAGGTGAGCAGCTTTATTTTTCATGCACTTCTGCCACGATATGCTGCCTCCATAGGCCCCAAAGCAACTGGTAATCGACTATGAACTGAAACCTCCCAAAGTGTGAGCCAAAATAAACCTTTCCTCTTTTCAAGTTGATTATCTGAGGTATTTTGTTACAATAACAAGAAGCTGACTAATATAATGGTCTTTCCTTCTTTCCTCTATTTGCTCAGGAGAAGCATCTGGAATGATGATGCCTAGCTTCCCAGGGGTCTCATGTGAATCAGCCTCAAAATTTCTAGCTTCAGAAGTCACCATTTTTAAAAAAAAAGAATTTTATCTGAAAAGGCAGAAAACTTTTTTTCCTTTTCAAAAAAAAAATGTGATGTATAACCTGCTGCCAGAAAAGAACACAAAAGGGCTAGAGATTTTTTTAAATATTTTTTTTAGTTGTAGTTAGACACAATATCTTTATTTTATTTATTTATTTTTATGTGGTGCTGAGAATCAAACCCAGCACCTCACATGTCCTAAGCTGAGCCCCAACCCCAACCCCAGAGCTACAGATTTAGTTCAGTCATAGAGCACTTGCCTAGTATACAAAGGCCTTGGGTTGAATCCCTAGCACCACCAAAGGGAAAAGGAAAAGAAAAAACACATAATATACATTTATAAAGTATAAAGCATAGTTAGAAAGCAAAGTCCCAAGGATACACAATGCAAGCCAATAAAGAACCTTGCTAGAACCCCCAGCCCTTCTAAGGATGCTTTCCTGTTCACACAACCCCCTCAGAGGTGACCTCTTGCTCAGAGGTGATCCCTATCATAACATGTGATATTGCTTCTTACTTTTATCAATAATTTTACCATTATATACCTATATTTGTCTCCTCTGATGGTTGTAACAAATTACCACAAACATTGTGGCTTAAACAAAACATATTTAATATTTTATAGTTCTATAAATTTAAAAATCCAACACAGATCTTTCTGGGTAAAATATATATATATATATTGGCAGGGCTGCACTCTTTCTTGGGGACCTTAAGGGAAAATACATTTCTGTGCCTTTTCTAGTTTCCAGAGTTGAATTCCTTGGCTATTGCTCACTTCCACTATGTTTAAAATCAGCAAAGTAGTATGTCTCCATTCCAGTTCCATTGCTACATCTCCTTTTCTGACTCTTGTGATTTCATTGAGCTCATCTGATAACCCAGGGGAATCTCCTGATGTAATATCTGCTAAGTGATTTTTCCATGTAAGTAACATATCCACCTATCTGAATTACGGCAGAGACATGTTGGGGTAGGGGACATGATCGTGCATACTATAGTGCCTATCTCAAAATGTATGGTTTAGTGTTCCTTACTTCAAACTTTACATATAAAAGAAATCTGCTTATATTATTTATGTCTTGGTTCTTTTACCTGACATTATGTTTGTAAGATTCATCTACTTTCTCTGAGATTATACTTCATTTTTATTGTATGAATAGATAATGAATATATATTTGGGTTGTTCTAAGTTTGAGGCTATTATGAATTATACTGTTATGAACATTGTGTTTCAAGTAAATACATGGACATGTTTATTTAGGGTAGGTATTCAAGAGTGAAACTTCTAAATCAAAAGACAATGTGTCTTTACCAGGTAATGCAAAATGATTTTTCAAATTTACACTCCCATAATTGTGCATGGAAATTCCCATCACTCCACATTCTCTTTTTTTTCTTTTTTTGAGAGAGAGAGAGAATTTTAATATTTATTTTATTTTTTAGTTTTTTGGCAGACACAACATCTTTGTTTGTATGTGGTGCTGAGGATTGAACCCGGGCCGCACGCATGCCATGCTACCGCTTAAGCCACATCCCCAGCCCCACTCCACATTCTCATTAACATGTAATCATCATATTTTTAATTTCTGTCAATCTAATGAGTACACAGTGATATTTTCTTCTTAGTTCAATTTGTATTTTCCAACTGAGTGCAGGGACGTGTGCCGTAATCCCAGCTGTTCTGAAGGCTAAGGCAGAAGGATCACAAGTTTCAGGCCAACCTCCACAACTTAGGTGTGAGACCCTATTCAAAACAAAAAATAAGAATGGTTAGGTATGTAGCTCAATGGTAGAATGCTCTGGATTCAATCCTCAATTAATAATCAGACAGAAAATCATTTCATGTTTATTGATCATAGGCATTTCTTCTTTGTGAAAGTACTAATCAAATACCTAGACCAGGGTTGGGGGTGTAGCTCAGTGGTAGAGCACTTGATAACATGGGCAAAGTACCACAAATAAACAAACAAAACAAATAGTCCATATTCTAGTTCACTTATCAATTTATAGGATGCCATTTGCATTAGCTTTTTTGCTGCTATGACTAAAAGATCCAACCAGCATAATTGTAAAAGAAGAAACGTTTATTTGGAGGCTCACGGTTTCAGAGGTCTTAGTCCATAGAAGGCTGGCTCCTCAGGACTCAAGGTGAGGCAGGACATCATGGTGGAAGAGTATGGTAGAGAAGAGAAGCTCACATGATAATTGGAAGCAGAGAGAGTGAGATTCTACTTCTCAGAAACAAATATATACCCCAAAGCCACACCTCCAATGCCCACCTCCTCCAGCCACACCTTACCTGCCTTCACTAAATCCCATCAGGTGATTAATTTGCTGATTGGGTTAAGGTTCTCCTAACCCAATCATTTCTTCTCTGAACCTTCTTGCATTTTCTCACATGTGCGATTTTTGGGGATATATCACATACAAACCAAAACACCATTATATCACCTAGATATAATTTCTTCATAAGTTATGCCTTTAAATATTTTCTTTAATTCTATGATTTTTTTATCCTCAAATATTTTATAAGCAGTAGCTTTTTGTATGTATATCGCATAGCTTAATTTTTAAATTTAATCATTTATGGTCACTGATTCCTGCTTAAGAAATTTTTCCTGGTGCTAAGGTCATAAAGCTTTACTTTTATATTGCTTTGTAAAAGATTTCCAGATTTTTTTTTGTTGTTATATTTGGATCAATAATCTATCTACAATTAAATTTTGGTATGGTGCCATGTAGGGGTTCGATTTCATTTTATTTTTTATGAACATCCAATTGATCCAGTACTATTTATTCTCTCTCTCTCTCTCTCTCTCTGTTGTTATGCTTGAATTCGGGACCCCCAAAAGACCACCAGAGACCCAGATCAATGTAAGCAGCAAAGAGGTGTTTATTGCGAGATAGCTCAGTCCTCCACACACACACAGCAACTGGTGACGCTGAGCGGCCCCGAGCCCAGGTTTTGTAGCAGTTTTAGACATTCTTTCAAGAAGGCAGAAACCCCCACATACATCATAGCATCTCTTAGCAAATCATCACACACCGCGGGAAAATCAAACAACTCTAAAACATGATTAGCGTATTAAGTGGCTGGAAAGAACCTGGAAAGAATTATTGGTTAGTTCAAGGGGTTGACACACTTAAAATTGATTGGTTTAAACCTTGAGGATGTCACAAGGGGGGTATGTGCCAAGGTGCATGGCTTCTAGTTTAGATATTGGTCACCACACATAGATGGGGGGCCATCTGGAATTTCAGATATTTCCATATCTTGGCCTATCTTAGGTGATCACCATCTGTGGCTTTTTCTGGAACTGTTTCCACAGAGCTTTTCTGTGGTATTTTCCTGACTTTAGGACTGCAGTAGGTCAGAGGTCAAGTTTCAGAGCAAAATGAGGTCCCAAGTAGAATGAGATTGCTTAGGTCTTTCTGTGTGTGTGTGTGTGCATGCACACACATTGGGTACTGAAGATTGAACCCAGGGTCTCATGAAAGAGCTGTACCACTGTTATGCTCGAATTCGGGACCCCCAAAAGACCACCAGAGACCCAAGATCGATGTAAGCAGCAAAGAGGTGTTTATTGCGAGCTAGCTCGGTCCTCCGCACGCACACACAGCAACTGGTGACGCTGAGAGGCCTCGAGCCCAGGGTTTGCAGCAGTTTTATACATTCTTTGGAGAAGGCAGGGACCCCCACATACATCATAGCATCTCTTAGCAAATCATCACACACCACGGGAAAATCAAATAACAACTCTAAAACATGGTTAGCACATTCACTGGTGGGAACAAGTTGGGTAGGGGTGATTGGTTACTACAAGAGGGGGATTCGTTTGAACTGATTGGTTTAAGCCAAGAGGGGTGTACCAGCTGAACTACATGGTTTCCCAACACGTTATCAACCACCATAAACTACTGGGAGGGTCATCTGGCATCCCAGGTATTTCCCTGTCTCATGCTGATTGGTGGCTGCTAGGGGGCTGCTATGGATCCCCACCTAGCCTGAGTCAGGGACACCTGGCACAGCAGATCTCTCCTGTTATTTGTAGATAAACAACTTAGCAGGGTGGGAATGTGCCTAGGTGTGCTCTGTGGGTTTTTCCAAGGACAAAGGTGATGTCCCTTCCTTGGACAGGCTTTGCTCTGAGGTAGAGGCTGGTTTTTCATTTTCACCACTGTGCCACATCCCTGGCCCAAGTACTATTTATTCAACAGACAAAATCTTCAGGGCTAACACTGTACTAAACCAAGTGCCCATAAATGCAGAAGTCTGTTTCTGGGATTTCTATTCCACTTCTCTGCTCAAATTCTTTCCCACTCTAACAAAGTCATACACAGAACATTCAGTTTTATAATAAGCAGTGATATTTAAAGACAGCATGAAACTTACCTCTCATACTGTTTCCGTTGTTTACTGGTGACGAGTCCTTGCTTTCCCCAATGTTGAAGTATAACACCAGAGAAGCACGCTGAGGCAAGGTCAGAGTGGAACGTAGAAGTTTATTAAAGGACAGCAGAAAAGACTTCTTCCGGAGGAAGACGGGGACCCAAGAGGTGGAATCCATGGAAGGGTGAATGTATTCCCCTTTTTATAGCTAAGGTCTCCATTTGGTCCCCCCCCACACACATTCCTGTCCTTTGCTCTGTTATCTTTCAGTGATGGAATGTAGGTGGGAAGGCCCGAAGGGTGGGGCACAGGTGGACCAAAGGAGTAATCTGGGCAGGAAGGACTTTTGGATTAGCATCTCCCTGTTCCCTGGCAGCTGTTTCATTAACATTTCTTTGGGATGGGCTCTGGGCCTAGGGGACATTAACATTCCAAGAGTTGTTCTGCTTTTCCTGGACTTCATTCTCAACATAGCCTCCTTTTGGGATTTTACTCAACATTAGAACCAATTTACCTAACTACACTGACTGCCTATCTTTAAATCTGGCTTCAATACTTCAAAACAGCTTTAGCTCTTCTTAGCACTTACACTTTCAATACATTTTAGAATAAGATTGTCAATATAGACACCAATTCATTGAATCTATAGATCAATGTGGGGGAAATGAAGGTTTTTATATTATCGTTACCGCTCTTTTACCGGTGACAAGTCCTTGCTTCCCCGAATGCTGAAGTATAACTTCAGAGAAGCACGTGGAGGCAAGTGGAGAGTGGAAAGTGGAAGACTTTATTAAAGGACAGCAGAAAAGACTTCTGGGGGTGGGGGGAAGATGGGGGATGAAGGGGACCCGAAAGGCAGAATCCATGGAAGGGGGAGGTCTTCCTTCTTTTATAGCTGAGGTCTTCTTTTAGTTTTCCCATTCAAGTATTTTGTTTCCCTTTATCTTGCAGTGATAGAATGCAGGTGGGAAGGCCAAAAGGTGGGAGGTAGGTGGGCTGGAAGGGCCTGGGGCAGTTTTTGATTAGCACCTCCCTGTTTGCTGGGAGCTGCTTCATTAACATTTCCTTAGAATGGGTTCTGAGCCTTGGGGACATTAACATTTCAATTTCCCCAAGTGCTGCTCTGGTTTCCTGGACTCCATTCTCTACAATGGCTTCCATTTTCTTTATCTTACTCAGACCATATTTACCTAACTACACTAACTACTTATCTTTAAGTCTAGCTTCATAATTAGGTAATTTAAATCAAGAGTATGATGATGCAACTCTTCATTCAAATATTTCTTTAATGTCTCTCAATAAAGTTTTACAATCATTTCCATAAAGTTTTTATACATATTTTGTTAAATCTATTTCTAGGCTAGTGATCATTTTTGATATTTTCATATTCAAGTATATCCTTCTTCAATTTCACTTTCTGTTTATTAATATTAAATGAAATAAAACTAATTTTTGTTTATTATTTTGTATTCAGGAAAACTGATAAGCCCTCTTATTAATTCTACTATTTTGTTTCATATGGTTAATCATATATCTCCAAATAAAAATAGTGCCCTATCTCCTATCTTTATGCCTTTTACTTCTTCCTGATTTTGATAGGTATAACTCTTAGCATTTAATCAAAGTGTAAATAGTGTGCTGCTTTGTTTTGTCCTGATTTCAAAAGGAAAGATTTCAATTACTAAGTATCATGGTGGTAATATTTTTTACAGGTGCATTTCTTTCTTAGAATAAGGGCAAACTGGTTTGATAAATGTTTTTACACTGAAAGTTTCTTAAGTTTTATCAGAATTATTCTTATTGTTTGAGAATATCACAATTTTCTCTTTTGATTTATCACTATGGCAAATTGCAACTAATTTTCTAATAGCAAAAGAATACTACATTTGTAAAGGTAAAATTTCTAAGCTGATTCTAAGCCGCAGAGCCAGAGTTAAAGTGTAAAGGACCGGACATTGTGAAGTTTCTAACTGCAGGGCTTGGGTTAAAGAGTAAAAGATTATTGTTACAATTCCTCTGCTACCCCCGGAACCTGTAATCCCTGTAGCTGTTAGGACAATACCTAAGCTGCCCAGTAAATATTCTCACTGACTCCTCTGGTTGTCTAATAACTTGGGGTTCTGTGAAGCTGGCACGTAGGCACCTAGGGACCCAGAACCAATCAGTTTAAATGTTCACCCCGCTTAAAAGTAACCAATCACCCCCGTCCAATCTGTTCCCGCCAGTAAATGTGCTAATCAGGTCTCAGAGTTGTTGTTCAATTTTCCCATGCCCAGTGATAATTTGTTCTGATGTATGCAAAGTCCCCCGCCCTCTCCAAAAAAAGTGTACTTAAGCTCTGCCTGACCTCTGCTCGGGGCTCTGGGCTGCTCTATCTTCCTGAGTGAGCCTGGAGCCTCAGCATGCTGAATCAATAAAACCCCTTTTGCCAATTGCATGGAGCCGGTCTCTTGTGGTCTCTCCCTCCGATGTTTCGCTGGACCCTTACACATTCTTGGTTTTATACTCAATGTGCAGTTTACAAATTGTTGAATTTGATGTACTATATTTTGTGAAGAATGCTTGTGTGTATGTTCAAACCAATATTTGTGGTTCTGGTTATGGAAGAAGATGATGTAGACTCATGTTTTCTTTTATTCCTCTTTAAATACAACTTAAATATCTGGAAATTATTCAACAGTATACAACAATTTATTCAACAATATACAGAACTTGTAAAGTTGGGACCAGGGTAGAACTGGCTAGGGAGCTCAGGATTTGAGGCATGACAATAGCCTAAATTCAGGGTTGAGGTTTATGTTGTTGTTTTGTTTTGTTTCAATATACCATATACCCCACACTAGGTTCTAAAGAGACCTGCATCCCACCACTAACTGGTACTGGGCTAAAATAGTCCCACTTAAAGCATGCTCTGCCTGGCCAAAGGACCAGGAAAAGGGAAATCCAGCCTTCCTAAGGAGATCCCTGATCACTGCTCTGCCACCAGGCAGCCACAGGTAATCCAATCAGTCTGCTCCACTAGCAGCAAAGACCCACATATACCAGCCCCAGCTCTATAGTCAGGCACCAGCAGGTGGTCATCTGTCTACTGGTGGAATCTGTCTGCAGCAGTGGCTCAGTGGCTGTCACAACCATTCTCTAAAACCAGAGCACCACAGCGCTCAGTTAACTTGCAGCAGCAGAAATTCCACAGTTTAGGCCATTCTCACCCCGAATCTGATGGGGCACAGGTGGGCAGAAAATAAGCCCAGAGCAGCAGCACTGAAGCCAAGGCACTCTGAGTCTATACCTGCTCCATTCCTGTGAGACCAGGAAAATCATCCACCCACCCCCAAGGGCAGCATCAGCAGAGCCATGAATCCGCATGCCCTCCTTTTAGTGGCATAAAGAGACTTAGGTCCAGTGGCTTCTATTCCTCCTCTTTATTATTCTCTTCCCCAATGGTGACAGAGAGTTACCCACATCAGACCATCCAGGAAAGAAATGCTCCCAACTCACAATCACTACCAGCAGGGATTGAGTGTAAGTACCAACACTGCCAGAAGAATGAAGATCAGAATAGTATTGTGAGGGCTCTGCAAACTGACACTGGAAATCAAACCCATAAAAGCAGGCCAGAACCTCCTGGCTGAAAGGATAAGGTTTGTCCTGAAAAGTTTTTAAGTTGCATTCGGAACCTGAAATTCATGTGGCAGTAAAACAATTCCCGGAACTGCCCATTAGATGTGTGTCGAAATCTCCCGTGACCACCTAGTTGCTCAACGAGAACAACCACCTTTCCTCAGAAGCCGTGCAGTCCCGCATGTATACACCTCAGGGCTTAAACCAATCAGTTTGAATGTATACCCCTTCTTAGTACTGACCAATCACCCCCACCCGACCTGTTCCCGCCAGTGAATGTGCTAATCATGTTTTAGAGTTGTTATTTGATTTTCCTGCGGTATGTGAAGATTTGCTAAGGGATGCTATGATGTATGTAAAGTCCCTGCCCTCTCCAAAGAATGTATATAAACTCTGCTTAAATTGCTCTCGGGGCTCTTTGTTCTTTGCTCTTTAACTCTTCGAGGTAGGCTTGGAGCCCCAGCATGCTGGACCCCCAATAAAACCCTTTGCTGTTGCATGAGACAGTCTCTTGGTGGTCTTTTCCTCTGATGTTCGCCCGACCTTTACATCGGCAAAACCTAAACAGGGCAACTACATACTTAAAGAGAGTCCCATTACACACCAACTAAATTGTCCAAGATACAAGCAAAAAATTCTCAGACCAAATCAGAAAGAAAATAATAATAATAATTTAAATTTGAAAGAGAAATTAAATGAGACTTGTCTACTATTGAGCACATTCAACTAGATAAATCATGTTGATGTTATCAGACTTTAAAGCAACAATCATAAACATATTTCGATAATCAATTTTAAGGGGCTGGGATTATGGCTCAGAGTGCTTGCCTAGCATGTGTGAGGCATTGGGTTCAATCCTCAGCAACACAAAAATAAATAAAATAAAGGTATTGTGTCCATCTACAACTAAAACATTTTTAAAAATCAATTATAAATATTCATAAAATAAATGAAAAATACAAAATCTTAGCATCTAGGTATGGTGATACATGCCTATAATCCTAGGAGGATCACAAATTCAAGGCCAGTCTCAGCATTTCATAAGATTCTGTCAAAAAAGAGGGAAAAAAATTGTGAAGACCAGTTCTTTAAAGAAGGAGGAGGAGGAAGAGGAAGAGGAGGAGGAGGAGGAGCAGGAGGAAGAGGAGGAAATTATAAAATTGAAAATACAATGATTGAAATAGAAAACTTACTACATGGATTTGACAGTTTGGATTACAGAGAATAGAATCAATGAATTTGAAAACATACCAATAGAATTTACTCAATCTGAACAACAAAGAGAAATTATTAGTGTGTGGGGGGGAAGAGTCTCAGGGACTTACAGAACAATAAAAAAAAATCTAACATTTGTATAATTATTATCCAAGAAGGAAAAAATGAAAATGGGGATGAAAAAGAGCTAAGAGAGGCTGCAGACTCTGGAGGTCTCCTCTCTGGGCACGTGCTCACCTTGGATGCTTCTTCAACACCACCTCCATGGTCTCTGCCACTGAACCAGAGATCTTCTGTCAATCAACTGCCACCTGCACCACTACCACCATCACTGCTGCCTCTGATTCTGCTGCTGCCATCCCAAGGTCACCTGGAGGTCTTCTTTCTGGATGCTGCTGCCCTTGTAGCTGCCACAGAAGACACTACTACCTTGGGGGCAACTGAAGCTGATGCTGCTGCTGAACCCTGGAGATGGTCTGTTGATACTGCCCCCATGGCTACATTGCAGCTGCCCCTGTAGCCACACTACTGACCCACTGCCTGCTACCTACAACCACTGCCACTCCTGCTACTATCACAGCCTAGAGGGCTGCTGCAGGGGAGACTCCAGGTTTGGTTGCACAAATCTGCACCCATTTTGGGACACCAGCCAGGGCCTGGGGCCTGGGTGCCAGAAGGTTTACCACCACAAAAGCCTCTGTCTGGGGACTCCATCTAGAACCTGTAGGTCCAGTGTGGGAGTGCCTGTGGGTTTGGAGGAGCCTGGGGTCTTCCTGCTGAGAGTGCTGGTGGCCCTTGTCTTGCTGCTGCATCTCAGGGTTTCTCCTTTGCATGAGTGTATCCCCTGGTGGTCTCTCTCTCTCTCTTTTTTTCTGTTTGGGTTTTTTGCTCATTTTTTTTAATTTAAAAGGTTTTAATATAGAAAATAAAATTATACATATATGCAATCAAATATTGATAGATGTATATATTACATGATGTTTTTTAAAGGATAAATATCTAGCTATTCAACAATTATTATTTGTTAGGGTGTAAACAAGTCAAGCTGGCACCTGGCATTTTGCCAGAGGGAGTGGTTTGTGAAGTAACGCCAGCAAGTCATTAAGTGTGGAGATTCCTTATTGGTTGACTGCTGTATCTAGTTTATGTTAATTAAGATAAGCTGTGTGGAATGTATATATATACCCCTTCTGTCCTACAATAAACTGCTCCCACTCCAGCTGTATCAATCTACACAAGTTGCTCATCACCACCCCCCACCCCCACCCCTGGTTATTTTGCTGCAGCCGGACTGCGGCAATTTTTTTTTTTTTTTCTCTTTCCTTGGTGGTCTCTTTGAAAGTAGAAGCAGCATGAGACCTTGGAACTTCAGCATGGCAAGTCTGAGGTATCTGAAGCCCAGATGGGTGGGATAGGACTGGGTTTGAAAGGGTTGATCAGGGTTTGGTGATCCCGAGAGACTTCAGACAGGGCTGAGAAACTATTGAACACTGATAGAGACAGTTCGACTTTCCAGCAAGATTATTTTATTTTATTTTTCAATTTGCTAATATCTCTACAACATTTGGAACAGGGTGTTTTTTAATGCATCAGTGTGTGTGGAGAAGAATGATATATGAATAGTGTTTTGCATTTTTGTTGTATTCTTATGTCTTTAATTTTTTCTCTTTGTTCCTATTCTTTTCTTGTCTATTTTCTTTCCAATTTTCCTCCAACAAATAGCCAATCTCTCTCAGCTTCTCTTTCACTCTTACTGTGAATTTTTACTTCTAGCTTCTCTCTGACACCCTCACGAACATTGCATACTACACTACCTCTGTTCTCTCATCCACCATTTGAAATTGTAAATTGTTTTAACAAATTTTATGTTTGTACTGTAGATAGTTATTGAACTAATTATTTTGGTGAGAAAGCAATAGATGCCTTAGTGGGAGCTACTAGATTTAAGGCTATATATTGTTTACACTGGGTGCTGTTGATATTAGTTTCACCATTAAAGGCGAGGCACTGGAAACCTTCAGGAATACTATAGGCATACAGGGTAGAATGTATGCCGCCTTAGATCCATACTTCTAGATGGGAAAACACACTAACAACATGAAAAACCAAGGGACTAAAGCATCCCAAACAAACCAGGATGCTTCAACAAAAAAGCCACTGATAACACAGTAGAAGAAATGACCAAGAAGGAGTTCAGATTGTACATAGTTAAATTGATATGTAAAGTAAAGGATAGTATAAGGAGTGAAATCAAAGAAAAAGTACAGAAAGTGAAAGATCAGTTCAATAAAGAGCTAGAGATCGTGAAAAAAAAAAAAAGTAGAAATTCTTCAATGAGGGAATCAGAAAACCAAATTACAAATTCAGTAGAAATCATCACCAACAGACTAGACCACTTGAAAGATAGAACCTCAGATAATGAAGACAAAATGTATAATATTAAAAGTAGAGTTAAACATGCAGAGAAAATGGTAAGAAACCATGAACAGAACACCCGAGAATTGTGGGATAACATGAAAAAAACAAATTTTTAAGAGTTATCAAAATAGATGAAGGAGCAAAGATACAAACCAAAGGAATGCACAATCTTTTCAATGATATAATAGCAGAAAATTTCCCAAACCTAAAGAATGGAATAGAAAATCAAATACAAGAGGCTTACATGTCCCCAAATGTACAAAATTACAGCAGACCCACACCAAGACACATTATAATGAGAATGACTAACAAACAAAATAAAGATAAAATCTTAAAGGCTGTGAGAGGGAAAAAAAATCAAATTACATTTAGGGGAAAACCAATTTGGATCTCAATTGATTTCTCAACCCAGACCCTCAAAGCTAGGAGGTCCTGGAATAACATATTTCAAGCTCTGAAAGAAAATGGATACCAACCAAGAATTTTATATCCAGCAAAATTAAGTTTCAGATTTAAAGTTGAAATTGAAACATTCCATGATAAACAAAAATTCACAGCTAGAGAGCCTACACTACAGAGAATTCTCAACAAAATATTCCATGAGGATGAAGTGAAAAAAAAAAAAAGTGAAAAACCAGTAAAGAGAGGATCTACACTAAAGGGACATCCAACCAAATGAGAAACGGGGACAAATCAAAAACCAGAAATAAATCAAAACAACAGGGAATACAAATCATATCTCAATAATAACCTTGAATGTTCACAACCTAAACTCATCAATCAAAAGACACAGACTGGCAGATTGTATTAAAAAGCAAGACCAACAATATGCTGTCTTCAAAGACATCCAGAGGCTGAAGGTGAAAAGAAGGGAAAAAACACATCATTCACATGGATTGCATAAAGAAGCAGGGGTTTCTGTTCTCATCTCGGATAAAGTGAAGTTCAAACCAAAGTTAATCAGAAGAGACAAAGAAGGACATTTTATAATTCTTAAGGGAAGTATATACAAGCAGCACATAACAATTCTAAATATTTACATCTCAAACAATGGAGCATCTATGTACATCAAACAAATCCTTCTCAATTTCAAGAGTCAAATAGACCACAATCCAATAATACTGGATGACTTTAACACACCTCTCTCACTACTGGACAGATCTTCCAAACATCAACTAAATAAGAAAACTATAGAACTAAATAATTCAATCAATAATTCAGACTTAACAGACATATATAGAATATTTCATCCAGAAAAGCACAAAGAGCAAATATACTTTCTTCTCAGCAGCACATGGCTCCTTCTGTATAACAGAACATATCTATGCCACAAAGGAACTGTTAGTATAATACCCTGCATTCTATCAGACCACAATGAAATGAAATTAGAAATCAACAATAAAATAAAAATACATGGTACTGAAACAAATGGAGACTGAATAATACACTATCGATAGTAGAAGTGGATATTAGAAGAAATCAAAGATGAAATTTAAAAATTCTTAGAGGTAAATGAGAACATTGATACAACATATCAAAATCTCTGGGACACTATGAAGGCAGTACTAAGAGGAAAGTTTATTGCATTGAGTGCATTGATTAAAAGAATAAAAATTTAACGAATAAATGACCTAATACTACATCTCAAATTCCTAGAAAAAGAAGAACAAATCAACACCAAAAGCAGTAGAAGACAGGAAATAATTAAAATCAGAGCTGAAATCAAAACAAAAGAAACAACTGAAAATATTGACAAGAAAAGTTGGTTCTTTGATAAAGTAAATAAAATAGATAGATCCCTTGCCATGCTAATGAAGAACAAAAGAGAGAAAACTCAAATTACTAAAATACAAGATGATGAAGGAAATATCACAACTGACACATCTGAAATTCAGACAATAATTAGAAACTATTTTGAAAAATTATATTCCAATAAACCACAAAATATTGAAGATATCAACACCAGTATCATTCTAAATGGAGAAAATTGAAAGCATTCCCACTAAAAACTGGAACAAGACAAGGATGCCCTCTTTCACCACTTCTATTCAATATCAACTTTGAAACTCTAGCCAGAGCAATTAGAAAAAAGAAAAAAATTAAAGGGATACAAAGAGATAAAGAAGAACTCAAACTATCACTATTTGCTGATGACATGATTCTATATCTAGAAGATTTCTAGAGACATACTGAATTAGGAGGTCATACATGATTTAAACAGATCAATTTCAAGTAATAAAATAGAAAATGCCATCAAAGACCTACCAACCAAGAAAAGCCCAGAACCAGATGGATCCTCAGCCGAGTTCTACAAGAGTTTCAAAGGCAAATTAACACCAATACTCCTCAAAGTTTTCCATGAAATAGGAAAGAAGGAAACACTTCCAAACTCATTCTACAAGACTAATATCACCCTGACAAAGACACATCAAGAAAAGAAAACTTTAAACCAATATCCCTGATGAACATAGATGCAAATTTCTCAATAATGTCCTGGAAAATCACATACAAAAACAGATTAAAAAGATAGGGCATCACGATCAAGTGGGATTCATCCCAGGGATGCAGCTTTGTTTCAACATGTGGAAATGAATAAACATAATTCATCATATTAATAGACTTAAGAATTATATGATCATACCAATAAATGCAGAAAAAGCATTTGACAAAATACAGCACACCTTCATTTTCAAAACACTAGAACAACTAGGGATAGTAGGAACATACCTCAACATTGTAAAAGCTATATACGCTAAACCCAACACATCATTCTAAATGGAGAAAATTGAAAGCATTCCCACTAAAAACTGGAACAAGACAAGGATGCCCTCTTTCACCACTTCTATTCAGCATCAACTTTGAAACTCTAGCCAGAGCAATTAGAAAAAAGAAAAAAATTAAAGGGATACAAAGAGGTAAAGAAGAACTCAAACCATCACTATTTGCTGATGACATGATTCTATATCTAGAAGATCCAAAAAATCCCACCAGAAAACTTCTAGGACTAATAAGTTAATTCAGCAAAGTAGCAGGATATAACATCAACACCCATAAATCAAACATATTTCTATACATCAGCGATGAATCCACTGAAAGAAAAACTAGGAAAACTACTCCATTCACAATAGCCTCAAAAACAAAATGAGAATTCATCTAAAAAAAGAGGTGAAAGACCTCTACAATGAAAATTACAGAACACTAAAGAAAGAAATTGAAGAAGACCTTAGAAGATGGAAAGATCTCCCATGCTCCTGGATAGGCAGAATTAATATTGTCAGAATGGCCATATTCCCAAAACCATTATACAGATTTAATGCAATTCCCATTAAAATCCCAATGACATTCTTCATAGAAATAGAAAAAGCAATCATGAAATTTACTTGGAAAAATAAGAGACCCAGAATTGCTAAAGCAATCCTTAGCAAAAAAAAAGTGAAGTAGGAGGCATCACAATACCAGACCTTCAACTATACTACAGAGCTACAGTAACAAAAATGGTACGGTATTGGCACCAAAATAGACTTGTAGACCAATGGTACAGAATAGAGGCAACAGAGACAAACCCACATAAATACGGTTATCTCATACTAGACAAGGGTGCCAAAAACATTCACTGGAGCAAAGATAATCTATTCAACAAATGGTGCTGGCTAAACTGGAAATTCATATGTAGCAAAACAAAATTAAACCTCTATTTCTCACCCTGCACAAAAATCAACTCACAATGGATCAAAGACTTAGTCATTAGTGTAGGGCATGTCACATCAGAGAAATAGAAACCTATGATGGAGAAAAGGAAACCTAACTTGCAGAGTGATGCTTACTTCCTGGTCTTGGGGCCTGCACATGGCTAAGATGGTGCCTGGTGATCAGCCAGAAGCCCTTACTGTGGGTTGTGATGAAAAATCGGATCACCTCTAGGATAGGCTCAGAACCCTTCCACCCTCGTGTCCCATTACTACCTGTAGGATGGGCGCACATGTGAACTGTCCCCACCCTGCTGACCTTTATCCTGATTGGCTCCTGTGCCTTATATTAGCTGTGTGTGCTTCCTCAATAAATGAGCTCCAGCCTGGACTGGTCTCCCTGACATGTCTGATTGTCCTCCGGCGAGGGAGGGCTGGGTGCCAGCTGTCAGTCGGCCCTCTCCTTTCTTGGCTCCTCCTGGCTGAGGCATGTTCTCCCCATCTCTCCTGCAGGTCGGGAAGGAACGAGGACTAAAAACCCCAACAACTAGAACAGAGACCCTGCGCCTAATAGAAGAAAAATGGGCCCAAATCTTCATCATGTCGGCCTAGGACATGACTTCCTTAACAAGACTCCTAAAGTGCAAGAAGTAAAATCAAGAATCAATAAATGGGATGGATTCTAATTAAAAAGCTTCTTCTTAGCCAAGGAAACAATAATGTGAGGAGAGATTCTACAGGTTGGGAGAAAATCTTTACCACATGCACCTCTGATTAAGCATTGATCTCTAGGATATATAAAGAACTCAAAAAACTTAACACCCCCAAAACGAGTAACCTTATCAATCAATGGGCTAAGGAACTGAGCACACACTTCACAGAAGAAGAAATACAATTCATCATCAAATATATGAAAAAGTGTTCAACATCTCTAGCAATTAGAGAAATGCAAATCAAAACTACTCTAAGATTTCATCTCACTCCTATCAGAATGACAATCATTAAGAATACAGGCAACAATAAATATTGATGAGGATGTGGGGGAAAAGGTACACTCATACACTCTAGTGGAACTGCAAATTGTGCAATCACTATGGGAAGCAGTATGGGGATTCCTCAGAAAATTGGGAATGGAACCACCATTTGACCCACCTATCCTATTCTTTGGTTTATACCCAAAGGACTTAAAATTAGCATACTATAGTATGCTAATTTTAGACACAGTCACATCAATGTTTATCGCAGCTCAATTCACAATATCTAGACTATGGAACCAACTTAGGTGTCCCTCAATAGATGAATGAATAAGAAAATGTGGTGTATATATATACTCAATGGAATAATAAATACTGAGCTTTAAAGAAGAATGAAATTATCACATTTGCCAATAAATGAATGAAGCTGGTGAATGTTGTGGTAAGCAAAATATGCCAATACCCAAAAACCAAAGGCTGAATGTTTTCTGTAATATGCAGATGCTAATTCACAATAAGATGGGGGGCACTAGGGAAGAGTAATGTTACCCTAGATTAGGTAGCAGAAAGTGAAGGAAGGGGAGAGGAAGGGATGTGGGGATGGCAAAGATAGTAGAATGAAACAGACAGTATTACAGACATTATTTATGTATATATTTGACTGCCTGACTAATATGATTCTACAACATGTACACTCAGAAAAATTAGAAGTTATATTCCATCTATGTATGATATATCAAAGTGAATAAATGTATTCTACTGTCATGTATAGCTAATTAAAACAAATTTTAAAACATAATGATAAAAGAAGAATTAGAAATAAAGGCTGCATAATTACATTTATGAAATTGAAAGAATAAAATGATATAACTGGAAAATATGTTTACATTTCACTACAAATGGTAAAACATTGACAATATATAAATTGGAATGCATCATTTATGTATATGGTAATACTTATCTAGAGCACCACTAAAAAAATCTACATAAAGTGATATACTCAAAAAAAGTTGTAAAGAGTAGTTATAAAGAGGCCATCAGCTGCTGGGGCCATGGCTCAGTGGTAGAGTGCTTACCTAGCATGTGTGAGGCACTGGGTTCAAACCTCAGCACCACATAAATAAAATAAAGGTCCATTGACAAGTAAAAAAAATACTTTAAAAAAAAAAAAAAGAGGCCATCATATGGCCATCAGTGATATATATATGAGTGTGTGTGTGTGTGTGTGTATGTGTGCGCATGTACAGATTTTTTAGTGGTTGCTCTAGGGCTGGGGTTTTGGGTCAGTGGTAGAGTGTTTGCCTAGCATGTGGGAGGCACTGCGTTCTTAAAAAAAAAAAAAAAAGTTCAAGTAGCTATCAAGAAGGAAAGGACAGGGGCTGGGGATACAGCTCAGTTGGTAAGGTGCTTGCCTTGCGTGCATAAAGCTCTGGGTCAATCCCCAGCACCACAAAAAAGAAAAAGAAAAATAAAAGGAGGGAAACTAAACGAAAAACAGAACATAAAATTTTTGATGGCAAACAAACTTGACAAATTTAGAAGAATTGAAAGGACACATAGTAACTTCTCTGACCATGACTGTATCAAACCAGAAATCACTAACAAAGAGACAATAAGAAAATCTCCTGTCACTTGGGGAATTAAGCAACACTCTTCTAAATTACCCACGAGTCAAAGAGGAAGTCTCAAGGAATATCTTAAAAACACCTAGACTGAATGAAAATGAAAAGACATAG
The DNA here is from genome assembly GCF_048772815.1 of Callospermophilus lateralis. Classification (NCBI taxonomy): domain Eukaryota; kingdom Metazoa; phylum Chordata; class Mammalia; order Rodentia; family Sciuridae; genus Callospermophilus; species Callospermophilus lateralis. Next base: position 16,692,341 of record NC_135305.1, on the reverse strand, counting down.
GGAAACTTGTGAAATGCAGCTGTTATAGTGTGCAGATGAGGTGTTTCCCCAAATCTCCTCAATCCAACATGATTGAATTTCGAGGACTGTGGGAGCTGTGACCTAGTCAGTCCACCCTACATTGCATGGCCTGGGTGGTAAGGTAGGCAGGTGGGTGTGGGTGGAGGAAGTGAGGCACTGGGGCCTGCTGTGGAAGGATTCATCTTCCTGAGGCCCCTTTCCCCCGTCTCTCTCTCTGACTCCTTCCTGCCATGAGGGGAGGGGAACGGCTTCCTCCACCACACCCTCTGCCATGATATGTGGTCTCACCTTGGGCCCAGAGCACTGGTGTCAACCCACCATGGACCAAACCTGAGACTGTGAGCCAAAGTAAACTTTCCTTCCTGAGTTGCCCTTGTCGGGTATTTTGGTCACAATGACAAAAGCTGAGAAACACAGCTGCAAAGGCAATTCTGAGAGGGAAATTTATAAGACTAAATATTTACATTAGAAAAGAGAAAGTATTTCAAATGAATAATCTAAGTTCCCACCTTGAAAAAAAATAATAATTACATAAATCCAAAGTAAGCAGAAGAAAGAAAATAATGCAGGAAAAAAAAAAAACAACCCAGAAATCAATAAAACTGAAAACAGGAAAACAATAGAGAAATTTCATGAAACAAACCCAGTTCTTTGAAAAATGATAATGTGGATAAGTTTATTTTTAACTGCTAAGAGAGTAGATCTTAAGTGTTCTCTCACTAGGACATGTTAATTAACTTGATCAGGCTAATAATTCATATATATCAGGCTAATAATTCATATGAGTTATTAGCATATATATGTATATATACACACACACATATATATCTATAATATACACATCTATCAAGTGATCACATTGTAAATCTTACATTTTTATAGATTTATTCATCAATTTTACCTTAATAAAGATGATAAGTATATACAGAAATAAGAGAAGGAAGGAAGCTCAGACTATTTTACTGAAAAAATTTTACCAAACATTCAAGGAAGAATTAGTATCAATCTTGCGAACCTATTCCAGAAAATAGAAAAAGACTTGTTTTAAGAGGCCCTTACTATGCTGGTAACAAAACCAGACAAAGACAACAAAAAAGGATAATAAAGACCCAATTGCTTATAAACAAAGTTGTAAATTTCTCAATAAATTAAGCACAGCAATGTATAAAAACAATAGTACACCATGACCAAGGGTCATTGTTCAAGGTATGTGTGCATTATTCAATAATTGAAAATCAATCGGTTTGACCAATTATATAAACAAGCTAATGAAAAAAAATCATATCAGCTGATGCAGAAAAAAGCATTTTACAAATTTCAATACCTCCTCATGATAAAAATTCTCAATATGCTAGGATTACAGGGGAATTTCCTCAGCCTTCCAAGAGCCTTTACAAAATACCCATTGCTACTATGGTTAATGGTGAAAGACTGAATGTTTTTTCCTTAAGAGTGGGAAAAAGACAAGTTTCATTCTTAAATTAAAAGAGTATTGGGGCATTCTTCCATTACAATAAGGAAGAAAAATAAGCGACACATTGATTGGAAAGGAAGAAATTAAGCTGCCTCTCTTTGCAGAAAACATGTTTACCACTCTTGAAAGTCCCAAGGAATCCACGCACAAGATAAAAACTCTTAGCACTAATAAGTGAGTTCAGTAAGCTTATAGGACACAAAATTAACAAACAAAATCCATTATATTTTCATTCATTATAAATAACCAAGCTGGGCACAGTGGTGCAAGCCTGCAATCCCAGCTACTCAGTTTGATTAGGCCATTTCTAGCTTTTCCACACCAATATATTTCTGTAGTTGTGCCCAGTATTCTGTACTGTCAAGTAGGACTTCATACATCAAAATTTATCTCAAAAACAATTTCCAGCTAAGTGGAAATTTAAATAAGCATTTAAAATAATTTCCTTCTATTAAAAAAAAAAAGTTAATGAAAATTAACTGTTCCTTCAAAGAAATCTTTATGTGAACAAGTAATTAGCTTAAATTTAAATAATCCTGATAGCTCAAATATAAATTCAGTACCCAGGAGTAAATTATTTCCATCATTGAGAGTCTTTGTGATGCAAATGAGGAAATGATCTATTTTAGTCAGTCCCTTAGCAGCCTGAAGAATTCAAATCCCTTTACTAGCATATATATTTATTCTCCACATTTGTCCAAATACTGCTATGAATTGCGCACAAAGAATTAGGCATGGTATTTCTGTTTCATCTGCCCGGTGCAGAACAGAACAAAACATTTCCCACCCTGACACAGATCTTCTTTTCTTCACACAAGCTAAGAACACTTTCTGGATTATTGACAACCCACCATGAGGCGAGGGGAATGGCTTCCTCCACCACACCCTCTGCCATGATATGTTGCTAGTGGGGCATCTTGAACTCAAACTCTTTTCTATTTATTTTTGTGGGCGGTGGAGGGGGGCACCCCTGAGCTATTTGAAAAGCCTCTACCCGGCCTTAGAGCCAAGGAGATTTTGGTCTGGCATTGCAAGTCATTTTGTGGCTTCTCCCACTTAATGGCTTATGCAAAGCACATTACCTCAGTCTTTGCTCCGCTAGAGAGGCTGCTCTGTAGCTTTGGACTTGATGTGTTACCCATTGGGCTTGGACAGCCCTCCTCTTACTTTATTTTGGCAAAAGAACATTTCATGAAGATCCTTTGAAGTCCCTTGTATAAATAAAGCAAATGCAGGCTCTCTCTCTCTCTCTCTCTCTCTCTCTCTCTCTCTCTCCTTTCAGGACCCCTAAGGTTGTAGAGCCATTCTACCCCTGCTTTTTGAAAATTACTTTCTGTGTCATGTAATTTTTCACCATATTTCTCAGCCAATACCCTTCACGCAAGGGAAACCCAAAATTCATAGCCCGCGCAGGTCATCATAGGCAAGATATTTTCATTGTTGCTGACCTGTATTTCTCCAACCCATAACTGTGCAGTTATTTTTTTTTAATCCAAGAAGTTTCTATATATTTATTCATTTTAAATAGTATTTTTTTACATTCAGCCTAATCATTTAATATGAGCATATACTTCAAACCATTTTATTGAGTTACGACTGGCATACTATCATCTGTCCATATTCAATGTATACAACTTGACAAATTTGGAAATAAATACACACTCATCACCAGAGACTATGCCGTGAACTTATCTATCACCTCCATAAAAAGTGCTTTTGTGTGTGTGTGCATGTGTCCGTGACAGGAATGCTAACATAAAATCTATCCCTTAATAAATCTTAGAGTCTGCAATACAGTATTCTTCATTATAAACACCATGCTAAACTGCAGATATCTAGGACTTGTCCATCTTGTGTAATAAAAACTTTGTGCACTTTGACAAATATCTCTCTGTTCCCCTCCCTCCCAGCCCCTGGCAACCACTAGTTCCTTGATTCTATGAATTTGACTATTTAAAAATTATCATATAAGTAGCATTATGTAGTATTTATCATTCTGTATCTGGCTTATTTTACTTAAGGTATGTTTATACATGTTGTTCCAAATGGCAGGATTTCTGTCTTTTTAAAGACTGAATAATATACCTCTCTCTCTCTCTCTCTCTCTCTCTCTCTCTCTGTGTGTGTGTGTGTGTGTGTACACCATTATTGTATATACAAATCACATATCTTTATGCATTCATGAACATTTAAGTTGCTTCTATGCTTTGGTTAAATGAATAATGTTGCAAAGAACATGGGAATACAGGAAAGTCCTCAAGAAACAGATTTTATTTTCTTTAGGTATGTATGCAGAAATGGGATAGATGGATCATATTGGAGTTCTATTTTTAATATTTTGAGGCTCTGTGTGCTCTTTTTCCATATTGGCTATTTACATTCCCACTAAAATTGTACAAGTGTTCCTTTTCTGCACACCCTTGCCAGCACTTACCACCTCTCTTAGCTTTGTGATGATAGCCATCCTCAATATCTCATTGTGATTTTGTACCACATATTGCTGATGATTAGTGATGTCCAGCACCTGTTCATATATCTGCTGACCATATGTATGACTTCTTTGGAGAAATGTTTACCCAAGTCCTTTGCTGATTTTTAAAATCAGGGTTGTTTTTTTTTTTTTTTTTCCCATTGAATTATAGGAGTTTCTTATATAGTATCTTGTGGATAATATGCAACATACTTCGGCTAGATTTAAGTTTAATTTGTTCTTGTATTTATAGTTCCTTGAGGAATAATTTTAGGTTCTTTAAGAGCTTTCCTCTTTTTCAATGTAGATGTTCATCACCATAAACTTCCTCTTAGTACTGCTTTTACTGTATGTCTTAAGCTTTGGTATGTTGTTTTTCCATTTTCTCTGTCTCAAGATATTTCCTAATTTCTCTTTTGATTGCTTTTTTGGCCCAATGGTTGTTTAAAAGTGTGTTGCTTAATTTCTATGTATGTATGATTTTTCTGTCTTCATTTTGTTATTGATTTCTAATTTCATTTCACCATAGTCAGAAAAGATACTTGGAATGATTTCAATCTTCTCAACTTTGTTAAGACTTGTTTTGTGACCTAGCACATTATCAAGCATGGTGAATGTTCTGTGTATTCTTGAGAAGATGTATATTCTACAACTGTTGAGTGCAAGATTTTATATATGTGTTTGGTTCATTTGGTTCATAGTGCCAATTTGCGTCTTCTGTTTCCATATTGATTTTCTGTCTGGATGATCTATTATTATAAGTAGGTGCTATAGTTTGCATATGAGGAGTCCTCCAAAATCTCCTGTGAAGGAGAAATGCAGAAATGTTCAGAGGTGAAATGATTGGATTGTGAGGATTTTGAGAGCTGTGAACTAATCACTCCATACCCGTTTGAATGGACTGGCTGGCTGGTAACTGCAGGCAGGAGGGGCATGGCTGGAGGAGGTGGGTCACTGGGGCCTGCCCTGGAAGATTTCATCTTCCTGTGATCCCTTCCTCTCCTTTCATCTCTCTCTCTCTCTCTCTCTCTCTCTCTCTCTCTCTCTCTCTCTCCTTTCTGTCCTTCCTGCCACCCATGAGAAAAACAGTTGTCCTCTACCATACCCCTTCTGCCATTATGTGCTGCCTCATGGACTAAGCCTCTGAAACCATGAGCCAAAATAAATCTTCCAACTCAAAGCTGTTCACCTCGGGAATCTTGGTCACAGCAATGCAAAGGTGACTAACCCAGCAGAGTATTGAAGTATTATGTTTATTGTACTGCTATTGTTCCCTTCAAACGTGACCATTTGGGCTTTATAAATAAGTGCTCTGATGTTGGCTGCATGTGTGTTTATGATTGTCGTATCTTCTGTTGAATTGACCCTTTGACCATTGTGTAATGACTTTCTTTGTCACTTAAGACACCTTTGACTTAGGTCAATTTACCTAAGCTTGGCCCTCTCTGCTCTCTCTTGGCAACCATTTGCATGGAATACCTTTTTCATTCTTACTTTTAGGCTGGTGTATCCTTAAATCTAAAGTAAGTACCTAATGTTGGTACCTAAGTTGGTACCTAAGTACCTAAGCCTTCCCTCCCCCCTCCCCTTTCATGGCAGCTGTGGCCGGGGACATTCCACCTGGCTGAGGAGACCCGAAATGGACAATCAGAAGCTGACATGGCCACAGACCCCAACCACCACGGTGCCCGTCAGCTGAAGCAATCGCCCTATCAACTCGCATCAGCCCTGACCTACCGGCGACAGACAGATGCCCCTAAACTGGTCTCGGCCAACCGCTGTGGGTAACTGCAATTTCGATGGCCTAGGCCCTCCTGCCTCAAGCTCCCTTTATTAAGATTGTTCTTGCCTTTCCCATCGGCGACTTCCCGGCCTCACCCTTCCGTGGACTGGTGAACCTTGGGGGGGAGCACCTCACAGTGAACCTTCTTGAGGTGCCTCATTCTCCTTCCATGGCTCCTGATCTCACGCAGCCCTTTCTGCTTTACGTTACTTATCTACTCAACCACTCTATATCTTTTGATAGGTGAATTTATGCTTAAAATGATTATTGGTAGGTGAGGACTTAACTGTTGTTATTTGTTGCTTTCTGTCTATTATTTGTTTCACAGTGGCTCTCGCATAGGCAAGTGAGGTACCACTGAGCTACATCCTCAGTTTTCTGTTTTATATTTATTTTATTCCCCTCTTTTTCTCTTACTGTATTCCTTTGCGATTTCGTGGGTTGTTGGTTTGTTTTTGTTTTTGTTTTTTTGTAATGATATTCTTTGATTATTTGCTATTTTTTTTTAGTTATTCTGCATCTACACATTAGTTTTTTTCTTCATGATTGCCATGAGGTTTGCATAGAACTTCTTATAGTTATGAGAATCTATGTTGAGTTGATAACAATTTAACTTCAATCGCATACCTACCCCATCTACTTTATGTTATTGATAACAATTTACTTACTTTTATATAGTATGTTTTCATTAACCAGTGTTTATAGTTATTCTTTATCCTTTTGTTTCAACTTTTATAATAGGTTAAAAGTTGATTTATGCACCACTGCCATAGTGTTGTATTATTCAATGTTTGCCTACATATTTACCCTTACCAGTAAGATTTTCATATTCAAATGCTCTTATGAAGTTATTTTCATCTTTAGATAGTTGTTACACTGATATTTATGTCAGGGTGCAAGGGCTGAAACCTCCTATTATTCTGTCTAGCCATCACTCTGAGAATATATTTTGAACTCTAATTCTGGGAATCAACATAGTCACCTTATTTTCTAGTTTAATACCATCTGAATCTAATCTCATTGTTGTGGTTTAGATATAAGGTGCTCTCCAAAAGTTCATGTGTGAAATAATGCAACAATATTCAGTAGTGAAATCACTAGGTTGTGAGAGCTATAATTTGTTAGTGGATTAATCCACTGATATGGATTAACTGGGTGATAACTGTAGGCAGATGGGATATGACTGGAGGAGGTACGCCAATAGGGCATGCCTTTAGCTTTATATTTTGGCTGTGGTGAGTACAACTCACTCTGCTTCCTGGGTGCCAAGTCCTTGGCTGCTTTCCTCTGCCACATTCTTATGCCATGATATCCTGCCTCACCTCTAATCCAGAGCTATGGAGTCACCCAACCATGGATTGAAACTGGCAGCCCAAAATAAACTTTTCCTTCTCTACATTATTCTTGTTAGGCATTTTGGTCATAGCAATGAAAAAGATGACTAAAACACTTCTCATCCTTCTATTTAGACAATAATTGATTTTAAAAGAAAATTCCATTTATAAAATCAGGGAAAGAACCTGGCTTCATGCTAATGAAAATCTCCAGGTTGACATTACCACTAATTGGCAGATTCTGGATATGATGAACCACTTTTTATTCTGCCTAAATGTATCAGCATTCCAATAATACTACCCTAAGTTTTACATAAGGAACCCGAGGCATGCCCTTTTGAAACCAATATAAAGCCTATAAACAAAGCCTCTTTTAATTTTCTACAATCAAATCAGTAAATTAGTCAAAGTAAGGCATTAGACTGATATGTTTTCTATCATGAAGCATCTCATGTTTCATCCAAATGATCACCACTCTCTTGTTGGATAACAACTTCTTTAAAAAAATGGTTGTCAAATTTTGTTAGGGTTGATTGAAATGTGGTGCTTACTAAAACACAATGCACAGAATACATCTTCTTTCCTATAAACTTTTAAACATTTTTCCATGTTTGGCATTCTTGTCAATTTCATTTGTAAGTTTTCTAAGAGCTCAAAATATAATTTCTCTGAATCAGATTTTAAAACTCATTTTAGATAAGCAAGTTTCTCTCCTGTAATCTCTTTACATCTTCATTTTCACATTTCTCTTACCAAAGTTATGCTGCCTTTTAAAATAAACATTCTTTGTAAAAACTGAAAATAAAACAAGAATTGAATTCACATTTCTTCTGGTACTCTACTAATTTTACATCATTGACCTCAAACAAGAAGCTTATTTCCTCCTTAATAGTGAAGTTTTTCTTTATCTCAGCATTTATCAATCTCCAGATATCTCTAAGTCTTAAACTTTCTGCAGAGAAACAATCTGATTTCTCAGGCAGGACTGTAGAATCTGTATGGTAAAATTAGGAACAAATATGAGATAAATGGTAATAGACTGAAAGAATAGATAAGAACATGAAAACTGGACTCAGTCGATGATGATACTGGCAAGAGAGAGGACGGCAGGAAGCACGGGAGAGAGGGGGTGTAAACCCAAATAACCCAAAATGGGAGCAGATTTCAAAGGGATCACCAAGCTCTGCTTTATTCAGCCATGGAGTCAATCGGAGAGGCTCATTTTCCGGGTGGAAAATGGCCCCCAGTTACAGAAGGACTCTGTGCTTTATAGGTTCCAATGTGAGTGGTTAATCATCAGAGGCTTGGGCAGAACATGTGGGTCTGGGCAGAGTTGTAAAGATTCAAAACTCATTGACAGTGTGAAGGGATGACAGCTCAGAACTCGCTGGAGTTCACTGTTTGTCTTCTTCCTCTGGGACCCATTGTTACCCAGAGCTTCACTATTTACTTTACTCCTTCCAGGACTCAGGCGCAATGGGATAGGGTGAAAGTCCAGGGCCCAGCACTCATTCCCTTCAGGACTTGTTGTTGGGAAGGAAGGGACGAATGTTTGCTTTTCCCCTCAGGCCCCAGTGTTACTGGGAGAGGATTAATGATTGCCTTCCTCCTCCCTCATGGGTGGGGGGCGTGTCAGCTTGGGGGCGGGGTTGTCATTATTTTCCATATCCTTCAGGAGGAGACTCCCTCTACCTCGGGCTTCTCCCCCTTCAGTGGCTTCATCTCTGGGCCTCCAAACATGGCTGCCGTGGCTTTAGCTTCTGTTGGGCAACACCAGCCCCTAGTGTAAAAGAAAGATTACACACTGGACACTTGTTAAAATATTTGCAAGACAGCTCTCCTTTGGGTTACAGGCAAAGAGAGACCTTAGGATAGAACTGACTTCAGCTCCAAATGCAGCCAAGACAACTGGGGACGTATAGCCCACAAGCACAGTGAAGGGAGTCAGTGGATGGAAAATTACCCAGAGGAACCTGAGCAAACACCAAGGGTAGAAGATTCTTGTTAAACTGACCGAACAGGATTCTTGCTAAAGGCAGGCCAAAGACCTCAGATCCTGGGTGAGAAATATAGAATTTGATCAGATATCACAGAAGGCGTTCTCATTAAACTGACTTAGCAGGATTCTTGTGAAAACTAAGCGCAGTAGGCCAGGAACAGAAGGCCAAGGTCAAGGCCTCGTCAGCCAGAGAGTTCAAAGAAGCCTAATGGAACTTTTGCCAAATTGGGCTCAAATAACAAACATTGCCTTGGTTTCTCCAGTTTAGGCAGTAGTTGCTTTGTGTGGTTGCTAATCTTCAAATTACCTCACCAGCCTTTTTGTTTCTTGACCCTTCCCTCCCTTTGGCATCAATTTTTGGCATTAAATTCTCTCCATTTTTGAGCCAGGCCTGGTGATGCACACCTGAAATCCCAGCGACTTTGGAGGCTGAGGTAGGAAAATCATGATTTCAGGGGCAGCCTCAGCAACTTAGTGAGAACCCGTCTCAAAATAAAAAATAAAAAGGGCTGGGGGTAAAGGTCAGTAGTAGAGCACCTCAGTACCACACATGAAGAAATTTGTAGGTTTTTTTTTTTTTTTTTTCAGTTTTTTTTCATTTTGTTTTGTTTTCTAGCACTGGGGTTTGAACCCATAAGCACTGTACCACTGGGCTACACCTCCAGCCCTTTTTAATTATTTTATTCTGAGACAGAGTCTCACTAAGTTACCCAGGTTGGCCTTGCACTTGCAGTCCTCCTGCCTCAGCCTCCAGAGCTGCTGGGATTATAGGTGTGCTCTACTGTGCCCAGATACTATTATACTTACTAATGAAGAATAACATATGTGCAGAAAAGTATCAGTTTTTAAGGGCACCCTTGATACATTTTTGACAGAGTGAAAATACCATGCAATTACCACTCCAGATCAAGAATTACAACACAACCAACGTGTTCAAACTCTTTGCTCGTTCTCTTCTAGCCACAACTGTTATGCTCGAATTCGGGATCCCCAAAGACCACCAGAGACCCAAGATCGATGTAAGCAGCAAAGAGGTGTTTATTGCGAGCTAGCTTGGTCCTCCACGCGTGCGCACACACACAGCAACTGGTGACGCTGAGAGGCCCTGAGCCCAGGGTTTGCAGCAGTTTTATACATTTTTTTGGAGAGGGCAGGGACTTCACATACATCATAGCAAATCATCACACACCAAGGGAAAATCAAATAACAACTCTAAAACATGATTAGCACATTCACTGGCGGGAACAAGTTGGGTAAGGGTGATTGGTCAGTACAAAAGGGGTATTTGTTTGAACTGATTGATTTGAGCCAAGAGGGGTGTACGTGCTGAACTACATGGTTTCCCAATATGTTATCAACCACCATAAACTACTGAGAGGGTCATCTGGCATCCCAGGTATTTCCCTGTCTCATGCTGATTGGTGGCTGTTATGGATCCCCACCTAGCCTGACTGAGTCAGGGACACCTGGCACAGCAGATCTCTTCTGTTATTTGTAGATAAACAACTTAGCAGGGTGGGAATGTGCTTAGGAGTGCTCTGTGGGTTTTTCCAAGGACTAAGGTCATGTCCCTTTGTAAGGGTCCAGGGAAGCGTCGGAGAAAGAGACCACAAGAGACCAGCCTCATGCAACACGCAGGGGGAAGTTTATTAGGATCCGGTTCAGCGCGCTGAGGCTCCAGGCAGGCTCGCACAAAAAGGGAGAGCAGCCCAGAGCCCCGAGCAGAGGTTAAGCAGAGCTTAAGTACACTTTTTGGGGAGGGCGGGGGGCTTTGCATACATCAGAACAAATCATCACAAGGCACGGGAAAATTGAACAACAACTCTGAGACCTGATTAGTACATTCATTGGCGGGAACAGATTGGACAGGGGTGATTGGTCACTTCTAAGCGGGGTGCACATTCAAACTGATTGGTTTTGGGACTTGCAATGTCTACGTGCCATTCTACACAGAGTCCCAAGTTATTAGACAACCAGAGGAGCCAGTGAGAATGTTTACTGGGAAGTTCGGGTATTGTTCTAACAGCTACAGAGATTACAGGTTCCGGGGGTAGCAGAGGAATTGTAACAATACTTAGTCTTTTACTCTTTAACCCAAGCCTTGTAGCCTAGAAACTTTACAATGTCTGGTCTTTTACACTTTAACTCGGGCTCTGCGACTTAGAACCAGCTTAAAAATTTCACCTTTACACCTTCCTTGGACAGGCTTTGCTCTGAGGTAGAGGCTGGTTTTTCACAACCATGCTAAGGTTACCCTTCTAGGGCCATGAATTAGTTTTGCTGATGTTGTCCTTTTATAAAAATAGGGGGAGCAATAGTATATACCTTTTGTGTGTGACTTCTATGGCCCAACATCACAGGATTGATCATTCTAGTCGCTGTATACTACAGCAGTGTGTGAATCCACCATTGATTCATTCTATGGGTTGTGAACAGTTAAGTAGTTTCCAGATTCAGGTTTGAATCATGCTGCTATGTACATTCTGTAAAATTTATATAGTAGCATGCATTTCTTTTTGGTATACATATCTAGGAAAGCAAATGCACAGATTTGCTTACGTATAATAAATACTGCCTGTTTTACCAAAAGGTTGCATCAATTTATACCCTCAGTGGTGATGAGAACTGCAGCTATTCTACATTCTCACCAATACTGGGTACTTTCTCTCTGCCATTTTAGCCACCCTCAGTGGCTTTGTTAGCAACCTTGCATAATTATTTAAATTTGCATTTAATTTATCACTAATGAAGTTGGCAACCTCTTCATAGCTTGTCTAATTTAACTATACATTATAGTTCCTTTTTCTTATTTAGTTGATACACCTAACATGATAAATAACAACTTTACCGTTTTTTTTCTTTTCCCTTTCTCACTTCCCTACCTTCCTTATTTCTGGTATTAGTCAATTTTATCTTTCTTAGCATGTCTGCTATTTAAAATGCTTATAATATTTTATCAGCCTTAAATAATATGAATTGACTCTTGGTGAACATAGATCAGGCATTCTGTGGTAGAGGGTGGACTTGTGGTACCTCAGAATGTTTTTCTTTTTGGTGGAGGTGGGAATCAAACCCAGGGCCTCGCACATGCTAGGCACATGCTCTACCATTGAGCCACACCCCAGCTCTACCTCAGATTCCCTCTCCTCTTCCCTTCCCAAGTTGTTGGTAGTTTACTATGTCTACATTTTCACAGTGTGTACTATTTACTTCTTTCTTATCTGTAAATTTACTTCTTTTGCAGTTTCAGTTCCACAGTTGAACATATTCAATATCTCTTGCCAGTTGTCAGGGAGGAAAACTTTTTCTTCAACCCCCTCAGGTTCAGTGACTGGGGCACTGAGAATCCACACGACAGATTAAGAGGAGAAAAGACACACAGTTTGTATTAACATTTACATGTACAAACTCTCACAGAAAAGGAGTGAGTCTCCATGAAGTGGTTATATTTTCCTTGAACAGAATTTACACTTATCTTCAACTAATCCACCCTAAATTTATATTTTATTATGAATTATTTCCATGTTCTTTCACTTAGGTAAGACAATAGTTTTAGATATTTAAAAGGCTGAAATCAATTGTATAAGTTTTGTTTATGTCCATGCCTTTTTTTTTTAATTAAGTTCTAATTAGTTATACGTGACAGTAGAAAGCATTTTGACACATCATACATAAATGGAGTGTAACTCCTCATTCTTCTGGTTGTACATGATGTAGAATAACACCAGTCGTGTAATCACATATGCACATAGGGTCATAATGTCCAACTCATCCTAGCATGGTTCTTACCCCCACACCCTCTTCCCTTCCTTCACTTCCCTCTCTCTAACCCAAAGTACTTCGTTTTTCCCTAGACCTGCTCCTTATTATAAATTAGTATCTGCATATCAGAGAAAACATTCAGTCTTAGTTCTTTGGGATTGGCTTATTTCACTTAGCATTATATTCTCCGGATCCATCCATTTAACAGCAAATGCCATTTCATTCTTCTTTGAGGCTGAGTAATGTTCCATTGTGTATATATGCCACATTTTCTTTATCCATTCATCTATTGAAGGACACTTAGTTGATTCCATAGTTTAGCTATTGTGAGTTGAACTGCTATAAACATTGATGTGGCTGTGTCACTGTAGTGCTGCAGTCTGGCTGGGCGCAAATCACTAAGCCGCCACAAAGCACTTGTATGTTCAAACAGGAAACTTTATTGCCTGAACTTGAATGCACACTCCCCGGGAACTCTCCCGAACGCCACCCACGCAGCTCCTCTCCAGCACACCACACCAACCGGAACTCCTTCCACCGGGCTGCCCATGCACTCACTCTCGAAACCCCTGGAGAACTCAACAGGAACTCCGAAGTAGCGGGCACCCAAGGCAGCAAGAGCCGCCTATTATCGGACAGTAAAGGTCTAATATACAACTGAATACACAGCCTGTTTCAATCCAGCATCAACCAGTCACAGCAATTATAGACAGCTTAACTTAATATCATCTTAATGGCTCGCCTCTCAACCATTACTTCTGGCAAAATGCTAGGGGCCATTCCGACTCAGCTGTGGCTCTCAACACTGTAGTATGCTGATTTTAAGTCCTTTGAGTATAAACTGAGGAATGGGATAATTGTGTCAAATAGTGGTTTCATTCCAAATTTCTGAGGACTCTCTATACTACTTTCCAGAGTGATTGCACCAATTCGCAGTCCCACCAGCAATGTATGAGTGTACCTTTCCCTGCCATCCTCACCAACATTTATTGTTGCTTGTATTCTTGATAAATGCCATTGTGACTGGAGTGAGCTGAAATCTTAGTTTTGATTTGCATTTCTCTAATTGACAGAGATGTTGAAGATTTTTCCATATATTTGTTAATTGATTGTATTTCTTCTTCTAAGAAATGTCTGTTCAGAGCCTTAGCCCATTTATTGATTGGGTTATTTGGGGTTTTGGTGTTGTTTTGTAAGGGTCCAGCGAAGCGTCGGAGAAAGAGACCACAAGAGACCAGCCTCATGCAATAAGCAGGGGGAAGTTTTATTGAACCAGCATGCTGGGGCTCCATGCCCACTCAAGAAAGGAGAGCAGCCCAGAGCCTGGAGCAGAGGTCAAGCAGAGCTTAAGTACATTTTTTGGTGAGGGTGGGGGCTTTGCATACATCAGAACAAATCATCATGAGGCGCAGGAAAATTGAACAACTCTTGAGACCTGATTAGTACATTCATTGGCGGGAACAGATTGGACGGAGGTGATTGGTCACTTCTAAGTGGGGTGAACATTTAAACTGATTGGTTTTGGGGCCTGGATGCCCTACGTGCCAGGCTACTCAGAGTCCCAAGTTATTAGACAACCAGAGGAGTCAGTGAGAATATTTACTGGGCAGTTCAGGTATTGCCCTTACAGCTACAGGGATTACAGGTTCCGGGGGTAACAGAGGAATTTAACAATACTTGGTCTTTTACTTTTTAACCCAAGCCCTGCAGTTTAGAAACTTTACAATGTCCGGTCTTTTACACTTTAACTCAGGCTCTGCGGCTTAGAATCAGCTTAGAAATTTTTTACCTTTACAGTTTTTTGAGTTCTTTGTATATCCTGGAGATTAATGCTCTCTCTATCTGAGGTGCATGTGGAAAAGATTTTCTCCCATTCCGTAGGCTCTCTCTTCACATTATTGATTGTTTCCTGTGCTGAGAAGAAGCTTTTTAGTTTGATTTCATCCCATTTATTGATTCTTGATTTTACTTCTTGTGCTTTAGGGGTCTTGTTAAGAAAATCAGTTCCTAAGCCAACATGGTGAAGATTTGGCATTGCCTGACTTTTTTTTTTTTCTTACAAATTTGATAATATCCTGGTGACTTAAGGTAACTATAATTCATGTTTATTAATCAATGAGAACTATATAAGAGAGAGAATAATTGAAGACAAACAGTTGAAAACAGTTTTTCTTGATGATTAGTAACTTGAAAATAGTTGCATTAACTTGAGGTATAAACTATTTCCATGCAATGATTTCTGAGAAGTCTTTCTGGGGAATTTCAAAATGGGGGAAAGTTATTATATAAAATTGGTCCCATTTCTGAGACCAATTTTATTAAATGGAAATAGAAAGTAGGATTATTATTCTGCAGCTAAGAAGAAACCTGCTTAGTAGTAGAAAAAAAAATAAAGAAAGCTCCCATTCTACTGAATCAAAATAAAGATCTTACAAATATGATAGTGAAAGTGGATCCCTGATATGGTTGGGAGCAGTTGGGGCATGTTATTCTACTCCAGCTCCCCAAGATTGACCCTCTCCTTGGAACCTCTCATTAATGAGAACTAGCCACAGCACGTAGCTCCTGCTTCAACACTGACCCAGCTGAAGCTACTAACAATGAAGAATAGCCAACAACACAGGTAAAAAGAGATTGAAGTGTTCAAACAAAACTAAAGGTCAAGATGTAAGCAATTGAATTTAACAATGGCCTCCCATATATCTAGATTATACTTAATCACTGCGATGTGTAGGACTCTGCCCCCTGTTCAACCTGGGACCTGAGGCTTTGGATAATTTTCACAGGAATCTTCCCTAGGCAGGGGAGGAAAAAAATGCCCACAATGTATTCCATCTGCAGTATAATTACCAGCTCAATAAGATAGCAACTTCAATACTTAATCCAGAAAAATCTACCCATAGTATATAGTGCTGAGAATGAGAGTTTGCCAGTCTCCTGACCTTGGAAACCTGATTTCCAGAGAGAAAAAAAGAACTTTTTCTTAAAAAAAAAAAAAAAATTGAAGGAACTGGGATTGAAAAACCAGCCTCTACCTCAGAGCAAAGCCTGTCCAAGGAAGGGACATGACCTTAGTCCTTGGAAAACCCCACAGAGCACTCCTAAGCACATTCCCATCCACACTGCTAAGTTGTTTATCTACAAATAACAGAAGAGATCTGCTGCACCAGGTGTCCCTGACTCAGTCAGGCTAGGTGGGGATTCATAGCAGCCCCCTAGCAGCCACCAATCAGCATGAGACAGGGAAATACCTGGGATGCCAGATAACCCTCCCAGTAGTTTATGGTAGTTGATAACAAGTTGGGAAACCATGTAGTTCAGCACGTACACCCCTCTGGCTTAAACCAATCAGTTCAAATGAATACCCCTTCTGTACTGACCAATCACCCCTACCCAACTTGTTCCCACCAGTGAATGTGCTAATCATGTTTTAGAGTTGTTATTTGATTTTCCCTTGGTGTGTGATGATTTGCTATGATGTATGTGAAGTCCCTGCCCTCTCCAAAGAATGTATAAAAATGCTGCAAACCCTGGGTTCGGGGCCTCTCAGCGTCACCAGTTGCTGTGTGTGTGCGCGCGCGGAGGACGGAGCTAGCTCGCAATAAACACCTCTTTGCTGCTTACATCGATCTTGGGTCTCTGGTGGTCTTTGGGGGTCCCGAATTCGAGCATAACAGGATATTTTTAGTAGAGAAAGAAAGTGTCAGGACAGACAAAATATTGTATTTATTATACAATGGAAGCAGAGGCTTTTAGTTAGAGAAATGGAGTCTAGAATATCCTTTTAATTCTTACTAGTATTTTCTTAAATAAGAGAATTAAGCTAAGTTGTAATCAATTTTCTCATCAATGAAATGGGAATAAGACCAGACCTCTGTATCTTTGGACTATGCATCCACAGATTCAACCAACTGCAGATCAAAAATATTGAGAAAAAAAAAATTGTATTTGTACTGAGCACACAGATTCATTTTTCTTCTCATTATTCCCTAAGTAATACTATATAATAACAACTTATGTGATATTCACATTGTATTAGATTTATACAAATGACTTAATGTATAGTCATGCATTGCTTAACAAAAGACATGTTCTGAGAAACCTGTCCTTAGGCGACTTTGTTGAGTAAACTCCATGGTATGCACTTACACAAACAAACATGTCTGTGATATCACCAGGGGGTATCATCTTAGGGGGCAACTGCTGTGTATACAGTCCATCATTGACTGAAATGCCATTATGTATCAGATAGCTGTATACAGGAGGATTGTTTCAATTATATGTAAGTACTATGCCATTTCATTCAAGAATCTTGAGTGTCCGTGGATTTTGGCTTCCCTGGGGGGTCTTGGAACCAATCCTCTATTGATACTGAGGGATGAAATACTATATTATTCCCTAGAGTTGTAAAAATTAAGTGAAATAACAAAGAGACTAGGCGGGTCTAACACATGGCGACTATTTAACATATGCGGATCAAAAGTCTTAGTTCATTACTGCTGCTATTTAAAAAATACTTTAAATGTGTTTTAGTTAGCTTTTCATCACTGGTCAAAATATATGACAAGACCAACGTAGAGGAGGAAAGTTTATTTTTGTCCATGGTTTCAGAAGTTCAGCTCATGGTCAATTGACTCCATTGCTCTGGGCCCAAGGTGAGCAGAAGGTCATGGCAGAAGCGCATGGCTGAGGAAAGTACCTCAGGACATGACACCCAGGAAGTAGAGAGAGCTCTACTGACCAGGGACTAAGCATAAACCCGGAAGGCATGCTCCAGTGACCTACTTTCTCCCGTCACATGCTATCTGTGTACAGTTACCAACCAGTTAATTCATATCAATGGAATAATCAACAGAATAACTTACAGGTCTCATAACCTAATCATTTTAGCTCTGAAAATTCTTACAGTGTCTCACTCATGAGTTTTGGGGGTACACCACATATCTAAACCATAATAGATATAAAATTTATAAAGAACATAAATCCAAAATCAAAGGAGCCCAGAAGATTTGTTGTCTCATGAGAACCTGTTTCATGGATAGCATTTCTTGCAGCATCCTCACACAGTAGAAAATGCAGAAGAGCATAAAGTGATGAATAGCTCCATTTAGACTTTTTATAAGGTCATTAATCCCATTAATGAGTGTAGAGACTCCTAATTTAATCACCTCCTTAAGACTCCACCTCTTAAAACCAGCACAATGAGCATTAAGTTCCAACCTACGAATATTGGAGGAACACATATATTCAAACCATAGGAATCAATTTTATGGGCCCACTTGGAAGGTGCTTTTAAAGATTAATGTTTAAATCAGTGGACTTAGAGTAAGAATATTATTCAGAATGTGGGTGGGCTTATATCATTAGTGGAAGGCCTGTAGACACAAAGATCTGTAGCTGCCCAAGGAAGAGGGAATTCTCCAGCAGACTGCCTTCAGACTGGAACAACATCATCCGCTCTTTTGTGTCTTGAGCTTTCTGGCCCACACTGCAGATTTGAACTTCCCAGCTTCTATGATCACACGAGGCAATTCCTTATGGCAAACACACACACACACACACACACACACACACACACAGATGCACAATTTGTTCTGTTTCTCTGAAAAACACTGACAGAGGCAATAGTTATTACTAGTTTTCTTCCTTAAAATATTCAAAAAGTTCTCTTGCTGTGCAAGGATCAGATTTGTTCAGTTCCACTAAATTAAGTAAAGTCTATACGGGCAGGGCCAGGGGCGGGGGTGGAGTACGACTAGAAGTTCATTGGATTAGACAAAGGGGAATGAAGGTAAGGGAGTGGGGATGGGAATAAGAAAGACAGTAGAATTAACTGGGCATAACTTTCCTATGGTCATATGTGAATACACCAGCAGTGAAACTCCACATGATGTACAACCACAAGAATGGACCCTAATTAGAAAGTTATACTCCATGTCTGTGTAATATGTCAAAACACTGCCATGTACACATAAAAAGGAAGAATACTACAGGTTCAAAAATTAATATTATGATAAAAATAGGAGGAATTTTCAACTAATATTTGTCAAGGGTACTGATAGTACACAAAGAGAAAAGGATCAATATCAATAAATGATAGTGGGGAATGATATCCACATACAGAGGAACAAAACTGAACTCCTGTCTTATACCACTCATGAAAATTAACTCAAAATGAATTAAAGACATGAAACGAAGACCTGAAGCCATAAAACTCCTGGAAGAAAACACGGGAAGAAACTCCGACATTAGACTTGGGATAGGTGTTGTTGTCATATATATATAAAACAAAAAGCATAGTCAACTGAAGCATAAATGAAATGGAACTACATCAAACTAAAAAGCTTCTGGATAGCAAAAGAAACAGTCAACCCAGTGAAAAGGCAACCTATGGAGTGGGAGAGTATTTGCAAACCACAGAGTGGATAAGGAGTTATTATTCAAACTCTGTAAGAAATTTGTACAACTCAATAACAACAGCCCAGGAACCCAGTTTTAAAATGGATGAAAAGCCTGAATGCACATTTTCCCAAAGACAATACATAAATAACCATCCAGGTTCACAAAAACGTGCTCAATATTACTAGTCATCAGGGAAGTGCAAATGAGAATCACAATGAGAGATCGGGTCACACCCGATAGGAGGACTATTATAAAAAGATAGCAGAGGTAATAAGTATTAATGAAGATGTGGGAAAAGAGAACCCATATACCCTGTAACCCTGAATGTAAATTATACAGTTCTTATGGAAAACATGGTGGAAGTTTCTTGAAAAATTAAAAGTAGAACTTGATATGATTCAGCAATGCCACTTCTGAGTATATACCTGAAAGAAAAATCAGCATCTCAGAGATACCTACATGCCCATGTTTATTGTGGCATTATTCATAACAGGAAAGAAATAGAAACAATCTGTGTCTATTGATAGATAAATAAATTAATTGTGATATATCTATACACTATATATAGTATATATGTTATCTATATCATATAATAGTCCAGTGTTTGTGTGTGTGTATACACTTATACATACATATACCATATACTGTTATTTAGCCATAAAAAGGAAGGAAATTCTTTCATTTACAACAACCCAGATGAATCTTAAGGGTGTTATACTAAGTGAACTGTATCACACAAAGGAAGACACTTACAGGTGGCATCTAAAAATTCAAACTCATAGAAACAGAGTAAAATAGTGGCTATCAGGGGATGAGGGTGATGGAAATGATCAAAACTTATAAACTTTCAGTTGTAAGATCATCTAAGTTCTGGAGACCTAGCACAGGACATCATGATCATAGTTACCAATACTGTATCAAAGACTTTAGAATTTGCTGAGAATAGATCTTAAATGTTCTCAATGTGCACACAGGGTAACTAGGTGAGATAATGTGTTAACTAACTTGACTGTGCTAATCATTTGCATATGTATGTGTATATATGTGTGTGTAAACAAACATGGGTTAAACTATCACATTGTAAACCACCAATTTAAAATCTTTTTGTCAATAATACATTAATAAAGTTGACAATATAAGGAAGGAAGGGGCATCACTAACTGTACATTCTAGGGAAGAATCAGTTGAATCTGTTAACACAAGATTAAATTATTTGCTACACCTTTATAAAAATTCATCAAAAGTGTTTGAAATTTCTTCACACAACCCTCTCCCTTTGATTTTTCCCCCTGGCAATAATAACAGGGGCATTTATTCCTATAAATAATATTAAATTAAGGGTTGTTTCAATAAAAAATTAAATATACATATCTATAAAATATTTTCATTTATTCCTAGTTGATTTCAGACCTTACATAGACTATTTTGGCCCATAATGCATATTTTGAATTTTCTACTAGATTTTGTACTTGTTATAAAAACAGTCTGTTTCCAAGAGGTAGCCTGAATGCCCTCTTTGTTTTATCAATATCTCCCTCTTTTAAATTGACATAGGCTTCTACTTTAGTTAACAATATCTGGTAACAACTTTTATTCTTTTTTTTTTTTTAGTTGTAGTTGGACACAATATCTTTATTTTATTTTTATTCATTTTTATGTGGTGCTGAGGATCGAACCCAGCGCCTCGCATGTGCTACGTGAGCGCTCTACTACTGAGCTACAACCCCAGCCCACAACATTTATTCTTTCAAACATATTTTAGTTATTATTATCTAGTGGTTAGAAAATAGCAAGAATAAGGGCTATAATTTTATCTTGCCAAACCAAAAAGAAAGAAAGAAAAGAAAAAGCACAAAGTAAAGCCAAGTACAGTCGTGCTCACCTGTAAACCCAGGTACTCCAGAGGCTGAGGCAGAAGGATGGAAAGTTGCCAGCCTGGGCAACTCTGTTTTAATATAAAATAAAAAGTGCACTATTGATATTTAATTTCAATTTTATCAATGAGGATTTAAACAGATTAAATAATATGATAATGACAGAGAGGGGACTTTTAACCAAGTATGTTCAATGTTAACTAACAACAGAAAATTAACCACAATTACTCTGCTAAGCACTGAAGAGAGCTACATCATCTCCTTGAGCGGGGGCGGGACCACATACAATATTACGGATGCAACTGTTGGCAGAGAGGAAGGGGAAAGGGGCCCACTCCCTCTGCAAACTCTTTCTGCTTCACAGTCATCTGCATGGACTCCAAGCTCTCCTCAGGGAATGTGTGAGCTCTTGGCAGGAGACCTATATAGGCCAGGCTGCACCAGCTGTGGCAGATAACCCAGAAGTTATTTGTTCCATAGCTGATTTTGCAGCTTAGATTTCAGCCTGTGACTGGGTGAACCTGGCTTTCAGGCTTCAGCAATTCAAAAGCACAGCCTTGGCATATGCACAATATAGTTTTGTGTAAACAGTGCTTTCCCGATATATCCTTGCTAAGTAACTGGCAGTGTAACATGAGATACCAGGGTGGTTTTTCTCTTACCATCTCTATCAATCACCTCTTCTCAGCCTGGGTTGTTTCTGCTCAGCTGCATGAGAAAAGAAAGATAAGAAAGACATCATCCTTGCCCTCAAGATGTTCCTGTCTAGTGCCACAGTTGGAAGCTGAGCCGAACAGCTAATACACATAGTGACAAGTGCCAGGGTAGGTCCAGAATACTGTAAGAAAATAGAACAGATCTAACAAATTGCAAATAGATAAGAGGAGATGGTCATTATGAAGGAGTGATAGTTCATGCAGTTGTAGTATTTGAATAGGATTTGAAAGGCTGCCAGTGTTTCCACAAGAAAGAAGGAATCAGCTTTCTAGGAAGATACTGCTGCACAGACTCTGTGTAAGGGCAGAGATGTACACTCAAGAGCATGTGCTACAGATCCACAAGCTTTAAATTCTGATTTACAAACACCCGCTCTGTAACTGCACAACCTGCCCCCCACATATGCATTGTTTACTTTTGATACCAGTCTTGGAGATCAGGAATAGGTCCTCTCCCTGGTGTTGAAGATTAAACACTGGAAAAATGTTGAGGAAAGCGCAGAAAGCACGTTTTATTGGAGAAAGGGACAGAGACAGACTTCTATGAAGAGAAGAGGCCCCAAGAGCTGGGAGTCCATGGGAGGGGGTGCAGCTTGCTCTTTTATGGACTCCAGAACCCCATTTTAATTATTGTCTTCTCTTTCTGTTCCCTGTACATGTCTAAGGACAGGAAGGAGCAGGAGCATGCAGGTTAATTGTTAGCAACCCAGAGTGCCCAGGAGCAGATTGCAGAGGTAACAGCCCATTGTTCCCTGTTGGATAACTAGTCCTCATCCTCTCTGGATTTCCATCATTCATTACCTGTACTGACTGCCTGACCTTCGTACTGCCTCAGTCTGCTGAGGAATGTGACTTTTCCTGTCCACTTAGGCCAGGCGGGGCTGCAGTCTTGCTTTCTGGCAAAGAAAGCATACATGGGGCAGCGGGGGTGGGGGTCAGCATAGTGGGCCCATTTTGTTATTCTCTTAACCTCGTGTGTTCCCACCATTCTGATCTATCTGTCTGTTCCCTTATGCTTTCTTCTTGGGTATAAAGACAATAAAAGATCAATTGCAAAAACATTGTTTAACCATGATCTAAATTCAGGTACACCCTTTTCATTGCTCAAGTCAGACTTTGAGCTATGTTTTTCTCCCAAGCATCATTTAGAGTCACATATCAAGTGAGCCCTAGGGCTAAGGGAAAATTAAGATGGTCAGAAAGGAAATCTGTGGTGTGAAAGCAGGAGGGCAGGACAAATTATGTTCAATGCCATTCCTCAAATCTTGAAAATGTATTTGCTATGTTTTTAATGTTCCCTTCCAAAACTCTTGTTGAAATTTAATCCCCACTGTGAAGTACTAAGAGGGTAGCAAATTAATTCCGCTTTTTTCTTTGGAGGTGGAAATTTTAGGAGGTAATCAAAGTTCAATAAAGTTGCCAGGTGAAGTGGAGCATGCCTGTAATCCCAGTGGCTCTGGAGGCTGAGACAGGAGGATCACAAGTTCAAAGCCAACCTCAGCAAAAACAAGGTGCTAAGCAACTCAGTGAGACCCTGTCTCTAAATAAAATACAAAATTGGGCTAGGGATGTGGATTATGGTGGAGTGTTCCTGAGTTCAATCCATAGTACCCTCTGCCAAAAAAATAAAGTTCAATGAAGTCTCTGAGTGGCACCTAATCCAATGGGGCTGTGACTATGAGAATAAAAGGCACCTGAACTAGGACAGTCTATTCCTACATGGAATATTCTGTGCTGGACTCTGCAGAGTTCTTATCCTCAAAGGATCTCACCAGATGTACTTGCCTAATTTTGAACTTTCCAGCCTTCAAAACTGTGAGCCAAATAAACTTTTATTCCTCCTATATTACCCATTCTATGGTATTTAGTTACAGCAACAGAAAATAGACTGAGATAGTACTTTTCATGAAATCTAAAATCCTGGAAAGCCACACTTTGGCTCTTGGTTGGACCTTAGTTTCCAAAAAGAGAAGCTGGGATGTAAAGGCTTTAGAGTTTTTTCAGGGAATTGACTCTCTTGCAGACATAGAAAGGCTATCAAAAGCTTTTAGACAAGAAAGTGTCCAAGCCTGTGTGTGTGTGTGTGTGTATGTGTGTGTGTGTGTGTTTTAAATACTTATGGCTCATGAAAATCAAAGGGAGATCAGTTTAGGAAAGAAATCAGGGGAAAAGAGAAAGGGGAAACACGGGAAATGATATTGGCTAAATGATATTGTTCATTGTGTGCATGTATGAATATGTAACAAGGATCCCACCATTATATACAGTTATAATGCACCAATTAGCATAAAAGAAAAAGAAAAATACTTGTTGCAATGGTGCTAAAGATGAAATAAAATAGATGATAACCATGAGCATAAGTATGATTTATTCTATTTTATAATCTATATATCTATATCTATATTGTTTTGGGGTCTTTGCTATTTTATCTTATTTATTTTAGGTGTATAAGCCTTTCATTAACAGAAAAGCCCTACAGAATCATTGAGTCTCAGGCATACCCACAGTACACCATTGGCAGCCAGTGTAGTTCGTGTGCTGGCTTGAGACACAAAGGCCCAAGAGGTGGCCCAGCTCACTCTGGGCACTAATCTTCTTCAGTTGCTCCAGATCTTCATGGATTTGCCATCTAGTCCATTGGACATTCCATCCTCTAAATCCTTCTGTCTGATGAAGGACCAGCCTAGGATCTTCTGCTGGTCTAGATTCTACATAATGTGATCATACAATCCACCTCATCCCCAGCGAGTTCTCCAACCCTCTTGGTGAAGTCAGCATCTGTTTCCTTAGCACCACATGAGCATATCTTTGCCCCACGTTATGTCTTTTTTTTAAACTTGTTCTAATTAGTTATACGTGACAGTAGAGTGCGTTTTGACATACCATACATAAATGGAGTATAACTGCTCATTCTTCTGATTGTACATGATGTAGAATTATACTGGTCATGTACCCATATATGCACATAGGGTAATAATGTCTGATTTATTTCACTGTTCTTCCCACCCCCATACCACCTCCCCTCCCTTCACTCCTCTCTGTCTAATCCAAAATACCTCCATTCTTCCCTAGCACCCTACCCTCATTGTGAATTAGCATCCACATGTAAGAGAAAACGTTCAGCCTTTGGTTCTTCGGGGTTGGCTTATTTTGTTTAGCATGATATTCTCTAGATCCATCCATTTAACAGCAAATGACATAATTTCATTTTTCTTTAAGGCTGGGTAATATTCCATTGTATATATATACCACATTTTCTTCATCAATTCATCTGTTCCAGGACACCTAGGTTGGTTCCATAGTTTAGCTATTGTGAGTTGAGCTGTTAAAAATATTGATGTGGCTGCATCACTATAGTGTGCTGATTTTCAGTCTTTTGAGTATAAACCGAGAAGTGGGATTGCTGAGTCAAATGGTAGTTTCATTCCAAGTTTTCTGAGAAATCTCCATACTGCTTCCCAGAGTGGTTGCACCAATTTGCAGTCCCACCAGTAATATATGAATGTACCTTTTCCTCCACATCCTCACCAACATTTACCTGTTTATTTATTTTAAATTGAATTTGTTATACATGACAACAGAATGCATTACAATTCATATTACACTATAGAGTACAATTTTTTATATCTCTGGTTGTAAACAAAATAGTCATGCCATTCATGTCTTCACGCCTTACCAACATTTATTGTTGCTTGTATTCTTGATATTTGCCATTTTGACTGGAGTGAGATGGAATCTTGGTATAGTTTTGATTTTCTTTTCTCTAATTGCTAGAGATGTTGAACATTTTTTCATATATTTGTTGATCAACTGTATTTCTTCTTCTGTGAAGTATCTGCTCAGATGTTCAAATCCTTAGCCCATTTATTAATTGGGTTATTTATTTATTTATTGGTGTTAAGTTTTTAGATTTCTTTCTATATCATGGAGATTAATGCTCTATATGAGGCACATGTGGTAAAGATTCTCTCCCATTCTGTTGGCTCTCTCTCTTCACATTATCAATTGTTTCTTTTGCTGTAAAGAAGCTTTTTAGTTTGATTCCATCCCATTTATTGATTCTTGATTTTACTTCTTGTGCTTTAGGGGTCTTGCTAAGGAAGTCAGTTCCTAAGCCAACATGATGAAGATTTGGGCCTACTTTTTCTTCTATTAGGCGCAAGGTCTCTGTTCTAGTGCCTAAGTCTTTGAGCCACTTAAGGTTGAGTTTTGTGCATGGTGAGAAATAGGGGTCTAATTTCATTTTGCTACATATGGATTTCCAGTTTTACCAGCCCCATTTGTTGAAGAAGCTATCTTTTCTCCAACATATGTTTTTGGTGCCTTTGCCTAATATGACATATCCCAACGTTTTAAAAATTTTTATTTTGAGACAGAGTTTTGCTAAGTTGTTGAGGCTGGTCTTGAACTTGTAATTCTCCTGCCTCTACCTCCTGAGTAACTGGGATTGCAGGTGTGAGCCACCAGGCCTGGCTCAAAGACAACATAATTTTATTACTTATTGTTTGTTTATTTGTTTTGTGGAACTGGGCTTCCACATGCTAGGCAAGTGCTCTACCGCTGAGCTATATCCTTACCCCATCCCACACTCTTATTTGGCAGAAAGTAGTCTACCATTGATGTTAGTGTTGAATACTCACAAAATGTGCTGGAAGATCTCAGGGATCAGCAGAGACCTGGCTGTGGCACCAGCAGTGGCTTGTAGGCCTCCTGTAGAAAAGCCACATTTTCATTGTTGTTTTTCATTTCTTCCTTGTGGAATATTTTGCCAAGAATGTTCTGTAGTGCAGGATTTCTTGCTATAAATACTTTTAGCTTTTGTTTATCATGGAAGGTTTTTTTGTTTCACCATCAAATTTGAAGCTTAATTTTGCTGGACATAAGGTTCTTGGTTGGCATCCATTATCTCTTAGAGCTTGGTATATATTGTTTCAGCATCTCCTGGCTTTGAGAGTCTGGGTTGAAAAATCTGCTGAGATCCAAATTGATCTTCCCTTATAGGTAATCTGATTTTTCTCTTTTGCGGCCTTTAAAATTCTATCGTTATTCTGTAGGCTAGGCATTTTCATTATAATGTGTCTTGGTGTAGATCTGCTGTAATTTTGTACACTTGGGTCCTATAAGCCTCTGGTATTTAATTTTCCAATTCATTCTTCATGCTTGGGAAATTTTTTGATATTATTTCATTGAAGAGATTGTGCATTCCTTTGGTTTGAATCTCTGAACCTTTCTCTATCTTAATAAATCTTAAATTTGGTCTTTTGATAGTGTTCCATAATTCTTGAATATTTTGTTTCTTACCATCTTCACTGTGGGGTCAACTTTATTTTCAAGATTGTATATTTTGACTTCATTGTCTGAGGTCCTGTCTTCCAAGTGATCTAGTCTGTTGTTGATGCTACCTATTGAGTTTTTTAATTGGCTTATTGTTTCCTTTATTTCAAAGATTTCTCTTTGGGTTTCCCCCCCCCCCCCAGTATCTCTATCTCTTTCTTGAAGTAATCCCTTACAACCTGTATTTGCTCTCTTATTTCTTTGTCAGTATGATCAATGGTTGCCTGTATTTGTTCTCTTATCTCTTTGTTGGAGTGATCAGTTTTTGCATGCATATGCTCACTTAGGTCTTTCTTTAATTCCCAAATCATTTTCATTAGTATATTCTGAACTCCTTCTCTGATATTTCACCTACTGCTCTATAAATTCTATTGTTGTAGTATCCTGGTTTGTTTGGGGCACTTTCCTCCCTTGTTTTTTCATGATGTCTATGTGTCTTCTTCTTTTGCAGTGTAGATCTGAGGAATTATAGCTTCTGCCCTATTGTCTTACAGTGTGCCTACAAGTTACCAATACCTCACATTTAAGGAAGAGATCAATATTACAGCAATCAATGTACCCAACGTGCAGCCATATATCAGTTAGCTTCTATTTTTACATTTGCAGTTTTGTCACTATAATCAGAAATGATGAGTTTGGTTATCTTCTATCATATAGTCAATAGGTTTACATAATGGTTTACAATTTCTAATGGTAGAAGGGGGGACTGGGGGGTTGGCTGAAATGTTTATGAGGTAGATGTGAGAATATGGAGGTATTAGATTATATGACTGGTGAGAGGATTATCATAACAAGTTGGCTGTTAGTGGGAGAAACAAGAGAGAGGCAGTCCCTTGTAAGACTCCCTGTTACCTCAGCAACAGGATAACTGTTAGCACCCCTGGTAGAGAAACCTATGGTACAGCCAGGCCCATAGGGACCTTGGTGATGTCTTATCAGATCCTTATTGTTGTCCCTTGATAGAAGTGGTGATGTCCCTGTTTCATGGTGGTGGCTGCCTCAAGCCTATATGCACCCTGATGTTGAGCTGTGGAGCCACACTTTGATGAATAAGGAACCCCAGCACAGATGGCTCTCCATGAGGGCACAGGGAAGAGCCACATTTTCATGTAAATATGTTGCCTTTTTGGGAAATCCCACAGTTGGTCTTATTGTTCAATTCTGAAAGATACTGAGGTATAGTTGAATAAGCACAGAAGTAGGAATGAACTGGCTCTCCCGTCATGATAGAAAAACATGCATCCCAGTTTACACAATTAAGGTAAATGTCACCTTTAAAAAACCTGTTACAAAACACCTTTAGTTTAGGAAAAAAGCATTTTGATATTAACAAATTAAATCTCACATATGCTGTACAACTTCATTCAATAGAGCTCCTGTTGATAGTATTGAAAAGTAAAGAGATCCAAGAATTCTATGCTACAACTTGCTCTTCGTCTTTCTAGCACTGGTTAAATACAATATAGCAATAAAATATTCCCACCATTTACCATCTACTGAATACATACTACTTATGAAGTACTGTGCTAGGCACTTTGCATGTCAAATATTTACTCAACCTTCAAAACAATAAGGGATTTGCATTTTGTTATCCACACTTCATAGCTGATTAAATTGAGATTCTTAGAATTTGTCATTAGCTCACATTCACATAGACAGTGGTGCAAGAGGGATTTGAGTGAACTTCTCTCCTTCCTTCAAAGTGCTTACTCTTAACTCTTTCTTGTTTCATCCTAAATGTGTGATTTAGAGAAAAGAAAAAAAAAAACTTCATGATTTATTGATAACTTACTATTTGGGAGACATAGCAGCTATTTAATGAAGCTGATTACTTGTAGAGTACTAGGCAAATTTCCATTTTAAACTTGACAAGTAGAATAAAAGGCATTAATCATATTTCAATGTGGAGTTTTGCTTCTCTGAAATAACACTACAGTTAATCCCATCACAAAAATGTATGTGTGTTAAAGTGAATGAAAAATCTTGACTTTAGGAAAAGACATAAAGGGGAAACTGTCATATTCCATTTGTGCTACAACACAATACCTCAGAATACCAAGAGAACATCACAGACTGAGAATAATTTATACACAAGAGAAATGCATTTCTCACCATTTTAGTGACTTGGAAGTCCAATATCATGGTGCCCACATCTGATAAGGGCCTTCCTGCTGCAGGTGACATGGTGGGAGGCAACACATAGTGAGAGAAGGGGAACTTGTCAGCTCAGGTTTCTTTTCCACTTCTTATAAAGCCACCAATATCATCGTGGGATCCTCACGACCTCATCTAACCCTAGCTGCTTCCATAGGAAGGTATAATGGAATGAGGTATAGTGGAATAGGTCCCACCTCCAAATACCATCAACATGTGAACTTGGGGCTTGATTCTCCAACATGGGAACTGTGGGGGACACACAGAAGCACACATCTAGCAAATTGACAGGGTTATGGGCTAGGAAACCAACCAGGAAAAAGCAATGGATTTTGTTTCTGTCACTGACCACTGTGCAGAAAATACACCTGAATGGACATGATAGCTCATAATATCCCTTTCCATGTTCAGAGGGAGAAGCCCTTGTATGCCCTGACTTAGGAATGGAGATTCACACACATCACATTCAGAAGAAGATCAACCGGAATCAAACAGATGTTTAGAAGACCCCCTGAACATCTGCAGTTACCTCCCTCCAGAGCTGTACTCTTTAAAGAAGGTATGTATACAGTTGAGGCATAGTAAATCCTCCCAAATAATCAATTGTTGAATCTTCACCTTCCATGGGTATAATTTCCTAAAACTGAGAAAACATCCACAGGCAAAGTGAAATAAAGGTAGGTTTGAGCACCTTGAGTTTTTCTGTTAAGTGGCCTCTCTTTTCGTGCGGTGATATTCCATCCTACAGGTCTCTCCACATGGTCCTTTCTCTCCAGAAGGATAGTCCAGGCTTCTTTACAGCATGGCCACTGGGTTGCCAGGCCTGGTAAGGTTGAGGTGGGGAATCAGCACACTGTCATTTCAAATCTATTCAAAGCAAGTTAAAAGGCCAGTCCAGACTTTTCATAATTTTTCTCCTACTATACAAAGGAAAGGCTTCCTCAAGTCCTACTTTGGTAATAACCTATGGACATTCTGTGAAGCTTGTCTTAGTAAAGCCTTCTAAAATAAAGGATGTGAGAGCTCATGATGAGCCCACTGTATGGAATCACTTCCTGGTGGGACTTACCTGTGTATCTGTGAGGGAGGAGCATGGTATTAAAAATGGGATAATTTGGCCCATGTTGGGATGCTCTGAGATCAGATGTATTATAGAATAGGAAGCTAGGGATAACAATAACATCAATTTAATAACTATAATATTCATTCAATGCTTTTCTGCATTGAATCCTTTGTTATAAACTGGAAAATATAAGTAAGGTGTTTCTCTGGGTTCTGTGAGACATTATAGCAAATCACTGAACCTAAGAAAGGAGTTGTGGAAACTCCCTGAACTTATAAGTGATCTACAGAAGGTCTAGGGGCTTGAAGACCAGTAAGTGGCATGGGGTGAGGTGAGTCTTGTGAGATCTAAAACTAGTTCCAGGTTATCAAAATTGAGTTAAATTTTAGGATATTCAGCTGGTGTCCAGAGAACTAGGGAATTGGTTGTTGATGCTGGAAATAACTCAGAATAAGGCAAGTCATATTTTTACACTTTCTTAAATATTCATTCAGACCTCATTATCTTTAACTAAAATTAACTGGTGTATTTATTTTTTAATTTGGTACACTATTTATCCTTGCCTTCACTAATCAACCACTTATTTGTCTCTTTTTTTATTCATTCCTATCATGTTCTTACTGGATTCAGGGAAACTTCATGGGAATAGGTTATCTCTTTTATATAAAATAACAAACTCAATGAGCTTTGTAAGATCCACTTCTCATTAACAGCTCCACATCTTCTCTTCTTTTTGAAATCAGTATCTGTAGTGGAGGGACTGGGTAGAGAAGATAGCAACGGTGTGGTAGATGGCCTCTAAATATGGCTGCCCCAAAGGACTGTGTCCCTGGGTAAACCGGCTGCCCTTCCCAGGAAGAAGTGCTGTCTCTTTCCCTGTCTTTAAGTCTGGACTGGCCTTTTGACTTGCTTTGAATAGATTTGAAATGACAGTGTGCTGATTCCCTACCTCAACCTTACCAGGCCTGGCAATCCAATGGCCATGATGTAGAGAAGCCTGGACGATCCTTCTGGAGAGAAAGGGCCATGTGGAGAGACCTGTAGGATGGAACGTCACCACACGAAAAGAGAGGCCACTTAACAGAAAAATTCAAGGTGCTCAAACCTACCTTTATTTCCAGACCTGTGAAGGAGAACTTCCAGAATGTTCCAGCCCAGATACTAGCTGAATGCAACCATTGAGTGACCTCAGTCAAAACCACCTACAGTAGAACTGCCCAATCAACTTTAAAAATTGCAAAAAAATAACAGCGTTATTATCTTAAGCTCCAGGTGAAATTTGTTATGTAGCAAACAACAACTATTACAGATGGAAAATGAGAAATTTCTTAGTACATATTTTTATATAATCTTGATGTTTTGGACTATTTAAACATTCTATGAATCCCAAACCAAATTAAACCAAGAAGAAAAAAATCCTTAAAACTAAAACTAAAATAAATAATCCTAACTGACCACCTAATTGCTAATATAACCATGAAGAAAAAAAAATGAATTTAAAAAATCTTAAAAGTAAGTACTTGAGTCACAGTAGTACATAAATATCCACAGTAATATTTAAAAAGTATTTAAGATAAAAGGAACTGCAAAGAAACTCTAAATTTTGCTCAGTAGTTCTATTGCCAATATTTATATTGTTATTCTGAAGTAATTTTATGTAGAGTGTAGAATAAAGTAAATGTTAATTTTACTTGGAAACAAGATTTTCAGTATAAAAGGTATCAGGTCTATAGCGCAGTTGTTCTGGGGCTGTGGGACAGATTTCAGAGACCATTTAAAATATCCAGAGATGGCATATAAGGCATAAGGCTTTACTGAGAATTTCCAGTGGTGAGAGGTGCACCATGGTCCCTCCTGGTGCCTCACCAACCAGTGCCTCCTCTCCTTTAAGGGGTTCTGTCCAATGGTGGCTGGATGGATGACTGACACATACCCTTCCCACTCAGTTCCACACCAGTTGCCCCGGGAGAGGAGTTTTATATGTTAGGCTGCAGGAGCAGCAACATCATCAGCATTAGCTTACTTATATGACCAGCACCTCAAGCAGCAACTGGTAAGCACCCCAAGCAGCAATTGGCAAATTGCAAAAGGCAGCTTTCTATAGATAACTTTAGCTTGCCCTATCTCTCAGTACACATGAGTGAAACCCAGTGTCCCTCAAGATAACATGTATCTGGATATTCCAGTCCAGGCTTATTCTCTTTGTTCCCTTGACTTGGCCAGGTTCCTGGAAACTAAAAAGATGTTCCAGGGACATGGTATCTTACTATCCTCATTCTCTTTAAAGATGATACCAGAGGAAAGAGATGTATAGGCAAAAAAAAAAAAAAAAAAAAACCCAAAACTTAAGGTACTGACTTCTTACATTTTGATGAGTACTATTACAAATTTATGATTTTAAAAGATAATTTTCCTGTTTTGTTTCTCTTAAAAGGCTGAGAAGCAATAATACCTTGTAGCATTAATCATCCTTAGGATTCAGATTTTGGTTTCTAAATACAAAGCACCATTAAAAGGAAACTAGACCTCCTTGGAAAAATTAGTGACTCCAGGGAATATTGCCCACATCCCTGAGACATCTTGTTGATGCAAAAAGCAAGGAAGCCATCAAAAGCTAATAGCATGGTATCCAAAAGCCACAAAAGCCAGGCATGGTGGTGCATGCCTATAATCCCAGAGGCTTGGGAAGCTGAGGCAGAAGAAATAAAAGTTTGAGGCGAGCCTTAGCAACTTAGTGAGCTCCTGTCTCAAAAATAAATAAATAAAGGCCTGCCATTGTGGCTCAGTGGTAGAGCGCTTGTCTAGCATGTGCAAGGCCTTGGGTTCGATCCTCAGCACCACATAAAAATAAATAAATAAAATAAAGGTACTGTGTCCAACTAAAAAATATAAATAGATAGATAGATAGATAAGTAAAAAGGGCTGGTAGTTGAACACCCCTAAATTCAATCCCCAGTACTGAGAAAAAAAGTCACAAGAACAGATTAAAAGGGCATGTCTGGTAAAAGCTAGAACACTCTTTGCATAACTCTAATTGAATAAAATATATAA
The DNA here is from genome assembly GCF_048772815.1 of Callospermophilus lateralis. Classification (NCBI taxonomy): domain Eukaryota; kingdom Metazoa; phylum Chordata; class Mammalia; order Rodentia; family Sciuridae; genus Callospermophilus; species Callospermophilus lateralis. Next base: position 16,658,904 of record NC_135305.1, on the reverse strand, counting down.
TATATGAAAAATTATGAGTTGACCAAAATACTCAAAAAAAAAAAATAGAGTGAAATGTAAAACTGCTAACTAAACAAGAAACAAAAACTGTATTTGCTACCATTGGAGACAGTACTTGTGTCATCCCTTATTCTAAAAATTAATGAACTAGGTTGCAGCTCAGGGGTAGAGTGCCTAACTAGCATATCTGAAACTCTGGGTTTGATTCCCAGCATCACACGAACAAACACCAATAACAAAACAAAAAAACATTTGTAAACTTAATAATTAATGGAAACAGAATAAGAAGTTTCCTTTTATTTTTATTAGGCTATGATTTTGTGTATAGCCAGAAAGCCCCTGATAATGAAGAAATGATCTCAGTTGGGATCACCAATGATATTAAATTGAATAAAAAGATAATTCCATAGTTCCAAAATATCAGCCCACTAATTACTTGTTGGTTTCAAGGAAAGACAGTTCAGAATACAGAGACTGAGCCATTGCCATTTTAATCCAGTGATTGACTTTAGCATATTAAAAGTATGAGCACTTGCTGGGCATGGTGGCACATGCCTATATTTCCAGCTACTCAGGAAGCTGAGACAGAAGGATAGTACATTCAAGGACAACCTGTGCAACTAAGTGAGAACCTGTCTCAAACAAAATTTTTAAATGGCTGGGATTTAGCTCAGTGGTGGAGCACTTACACAGCATGTGCAAGGTCCTTGGTTCAATTTCCTATACTAGGGCTGGGGATGTGGCTCAAGTGGTAGCGCACTCGCCTGGCATGCATGCGGCCCAGGTTCGATTCTCAGCACCACATACAAAGATGTTGTGTCCGCTGAAAACTAAAAAATAAATATTAAAAAAAAATCTCTCTCTCTCTCTCTCTCTCTCTCTCTCTCTCTCTCTCTCTCTCTCTCTCTCTCTCATTCTCTCTTAAAAAAAAAAAATTTCCTATACTACAAAAAAAGGGTGGGGGGGGGAGCATGACCTGCTGACATCATTGGCCTCCTGAGAGGATGTAACATTATGCACATGGCATCTCTTAGGAAGTATTCTCATCAAATATATTTCACCTGAAACTACCAAGTCTTTCTACAGATAGTAATATCCTTTTAATAATATCCTTTTAAAATGCCCACCAGTCATATCATTTTGCAGGCCTAAACCATATTAGATTACCAAAAATTTCTTCAATTTGGCGTAAATTTGAAACCTATCCATGGAAAAATCACGAAATGCACAATTTTCAGTTTTATAGCCTAACTTCCATTCCTTTTAGTTCAACAAAGCCAGCTGCTGCTAAATTTGTAACAGGTAAATAAGTAGTAACAGGTAAATAAATAATTACAACTCTTTGTAAAGAGTTTTTGATGCTCTTCCTAGGAACTGAGTGTCTTTAAGAAGAAAATAAGTTGGGTGTCATGGTGTGCACCTATAATCCCAGCAGGTTGGGAGGCCAAGGCAGGAGGATCACAAGTTCAAAGCCAGTCTTAGCAATTTAGCAAGGGCCTGAGTGATTTAGCAAGACCCTGTCTCAAAAAAAAAAAAAAAAAATTAAAAGGCCTGGGGATGTGGCTCAGTGGTTGAGTGCTGCTGGGTTCAATCCCTAGTATAAAAAAAAAAAAAAAAGATGATGAAAATAAATCTCTTTACAAGTCAGATGATTTCCAATGATTTGCTTAACAAAATTGGAAGACTTAATTGAGTTGCCAGCTGATAACTCATTAAAAGCAATTTTCAACAAAGATGACTATAAGATTTTTAGAAAATAACTCAGAGAGCATTCGAATAATTGATTGACACGGCTATAACAAAACTGCTTTCATTTTCATCTACATATTTATGTAATCAAGCTTTCTTAATGTTTATTTCTATAAAGATGAAAAATAGGAATAAAATTGATGATGAACCCTTTCTCATTCTAGCAATAAGTAGCAATTTAGACAGAGATGCATGAACTAATTTGGAAAAAAGCACCATCCATCTTATTAAGAAATGCCTTTCATTATCTTTTTACTTTCTATATTTGATAGTTATCCATCAAAATGTAAAATATTTATGTTGCTTTGATTGATTGTGAATTTGTAATTGCTCTAAAAGATAACCCAATCAAGAAAAATGCTTTTTTTTTTTTTTTTAGTATTAAAATAGAGCCAAATAATCCCACACCCAGGTAGATACAGTGCCCTTCCCCCTTTTCTCTAAGGATGAGTGTGCATCAGATCCAAAGGGAGTTAGATTCCACTGGATATGCAGTTTTTATAAAAGGTAATGTATAAAGGCTTTATTTCAAACTATCAATACAATATATTCAATATGCCAGGAAGTAGTGTTCTTTGCTGCATATGAATGGTAAAAATGTTAGATGCCTACCTTAAAACATGAGTAATAAATGGGTTTTCAAAGTCTTTTGAGGACTAGGACTTTAGCTCAGTGGTAGAGTACATGCTTAGCATGATTCAATCTCCAGCATTTGGAGAAAATTTGTTTTGAGAATTATGCAGACAAAAAAAATTGGAGACTAGTGACTTAAAATCCCAACCAAATCCACTGAGTCAAAGTCAAGCTGAAAAAGATATCACTTTAAACTGGAGATGGGATTGGAGTTTTCAGAAGTGATTTCATAACTTCAATGGAATAGAAAGTTATGGGGGCTCCCATGATTTTATTAAGGGACAGAGGGAAATGATTTAAGATTTATGGGCAGGGTTTAAAATCTCAAAATATTTTATAATAGTAATCCACCAATTTATACTGCTCAATAAATTAGTTTCAGAAAATATTTGTATATACAGTGAAAGAAAACACTAAAATATTAATCATATCTACCTGATAAAACTACATATTATTATTTTCATCATTGGACTTTTTATTTTTCATTTTGCTGAATAATATACTTCTGTTGTAATGAGGGGAAAAGTACTTACATATTTTCATTTTTAAGATCTTCCAATCTTATTTTTAATATCTATACATGAGTCCCAGGCCACATATTTTTTACATTTCTAAAAGTATTACATGTAGGTAGTTTAAAAATTCATATAATATTCACAGGCTTAAATCACAAACTGGCATTTCTGAGCTCCCCCACCACCTTCTTCGCTTTATTCCAGGTAACCAAACAAACCACATTCAACTCAATTTATTTTTTTTCTTCTACTACTCATGCCCTTATTTCTAAATGAAATATAAGCAATATCTTTGACTTCAAATTATGGGAGGTAAAGATTTAGCTGACTCCTAATTCTTTTTTCCTCCCCAAATTGTCAGCTCAATTTCTGTTACTATAATGAAATGCCCAAGGCTGGATACTTTACAAAGAAAATAGTTTCATTTAGTTCACAGTTCAGGAAGTTGAAGAGCATGGTGCCAGTATGAGCTCTACTATGCAGAGAACCTCATGATGAATGGTTTCGTGGGACAAGAGTGAGGGAAGGAGGGGGGAATGACGTGGAGAGATAGGAAGCCAGAGAGAGAGATGAAACTGAACCAGACTCACCCTTTTATTTTTTTCTTTTGTTTTTTGAACCTCTTTATCTTTAATTTTTTCTAATTAGTTATATATGATGGCAGAATGCATTTCAATTCATTGTACACATATGGAGCACAACGTTTCATTTTCTCTGGTTGTACGCAATGTAGAGTCACACCATTTGTGCAATCATACATGTACCTAGGGTAATGAGGTCCATCTCATTCCACCATCTTTCCTATCACCATGCCACTCCTTTCTCCCCCACTTTCCCCAATCCAAAGTTTCCTCATTCTTCCTATGCCTCCTCCCCATATGGATCAGCATCCGGATTTTGGGGAATAGCTTACTTGCTTAGTATGATATTCTCCGACTCCATCCATTTACCTACAAATGTCATAATTTTATTCTCTTTTATTGCTGAGTAATATTTCACTGCACAGGGATGGGATTGTGGCTTAATGATAGAGTGCTCATTTAGTATGCATGAGGCACTAGGTTTAATTCTCAGCACCACATAAAAATAAAAATAAAAAGATATTGTGTCCATCTGAAACTAAAAAATAAATACTTAAAGACAATATATTCCATTGTGTATATGTACAACCGTTTCTTTATCCATTCATTTGTTGAAGGGCATCTAGGTTTGTTCCACCTAAATTGAGATATTGTGAATTCTGCTGCTATAAACATTGATGTGGGTGTCTCCCTGTAGTATGCTGGTTTTAAGTCCTTTGGTTATAGACTGAGGAGTGGGATAGCTGGGTCAAATAGTAGTTCCATTCCCAGTTTTCTAAAAAATCTCGTTCCAGAGTGGCTACACCAATTTGCGGTCCCAGCAGCAATGTATGCAGACTCACCCTTCTATAATAACCCCCTCAAGGGAACCAGGGTCCCTTGAGAACTCTTATCAATTCCTTCTGAAGGCAGACTTACATGACCAATCACCGTGTTCTACTCTCCCCCTCCTAAAGGTTCTACAGCACCTCCCATATCGCCACACTGAAAACTGAGCTGCCAACACATGGACCCTTGGGGTACACAGTCAGACCACATCCAAAGCATGGCACCCAGTACCTTTCATATTTCATCCCTTTTCATTTTTTTCCTGACTATATGACTGTGTGTGTAAAAATATTAAAATTATGTTTTCCTTCTTGTACCATTTTGTACTTTATTTGGAGTTAATTTGCTAATTTTTTTGAAAGTTTATCTAAGTCTTCCCACAACTTCAACATTTCCATGAAATATTTTGAATACATTTTCCCATGGCGAAAATTATCATTGTATCTTTTTTCTTTGAGTTCAAATCTAGACTGATTGTTTTTCTAAATGTGCTGCACAGCTAACATCTTAAGCTTTCCCTTTCCTAATTGTACTTTAATAAAGTGGTTCTGTTCTAAAAATGAAAACTTTCTCTCTTCTCCCTTTCAGCATGGAATCTCTCTTATTTCTTGCATCCCATGTCATTTTTATTTCTTGGTTTTTAAAAATTTATTTATTCATTCATTTTAATTAGCTATATATGACAGCAGAATGCATTTTGATTCATTGTACACAATTGCACCACAACTTTTCATTTCTCTGGTTGTACACGATGTACCATCGCACCATATGTGAAGTCATACAGGTACCTAGGGTAATGATGTCCTTCTCATTCCACCAGCTTTCCTGCTCCTATGCCCACTCCCCTCCCTCCCTTTGCCCAATCAACTTTCCTCTATTCTTCCTATGCTCCCCCCGCCGCTCCCCTCATGGATCAGCATACACTTATCAAGGAAAACATTCAGCCTTTGGTTTTTGTGAATTGGCTTATTTCACTTAGCATGATATTCTCCAACTCCAACCATTTAACCATTTACCTGCAAATACCATAATTCTATTCTCTTTTAATGCTGAGTAATATTCCATTGTGTGTAAGTACCACAGGTTCTTTATCCATTCATCTGTTGAAGGGCATCTAGGCTGGTTCCACAGTTTAGCTATTGTGTGTAAGGAATAATAATAAAGCGTGACACAGAGACAAGGGACAGGGGCAGGGAAGGTGGCAGAGTGGCTCAGAGGCCAAGCTGCCACATTTATTTATACCAATAGGTTACATTAGGTCATTAGTATCATAACTACATTATTGTTTAGAGTAGCAGTAAGATTGCTTATTCTGCAGTTACATTTACAGTTACAATATGAAATGCTAGGAGCTATGTGCAGATCTCAAGAAAGTCCATTGTCTAAAGATACAACATTAACACATAGGCAGGCAGCTCCAGGAACACCAGGAGCTTGGTGAAACATTGTAATTATCAAACAAGCAAGTTCCTTTATTCCCAGGAGTTATGTGACTAAGATCAAGGTCAAAACCCTCTTGAAGAACATTGCTACTTCCTAGCAGCCAGGAATTCTGTACCTTTGCACAGAAACTTCCTAGCAACCAAGAATTCCACAATCATGAAGTTTATCAGAGACACAATCCAAAACATAGAACCCCTACAATTGTGAATTGAGCTGTTATAAACATTGATGTGTCTGTGTTACTCTAGTATGCTGATTTTAAGTCTTTGGGTATAAACCAGGAGTGGGATAGCTTGGTCAAATGGTTTCTAAGTTTTCTAAGGAATCTCTCTGTACTGCTTTCCAGAGTGGTTGCACCAATTTGCAGTCCCAACAGCAATGGATGAGTGTGCCTTTCCCCCACATCTTCACCAACACTTATTGTTGTTTGTGTTCTTAATAGCTGCCTGAAATGAAATCTTAGAGTAATTTTGATTTGCATTTCTCTAATTACTAGAGATGTTGAACAATGTTTTATATTTTGTTGATTAATTGTATTTCTTCTTCTGAGAAGTGTCTGTTCACCTCCTTAGCCCATTTATTGATTGGGTTGTTCATTTGTTTGTTTTTTGGTGTTAAGTTTTATGAGTTATTTCTGTATCTATATCCTAGATATTAGTGCTCTATCTGATATGCATGTGGCAAAAATTTGCTCCCATTCTGTAGGCTCTCTCTTCACCTCACTGATTGTTTCTTTTGCTGAGAAGAAGCTTTTTAGTTTGATTCCATCCCATTTGTTGATTCTTGATTTTATTTCTTGTGCTTTAGGTGTCTTGTTAAGGAAGTCGAGGTCTAATCCCACATGATGAAGATTTTGGACCTACATTCTCCTCTATTAACCACGGGGTCTCTGGTATAATCCCTAGGTTCCTGATCCACTTTGAGTTGAGTTTTGTGCATGATGAGAGATGGGGTTTAGTTCATTTTACTACATATAGATTTCCAGTTTTCCCAGCACCATTTGATGAAAACATGATCTTTTCTCCAATGCATGTTTTTAGAGACTTTGTCTAGTATGAGATGACTGTATTTATGTGGCTTTGTCTCCGTGTTCTCTATTCTATACCATTGGTCTACAAGTCTATTCTGGTGCCAATACCATGACATTTTTGTTACTATAACATTGTAGTATAGTTTAAGGACTGGTAATGTGATGCCTCCTGCTTCACTCTTCTTGCTAAGGATTGCTTTGGCTATTGTGGGACTCTTACTTTTTCAAATGAATTTCATGATTGGTTTTTCTATTTCTTTAAGGAATGACATTGGGATTTTAATTGGAATCACATTGAATCTGTATAGCACTTTAGGTAGTATGGTCATTTTGATAATATTAATTTTGCTTATTCAAGAGCATGGAGATCTCTCCAGCTTCTAAGATCTTCTTCAATGTCTTTCTTTAGTGTTCTGTAGTTTTCCTTGTAGAGGTCTTTCACCTCTTTTGTAAAATTGATTTCCAAGATTTTGGGGGGTTTTTCTTTTTTTGAGACTATTGTGAATGGGGTAGTTTTCTTAATTTCTCTTTCAGAGGATTCATCACTGATGTATAGAAATGTATTTGGTTTATGGTTATTGATTTAACATTTGGCTACTTTATTGAATTCATTTATTAATTCTAAAAGTTTTCTGGTGGAATTTTTTGGATCCTCTAAATATGGAATCATGTAATCAGCAAATGATGATAGTTTGAATTCTTTTCCTATTTGTAACCCTTTAATTTCCTTCATCTGTCTAATTGCTTTGCCAAGAGTTTCAAGGACTATGTTGAATAGAAGTTGTGAAAGAGGGCATCCCTGTCCCTTTCCAGTTTTTAGAGGGAATGCTTCCAATTTTTCACCATTTAGAATGATGTTGGTCTTCGGTTTAGCATAGATAGCTTTTACAATGTTGAGACATGTTCCTACTATTACTAGTTTCTGTAGTGTTTTGAACATGAAAGGGTGCTGTATTTTTCAAACGCTTTCTCTGAATCTGTTGATATAATCATATGATTGTTATCTTTAAGTCTATTGATGTGATGAATTACATTTGTTGATATCCCTATGTTAAAACCAAATTTGCATCCCTGAAATAAACCCCACTTGATCATGGTGAACTATTTTTTTAATTTCTTTTTTTGTGTGCAATTTGCCAGAAATTTATTGAAAATTTTCACATCTATGTTCATCAGGGATATTGGCTGGAAATTTTCTTTCCTGATGTGTCTCTGCCTGATTTCGGTATCAGGATGATACAAGCTTCATAGAATGAGTTTAGAAGGATTCCCTCCTTTTCTATTTCATGGAATAATTTTAGAAGTTTGGTATTAATTCCTTTTTGTTGGTCTTGTAGAACTTAACTGTGAATCCGTAAGGTCCTGGGCTTTTCTTGGTTGGTAGGATTTTGATTGTATCTTCTATTTTCTTGCTTGAAATTGATCTGTTTAAATTGTGTATGTCTTCTTGACTCAGTTTCAGTTGATCACATGACTCTAGAAACTTATCAGTGTTTTCAAGGTTTTAATATTTTACTGGAGTATAAATTTTCAAAATAATTTCTAATTGTCTTGTGTATTTTAATAGTGTCTGTCGTGATATTTCCTTTTTCATGACAAATTTTATTAATTTTCTTTCTCCTTCTTTTAGTTAGTGTGGATAAGGGTTTGTCAATTTTATTTATTTATTCAAAGAACCAGCTTTTTTGCTTTGTCAATTTTTGAATTATTTCTTTTTTTCAATTTATTGATTTCTGTCCTGGTTTCAATTATTTCCTGTTTTCTACTACTTTTTGGTGTTGGTTTATTCTTCTTTTTTCTAGGGGCTTAAGATGTAATGTAAATATTTGTTGACTTTTTATTCTTTTAATGAATGAACTCCATGCAATAAACTTTCCTCTTAGCACTTCATAGTGTCCCAGAGATATTGATAAGTTGTATCAGAGTTCTCATTTACCTCTATTTTTTTTATCTCCCCACTGATGCCTTCTTTTGTCTGTGCATCATCTATAGCATATTGTTTAGTCTCCAAGTTTTGGAGTAGTTTTTTTTTTTTTTATTATTGATTTCTAATTTCATTCCATTATAGTCAGACAGAATGCAAGGTAGTATGTCTAATTTTTTGTATTTGCTAAGACTTGTTTTGTGGCATAACATATAGTCTCTTTTGGAAAATGATCCATGTGCTGCTGAGAAGAAAGTGTATTTTCTCATTCATAGATGGAATATTCTATATATGCCAGATAAGTCTAAATTGTTGATTGTTTTTATTGAGTTCTATAGTTTCTTTGTTTGGTTTTTGTTTGGAAGATCTATTCAGTGGTGAGAGAGGTTTATTAAAGTCACCCAGTCTTACTGTGTTGTCATCTATTTGATTCTTGTAGTTGAGAAGGGTTTGTTGGATATACATAGATGCCCCATTGTTTGGGGCATAGATATTTATGATTGCTATGTCTTGTTGATGTATGAATCCCTTATCCCTTCTGACTTTATCCCTTCTGACTAACTTTGGTTTGAAGTTTGCTTTATCTGATATGAGGATGGAAACCCCTGCTTGTTGCTATGGTCCATGTGAGTGGTACATTTTTCTCACTCTTTTATCTGCATTCTGTGGATGTCTTTTCCTGTGAGATGAGTCTCTTGAAGGCAGCATATTGTTGGGTCTCCTTTTTAAAATCCAATCTGTCAGTCTACGTCTTTTTTTTTTTTTTTTAAGAGAGAGTGAGAGAGAGAGAACTTTTTAATATTTATTTTATTTTAGTTATCGGCGGACACAACATCTTTGTTTGTACGTGGTGCTGAGGATCCAACCCGGGCCGCACGCATGCCAGGCGAGCGCGCTACCGCTTGAGCCACATCCCCAGCCCCTGTCAGTCTATGTCTTTTAGTTGATTACTTGAGGCCATTCACATTCAGAGTTATTATTGAAATGTGTTTTGTATTCTCAGACATTTTGGTTTATTTTTGATTTTTAACTTGACTTGGTATCACTTTGATTGGCCTTTCCTTTAGTGTAGTTCCTTCCTTTGCTGATTTTCATTGTTGTTTGCATTTCCTCTTCCTGGAATATTTTGCTGAGAATGCTCTGTAGTGCAGGCTTTCTAGTTGTAAATTCTTTTAACTTTTATTATCATGAAAGGTTTTTATTTTGTCATCAAATCTGAAGTTTAATTTTGCTGGATATAGGATTCTTGGTTGGCATTTATTTTCTCTCAGAGCTTGGTATATGTTGTTCCAGGATCTCCTGGCTTTAAGGGTCTGGGTTGAAAAATCTGCTGAGATCTGAATTGATCTCCCCCTAAATGTGATCTGATTCTTCTCTCTTGTAGCCTTTAAGATTCCATTCTGATTCTGTATGCTAGGCATTTTCATTTTAATATGTCTTAGTATAAATATGTTGTAATTTTGTACATTTGGTGTCCTATAAGCCTCTTGTATTTGATTTTTCAATTTACTCTTCATGTTTGGGAAATTTTCTGATATTATATCATTGAAGAGATTGTACGTTCCTTTGGTTTGAATCTCTGTGCCTTCTTCTATCTCAATAAATCTTAAATTTGGTCTTTTGATGGTATCTCATAATTCTTGGATATTCTGTTCATGGTTTCTTACCATCTTCACTGTGTGTTCAATTTTATTTTCAAGATTGTATATTTTGTCTTCATTATCTGGTGTTCTGTTTTCCAAGTGATCTAGTCTGTTGGTGAAGCTTTCTATGAAGTTTTTTAGTTGATTTATTGTTTCCTTCATTTCAAGGATTTCTTATTATTTTTTTCCAGAATCTCAATCTCTTTCTCTTTATTTTATTCTATTTTATTTTTTAGTTGCAGATGAACACAGTACCTTTATTTATTTATTTTTATGTGGTGCTGAGGCTCGAACCCAGTGCCTCACACTTTACTACCGAGCCATAACTCCAGTCCCTCTATCTCTTTCTTGAAGTAAATTTTGCTACCTGTACTTGCTACCTTATCTTTTTGTTGGTGTGATCAATGGTTGCCTTATTTGCCCTTTTATCTTTTTTTGTTGGAGTGATCAACTTTTACCTGTATGTACTCTCATGTCATTCTTTAATTCAGAGATCATTTTAATTATGTACATTCTGAACTCCTTCTTTGACTTTTCATCAACAGCATTGTCAATGGATTCTATTATTGTAGTATCGTGGTTTATTTGGGCACTTTCTTCTCTTGTTTTTTCATGTTGTGTATGTGTCTTTCTTTCTTACAGTGAGGATCTGAGGTATTACACTTTCTACTCTATAATCTTGTAATATCCCTGCAGATTACCTGTGCCTCCCCATGGTATTGGGCTTCCAGTCTCTGGACAATGTCCCAAGATGGATGCTACTGCAACTAAACTGGTGGCAGGGATAGCGGAGGTAACTCAAGAGAGAAGTGGGGGTGTCCCAAGATGGATGTTACCACTTTCAGAGAAGGGGTTGAAAGGGTGGGCTTTGGGCTGCCTGTTTGGAGATTCAGCTGCCTCAGGCCCTGTCTGTTGTCCCAAGGTGGAGGATGCTATGTGAGGAGGGCTATGGCGATGACTACAGTGACCCAAGAAGCTTCTGGGTGTGTCGCTGGGGGCAGTCCTGGACCTGGCCTGGGCCTGGGCTTCCATGTGGGTCTATGTTCTGTGGAGGTGGTCCTAGGCCAGGACCTGGGCTCAGGTGTGCGTCGGCAGGTTGGTGGGACAGTCCTGGACCTAAACTATGCCTGGGATCCTGCAGTGGTCAGCAGGGACAGTCCTAGGCCTGGGACTGGGCTTGGACTTTGGTGTGGGTCGGCAAGTTGGCAGGGGTAGTCCTGGTCCTGACCTGGGCCTGGGCTCCGACACAAGTCTGTAGGGGTGGTCCTGGGCCTGTCTTTGTTTTCATGGAGCATCTTTCAGTGCTTCTTGGACACATTTATATGAGAGATACATATATTTTTTTTCTGGCTAATCTATTTTGAAAGTGTTCTTTATTCTACCTTCACACTCGACTGATAGTGTGAAGGGTGTTTGGAATTCTACACCGGAAATTGTTTCCACTCAAAATTTCGCAAGCATTCTATTATTTTCAAGCTTTCACTATTACACACTGTTGAAAATTTTGATTGTATCCTAATTCCCTAATTTCTTTGTGAGGGATTTTTTCATTCTCTCTAGAGACTGCTTCTTGTCCGTCAGGTTGGTTTTCTAGTTAAACTGTTTTAAATCAAGCAGGATGTATGTTGCTTATATCTTCTGTAACCATTTTCTCAGCCCTCAGCCCAGGGATCCCAGGCAGGGGTATGAAGCCAGCTGTTTTCCTAAACTCTCTGTCCAACAGTGAAAGTTCAGAGAACACGTAGCCTCATCCTCCTTTATGCAGTCATCTATTGCTCTGTCACAAACCACTCTGAACTTAGTGGCACAGAGCAACAATATTTTTGTTATGCTCATGATTTTTCAGATTAGTAACTTACACAGAGTAACTGGGAATTGCTCACCTCTCTTCCATAATGGGTGGGACGTCAAGTGGTTCAAATAGCCAGGGAGAACTGAAATGGGGTCACCTCTGGGTTTCCAGTTTTGATGGTCAGCCAGCTCCTCAGTTCTCTGTGACATGGATGCTGAGGATGAATGGCCAGGATGGTCCTTCACTCATGTTTAGTAACTGGGTCAGGGTGAAATGGGATCATGGAGGGGAGACAGAAAGATTTCTCTCTCTCATGACCTCATAGCTTGGTGGCCACCTGTAGAGTGGACTTCTGTGGTAGCTTTAACCAGAGGAAATATTTCAAGACACCCAGGTGGAAACCGAAAAACTTATAACCTAAACTCAGAAAATTATAATATCACTTTTGCTACATTTCGTTGGTCAATCTCTAGAACCAGCCAGATTCAAGGGTAGGGGAATCAGATGGTACCTCTCAATGACAGGAGAAGAAAAAAATCTGTAGCCATCTTTAACGGCTGGCACCCCTTTCAGTACTGTGAGCACGGCAGAGTGCAGAACGTGACTTCCATCTGGAGCAATGAGCCAGAAGAGACTAAGTTTTGAATTTAGAAGCATCAGCAGAGATTGTCACAGAAGGAGCCAGAGCACAGAAAGAACGAATGGAGGGTACCATATTAGAACTGAGAGAATGCGTCTCTAAGGATGTGCTGGAAGAAGTGGCAGCTGGCTGGATTGCATTTGAAACACACACTAGACATCCCCCTGGAGAACACCCGAGCAGTTGAAGAGAATTGAAAATAGTTCTTTATAGACTGCGAACAAGAAAGCACTCAGAGAAACAATATTCTTTTCTTTTTATTATTACTATTTTATTACTATGACCTCATTTCTCCTCTCTTTCCCTCTCCCTCTCTCTCTCTCTCTCTCTCTCTCTCTCTCTCTCTCACACACACACACACACACACACACACACACACACACACATTGGGGATCTAAAGGAAATACCTACCACAACAATATTTCTGTAGTGACTGGGTAGCTTTACCATAGAATAGTGTTCCCATCATAAACCATTCAGTCCCTCCATGAGGGACATGTAATCTAAAATTGGTGGCCCTATACTTTGCAATCAATGGATGTTAAATATACTAGGGACATAAAAAAAAAAAAAACTGGTACATTTTGACATATTTCATGTGCTGGAAGAAAACTATGCCCATAGCTGTTGCTGAGACAATAAGTAGCTCAGAATATAGTAACTGAAGCCCTATATTTAAACTCCATAATAGAGTGAGCCAAAGAGAAGATTAAGAAAGCAACAGCTGGGTTCGGTGGCGCAGGTCTGTAATCCCAGTGTCCTGGGAGGCTGAGACAGGAGGATCATGAATTCAAAGCCAGCCTCAGCAACTGGGGGGTATTAAGCAACTCAGTGAAACCCTGTCTTTAAATTAAAAAAAAATACAAAATAGGGCTGGGGATATGGCTTAGTGGTTGAGTGCCCCTGAGTTCAATCCCTGATACTGCTACCGCCCCCCCCAATAAATAGATAAATAAAATTTCAAAAAAAGAAAACAACAAATATCTATAAAAACTACAATAAGTATACAGCTAATAGAACTTAATTCACTATAACCACTTCTAGAAAATAAATCTTTAATACCATCTTAATGGGATAGAAATTGTTTTTTTCTTCAAGATCTTATTCTATGAACATTATCTACAGCCTGCTACCCTGACCCTTTATCACCTTCCCCTTCAGAGAAAATCCCATTGAATGCACTGAGCTCCGCCATGCCTGCCCCGCTTCCTCTCTCAGTTTCATCCCCAGACACATTTCAGAAGCTGCCAACACACTATAGACTGCCCCACTCTGTGGACCTGTTCAGCCAAGTCAATAGCACCCAAGCAATTTAATTCAACAAACTGTTTAGTGTGAAGTTTCATTTTACAGACTAGAATTCCTTATTCAGGATGAACTTCTAAATAAAGTCAACCTCATGAGCCATAAAAATGTGTCTTAAGGAAGCTGGACTAATTCTAGGAGAAAGATCAATCCACTCATCTCTAAAGCACTAGTCCTTTTATTTTCCAACCGCATGATGCAAAACAAAACAAAACAAAACTGTTCAAAGAACAAAGAAAGCAAAGAACAGGCTTCTTTATCTCTCTTAGTTCAAGGAAAATAATTTTTTCCATGCTTAATCAATAAGATCCAGTTTTTTACCATCCTTCTTTGATGTGTCTATAAAGGATTCACAACAGTCAAACTATGGAACCAACCTGGATGCCCTTCAACAGATGAATGGATGAAGAAAACATGGTGTATATACACAATGGAATATTACTCAGCCTTAAAGAAGAATGAAATTATGGCATTTGCAGATAAATGAATAGCTGGAGAATGTCATGCTAAGCAAAATAAGCCAATCCTCAAAATCCAAAAGCCAAATGTTTTCTCTGATATGTGGATGCTAATTCACAATAAGTGGGAGGGGCTAGGAAAAAATAGAGATACTTTGCATTAGGCAGAGGGAAGTGAAGGGAGGGGAGGGAGTATAAGGATAAGAAGGGGTAAGAATGAATCAGACATTATTACCCTATGTATATATATCATTATATAACGGACATGATTCCACATCACGTACAACCAGAAGAATGAGAAGTTACACTCCATTTATGTATGATATGTCAAAATGCATTATACTGTTATGTATAACTAATTAGAACAATGTTTTAAAATGGATAATCTTACTAAGTAAATACTTCATGCCAAGCAATGCACTAATGAAGATATTTTTTCTTCACTTTTATGTGCTCCTAACTTGAATGGCCAATATTTGTGAAGCTCAGTGTTTAGACAAGTGATGGCATTACTAAGTCTCTGTTTTTAATAATTTTAAGAAGAATGGTACTTATCCAGGGGTCATCCTTCTAGGGAAGTATGTGCTAAACTGTATTCTGAAGAGCATGGTTAATTGTGGCTTAAAAGTGAAGCTTCCCATAATCCAGTAAGATTGGAAAACACTAAATTCAACAAACAGGTATATTTGCATCAAAACTTCTCAAAACTTTGATATGGAATATAACAGGAGATTCATGAATCTGCAAATGAGGAGTATTCCATATAGACTTTCCAAATTTTATTGAATTTTATTACGAGCAGCATAAAAGGTAGTATATTTACATTTTGTTCTGAATATATTTTGAAAAATGTTAATACATTAATAGCCAAATACATCAAAATAGAAAAACTCCTAGCCAAATTTATCCATATATCTAACCAACCAGAACTTACTAATGTTGTCAAATGAATTTTTGGAAAATTCTATGTCTTAAAACTAGAGATGAAGATATAGATTTCTTGGTGACTATTTTATTCTTATAACTTAAACAAATACATGAAAAAACTTCACCACTTATACTTTATCCTTACTCGAAGTTTAACTTTATTCACAGACTGCCATGGCAGAGGGGAGGGGGCTGTCTAAATTGATAAACAAATGCCCAGTCCCCTCAGAGCTGCTGATGCTTTGTTTCAACAAGCTCTTACAAGTTTTCCCACACTGTCTTTCAGGAGGGTATTGATAGGCCGTTCCTCACTGGTTCACATCAAGGCAAATATAAACCTCTTGGCTCTTGGTCTTAATAAGAAATATCCAAGAAGCAAATGAATGAAAGAAGGTAATGAAGAAGAAAAGGATGACGAGGAAGAGGAAGAAGAGGAGGAAGGGGAGAAGAGCAAGGAAAAAGTGGGGGAGATTGCAAAATGGCAAAGTAAGCGAACTGTTTTTCGAAATAGCCACAGTTAAGTCCTCAGATTCCCGCTTTCCCCCATTCTTTGCATTGCTCCTCCTATGATGAGGTTGATTCTGTTTCTTCATCCTTTGAATCTAGGCTTGGCTGTGCCATTTAATTTGGTCAATGGGCCATCACAAATGTAATGCAAAAAAAAAAAAAAAAAATCAAAGGACTTAAACTTTTGCATACTCTTTGATCTAGAAATTCCATGACTCTAGGAAGTCATCTTGGCTGTACACAAACATTCCTTTTCAAATATGTTTATTTCACTGTTTTTGATAATAGTGAAAAGCTGGAGGCAACCACAATGTCTAGTAGTGGCCGATTGATGAATTAATTACAATTCAGCATTAATGGATCACTAGTGAGTCATTAAAAAATATTGTAAAATTGTATATATAACACAGGAAAAGGAAGATTACAAAGCAGCATATTCAGTGTAATCTCAATTACACAAAAAAGGAAATTGTCAATATTTCAAGAGAAATACATGATTGGAAATATATAGAACTATATATTAACAATGGTTATATTTGTGGACAGAGTTAAGAATACTGTAGTAGAAAATTATTTGGGGAAATGTTTTCTCAAAATTTCTCCCCTTAGTATTTAATAGTGACTGAATCTGTGGATCAGAAATACTATACAGGAACTATTTATATGTATGGATTGTTATGTGTGAAGATAAGAATAGAAAACTGTCAGTCAAAATATAAAGAGTACACATAGTATAGATTCAGCTGTGTAACAGATTACACTAAAATAATTAAGGAAAATTATACTTGCCAAAAAATGTAAGTCTGAATCTAGGGCTGAGAAAATGCCAAGAGAGAAAGTCATCTGTGGTTCCAAGTGAAAATCCTGTCAGACACCCCCTCTCTGTCCAGGGTGTGCCACAGACAGGTGGAGAAGAAGAAACACAGAGCATTCAAAGTACGTGAGCAACAGCAGCTACAACGAGAGTCTGGGCTTCCGTCCATCACATCATAGATAAATCACACCCAACTAAGGGGATCAAAAATTTCAGGCGTCCCAATGCTATGAACCTTGGAAAATAGAGCTGTTTCCCAACCTACTTTTTCTCAGGATTCCAGAAGAACACCTTTCCCAGCTGCATGGTATCTGCTTCAAAACCCCCAAAGGTTACTTGGACTTAGATTTGGGGTTTTCCCTGGGAGGGGGCAGATCACTTCTCTTCCCTTTGTTGATATGCTCTGGGTCATTAAATGGGAAAAGATGTGAACTAAAACAAACTCACATCTGAATATGATGGTGTATCCCCCATAGACGTGGGGCAGGGGTAGCATATTGTCTGTTATCCAGAAATGATTTAGATTCTTAGAGTTTTCGAAATTCAAACTTGAAACAACTAATTTTACTTTCCCCTTTTGCATTCACTCTCTCAGTGAATATGTAATTACTTTTGAAAGACAGAAAAATTAATGCTAATAATTTTCATATCTCATTATCAGTTTTATGACTTTATATTTAAAATGGACAATATCAAAATCCCAGAAAGCTGGAGTTTTTGAGTTTGAATGATTGTGCTAATAATGAAGATGATTTGGCAGTCACAGTCATCCAAACCATAAATTCAATGAGAATAGTCTCAAAGAAAAGACATCTAGAGACTATAATGTTCTATAGAAAACAGAGATGCAAAGAAGTATGTCTATTTATAGGTGCACAAGACTATCTATAACATATTAAATCTGAATGCTTGAAAAGCAGATGATTAGGGCAAATTGCATTTCCCAAAGCTCATCACAATATTATCTACCACCCTGGGTACTCATTTACAATATGGCTTTGACATGCTTCCCACAGTGAAGTGGGGGTCTACTTTCTCCTCCCTTACTCTGGCCTGATTTTGGACTCACTTGTCACCTTCATGGCATTCTGTTCACAGTGCAGGAGAAGTCATGCCTTACTTTCAAGACTATATCAGAAAAGGCCTTGTAACTTCCTTCCTGCTCACTGCAATCTGCACCCAGGAAGCCTACCGCTACCATCAATAGCCCTGAGGCCATGGCTAGCCCAGCGGAGACACCACCATAAGACTCTGATATGCAAGAAGTCAGAGGGTTGCCAGGATCTCCAGCTTCTCTGGCCCTTGCTGTTCTAGCCCCAGCTACTATCCAATGGCATTTCTGACCTCAAGCCAGACCCACCCAGCTGAGTGATCTTGCAGTCCTCATCCACAAAATAACCATGTGTGTACTCAAGGTAAAGTACTAATGGTCTTAAGGGATGCAATTAGACCATCTATGTCTGTTGGGAGTTGTGTATCAACTATCAACATTGTTTGAGCCATTAAGGCAGGGAAGCTGCTTTTCTGGGAACTCCTGGGTAAAAAATTCCCTGTTTCGAGAAAGCCCAGATCATGCTGGCACCCCGCCTTAGCTCACAGCCTCAGGTTGAAACATAGCCGTCCAGAGATGGGTATAACCTGCCAAGCACCTGTTTATCCCCACTCTTATCTTGGTTTTTGTGAAGGTGCTCCCTACCACCCCCTTTGGTCTTCAGTGCTATAAATAAAACAAGCACAGGTTTTTTTACTCTTTGTTAGGAGTCAGACCCATCAGGTCTGCTGAACTCATCACTGCCCCCACATTTAAAATATATATATTTCTGGTCTTCACTGTTAATTTTGGAGTACGACTTTCATAGCTTTTATTTTGCAGCCAGCCCCACCTCCAACGCTTACCCACTGCTTTCCCATGCAGGACACAAGCAGAAAGTGTCCTTGAACTGGTGCTTATCAAAGTGAGTCTTCTATCTTTTCACAAAAACTAGGAGACAAGGGAGCTATCTTTCTTAATGATTACATTTCAAAGGCATGGCTCCCAATTCCTTGAGAAAGACATTTCAGGGTTGTAGAAAACAAATATATATATATATATATATATATATATATATATATATATATATATATATTTCAAACAGGTAGAAAAAATTTACAATTACAAATTTTCTAATACAAATGCCCCAAGGTGAAGGAGACCAGGGGTCTAACATCCAGCTTTAGCTGCAACAAAAAGTAGACTCCTTGGGCAGACTCAAGATTTTATACTCAGGAGCTGGGCAGGGCTGTGTGGCACAGGGGCATGGTCCTTGGCTTCCGCAAGCCCTAACAGACACCCAGTTATGTCTCTTAGTTGTTGAAGGGAGTTTTTCATTTGGAAAGATTTTTCAATTCTCAGCTGTTACACAGTGCTGTGATTTGAATATGTTCAAACCATAAAAGTTTGTGTTTTGGAAACTTAATTCTCAAAGTCATATGTTAACGGTATTGGAGAGATGAAAACTTCTGAGGTAGTTGGCTCATTAGGGCTCTGCATCAGAAATGGATGAGGTGAAAAGTGAAAACTCTTCCTAAGATGCCCAGGCTGGCCTTCAACTTGCAATTCTCCGATTTGCCTCAGCCTCCTAGTAGCTGAAATTACAGGTGTGTGCCACTGTGCCTATGCATGAATTAATGGGTTCTCATGGAGTGACTTTGTTGTAAAAGCAAACTCCATGTTAAGATGCAGCAAGAAGGCCCTCATGAGATGTCATCCATGCAGTTGGATGTGGGGAGCCATTCTCGCACGTGATTTGAGTTACCTCCCTGGCTGGGTGAGAGGCGCTTAGACACAACTGTGTCAGAGCCTTCCCTACACTGTCCCAGGTGCGAGGGCTCATCGGTGTCGGGGTGTGCCTGACCACTGACCCGAAGACCAATCACTGACCCTGACCTTGGAATGCTGCCCACCTCAACCTTCATTGAATGGAATTTTCCCTTGAATTTTTTGTTCCCCAATAAAAGCTCACTCCCTGGCATGTTCCCTCTCTCTCGCTGGTCTCTTGTGTTAACCTCACCACCACATTAGGTGGCTGGAGGCAGGAGCTAGGAGGAGCCATCTCTGAGCTGGGCAAATAAGGTAACGAGAATTACGTCTCTCTCTTTTTTTTTTTTTTTTCTGTGTTGCCTTTTCTTTTTTTTTTTTTTGTTGTTGGTTGTTCAAAACATTACATAGTTCTTGATATATCATATTTCACACTTTGATTCAAGTGGGTTATGAACTCCCATTTTTACCCCATATACAAATTGCAGAATCACATCAGTTACACTTCCATTGATTTATATATTGCCATACTAGTGTCAGTTGTATTCTGCTGCCTTTCCTATCCTTTACTATCCCCCTCCCCTCCCCTCCCCTCCCCTCTTCTCTCTCTACCCCTTCTACTGCAGTTCATATCCCCCCCTTGTATTATTTTTCCCTTTCCCCTCACTACCTCTTGTATGTAATTTTGTATAACCCTGAGGGTCTCCTTCCATTTCCATGCAATTTCCCTTCTCCCTCCCTTTCCCTCCCACCTCTCGTCCCTGTTTAATGTTAATCTTCTTCTCATGCTCTTCGTCCCTACTCTGTTCTTAGTTACTCTCCTTATATCAAAGAAGACATTTGGCATTTGTGTTTTAGGGATTGGCTGGCTTCACTTAGCATAGTGTGCTCTAATGCCATCCATTTCCCTCCAAATTCTATGATTCTGTCATTTCTTAATGCAGAGTAATACTCCATTGTGTATAAATGCCACATTTTTTTTATCCATTCGTCTATTGAAGGGCATCTAGGTTGGTTCCACAGTCCTGCTATTGTGAATTGTGCTGCTATGAACATCGATGTAGCAGTGTCCCTGTAGCATGTTCTATTTAGGTCTTTAGGGAATAGACCGAGAAGGGGAATAGCTGGGTCAAATGGTGGTTCCATTCCCAGCTTTCCAAGAAATCTCCATACTGCTTTCCAGATTGGCTGCACCAATTTGCAGTCCCACCAACAATGAACAAGTGTACCCTTCTCCCCACATCCTCGCCAGCACTTGTTGTTGTTTGACTTCATAATGGCTGCCAATCTTACTGGAGTGAGATGGTATCTTAGGGTGGTTTTGATTTGCATTTCTCTGACTGCTAGGGATGGTGAGCATTTTTTCATGTACTTGTTGATTGATTGTATGTCCTCCTCTGAGAAGTGTCTGTTCATGTCTTTGGCCCATTTGTTGATTGGGTTATTTGTTTTCTTGTTGTCTAATTTTTTGAGTTCTTTGTATACTCTGGATATTAGGGCTCTATCTGAAGTGTGAGGAGTAAAGATTTGTTCCCAGGATGTAGGCTCCCTATTTACCTCTCTTATTGTTTCTTTTGCTGAGAAAAAACTTTTTAGTTTGAGTAAGTCCCATTTGTTGATTCTAGTTATTAACTGTTGTGCTATGGGTGTCCTATTGAGGAATTTGGAGCCCGACCCCACAGTATGTAGATCGTAGCCGACTTTTTCTTCTATCAGACGCCGTGTCTCTGATTTGATATCAAGCTCCTTGATCCATTTTGAGTTAACTTTTGTGCATGGCGAGAGAAAGGGATTCAGTTTCATTTTGTTGCATATGGATTTCCAGTTTTCTCAGCATCATTTGTTGAAGATGCTATCCTTCCTCCATTGCATGCTTTTAGCCCCTTTATCAAATATAAGATAGTTGTAGTTTTGTGGATTGGTTTCTGTGTCTTCTATTCTGTACCATTGGTCCACCCGCCTGTTTTGGTACCAGTACCATGCTGTTTTTGTTACTATTGCTCTGTAGTATAGTTTGAAGTCTGGTATCGCTATACCGCCTGATTCACCCTTCCTGCTTAGCATTGTTTTTGCTATTCTGGGTCTTTTATTTTTCCATATGAGTTTCATGATTGCTTTCTCTATTTCTATAAGAAATGCCATTGGGATTTTGATTGGCATTGCATTAAACCTATAGAGAACTTTTGGTAATATCGTCATTTTGATGATGTTAGTTCTGCCTATCCATGAACAGGGTATATTTTTCCATCTTCTAAGATCTTCTTCTATTTCTCTCTTTAGGGTTCTGTAGTTTTCATTGTATAAGTCTTTCACCTCTTTTGTTAGGTTGATTCCTATGTATTTTATTTTTTGGGGGGATATTGTGAATGGAGTGGTTGTCCTCATTTCCATTTCAGAGGATTTGTCGCTGATATACAGGAATGCCTTTGATTTATACGTGTTGATTTTATATCCTGCCACTTTGCTGAATTCATTTATTAGCTCTAATAGTTTCTTTGTAGACCCTTTTGGGTCTGCTAGGTATAGAATCATGTCATCTGCAAATAGTGATAATTTAAGTTCTTCTTTTCCTATTTTTATGCCTTTAATTTCTTTCATCTGTCTAATTGCTCTGGCCAGTGTTTCGAGAACTATGTTGAACAGAAGTGGTGAGAGAGGGCATCCCTGTCTTGTTCCAGATTTTAGAGGGAATGCCTTCAATTTTTCTCCATTCAGAATGATGCTAGCCTGAGGCTTAGCATAGATTGCCTTTACAATGTTGAGGTAAGTTCCTGTTATCCCTAGTTTTTCTAGCGTTTTGAACATAAAGGGATGCTGTACTTTGTCGAATGCTTTTTCTGCATCTATCGAGATGATCATATGGTTCTTATTTTTAAGTCTATTGATGTGGTGAATAACATTAATTGATTTCCGTATATTGAACCAGCCTTGCATCCCAGGGATGAATTCTACTTGATCATGGTGCACAATTTTTTTGATATGTTTTTGAAACCGATTCACCAGAATTTTATTGAGGATTTTTGCATCTAGGTTCATTAGAGATATTGGTCTGTAGTTTTCTTTCTTTGAAGTGTCTTTGTCTGGTTTAGGAATCAGGGTGATGTTGGCCTCGTAGAATGAATTTGGAATTTCTCCCTCTTTTTCTATTTCCTGAAATAGGTTGAAAAATATTGGTATTAGTTCTTCTTTAAAGGTTTTGTAAAACTCTGCTGTATACCCATCCGGTCCTGGGCTTTTCTTAGTTGGTAGTCTTTTGATGGTTTCTTCTATTTCCTCAATTGATATTGGTCTGTTTAGGTTGTCTATATCCTCCTGCCTTAATCTGGGCAGGTCATATGACTTAAGAAATTTATCGATGCCTTCACTATCTTCTATTTTATTGGAGTATAAGGATTCAAAATAGTTTCTGATTATCTTCTGTATTTCTGAAGTGTCTGTTGTGATATTGCCTTTTTCATCCTGTATGCTAGTAATTTGATTTCTCTCTCTTCTTCTCTTCGTTAGCATGGCTAAGGGTCTGTCGATTTTATTTATTTTTTCAAAAAACCAACTTTTAGTTTTGTCAATATTTTCAATTGTTTCTTTTGTTTCGATTTCATTAATTTCAGCTCTGATTTTAATTATTTCTTGCCTTCTACTTCTTTTGCTGTTGTTTTGCTCTTCTTTTTCTAGGATTTTGAGATGAAGTATGAGATCATTTATTTGTTGGTTTTTTCTTTTTTTAAGGAATGAACTCCAAGCAATGAATTTTCCTCTTAGAACTGCTTTCAATGTGTCCCATAGATTCCGATATGTTGTGTCTGTGCTTTCATTTATCTCTAAGAATTTTTTAATTTCCTCCTTGATGTCTTCTATAACCCATTGATCATTTAGTAACCTATTGTTCATTCTCCAAGTGATGCATGTTTTTTCCTTCCTTCTTTTATCGTTGATTTTCAGTTTCATTCCATTATGATCAGATAAGATGCATGGTATTATCTCCACTCCTTTATATTGTCTAAGAGTTGCCCTGTGACATAATATATGATCTATTTTTGAGAAGGATCCATGTGCTGCTGAGAAAAAAAGTGTAACTGCTTGATGTTGGGTGGTATATTCTATATATATCAATTAAGTCTAGGTTATTAATTGTGTTATTGAGTTCTATAGTTTCCTTATTCAACTTTTGTTTGGAAGATCTGTCTAGTGGTGAGAGAGGTGTGTTGAAGTCTCCCATGATTATTGTATGTTGGTCTATTAGACTCTTAAACTTGAGAAGAGTTTGTTTGATGAACATAGCTGCACCATTGTTTGGGGCATATATATTTATGATAGTTATGTCTTGTTGGTGTATGGTTCCCTTGAGCAGTATGTAGTGTCCCTCTTTATCCCTTTTGATTAACTTTGGCTTGAAATCTATTTTATTTGATATGAGTATGGACACTCCTGCTTGTTTCCGAAGTCCATATGAGTGATATGATTTTTCCCAACCTTTCACCTTCAGTCTATGTATGTCTTTTCCTATCAAATGCGTCTCCTGTAGGCAGCATATTGTTGGGTCTTGTTTTGTGATCCATTCTACTAGCCTGTGTCTCTTGATTGGTGAGTTTAAGCCATTAACATTTAGGATTATTATTGAGATATGGGTTGTTCTTCCAGACATATTTGTTTATTTATGTTACTAAGCATGGTTTGTTTTCCTTTTGATTATTTTCCCCCCTTTACTGTCCTACCTCCCACTGTTGATTTTCATTGTTATTTTCCATTTCCTCTTCCTGTAATGTTTTGCCGAGGATGTTTTGAAGACATGGTTTTCTAGCTGCAAATTCTTTTAACTTTTGTTTATCATGGAAGATTTTAATTTCATCTTCCATCCTGAAGCTTAATTTCGCTGGATACATGATTCTTGGTTGGAACCCATTTTCTTTCAGTGTTTGAAATATGTTATTCCAGGATCTTCTAGCTTTCAGAGTCTGTGTTGAAAGATCAGCTGTTATCCTGATTGGTTTACCCCTAAATGTAATCTGCTTCCTTTCTCTTGTAGCTTTTAAAATTCTCTCCTTATTCTGTATGTTGGGCATCTTCATTATAATGTGTCTAGGTGTGGATCTCTTATGATTTTGCACATTCGGCGTCCTGTATGCTTCTAGGATTTGGGATTCTGTCTCATTCTTCAAGTCTGGGAAGTTTTCTCATATTATTTCATTGAATAGGTTGCTCATTCCTTTGGTTTGGACCTCTATACCTTCCTGTATCCCAATGACTCTTAAGTTTGGTCTCTTTATATTATCCCATATTTCTTGGATGTTCTGCTCATGGTTTCTTAGCAGTTTTGCTGAGCTGTCTATGTTCTTTTCAAGTTGAAATACTTTGTCTTCATTGTCTGATGTTCTATCTTCTAAGTGTTCTACTCTGCTGGTAGTATTCTCAATTGAGTTTTTAAGTTGGTTTATTGCTTCCTGCATTTCTAGGATTTCTTTTTGTTTGTTTTTTATTACCTCTATCTCCCTGTATAGTTGATCTTTTGCTTCTTGGATTTGTTTATGTAATACATTGTCGAAGTGGTCGAAGTGATCTTTCATTGTCTGATTTTGCTGTCTAATGTCTTCCTTGAGACTCCAGATCATCTGAAGCATGTATATCCTGAATTCTTTATCTGACATTCCATCTGCTGTAGCTATTACCTCTTCTAAAGTTGAGTTGACCTGCATTGCTTGTGGTCCTTTCTTTCCTTGTCTTTTCATATTGCTCGTGTTTCTTTCTGCTTGGTGAAACTGTTGTGTTTTTGAAATTTTCCCCCTATATATTTATATTGCTCTTGTATAGTTGAAAAGTCTCCCTTGCAGGGGCGGGCGGCAGCTCTGCTCCTCCTCCAATTGGGGTGATCTGTCTACCACGCTGGCGGGCCGCTGGGACTGTTCTGCCGGTCGGTCGCAGGTCTGCCTACCTTGGAGGCGCGGGCAGCGGCTCTGCTCTGCCCCTCCTCCAATTGGTGTGACGTGTCTACCACGTCCGCGAACCCCTGGGCCTGTTCTGCCAGTCAGTCGCGGATCTGACTACCTTGCAGGCGCGGGTGGCGGCTCTGCTCTGCCCCTACTCCAATTGGGGTGTCGTGACTACCATGCATGCGGGTCACTGGGCCTGTTCTGGGTGTGGGCGGCAGCTCTGCTCTACCCCTACTCCAATTGGGGTGACGTAACTACCATGCCGGCGGGCCTCTGGGCCTGTTCCAGGCGCAGGCAGCGGCTCTGCTCTGCCCCTACTTCAGTCAGGGTGACGTGTCTACCAGGTCCGCGAACCCCTGGGCCTGTTCTGCCAGTCAGTCGCAGATCTGACTACCTTGCAGGCGCGGGCGGCGGCTCTGCTCTGCCCCTTCTCCAATTAGGGTGTCGTGACTACCACGCCGGCAGGTCGCTGGGCCTGTTGTGGGCGCGGGCTGCGGCTCTGCTCTGCCCCTACTCCAAATGGGGTGATGTGACTGCCACGCCGGCGGGCCGCTGGGCCTGATCCGGGCTAAGGAAGCGGCTCTGCTCTGCCCCTCCCCCAAGTGGTGTGACGTGTCTATCACGCCGGCAGGCCGCTGGGCCTGTTCCGCCAGTCTGTCACAGGCCTGCCTACCTTGCGGGCGCGGGTGGAGGATCTGCTCTGCCCCTACTCCAATTGGGGTGACGGGTGACATGTCTACCACACCAGCAGGCCGCTGGGCCTGATCCGCCGGTAGGTTGCAGGTCTGCCTACCTTGCGGACTCGGGAGGTGGCTCTGCTCTGCCCCTCCTCCAATTGGTGTGACGTGTCTACCACACCAGTAGACCGCTGGGCCTGTTCCGCCGGTCGGTCGCAAGTCTGTCTACCTTGCAGGCTCGGGCGGCGGCTCTGCTCTGCCCCTACTCCAAATGGAGTGATGAGACTGCCACGCCGGCGGGCCGCTGGGCCTGATCCGGGCTCGGGGAGCAGCTCTGCTCTAGAATTACGTCTCTTTAATTTTAAAACTCACTAATTTTTATGCTTTGAACCTCTATTATGAAGCTAGCATGCTGGTCGCGTGGCAGAGTTGGATTTTCCAGCCTCCAGAACTCAGTTAAATAAATTTCTCTTCTTTATAAATTATCTGGTCTTGGGTATTTTGTGATAGCAGCAGAAAGCAAATTAAGGCAAATAGCATAGAAAATGAGAAAAAAATTGTTATCTAAAAGCAAAGTGCTGCTATAACAAAAACCTAAAACAGCAGGAGTTTTAAGATTGCACAGCATGGGGCTGAAGGGTGTAGCTCAGTGGTAGAGCATGCTTGGCATGCATGCAGTCCTGGACTAGGCAACAGGAGGAAGCTAGAAGGACCTTGAGGTCACTGCTAGAGAACACTGAAAGAGCCTGCAGGATGCTATCAGTGAAGGCTGACTGTACAAAGTGAGGAACTTATTGAACCACTGGGTTTAATCCTTGGTACCAATAACTGGCTGTAAGTCATGTAAATATATCCCATGGAACCCAATCTCACTATAACCCAGCTCAGCTTTTCTTTTGGCAGATTCCAAAAATGTCCTTTACCTCTCCAATGGTAGTTTCATGAGAAGTTGCAATGGAAAGAAAGAACTACTCCTAACATACTTCTATAGAGTCTTCTGCAATTTTTAGAGCCATCTGACCTTGCTAAGATTCCTCCCAGGAACATGGACACATCCTTCCCACGTGAAGATCCAGAAGGCTTCACATTCATTAGCTTTATAGTGAAACCATTCGGCATCTGTCTTTCTTTTCAAACCTGAATTAGATTTTTAAAAAATTTATTGAGACACAATAGTTTTGAGTACATCTACAAAGTTGTGCAACCACCACCATAATCTCAATTTAAAACATTATCACCTTAAAAAGATAACCTACATCCCTTTGTAATCTCCCTTCACCCCTCTCCAAAACCACCAGCCCCAGGAAACCATGAATCTATGTTCTATCTTTGCTTGTACAACTTTTGGATGAAATAAATATTCACCTACCACCACTTTTAAATCAGAAGAATCAGTCTTTTGTCATCAGATGACAAAATTACTATTTGGAAAAAATGCATGAGAGGACTAGATCAGATTTGTTGGTTTTGTTTTTAGTAAAGTTTATTGAGGTATGATTATCACAGAGTAAAAAGCATTCTTTTTAGTCATATAGATCTGAATTTTGACAAGCAGGTAAGGACAGTGTTGAATGTTGCCTTAACCCTGGACTCCTAGGTGACAGATGATTCAGAACTCTCCCATCCAGGAAACAACCTTTTGCAAACTAATCGGGCTGGTGCCCTATGCTGGGTTCACAAAATCTGGCTTCGTCAATAACTAAGAAAATGGCGAAAGAAGCACACAACACACAGAAATACCTTTTGCTTGCAGGAATCAGGGATGGCTCTCAACCTTAAGGGTCGAAAGAGAGAGCAAGCGACCTAAAAATCCTCTATTTATTGGGGACAAATGCATTCGAGAAAGTTCAACACAAATGAGGCAAGGGATTGAGTTTCAGGGGGGTGTAGCCCTGTCTCATTGGGTGACACCCACTCCTCTGGCTTCATTCCCCTGCCGATGGGAGCTGAGATACACCTGCTTCTGTGTGCAATGGAAGCTAGTCTCCACACCTCCGTTGCTCCATGGCTAAGGGTGCTTAGCTCCTGTGTGGCAGCTCCCAACAAAGGACCCTTCCCAGAAGACTTAGATAGGCTCAAATTTGCCACAGCAAGGCCAGAAACACACCCTCTGAGTCATTACTCAGCCTCCCAAATGATTAGCCGATGTGTTTCTCCCCCACTAGTCAAGAGCTTTTAACTGAACTCTCTCCCAGTCCCTGCTCCTGAACTGTGCTCCACCCTCAGCCTGAGCCTATAAAACCCGCCCTCCCGAAAGGGCCCACCTGAGAATAAGTCAACCTCAGAGCGAAATATTCACGCTTCATCAAACCATATTCACCCTTTCATCCCAACTTCCCACACCTTTTTAGCTCTCTCTAGCTTCATTTACTTCTTCTCTAAAAGAGAAGCCTCTTTCTCCCCCACTTTTGAGATCCTCAAAAATCTCAGGGCAGGCAATCTCTACCACTCATAGTCCCTTTCTTTCCTTTAGCAATAATAATAGTAGTAATGTTACTAAAAATATAACAATATATAGCAGTATAATATTAATATTATTGTGATGTTATATTATATTATTAATATTATACAATACTGTTATTGTGATGATTATTATACTAGGAACTGAACCCAGGGCAGCTTTATCATAGAAGTACATCCCCAGGCCTTTTTAATATTTTTAATTTTGAGACAGGGTCTCACTGACTTGCTGAGGCTGGCCTTAAACTTGTGATCCTCCTGCCTCAGCTTCCCAAGTGGCTAGCCACTGCACCTGACTAGCAATAATTCTTTTAAATAAGATATGTCCTTGCCTAAATTCAAACTCTTTATAGTTTTTGTACTATCTTGCAGTACCAAAAGCAATGCATGGGAATCGCAGTTGCTCCCTGCTAGAGTTTGAATGAGTATCCCTCCAAGGTCCATATGTAAGGGCTTGGTCCTCAGCGTGGCAGTATTAGGAGGTGCTTTGAACCTTTAAGAAGAGGGCCTTAGGCCATCAGGGCATGCCTCTGTTGTCAAAAGCTAGACTGGTGGAGATGAGGTTGGTTTTCCTCAGAGTCAAAGAATGAACACTGAAGGGACAGCCAACACAAGTGTACCAAGCTGGATTTATTTAAGAAAGTGATAGGATAGACTTCTCCCAAGGGAAGGGACCACAGAGCTGGGTGTCTGCAAGAGGAAGTGAACATGCCTTTCTTATAATCCTCAGAACTTTCCTCTTTTACTAATCATCATGTTTTCTTTCTCCCTCATATTCGTGACTCAGAGCACTAGCACAGCAGTTCACTGTTAGCAACCTTTGTTTTCTCTTTGATAACCAGTCGTCACCCTCTGGACCCCCAATTCATTACCTGCACTGACTGGCTGACCTTTACTCTGTCTCATGAACACAGACCAAGCACATTTTTGTCTTTCTACAGTGTTAGACTTTATGGAATAACAATAAATTCGCAGGGTTCACCACATCCCTGGGTGGCATACATAAAAAGGGTCAAGGCAACCACAGGGTTAAGGGAAGGGTTAAGGTGTTGCAGGAAATAGTCTGGTCGGGAAGCAGCAAGCAATACTCAGAGAGAAGGAGAACTCCAAATTTTATTTTTCACCTGAAGGTTCAGAGGAGAACAAACTCCAAAATCTGAGCCCTGATCCACAGGTTCTCATAACAGTTATAGCTATTGAGTGTCATAAAATTTCTAATCCATGTGACTGAAGGCTTTGCACAGTTTCTGGTGGGAAGTGTTTATAGAAGCAAAAAAAAAAAAAATGGTAAGAGAAACTGCTGCAGTCTCTGGCTGGGCACAAATCACGAGCCTCCACACAGCTTGTAGATTCAAATAGCAATTCTTTATTCCCGAACTCACACCGGCCGTCTACAAACACGTTCTGGGGAAATCCACGTTCTCTGCCCAAATCCACTACTCATGGGCTTCTGTCTCCCAAATATATTGTCTGACCCTAAGAACTCAAGAGGAACTCAGGCAGCAGGATATGCCCTATTCTAAAGGGGGAACACCCTAATCTCCTATTATGCTAAACCGCCCTATTCTAAAGGGGGAACACCCTAATCTCCTATTATGCTAAACCGGGGACACCCTAAACACGGATCCGCCCTGGTCCTTGAGCAAGGTCACCTTTCAGGAGTCCTTCCACTAGACAGCATGGGAGTAGCTGGCAAGGAAATTGTCATACCTACTTGGCTGATGGCTCCCAGCAAGAAACCTGCTCTTTTCACAGATCTGAGAAATCTCTAGCCTTGTGTCTGAAAGCCATGCACATGGTGTTTATATTTTCAAAAGGGTGAAGTTAGACTCTTAGAGGCAGTTATTTACAATTCAAACTGTAGGGACTCATGATTAATTAGATTTCTTGTAGAATGGCTGGCTGACAGAAGGGGAGGGAAACTGACCCTTTCCCCAGGCATTTGTTTCTCAACATAATGTTCTTGGAATTTCATTTTACAACTGGGTCTGTTTTTGTCATCTCATTCCCCTTTTTGAGGCCCTCTTGACCTTTTTAAGGGGCATCATATCTGTCCAGATCCTCTAAATTAAGCTGCTGGTAATTCTGGAGGACCATTTGGAACTTTATGTCCTCTAGGTGGGAGGAGATAAATTTGTTCAGTATGTTAAAGATGCAGGGACCAAACATAAGTGCCTCAAGAAGCATCATAGTAAATAGACCAATACAGAAAATAAGAGTAGTCCATTTATCCCAGTTAGCAGTTGGTTCCTCAAGCTCCTGCTGTGCCCAGATTAGTCAGCTTCCAGAGTGATGAAATCAGGACTATTTTCCTCAAGGTCCTCTTGGGGTGCAATTTGTTTATTTTGGATGGTTAAGTTGCACTATGCAGCTGGACTTGGAATACACTCCAACCATAAGAGGTTGGTTTTACCCCACTGTTATGAATCCAAGGGGCCACCTGGCCACCTTCACTGCAGTAGGGGTGGATAAAATGACAATGAATTGACCCCTCCAAGGAGGCTTTAGGAGTTGCATATTCCATTCTATTACCCAAATAGCATCTTCTCGTTTAAAGGGGTAGACATATGTTTTTCAATTTTTAGACTTTTCCATATACCTTATAATGGGAGGAGGGCACCCAAAATAATTTTATAAGTGGAGAATCTTGTCTGTCTAATAGGGATATAATCAATCACTAACAAAGCAATTGACAACACTTGATTCAATGTAGGTGGGTTTCCTGATACAGTATACTTAGTGTTAACTTCCACGTGACTTTCAATCCCTTTCACCAATTCTATCACCTTAGCTATGAAAACCAGTCCATGTGAAGGTATACTTTGGTTATAACTCTCCACTCAGGTGTTCAAGACTAAGTTGGTAAAAAAATTGACCTTGTCCTTATCTACTGTTCAAAATCAACTGAGATTTCTCAGGGGTCACTCTTGAGAAATTGTGAGAAGCCTCTTAGCTTCTCTAGTGCCATCCACCAGGATAGGTTAAGATATAGCTGACCTTCTGTGGCCTTTCCTTGGAAGCATTAGGGACATTTCCCTTTCCAGTGATGCTACTCTTTGCAGAATGTGCACTGATTGGCTTCCTGTTCTCTAGGGTCCCATTGACTGATTAGGCAGTCAAGTGGCCCAAAATTGTAAAGCCTTTAGTAAAGTCCCTCCATTGGATGCAAGCTGACCTCAGAAGGCAAGAGTCAAATATTGGCTATTTTCCTGGCTCTTTTATTTTCTTAACTTTAGTCTCCAAGTTTGGGTTTTTTTGTTTTGTTTTGTTTTGTTTTGTTTTTTGTTTTTTTTTTAAGAGAGAGTGAGAGAGGGAGAGAGAGAGAGAATTTCAATATTTATTTTTTAGTATTCGGTGGACACAACATCTCCGTTTGCATGTGGTGCTGAGGATCGAACCCGGGCCGCACGCATGGCAGGCGAGCACGCTACCACTTGAGCCACATCCCCAGCCCCTCCAAGTTTGGGTTTTAAACATCTATCAGGCCAGTTTCACCACTCTGGAGAACTGGATTTTATATTTAAGGTCTATAAATTTAATGTCTACAGTTATTTACCTCTTCATTTAATTGGAGTCAGAATTATACTGGAAGTCAGCCTTATATTTTGTCTTGCCTATAAATGATGGCTTATTATCTGAAATTCAGAAGTGGTACTTTTACAAAGCACTGACAGACAACAGTTCTAAAATTTATAAGAAAAATACAAAATGAAATTAACAAAAGTAAAAACATATTTACTTTATATAATAACTATGCATCAAGAAACATAATTTTTGTAATCCCAAGCCTTTATTTAGTTATACATTATATTTTCTATTTATTTTTAGATCACAGTAATCTTTATAACAACAACAAAAACAACAATAACAAAAAGCTCATCTTATGAACTTAAGTGGTTGTCCTAACATGAAATAAGGTAAGAAGCAGTTTTAACTCAGGTGAGGTGGCCTTTTGACAAATCTTTAGGTAAGTTGCTTTATTTCTGAAGCTGATCTTTACCTATTTTTAAAATATTATTTTATAAAGTTTTCATATATTGTTTCCTGAGTCTACATGAATATTAGTCAACATAATACAACATTACATTTGAAACATAAATCAAACAAGCTAAGAGAGTTTTTGTCCCTTTTGTGGGAAAGTGACAAAATGTCTTCATATCCCATATTGTCAACCTGTAAATAGACTCTCCTCATTACCTTTCAAAAATGCATTCAAGTTCCCATCCCACTGTAAAGAGTAACACAAAATGTTATATGTAACTTATTGATGACAGGTTACTTTTATCCAATTACAAAATATTAAATTCCTAACTAAATTTGTTCTTTTTATATTAGTCTGAAAGAGACTACTGCTACAGAAAACTTTAGTTTAGAGAACACCAGCTTGGTAAAATGCTCTTAAATCTTTTATTTTAAAGAATTCTATATTTAGAGGACATAAATGCATCTAATATACAAAGAAACCAGTAACAGCATTACAATTACACTGGTATATTTATATTAACCAAGTTTAAACTTAAGAAAAATTTACAGTTTTCTTAAAAAAAATAGTGCAGTGTCATAATGTAAATGACAGTTGTTTGTTTAACCAGAGTTGGACAAACTTTAATCCTTTAAGATTAGTTCCCCTAAATAATGAAAACTAACAGACAGAAGAAATTATCTTGGTGGATAAGAACAGATTGTTTTACAAAACCCTCATCACTTCAACACACAGAGAATTAAATTCTGGTTTATATCGGTACATTAATATTTTACCTTAAAAAAAACCTTAAAAACCTTAAATAACTTTAGCTGATTGTGCTAATTATAGCCAACTTAGTCATACATATCTCAAACTTTTGAGATATACACTCCACAAACTTTGTGTAATATACTTAGACACTCTACAATATGTTTACTTTATCATACAAAAGACTTCCTTATCCAGAAAAGTTCTTTTTCTTTCTGATCTTTCATATTTCCATCTAGAACATTTTCATATTTCTTTCCTAGTTGCTGACACTTTTTTAAAATTTACATCTGAAACAATCTTTATGAAATTTCTGAATTTTTCTTGTTACTCCATTTTACTAAGATGAAATACTTTATGTTATTTACACAACCGAAACATTTTATACTTTTTTTATATAGAATTATACCTGTTAGAATTTTAACTCTTAAACCAGGCATGGTGATGCATGTCTGTAATCCCAGTGATTTGGGAGGCTGAAACAGGAGGATCACGAATTCAAAGCCAGCCTTAGCAACTTAGTGAGGCCCTAATCAACCCAGAGAGACTGTGTCTCAAAATAAAATATAAAAAGGGCTGGGGATGTATTACCTCTGGGTTTAATCAATCACTGGTACCAAAAAAAGAAAAGAAAAAGAAAAATGGGGTTGGGCCTGGGCTCAGTGGCACAGCACTTGCCTGGCATGTGTGGGGCACTGGGTTCAATCCTCAGCACCACATACAAATACATAAATAAATTAATTAAATAAAGGTCCATTGCCAACTAAAAAAAAATTTTTTTAAAAAGAATTTTAACTCTCTTTCAGTAACTTTATTAAAGAATTTTAACTCTTAGTAACTTTATTCAAGATCCAGAAACAAAGCAATCTTAAACTCTTTTTTTTTAAAGAGAGAGAGAGAGAGAGAATTTTAATATTTATTTTTTAGTTTTCGGCAGACACAACATCTTCGAACCCGGGCCGCATGCATGCCAGGTGAGCGCACTGCCGCTTGAGCCACATCCCCAGCCCATTAAACTCTTATTTAACCAATTTAAATTGAACTGTTTCTTAAATTTTTAAGTCATGTGGACCAAAAGTTATTTGGATCCACTTATTAAATTTATGAATTTATGAGTACTCATTTATCTACAAGCCAATTTTGATACTATGTACATGATATATGTCAACACAACTGATAATACAAAGATGTACACAAATATCCATAAAACCAACAAGAAACAAAGATTTTATTGCTTTTCCTTGAATAACTGACATGTGAACAAAACAGCAAGAAAAACAGAAGACTACAAACTCCAGCTGGACAAAACAAGACTAGTTGGGATAAAACATATTAACTTAGGTGCATAGGACCCAGTGTGAATTCATCACAGAAACCATGAGCTTCAACAAGACAGAGATTTTGAAGAAAAAAAAAAATGACATGGCCATAATTACTCCCAAGCTGCCATGGTTGTTCTTCAGGGTTGTTCCTCCCCAGAAAATAAAATCTGAATATCCTGTGGCATTGCTTTAATTCCTTTTTTAGTGTGGATAGTGAAGGATGCAGGGCAGGTGGAGGAGTGGGAGCCACTGCAGCTGGCTCAGATTCTCTTCCCCCCTCATCGTTGGCATCACTCCCAGAGGCAGAAGTCAGGGAGTTTTGGCCTTGAAGAGGCCTAAAATTTGAGTCAGAATACTGAAGGCTTTAGGATAGCTTCCTGAGTCCAAATAAAACTATAGTATTTTATCATCTTTTGAGTTCTTTTTCCTGCTTTTCCTAGGATTCTTTCTAATATTTTAACGTAAGACCAGGAGGACCATCTGGGGTAATTTTGATGCCTTAGAGGCTCAACCCCCCAACAGGTTTCTTGCACTCTTCCCCAACCTGCTGTCCTGAGGGTAATCTCGGTGCTTTGGAGCAAAGGCTGAATTCTCTTTTATGCCCCAACTGGAGCAAAGAGGAAAAACTGCAGGAAGTGGAGCATCTCCTGATATTTCTGGTTCTGTCTGGCTTTCTTATCAGGCTTTTGCAGAAAATTACAGAGTTAATCCCTGCTGTTGGGGGCAACACCTATATCATTCCAAGGCAGAGTGCAGACCTCTAAGTACCCTTAAAAGTCTAGAACCTGATCTAGTTGTCCTTTTAGATCCCTTCATTTGTTCCTTCTGTTTTCTAGCATTAGGGAGGAACTTGGCAGAATCCCACAGCAAAAGAACTGATGGAACAGCCATGTATATCCCCCAGCAGCCTGGATTCCAAAGTGACACTCCCCCCCCCCTCCCCCCGCTCGGGTCTCAAACTAGTTTGGGCACCTGCCCGTGTAGCTCTTTATCAAGTGACCCTTGGAGGGTCAACCTACTCTGAAGGAAGGCCAATCTATTTCACAGAAGGTCTGGAGTTTTCCAGGAGTTCATTTAGCTTCATAGTCTCTGGAATACCCCTTTCTTAAAGTTCTTAATCATACAGTCGAAAACTGTAGGCTTAGAATGAATTCCCCCCTTGTTCTGCTCAGTGCTAGTATTAAAAGACAGACAAGGGGAAGTCACATAAGGCATCCACCTGGCTGCATCTCTGAAAGAAACTTAGATGCTTCTTGGCTGAAGGTGTGCCCATGTAAATCCCAGACCTAGTCAGAGGTCCTATTACAGGATGCAAATCACCATTATGCCACACAAAGTCACCACGGAGCTGCAGGTTATGACTCACTCAGGCTCCATAGCACAAAGCTGTGGAGCCACAAATAGTTTTGCATTCCCTAGAGTTTAAAGCACGTTCTCCCCCTTTTGGGAATTTCCTACACAGATCATTCCCTCACAGGTAACCATGGGAGGGGATTAGGCTCCCATTTGTACCTATATGGACAAGACTGACTACAGTCCTGGGTCCCAGGATTTTACGTTTATCCTGATGATTGTGCAGGAGTTGGTCCAACTCTCCAGGGAGTCCCGGTGACAGTTGCTGCTGCAGAGGCACGGGACCCCCAGGTGAAGAAGATCCCAGGAAATCCCAGAACTATCAGGGGGCACCATTTTGTTCGATTTGAAGGGCACTGCACACTCTGGGTAAGCAGCCCGCAGCACTGGTGGCTCAAAGGGCCAGGTCGGTTGTTGCTTCCTGGTCAAGGGAACCACAGTATTTTGGGAAACAGGCTGGTCAGGAAGCAGCAAGTGACACTCAGAGAGAAGTCGAAACTTTATTTTACACTCACAGGCCCAGAGGAGAACTCCAGAATCTGAGCCCTGACCCACAGGTTCTCATAACAGTTATAGGCTATTTGGTGCTATAAATTTTCTAATCTATATGACTGAGGCTTTGTGCAGTGTTTCTAGTTGGAAGTGTTTTTGCAGAAGCAAAAAATGATAAGAGAAACTGGCTCTTTTCACATGGATCTGAGAAATCTGTAGCTTTGTGCACAGTCTGAAAGCTGTGCACAGGAGTGTTTACGTTTTCAAAAGGGTGAAGTCAGACTCTTATTAAAGACAGTCATTTACAATTCAAACTGTAGGGACCCATGGTTAATTAGGTTTCCTGAAGAAAGGTTGGCAGAAGGGAAGAGGAACTGACCCTATCCCAGGCATTTGTTTCTCAAGATAACAATCTCATTTTATAACCACAGGAGTTCAGGGGGCTGAATTGAGAGCAAAGTCAGAGAGCAATACACTCATGCAAAAACTTACTGTAGGTGGTCAGATAAAGATTATAGACCAGAACCAAAGAAGTTGTTTAGGGCACAGCGCTGTCAAAGTGCAGGAACTTACTCTAGACCAAGGTCCACCAGACAGTTTCAGAGTGTTAGTTTGAGATGTCAGCTTCAAATGTCAGGTTGGAGTGGACCCTACAGAGCCATTATACGCAGAAGAAACTGCTCTCTGCTGAAGCCCAAGGACAGAGGATTCAGAGTTTCATTGCTAGACAATTTTCCTGGGCAAGGCTCATGATGAGGGGCCAGGTGACAGTGTCAGGGTGTCCATGTGTTCAGTCTCAGGGGATTCCTTCTTTTATGTGTCTTAGGTGAGAGGATGTCTTCATTTGGTGGTCTGGTGTGTTCAATAAGCTCATAGGCCTCATTTTTCCAATATGAGGTGATATGCCCATACTTCCATATACTTCTGACTAGTTCAATAAGTTCACAGGTGGTCATTTTTATTAGCATGATCAATTTATTAATCAGTTTGTACCTTATGGTTCTGCTAGGCAGATGGTGATTGTTAACTTGTACAAACAAGTGTCATTTTACTTTGGCACTTATACTCAAAATTGAGTAGCTTATGGCAAACTACTGCTTTATAAAATGGAGTAATACAGGTTTAGGTACAGCCTAAAACTTGCTGTTCTATACATCACAGAGTAACTCTGAACAGGGCTCAGCCTGCTCTTCACAACTTTCCAATAGGATTGTGGCAGTTTGGTTTCTCTCTTTTCTTCCTGACTTGTGATAAGAGCATTTAATCCTGCTATGATGTGCCGCCCTCTCCAGAGGCCCAAACTAAGGGGGCTAGCTATCTGATCTTGGACTTGAACCTCCAGAACTGTGAGCCAAAACAAACCTTTTTCTACTTCATCAGTAGCCCACACCAGGTATTTTGTTGTAGTAACACAAAGTTGACTACAATATTCTTTTTCATTTCTTTTCTTTTTCTGAGATGGGGTCTCATTATGTTGCCCAGGCTGGTCTTGAATACATGAGCTCAAGTGTTCTTCTTGTCTCACACTCTCAAGCAGCTGGGACTGTATACAGGCATACACCACCATGTCTGATGATGAATACTTTTTCTTTCTTTCTTTCTTTTTTTTTTTTTTTTTTTTTGGTACTGGGATTGAACCCAGGGATGCTTAATCACCAGACCACATCCCCAGCCTTTTTTTTTGTTTTTTATTTTGCATCAAGTTTGCATTGAGTTGCTTAGGGCCTCTCTAAGTTGCTGAAGCTGGTTTGAATTTGCAGTCTCCTGCCTCAGCCTCCCAAGTCATTAGGATTACAGGCATGAGACACCATACAGAGCAACTAATCCCCTCCTGAGCCTTGTTAGCACTTGGTATTGTTGGGGTCTTTTTATTTGTTTCTTTTTGTTCATTGAATAGGTATATGAAGATGCCTCATTGTGGTCTTAATTTTCATCTCCCTAATGACTAATGTTGAATTTATTATTGTACTGGGATTAAACCCAGGGGTGCTTTATCATTAAGCCAAATTCCCAGAATTTTTTACTTTTTATTTTTTAAACAGGTTTTCTCTAAATCATTTAGGGGCTTACTGAATTTCAGAGACTGGTATTGAACTTGTAATCTACCTGCCTAATTCTTCCAAGACACTGGGATTACAGGCATGAGCACCAGGCTCTGATGTTGAATATTTTTATATGTGTTTTTGCCATTTCTATTTCTTCCATGGTAAAGTGTCCACATCTTTTGCCACCACCCCCCAACTTTTTTTTTTTTTTTTTTTTGGTATTGAGAATTGATCCCAAGGTCCCAGGGGCACTTTACCAGTGAGCTACATCCTCGGTCCTATTTATTTATTTTATTTTACTTACTTTTTTGACACAGCATCTCACTAAGTTGTTGAGGCTAGCCTTGAACCTACAATCTTCCTGTCTCAGCTTCCCAAATTACTAGGATTACAGGAATACACCACTATACCAGGCTACTCATTTTTTAAAGTGAATTTGTTTTCTTATTTTGTAGTAATGAACATTCTTCATGTATTCTGCTCATGAAGCTTGTATCATATATGTGTTTTATCAGAGTCTGTAACTTATCCTTACAATTTTGTGTGGGGCTGGGGGGGATACTGGGGATTGATCCAGTACTGGGATGTCACCAGCCTTTCTCATTTTATTTTGAGACAGTATCTCACTAAGTTGTCCAGACTGCCCTTGAACTTGCAGTCCTTCTGCCTCAGCTTTAGGAGTCACTGGAATTACAGGTGTGCACCATCCGAGCCTAGCTTAGTCTTTTTTTAAAGTCTCATATTAGGTGAGGTATTTCATAGATGCCCTTTATCAAGATAGACAGATTTATCACAATTCTTAGTTTGCTGAGGATTTTGCCAAATGCTCTTTCTGCATCTGTTGTCTTTTATACTGTTGATACAGTGGATTACGTTGATTGATTTTCAAATATTGAACAAAACTTGCATTCCTTATATAATCTCTACTTTTCCAATTTATCTGCTGCAGGATTCAATTTGCTAATATGTTGTGAAGGATTTATGTTTGCAAAAGATATTGATTTATAAGCTCTCACATACAAGAGTGTTGAGTCTCTTTAGAGGGTAAAATGGCAATGTATATCTGTATATCTTTTTTTTTTTTTTTTTGTACCAGAGATTAAACCCAGGGGCACTTAACCACTGAGCCACATCCCCAGCCCTTTTTATTTTTTCTTTTAAGACAGGGTCTCACTAAGTTGTTTAGGCCTCACTAAATTGCTGAAGCTGACTTTGAACTTGTGATCCTCCTTTTTCAGCCTCCCAAGTCTCTAGGATTACAGGCATGTGCCACCATGCCCAGCAATTTCTATAAAATTTTTAAATACACATTATCCTTAACCCAAAAATTCTATTTCTAGGAATTTATCCTACAGATATAATTATAGAGATGGATATAAATACTACATGTACACAGAATTTATTAGAACTTTGTAGCAACAAAAACAACTTATTATTTACTAGGCCCCATTAATTGGGGTCTAGTCAAATAAATCATAATTCACTCAAACAATGGGATACTATGTAACCACTGTAAAAAATGAGATGTAACTATGTGTGCTCTAAGGAAAGATGTCTAATATGTATCACTGGGAAAAAAGATAAAAGCCAAGATTTAGAGAGTAATACAGTATGAGACCTTTTGAGGAAAAAAGCAAATATTTATATTATAAAAGTTCATCTCAATCTCTTGGAAAACATGAGAAGCTATTAGGAGAACTGTCTCTGAGAAACTAGAATGGTACTTGAGAAAGGAAACTCAAATCAACTTTTCACTATAATTTTCTGTACTTTTTAAAAACTTATTTTGATTTTTGTAATATAAAGTTATTTAAGTTACTATAATGAAGAGACAAGAAAATTTTTTGAATGAATAAAGGACTTATACAGGCAATTTGAAAAAAAATAAAAATAGTACAAAAATGTAGAAAATATTTATTTTCCAAACAAACATTTGAGGATATAGATAGTAAAATATTCTTTACATATTTCTCATTTCTAAATTTAGATAAGATTTTAAAAGTTTACAATGCCAAATACCTTATTGGGCTATGGAAAACAGGCATGCAAAGATACCCCACTGAGATTTCAAATAAACACAAAGTTTTAGAAGTGAAACAGTTGTGCAATATCTATCAAAAAATCAATATGCATAGCCTTTGAATCAGCAATTTTGCTCCTACAATTTTTTTAAAGAAGAAATCAAATGTGGTATAAAAATTTATTTATAAATATGTTTATCACAGTGTTATCTATAATTATAGAAAAAATTAAAATCTAAATATCCATCAATAAGGAATTGATAGAACTATTTGGGATTCTAAAACTGGATACTTGACCAGCCATAAAAAAAAAAAAAAGAGGAATATTTACCTGTTGGTATGGACAGAGCTCTGTGTTTTATAAAAATATAAGATACAATATATCACTCTAGTGTGAGTTCATTTTTTTACCATGTATGTGTGTGTCTTTAAATAGAAATAGAAAGATAGGTAAAAATCCAGATTAAATTTATAAAATACTCTATCAAATGAATTCTACATGAATCTAATCAAACCTCTGGGTTAAACTTCCTGTTTTACCAGAAATATAAAGGTCTGAGCAGCCTAATAAATGATGTCCTGTGAATCTAGAACTAGACAATTCAACAAGTAAATGGAATTGTTGCAAAAGAGGTGAAAGAGCTGTTTTGGATGAGAAGAAATTTGAGAAACAAATCAACCAAATGTGTAGAACTTGTTTGGATTGTGACTCTAACACTGGAACACAGGTCAGATGTTGGAGGATGTTAAAAATTAACATCTGTCTTTTCAGGTGTCATCTGATGGTCAATGTGTGTATTTGTGTATATCTTATAAACCAAAGGGATAAGGGCATTTAAAACATGTATATCCCTCTGTATACATTCAGAAGTATTTATGGATTAAAATGCTACTGTTATGCCAGATTTGTGGGACCTCAATAGACCTCCAGGAGCCGGATCCGATGCAGTCACACAAGAGTCGTTACTGCAAGCTCTAGCCTGTACTCACAACCATTCCCA
Organism: Callospermophilus lateralis; assembly: GCF_048772815.1. Taxonomy (NCBI): domain Eukaryota; kingdom Metazoa; phylum Chordata; class Mammalia; order Rodentia; family Sciuridae; genus Callospermophilus; species Callospermophilus lateralis. The sequence continues at coordinate 16,617,291 of NC_135305.1, read as the reverse complement.
ATGCAGCGGTCCCAGGGAGTGAGTCCTGGTCCTTTGTTCAGTGAGATTTTATAGGTTTTGGGGGGATACTCTATGCATCACAACATCACACAGCAAATCATTCCATACCACGTGAAAGTCAAACAATAACTCTTAACATTAATTAGCACATTCAATGGCAGGAACAAGTTGGGTAGGGGTGATTGGTTAGTACAAGAGGGGGATTCGTTTGAACTGATTGGTTTAGGCCACAAGGAGTGTACTGCTAAACTACATGGTTTCCCAACATGTTATCAACTGCCATAAACTACTGGGAGGGTCATCTGGCATCCCAGGTATTTCCCTGTCTCATGCTGATTGGAGGTTGCTAGGGGGGTTGCTATGGGTCCCCACCTAGCCTAACTGAGTCAGGGACACCAGACACCACAGATCTCTCCTGTTATTTACAGACAAACAACTCAGCAGGGTGGGTATGTGCTTAGGAGTGCTCTGTGGGTTTTTCCAAGGACAAGGGTCACGCCCCCTTCCTTAGACAGGCTTTGAGGTAGAAGCTGCTGTTTTTCATTCATTTTTAAAAATGGAGTCACATTAGTTTCTCACTACAATTTGCTATAAAATCATACAACAACAACAAAAAAAGAAAGTGGAGGAGTATATACAACAAAAAGATTTTTTTTAATTGTGATCATTTTTTAAGATAGGTGATGGGCAGATGAGTCTATGCTATATTATTTCTTCCACCTTAGAATATATTTGAAGGTTTCATAAAACTTTCATAAAGCTTCATAAAGTTTAAGTTTCAAAAAATTATTAAAGTTCTAGATTATTGGAAAAAATTCACAGCATATTTCCAATAATTATGTGATGAGATTGGGAATGATCCGTTTCTTTATTTTTGTTTCCATGTATATTCGGTTGGCTCTTCAATGAAATTATTTGTAGGGGAGAAAATGAAGTTAAATGTTAAAATTCCTTTTCTGACCCAATTTCTTAATAAGATGGGGTCTCATTAGGTTTCTCAGGCTGGCCTTGAACTTGCAAGCCTCCTGCCTCAGGCTCCAGCTTAGCTGGAATTACAGGTATGTGCTACAACTTTTAAAAGCAGAGAAAAGGGGCTGGAGATGTGGCTCAAGCGGTAGCGCGCTCACCTGGCATGTGTGCGGCCTGGGTTCGATCCTCAGCACCACATACAGACAAAGATGTTGTGTCCGCCGAATACTAAAAAATAATATTAAAAAAATTCTCTCTCTCTCTCTCTCTCTCTCTCTCTCTCTCTCTCTCTCCCTTTAAAATAAATAAATAAATAAAAGCAGAGAAAAGAATGGGCTGGAGATAAGAGGGGCTGGTTCTCACAGGGGAGAAGGAAGCCATCACCTGTCCCACTCCACTTGCTCTTCTACCACAATCGTCTTTGTTCTTGAAACACTTTCACCTGAGTTGGTCCCAGCCATTGTCACTTTCCCCTCCATCCAGATAATATTTAGACAGCCCATCAGCCACTCATTAGCCCAGCAACCCGGAGGCCCAATTGCAAAACCATCAGGGCGTGTTGCAGACCCACACAAGCTGATTATCAGATGTTTATCTGATAATCAGTTAAGGGTAGCCAGTTGTGAAAGAACAGGATGGTTGGGAAAGAACAAAAAAAACCAGGTCCCAGGGCATTCTTAGGCAAATAGGAACTGATAAGCAAGAACAGAAAAAACAGAGTGCAAATATGTGGTTTTTCTAATGTGTTTTTCCAGGAACATATATGCTGGGTTCAAAATAACCAATAAGAAACCTGTTGCTTACCGCGCTCGCGCGAAACCTGCCCCTTTATCCTATAAAAGACCTGTACCCCAAAGCCCGGTGTGCCAGTTCACCAAAGCTCCGGCTGAGGTTTTGCTGAGCACCCGCAGGCGCCTGTGTATCAATAAATTGCCTCTTGTTTTTGCAGCCAGTGTCTCGTGTGTTTTTCCTTGGACAGGGAGACGGAGGGTCTTTCAGCACCATATTGATACCGCTGTTGACCGGTGACGAGTTCTTGCTTCCCCAATGTTGAAGAATAACACCAAAGAAGCACGCCGAGGCAAGGTCAGAATATTAAAGGACAGCAGAAAAGACTTCTCCCGGAGGAAGAAGGGGACCCAAGAGGTGGGAATCCGTGGAAGTGCGGTTGTTTCCCCTTTTTATAGTTTTGGTGATGGAATGTAGGTTGAAGGGGTTAGGACACAGGTGGGCCCAATTATCACCTTTTGGGATGGGCTTATCATTTCTCTAGGATGGGCTATCTCCAGATCTGTTGGGGGCTGTTTCCTGAGCTCCATTAACATTTCTTTGAGGTGGACTTTGGCCTAGGGCCTTTTCAGGACTTCATTAACATTCCATGAGTTGTCCTGCGTTTTCCCTGAGTCATTCCCAGCATGGCCTCCATTTTAGATTTCACTCGATATTAGACCCGATTTACCTGACTACACTGACTACCTAACTTTAAATCTGGCTTCAATATCAGCAAATTTTTTGCAACATCGATTTTCCCTCTGTCTTTGTGGCAACACTGCAGTCCTTGGAGAGATCTGACTAGTTGCCTTCTCAGTACTGAACTGCTGAGTGCTCACTTCCCGGCAGTTCGTCCTGTCTAACCTCAACCAGGATCTACGAAATGCTCTATTCAGGTCTCCTTCACTTTTTTTTTTTTTTTTACAGTGGATTTTTTCAGGCAGGCTCATTTGCAAAGCAAGCCAATAGAGAAAAGTGCTCTGGTTATTATTGCTCCTAACCTCTAACCTAATCCTCATCCCAAGTCTTTTTTGTGTTGCTGTAACAAAATACCTGAGACTGGACCATGAATTTAAAAATCTATTCCCTCACTGCCCTGGAGACTGAGAAGTCCAAGATCAAGGCATGGGCAGGTTTGTTAGTGAGAGCTTCCAAGATGGCACCTCATGGCTACAACCTCCACAGGAAGGGTGCTGGTCCTCACCTGGCAGAAGGCAAAAGAGCAAAAGAAACATCTCTTAAAGGAACACTCATCCCAAACATGAAATGGCAGCTCTCTGTCTTAATCCCCTCTCAAGGTCCCACCTCTAAACAACATCGCTTGCTCACACCTACACGTTGGAGAGGCACTTTCAAACCATAACACAGCCTTTATGCCTTCTCTTTCTTCCTTCTTTCCTATTAAGATCAGCCTCTCTTTTACCTTCAGTACATTCTTTACTTTTAAAAACATGCATAAGCCTTTGTCTTTGTCTTGAAACAAAATAAAACACCAAATAAAAGTGTGATCTGTGTAAGAAAAAATAACCAAGACAGGAACAGACCTCAACAGACCAGCAAGCAGTCTTGATGAATCAGCGTGGAATGGCACATTTTCAGGGGAGAATATGGCAACTGGTTACAAGAGGGGTCTGTTTTTCAGAGGTTTTAATGGTAGTTCATCATGGCAGAATGTTGAGTGTGACTTAATCATTGGAGACTTGGGCAGTCAGGAAGCTAGATGCACAAGTTCAAAGTCTAAATCAGGAAAACAGCTATAAAAGCTCAAAACCCATTGATACTGGGATGGAAGCCCAGAGCCCAGGGCCCATTGTTGGCCTTCTCCACCCAGAACCCATCCCTTCTCCCTGGGGGTGGTGATTCCATAGCCTTCGATCTGTATGGCCCTAAATCTGAAATCTGGCTGTAGCTACTACCTCTCCACTGAATCTTTTGCCAATGACATGACCTCCCCAAAGTAAATCCAACCAATACTATTCAGACCTATTAGCTAGGAGATAGGGAATGGAGAAGGGCTAGGACACCTTCATCCCACCAACATCTTCCTGTGAGAGAAAACTGGGCTGTCTTGCTCTTTAAAGGAGGAGGTTAGATGAATACAAGGGGACTTCAAGACCCTGAAGAGAACTACCCTCCACCTTGGGCATGAGCAATAGCTCAAGGAGCTGGCCTAAAGTCAACTTGCTGCTAGTTAGCATACCATTAGCATGTGGTTTGCTCCCCCACTGTGCCTTTTAAGGGAGGATGGGAGGAATTTATACCCTTGGGCAGTAGAGAAGAATTATTTTAAATTCAGCTGTCAATTAGGGTGCCAATCAACCCCAGAGTCACCCAGGAGAGAAGAGGGATAACTAGCACAGCCCAATAAAAGTGAGCTCTGTTGCACAGACTTAGCCTGAAACTATCTCAGAGGTTGGCCCACTCCACTCTTACAGAGTGAACTTTCACTTTCAATAAACCTTTGCTTTGCTTGCCAACCTCTTGCATCTTGCTTAATTCTTTGTTCAGGATGCCAAGAACCTGGAACCAGCACCCCTTTGAGATCCCTGCCTGTGTGACACTTACACTATTTAAATGTCCACATTTTTGACATTATTAGCCACTCTGCCAAAATGTTCTTCTCCTTTAGTTTCTGTTCAATTGGGGTTCTAAGATTTTATTTGAATGTGGGGGCTATGGCTGGAAAAATTTGCAAAACTCTAATCTAGAATAAGATTTCAACGTAGCTGATACAGATTTAGCATATTTCTTTACTAACGAAACTTGTTATCATTTGCTAGTTAACATTTTTCTTAGGCTCAGTATTCCTAATGTGTTGTCAGTCTAAAAAGACAATTAAAGCTGGACATGGTAGTTCATGCCTATGAGCCCAGTGACTTGGGAGGCTGAGGCAGGAGGATTACAAGTTCAAGGCCAACTTCAGCAACTTAGTGAGGCCCTAAGCAACTAAGAGAGAACCTGTCTCCAAATAAAAATTAAAAGGGGATGGGGATGTGGCTTAGTGGTTAAGCACTCCTGGGTTCAATCCTCTGTAGCAAATGATGGGGGGGATGCTTGCTAATCCCCATAGGCATACTGTCCTATGGGGGGGAAATAGTGGGGAGTGACATTGGCCAAATTATATTGTTATATTGTGTGTGCAAGTATGAATATGTAACAATAATACCACCATTATATATGATTATAAGGCACCAATAAAAATAATTGAGGGACCTGGGAGTAGTGGTGCATGCCTGTAATCCCAGCAGCTTGGGAGGCTGAGGCAGGAAGATCATGAGTTCAAAGCCAGCCTCAGCAAAAGTGAGGTGCTAAGCAACTCAGTGAGACCCTGTCTTTAAATAAAATACAAAATAGGGCTGGAGATGAGGCTCAGTGGTCAAGTGAGCCCTGAGTTCCATCCCTGGTACTCCCAAAACGTGGGGGAAAAAAGGAATTTGGAGGGAGGCAACATAAGTTGTATAGAAAGGATCCAAGCTCTACAGTCAGGCAAAAATTTAGTTCACAGCTTATCTACTTCTTAGATAAAACTTGATTGAGATTGTATACACAAAGTACAAGCATAAACACCAATCAAAGAAAAATTCTTTCATTCTCCCTCTGTCAGCAAGTCAGTGTCCAAAGAGAGCATTTCTTGAGATTGCTCTGTGAGATCTCCTATTATTTTTCCTCATTTGACTCAGAATACAACCTGTATCATGCAAGTAGGAGACTTCGTATTTAGATCTTCAAATGAAATTCAGTGGCACTATTTTTTATTCTTATATGATATCAACTTTGGTAAATATTTTTTTTAAAAATCTTTCACACCACTTTATTGGAACTATGTAGTCAAGAAACCAGTTTGTTACTTGATTTGTATTTTTATAATTATAGTTTTATATATGACTATACTGTCTCTATTGCCCAGGATTCTTTGCTGGACATTATAGAAAACTAAATTAACAGTGATTCCAAAAAAAGGAGGAGGAGGAGGAGGAGGAGGAGGAAGAGAAGGAGAGGAGAAGGAGAAGAAGAATTTTTTTTTTTTCATCTAACAAGAAATTTGGAGGGAAGAAGTGCTAACATCAAAGTCCAATGTTCTGAAATATTTTTTGCATATATATACTTCATGGCTAAAAATAGTTTACAGAGCTCCAGACTTCAAACCTGCTTTAAATAAAGAGGGAAAATGAGAAAGAGGTGATATCCAACCATTTCTGTCTCTTTCATCAGAAAAGGAAAAACTTTCCCAGAATGCACGAATAATTCTGTTTTTGCCCCATCTGCCAGAACTGGCTGTAAGTGAGATTAAGAAAGTCATGAATCATGACTACCACAAAATGGCAGCCAAAAGCAACATGGTCTGGGGAAATAAGCCCTATTTCCCTGGACAGTACATACAGGAGAAGACAATCAGATATCATTTTCTTTTGTACACTTCTGCTTAAACTCTACTGGTGCTTGAAGCTTCTATTTCCTTTAGAGATGTAATGCATCTCGTAGTTTACTAGAAGAAATCTAGTACTTATAATTATAGGCAAGTTTAATTTGGGGTGGTCAAGGATTCAGGTTCAGCTCCACATATTTCTATCATCTCAGTACCATTCCTCTTTGAAACTTTGCAACAAAACTCAACCATTAGGTTCTATAATCAATTTACTGAATAAAAATTGTAAAAGCAGGGAAGACAAAAGTACAGACATAGATGGGTAAGGTAGTTTAATCACAGAATGAAATCCCCCATAATTAATTCAGAGAGCCAAAATGATTCACAATTTCAAAGAACTACAGGGACAGGAAATAGTGATAAAAAATGGTCAAGTATTTGACACCAATATTAAGTTACCAGATCTTAATAAATACTATAATCTGGTCATAGTAATAAAATAACAAAGAATACCATAACTGTAAGCTATTTTTCCCCTTTTCCAATCTTTCATGGAGTAATTATAAAAACAAGTGATGAAAGACTGATACCAATCACCTACATTTGCTTTAGTTTCTTTCTTCTTTATGTCTACAGTGTGACATTACTTGTCATTTATGTTCTCACATGATATCACATATGCAATCAATTCCAGATGGAATAAAAAATAATGTATTATAAAGAACAGTAATCTGAAAGTTTTGGTTCTCATGCCTGAATAAGCTAAGAGATCAATAGAACACAGTATGAACTATAGAAATAGATCCAAATGTAGACAGGAAGTTAGGAGAGGATAAAAGCAACACATCAAAACAGTAGGGAAAAAATTGATTTGTAATAAATGGCATTGGGGTGCTGGGAAGCCATCTGGGAAAAAATTAACTTGGCTTCCTGCCTAGTTCCTTTTGCCAAAATAAATTTCACATGACTCGAAAATTGAAATGAAAAATGAAACCTTAAAAAGTAGTAGAAAAAAACATAAATTAATCTCGGCTTATAACTTAACCATATAAAGTCCCAGAAACAATAAAGGAAAGGATCAATAAAGTGGGCTATATAAACAATTAAATTTTCTATACTGTCAAAGATACCACAAACTGAAGTAACAAATGGAAAAAAATATTATAACATATTGCCAAAGTGCTTAATTTCTTAATATAGTGATCTTAATAAATAATTGCTTTGACCCAGATTCCAGTTTTAAATATATAAGTGGTATTCTTGTCTGCATACAGACATGTTTTCAAAACTGTATATTCCGACATTATATGTAACACAATAGACCAGAGGAATAGTTGTTTATCATCCCAAGATACTCTATGGGAAATTGTTCAGCTATTTTACAAATGGCCTAATCTGGGTTTGGTGGCCTATCATCCCAGAAATTGGGGGGAGGGGGGAGTGGTCAGGAAGCTGAGACAGGAGGATCACAAGTTCCAGATAATAAAAAAGAAAAAGGGATGGGATGTGGCTAGTGGCAAAGCATCCCTAAGTTCAATCTCCAGTTTAAAACATTACACACACACACACACACACACACACACAACACACACACACACAACACACACACACACAACACACACACACACACAGGAGCTGGCACTGTGCTTGACACATTGCTTGACACACAGCTCAACACGTGACACTTGACACTGGATAGGTGAGATTCCCAGCAGCTTACCAGCATCTCATAATCACAGCTTGGGGAATGAGGACACCACAGGCCAGGCAGGTCACCACAGGGCTGCATTCAGGAACAGAGTAAATCAGCAGATGCCATGGGCAGCAGGCTGTGTAGGATCTCAAGAGAAGGATGGCCCTGGCTCCTGAGGGAGGATGCAGCTGGTTTGTTTGAATAATGGCAGAGGATGTCAGGGAACTAAGCCCAGGCACAAGCAGCCACTACACCTAGATCTTTCGTTAGGGAGGGTTGTTAAACTTGGGACTTAACAATTGAGAGTAGAGTAGGGTGGAGAACTTGCAGTTAGGCCATTTGAAGTTCTGATTTTACCAGATTTCAAGATAGCACAAAATGTTGGACCTTAATTTTAGGTTTTATTCCATCTGTGGATGCGTTACTTGAGAGACAAAATACTTAAAACTTAGAAATATGTTTAAAGTTAAGGGTAATCTGAGTTTTAAATTAAAATGATAAAATACTGTCTTTTTTCTCCAGTAAACAAAGATTTTCTAATATAATAATATTTAATGCTAGAAAAGAATCAACCTTATGCTCCTTTAAAAACTAAGGAAGAGCTGGGGATATAGTTCAGTTGGTAGAGTGCTTGCCTCACATGCACAAGGCCTTGGGTTCAATCCCCAGCACCACACGCACACACACACACAACACACACACACACACACACAGAGTCCAATTTAGCCAGGTGTGGTGGCACACTCCTATAATCCCAGCATCCCAGCAGCACAGGAGGCTGAGATGGGAGGTTTGAAAGTTCAAAGCCAGCCTCGGCCTCACAAGGCACTAAACAACCCAGTGAGACCCTGTCTCTAAATAAAATATAAAATAGGGCTGGGTTGTGGATCAGTGGTTGAGTGCCACTGAGTTTAATCCCTTGTACAAAAAAAAAAAAAAAAAAAAAATACTGAGAAGCCAGGCACAGTGGCACAAGCCTGAAATCCTAGCAACTCAGGAGGCTAAGGCAGGAGGATTGTAAGTACAAAGCCAGCCTCAGCATTTAGTGAGGTCCTAAGCAACTTAGCTAGATCCTGTCTCAAAATGAAAACTAAAAAGTGCTGGCTGAGGCTCAGTGGTTAAGCACCTCTGGATTCAATCTCAGGTACCAATAAATAAATACATACATACCATGAGAAAAATCCATTGATTGTGGAGAGGTGAATTCATCAGACCTACTGCAGAAAGGGAGAACGTGAACTTGCCAGAGTCCAGTAGTGCCTCAGAATGGGAATTTTTAGTATTGTTCCCTGTATTGAATGATGCTATGGTTTGAAGGTGTCCCCCAAATTTTATGCGTTGAGCTTTTCAATCTAAAAAATAAAAAGGACTGGGATGTAGCTCAATAGTAAAAGGCCTATGGATTCCATTCTAAGTATGAAATAAATAAATAAAAATATAAACTCTCTGCCTCTTATACCTTTGTATGTAATATAATATGGAGAAACAGATATAAGATTCAAAATAATCTTCCATTTGAAAAGGGAATGAACAAGGAGACACTAAAGTCCAGATGGGTATGTACCTGGCTCTCCTTCTCCTGAGAAGAGTCCACAGTCCATGATTATCTGTGACCTCAGTGGAACTCTCTCTTTTCTTTTCTGTTTTTTGTTTGTTTGTTTTTTGTTTATTGTTGTTGTTGTTTTTCCTCAGCTGTGTGTGAAGAGAGTGCTGGACAATATGCCCTCCTTGGATACTGGACAGCATTTCTCATCTGTTTGCAGTGACAGAGTGGGAGAGGAAAAGTGACTTTTTATCTGAAACAGACATAATTTCCTTTAGCCAGTGTCATACCTATTTGATTCCTATCAGCTCTTTTAAAAACAAAATTGTAACCCTTGTTTAAAGATCTTAATTGGATTTAGTTTTCATTCTAGAGTCAGCCAACACTTCATAGGCCAGAAGAACAGATCTGATGGACTAAGCAGAAACACTGGGTTTTACAGAGAGAAAAAGACTGAGAAAAACTAAAACAAAACAAAACCAAAAAAAGGACAAAGCATAGGATGTTCATTTCAAAGTTCCTCTTTTTATAAGGCAGGGGCAATAAGACACAACAGTGGAAAGATAATTGACTAATTTACAAGTTACCTTAGGTTGCTTTTTTTGTATAAGGATTAAGCCACAGAAAATTTCTTTATCAAGCCAACTGAATCTGGTCTGTTTGGGAAATTTGGCTGTTATCATTCTAACCATGATTTCTCAGAAGATTAGATAAACAAAGGACTGCCCCTGCCAACCCAGACCCAGGTCTGCCTGCTGACACATCCAGGAGCCCAGGCCTAGGTGTCTCCATCTTGGGAGACTACAACAATTGCCATAGCCCTCCCTATATAGCAACCTCCACCTTTGGACAACAGACAGGGCCTGAGGCAGCTGCATCTTTGAACAGGCAGCCCAAAGCCATTGTAAGGCCCACCCTTTCAATCCCATCTCTGAAAGTCATTGCATCCATTTTAGGATACCTCCACTTCTATCTTGAATTACCTCCAACACCTTTAGTTGCTATTGCAGCCACCACTTTTAGTTGCAGTAGCATCCATCTTGGGACATTGTCTGGGGACTGGAAGCCCAATACCAAGGGGAGGTACAGGTAATCTGCAGGGATGTTACAAGAGTATAGGGTAGAAACATAATACCTCAGATCTGCACTGCAAGAAAGGCAGACAGAAAACATGAGAAAACAAGAGAAGAAAGTGTCCCAAACAACAAAGATATTATAATAATAGAATCCATTGACAGTGTAGCTGATGAAATGTTAGAGAAGGAGTTCAAAATGTACATATTAAAATGATCTCTAAATTAAAGAATGACACAAGAAAGCAAATACAGGCAAAAATTGATTACTCCAACAGAGATAAGAGCAAATACAGGCAGCCATTGATCACACCAACAAAAAGATAAGGGAGCAAATACAGGTAGAAAAGATTACTTCAAGAAACAGAGATTCTGGAAAAAAAATCAGAAATTCTTGAAATAAAAGAAACAAAAAACCAAATAGGGCGGGGTTGTAGCTCAGTGCTAGAGCACTTGCCTCGCATGCACATGTGAGGAAGTGGGTTCAATTCCCAGCACCACATATAAATAAATAAATAGATAGATACATAGATAGATAAATAGATAGACATGATAAAAATCCATTGACAACTAATATATTTTTAGATTAAAAATAAATAAACCAATTTAAAAAACTTCATAGAAAGCATCACCAACAGACTAGATCACTTGGAAGACAAAACATCAGATAATGAAAACAAAATATACAATCTTGAAAATAAAGTTGACCACAGAGTGAAGATGGTAAGAAACCAAAAACAGAACATCCAAGAATTATGGGATAGTGGGCTGGGGATGTGGCTTAAGCGGTAGTGTGCTCGCCTGGCATGCGCGTGACCCGGGTTTGATCTTCAGCACCACATACAAACAAAGATGTTGTGTCCGCCGAAAACTAGAAAATAAATATTGAAAAATTCTCTCTCTCTCTCTCTCTCTCTCTCTCTCTCTCTCTCTCTCTCTCTCTCTCCTCTTTCACTCTTAAAAAAAATTCTCTTAAAAAAAAGAATTATGGGATACAATCAAAAGATGAAATCTAAGAATTTTAGGGATAGAAGAAGGCACAGAGATTCAAATCAAAGGAATGCACAATCTCTTCAATGAGATAATATCAGAAAATTTTCTAAATATGAAGAATGAACTGCACAATTAAATACAAGAGGCTCACAGGACACCAAATGTACAAAATTACAACAAATCTACACCAAGTCATAATGAAAATGCCTAGCATAAAGAATAAGGATAAGATCTTAAAGGCCAAAAGAGAGAGAAATCAGATCACATATAGGGGAAGACCAATTCAGATCTCAGCAGATTTTTTAACCCAGACCCTCAAAGCTAGGAGATTCTGCAACAACATACACCAAGCTCTAAAGAAAATGTATGCCAACCACAAACCTTATATTCAGCAAAATTAAGCCTCAGATTTAATGACAAAATAAATCTTTTCATGATAAACACAAATTAAAAGAATTAACAGTGAGAAAGCCTGCACTACAGAGCATACCCAGCAAAATATTCCAGGAGGAGGAAACAAAAAAACAACAATGAAAATCAGAAAAAGGGAGGAAATACACTAAAGGAAAAGCCAATCAAAGAAGAGACCAAGTCAGGTTAAAAACAAAAGTAAACCAAGATATCCAGAAATTCAAATCATATTTCAATAATAACTCTGAATCTGAATGACCTAAACTCATCAATTAAAAGACATAGACTGACAGATTAAACTTTTTAAAAAAGAACCAACAGTATGCCGCCTTCAGGAGTCTCATCTCACAGGAAAAGATATTCAGAGAGTGAGGGTGAAAGGGTGGGAAAAAATATGCCACTCACATGGACCACGTCAACAAACAGGGGTTTCCATCCTCATAACAGATAAAGTAGACTTTGAACCAAAGCTAGTAAAAAGGGACAAAGGAGGACATTTTATACTGCTTAAGGGATTCATACATTAACAAGACAGAACAATCATAAATATATATGCCCCAAACAATGGGGAATCTATGTATATCAAACAAACCCTTCTTAAATTCAAAAACCAAATAGACCACAACACAATGAGACAGGGTGACTTTAATATACCTCTCTCACCACTGGATAGATCTTCCGAACAAAAACTAAACAACAACAACAACAAAAAAAAAAAACTGTAGAATTCAATAAAATAATCAACATTTCAGACTTAACAGACATATACAGAATATTCCATCCAACAATGAGCCAATACACTTTCTTCTCAGCAGCACATGGATCATTCTCCAAAAGAGACCATATGTTTTGACACAAAGCAAATCTTAGCAAATACAAAAAAGTAGACATCCTACCTACCCTGCATTCTATCTGATCATGATGGAATGAAATTAGAAACCAATGACAAAATAAAAAATAGAGGCTACTCCAACATCTGGAGACACCTGACATTACATCTCAAAGCCCTAGGAAAAAAAGAACAAACCAACACCAAAAATAGTAGAAGACAGGAAATAATTAAAATCAGGGCAGAAATCAATGAAATAATTGAAAAAAGTAACATAAGATAAGTGGATGGTGATTCATAATGGGGGGAGGGGTCATGGAAAAAATGGAGGAACTTTAATTGGGCAAAGGGGAGGGGAGGGAACATGGGGGCAGGAATGACCGTGGAATTAGATGAACATCATTCACCTAGGTACATGTGTGACAGCGCATATGGTGTGATGGTACCTCATGTACAACCAGAGAAATGAAAAGTTGTGCCACAATTGTGTATGATGAATCAAAATGCATTCTGTTGTCCAATATATCTAATTAATATAAATAAATTAATTTTTTAAAACGAGATAAATAAAGTGAACATTGAAAAAAGTAGATCAGATAAACAACTTAGTTTCACCTTTGTATCAAGAGACTTTAACATGTGTGACTCCATTTTTATTTTTATTCTTGTTTCCAAGTGCTTAGTGCAAGGGATTAGTCCAAAACATGAGCTCCTGCAATTTTTCTTTAATAGCTGGGAGTGCCATCAACCCCACCCACAGCTCACTTCTAGACACACTTTATAGGTCTTTTGGCTTTCTTACTCCATGATTCTGCTGGGCTTAATTGAGGGTTTCTGGGTTTATAAAGCTTGAGTGGGAGAACCATGGGTTGTTTCTTTACCCTCCTCTGCCAACAGCCCAGACCATTTGGTCTAACTGAAGGGATTTATTTGATGCCACATTAATCCCTTTAAAGGTTTAATAAAAGGTGTAATGATCAAGCCCTTGCTTTGATTTCTGGCGACAGGATGAATTCTTATCAAGCTTTTTTCCTTTTCTTTTTCTTTTTTTTTTTTTTTTTTTGAGGGGGGGTGGAGGTTCTAATTGGTTTTACACAGCAGTAGAATAAACTTTGATGCATCATACATAAAACGGAGTATAACTTATCATTCTTCTGGTTGTACATGGTATAGAGTTACACAGGTCATGTAATCATATATGCACATAGGATAGTAATGTCTGATTCATTCTACTATCATTCTTAGCCCCATACCCTCTCCCTTCCCTTCATTCCCCTCTGTCTAATCCAAAGTACCTCTATTTTTTTCCTTACCCCTCCCCTAACTTATTGTGAATTAGCATTCACATATCATGAGAAAACATTTGGCCTTTGGTTCTTTGGGATCGATTTATTTCACTTAGCATGATATTCTCCAGATTCATCCATTTACTGGAAAATGCCATAATTTTATTCTTCTTTAAGGCCAAGTAATATTCCATTGTGTATATATACCACAATTTCTTTTTCCATTTATCTGTCAAAGGGCACCTAGGTTTGTTCTATAGTTTACCAATTGTGAATTCAGTTGATATAAACATTTATTAAGCTTTTTTACACAAAATCTATCTGAATATTATCATATAGGTCAGAAATTAAAAGCCATATCTTCTTCTAATCCTGCAACTTCTCCATTTTCTGTACTTCCTATTCTCTTTTATTTTGGCAGAAATACTTAACTGCCACGAGTGCCATCAGAAGTACAGGCAACTTCCGATTAGGTTAAAAAATCCCTGGGATTCACATCTGCTTCCATGAATTCTGAATGCTTTCTGCACTCCTTTATAAAGTGAACCAACTAGTGCTTGGCAAGGGGAGGAGAAGCAGTTTGTTCTTCAGCCAAAACATCCTTAACAGAGAGTGTGAGGAAGAGATATTAGGCAGAGGAAAGCATTATATGATCCTAACATGGCAGAGAATGGTCTAAGAGAAGTAGTCATCTAGTTAGAAGATTCTGCAAGAAATAAAAGCAAAGCAAAAGGTTAGAGTACATGAGACCAGTGACTGAGGACCATTACCAAGACATTCCTTTCCTTGAGTATGAATACTTTCTACTCCAGGCACCCTTTACCTCCTCCAGGTGTTACCGCTGTTTCCCGGTGACGAGTCCTTGCTTCCCCAATGTTGAAGAATGACACCAGAGAAGCACGCTGAGGCAAGGTCAGAGTGGAAAGTAGAAGTTTATTAAAGGACAGCAGAAAAGACTTCTCCCGGAGGAAGAAGGGGACCCAAGAGATGGAATCTGTTGAAGGGCAATGTCTTCCCCTTTTTATAGCTGAGGTCTTCACTCAGCTTTCCCGCACATTCCTGTCCTTTGTTCTGTTATCTTTCAGTGCTGTAGGTGGGAAGGCCCACCAGGGTGGGGCACAGGTGGGCCAAAGGAGTAAACTGGGCAGGAAGGACTTTTGGGTTAGCATCTTCAAGTTCACTGCAAGCTGTTTCATTAACATTTCTTTGGGATGGGCTCTGGGTCTTGGGGACATTAACATTCCAAGAGTTGTTCTGCTTTTCCCGGACTCCATTCTCAACATCGCCTTCATTTTCGATTTTACTTAATATTAGACCCCATGTACGTAACTACACTAACTACCTATCTTTAAACCTGGCTTCACTGGGATTATGACAAATAACTTCTAGTCACCACATTTACCTATAGTCTCTGCTCATTTCAGTTTCTCCTTGTATTGTGGGGACGATGTGTTCCTTGATGTAATTTGCACTCTGTGGGTCTATGATTGTAATCTGTTGTTAATGGTATAATTCTTTGGTACTGTTACCGCTGTTGACTGGTGACTAGTCCTTGCTTCCGCAATGTTGAAGAATAACATCAGAGAAGCACGCCGAGGCAAGTTTAGAGTGGAAAATAGAAGTTTATTAAAGGACAGCAGAAAAGACTTCTCCCGGAGGAAGAAGGGGACCCAAGAGATGGAATCCTTGGAAGTGCGGTTGTTTCCCCTTTTTATAGTTCTTTCAGTGATGGAATGTGTTAGGTCGGTGGCGGCAACTTGGTGGCGACTTAGTGGCAACTTAGAACAAAGCAGCCCTCACCGGAAAAGAACATGAATCAGATGCCGGCGGAAATGCCTGTCAATCAGCCAGATCTCCTGACTAACGCCTGTCAATCAACAGGACCCCCCTGGCCAATCCTGGAGTTCAGCCAACTCCCCTGAACAACTTTAAGGGGGCAAGGGACCCTAGAAAACACCTTTTCCTGTCCCAAGCCCTTCCCTTCCTGCTGTAAGCCCCATAAAAGTCCAGTCCGGTCTAGCTTCCACACGGTTTCTCCTCAGACCCTTCCCCTGTCCCCTCTGTGGGTCTGATCGAGTTCCACCCGGGAGTGATATCTCAATAAAGCCTCCCCCACCTGATCTGACAGAATGTAGGTGGGAAGGCCTGAGGGGTGGGACACAGGTGGGCCAAAGAAGTAATCTGGTCGGGAAGGACTTCTGAGTCAGCATCTTCAAGTTTGCTGGGGGCTGTTCTTTGGGATGGGCTCTGGGCCTTGGACTTTTCCCGGACTTCATTAACATTCCAAGAGTTGTTCAACTTTTCCCGGAATTCATTCTCAACATGGCCTCCATTTTAGATCTTACTCAATATTAGACCCGATTTACCTAACTACACTGACTACCTAACTTTAAATCTGGCTTCAGTACCCCCACATACTGACATTATGCCATTATTTTCTCAGATTTTATAGTTTAGTTCAAGGTATTATGAAGAATACAAGTGTTATGCTCGAATTCGGGACCCCCAAAGACTACCAGAGACCCAAGATCGATGTAAGCAGCAAAGAGGTGTTTATTGCGAGCTAGCTCGGTCCTCCGCGCGTGCACACACACAGCAACTGGTGATGCTGAGAGGCCCTGAGCCCAGGGTTTGCAGCAGTTTTATACATTCTTTGGAGAGGGCAGGGACTTCACATACATCATAGCAAATCATCACACACCAAGGGAAAATCAAATAAAAACTCTAAAGCATGATTAGCACATTCACTGGCGGGAACAAGTTGGGTAGGGGTGATTGGTCCGTACAAAAGGGGTATTCCTTTGAACTGATTGGTTTGAGCCAAGAGGGGTGTACGTGCTGAACTACATGGTTTCCCAACTTGTTATCAACTACCATAAACCACTGGGAGGGTTATCTGGCATCCCAGGTTTTTCCCTGTCTCATGCTGATTGGTGGCTGCTAGGGGGCTGCTATGGATCCCCACCTAGCCTGACTGAGTCAGGGACAACTGGTGCAGCATATCTCTCCTGTTATTTGTAGATAAACAACTTAGCAGGGTGGGAATGTGCTTAGGAGTGCTCTGTGGGTTTTTCCAAGGACTAAGGTCATGTCCCTTCCTTGGACAGGCTTTGCTCTGAGGTAGAGGCTGGTTTTTCAACAAGTATTTTCTAAAAGTAAACAACACAAAACTAAAGTTTTCCCTTGTTATATAGGTTCCATATGTTGAACCACAATGCAAAGAAAAGACCACCGACTCCAATTTTAAATCAAATTAAAACAAGCTTATAATGTTTACACAAAGAAAACTGGCCAGGACTGTCTCTCCCGAAGCCGGATTAGAGGTCAGCACCGCAGCTCTCCAGGAAAACATTTTATAGCACAAAAAGTTGCAAAGGCGGGTGTCTTGATAACTTACAGCTAACAGGATTTTGACAAGCATGATACAAAGGCAGGGAGTAGGTTAATGATCTAAATGGCATGATATTTCAAGGCAGGAAATAAATTCAGATCCCAACATCAGAATTTATGAGGCACTGCTGAGGTTTCTGAGAGGGTTGTTAAGGTCAGGGGGAGCCAGGATTTATGAGGACCCACTAAGGTTTTAGAGAGGTTATCTGGTCAAGGAGAGCCAGGCATGGGTGAGTTTAGACATGGGCAGGAATTCCAAGCAAGTTTGGAAATCTCAGCTATTTATAGTAAAACAGAAATTAACTTTTCATGACTTGTGATGAGATGACTCCCAATCTTAAGATGGAATTAGGCTGGTTCCATCATACAGAAACAATTATTGAAGAAGCCAAGCCCAGCAGCACAGGCCTTAATCATAGGTACTAGGGAGTCTGACTGAGGGAAGAGGATGGCAAGTTCAAGGCCAGCCTCAACAACTTGGAAAGGCCCTTTCTCAAAATAAGAAGAGCTGGGGACATCCTAGGGAAGCCAGATTTAAATAAAGGAAGTTAGTGTAGTTAGGTAAATCCGGTCTAATATTGAGTCTAATAACGAAAATGGAGGTAGTCAGAGCCTGGGAAACCAGGAACAACACCTGGGAGATTGGAATGTTAATATTTCCAAGGCTCAGGCTCATCCCCAAAACCCTGTTAATGAAACAGCTTCCAGCCAGACAAGGAAATGCTAATCCAATCACCCTAGGCCCTTCCTGCCCAGATCCCTCCTCCCCCACCCCATAGGCCCAGCTGTCTTCCACCTTTTGGCCTTGCCACCTGCATCCCCCACCACACATCCCCCACCATATGCAACAGAGAGGTAAATAAAGGACAGGAATGTAGGAGGACAAAAGAAGACCCTAGGTGAAAAAGGGAGAAGACCTCTGCTTCCCGGATTCCACCTTTCAGGTCCCCTTCTTAGGAGGGAGGGGGCAGTCTTTTCTGCTATCCTTTAATAAAGCCTTTCACTTTGTACTCTGCACTTGCCCAGGCAGCCATAGCAGGCTTCTTTGGTGCTATATTTCAGTATTCAGGGAAGCAAGGACTGTCACAGTAAATGGCGGTATCACTAGCGTAAGTGAGGTCCTGAGTTCAATCGCCAGTACCATAAAAAAAAAAAAAAGGAAGAAAAGAAAAAAGGAATAATCTCTAAACAAGTCTCTTAATGTCTCAAAACTTTAATTTTTAAAAACTCTATAAATGTAGACAAAAATACATCTTTTTCTGGAAATTAAATACATAGAATTTAATAGAATGCCAGACATTTACCCAACAAAATTTCACTATTTGAAATTTATTTAAAAAACTGAAAAGGGTACACTCATACATTGCTGATGGGACTGAAAATTGGTGTAACCAGTCTGGAAAGCAGTATGGAAATTTCTCAGAAAACCTGAAATGCAGCCACAATTTGACCCAGTCATCCCACCCCTTGGAATATACCCACCAGACTTAAAATCAGTATACAGCAGTGATGCAGACACATCAATGTTTATAGCAGTTCAATTCACAATAGCTAAGCTATGGAATCAACTGTAGGTGCCCTTAACAGATGAATGGATTTTAAAAATGTGATTATATATATATATATATATATATATATATATATATATATATATATATATAATCACATTTTTAAAATCCATTTATATATATATATATATATATATATCACATTTTTAAAATCCATTTATATATATATATATATATATATATATATATATATATATATATATATATGATGTGATATTACTCAGC
The DNA here is from genome assembly GCF_048772815.1 of Callospermophilus lateralis. Taxonomy (NCBI): domain Eukaryota; kingdom Metazoa; phylum Chordata; class Mammalia; order Rodentia; family Sciuridae; genus Callospermophilus; species Callospermophilus lateralis. Next base: position 16,598,174 of record NC_135305.1, on the reverse strand, counting down.
CATAAAGAAGAATGCAATTATGGCATTTGCTGGTAAATGGATGGAGTTGAGAATATAATGCTAAGTGAAGTAAGCCAAACCCAAAAAACCAAAGGTTGAATATTCTTTTGACATGCAGTTGCTAACACATAACAAGGGGGGAGGAAAGAATAGAAATTGGATTAGACAAAGGGAAATGAGAGTGAAGGGAATGGAGATGGGAATAGGAAAGACAATGATGGGAATAGGAAAGACAATAGAATGAGTCAGATGTAACTTTCCTATGTTCATATAAGAATCCACAACCAGTGAATCGCCACACCACGTATGTACAACCACAAGAATGGAAAATTATACTCCATGTATGTATGATATGTCAAAATACACTCTACCAGTCATGTATATCTAAAAATAAAATAAAATGAAATGAAAATAAATAAAACGGAACCATTAATGAACCAATACCTGGATAAGTACTTAAAGACAGAATTAGATTTAGGAAAACAGAATTAAGTAAGCATTAAATAATTACCTCTTAACTAATCTTTAACTGCTTAGTCTAATGACTTTCTAGGCCCAGGGGACAACTCCCTTTGACCCCTATTCTTGGATTGCCAAAAGTGAGCTCTGTCTGCAGAGGAATTATAAGTCCCTCTTGAACTGCTCATTCCAACAGTTCAACAGGAACCTTCTAAGTGATTGTGCATCACCTCAGGTGGCTCCTTTCCAATCAATGTTCAGCCCATTCTTCTTCTCTTAGCACTTAAACACTTTTAGTGCCCCATGGCCCTCTGGCTCCACATTATACTCTTAAATGGCCACTTAAAAACTGTTCTTCATAGAGCCATGCCAAAGGAGAGTATATTACAAATGGGAAGATCATAGCCAGGCCAGGGGAAGGCCTACAATGTACAATTGTTCTCTTTCAATCCTCAGAAGGTTGTCCTAGCAACCAGCTTTCCTTACTTGCTCTATTTCTCCCAGCAAAAGCCTTTGAAGTGAGTCCCTCCTCCCTCCCAGCCTTTGAAGTGATTTTGAATAGAATACTAAAGATTATCTATTAACTGACCTTGCAGATTTCCAAACACCCCAGAAAAACCTGGGGCTCTCTGGAGCCTCTGATAGAGCCACAGGCTACTGGCTTTGCAAGATTACAGCCTAGCCCCAATCACTTCATGTGATTAGTTGTAATTAGATAACCAACTAATGTTTTATGAACATTTCCTATACTCCGGGAACTTGGCAGGCTCTACATATATAAGAATGAAATTCAGGGCTGGGGATGTAGCCAAATGGTAGAGACTGACCTCCTAGCATACACAGGGTCTGGGATCTTCAAGGATAAACACTGCCAAAAAAAAAAAAAAAATGAAATTCAATCTCTGAACAGGAGACTTACAATCTAGTGTTACCTAATCATCTAAACCTGAACTATCCAATATAATCGCTAAGGCAGCACAGAGCAGTCAAGTCTTTGAAATATAGCTGACCCAAATTAAATGTAAAATACTAATCAGATTTTTTTTAAGACTTATTTAAAACAAAATATAAAGATATCTCATTAATAATTTTTATGTCAATTATATGTAGTTGAAAAGATAATTTGAGGGATATATTGGGTTTGGTGAAATGTATTACAAAAATTAGTTTTATCTGTTTCTTGTCAAATTTTCTTTTCTTTCCTTTTTTTGAAATGGGGGCCTCACTAAGTTTCCCAGGCCCTGGGACCATTGTGCAAGTAAATGTTCTAAAACTGAACTATATATCTCATTGTTAGGTCAGAGGTGGCGACTTGGTGGCGACCTGGTGGCAACTTAGAACAAAGCAGCCCGCAGTGGAAAGGAACATCAATCAGGTGCCTTAGGAAATGCCTGTCAATTGAGATCTCCTGACTAACACCTGTCAATCAGCAGGACCCCCTGGCCAATCCCAGAGTTCAGCCAACTCCCCTGACCAACTCCAATGAGACAAAGGACCCTAAGAACACCTTTTCCTGTCCCAAGCCCTTCTCTTCCTGCTGTAAGCCCCATAAAAGTCCAGTCCAGTCAAGCTTCCACTCGGTTTCTCCTCAGACCCTTCTCCTGTCCACTCTGTTGGTCTGATCAAGTTCTGCCCAGGAGTGATATCTCAATAAAGCCTCATTCGGCGGCCCCTTTTATTTATTTATTTATTTATTTATTTATTTTTTGATTTTCTACAGTAATACACTTTATTTCCTTAAAATATATACAAGAGTGAATTGTACAAAAGATCTATGTACGCACGCACACACACACACACCATGCACACATAATGACATATATAATTAGTTTCCCTTTATGGAAAATGTTTTTTTTTCCAGGGCTACAACTCAGTCTCTGCAGTAAACACCATATATCAAAGACACCAGGGTGCAGAGCAGAAGGTCTCCTTAAGTCCTGTTGATAAGGCTGAATATGCAGGGTGGATTAACTTCTTCCACTGTTGCTTCTTTTAGCTCTGCTCATTCCATGTCCAAAGAGATTCGTCGGCCCCTTTTAAAACTGCCTCCTCTGGTCAGTGCCCGCCTTTGCCTGATCGCCTGATCTGACACTCATCCTTTTTTTTTTTTTTTTTTTTTTTTTTAGCAGTACTAAAAATTGAACCCAGAAATACTTTACCACTGAGCTTCACCCTCAGCCTTTTTGTTTTGAGGGTCTTGCTAAATTGTACAGGTTGGCCTAGAACTTGTGATCCTCCTGCCTCAGCCTCCCCAGTAACTGTGGGAGAATTATAGTTGTGCACCATTATGTCCAGCTCCTACCCTATCTCGACCCTTGTTTGAAACTCATAGCAAATTTAAAATTGCATATGGCTCACATTACATTTCTGTTGGCTAGGTAATACTACTATATACATGTACATCAAAATTATCTGAAAAACTAAACAAAATGTAGACCCAGGTCTTAGCACATCTGTATTCAAAAAAGTAAGAATTTTCAACCAATGTTCTAGGTGATTGTTTTATACACACATTAGGAACCACTGGTCTCTTGACAAGTAACCAGAAGAGTCATTACTACCTCAAATCACACACCTGCATTGATTATTGACACTTAAGGGAGTTTCCCTCTAGGGAGTCCAGATTGGTTTCTGGCACTATCCCATAAAAGAGAAGGAAAAAGCCAAATGCTCAGTCTCTGCACAATCACTCTCACGTACAGTATTTCATAGTACAGGCTGAAAATCCCTAAACCAAACCTCCAAAATCCTTAATATAGCAAAAACCAAAATGTTTGATCCAACAGCATGATCCAACAAATGAAAAATTCTAGTCCTGACCTCTTGTGACAGACAGGTCACAGTCAAGATTCAGGTAAAACTTAAAAATGCTATATGAAATTATTTTCAGCCTACAAGTATAAGGAATATATGAAACATAAGTGAATTTCATAAACAGGATTTGGGTCCCCTTTCCAAAATATCACTATATATATACAAATAATCCAAAATCTGGAAAAAAAGAAAAGAAATACAAAACACTTCTGGTCACAAGCATCTCAGACAAGGAATACTCAACCCATAGCACACAAAGGGCAGGTACTTTGTGTTGAAGTAGGGAAGAAAATGTAACCTTGGTTTTAGATTGCCTTAACTACCTGGTTTCATGATTTGATGGTTCGAATTGAAAACAAAACATGACTTCACTCTCCTCCTTTAGAACTTTCTTTGTCTAAGTACCTATTAAACCAACATTTCTCCCACACGTACTGAGGTTCAGCTGGGTCCCAGGTAGGGTGCAAGAAGGTGAATGTAGCAGAAACTAGATGCTGCCTGTCCCTCAGTATCTACTTTTTCTTAGGAATAGATTGCCAGCTGGCCACATAACCACCAAAACATGATAAAGAAATCTACATTTTTGGTGATTCTATTCAACTAGATGTGGTGATATTGATACCACTGGTTACCAGTGACAAGTCCTGCTTCTTCACATGTTGAAGTATAACATTAGAGAAGCACACAGAGGCAAGCATATAAAGCAGGGTTTATTTATAAAGGGGTAACATAGACTTTTTCCAGGAGGGAGAAGGGAGCCCTAACTGGTACCCTGGTATCCCAAGAGCAAGAGTGTTTTGTCTTTTCTATGTCCTAGGCTTCCTTTGTTCTTCTGCTCTCTCCCCCTTATATTTCTCTTTCCTGCCTACTTTTCCATCACTAGGCCCAGAAAATGCTCAGTGGGATGGCCAAAAGTTGGAAAACAGGTCAGCTGGAGGGGCTGGGGAGGAGTGATCCCAGCAGGAAGGGGGTGTAATTAACAACTCCCTGTAGGAAGTGACAATCCCTAGGACAGGTTACCTTAGCAACAGGTTGGAGCTGGGGCAGGTTCTCTCTTTTTTTTTTTTTCCAAGTGAAAAACCAGCTTCTACCTCAGAGCAAAGCCTGTCCAAGGAAGGGACATCACCTTTGTCCTTGGAAAGATCCACAGAGCACTCCTAGGCACATTCCCACCTTGCTAAGTTGTTTATCTACAAATAACAGTAGAGATCTGCTGTGCCAGGTGTCCCTGACTCAGTCAGGCTAGGTGGGGACCCATAGCAACCCCCTAGCAGCCACCAATCAGCATGAGACAGGGAAATACCTGGGATGCCAGATAACCCTCCCAGTAGTTTATGGTGGTTGATAACATGTTGGGAAACCATGTAGTTCAGCACGTACACCCCTCTTGGCTCAAACCAATCAGTTCAAACGAATCCCCCTCTTGTAGTAACCAATCACTCCTAACCAACTTGTTCCCGCCAGTGAATGTGCTAATCATGTTTTAGAGTTGTTATTTGATTTTTCCGCGGTGTGTGATGATTTGCTAAGAGATGCTATGATGTATGTGGGTGTCCCTGCCTTCTCCAAAGAATGTCTAAAACTGCTGCAAACCCTGGGCTCGGGGCCTCTCAGCGTCACCAGTTGCTGTGTGTGCGTCCGGAGGACTGAGCTAGCTTGCAATAAACACCTCTTTGCTGCTTACATCGATTTTGGGTCTCTGGTGATCTTTTGGGGGTCCTGAATTTGACCATAACATATGGGGGCTCGTCCAGGATCCCCCTTATAAGCCTACCCAGACACCCCGATGGAGAGGTGATGAAAACCCGGCCGGTAAGTGAAGGCATTGTCAATCTGTAAGTTTCTGTACTCTGGTTGCATGCAGGTTCTGGTTCTGTGTTGTGAGGTTGGCAAAAGGTCCAGGTGGATGCACCAAAGGGTAGCTGACGGGGTTTGTGGGAGACGTCCCCAGCCCCTTTCTGGGTTCTGAGTGGATTGCCTGTAGTAAAGTATTTTATGAAGTATTTGGTAAAGTGTTTTGTAGCTGACGGATCTGCGGTCCGCCTGTGCCTTTAGTTTCTGGGCAGCAATCCATGACGAGCTGCGAATTCTGTGGCCGTGCTGCGAATTTTGTGTTATGTGTGTTTGTTTCTATTGTCCTGTCTGTCTCCACCCCAACACCCTGGCAAGAGAACTAATCTCCCAATCTGGGGTCGTCAGACCCAATCTGAAGGGGATGCTCCCCCAATCCGTTTGTCTGAAGGGAAGGCCCCAGTTGGCTTGGGGCCAGCACCCACTTTCGTTTTTTTGACAATCTGAAAAGGGAATCTATGTCTTTGTGTGTCTTTGTGTGTCTTTTTGTCTGTGTCTGTGTTAAGTGTGATGGCATTGTTTTACTTTGGACAGATGCAGTGTCCCAAGTTCCAATCTGCCTTAGATGTGTGGAGGTAACTTTAGCTATATTTTAGCCTAAGAATGTCCCTAGCATGCTTCTCCTGTAAGGGACCAAAAGTCAATAGAACTGCCAGCTTTTCTGTTCTCATCTTTTACACCCCTTTTAGCTGTGTTTTAAAGAACTTTGATAAACTTTACTCCCATTTGTTAAGCGAGATTAGGGAAGCAATGTTTTCTTTTCTTCCCGTAGTTGGCTTGAGTGCACCCACTGCAGAGGGAAATGCCTGCTGGGGATCTAAGAACTTTGATATCTCACTTTTTCTTTTTCTCAAAACCCTGTCCTCATTATTAAATTGGCATTAATTGGCTTTGAGGACAGGAACCAAACTTTCAGTCACAAATTTTGGCACCCCAGAGGGGACTTCAGAGGAGTCCCCACTTTGCCTTCTTGGGGAAGCTTAGCACTGGAAACAACCGCAAGCAGAGGATGAACTTTTTGAGAGCTGACTACTGGAAAGTTAGGAGATATGCCAGCGTGCCTGGGATCAGACCTAACCAAAGGAGCTAATCCTGTAAGTAAAAGGAGGGACTGAGGGACTCCCAGCAGCTGCGGAAGCCCCTTTCGCTTTGGGGAACCTCCCTCATTTCTTCCCTGCACTGTGGGGATTGCTCCATCTCTGTCTACTTAAAAAGAAGGGGACACTGAATGCAGTAAAGTCGCCGCACCAAGACCCTTGATTTTACACTTCTGGTGGCCCTATGTGAGAACATCTGGTCCACATGTGGGGAAATCTATGGTGCCATTGATATAGGAGTCATAATTAAATGGGAGTTAGAAACCTGGGGAGATTTTTTTCTTATCTGGTCTGTCTGTTTTAAAGGTTATTATAGATTGTTTCTTGGGGATGATCTTGGCTGAATGTGTGTCTAAAAGATGATTTTTTATTTTAACAATCTGGTATCTGAATGGGTTTTTGAAGCATTGCACAATCCTGTAGTTAAAAGTTGGGTTTAGGTAATTGTTTAGTTCATGATTTCAGATAATTCATGCCAGAGAACTTAAATATTTAGGATGGAAAATTAAAGAACTCTACTTCCAAGTTGGCAAGTAACTCCCAATCATTTAGTTTTATTTTTTCATCAATTTTTGAACTGGGTAGCCTGAGAAGATTTCACTAGGTGTACCAGTGCATTAATTTGGGCAAAGATAGTAAATTATGATATGGTATTTTTTCCCCTCAGTGTGTAGGATTTAGGAAAGGAAAGTGTTGGATTGGGACGTTAGTCTGGCTTATTGAATGACATTGAATAGCAACAGTCTTGGAAATTTTTAAAGCTTAATTTTGGATATACATGGCAGTGTGTGGTTCTCTTTTGGAATTTTTTCAGGTGATTTAGGAGATATGCCTTATCTTAATACTAACTTAATAACTTAACTTAATACTACTTTAGGAACTTCAGAACAAAGGAAGTGGCTTAATGATCCTGAAGGGATTTCTTCTGATGGTAGCTTTTATATTATCAAGTAAGATCCTATTTTCAGTTTTGTGTGAGCAAGTTTTTCCTAGTTTAGGAAGATATAAAGATATAAAAATTTTTTAATTGTATCTTAAATTTGTATTATAATTTTCAACATCCAAACCTGAAAATTGTGTCTTATGGTTAAAATGCCTTAGGCATGAGATTTCTGCTCAGAATTCCAGTTTTCCCAGTTCCTTCCAGACCTCAGCCAGGACTTAAGTTGAAATGCAAATTGAAGAAGCCTGGGAGCTCAATAGTAGACTGATCTGAGGCCTAAGGGAAAAAAAGAGCAAAAGTGTCTTTTTACTGGAACTCAACTAGACCAAACCAAAAAGTAAATTGTATTTACTAATTACTGGCCAGTCATTTTTTCTAGGACTCTTGCTTTTTCTTAGATTCTGTATTTTTTTGAGCTCATGATTTTGATCCTACAGACCTAAGTTAATGTTTTTCTGATCAGTTCTATTTTTAATCAACTGTGGAGTTTTTTTGAACATTGCAATGGAGATTTCACCTGAGAAAAGCTACAAGGCCTTGTGTTATGTGTGCACACTTGTGTTATGTGTTGTATGTGTGTATGTCCATATATCATGCAGTGATATGACAATTGGTAGATATATGAGGAGCACTCATGAAAAATTTAAAAAATGGATCCAAATATCTTTGATTCACATGATTCAAATGGTTCAATTTACATTGGGTAAACAGATGAAAGTAAAGATGTCTTTCAAATTAAACTTATAAGTTTTTCTAGGTGTTCAAAAAAACCAATAAATATTGATACCTATAAAATAATCTGCCTAAATTCAAAATTTTACAAGGATTGTTTCAAAATGTGAACAGAAAAGGAGGTTAACAGATGGAAAAGAGAAATTAAAAGGTTTTAGGTATGGATTTAATAGAGGGAAAATGTGTTTCTGGATAAGAGTGTCTATGTGATTAAGTAAATAAGAGGGTTTAAGTAAGTGATAAAGAAGGTCTCTGTAAATTGGTTATATGTGTAAATTTTTTTCTGAGCAAGTAATCTTAAAGAAATTAAAAATCATACAACTATGGTTAAACAACAACTGTTATTTTTCAATATTATAATATGTTATTTTTTTAAAAGCTAAACTTGGTTAATATAAAATCATCAATGTAATTGTGGTGCTATTAATGTGTTCATATCTTCCAGGTATACAAGTCTGTAAGGTAGAAGCTTTAAAAGAACATTATATCAAGCTGGTGTTCTAAAGTTGTATGGTAATTTTAGGCTTGAAAGAAAAACATGTTGGAGATTCATTTATATAATTTGTGTTCTATAACTGGACTTGTTATCAATAAGATATATAAAGTTCTATGTTACTTTTTACACTAAGATACAATTTAAATGTATTTTTAAGTTAATGAGAACCTAATCTGTGTAAAGGTTGATATTGTAAAACACAAAAGTACTTTGCTACTTTTCTACAAAAGGTCAAAAGCTTTCAGCCTTTCTTTAATTCATGTTTTAGATGTGATATTATATTGTGTTAGCTAATATTCATGTGAACTTGAGCAACAATTTATGTAGGCTTTGTAAAATGATGTTTAAAAAGCAAAGATCAGTTTCAGAACTATAGTACTTGAGATTTATGAAGAGCCCCGCCTTACCTGAGATAAGGCTCTGTGTCCCATCTCACAACATTTAAAAATGACTCCAAAAGAAATAGGCCAGATTTCAGTACATTTAAAGTTGTGTCCAAAAGTTGGTTTTTGTCAAGATTACTTGGATCTCAAATAGGGGATTATAATGTATAACTCTGCCCAAATTCAAGGTAGCTATTACATGAACTAAATATGTTTTTACTCTTGTTAATTTTATTTTGTAGTTTTCTTATAAATGGTCTACAGATTGCCTGTTAATGTTTTGCAGAGGTACTGGTTTAAGAACACACAACCTGGGTTAATTTAAGATAATGAGTTATCACTTTCAGGATAGAGAAATAGACATTAAAGCCCAGTACTCTTAATATAAGGCTGTTGAAATTTATTTGTTTAAGATTAAGTTTTAAAGGTAAATTAAAAGGGCCAAGAAAACCAATATTTGGCTCTTGATCTCTGAGTCAGTCTGAATCCAGGGAACAGGGGACATCTCTAAAGAGCTTTGCAACTCTGGGCCACATAACCTCCCGATCAGGGAGATTAATGAGACCACTGGAGAACAGAAAGCCAATCAGTGCATTTGCTATGAAGAGGAGGGTCATCGGAGAAGGGAGACATCCCTGATGCTTCCAAGGGAAGCCACATGGTCAAGCAAGGCCTGGACCCATCCTAGCGCAAATGGCACTAGCAGAACTGAGAAGCTGCTGTCAAGTTCCCCCAGGACTCCCATGGAAATTCAGCTGACTGTTAACAATAGATAGAAACAAAAGTCAGTTTGACTGCTTCATCTTAAACACCTAGCAAAGGCAGTTAAAACCAAAACACAGCTATTCCTGGGCATTTTAAATAATAATAATAGTTAAATGTAACTTCCAAGAATAAGTAAACTGTAGGCTACAAAAGAGATTCTTAGGCAGGGATGCCTGATAACTATCAAAAGGAACTGCCAGAGTAGTTTTTAGTTTAAAGCCTATAGCTATTTCTAACCTACACTGGTAGGCTTAGTGTTTGCTAGTATGATTATCCAGCCCTAAGTAACAGAATTAAAGATTTCTCTATTAGACACAAAGGTCATACTAGTAAAAGGATTTTGCAAGATCAGATGACATTAAATTATTAAACTGTATCTTAAGGGGAAGGACATCTGTAACCCTAAAAGTTAAATGTTATGTTTACAGTCCTGATGACTAGGGATGCTAAAGCCTGGTGAGGGAACTTCTGTACAGTGACATGTTCCAGCTGCTGCAACATTTATTTAGTACTCATGGTTTTTGTTTCTCTCATAGAAGCACCCATCTCCAGATGACAACCTGTTTTTCCCCAACCAGACTTCAAATGGAACTGACTTCTAAAAGGGAACTCACGTCCCCCACGTCGACCCCCATGTCATCGAGTCCCCTCATGTTCGACACTCTTTTCAGCTCTGAAGCAGCCAGAACGAGCCATCACCCCTTCTCCTTTCAGCAATAAAGAGTTCCTAAAATTAGGGGGGAATGAAGCCAGAAATAGATAGTCAGTGTAGACAGCTAAATCGAGTCAGGTTAGATGGATCTAAGAGGCCAATTTTGAGTGGGTCTGGGAAGTTGAAGACGATCCCCTGAAGATTACTGTTTACCAAGATGTAGAACCTGCCCAAATAGGCCCCAACTGAAGGAACCATGATTGGTTCCCAAGTTTCCAGACAAAGGGGGGAATGAAAAACCAGCCTCTAAGAGCAAAGCATGTCCAAGGAAGGGGGGGGTGACCCTTGTCCTTGGAAAGACCCACAGAGCACTCCTAGGCACATACCCACCCTGCTGAGTTGTTTATCTACCAATAACAGGAAAGATCTGCTGCACCTGGTGTCCCTGACACAGTCAGGCTAGGTAGGGACCCATAGCAACCCCCTAGCAACCACCAATCACATGAGACAGGGAAATACCTGGGATGCCAGATGACCCTCCCACTAGTTTATGGTGGTTGATAACAAGTTGGGAAACCATGTAGTTCAGCACGTACACCCCTCATGGCTTAAACCAATCAATTCAAATGAATCCCCCTCTTGTACTAACCAATCATCCTTACCCAACTTGTTCCCACCAGTGAATGTGCTAATCATGTTTTAGAGTTGTTTTAGGATTTTCCCGTGGTGTGTGATGATTTGCTAAGAAATGCTAGGATGTATGTGAAGTCCCTGCCTTCCCCAAAGAGTGTATAAAACTGCTGCAAACCCTGGGCTCAGGGCCTCTCAGTGTCACCAGTTGCCGTGTGTGCAGAGGACCGAGCTAGCTCGCAATAAACACCTCTTTGCTGCTTACATCGATCTTGGTCTCTGGTGGTCTTTTGGGGGTCCCGAACTCCAGCATAACAACTGAACCTTATTTAACAAATGGAATACATAGGCAGGTGCAATGGTGCATGCCTATAATGCCAGCTACTAAGGAGGCTGATGAAGGAGGATCACAAATTCAAGGCCAGCCTCAGCAACTTAGCAGACCCTGTCTCAAGATAAAAAGCAAGAACAAAAGCACTGGGATGTAGCTCAGTGGTTGAGTGCTTAACTAGCCTGGAGGAGGCCCTGGTTTTAATTCCTAGTTCTGGGGGAAAGAAAAGGATTATTAAAAAAAAAAAAAAAAAAAAAAGATACTGTCCATTGAACTCAATTTCCAACATGGGTCCTTCATTGAAGCTCATTTTAAAGCTAGACTACTATAAATTCTCTCAAACCAATGCCTGGCATAGCAACCTAATAACTCCAATCCACCTTTTCTGTGGAGTTTTTTTTGAACATCCTTCCTGGGGTTAGCCTGGGACAAGTAAAACACTACTGCTCTAGAATATTTTCAATTTTGTCCACAAAGTAGTTGTTATCAACCTCTCTGGAACTTATCTAAATTGTATATTAAAACTTCTCTCGGGCTGGGGATGTGGCTCGAGTGGTAGCATGCACAGGACACTGGGTTTGATCCTCAGCACCACATAAAAATAAAATAAAGACGTTATGTCCACCAAAAACTAAAATATAAATATTAAAAAAATTCTCTCTCTCTGTCTTTAAAAAAAAAAAAAAAGCTTCTCACTATATTCTATCCATCAATTTCTCTTTTGATTTCTTATAGCTATATTTTTTCATATTTTCATAGCTATGTTATTAGATGGGGGAAAATGTATCCATAGAGGTTATGTGGGTGTGTTTATAATTGTGATTCTGTTTTCTTTGTCACTTTTTGTCTTATATTTGGTGTGGATATAAGGATCTCTCCAATCTTTGTGTACATTGATTTGTGGGGGAAGCGGGTGAGGGGGGGTGGTGTTACTAGAGATTGAACACAGTGCTGCATACATGCCAGGCAAGTGTTCTACTGTTACATCTTTGCCCAAAGCCAATCCATGCCGATTTGATAATGAAGATACAGTTTTGAGCAAAAGGAAACAAGCCAAACAAACAGTTATTGCTTTGCTAGAAAAGAAGAAACACAGAGGACTCCTGCCCCAAAAGCTGTGGTTCTGCCCATCAGGAGGAAAATGGGGATTTTAAAGAAACTCTTCAAGGGTTGCATTGCAGGTGTGCTCTGGTAGGGGGCCCCCTGATGGTATGTTAGGATTCACTTGTTAATTTGGGAGGTAGTCACTGATTAGATCCTCTGGCAGGCTTTTTCCTCCCTGTGGTGTGTGTGTGTTCAAGGACAATGAACTAGGGGAAGAAAAGAGAACACTATATCCCTAATCTTGCTATGGAGGGGGAGAAGGGAGAAGACAGAAAAAATACATGCACCCTGGGCCCTGAGGCTTATTTTTAAAAGGACCCTACCACTGAGCTACATGCCCAACTCTTTCATTTTACTTCAAGATAAGGTCTTGCCCAGGCTGGTTTCAAACTTTTGATCCTTCTGCCTTAGTCTCCCAAATAGCTTGGTTTACAGGTGTGTGCCACGAAGCCCAGTTACATGGATATTTTTTATTTGGTATACAGTTGGCCACCAGTCCTGCATATATTTGGGGTTTGCTCCTTTGGATCTGCTTTCCACCTTCCTGAACCTTTCTGCTCCAGAGAGCTGACCAGTGTTGACTGGCCAATGGGAAGAACGGACAGGAAATCGGGGGATGTTCTGTCAAGTCAGAACATTTATTCCCTAGCTCCTTCTTTGCAAGATCTCTAAGAACTTGATCAAAGCACTCAGGTATTGTCAGATGCCCTTTCTATAAACCCTCTTCAACTCAGGCTCTGGAAATCCCAACCCCTTTAACCCATTTAATTCTCATTAGGAAACAATTCCCTATTGTTATTATCCTCCATAGTGGTGTCCTTTCTCTTTCCTTTACTCTCAACTTTGTATAAATCATCCTTAAATTATCTTAATTTGCCATCTGTTTTCTTCTAGGATTCTGGTAGAATGATTTGTGCCAGGAGTGACCCCAGAAAACATCTTCAAAATAGGTATCTATGTTTGGGGGCTTATGTCCTGAAGGTACATTGGATAACATCCTTCCTGGGGTTAGCCTGGGACAAGTAAAACACGTGGAAGATGCTTGTGTCAGGGTCAGATCAAGAAGAAATGCTTCATGACATCTCTTCTACCCTAATCCAATCTCTGGTGCAAAGAAGAGTAGTAATATTATAATTTGGATCTAGAATGTGCCTCAAAGGTTAAGGGGTTAAAGACTTGGTCCCAGTTGGTGGTGCTACTGGGAGGTGATGGAAATTTAAAGGAAGTGAGACCTACTTGGAAGAGTTGGGCCATTGTGGCCATGCCTTTGAAGGATATTTTTGTCACTGAAGCCCCTCTTTCTTGCTCTTTCTGCCACCATGAGGTGAGCACCTTTGCTTTAGCACACAGTCTCTGCCATGATGTTCTGCCTCCCTGCAGCCCCAGAATAATGGAGCCAAGCCACCATGAACTGAAGCCTCTGAAACCATGAGCTCAAACCAATTTTCCAACTCTAAGTTAATTTTTCTCAGGTATTTTGTCATAGTAACAGAAAGTGGACTATCACAAGTGGAGGTGGAATTTCAGGAATAAAGCCCAATTAATGCATTTCATTCATTCATGACTCACATCATCAACAGTGGTGGCATGGAGTTGTTACCAGAGATAAGGGAAAGCCCAGGGTTCAGGGAACCCAATGGATCAGGCTCACCCATTGGCCTCAAAAAGGCAATCAAAGACATAATCAATGGTAAAGGAAGGAAAGGAATTTTATTTTCAGTCTGGCCACAGTGGAAAGAACATAAAGGGGTAGTGACCTCAGATCTGTCTTTGAGGGACTGATAACAGCTTTGAAATTTTATAGAAAAGGGGAGCAAAAGGTCTACAGGTTTGCAGAGCTGGCAAAACAGGTCATCTTGGTCCACCTGTGGTCTGGTTGGTCATTATCCTAGGCCACTGTCTCAGAATTAGCCACGTGGAGCTCTTTTGGCCAGGCGAGGGTAGCTGTTATGGTGGGAACAGTTTCAGTCTTCTGTCATGAGACATTTAGCAGCCAGACCAGTGTTCTTAGAATCTGGTGCTAAGGAGAGAATGACTCAGGAAAACTAGGAAGGAAAATAAACATGTCAAAAAGGCAGAATGGAGTCAGAGAGATAAAATTTAGTTTATTTTATTTATAGATAAAATATAGCTAGGTCATTTCATTCCTATGGGAGAAGGGCTGAGGGTCATTTCTTCTTTAATTAATTCCTGCTGATGGAGAGAAACTTAAGGGTTTGGGATCAGAAGACCTTGACTGGGTAAGAAAGCTTGTTTCCTGTAATCTTCCTAGGGAATATAACAGAGGCATTTCCATGCTTGTATGAATGGCATATAATAAGCAAAGGAACACCCAAAGAGAAGAAGAAAAAGGAAAATAACAGTGCTAAACATTAAGTGTCACCATTTACAAGGAATTGACTTTAAGCCAGTACTGGTGCCACATGCCTATCATACCAGCTACTCAGGAGGCTGAGATAGAAAGATTGAAAGTTTGAGGACAGCCTTGGCAACTTAGCTAGACCCTGTTCCAAAATTTAAAAAAAGAAAAAAGCTAGGCATGGTGGTGCACACCTGTAATCCCAGTCACTTGGGAGGCTAATGCAGGAGGATCACAAGTTCAAGTCCAGCTTCAGAAAGTTAGGGAGACCCTGTCCCAAAGTTAAAAATATAAAGGATTGGGGATATAGCCCAGTGGTGAAATCACCCCTGGGTTTTATCTCCAGTACCAATAACATAAAATAAAATAAAAGAGCACATGGTAAAGATTGAGTTACATAAGTATCTTCAACATTTTATTCTAAGATGCTAACCCAGTTATTTAAAGCTCATTATATTCTATGCCATATCACCATGTTTACAAATCATTCTTTGGTTTTTATAACTTATTTTATAGATGTCTTTAAATTTTTGGTTTTTGAGAAAAGTCAGTTTATCTTCCAAAAAAATAAAATAAAATGATATATTTGATGTACAAATTTGTTTCAATTTATGATATCTTTCTTGTATCCTATCTTTCCATATCTTATTTCCCAAGCTTGGAGTCAAATAGAGTCTTCAGATTTCTTTCTTTAGCAGAATTCTGCAACTATTAAAATCAGAAGCAGGGCCTGGGAATATAACTCAGTTGCAGAGCACTTGTCTAGCTGTGTGAGGCCCTGGGTCTAATCCCCAGTATCCATTCCACCTCACACCCTCACAAAATCTGAAGCAATTTTTCTTAAATAACATTGACCTTATGAAATGTATGTTATAATAATTAAGTGTCTTTGCTGTTCTGAAGTTTAACAACCTTGAGCAAACTCATCAAATGTGAAAATGACCTTTCATTCAGTCTCCATACTCTGATGATTCAGTGAGCTGAGGACACTTGTGAAGTAGTCTTCCACTCCCCGTCTCCAGGCAGGATCACTAGGCTTCTCACACTCCCCATCAAACATCAAACCCAGGTATGATGGGATGTTTTGTATCACCTCTTTTCTTATTTTTTCCCTTACTTTCCTTTTTCTCCTCATCATATCAATCTATCCCCAAACACCCAGTCAGTCACCAGATTGAGAGTCAGCCATACAATGCCCCTGTAGAAATGGCCTTAATAGGTCATCGTAGACTGGGGAATGCCTAATGTAAAAACTACAAGGAGGCACATGGCATAGAACAGACTATTGACTATGACTGATCTGTTACAATGATGTTTGCCTTCCTGAAGTTATTGATTCTGTGGTGGGTCTTCGTTTGAATTAATTTTGTTAATTTGCCAAGAGCTCAGGATCTTGGCAAATTGACAAAATTAAAATTAACAGATTGGTGTAACTCAGTGGTAGAGTATTTGCCTACCATGTGTCAGGCTCTGGAGTCAGTTACCAGCACCCACAAAAAAAAAAAAAAAAAAAGAAAGAAAAAAAAAGAAAGAGAAAGTAATAGATCGATATTGATATATAAACAATACTGCTATTGTATGAATTTTTTTTCACTTTCAAAATTCCTGTGTTGAAGTGTAACCCTATTAAGAAGTGGAAGCTGGGTGCAATGGTACACACTATAATCCCAAAAGCTTGGGAAGCTGAGGCAGGAGGATGGCAAATTCAAAGCCAGCCTCGGCAATTTAGCAAGGCCCTAAAATAACTCAGGGAGACCCTATCTCTAAATAAAATATTTAAAAGGGCTGGAGATGTGACAGTGGTTAAGCACCCCCAGGTTCAAACTTTGGTACCAAAAAAAAGAAAGAAAGTGGAGCCTTTGGGAAGTGATCAGCTCATGAGGGCAGAGCCTTTATGAACAGAATTGATGCCCTAATAAAAGAGGCCAAAAAGAGCCTGTTTGTCCCTCCACCACGTGAAGACACAAGATTGCACCATTTATGAGAAAATTGGCCTTCACCAGACACCAATTCTGCCAGCCCCTTGATACTGAACTTCTCAGCTTTCAGAATGTGCAAAATAAATTTCTGTTGCAAATAAAGCTGTTCAAAAGTCTAAGGTATTGTGGACCTAGGGTTGTGGCTCAGCAGTAGAGTGCTTACCTAGCCTGTGTGAGGCACTGGGTTCGATCTTCAGCACTGCATACAAATAAATAAAGTTATTGTGTCCATGTACAACTAAAAATATTTTTTTAAAAAAAGAAAGTCTAAGGTATTGTGTTTTAGCAGCCCGAATGGACTATGACAGATACCAATGTATTTAGCTACAATGAGAAATTCAACTTGCAACGGGACTTGCTATTATGAAAAAAAAAATCAATCCTGAATTTTTAGAGAAATGTTTGAGAAACTATATATAATTAAAATTATGTATGCTCAAAATCGGGGCAAGAGGTAGTGTGTTTCAGTCACAGATTTATATTGGATATTCAGTCCCAAACCAGAATGGTCCAGAATATGCCTACTGGATCACTAAAGACCCATCCTTTCTTCACATAGGTCAATATAACTGATAAGAAACAGTTTCCTACTTTTCTTGCTGCTGAACCAGGAAATATTTTATCTCTAAAGTATGCTTGGCACATATCTCATATCTTACATCTGACCTCATTTCATAATTTTAATCTGCAAATATCAGGTTGAATTTGGTTCTGCTGAGGTCTACGATGATACAACTGCAAAAAGATTATATATAACTAGGACTCAGTGCAAAGTGACAAAGTGACAATGTGAAGACCCCTTTTAAAAAGAAGTACTAAGAATTTCAAAACAGGGCTAGTGATATAGCTAGTTGGTAGAGTGCTTGCCTCATATGTACAAGACCCTGGATTCAATTCCCAGCACAAAAAATAATAATAATAAAATAAAAATTTCAAAACAAAAGCCAGGCACAGTAGCACATGCCTCTACTCCCAGCAACTCAGGAAGTGAAGGGAGGATCCTGAGTTCAAAGCCAGCCTCAGCAACTTAATGAGACCCTGTCTCTAAATAAAATATTTAAAAAGGGCTGGGATGTGGCTCAGTGACAAAGTGCCCATGGATTCAATCCCTGATACTACAAAAAACCAAAAATTTTTCAAAACAAAACATTAAAAAAGCACAATGTCCTCCTGAGGTCAGACAGCACACTAAAACCAGCCTGTATAACAATCATTTAGTGCAAGAATTTGCAAGCTACCACTCATAGTCAAAACTCAGCCTGCTCCTGTTTTTGTCAATAAAAGTTTATTGGAATGTAATCCTGCCCATAAAAATCATCTATAGCTACTTTGCTCTACCATAGTAGAGTTGTCTATCTTTGCTACAGAGATCATAAGACCAAAATACTTACTGTCTATCCTGGTACCTATAATCCACCTACTTGGGAGGCTTAGACAGAAGGATTGCAAGTTCAAGCTCCCTTTGGTCTACGAAGTAAGACCTTGTCTCAAAATTATAAAGGGCTGGGAATGTAGTTCAAAGGAAGAGTATCCTGGGTTCAATATCCTGTATCACACAAACATACACACATACACAAAAAAAAATAAAAAATAAAAAAAATAAATAAAAAAAATAAAATAATTTTTTTTTTTAACTATCTGGCCTTTAAGAAAAAGTGTGGGACTGGGGGCTAGGGTCTCAGTGACAGAGCACTTGCCTGGTGTGTGCAAGGCCCTGGGATCAATCCTCAGCATAGAAAAGAAAAAAGAAAAAAAAAGTCTTGTTGTTTCCTGTTCTGTGTGTAATCTGCCATACCTGCATTTGGCAGTCTACAACTTGCTCTGCTCTCCTTGGAAACAATGTAGGGTTCACTTGAAGTCTGCGCCTATGAAACAGAAACATATAGAGATTGCTAACCTCCTCAGAGTACCCAGACTGAAATGCCCAGGATTTGTGTGGCATTCTAGGACAGCAATACCCATGAATTCTCCATGGGAAGTCTGCAAAGCCATCCGATCTCTTCTACCGAGCTCTCTTGGGTACCTGGGATTTCTCACCATGACTACCACAAAACAACACTCTACTGCCAACTCCCGGTCAAAGTATTGGCACTTGTCTGGAATCTCATGAACCTTCCACGAGAACGGTTCTTCTTTAGTTATAAAGGAAAACTGAAATCCTCTGCTCCATTGCAAGCATTTCTTCTCCCTATCACAAAATTCCCTTAGATCAGGTGCCCTCATATTATAGTTTGAATGCTTGCCCCATCTCAAACTCAAGTTGAAATTTAATTGTCACTGTAATGATATTAAGAGGTGGGAACATAAAGCAGAGATTAAGCCATGAGGGCTTTTCCCTTGTGAACGAATTAATGCCATTATCAGGGGAGTAGACTCATTATAAAAGGGTGAGATCAGCCCTGTTTTATCTTTCTCTCACCCTTTTGTTGTCTGTCATATGATGATTCACCAATAAAATCCCTTGCCAGTGTTATCACCTTGATATTAGATTTTCAGCATCCCAGACCTGTGAGACAATAAATTTCTGATTGTTAGAAATTCCCAGTCTCAGGTATTCTGTTATAGAAGCACAAAGAACACTGAGATCCCACCTAATCCTAATACTGTGCCTAGGGTCCTATTAAGGACTTTAAGCTGCCTGAGATTTTGTCTGCTATGCAAGCTATCTAGTTAGGCTGCCACAGTTTTATGGATGCTGGTAGAAACATAAGATGCCTGTATCAGAAGGACTTGGGCTGGGGATATAGCTCAGGTGGAAGAGTGCTTACCTTGTATGCATAAGGCCCTGGGTCCCCAGCATCACAGAAAAAAATTTTTTAAATCACAACAGAAATAAAGGACTGCTGTTTTAGTCAGGCTTTTCACTGATGTGACTAAAGGATCCAATTGTAGGGGAGGAAAATTTTATTTGAGGGCTCATGGTTTTAGAGGTCTTAGTCCAGAGAAGGCAAGCTCCATTCCTCAGGCTCAAGATAAGGCAGAACATCATGGTAGAAGAGTGTGGCAGAGGGAAACAGCTCACATCACAGGGATTAGGAAGCAGAGAGAGACTCCACTTGCCAGATACGAATATAGACTTCAGTTCCCCTCTTCTCCAGCCACACCCTGCCACTTCAGTGATTAATTCACAGATTAGGGTAAGGCTATAACTCAATCATTTCTCCTCCAAACTTTCTTGAATTGTCTCATACATGAGCTTTCAGGGACACCACATCTAAACCATAACAACTGCTTATTATTCACAGAAACAGCAGTAGCCAGAGAAAATGCATTTCTGCCCCAGTTCCCCAATCCCGTATTCCCCCAGGATGATAAAAGGTCCAGTTGTTGCCGGCACACATAGTAAGTTCTGTTGCAAAAGAAGATATTTTGAGCTCAGGGAGCAAGAATTTTTTAATAATGGACTATAAGCCTGCCCTTTACCCTAAAGGAACCATTATTTTACTAAACTGAATGGTAAACAAATTTTTTTCTTCCCTATGAAGGAAGACACTATCTCTGTTTCAAGGCAGTTGAATGTCCTTGAAAAGTTAACTCAGAACAAAGGGCAGTCAGTGTCCTGGTTGCAAGATGTGCAGAAAGGCAAGAAACTTGGAGAATTGTCCTTAATAGCCCTCATTTGGACTGGGCCTTTTGTGGTCACATTTCCCTTCTACTACCGTAGCTAAAGATGAATTTCCTTTTCCTGTGAGCAAGTTGCATTTTTGATAATGACTTCTCCTGGATTTTATTTCTTCTCTTCTATTTTGCAACTTGATAGCTGGCACTTAAGAGAAATATACCCTGCCATCCTACTGTCCCAGCACCAATAAATAACTAGATGATCTCTTTTGTTGTCAACCTAAAAAGCAATCAAAGGCACTCTAAGTGTGAGAACAAAGAGTTTATTTGGGCTGTTATGATGATGACCATCCAGAGGGAAACACAAGTTCTAGTTGGTCAGAGTAAGTTGTCCGAAAATGGCATCCAAGGGGTCTGTGTTTTCATAGATTAAAACATAAGAACAAGAAGGAGACCGAGCACATTGGTGCATACCTATAATCCCAGCAGCCCTGAGAGGCTGAGGCAGGATGATTACAAATTCAAAGCCAGCCTCAGCAATGGTGAGGCTCTAAGCAACTTAGTGAAACACTGTCTCTAAATAAAATACAAAACAGGCCTGGGGATGTGGCTCAGTGCCCCTGATTTCAATCCCCGGTATCCGCCCCCCCACCCCAAGAAGGAGGTTACAACAAATGGGTTATTACAATTGCATTGGTCAATAGAAACCGTAAAAGCTGTTGATTGGTTGATGATCATTTATGATATACATTCCTGATAAGAATTGTGACAAGCAGGAAAAGGATCTTACTGGGGATATTTATTATCTTTATGGCATCAGAGAGTCTGCAGAAACTGCTGTGCCAGATCCGAATGACCTAAGTGACTGCATTCTCAAGTCTATGCTTCCTCTGGACTAAAGAATTTTGTGACTTCATTTTTGACAATTTAAGTTTTTTAAACTTAAGTTTTGTGTCTTTCAAGTAGAGTTTTAGCCATCATTGTCCACATGTATGTGAACAACCTAGATATCACAATGTGTCTAAAGCACTTCACCACTCCCCCCTCCACAAACTCATCCACCATATTCTTCTCATGTGCATGCATGCATGGGATGTGTGCCATGATACAAAACGTCTACTAAAATCAAGCGCCAGAGTGTTCCAGTCCTGAATCTTAGGAATTATTGTTGGAATAGTATTTAGAATGCACTGTGTAAGTCTGCAGTGCAAATGGGAAGCCAAATAGGAGCGCATGAAAAGGAAAAGGAAGAGGAATCAGGAAACTGACTCCAAACAAAACCCATCATCCGGAGGAAACAGGATAAGCCTGTCCAGACACTGGAAACCACAATGAGGAAGGAAAAGTAATTACCAGAACAGATGGGCGGAAACTGAGCAATGAACAGAGGTGGAGCCATGCTTGTTTGAAAACGTATATTCTGAGATGTGGGGCATTGATTAGAATTTACGCTTATTCCTGATAGTTCCTGAGTCTATGATGATACTAAGTAGATATTAGACATGCATGAACTCCTATAAACAATCAAAATATTTCCTAAACCTACAATTTTCTATCACTTTGGCTTCTTTTTATATATGTATGTTTTTATTTGAATGTATACTGACTTAGTTCATTTCTTACTTGCCAAATATCTAAATTTCTAAAGAATTGTGGAAGTTTATAGAGATGATTGAAAAAAAATATTGAAACCAGATCTGTCCCGGAAAATAAGGGACAGATGGTTGCAGGGCTTTTAAAAAGTGCATGGTTAAGTCTACCATCCAGAATCTTAGTCTGCTATATTTTTAAAAGCTTGCAGAGCACGGCATATGTTATTGTTGCATCTCTTTTGATATAAGTAAATTTCTTCAAACACATACAATTATAAAATAATCTACTCTTGAGCAAACTGTTTGCCTATGTGAATAAAAATGCAATCCCTGATAGATGAGCTTTATGTTTCCCAGCTGCCCATGAGATCATTTTCTATAATAAATTATACACTCTGTCCTCGGCATTCTTACAAGACTACAAATGAAAAGATTTAGCCTTTTTAAAAAAAGTTATTGAAGTAAAGTCCTCACTAATTATTCATTAGCTATAAAAACTTTTGCCAGACACAGTGGCACATGCCTATAATCCCAGCAACTTGGGAGGCTGAGACAGGAAGAGTTCAAGTTCAGGTCAGCCTTGGCAATTTATAAGACTCTGTCTCAAAAAATAAAAGCTCATTAATAGAGTGCCCCTGGGTTCAATCCCTACTAACGCAAATAAACAAACAAACAAAAAAAAACTTTGAAATTGTTGAGTGTTTTGAAGCATTTGTTTACATAAACAAACCCTGATTTTAATAGTTTATTCATACAATTTACTTTAGCAAAAAAAGAACAACTTTTTAATTTGTACTCTAAATTAAATGTCAAATGCAATCTTTTATTTGTATGTGGTGCTGAGGATCGAACCCGGGCCGCACGCATGCCAGGTGAGCGTGCTACCGCTTGAGCCACATCCCCAGCCCCAAATGCAATCTTTTAAAACAACTGGAATCATTAAATTTTCAGCTGGGAAATATTTTATTTTATCAAGGTAAGGAAGAAAACGGAGACAAAATGATTGCCTTAGAATCACATTCCCACAAGATCTACCTGACTGGGAGTGCACTGAAACTATTTTTTCCATGATGGGTCCATGCTCTTTCTACATGCAGATCTGTCTATTTCTGATACTCAAAGAGAAACAATTCTACATTTACTCCATTTGATCATGCTCAGGTAGATGTTTACACATCTCTTATAACCTGATCAGTGAGCATTTTTTACTTTCATTGATTTTGTGATTTTATTTATTAACTTTATGGCATCAGGGAGTTACTCTAGGACTTTATTTTTTGTTACTTCTTCCAGATTAATATTTAATTTTTTTTTCAGTGCTGGGAATTGAACCCAGGAAGCTCTACCACTAAGCTATATCCCCAGACCTTTTTATTTTTTAATTACCCAGGCTGACCTTGAATTTGTAACCATGCTACCTCAGCCTCAGATTGTATGCATGCACCACCATGCCCAACCAAATGAATCAGATGAATATTTTAAATCCTTCATACATTCTAATAATAAAAGGCTATTCTCCATAAGAAAGTTTATTTCTCAAATTAAACAATGAGATGGTAAAGCTCCAAAGTGAACATAAGTAAAAATGTAAATTTTACTATGTTATGGTGCAAACAAACCCCTGACGGTTTTCGAACTCTTCACAGAGGCTGGTGGCAAAATACTTTGCAATGAATAAATTTTATTTTGAATATAACTTCTGTAGGCAAAAGTAACCAAAATGGTTTTGGCACCATAATGAAAGCACAAATAACCAAGATAGGAGTGGACTTCATGGATCAATTATGCCTTTTATTCAGCAGTGGAGTTAGGCATCGAAGGGACTCACTTTCTGGGCAGAAAATGCCCCTCCCCGCCCCACCTCCATTACAAAAGGGGTCTGGGTTTTTATTGAGTACATTGAGAGATGACTCAATCTCTTTAACAGAATGTGTCAGTTTGGGCATCCTGGAAACACACTGTGAGAATTTGAAACTTGTTTTTACTGGGCAACATCTTTACAGGGCAAGAATGGAGGGTCTAGGGTTCAGCATTCAGGGCTTATCTCTTTCCCTCCAGGATCTATGGCACTGACACTGGGAAAGAATTTATTGGGAAAGAATCAATGCTTGTCTTCTTCCCAGGGACTGCAATTTTAGGATTGGTGGATATCTCCTTCCCAAGGATTGTCTTGTCACTGGGAACCGATTCATTGGGAAAGGATCAATGTTTTGTCTTGTTCCCAGGGATTGTCATTTCCCATATTCTTCAATTTCTACTTAGGATGATGCTTCTATAATGTTCATGAACATAAAATACTTACAAATGTTAATCTGGCCACATTTTTTATCTATTTTCTTCTCTCTGTCATTTTTGTTAAATGAAGTCCCCTAGGTGTGGGGGTGTAGTTCAGTGGTAGAACTGCTTGTCTAGCATGCAAAAGGCCCTGGGTGTGAGCCCCAGTACCAAAAATAAACCCCCCAAAAAAAAGTACCCTTAATTTTTTCTAGGATCATAAATCCTTCTTTGGAAACCTTTGCAAATAAGTTTCTCCTTTATATAGAGAGACACTTAGGTGTAGTCTCTGTGTCCCATGATGTTGGTGGCTTCCAGGCATTGTGGCTACCTTTAATGTGTAGGCTTTTCCCCAAGTGATTCTGCTATGGATAACTTCAAAAACAATCATGTGCTCATGTTGCCATTATAAAGCACAATTGTGTCTTTCTTCCATTCACATTTTTTGGGGGTAGGAATCTTTATACTGTTTTCTAAAATGTTTGCTCCAATTGACTTTCCTGACAACAGAGTGCCAAAGTTCTCTTTTCTCCACATCCTCACCAACACTTGTTATTTTATTTTATTTTTTAAAATAATAACCACTCTAACAGGTATGGGATATTTCCTTGTGTTCTGATTGGCATGCCACTATAACCCTGTTGATTAAAGATATTGAGTACCTTCACATCTACCTGCTGACCTTCCATATGACTTTAGAGTGAAAGACCCTCCGTCTCCCTGTCCAAGGAAAAAACGCACGAGACACTGGCTGCAAAAACAAGAGGCAATTTATTGATACACAGGCGCCTGTGGGTGCTCAGCAAAACCTCAGCCGGAGCTTTGGTGAACTGGTACACCGGGCTTTGGGGTACAGGTCTTTTATAGGATAAAGGGGCAGGTTTCGCGCGAGCGCGGTAAGCAACAGGTTTCTTATTGGTTATTTTGAACCCAGCATATAGGTTACCTAAAGGGCAAAGTTGTTTTTCACTTTATGTTCCCGGAAAAACCACATAACAGCCACATATTAGCACTCTGCTTTCTCTGTTCCTGCTTATCTGTTCCTGTTTGCTCAATCGTGCCCTGGGACCTGTTTTTATTTGTTCTTTCCCAACCATCCAGTTCTTTCTTAATCGGTTACACTTAACTGATTATCAGATAAACACCTCCGGTGGTGCTTGCGTGGGTTTGCAACATGCCCTATTGGTTTTGTAATTGGGCCTGGGTTACTGGGCTAGGGTCTTTCATTCCCCCCTTTTTCTTTCTCATGGATAGAATCTTATATCCATTGTCCTGCTTGCTCAGGTTCTTGGACTAAGCTTGTTTGTGACCCTGTTTGTTGTTTGAGCAACTGGTATTGTTGAGTTAGAACCATAGTCTGGATTATAGAAAGTCTTTCTTTCATGAACTGCACTAGTCTATTAAGTATGCAAGGTCCGAATGTTAGGAGTAACAGTAAAATAACTAAAGGTCCTGCTATGGTGGATAACAAAGTAGTCAACCATGGGGATTTACTAAACCAGTGTTCAAACCATCCTTGCTGAGCTTCAAATTCTTTCTGTCTTTTTGCCAGCCTTTCAGTAACTTTTTCCATTGTTTCTCTGACTACCCCTGTATGATCAGCATAAAAACAACATTGTTCTTTTAGGGCCACACATAATCCCCCTTCCTGCAGAAAGAGTAGATCTAATCCCCTAGTACTTGATTTGGTCCTATTGAGTGAGAGAGAGACTCTTGTGCAATCAACTTAAGTCGGAACACAATCCCTGGATCTTCTCCACTGGGGCGATAAAGGCGCAATCCCCAGGTGTTTCCTATAAGCCAATTTACCTGCTGTCGCCCCTCCGGGGTGAATATAAGGGTTATATTAGATTCTCCTGGAATTGTTTCAGAGAACTGCACATAATCCTTCTTATGTTGCCATTTCAGCCAATATCCATTTGAACTGGTCTCACATCCCCATGACCCACAGTAGTAGTGGTTCAACCCTCCACATGTCCAAGAATATGGTTTCCACCCTGGGCAGATGTACCATGAGCGGAACCTACAAGGGGGGTAAGAGTCTCCTTGAGTTCTTTCGGTATTTGGCCAAGACCCTGTTGCTAGTTCACATAGATCAAAAGTCATGTTTGGCCACCAGGTATTCAGGGAATGGTGTCCTGAGGCTAAAGTTAATTGGGCATTTGTCTCCACGTTGGTGAGGGTCCAGGTTAAATCTTTCACTATATGAGGGGTCTCCCCTAAGACAAGGGGAGCAAAACAGAAAGTAAGGATAGTTAGGAGCGTATAAGTCATCTTTAGTGGGTTTTGAGTTCGCTGTAACTTCCATTTTGAATCCTGGTGGGTGTCAGCGGATTCCAACGGCTGAGCAGTCTTCACGTGGGAGGCGTGGATCCAGGCAGCTACGCCGTCCACCTTGATTGCAGTAGGGGTGGTCAGCAGGATGGTGTGAGGCCCTTTCCACCGAGGTTCGAGGTTCTTGTTCTGATGTCTGCGCACCCAGATGGTGTCTCCGATTTTGTAGGGATGTGGCACCAACGGGGCGCTGAGTCCTTCCTTATATGCTGCTGCTAACGGTTTCCAGACCTCATTCTGGACCAGCTGCAGAGCGCACAAATGAGTCTGCATGGATGGGGTAGTTAGAGCAGAAATTTCAGTTTCATAAAAATTTACAGCAGGTGGTGGGGCACCCTATAGGATCTCAAACGGGGTAAGTCCCTGAGGGCCCGGAGTATTTCGGGCTCGATATAAGGCTAAGGGTAGGAGTTGCACCCAGTCCCTAGTGCCAGTTTCAAGCGTTAATTTGGTCAAAGTCTCCTTAATAGTTCTATTCATTCTTTCTACCTGTCCTGAACTTTGGGGTCTGTAAGCACAATGTAACTTCCAATTAATCCCCAAGGAACTGGCCACTGCCTGACTTACCTGGGAGACGAAAGCAGGCCCGTTGTCCGACCCAATTGTTTCAGGCACTCCATACCTCGGAAAAATGTCTTCCAGTAATTTCTTAGCAACAACTTTAGCGGTTTCATGGCGGGAGGGGAATGCTTCTACCCATCCAGAAAAAGTATCAATAAAGACTAACAGATATTTATATCCATACATACCAGGCTTGACTTCAGTAAAATCTGTTTCCCAGTGAGTTCCGGGTTTATGTCCTCTTACCCGGACACCTGTTCCCACTTTGACTCTGCCAGCATTTACCTGGGCACATGCCTGACAATTTTCAGCAACCCGTTGGAGGAGTAGATCTCTATTAGGAAGATATAAAGTACCTTCTCCTCGGTCCAGGAGAGCTTTCATCTTTTTAGCCCCAAGATGCATCAGTCCGTGCAATGATTTTACAAGTTCCTTAGCATTCTTAAGGGGCATTAGGGTCTTTCCTTGGTACTCCCAGGTCTGGTTCTCTGGATTGTAAGTGGCTTTTAATTTCTGTATAATATCTAAATCTTTGTCCTCGTAGACCCATTGATCCTTATGGTCTTTTGATGATTGCGGCAATAGAGTTATTGTCAAGAGTTGAGGCCCCAGAGCTGCCTTTCTGGCCGTTTCGTCTGCCAATTTGTTCCCTTTGGCTTCTGAGTGGTTTCCTTTTTGGTGGTCGGGACAATGCATGATGCTTAACTTTTTAGGCAGAAAGAGAGCTTTAAGCAAAGCTAATATTTCAATCTTATTTTTGATTTCTTTTCCCTCTGACGTGAGCAGCCCCCGCTGCCTATATATTTCTCCGTGTATGTGAGCAGTGGCAAAAGCATACCTACTATCAGTGTACACATTTAGCTTTTTCCCCTCAGCCATTTTTAATGCTTGTGTTAGTGCTATCAATTCTGCCCGCTGAGCTGATGTTCCACCCGGTAGTGCACTCGCCCATATTACCTTCGACTCGGTGGTGACGGCTGCTCCGGCTCGCCATTCCCCATTCAACAGATAGCTGCTTCCGTCAGTATACCAGACCAGTTCTGCATCCTTCATGGGTTGATCCGTCAGGTCAGGCAGGGTTCCTTGCGTTTCCGCAAGGATCTGCTGGCAGTTATGGGGACTTGCTTCTCCTGGGAGTGGCAGGAGGGTGGCTGGATTTAGGGTAACCATGGGGCCAAATTGAATTCGGTCCGTGTCCAACAGCAGGGACTGGTAATGGGTGAGTTGGGCATTTGATATCCAGCGGTCAGGCGGCTGGCGAATTATTGTCTCAATGGCATGAGGGGTCAATAGAGTTAATGGCTGTCCCAAAGTCAATTTGGTGGCATCCTTGATTAGTATAGCCACTGCAGCTATCATCCGGAGACATGGTGGCCATCCCGATGCCACAGGGTCTAATTTCTTTGACAAATAGGCTATAGGGCGCCTCCAGGGCCCCAATTTCTGGGTCAGGACCCCTTTGGCGTAACCCTGCTTTTCATCTATAAACAAGTCAAATGGCTTAGTGACGTCCGGCAAGCCTAAGGCAGGGGCGGACAAGAGGGCTAGTTTGATACCGTCAAATGCCAATTGGTGTTCCTCAGTCCAGGTGAAAGGGTTATTTTGTTTGGTCAATGGATATAAGGGGGCTGCTATCTCGGCAAACCCCGGGATCCAAAGTCTACAGAAGCCTGCAGTACCCAGGAATTCCCGTAGTTGTTTGGGATTTTGAGGGGTTGGTATGCTCGAGATTGTTTCTTTTCTGGCAGCCGTTAGCCATCGTTGACCGTTATGGAGTTCATAACCTAGGCAGGTAACCTTTATCTGGCAAATTGGTGCCTTTTTTGCAGATGCTTTATATCCCAACTGTCCCAAGGTTAGTAGTAATGCCTCCGTACCTGTATGGCAGTCCTCCTCAGTGGTGGCAGCTAGAAGGATATCATCCACATATTGAAGCATGATCAAAGAAGGGTACCTTCTGCGGAAGTCAGCCAAATCTTGATGCAAGGCCTCGTCAAAGAGTGTCGGACTGTTCTTAAATCCCTGTGGCAGCCTGGTCCAGGTCAGTTGTCCGGAGACTCCTCCTTCGGGGTCTTTCCATTCGAAAGCGAAAAGGAGCTGGCTTTGAGGGCACAATCTTAAGCAGAAGAAGGCATCTTTTAAATCCAGAACAGTATACCAGGTATGGGTAGGAGGCAAAGTGCTGAGAAGGTTGTAAGGGTTAGGTACGGTGGGATGGATGTCTTCCACCCTTTTGTTCACCTCTCTTAAATCCTGGACTGGTCTATAGTCATTTGTCCCCAGCTTTTTGACTGGTAGCAATGGGGTGTTCCAGGGTGATCGGCAAGGGGTTAAAATGCCTTGGTCTAGGAGGCGCTTAATATGTGGTCTGATGCCTTGATAGGCCTCTCTTGACATTGGATACTGTTTAATGCTTACGGGGGAAGCTGTAGTTTTCAAATGAATGACTATGGGAGGTTGTTGTTTAGCCATTCCTATTTCCCCTGTTTCAGCCCAGGCTTCCGGGTAAGACTTAAGCCAATAGTCCATCTTTTTGTCAGACTCAGGGGGTTTATCAAAAAGCTTGTATTCATCTTCTAATTTAAAAGTCAGTACATGTAAGGGGGTCCGATTTGGCCTGGTGATGGAAGCACTTCCATTTTCAAAATAAATCTGAGCTCTTAGTTTTGTTAATAAGTCTCTCCCTAGTAGTGGATACGGACAATCAGGCACATGCAGAAATGAATGGGAAACCTTACCTGAGGCAAGGTGTACCTCTCTTTTGGTGGTCCATCGGTATGGCTTACTTACCGTGGCACCTTGGATCCACGTTGTTTTGTGGCTCATAGGGCCTGGCGTCCGTGTCAGCACCGAATGCTGGGCTCCAGTATCCACTAGGAAGGTCACAGGTTGCCCCCCTACTTGTAAGGTTACCCGGGGCTCAGGGGGGAGCTCCTGGCCCTGACTTCCCTAATCTTCATCTAAGGCCAATAGCTGAGTAGCTCGGTTTTTCCTCGGGTTGGGGGGTCTTTTTGGGCAACCTTTAACCCAATGTCCTTTCTCTTTGCAGTAGGCACATTGGTCTCGGTCTACACGGGGTCTGTTTCGCTCCTTCTCTCTATCTGCTCTATCTCCTTTTTGCCCTGCCTGAGCTACAGTGGCCAGAATCTTACTTAGTTCTTTATTACATTTTCGATCTTTTTCTCTTTCCCTTTTATCTAGTTCTTCCTTGAACTTAAGATCTCTCTCCTCCTGCGCTTTCCTAATTCTTTCTTCCTTCTCTTCTGGAGTTTCCCTTTTGTTAAAAATCTTTTCTGCTTCCTTTAATAAATCTGCTAGAGAATAATCTTGTAAGTTATCTAGCCTCTGCAACTTATTTCTAATATCTGGGGCAGACTGCCAAATAAATGCCATGGAGACATTTCCTCTCTGTTCTTCGCTATCAGGGTCAAAGGGTGTATACCTCCGATAGGCTTCTTTTAGTCTCTCTAAAAATGCAGTTGGAGTTTCTTCTAATCCCTGTGTAGTCTGTCTTACCTGTGCCAAATTGGTGGGCCGCCACCCTGCTCCATGGAGACCTGCTATGAGTAACTGGCGATAGAGACGTAGGTGATTCCTACCTGCATCAGTGTTATAATCCCAGTCCGGCCTAATCAAGGGAAAGGCTTCATTAATCAAATTCGGGAGTTGAGTAGGGCGGCCGTCATCTCCTGGTACATTTTTACGGGCTTCTAAGAGTACTTTTTGTCTTTCCTCTGAGGTGAGGAGAGTCTGTAAAAGCTGCTGACAGTCATCCCATGTTGGCTGATGAGTTACTAGAATAGACTCAATCAAAGAAGTTAGAGCTACAGGGTCATTGGAGGAAGAGGGATTGTGGGCTTTCCAATTATAAAGATCAGAAGCGGAGAAGGGCCAGTATTGGTATTAGCCATTAGGACCTCCTGTCTGCCATAGGGGGAAGGCTCTAGATGTATCCCCTAAGGCGTGAGGTTCTCGGCGCCCACGGAGTCGTCCCGCCATGGGGAAAGGCTCTGGAGGGTCACGAGGAGCTGAATCTTCTCGATCCTCCTTGCCTTCTTCCCCTGAGGACACCTGATTGGGATCAGGGGCAGGTAAAGGTTGGGGATGATAGGGTGGGGGTTCTTCGGTCATCAAATCTATGAGAGTTGTATCCTCTGGGGGTAAAACCTTCTTTGGTTTTGTCCCTGTTGGGGCCGATTTTTCAGATTTATTAAGAATGGGGTAAAGCCTAGAGGTTTGAGGAAGGGGTGCAGGGACCGGGATAAGTGGGGTGGAAGATAGGGGAGGAGTTTCGAGGGGAGAGCGGGGAGGAAGCTTAGGGTGAGAAAAAGGGGCAACCCAAGGAGGTGGGTCAGAAGCTAAATTCTCCCAAGTAACGATGTAGGGCACTTGGTCAGGATGCCCCTGTGGTCCTTGGATGAAAACTCGGGACTTCACCTGCAAGATATATTCAAGATTAAATGTCCCTTCTTTAGGCCAGCCGATGTTGCATGATGGCCATTCTGTGGTGCAGAGTGTTGTCCATTTTCTCTTTTTGACTTCTACCGACAGGTTGTCAGCCCGGTTCCGAATGTCCTGCCAGTGATCAAGAGTAAGACTCAAGGGAGTTGGTATGGATTGTCCCATGTTAGTCTCAGATGGAATTAGAAGGTACAAAGGCAAGAAGACAGATACAAAAATCAGACTGGACACAAAGAACGCTGCGCGGCCTCGGCACAAACCGAAAGTATCTGATGGATTAGGGGGAGGAGGGACTCCGTCACCCACAAGGACAGTGTACTCCTCGGAAACACTGGAGGCCCCCCAAAAATGGGCCCTCTGAATCCCTGGGACGTCTCCCAGGGTGGCAGGAGAGAAGTCCGAGTTCGTCAACTCCTTCTCGAGATGCCCAGAAAACAGAGCGATTACGCATAATCGTACGGACGCCGCGCACAGACAGATAACGACCGAAGACTGCAAACATAGAACAAAAGAGACACAAAATGACATGAGCTGGCCAGCTTACCTCCCAGTGGTTGCCGGGTGTTCCTTGGGCAGGGATCTGGACGGGGGTACAGGGGAATCTCGGTGGGACCTCCACATGAAAGACCCTCCGTCTCCCTGTCCAAGGAAAAAACGCACGAGACACTGGCTGCAAAAACAAGAGGCAATTTATTGATACACAGGCGCCTGTGGGTGCTCAGCAAAACCTCAGCCGGAGCTTTGGTGAACTGGAACACCGGGCTTTGGGGTACAGGTCTTTTATAGGATAAAGGGGCAGGTTTCGCGCGCGCGGTAAGCAACAGGTTTCTTATTGGTTATTTTGAACCCAGCCCATAGGTTACCTAAAGGGCAAAGTTGTTTTTCACTTTATGTTCCCGGAAAAACCACAAAGCAGCCACATATTAGCACTCTGCTTTCTCTGTTCCTGCTTATCTGTTCCTGTTTGCTCAATCGTGCCCTGGGACATAGTTACCCGGTTCTTTCCCAACCATCCGGTTCTTTCTTAATCGGTTACACTTAACTGATTATCAGATAAACACCTCCGGTGGTGCTTGCGTGGGTTTGCAACATGCCCTATTGGTTTTGTAATTGGGCCTGGGTTACTGGGCTAGGGTCTTTCAAGAGTGCTATCTGTTCTGCTCTGATTGCACATTTTAAAATCAGGTATTGGAATTTTTGCTATTGAGTTATAAGACTTTATTTTTCTGATATTAATCCTTTATCAGATCTATGATTTGCAAGTAATTTCTCCTATTTCAGAGCTTTTTTTTTTTCATTTTGCTGATTGTTTCCTTCACAGGAAGCTTTGTAGTTTGATATAGTCCCACTTGTCTATTTTTTCTTTCATTATTGAGCTTTTGATGTCATATCCAGAAATCATCATCAATGTCAATGTTGAAAGCTTTTTGTCTGTATTTTAGTTCGTTTTTAATTGTGTGTGTGTGTGTGTGTGTGTAAAACTGGGGATTGAATCCAGGGGACTGAGCTAGATCTCCATCCCTTTAAATTTTTTTTTTTTTTTTTTTAATTTTAAGATAGGGTCTAAGTTGCCAAGCTTGGCCTCAAACTTGTGATTCTCCTGTCTCAGACTTCCAAGTCACTGGAATTACAGACATGCACCATTGCACCTGACTTGACTTGATTTTTGTTTATAGTGTAAGAAAAGGAGCCAATTGTCTTACATTAACATCTTATCTCTAGTACTTTTAAGTTAAGATATGAGATTTTATAATTATCTCATTATTTTCTATTTTTATACTTTTATTATTTATAAACTTTTTTCTCCAAGCCCATATCCTATTCATAAGACAATTTTACACTAGTTAAATTTTGTGACAATCAGTTTGTTATGGGCTGATTTGAAAATTAGCCCAGACTTACCCAATTTTGTTCAGACACCTCATCCAATGTGAAATTGAAATTGGCCTCCCTCTACATAATATCTCTACCACCACCTACTTGCAGCCTGACCACAATATCCTTGCTCTATGGAACTAATGAAAGATTGGTTTTCTGAGAATGTAAGTTCTGCCTTCTTAAAATGTAATTTTTGAGAATGTAACTTTTTAAAAAAATTTTTTGTAGTCATAGATGGACAGAAAGCCTTTATTTTATTTGTTTATTTTATGTGGTGCTGAGGATTGAACCCAGTGCCTCATGTATGCTTGGCAAGCACTCTGCCACTGAGCTATAGCCCCAGCCCAGAATGTAACTTTTTATACAACCTGGAAATTTTCCACTTTTATGAAATGTTTCTTGTGATTATGATTGCTTCTCCAGCCCCCTACCCCCACTTCTTTGCAGGTTTATGCCTTAAAAGCTTGTTCCCACCTCAATCTGAGGTCAAAAGTTGCAGAACTTCTTCGTTCTCTGCATTCTCAGCCCCAGATGGCAATAAAGCCTTTGTCTTCTCTTCAAAAAGACCTGGAGTTTTATTTGGGAATTTGAAATAGTGCATTAACAAGTTCATGCTAAATATTAACACATTTTTTCTCCTTCTCTTTTCAAATATTATTAAAGTCTCCCAAATTCTAAGATTCTGTGTTATCTTTTCTTTTTAAAATCTTTCAACTTTCCTTTTTAATTTTGACCTAACACCATGCTATTTTTATGAAACTTTGAATTAATCTCGGTCCATTGAACAGATTTATGGCAAAATACAGGTAGACTTACCATTTTAACTTTCTTTTTTTTTTTTTTTTTTCTTAACTAGGGATTGAACCCAGGATACTTTATCACTGAGCTATTCCCCCAGTGCCCTTAATTATTTATTTGGAAATAGGGCCTCACTAAGTTGCTGAGGCTGGTCTCAGATGTCATGAGCCATCCATGGGCTGTGTGTATGGACTATGTGCATTTGAGCATTTGAGGGGACTGGTCTGGCATTGCACACTGATTGGGCTGTGTAACAAAAGTGTGCCTTTCCTCTCTCTCTCTCTCTCTGCCAATAATCCCACGTAGCTCCTGAGATGGGTGTGACTTGCCAAGATGTCAATCAATCTGCTGATGACCAGACATCACAAAGCAAGATTCCACCTTTTGAAACCCTATCCCATGCCTTATTTGGGTGAAATATTCTATCGAATGTCTTTTTCCTAATAAGTAGAGGGGTTCTGGGTGTGCTCTCTTGCTCCTTTTCCAGCACTGTCCAGCATGGAGCTGACCTTTAAGGTCGCACAGCCATCCTGCCCTCATTCTTAGAAACTCATGTTTCTGTTTTGTGTGGTTTCTTTGCCAATTTCTTAGTTATTTATGCAGCCAGCTCCTTTAAACCCTGCTCATTTTGCCAGCCCAGCCAGCTGGCGGGACTCAAACCTAGGATCCCCCTACCTCAGCCTCCTGAGCCACTGGAATTATAAGCATGCACCACTGTGCATGGTTTCATTTTAACCATTTTTAAGATACAAGGTGAAATAAGTCACATTAAGTATATTCACATTGTTGTATCACCATCATTGATGAACTTTAATATATATATGGTGATACCATTTACTGAGCTCTTTCTATGCTCTAGGTATTTCTTTCACTCAATTTTCAAAAGCCTATGAAGTTGTCATTGGTCATCTTGACCAAAATGATGTCTCTGAGAAGAGGTAGAACTGAATTCTAACCCACATCCTTCTGCTCACTCCAAATCTTTTGGGCTTTTCCCTAAATCTACATGTGTAAGAGTTTAAGCCTTGCATTAATGTAATACAGTCACATAGTTGAGTAATCAAATTGAAAAAAATAATAGAGGAAAAATTTAGGGTAATTTGTTGATGGCCTTAAAGTAAGGAAGAAAAATGGGTGTTCACCTATATTTCTGAAAAAAGTAGAATGAGTAAAACTACTTTGAGGGCAATTTGACAATATCTAGTACTTTGGTAAACTTATATGCCTATGCCAAGCAATTCCACTTCTACTTATCTATGCTAGAGAAGCATGAATACCTCTATTCAGTAAAACTCATGACCCAGCTATCCCACTATCATGCCAAGTCATTCACTGCATCCTTTTATTTATTTGTTTTGTTTTAATTAGTTATACAGGACAGTAGAATGCACTTTGATACATCATATATAATGCAGTATAAGTTCTGATTCTTCTGATTGGGCATGACGTAGAATCACAGTGTTTGTATTAATATACTGATTTTAAGAACTTTGGGTATAAACTGAGAAGTGGGGTAGCTATGTCAAATGGTGGCTCCCTTCCAAGTTTGCTGAGGAATCTCCATACTGCTTTAATGGTTGCACCATTTTGCATTCCCACCAGCAATGTATGAGAGTAACTTTTTCCCCACATCCTTGCCAACATTTATTGTTGTTTGTATTCTTGATAATTGCCATTCTGACTAGGGTGAGATGAAATCTTAGAGTAGTTTTGACTTGCATTATCTAATTGTTGGAGATATTAACATTTTTAAAAAATATTTGTTAATCAATTGTATTTCTTCTTCTGTTTCTGTCTGTTAAGTTTCTTAGCCCATTTATTGATCAAGTTATTCTGTTTTTTGGTGTTAAGATTTTTGAGTTCTTTATATATCCTGGAGAAATTAATGCTCTATCTGAGGTGTACATGGTAAAAATTTTCACCCATTCTGTGG
This sequence comes from Callospermophilus lateralis, assembly GCF_048772815.1. Taxonomy (NCBI): domain Eukaryota; kingdom Metazoa; phylum Chordata; class Mammalia; order Rodentia; family Sciuridae; genus Callospermophilus; species Callospermophilus lateralis. The sequence goes on along the minus strand of NC_135305.1, from coordinate 16,562,187 downwards.
GCTCTCTCTTCACGTTATTGTTTTCTTTGCTGAGAAGAAGCTTTTTAGTTTGAATCCATCCCATTTATTGTTTCTTGATTTATTTCTTTTGCTTTATAAGTCTTGTTAAGAAAGTCAGATCCTAAGCCAACATGGTGAAGATTTGGGCCTACTTTTTCTGCGATTAGGCACAGGGTCTCTGGTCTAGTGACTAAGTCTTTGCTCCACTTTGAGTAGAGTTTCATGCAGGGTGAGAGATAGGGGTTTAATTTCATCTTGTTACATATGGATTTCCAATTTTCCCAGCACCATTTATTGAATAGGCTATCTTTTCTCCAGTGAATGTTTTTGATGCCCTTGTCTAGTTTGAGATAACTGTATTTATGTGGATTTGTCTTTGTGTCTTCTATTTTGTACCATTGGTCTACATGTCTGTTTTGGTGCCAATAACATGCCAATTTTGTTACTAAGGCTCTCTAGCACAGTTTTGCATCATTTTAAAAAAATTAGATGTAGGTGAACACAATACATTTATTTTATTTATTTTATTTTCCTGTGGTGCTGAGGATGGAACCCAGTGTCTCAGACTTGCAAGGCAAGTGCTCTACAACTGAGTCACAATCACAGGCCCCACTGCATCATTGTTATAGTGAAACATTAGAAACAATTAACATGAAGTGGATGAGGATGGCTGATTAGCCTACAGCTATGTTACTCAATAGTCTGCAACCTATCCCGCCGCAGTGGCATAAACTGGTAATCCCACACACTTCGGAGGCTGAGGCGAGAGGACCTTGGGTTCAAAGCCAGTCTCAGCAATTTAGTGAGATCATCTAAAAAATAAAAAGGACTGGAGATGTAGCACAGTGGTAAAGTACCCCTGGGTTCAATCCCAAATATAATAAACAAACACAAACAAACATATTGGGATTCAGGCTGGCATGGTGGTGCACACCTGTAATCCCAAATACCTGGGAGACTGAGGCAGGAGGATTGCAAGTTTCAGGCCAGCCTCTACAATTTAGTCATGTAATATCTCAATGGGCTGGGGATCTGTCTTGGTAGTAGAGAACGCCTGTGTTCAATCCCCAGTACCATAAAACAAGACAAACAAAAAACCTGGATCAAAAATTCTTCAAAATCTGTGACCTTTTTCAGTGCTTCCACGAGTAGAAATTTTCACACTTGACCTCATGCAACAGATTGCAGTCAAAATGCAGGTACTAAAAATATATCAAACCTTATTCAGGCTATGTGTATAAGGTGTATGTGAAACATAAATGAATATAGTGCTTAGACTTGGTCAAACCTCTTATATTATTTACATGCAAATATTCCAGAATCTGAAAAAAAAATGAAATCTGAAAACTTTGTGAGAAAGGGACATTCAATCTGTACTAAGCAAGTTACATTCCAGTTTACCCTGGATAGTCCCAGCTTATATCTTTTGTTCCCCTATTTACATTCAAAAGTATCCCGTGTAGATAGATCATCAACTTAGGGGGTGGGGGTAGGAAAAAAATAGGACACCTAAATGTCCATCGAATCTGTTAGTTTTCTAGGGTTGCCATAACAAGGCCCCGCAAAATGGATGGCTTAAAACAACACGAATGTATTGTCTTACAGTTCTGGATACTAGACGTCTAAAATCAAGATATTAGCCTGGCCATGCTGCTGCTGAAATTTTAAGAGAATCCTTTTTCTTTTTCTAGTTTCTGGTGGCCCTGGGTGTTCCGTGGCTGGTGGCAGCACAGCCCCAACCCTACATCTTCAAATGACATCCTCCCTGTAAGTCTTCATGTCATCTTCCCTCTCTGCATAACTAGTTCTGTTACATGTTGCCCTTGACAAGGACACCAGGGATATTGCATGAACACCTACCCTAAAGGCTTGGTTATCTACAACGACCCTAAAAAGGTAAGGGATAGCTAGACATGATGACTCATACCATAACCCCAGCAATTTGGGAGGCTGAGGCAGGAGGATGGCAAGCCCAAGGCCAACCTCAGCAACTTATTGAGACCCTGTCTCAAAATTAGGAAACAAAAAGTTCTGGGGTGTCGTTGAGTGGTAAAGTGCCCCCAGGTTCAACTCCCAATTAAAAAAAAAATAGAATAGAGCTCACATTGGCCAATTCTCAGCCAATGCTCACATGTCACCCCATTCTCTTATGTACTACTTAATGAATTTGGTCTTATCAAATTAACTGGCACATCAGCTTCCCTGTAGGTTATAACTTTATATATAACTTGATTTACATCTCTCAACATTCTGACCCACTGGGCTTCCCTGTTTCCAAGCTAAACTTTCTGGAGCAAGCATGGACAAATGCTTCCCCTCAGATGCAGTTGAAATAGACTGAAAATTTTAAATGACTTCATTGACTGATATCAGGAAATAAGCATTGATCAAGTCTGGTTTACAAAGAAGAGATGTTATATTTTGCAAGCTAGGGTTTCCTATTCCTTTTAACCTCCAGTCTAAGGTGTTCATTTCCCCCTCAACAAATAACACTAAGTGGCCCTAAAAGAATCCATCATGCAGGAAGTGATTTTTGCCCATAGTGATTCTGTCCAGAGGTGTAATATCAGAGTATGGCATAAACCACAATGACCCATGGAGATTCAGAGGAAGGTTTTTCTTTCACTGTGCACATCTGAAATCAAAGTAGCACCATCCAGGTAAGTGAGTGTGGACTACATGGTGGCACAGGGACCTTGATGTCTGTGAGGCTGAAATAACTGACATTTCCCACCCTACAAGGAAGAGGGGACCGTGGGGAAACAGCTGATGCAGAGGAAATGGAACTCAAGTGAGCATTACATCATCTGTGTTCTGATGATGGTTTTTCTAATGGGCCAAGTAAAGCTTTCTGTCCTTGGAGATATCAAATTTTATGAATCTCTCTTTCCTTATCTAAAACAGCAGTGGCAGGGGGTGGAGTGCATACTAATACTGATACAGCCTATCTCAGGGTTATTCAAACAGTGTGTGTGTGGGGGGGTACTGGGTACTGAATCCAGGGGTGCTATGTATGAGCTACATCCCCAGCCCTTTTTACTTTTTTATTTTGAGACAGGCTCTCACTAAAAGACTGGCCTTGAACTTGTGACCCTCCTGCCTCAGCCTCCCAAGTCACTGGGATTATAGGCATTTGCCACTGTACCTGTCTTCATAGTTCTTTAAATTTTTTTGTTTGTTTGTTTTGGCATTGGGGATTGAACATAGGAACACATTACCATTGAATTACATTCCCTGCTCTTTTATAAGTTATTTTGTATGTGGAGACAGGGTCTTGCTAGATTGCTGAGGGCCTTTCTAAGTCTGTGGCTGGCCTTAAACTTGTAATCCTCCTGCCTTAGTCTCCCAAATACAGGTATATGCCACTACACCTGGCTCAAATAATTCTTTAGACAACAATGTATTGCAAGCATAGTCAAAGATTATTTTTTATTTTGAGGGAACTTCAAGAAAGTCAGTTCATAGATTTATTTCACAGATTTTTTTTTTAAAATAAGAACAGGTAGATAGCATTTTTAGTTTCTTGTTTGTTTCAGATAAGGCCAGAGAAACTTTCAAGGAAGTAGCCCAAACTGCTAAGTCGCTGACTCATTCTTTTTAGGGGACCTAGAATAAATTTTGCTCACTATAATACTAAATTCTCCTCCCAAAGGCATTGCTGTCTTTTTTTTTCTTCCCTCCCTTCCCCAAACTTGTGATGTATGACCTAGAACAGAGCATGCCTGGAAATGTGCTTTCTCCAACTGTGATGATGAATCTTTCCTACATGAATATGTATAAGATTGCCCAATAAAAGCCCCTTCCTTCCTTTCTTTGTTTGGGAAGAATAGTGCCTTGAAAATGATCTCCAGTGAACGTTTTACTTGCTACAAGTAATAAACCTTATTCTTTTATCTCCTGGTTGTGCTTATCAGCTTTGCACTCAAAGAGAGATGATTGCATTGCATTTGGTTACCGTGTGGGCTCTTTATTTTAAAACATTCGATTTGGCTGGGGGAATAGCTCAGTGGTAGAGTATTTGCCAAGGTGTGCAAGACCCTGGGATCAATCCCTAATGCTGCAAAAACAACCACCAAAATGAAATTTATTGTGGTTCAAATATACACAAAATTAGAGAGAATAGTGTCCATGATCCCATGACCTTGCTTCAAAGGGTATCAGTACATAACCAATCTTATTCATGTATACTCCTATTTACTCTGCCTCACCAATTGGAATATTTTAAAGCAAATTCCAAATTTCAACTATAGATATATAGAAGGTTACAATATGCCACCCCAAACCATGCCTCACTAGCATAAAGATTATTTTGAGCTGAAGGCAATTAAGGGAAAGCAGATAGTGAAGAAGCTCTGTGGCATCCCATCTGCCTGGAAACAGATCATAGTCTCCTCATGAATGGCACCCCCATACACACACACACTTCCCATTCTAGGGAGGGAATGACATCCTCAAAATGACACATTGCCAAGAAAGCCTACACAAATGAACCTTCCTAACTAGTCCTTATCTACCATTAGTTTCCAATATATTTGCTGTTCTATAGTTTTTTTCCTTTGCAGTACTGGGAATTAAACCCAAGGCATTCTACCATTGAGCTACATCCCCAGACATTTTTATTTTTACTTATTATTTATTGTGCTTTATTAATTATTTTTGGTACTGGTGATAGAAACTGGGCGGTGTTTTGTCAATGAGCTACATCCCCAGCTTTTTATTTTACATATTTATTTTTTTTTAATTTTTAAGAGTCTTGGTATGCTGTTGAAGCTGGCCTTGAACTTGAGATCCTCCTGCCTAAGCCTCCCAAGTACCTAGGACTACAAGTGTGTACCACTGTGGAAAGAAGGCTGCGCCCTGCTTTGAGTTATTCCATGATGTATATAGAACAGCAGTTTTTAGGCTGTCTCTAAACCTGTGTTACTCCATTTTATAAGGCAATAGTTTACCATAAACTATTCCATTTTGAGTTTGAGTGTTGAGGTGGAATAACTCTATACCTTATTTGTATACATAAATAACCACATCTGACCGGCACAACTGTAAGGCACAAACTGATGAATCAATTAATCATGCTAATAAAAATGACCACCTGTGAATTTGTTGACTTAACTGGAAGCATGTGGATGTGTGGGTGTATTGGAAAGACCAGGCGCACAAGCTTATCAAGCACACAGAACCATCAAATGAAGTGACCCCCCCATCATTGGAGCCCATAAAAAAAGACTGACAAGACAGGGGCACCCTGATCCTGTCTCCTGGTCACTTATCATGACCCTGTCCAGGCAAATCTCCATGTGATGAACATTTGAATGTGTCCTAGGGCTTTAGCAGAGTGAGGTTCCCCCTGCCTGTGCCAACCATGCTTGGCCTAGCCCAAGTGGACATCTCGACTGGACACTCCAAGCTAATGCTGTGAAACTGCTAACCTTCCAGACCTTGGCCTAGAATATGTTCCTGAGCTTTGACAGCTCTGGGGCTGAACAAGTTCTTGGCTAGATCCTAACCTTATCTGACTAGCTACAGGGAATTTTTGCACTCATACTGCTCTCTGCCTTTGCTCTTAGGTCAGCCTCCTGAACCTCTGCAGCTTCCTTAAGCTTTCTGTAATATATATATATATATATATATATATATATATATATATATATATATGTAATTGTGTAAAGAGTGATTGTGTGATGTGAGTGTTACAGACATTAGAAGTTAGGATCAGAATAAAAGAACTTGTGTTTGCCTGGCTTGTGTCTATCAGGTGATTCACACATATTTATGCAAATGCTACCAATGAAAGTGGTGTAGCCTGTGAATTTGTTGTTATTCTATAACTTTTCATGTGATGGAAAGACATAAAAATATCTGATCCTCATTAATAACATGCCCAATTTACCTTTCTATAACTTGCTCACCCTAGAGGCTCAAAGTTTCCTTTTCTTTGTCTTGTGGTTTCTCTTTACATTTATCCCATTTATCCTCATTTGTCTGAGTAGTACAAAAGCCTGTAATCATGGTTATTTTTTATATTATTATTATTAGTAGTAGTATAAGAACTACTAGTATTATTCCAGGGATTGGACCCAGGAGTGCTGTAGTCCGGCTGGGCAAAATAATCGAGAGGTGACAAGCAACTTGAAGGTTGAAGTGGGAACTGCTTTATTGCAGGGAAACTCAGTGGGAACTGAGCGGGCACTCAAGGTAGCGAGAGTCGTTTTATTGCGGGACAGCAGAGGTATATATACCTACCTGATTACACACAGCTTAACTCAATTAGCATCATCTAGATACAGCAATCAGCCAATAAGGAATCTCCATCATCTTAATGGCTCGGTGGCCTTGCTTCACAAACTACTCCTCCTGGCAAACTGCCAGGCGCCATCTTGGCTTCGTTGTGCCCACAACACAGGAGCAATTAACCACTCAGCCATGTCCCCAGCCTCTTATATATTTTATTTTGAGACAGGGTCCTGCTAAGATTCTTAGGGTCTCATTAAGTTATGGAGGCTGACTTTGAACTTGAAATCCTCCTGCCTCAGCCTCCTGAGCTGCTGAGATTATAGCATGTGCTGCCAAAACTGGCTAATCCTATTCATTTCTTTGGGGGTTTTTTCTCTGTGAGGTACTTCCTACCCTCACCATGCAAAAGTTTTGTCCTCAAATTTGTGGACTTTTTTCCTTGTTAATTTGTCTATTATAAATTTATTTTGAAGACTGAACCAGAGAACCTAACAGGGTAGAGAAAAATTTATCCTTTGCTATAAAAACCTGTTTATTTTTCTAAGATATTGTCTCACTCCCACCTTCTTAACATAACTTTAAAAATGAGCAGTACTTTCTTAGAATCATTTCCTATCCAGCCAGTGTTAAGAACTTGTTTTTCATTTCACAAATGTTTATATTTTACAGTTGTGTGTTCCAATCAGGATTCAAATGAGACCTTTTCATTGCATCTGTGGACATATTTCTTAAGTCTCCTTTAACTGATAGTTTCCCTTTTCTACTTTCTTGTCCTGGCCTACTATTTTGCTGCGTGTGATATGAAAGAACAAAGGTTATTCGTGTTTCTATAGGATTTTTTATATTCTAGATTTTGCCAATTGTATCTCCATGGTTTGCATACTGCTGAGAGCCATTAGCCAAGTAGGTATGACAATTTCCTTGCCAGCGTACCCCATGTTGCTTAGTGGAAGGGCGTATCCTGCTGCCTGAGTTCCCCTTGAGTTCTCCCGAGATTCAGAGAATATTTTGGGAGGCAGAGGAGGTGGATTTGGGGGAGAGAACGTAGATTTCCCCAGAACATGTGTAGAGTGCCGGTGTGAGATCGGGAATAAAGAATTGCTGTTTGAATCTACAAAGCTGTGAGTGGCTCATAATTTTGTGCCCAGCCAGACTGCGGCAGCATACCACATACACCCCATTCTTCAATTCTCTGAATTTTCTGTAAACCAATAAAGTCTAATGGTTCAATCAGATTCAAATCTAATTTAAAAATAAATAAATAAGTTGGTGGTAAGCGTTCATTCCCTATCATGTTTTTGTTTGTTTGGTTGGTTTTGGTTGGTTGGATTGAATCCAGGGACACCTTACCACTGAGCTACAGCCCAGCTCTTTTCTTTTTTTATTTTGAGCCAGAATCTTATTAAATTGCTCAGGTTGGCCTCAAACTTGCAGTCCTCCTACTTCAGCCTTCCAAGTCATGGGAGCACAGGTGAGCACCGTCACTTTGGTTGTGCACTCACTGTTATATTCCTTCAAGAGGCATGAAATATTTAATATCTGTTTTGTGATGCTAATGCTGATCTTTGGTTTCTGATGCTCTTGGCCTGATCTGTTCATTATGTTATTGTACAAATATGACAGTGTACACTTTATGCTTTGAATACAGTCCCTGCTGCTCTCCACTGCAACTGATTTTTAAAATGGACATGTTTCTTTCTCTCTCCCTCCCTAATCTCAGGGAAAACTGGATTACCTTTCACCCCCATCCTAGTACATACCCACCATAGGAATGAAGTAGACTTTGGAGATGGCACCAGAAGATCTCAAAATAACTATCTCCCAAATTAACAAGTAAATTACAATCCCAACAGAGAACAAGTGGAATGTAGCCTCCTTAAAAGTCCCCTGTTCCTGCTGAGGGGCAGAATCACAGCCTCTGGGACAGGAGTCCCCTGTATTTCTCCTTTGCTAGCAAAGCAATAAAACTTCTTTTCCCTTTATCTCAGGAAGTCTCCTGTCAATCAACCACCATCTGCACTGCTACCATCATTGCTGCCTCTGATCCCACAGCTGCCAGCCTGAGGTTGCCTGGAGGTCTTCTTTCTGGGTGCTGCTGCCACAGAAGAAACTGCTGCCACAGATGTAACTGAAGCCAACACTGCTGATGACCCCCATAAATTGCCTCATGATGCTGCCCCCACAGTTACAGTTGCAGCTGCCATTGCAGCCCCTGCTACTGCTGACCCGCTGCCTGTTGCCAACAACCATTGCCACTACCACTGCTATCATGGCCCAGAGGTCTGCTTCAGGGGAGACTCCAGGTTTGGTTGCACATGGCTGCACCCATTTTGGAACACCAGCTGGGGCCTGGAGCCTGGGTGCCAGCAGGTTTACCACCACAAAAGCCTCTGCCTGGGGACAACAGCTGGGACCTGCAGGTCAAGTGTGAGGGTGCCTGCAGGTTTGGAGGCACCTGGGGTCTTCCTGCTGAGAGTGCTGGTAGCCCTTGTCTTGCTATTTTGGATTGCTTCTTTGTGTGAGTGTGCCCTGGTGGTCCCTCTGCAAATAGGAGCTGCATTGAGTCCTTGGAACTGCAATATGGCTGAGGTATCTGAAGCCCAGATGGGTGGGATAGACTGGGTTTTCCAGGGCTGTTCAGGGTTTGGTGATCCCATGAGACATCAGAAACAGATCTGAGAAACTGTTGAACACTGACAGAGACAGTTCGACTTTTGAGCAAGGTTTAATTTATTTTATTTTATATTTTGATTCACTAATCTCTCTACCACATTTGGAATGGGATTTTTTTCTTGTCTCAGTGTGTGGAGGACAATGATATATAAATGGTATTTTGCATTTTTGTTGTATTTTTACATCTAATCTTTTCTTTTTGTTCGTATTCTTCCTCTCTCTTGTCTATTTTCTTTCCAACTTTTCTCCAACCAACAACCAATCACTATCGACTTCTCTTCCACTCTTCCTGTGACTTTTTACTTCTAGCTTCTCTCTTCCTCCCTGGCGAATATTGCATACCACACTACTTCTGTTCTCTCACCCACCATTTGAAATTGTAAATCATTTTAACAAATATTCTGTTTGTACTATAGATAGTTATTGAACTTATCATTTTGGTTTAATGCAAGAAAGCAGTAGATGCCTTAGTGGGAGCTATTAGGTTTAAGGCTCTATATTTTGAACACTGGGTACTGTTGATATTGATCTCACCGGTAAAATCGAGATACTCGAAACCTTCAGGGGCCCTATAGGTCTACAGGGTAGAATTTATCCTGCCTTAGATCCATACTTTTAGATGGGAAAACACACTAACAACATGAAAAAAAAGGGAATAAAGCTTCCAAACAAACAAAGAATCTTCAACAACAAAAGCCACTATTAACACAGCAGAAGAAATGTTCAAGGAGTTCAGATTTTATATAGTTAAGGTGATATGTGAAGTAAAGGAGAGTATAAGGAGTGAAATCAAAGAAAAAATACAGGAAGTGAAATACCACATCATAAAGAGTAGAGACCATGAGGCAAAACAAGCAGAAATCCTCAAAAGAAAAGAATCAGTAAACCAAATTATAAGTTCAATAGAGAACATCACCAACAGATTAGACCACTTGGAAAACAGAATCTCAGACAATGAAGACAAAATATATAAGCTTGAAAATAGAGTTGAACATGGGGGGAAGAGGGTAAGAAACTATGGACAGAACATACAAGAATTATGGGATAACATGAAAAGACCAAGAGTCATCAGAATAGATGAAAAGAAGCAGAGACACAAATCAAAAGAATGCACAATATTATCAATGATATAATAGCAGAAAATTTCCCAAGCCTAAAGAATGAAATGGAAAATCAAATGCAAGAGGCTTACAGAACCCCAAATGTACAAAATTACAGTAGACCCACACCAAGACACACTATATTGAGAATAACTAACACAGAGAATAAAGATAAAATCTTAAAAACTGTGAGAGAAAAAATCAAATTACATTTAGGGGGAAACCAATTTGGATCTCAACTAATTTCTCAGCCCAGACCCTCAAAGCCAGGAGGTCCTGGAATAATATATTTCAGGCTCTGAGGGAAAACGGATGCCAATCAAGAATTTTATATCCAGCAAAATTAAGTTTCAGGTTTGAAGATGAAATTAAAACATTCCATGATAAACAAAAATTTAAAGAATTCACAACTAGAAAGTCCACATAGAGCACTCTCAACAAATATTCCATGAGGATAAAGTGGGGGGAAAAAAAAGTGAAAACCAGCAAAGAGAGGACCTAAACTAAAGTGACATTCAACCAAATGAGAAACTAAGACAAATCAAAAACCAGAAATAAATCAAAATGACAGGGGATACAAATCATATCTTAATAATAACATTTTAACAGCCTAAACTCATCAATCAAAAGACATAGACTGGCAGATTAGATTAAAAAAGAAGACTCCACAATATACAGTCTTCAAGAGACTCACCTCAGGGGCAAAGACACTGACAGGCTGAAGGTAAAAGGATGGAGAAGAACTCATCATTTATAAGGATTGCATAAACAAGCAGGAGTTTCCGTTCTCATCTCAGATAAAGTGAACTTCAAACCACAGTTAATCAAAGAGACAAAGAAGGAAATTTCATACTTCTTAAGGGAAGTATATACAAGCAGGACATAACAATTCTAAATATTTATGCCTGAAACAATGGAGCACCTATGCACATCAAGTAAACCCTTCTCAATTCCAAGAGTCAAATAGGCCACAATACAAAATTACTGGGTGATTTTAATACACCTCCCTCATTACTGGACAGATCTTCCAAACAAAACCTAAATAAGCAAACTATAGAACTAAATAATATAATCAATAATTCAGACTTAGCAGACATATACAGAATATTTCATTCATCAACAAGCAAATATACTTTTTTCTCAGCATCACATGGCTCCTTCTCTATAATAGGCCATATCTTATGACACAAAGCAACTCTTAGCAAATACAAAAAAAAAAAAAAAAGAAAGAAAGAAAGAAAGAAAGAAAACAAACAGAAATAATACCCTGCATTCTATCAAACCCAATGGAATGAAATTAGAAATCAACAATAAAATTAAAAACAGAAGCTACTATAACAAATGGAGACTAAATTATACAAAATTGAATAATGAATGATAGTAGAAGAAATCAATAATAAAATTAAAATTTCTTAGAGGTAAATGAGAACACCGATACAACTTATTAAAATCTCTGGGACACTATGAAGGCAGTACTAAGAGGAAAGTTTATTGAATTGAGTGCATTCATTAAAAGAATAAAAATTCAACAAATAAATGACCTAACGCTACTTCTCAAAGCCCTAGAAAAAGAATAATAATCAACACCAAAAGCAGTAGAACACAGGAAATATTTAAAATCCAAGCTGAAATTAAGTAAATCAAAACAAAAGAAACAATTTTTTTAAATGACAATACAAGAAGTTGGTTCTTTGAAAAAAATAAATAAAATATATAAACCCCTGGTCATGCTAAAGAAGAGCAAGAGAGAAAACTCAAATTACTAAAATAAAAAATGAAGAAGAAAATATCACAATGAACTCATCTGAAATATAGAAGATAATTAGAAACTAATTTGAAAATTTATACTCTAATAAAATAGAAAATATTAAAGACATCAAAAAATATCTAGAGACATATGACCTACCCAAACTAAATGAGGAGGTCATACATGATTTGAACAGATCAATTTCAAGTAATGAAATAGAAAACGCCATCAAAAGCCTACCAACCAAGAAAAGCTCAGGACCAGATGGATTCTCAGCAGAGTTCTAAAAGACTGTCAAAGAAGAATTAACACCAACACAGCCGCAGTCTTGCTGGGCACAAAATAACCAAGCCCCCACAAAGCCTTGTAGGTTCAAACAGCAACTCTTTATCCCCAAACTCTCACCGGCACTTTACACACACTTCCCGGGAACACACTCCCTCCACCGGGCTCCATGCGCCAATTCTCTCCAAACCCAGCTAGAACTCAAGGGGAACTCCAAAAGTAGAGGCAGCAGGATCCGCCCTAATCCCGGACCTAATCCCGGAGCCGCCCTATTCCTGGAGCAGGGTCACCTTTCAACCATTCCCTCTAGCAAAATGCCAGGCGTCATTCCAACTAAACTGTGGCTCTCAACACAACACCCCGCAAAGTATTCCATGAAATAGAAAAGGAGGGAATCCTTTCAAACTCATTCTATGAGGCTAATATCACCCTGATCCCAAAACCAGACAATGACACATCAAGGAAAAAAAACTTTAGACCAATCCCCCTGATGAACATAGGTGCAAAAATTCTCAATAAAATTTTGGCAAATTGCACACAAAAACATATTAAAAAGATCTAGTGGGATTCATCCCAGGGATGGTTCAACATATGGAAATCAATAAACGTAATTCATCATATTAATAGTCTTATACACAAGAATCAAATGATCATCTCAATAGATGAGGGAAAAGGATTTGACAAAATACAGCACACTTTCATGTTCAAAACTAGGGATAGAGGAACATAACATTGTAAAAGCTATATATGCTAAACCCAAGGCTAGCATCATTCTAAATGGAGAAAAATTGAAAGCATTCCTGCTAAAAACTGGAATAAGACAAGGATGCCCTCTTTCACCAGCTCTATTCAACATCATCCTTGAAACTCTAGCCAGACCAATTAGACAAAAGAAAAAATAAATAAAAGAATACAAAGAGGTAAAGAACTCAAACTATCACTATTTGCTGATGACATTATTCTATATCTAGAAGATCCAAAAAAATCCCACCAGAAAACTTACAGAACTAAAAAATGAATTCAGCAGAGTAGCAGGATATAAAGTCAACACCCATAAATCAAACACATTTCTATACATCAGTGATGAATCCACTGAAAGAGAAACTAGGAAAACTACTCCATTCACAATAGCATAAAAAACATCTGGGAATTAATCTAACAAAAGAGGTGAAAGACCTCTACAGTGAAAACTACAGAACACTAAAGAAAGAAATTGAAGAAGACCTTAGAAGATGGAAGATCTCCCATGCTCCTTCACAGGCAGAATTAATATTGTCAGAATGGCCATATCACCAAAAACATTATACAGATTTAATTCAATTTCTATTAAAGTCCCAGTGACATTCTTCATAGAAATAGAAAAAGCAATTATGAAATTTATTTGGAAAAATAAGAGACCCAGAATAGCTAAAGCAATCCTCAGAAAAAAAGTGAAGCAGGAGGCATCACAATACCCAACCTTAAACAATACTATACTCAAACTATACTACAGAGCTGTATTAACAAAAACAGCATGGTATTGGCACCAAAATTAACTTATAGACAAATGGTACAGAATAGAGGACACAGAGACAAATCCACATAAATACAGTTATCTCATATTAGACAAGAGTGCCAAAAACATTCACTGGAGCAAAGATAGCCTATTCAACTAATGGTGCTGGCAAAACTTGAAATCCATATGCAGTAAAATGAAATTAAACTTCTATTTCTCACCTTGCACAAAAATCAACTCAAAGTGGACAAAGACTTAGACACTAGAACAGAGACCCTGTGCCTAATAGAAGAAAAATGGGCCCAAGTCTTCATCATGTCAGTCTAGGACATGACTTCCTTAACAAGACTCCTAAAGCACAAGAAGTAAAATTAAGAATTAATAAATGGGATGGATTCAAACTAACAAGCTTTTTCTCAGCAAAGGAAACAAAATGTGAGGAGAGAAGCCTAGAGATTGGGAGAAAATCTTTATTACATGCACCTCTGATAAAGCATTAATCTCTAGGATATATAAAGAACTCAAAAAACTTGATGCCAAAAAAAAAAAAAAAAAAAAACCCAATCAATAAATGGGCTAAGGAACAGAGCACACACTTCACAGAAGAAGAAATACAATTTATTATCAAATATATAAAAAAGTGTTCAACATCTCTAGCAATTAGAGAAATACAAATCAAAACTACTCTAAGATTTCATCCCACTCCTGCCAGAATGACAATCATCAAGAATATGGGCAACAATAAATATTGACAAGGATGTGGGGGAAAAGGTATATTTATGCATTATTGGTGGGACTGCAAATTGGTGCAACCACTATGGAAAGCAGTATGGAGATTCCCCAGAAAGTTGGGAATGGAACCACCATTTGACCCAGCTATCCCACTCTTTAAAATCAGCATACTATAGTAACACAGCCACATCAATGTTTATAGCAGCTCGATTCACAATATCTAGACTATGGAACTAACTTAGGTGTCCCTAAATAGATAAATAAATTTTTAAAAATGTGGTATGTGTACTCAATGGAATATTACTCAGCTTTAAAAAAGAGTGAAACTATGGCATTTGCCAATAAATGGTTGGAGTTGGAGAATATCATGCTAAGCAAAATAAGCCAATCCCACAAAACCAAAGTTTGAATGTTTTCTCTAATATGCAGATGCTAATTCACAATAAGGCAGGGGGCACTAGGGGAGAGTAGTGTTACCGTAGATTAGGTAGAGGAAAGTGAAGGGAGGGCAGGAGAGGAGAAGTGGGTATAGAAAAGATAATAGAATGAAACAGACATTATTACTGTATGTATATATGACTACATGACAAACATGATTCTGCAACATGTACACTGGAAAAATGAGAAATTATATCCCATCTATGTTTATCAAAGTGCATAAATGCATTCTACTGTCATGTGTAATTAATTTTTAAAAAGACACATTACAAAGGACTAGGTAACCCATTAGGGAAGCTTTAATGATACAGTGTCCCACTAACTATTCACCTAATCATCTTTGCAGTCATTGGTGATTGCTTATTAGATCCATTATTTTACTAAGGATATTGGTAATATTGTAGTTTTCTTTATTCTTCTCTATTTACAACCTAGAATTCTTCAATAAGGAAAAACTATTCCACATGTTTCCTGAGGTATAGTTCTTATAAGAAAGACAGGATTAATTCTTCATTCTTTGCCTTTTGTCAGTGGGCAGATGAGGTTGCTCCCCCATATTCCCCAAAGATGATATGGTTTTGTATCAACTTTGACTATGAACTCTTGGATTTCACTCATGTTGGTATGCTTTGATTCACTGATTTGATTCACTGCAGTTATCATTCTTTTCTTCTTTTTTCTTTTATTTTTTTCTTGGTGGGAGCTTGGGGACCAAACGCAGGGCCTCACCCATGTGAGGCTGGTGATCTACCATTGAGCCACTGAATTATAGCCCTCTCTTTCTTTCTTTCTTTCTTTCTTTCTTTCTTTCTTTCTTTCTTTCTTTCTTTCTTTCTTTCTTTCTTTCCTTTTTTCCCAATACTGAGGAAACCAGGGTCTTGCACATGCTAGGCAGCACTCTACCACTGAGCTAGTTTTCCAATGTTTTTATTTTATTAGTTTATTTTGAGACAAGGTCTTGCTAAGTTGCCCAGACTGACTCAAATTCACATTCCTCCTGCCTCAGCACCCCAAATAGCTAGGATTAAATATGTGTACCACCATGCCTGGCCCCAATTTTGTATATGTGTGTGTGTGTGTGTGTCTCACATTTTTTTATTTGCTCATTTCTTGCATTTGAAGTATCTTTAATGACATCTTTGGCCTGAGATTCTTTGCCAAATCCTTAACTGCTACAAAACTGCATCTAACCACTTCATAGGGTTTTCACTCTCAATCATTCCCTTTTTTTTTTTTTTTTTTTTTTTGTTCTGTGTTGTTTCTTTCTTTTCTTAAGGTACTGGGAATTGAACCATTGAACCCAGGCACACTCTACCACTAAGCTACACCCCCCATCCCTTTCTATTTTGAGATAGTGTATCACTCAGTTTCTTAGGGCTTCCCTATGTTCCTGAAACTGTCCTCAATCTTGCAATCCTCCTGCCTCAGCCTCCTGAGTCACTAGGATTACAGGCATGCACCACCATGCCCAGCTCATTCCCTCAGTTTCTTGTCATCCACCTTAATTAGGTTGGTTTTGTGCTCAACAGAAAAGGCCCCACCAACTTGACATACATAAGCTCATTAGAGTTGGATACAGTCTCATAAAGATGGAGGTGGTACTTGTGGAAGGCTTTTCAACTTCATGAATTCTACATGCAAGGCCATCATGGATGAGGGTGTTCTTCACCTCTTATGATGCAGAGGTCCATTACACCTCCAGCAACAATGCTTTCCTTGGCCATGGCAGTGGGTCACAGGTGAAGATGAACCTTGGATGCATCCCAGCCTCTTCCTGCATGCAACTCCATGACAGCAGGGAAACAGGCCATTCTTCTTGATATTTAAACAATGAAAAGCCCTTTCAAGCTGGTTCTTGTACCCTTTGGCATGACCACAGTAGTCTTTAATAGTTTCCAGGGCACTCTACCTTGGTGAGTTTCAATTAAACACTGCTCAATTTTGTTAGGGCCTTGATTGATGACTGGAGCTACAGCAGACGCTTAGGAGCTGTGCTGGGTCAGTATGTGCTGCTTCTAGTGATTTTTTCCCAGAGTGTCACCAGTGGGCCACATGTATCCTTCTCTATCCCTTAGAAAGCTCTGAACACCACCAGCAGGCATGGATTAGCTCAAGGTGCAGGATGAACACTCCTCCCGGGTGCACCTCTGGGTTTTTGGTGGTTTTTTTTTGGGGGGGGTGGGAGGGGAGAAGTGGTGTGAGGCTCAGAGTTACTCCATGTGTGTGGAAAAGCAGTTTTCAGGCTGTGCCTATACTTTGTTACTCCACTTTACAAGTCAGTAAATGTTTATGTTTATGTTTGCCATGAGCTACTCCATTCTGAGTTTAAGTGCTGAGATAGAAAGACTCCATATCTTGTTTGTAAAAGTAAATAAGCACTATGTGCCTGGCACAACCATAAGGCACAAATTGATAAGTAAATGAATCAAGCTAATAAAAATGACCATACATGAACTTATCAAATTAACTAGAAGCACAGGGATGGATGGGCATATCCAACTCATATTGGAAAAATCAAGCCACCAAAAGAGGCAACCCCCTCTTTCAAGGCTCATAAAAGTAGCCTGAGATAGGAAACTTCAGCATCTTGACTCTACCACCTGGTAACTTGTTATAAACCTTACCCAGGAAAATTGCCACAGTGATGAACTTCCAAATTTTGGTCCCTTTGGGCTTTGGCAGAGCGCAGTTTCTCCTTCCCATGATGACTGTTTTAGTCACATTTTTTGTTTTTGTTTTTGTTTTGCTGCTGTGACTACAAGACCTGTCAAGAACAATTGTAGATGAGGAAAAGTTTATTGGAGGGGGGGCTGGCTCCATTTCTCAGAGCTCAAGGCAAGGCAGGATCATGGCGGAGGAGTGACGTGGGGGAAAGTGGCTCTCATGTTGATCAGATAACAGAGAGAGAGAGAGACAGAGACAGAGAGACAGAGAGAGAGAGAGAGAGAGAGAGAGAGAGACTCCACTCACCAGATACAAAATATATAGTCACACCCCAGTGAGCCACCTCCTCTAGCCACAGACTATCCAACTTCAGTTACCACTCAGTTAATCCCTATCAAGGGATTAATTCACTAATCGGGTTAAGGCTCCATAGCCCAATAATTTTTCCTCTAAACCTTGCATTGTCTCACACATGAGCTTTTGAGGGTCACCTCACTTCCAAACCATAACAAGAACCATGAATGACACACTCCAAGCTGACATCTCAAGCTGATGCTCCAAGCTGACCCCCTAGAACTGCTGACCTAGAATAAATTCCTGCACTTTGAAAGTTGTGCACCTTAACAAGTTCTTCAGCTGGTTCCTTAAAATCCTTGTCAGATTACCTATTGTAGTTCTTGACTACACTCATAGCTCTCTCTGCCTATGCTCTTGGCTCGGTGTCCTGTAGGTTAGCAGTCTTAACCCTATCTTAGCATTTCTGTAATTTAAATTATATATATATATTTGGGTGATGTATGAATTGAGTGTTAAAGATATTACAAATTAAGATTGGAATAAAAGAATTTGTGTTTTCCCAGCTTATGACTACCAGGTGATCACCCAAAGACTCAGTAAACTGCCACTGGTGGAAGTGGTATAGCTTATGAGTTTATTGCTATTCAATGACTTCTGACATTGTGGAAGGACACAACCTTGTTTGGTCTATGTTAATTACTTAGCTGGCTTGTAACAGAAGTATTGGGGTACTTTTTGTTTTGGTTTGTGTAGGTTATGTACATGTGTTACTAGAGATTAAACCCAGAAACACTCTACCACTGAGCTACTGTATTAGTCAGGGTTCTCTAGAGGCAAAGAACCAACAGGAGGTATGATTATAAAGAGGGGATTTATTAAATTGGCTTACACAACCAGAAGCTGGATAGTCCACAATGGCCATCTGCAGGCTGGAGAGCTGGAGACAGCAGTAGCTGCTGAGCTGGAGACAGCAGTAGCTGCTCAGTCCAAGATCTTGAAGCCTCAGAGCAACAGGGATTAATGATGCCACATCAGTCGAAGATCAAAGGCTTCTGGAACCTCCCTGGAGAATCATTGGCAGAGTCTGTTTGGGAAGAGTAAAGGAGCCTGAGTCTGATATCCTCAAGTGATCACAGCAGCAATGAAGAACCCATTCAAGAAGAATCAAGTTTGCATCTTCTGCTGCTTCCTTGTTCTTCCAACTTTTATCTCATCCAAGCCTCCAAATCATTAAATGGTGCTGCTGATGCTTAGGAAGGGTCTCCACTCCAATTCACTATCCCACATGCCAATCATTCCTAGACATACCCTCACTGACATACACAGAAGCCTCTTAATCTTCAGCATCTCTTGATCCAATCAAAGTAACACTTCAAATTAATAATCACAGCTACCTGTTTATTTTATTTTTGAGACAGGGTTTTGCTAAGTTACTGAATCTAGTCTCGAACTTGAGAACTTCCTGCCCCAGTTTCTCAAGTCCACTGGGCTTACAGGCATGTGCCCCTACACGGGGTATAGTGTGCACCTCCTGGATGAGCTTTTAAAGTTCCTCCCAACCCAAGAATAGGCTGTGTTCTTCTGAAGTGAAGCTCTGAGACCTCTGCACTTGATAGGTCAGTCACCTTGACTCCTCCATTAAGACCCTGGTCATCACTGGGCATGGAGGCACAGGTCTACAATCCCAATGACTTGGGAGGAAGGAGGATCACAAGTTCAAGGCCAAACTAGGCAATTTAGCAAGACTCTGTCTTAAAAAAAAAAAAAAAAGACTGGGGGTGCAGCTCAATAGTAAAGCACCCTGAATTCAGTCTTCAGTATTGGGGGGAAAAGAGAGAGAGAGAGAGAGAGAGAGAGAGAGAGAGAGAGAGAAACCCTAGTCACTTACCATCATTCAAAGTGGGGTAGATGGAGCATTTATCTCTTATCTTTGAAGTCTGAAGATTATCATGTAAGTAAATTTCCACTGGGATTGCTGCTGCCAGCTATCAATTTTTCAGCCTCTGTAAAGCCAATAACCAATTTAATAGATAAGAAGAACACCAAAAAAAAAAAAAAGTCACATTAAGTCAGAATGCATTTTCAGTTATATAGACCATACAGTACCACAAAAATGAAATACTTTTTCTAAGTCATAGAGTTAGTAATTTCCATTCTCATGCAAATCACCACAGAGATCTCCAAACACCCTGGTTTGTCTATGTCCCTTTATGTCCTAAACAAGTACCAAAGCCACAAATATCCAAGCTTTCCTGTTACTCAAAGAGCTGGTCCCCCAAAATTGGCTCAGGTGTATCCCAAATTGTTCAGAAGAGGCCCAAATAACAAGAAAATAAAGGAAGGCCAAGACCCAACATGCACTGTTGGAGAGGATGTATCCGGCATCTAACTTGGGTCTATAGATTTTTTTTTTTTTAATCATTTTCTGTTTCACCAAAAGCAGCAAGTGCAGTCAACACTGGCTCAATGGGAAAGAAAGAAAACCAAGTTTTGAAATTTCAAGGACTGTATTCATCTGTTCCCTATATTTAGGGATTACTAGGCCACAGGTAAAGCCCCTTGGGTCATTTTATCCAAATGACACCATTAGAAGACACTAGTCTCTTCTTGGTCAGCAAATTCTACCACAGGGGACCCTCATCATAGGTTTGGCACTGAGGGTCTCAACAGGCTGAACTCAGTCACATGCCTGATCAGGAGTAAAAGAAAAACAATAAAAATGAATTTATTTGTTAAAAAAAAGAATTTATTTTAGCTTGGTCAAACTGAACCTCCAGAAACATTAGAATTAAATGAAGGAAGAAAAAAATCAGGGGTCCCAGAGATATGCATATGTATCAGGCTTAATAGGGTTGCAAATATGATTTTCAGCTCCTGCTGCTGTTCTCCTGACAAGGGTCCCGACTTTGGCGGAGTAGTTCCCATCAGCATCCATTCTCTGCATGAGATGATTGTCTGTAGGAAGCTGAGCTAGAGAAATAACTTAAAGAACAGGTTAGCAGAACAATAGCCGGGTCTTCTTCAATTTTTCCAATGTGAAAGAAGCAGGTGTTAAGCTGCTATAATGGTTTCTGGTTAAGAGAGTTTCCAGAATCATTTTATGTTTTCTGTCCCAAATCTAAGATCAGTCATTTCTCCAAAAGAGTCTTGGCTTAACAAAACTATTAATTTCATTGAAGCTGTGATACTGAGAAATATATATCTGGTTTTCCTCCCTATTTGCTGACATAAAACTCCTAAACCCCTTGGAATCTTCAGGGTAAAGAGTGTCTTCTGTGTGTTAAAGAGATGGAGTGGGGGCTGGATGCCCCTCATTCTATCCTACATACTTGGCCCCATGTTTCTATTTCACCTGAATGTTCATCTGTATCCTTTCTGATATCTCTTGTAATAAATGAGTAAAAGGAACCAGGAATGGTAGCTCATGCCTTTAATCCCAGCAATTCAAGAGGCTGAGGCAGGAGGATCACAAGTTTAGGGGTAGTCTCAGAAATTTAGTGAGTCTCTGTCTATTAAGGTCTGTAAACAAGTCAGATTGGCACCTGTTATTTTGCCAGAGAAATGTTAAAGTCTGTAAACAAGTCTGGATGGCGCCTGGACAAATGCCAGAGGGAGTGGTTTGTGAAGTAACAAAAGCGAGCCATTAAGTGTGGAGATTCCTTATTGGTTGACTGCTGTATCTATTTTATGCTAATTAGATAAGCTGTGTAAAATGTATAAATAGCGCTCAGATCCTACAATAAACGGCTCTCATTCCTGCTGTATCAACGTACACAAGTTATTCGTCACCCCCCGGATATTCTGCTGCAGCCGGCCTGCAGCATCTGTCTAAGCATAGAAAATTTTTAAAATGGCTTGGGATGTAGCTCAGCGGTAAAGCACCACTGGATTCAATCTTTAGATAGATAGATAGATTGATAGATAGATAGATAGATAGATAGATAGATAGATAGATAGATAGATAGCCTGCTTCCATGTAGAGACAACAGCCAAGCCCAGGAAGATCATCACCAAAGTGTCTGCAGGCTGAGTTACACCAGAGGCAAGGTATTGGTAACCTGCAGGGACTCTACAAGATTATAGGGTAGAAACTATAATACCTCAGATCTGCACTGCCAGAGAGGAAGACAAATGGATGACAAGAAAAAAACAAGAAAAGATAGACAGACAGATAGATGGAAGTACAGTGTTTCCCTCAGTCCTGTGAGCTGCTCTAGTAAATTATAAAACTCAAGAAGGACTTCATGGGAAATTCACTTTACAACTAGCTGGTCAGTTAGAAACTGACAATTGACATCTGAAGTGGGGATGGGAGCAGTCTTTTTGGACTGAGTCCTCTACCTGTGAGATCTGACCCTAACTCCAGGTAGACAGTGTCCAAATAAAATTGAATTAGAGAATTCACAGCTGGTGTCTGTTGCAGAAATGGAGAATTGATTATTTGCTTGGTATGTGGTAAAAATCCTCCCACACATCTGGGGTCACAGAAGTATTCTGTGTTGATTGTTGAAGAGAGAGTGGGAAAAACACTATGGTTTTTCCATCTCACAATAAAAGTCTCTCTGAAAAATTGCTCAAAACATTTTTTTTCAGAAATGCTAGATACTTCCCAGTAAAGAGTTGAATTATATAACAAAATTCAGTTCTAAACCACGTTGTTTCTCAAATTTGAGATAATTTCATTTCTTATGAATAGCGAAATGTTTTATAAATTCATAAAAGAGTTACACAAGATGTAAAAGATGTTGTAGTTATGTGCAGTCCTCATGTTTAGGAGATGTCATTTTGAGGGAGAAAGACCAAGAAAAGAGATCAAGATAGAGCTGATGAACAAATTTTGGAGATTAGATTCTGAATTCACTAGCACTACTGCTTCCTTTCTCCTTGTTTTTGAATTTTTTTGGGGGGGGGTAGGGTTACTGGGGATTAAACTCAGGGACACACCACATCCCCAGCTCTTTTTGAAATATTTTATTTAGAGACAGGGCAGGCCCAACATGAGGAAGAGGCAGAGCGGACTGACTCTGACTCCATGTGCAGAGGAGGAGACCAACCCTGCTGCAGCCCCCCATCTACTAATGTGTGGCTCTCCCAGCCTGCTCCCTTGTAGAGACAACAGCCAAGCCCAGGAAGACCATCACCAAGGTGTCTGCAGGCTGAGTTACACCAGAGGCAAGGTATTGGTAACCTGCAGGGACTCTACAAGCTTATAGGGTAGAAACTGTAATACCTCAGATCTGCACTGCCAGAGAGGAAGACAAATGAACAGCATGAAAAAACAAGGAAAGAAAGTGCCCCCCAACAAACCAAGACACTACAATAATAGAATCCATTGACAGCACAGTAGATGAAATGTCAGAGAAGGAGTTCAGAATGTACATAATTAAAATGATCTGTGAAGCACAGAATAATATAAGAGAGCAATTACAGGCAAAAAATTGATCACTCCAACAAAGAGATAAGAGAGCAAATGCAGGCAATCATTGATCACACCAACAAAGAGATAAGGGAGCAAGTACAGGGAACAATTGATCACATCAACAAAGAGATAAGAGAGCAAATACAGGTAACAAGAGATTACTTCAAGAAAGAGCTAGAGATTCTGAAAAATAAAAACAAACAGAAATCCTTGAAATGAAGGAAACAATAAACCAAATAAAATTTTCAATAGCTAGCATCACCAACAGAGATCACCAAAATCACTTAGAAGACAGAACCCCAGGCAATGAAGACAAAATATATAATCTTGAAAATAAAGTCAGCCACACAATGAAGATGGTAAGAAACCATGAACAGAATGTTCAAAAATTATGGGATAGCATCAAAAGACCAAATCTAAGATTTATTGGGATAGAAAAAGGCACAGAGATTTAAATCAAAGGAATGCACAATGTCTTCAATAAAATGATATCAGAAAATTTCCCAAGCATAAAGAATGAATTGGAAAATCAAATACAAGAGGCTCACAGGACATCAAATATACAAAATTACAACAGATCTACACCAAAACACATTATAATGAAAATGGATACCAACCAAGAATCCTATATCCAGCAAAATTCAGCTTCAGCTCTGATGATGAAATAAAAACCTTCCATGATAAACAAAAGTTAATAGAATTTAGATTGAGAAAGCCTGCACTGCACAACATTCTCGGCAAAATATTCCATGAGAAGAAAACGGAAAACAACGATGAAAATCAGATAAAGGAAGAACTACACCAAAGGAAAAGCCAATTAAAGAAGAAACTAAGTTAGGTTAAAAACCAAAAGTAAACCAAAATGACCAGGAATAAAAACTATGTCTCAATAATAACCCTGAATATTAATGGCCTAAACTCATCAATTAAAAGACATAGACTGGAAGATCGGATTAAAAAAAAAAAAGACCCAACATTATGCTGCCTTCAAGAGACTCATCTCACAGGAAAAGACATCCACAAACTGAAGGTGAAAGGATGGGAAAAAAACATATCACTCACATGGACCTCATCAACTAGCAGGGATTTTCATCCTCACATCAGAAAAGTAAACTTCTAACCAAAGTTAGTCAGAAGGGATAACAAAGGTCGTTTGATACTGCTTAAGGGAATCATACATCAACAAGAAATAACAATCATAAGTATCTATGCCCTCCAAAATGGGGCATCTATGTATATGAAACAAACCCTTCACAACTACAAGAATCAAACAGACCACAACACAATAAAACTGGGTGGCTTTAACAAACCTATCTCACCACTGGACAGATCTTCCAAACAAAAACTAAACAAAGAAACCATAGAACTCAATAATACAATCAATAATTTAGACTTAACTGACATGTACAGAATATTTTATCCATCAACAAGCAAATTCACTTTTTTTCTCAGTAGCACATGGATCTTTCTCTAAAATAGACAATATGTTATGCCAAAATGCAAGTCTTAGCACATACAAAAAAAAAAAAAAATAGATACTACCCTGCATTCTATATGACCATAATGGAATAAAATTAGAAATCAATGATAAAATAAAAAATAGATGCTACTCCAACACCTGAAGACTAAACAATACACTATTGAATGACACGAGGATAATGGGAGACATCAGGGAGGAGATAAAAAAAAAATTTTTTAGAGGTAAATGAGAACTCTGATACAACTTATCAAAATCTCTGTTTTAAGAGGAAAGTTCATTGCATTTAGCTCATTAATTATAAGAAAAAAATGTTAACAAATAAAAGACCTGACATTACATCTCAAAGTCCTAGAAAAAGAAGAACAAATCAATACCAAAAGTAGTAAATGACAGGAAATAATTTAAATCAGGGCAGAAATCAGTGAAACTGAAACATTTAGCTACCCTAATTAAAAGAAGAAGAGAGAAAATGCAAATTACTAAATTTGTGATGAAAAAGGAAATATCACAACAGACATTATTTAGAGACAGGGTCTCATAGAGTTGCTTAGCACCTCACTTTTGCTGAGGGTGGCTTTGATCCTTCTGCCTCAGCCTCCCAAGCCACTGGGATTGCAGGCACGCACCACCGCACCCTGCTAATTTTTTATTTTGATTGAGTTATTTAAATAGACTTTAGATCTAGAGAAGTTTAAGTTTCATAGAAAAATTGAACAGAAGGTACAGAAATGTCCCATACACTCCCTGCCCTGCCACATAATAGCCTCCCCCATTATCAGCATGTCCTTTCAAAACGTTACAATCAATAAACTTCCAGTGATACACCATTAGCCCCAAAGTCCATAGACTACAGTAGGCTTCACTCTTGGTTGCTCTGACTTTATTGATTAAAATGTTTTGCCTGATTAAAAAAAAAAAAACCCTATTTATTAAAAATGTAGAAAAATATACAGGTCACCTGCATTTTCACTCAGAAAAATAACACTGAAATATTTTGATGTATAGACTTCCAGATGGTCCTTCCTTCCTTCCCTTATTCATTTCTTCCTCTTCTGTTGAGAGCCACAGCCGAAGGGGCCCCAGCAAACTTTCAGACTGCCAGCTGATGATTGGCTCACAGCGGCCCCAGCAACATCTAGCTGATTGGCTCCTCTGCGGTGAAGCTCATTGGGCTGTTTCCCTGCCCTTTCAGGCCACGGAGCTGCTCATTGGGGGACTTTTTGGCTCCACCCATGCGACCCAGCCAATCGGCCTCAAGAGGAAGAGGATTGTGGGAGGTGTGGAGGCGGGTGGTTGGGGAGTGTGGCTTGTGGGAAGCCGGTGGTGGCAGTTGGGCTCTGAGGGTTTTTTCCTGAGGAGCTGTTTTCTTTGGCTTGTGTGGTTCTAAAAATAAAGTTAGTTTCTTTTGACAAGTGGCTCCTGAATTGTGCCCAGCCAGATTGTGGCATTTGGTGGCTCACACGGGGAGCAACTGAGGGTAAGTAAACTGCTCGCCCCTGAGGGCAGGGCGAGAGGATGGGTAGCCATTTTCCTCTTTTGTTTTGCTTCACTTTTGTTTTAAGTTGCCTGTCCCTGGAGATGTGTAAGATGGAAGAAAAACCGCTCGCATCTGAGGAACAGATAGGGAGAAAGGACGGATGGACATTTCAGGAGGATAGAAAGGTTATAATGATTTTCTGTTGTTCCAATTTTGTTTCACTCTGTTTCAGTTTTATTTGGCGTTATCTTCTTGGGTTGTATTATAGTTATAGTAGAAATATTCAAGTAAAAGAGAAGGTCTCTCGAGCTAGTCAGACAGAGGAAAAGATTCAAGTAAAAAAGAAGGTCTCTCGAGCTAGTCAGACAGAGGAAAACATTCAAGTAAAAGAGAAGGCCTCTCAAGGTAGTCAGACAGAGAAAGAAAGTGTAAAGCAGAAAAAGCCATCAGGGGGAAAGTTACAAAAGGAGACTGCTACCAACACCTTTCTATCACCAGAGGGCTTAAGTGTCCAACCGACAGCACCACCTCTACAGGAGCTATCACCAGAGGACGTAAGTGTCCAACTGACAAGGCCACCTCCATATGCTGGGAGGTCCCCAACCCCCGCAGTTGATAGTTCAGATCCTGAGACAGGATCTCAAGTATTAACATGCCCTGTATTTGAGGTAGGAGGGCAGCGAATTTACCATACTTTAAATTTCAAAACAGTGAAGCAGCTAAAAGAGGCTGTAACAACCTATGGTCCTCAAGCACCCTTCACTGTAAGCTTGGTCGAATCCATTGCCAACTTGAACATGACGCCAGCAGATTGGGCTAATATGTGTAAATCTGTGCTAAATGGAGGACAATACCTGTTATGGAAGGTTGCCAATAAGGAATTTTGCAAGGAGACGGCTAGGAGAAATGCAGCAGCTGGTTATCCTCAGAGAAATCTAGATATGTTGTTAGGAAAGGGACCTTATGAGGATCAGCAGCAACAAATTGCATATGATCCTGGTACATATTCACAAATTGCTGTAGATGCAGTTAAGGCATGGAAGACTTTACAAGGACATGGAGGTTTACAAGGTCAATTGTCTAAGATAATACAAGGAGCTAATGAATCTTACACTGAATTTGTAGATAGGCTTATTCAAACAGCTACCAGAGTTTTTGGGAATATAGAACAAGCAATGCCATTAATAAAACAACTGGCTTATGACCAAGCGAATCGTTGGTGCAGAGATATCATTAGACCATGAAAACATGAAGATTTAAACACATATATTAAATTATGTAGAGACATTAATGAACAAGAGCAAGTCATGGCAACTGCAGTAAAACAGGCTTTCGATGCCAGAGACATTAATGAACTAGGGCAAATTGTGGCAGCTGCAATAAAACAGGCTTTAGATGCCAAGCCAAGAACATGCTACAATTGTGAACAAACAGGACATTTTAAAAGGAATTGCCCCATAGGAGGAGGGTTTAACAAAACTAGGTATCAAAGGAGTAGAATACCGGGTATTTGCCCACGATGCCGTAGAGGGAGACATTGGGCTAATGAATGCCATTCTCAAACCACCATAGAGGGTACTCCATTATCAAAAAACGAACAAGGACCAAGTGTTTATCCATGATATCGTGGAGAAAGGCATCGGGCTCCACTGCCAAAAAATGGACAAGGGGGCCCAATGCTCCGGGGCCCAAAACCACAAATATACGGAGCACTGGAGGAACCCAGCAACCCCATCAGGGTAGTGCTCAGGACACATTGTCCATCAGATCCTTCATCAGACAAACCAGAGGGAGCGCAGGGTTGGACATCTGTGCCTCCGCCAGAGCAGTACTAACTCCAGAGATGGGAGTTCAAATCATTCCCACAGGGGTAAAAGGACCTCTTCCCAAAGGAACAGTAGGCTTATTATTGGGACGCAGCTCTTCTACTCTAAAAGAACTTATGATAAGTCCTGGGGTAATTGATCCCGATTATGAAGGTGAAATAAAAAGTATAGCCAGTTCTCCAAACGGTATATCTGTAATTTCACCAGGAGATAGAATAGCACAGTTACTAATAATACCAAGTCTACATGATAAATTTTCCAGTCGTGCTGTAGAAAGAGGTTCCAAGGGATTAGGCTCCACAGGTGTAGATTGGGCTATGCTGTCTTTAAATTTAGATTCTCGCCCCATGCTAAAACTAAATATTCAAGGACATGAATTTAATGAGCTACTGGATACAGGTGCAGACCTTAGCATCATCTCTCGTCAAGAATGGCCAAAACATTGGCCATTACAACAAGCCACTCAAACGCTTCGAGGCCTAGGAGTGGCGACTAATCCCCATAGAAGTGCAATGGTATTAGATTGGAAGGATCTGAAGGATGTGAAGGAACTATACAGCCATATGTATTGGATCATCTTCCTATAAATTTATGGGGACGAGATGTCCTAGATCAATTAGGTTTGACATTAACAAATAACATCAACCAAAATGCACCCACTATTATGACTAGACAAGGTTTTAGGAAAGGAAAAAGATTAGGAAAACAAGAACAAGGTATAGCAGCACCAATACAAATAGACCAAGGAACAGACAGACATGGATTGGATTTTCAGAAAGGGCCACTGTGTGTTTCCACAGGGAGAACAGCAGCTGATTTGGATTCCAGACAGATTAACTAAGGTCCTGACCCAGTGATTGCCTGGAGTCGGGGGTCTGTTTATGTGTTTCCACAGGGAGAACAGCAGCTGATTTGGATTCCAGACAGATTAACTAAAGCGATTTCTACAGACCAAAAAGAAGATGTGATATCCAGAACTCCAGTTTGGTTATTCTTACATCTGCGACAGAACCAGAATGCTTTTTTCAATATCTATTTTATTATTGCCCTTTCCCATATTTTGTTTTTTTGAGCTCATACAGACCTAGGTTAATGTTTTGCTGATCAGTTCTATTTTTTGACTATAGAGTTTTTAAACATTGCAATGGAGATTTCACCTGTAAAAAGTTATAAGGCCTTTACTATTATGTTATGTGTTTTTTGTTTGAATGTACGTATGTCCATATGTCATATATGATGAGCACTCACAAAAATATGGATCCAAATAATTTTTTTTTATTCACGTGATTTAAATGGTTTAATTTAAATTGGGTAAACAGCTGTTGAGGATTGTTTTAAAATGTGAACAAAATAGGAGGTTAACAGATCTGTTTGTTTACTTTCACCTTTCCTTTTCATTATATTTAATAATTCTCTTAAAGATAATGTAAATTATTAAGAAAATTGTTTTCTTTTAATGCCTTCTGGAATGTTATATAATTTTTTCTTTAGCCATTATTGCCAGAATTCCTATCTTCAGTGAAGATAATGTAAATTGTTAAGAAAATTGTTTTCTTTTAATGCCTTCTGGAACGTTACATAATTTTTTCTTTAGCCATTATTGGCAGAATTCCTATCTTCATCCCAGTGCCGGTGAAGACAATGTAAATTGTTAAGAAAATTGTTTTCTTTTAGTGCCTTCTGGAATGTTACATAATTTTTTCTTTAGTCATTATTGCCAGAATTCCTATCTTCATCCCAGTGCCGGTGAAGACAATGTAAATTGTTAAGAAAATTGTTTTCTTTTAGTGCCTTCTGGAATGTTATATAATTTTTCTTTAGCCATTATTGCCAGAATTCCTATCTTCATCCCAGTGCATGAAGACAAAGATAAAACCAATCTACAGCTTCTGCAATAGCCATCACTGAACTGCTTGCAGAACTTGCCTGGACTATGTATCACTTATATGCATTGTGAACTCACTTGTATGCATTGTGAACTATCTGTTGGTTCAGCGATTTCTGGTAGTGTTGGGGTATTTATGCTGATGGTGTCATCAGTGGTACAATTTTTCCAAAAGGAGCTGTCAGCTAGCTTGGTGTATCTTCCTCCCTTCTGTTTGTCATGATCGTTCAGCTAAAACTTGGGGGCCAACAGAGGTGAGGCAAAGAACCTCACCCCCCCCCCTGCTGGTACGAAGACCTCTACACAGGTGTGGCTGTATACTGGACTGGTAGTCAGTGATGGGTAAGATCCAATTACTATGGTACCAACCTAAGACAGGAGGCTGACGCCTTGAGGTCAGCTCATCCGATAACGGGTAAGAACCATATGTACTATTGGACAACCTAAAGCAGGCACGGTCCCTAAGCCACATGCTTGTTGTTTAAACAGAGAGGGGGAGATGTTGAGAGCCACAGCTGAAGGGGCCCCAGCAAACTTTCAGACTGCCAGCTGATGATTGGCTCACAGCGGCCCCAGCAACATCTAGCTGATTGGCTCCTCTGCGGTGAAGCTCATTGGGCTGTTTCCCTGCCCTTTCAGGCCACGGAGCTGCTCATTGGGGGACTTTTTGGCTCCACCCATGCGACCCAGCCAATCGGCCTCAAGAGGAAGAGGATTGTGGGAGGTGTGGAGGCGGGTGTTTGGGGAGTGTGGCTTGTGGGAAGCCGGTGGTAGCAGTTGGGCTCTGAGGGTTTTTTCCTGAGGAGCTGTTTTCTTTGGCTTGTGTGGTTCTAAAAATAAAGTTAGTTTCTTTTGACAAGTGGCTCCTGAATTGTGCCCAGCCAGACTGCGGCACTCTTCTCCTTTCTTCTTGTACTTTTTTCCTTATTTATTTGTTTATTTATTTATCTATCTATTTATTTATTTATGGTACTGGGGATTGAACTCAGAGGCACTCAATCACTGACCCACATCCTTATCACTATTTTGTATTTTATTTAGAGACAGGGTCTCACAGAGTTACTTAGCACCTCACTTTTGCTAAGGACTTGCTTTGGACTTGTGATTCTCTTGCCTCAGCCTACTGAGCTACTGGGATTACAAGCATGCACCACTATGCCCAGATTATTTTCTTTCTTTTTTTCCCACCTGTTTGTAAGGAAAATTTTCTTTTCTTGCATCCTGAACAAGAAAAGATTTAAAGGTTATGTAGGATTTCATTGTATAGTTACAAAAATTTAAGTGAACTTTTAGCGCTGGTTTATAGTTGTTTCTACCTTTTGTTTATCTTAACGATTGCTCTATTGTTGTTGTTTTTTTTTTTTTTTGAATTTCTATATAAGCAATTATTTTTATTTGGCATACTTTTTTTCCATAAAACAAAATCCTCAGAGTAGAATTTGGGGGTCAAAATAAATGTAATTAAAATTTTGGCCATAGATTCCAACTCAAACGGATTGATTCTCCCACTGCTGCAATCAAAGTTTTATAACACTATGCTCTTATGAAATGTATTAGGAGACAGCAACTGCCAGTCACTCAGCTGATGGCATCTAGAATGACTCAGCGAGTATCGTTTTCCATTTCCAAGAAATGGAATTTATCAGCGTGAGAGGCAAACTGGAGTCATTCGTTAGACTTGAAGGTCTACAAAGTTCTGAAGTCAATTATTCCAACAGAAAGTGAGACTTAAATTGCATATTTTATTATCATATCTCATCTGGAGGGATTCCATTCAAATATTTATGAGCAATGAATAATGAATTGAGTGTAATAACTAGTTATTTCTCTTAATGATTGATATTCATATAAAGGAAGGAAAATATGCTCGAGGAATAAAGTATGATTGGATCTCATGATTTCTATATAAACTTTTTTTGCTGTGGGTTGTGTGGGAACTCACAGTTCTGAAAGGATGTTTCCTCTTTTCCCTTTGAGGGAGGAGTGGTGCTGAGACGGAAGTCTGAAATAATGGAAAAGATTTCTTTTGTTGTTTTGGTTTTTGTCTTTTGTTTTTTCAGTGCTAGAGATTGATCCAGGGTCTTCCACATGCTAGGCAAGCACTCTACCATACTGAGCTGCATCCCCCACTCCCTACTTTATTTTATTTTATTTTGAGGCAGTGTCTCACTAAGTTGCCCAGACTGGCCTCATACTTGTGATCCTCCTGTCTCAGTCTCCTGAATAGTTGGAATTACAGGCATGCACCATCATGCCCAATCATAATGAAAAAATTTCTAGAAAGATTTCCAAAAATATGAGATTACTGGGCATACAACAACATTTAGTGCAGAGCTACTAGCACCTATAATGTTAAAGACCTGTGTGAGGCCAATGGTAGTAAAGCAATTAAACTCAGCTGCTGACCCTACAATTTAGTTGAAAAGACAATGGCTCATAATACAATATAAGCAAAATTTGTGTCCTAAAAAGGAGAATAAATTATTTGGGGGAGAATACCAAAGAAAATGGGGCTACTCAAGTAGGATCTCTAGTCATTAAAGTCTATAACAGATGTTAAAAGAAAAATTCAGAGATATCCTAAATTTAGTTACAGGGCAAAGAATGGAGAGAGGGACAGAGATAGAAGCTAATCAGCTAACAGACCAACCAAACCAAAGAAAAAGAAAATCAGGTGCAGAGGCACTCAACTGTAATCCCAGCAACTCGGGAGGTCAAGGCAGGAGGATTGTAAACTGAGGGTCAGTCTCAGTGATTTAGCAAGGTTCTGCCTCAAAATAAAAAAGGGTTGGAGGCGTAGCTCAAAGGTAGAGAGCCCTTAGGTTAAATCTCCATACCATAATAAACAAAGAAATTAAAAAGAGAGAAAAGAAACGATACCACCTATCTAAATGTACGTTGGAACCCTTGATTCAAAGCCCTGGGTGGAGGAGGAGCATCCAGGCAATCACTGCATTCTGCTTACAACCCTAGCAATCAAGAGGCAACAAGTACCTCTTAGAGATTATTCTCCAAGATCAAAACCCACTCACTCTGCCTCATATTGTCCCACCCACTTTATCCAACAACGTAATTAATTGGTGCTTTCTTCTCCCCAGATTTTCATTAAAAACACTCTGGTTTTCTGGATGCAGTGAATATTTTTCCAACTGCTGCCCAGCCTTGCTGCTGGTGACTTAAGAATTTGTCCCAGTCCCGGTCCTTTCTTTCTATTTGGCATTTGTTATGGCTCAGCAAATCCTTTTATTTCAGAGATCTCTGGTTCTCTAGAACTTTAACACAGACAACACTTGATTATCGTTATAACACTAAAAATATGCAAAATCACTGTTTCTATGAATTTTTCAGGCTAGAGAGAGGTTGGGAATACACATAACCACTATTGTTGTCTTTTTTTTAAATGACGTGAAGCTGGGCGTGGTGGCACATGCCCGTAATTCCAGCAACTCAAGAGGCTGAGGCAGGAGGATTGCAAATTTGAGATCAGCCTATGGCATTCAGTTTTCACACATCTTTTATTGAATTTTGAATTTTTGGATAACACCTTTTAGGGAGCTTGTGATGAACAATATATAGAACTTAAACCAATTGTCAACTGAAATTCACAAATTAAATTTTAAAGGAGAGACTAGAGACATAAATCAGTGGTAGAAAATCCTGGTTCAATATCTAGTACCAAAATAATAATAATAATAATAACAACAACAACAACAACAACAAAACCAGGTGAATACAAAAGGAAAATTTTCAGGTTTGCTAATGATTTTTTTTTTCTCATAGTTCTGAAGGCATTTCCTATTGCTTTCTGGCTTTCTGTGCATTGCTAAATTTAATCCCATTCCAATTGTTAATCTTCTGTTTATAAGTTGTCTTTTTTTCCATTTCCCTCCTTAGAAGTTTCTAGGATGCCTGATTATGCTTCATGTTCTAAGTAGCTTCCTCTTCTTTTTTGTGGCTTACAGCCAAAGAGGATACACACACTTCCTTCCTTTCCCATGATGATAGCTAAGACTTGGCTGAAATATTGAACAAGGCTTTAGGAAATGTTTAAGGGACTTAGAATAAGCCAGGCATAGTGGTACACGCCTATAATACCAGTATTATGGTTTGGATGTGAGGTGTCCCCCAAAAGCTCATGTGTGAAACAACGTAAGAAGGTTCAGAGGAGAAATGATTGGGTTGTGAGAGTCTTAACCCAATCAGCGAATTAATCCCCTGACAGAGATTAAATGAGTGTAACTGAAGTGGTAGGTGTGGCTGGAGGAGGTGGGAATTGGGGTGGGCTTTGGGGTATGTATTTTGTATCCAGCAAAAGGAGACCTTTCTCTCTGCTATCTGGTCATCAGGTGAGCTGCTTCCCTCCACCACACTCTTCTGCCATGATGTTCAGCCTCACCTTGAGCCCTGAGGGATGCAGCCTGCTGTCTGTGGATTGAGACCTCTGAAACTGTGAGCCTCCAAATAAACTTTTCCTCCTCTAAAGTTGTTCTGGTTGGCCCGTTGAGTCACAGCACTGAAAAAGCTGACTAAAATGCCCCACTTCTAAGACTGAGGCAGGAGGATCACAAGTTCCAGGCCAGCCTCAGCAACTTAGTGAGACTGTCTCAAAATGTAAAAAGGCTGGTGGGTGAATTATGGCTCAGTGGTAGAACACTTGCCTAGGATATGTGAGGTCCTGGGTTGAATCCCCAGTATCTATCTATCTATCTATCTCTCTCTCTCTCTCTCTCTCTCTCTCTCTCTCACACACACACACACACACACACACACACACAATGTTAGAATGGAATTTCAACACAGTCAACTCAATATTTTTGTACTCATGTTTCTTTTGTGTTGGGTGTGGGGACTGAACTCTGGGCACTTAACCACTGAGCCATGTTCCCAGTCCTTTTTTGTATTTTATTTAGAGACAGGGTCTCACTGAGTTCGGCATCCTCCAGCCTCAGCCTCCCTAGCTGCTGGAATTATTGGCATGAGCCGCTGTACCTGGCTGTATTTATGATTCTTAATCCAACTATTCAATTAACAACTTTTTATCAAGATAACCAAAATTTTATTGTTCTGACAATTTTTAAATCAGAAAAATGACTTTCTCACTGAAAAATATATTAAGTAAACATACTATAAGAAGTAATATTTTGACATTATAATTTCAAAGGCTCACTAACTCACTCAAGGGTTTCCAGTTAGAGAAGCTCTGATGTGGAATGAATTTGAATTGTGCACTGTGTTTGATTTTTGCTTTGCCTGTTTCTAGGTTCATTAAGTGGCAGAGATTCTTCAGTCTGTTTTGGAATGCTCTTGGGTCTAGCCTTCATTTTATCCCAAAGGATTGTAATAGTTTTAATTTTAATAATAGTTTTGAGTGTGCAATACCTAGGATCCTCCAAAAGGCAGAAAAACTAGTGGAAAAAAAATGTAATGTAGCAGCCTGGGCAATGAAGTGAGAGCCTATCTGAAAACAAAATAAAATGGGCTGGGGATGGAACTCAGTGGTGGAGCACTTGCCTAGCATGCATGAGGTCCTGGATCCAATCCCTAATAAAATGTGCATTAAAAAGAAGAAGAAAAAAAAAACTAACCATTGAATAAAGATGGGTGTGATAAAAAAAAATGAAAAGGAAATAAGATTAGAATATATTGAATCTTTTTAAGGGAGAGCTCACTGTATTGGGTGTAAACTTTTGTGAATTATGAGAAGATAAAAAATTCTGAATCAATCATATATTGTGAAAATTCATCATGTCCACCAAAGGAGATCCTTCTAGCTGCAGTCTCAAGAGAGAGGAAATTTAGTAGTTACACAAATTTGATTTATTTAGTCGTATTTCTCTGCAAAAAAATATGTGTGGCCTTAGGTTGGGATTTAAGATATCATTATCATTATGGTTTGGATATGGTCTGAGTGACACTAAAGTTCTATTGTTGAAATTTCCACCTTTATGAAGTATTAAGGGTAGAAACTTAAACTGACTGTAGTGTTTAGGGGAAGGGCCTTTAAAAGGTGATTAGTATCAGATGAGTCATTTGGTGGAGCCCTATGATTGGGTCCTGGGGCTTTCCAAGAATTGGAAGAGGCAAATGCACTAACACACTTGTGCTCCTTTTCTTGCACCACCCCAGGACTCTGCCAGCTAGAAGGTCATCACTGGTTATGAGCTCTTGAACCTCCAGAACTGTGAGCTAAATAAACCTCTTTTCTTTACAATTTACCTGGTCTTGCCAGTTGTGGTGGTGCACACCTGTAATCCCAGCCACTTGGGAGGCTGAGGCAGGATGATCACAAGTTCGAGGCCAGCCTGGGCAACTTAGTGAGACACTGTCTCAAAATAAAAATAAAAACAGCTGGGGTATAGAGCAGAAGGGTGCCCCTGGGTTCAATCTCCAGTACCAATAAGTAAATAAGTAAAAAAAAAAAAAAAAAAAAGTTTATCCAGTTTTTATTATTGTTCTTAGCAACAGAAGATAGACTCATACAATTATGTTTCCCTTAAAATTAATGAAAAATCTTTCTTGAAAACAGATTTTTAATTAGCACCAGTGTTTTGAGAGAAAGAATTAAAGTTGTTAAGCAAAAGGATACTTGCCAATGGCATTGCTCATATTCCACAAGTCCAAGTCCCAAATAAGGTCCTGTATTGGGAGTCACTGAGCCTGGTCACCAGCCACACTGCAGAGGCCAGCCAGTTTATTGCTTCTTAAGAGAACTATCGTTGAACTAAAGTGACCAAATAGTCCAGCAGGGTGTAATGGTGCACACCTATAATTCTCCAGACTCAGGAGGCTGAGACATGAGGATTGCAAGTTTGAGGCCAGCCTCAGCAATTTTAATTTGATGCAAGGTCTCACTAAATTGTTTAGGCTCTAAACAACTTAGTGAGACCCTGTATCAAATTTTTTTAAAAAGTGGCGGGGGGGGCTGGGGATGTAGTTCAGTGATTAAGAGCCCTGTGTTCAATCCCTATTACTAAAAGAAAAGAAGTTTCAGAGGTGAAATGATTAGCGATGAGAGTTGTAACACTATCAGAGTGATAACTGAGGGCAGGTAGGGTGTTGTAGGGGAACGAGGTCATGGGGGGGGCATGCCTTTGGGGTATATATTTTATCTCTGGGGAACAGAGTTCTCTGCTTCCTCTTTGCCATGTACGCAGCTGATTTCCTCTGCTACATTTTCCTCATGATGTTCTGCCTCAAATGGGGCCCAGAGCAACAGTGTGAGCCAGCTGTCTGTGAACTGAGACCTCTGAAACCATGAGTGCCAAATAAACTTTTCCTTCTCTAAAATTCTTCTAGCTGGGTCTTTTAGTCACAACATACAAAAGCTAACTAAAACAGCAACTTATTGAGATGCTATCTCAAAATTTAAAAAAGGACTGGGGATGTAGCTCAGTGGGAGAGTAATTGCCAAGGATGCTTAAAGCCCTGGGTTCCATCCCCTATCCCGGCACTGAAGAAAAAAAAAAACTGTCCAAAGTCAACCCTTTTTTTTTTTTTCTGATACTGGAGATTGAACTCAGGGGCCCTTAACCACTGAGCTACATTGCCAGCCCTTTTTAATATTTTATTTAGAGACAAGATCTTGCTAAGTTGCTGAGGCTGGCTTTGAACTCATATTCCTCCTGCCTTAGCCTCCTAAGTCACTGGGATTACAAGCATGTGCCACCATGCCCAGCCAAAGTCCACACTTTTGAGAGTGAAAGAGGAGCTCCTAATAGCTGCAAGAGGAAAATCAGTGTTATCATGAGACTATGCCAAGCAGGTGAGGGATGCATGGTCATTGTGCTTTGAATCTGTGCCCTGGAGTTAGCAGTGGGCTGTTATATGTTTAACTGGGAGCAAAACATCCATTTGTAGTTTGCTGATTTCCATGGTGTAAATATTTTCACCACAACCAATATTAAGCTATCAGTAGTTTAATATCCAACTTGCAAGAATCCTGAACACTTAGCAATGGGCTCTTGCTAACCAGCTCCAGCATACCACTGCATGGAGTCTAGGCACTAAATTTAAAGCTCATTTCTTCATTTAATTTATTCAAGAATTATTTGCTGGATATATATATATCTCAGATATGCCAGGTATTGTGGCATATCAGAATACAGAGAATATTTTATTCCAACATTAGTTGTGTAATAAAATCTGAGAAAAAAACCCTGTGCTATCAATAATCTGGTCTATGTCAAGTAGCATCAAGATTAGTGTAGGAGCCAGGCAGGGTGGCACAGTCCTGTAATCCCAGAGACTCAGGAAGATCACAAAGTTGAGGCCAGCCTGGGCAATTTAGCAGAATCCTGTCTCAGAATTTTTAAAAAGGGTTGGGGATATAGCTCAGTGTTAGGGCACCTGTCTAGCACAGGCAAAGCTTTTGTTTTGATCTCTAATGAGGGGGGTGGGGAATCAATATGTTTCCTTGGATAGTCTTTTTTCCAGCATGAAGGGATGACCAGACCTGCATATAGGTTCAGTAGTGTTCAATATCCTGTGATCTGTAGACAGCCAACATTCTAAATAATATAATTATAGACACACCCAAAAATAAAAAGAAGTAACCAGAAAGCTAGTATTTCCATAAATGAAATTCTAAAGGAAACAATATTCAGATACATAATTGGTCTATATGAAGATAGATGTTACAGAATTATGTAGCATGCTGTTCTGAAAAAAATAATAAAACTGGATCCCAGGATATGAGAATGAGCTGGGAGTTGCCATGAGACCACTTAAAGAAGACAGGGTGCTGGGTACAGCTCTGTGGTAGAGCAGGTGCTTCCCATGTCGGAGGGCATGGGTTTTATCCCCAGCACTTAAAAAAAAAAAAAAAAAAAAGGAAGACAGGTCCAGGATTGCAGAGTACAATTTATCAGGGATTTATTGTCAGAAATATGGTGGAAGGGAGCAATAAAACCAGTGAACCCCCATGATTGGGTCGGAGGGAGAGGGCTTGTCTAGTCGCCAGGAGAAAAGTGACTTTCATCTAAGACAGAATGTGCTTTCTTATGACCAACTAACATCAAGGACATCAGGCACATTCCTACCATGGATGATGCTGGGGTCTGTTCACAAATCTGCACACTTTATATTTATAGTATGCTGGGAAACTATGCAAGGAAAACAGACAGGGCTACTCAGGGTTAGTCATGGCAGTTATAACTCAAGATAGTTGCAGTCCAGTCAAGCAGAATCCCTGCAAGCACTTTAGCTCCTGGACCAACAGCTCTGCTTCAGAAGGGTCTTTTTTCTTTTGGAGGTGGGGTACTACTGGACTGAACCCAGGAAGCACTTTACCACTAAACCCCTGTCCTTTTTACTTTTTTTAAATTTTGAGGCAGGATCTCACTAAGTTGCTGAGGTTGACTTTGAACTTGCCTTCTAACTCAGCCTTCCAGGTTGCTGACATTATAGGTGTATGTCATGGTACTCAGCTCAAATAGGGTCTTTAAGTCATATTTTTATAACCAAAGCAAAATTAGCATGGTTATCCTAGAACTCAGGGATGGTCGGTTGGTCTTCACTTAAATCAAGCCTCTCTCTCTAGGAGGTAGAGGATTGCTTGCCATATAAATATATATAGTGTTGGGGATCAAAAAATTTGAACCCTTTTGCATCTTAGGGATATGTGTGTGTGTATGTGTGTGTGTGTTGCTGGGGATTGAACACAGGGCCTTGTGCATGCTAGGTAAGCACTCTACGAACTGAGATATATCCTTAGCCCAGTATTTATATTTTAAGTGACAATTGTTTTCAGTCTTCAGGGTCTACTCCTACTGAAGCCACGTCTTAATTATGGTCACCTTCTCACATATCAGAACCAATAATTTCTTACTCCTTATTATGTTCTGAATAAGATTTATTTATGTTCAAGAGACTATTGTAATTGAAGGCTTGGTTCACTGGATGGTACTATTGTGTGGAGTGTAACCCTTGGGCTTGGTAGATTTCTTGGGTCATTGAGAGTATGCCCATTCTGCACACATGAATCTGCCATGACAATAGCCAGGAAGGCCTTTGCCAGAAGTGAGTCAAAGCAGACACTTGAATCTCCAAAACTATGAGCTAAATAAAGCCTTTCTCTTTTGAAGTTAGTTGCGTCAGGTATTTTGCTATAGTAATAAAAAGCTAGCTAATATGCTCCTTAACAACATCCTGAGACTCTGGACTGTGTTCTTGGTAATAAAATACAAAGTTAACACAAATGCTTTTCCTGTGAAGCCCATATTTCTGTTGGAGACAGATATAATTCTATACATAATTAACTTTCATAGAAATTAATAGAGGTACCACTAAATTCTATAGGTCCTCAAAGAGAATTAGTTCTCAAACTAATGACATGAGAGTCACAAATCAATTTTCTAGCAACAATTAGCATGTGCTTACCACCAGCTGTGACTGCTGTCTAGCAGGTTTATTTAATAGTATCAGGTATGCTTGTATATACTTTGAATTTTGCATCAGGTCTATGTAGTTCCAATTCAAAAATACATAATTTTGCTAGGCACAGTGGTGTACAACTGTAATCTCAGCAATTTTGGAGGCTGAAGTAGGAAGAGTACAAGTTTAAAATCCAACCTGCATAATTTAGTGAGACCCTGTCTCAAAATAAAAAATAAAATAAAGGACTGGGGATGTAGCTCAGTGGTAAAGTGTCTCTGAGTTCTATTCTTAGTACTGCAAAAAAGAAATAAATACATAAATTTTATTTATTTGTTTATTTATTTATTTATTTAGTACCAGGGCTTGAACC
This sequence comes from Callospermophilus lateralis, assembly GCF_048772815.1. Classification (NCBI taxonomy): domain Eukaryota; kingdom Metazoa; phylum Chordata; class Mammalia; order Rodentia; family Sciuridae; genus Callospermophilus; species Callospermophilus lateralis. The sequence goes on along the minus strand of NC_135305.1, from coordinate 16,521,691 downwards.
CAGGGGCTTACATGGCTGGGCAAGTGCTCTAAAACAGAGCTACACACCCACTACTTTTTATTTTTTGAAACAGGTTTTTCTTTTCCCTCATTATCATGCTGACTTCAAAGTTGAGGTCCTCCTGATGTGGCATTGCATAAATGCAAGTCTCAGCTACGCAACTTAGCAAGACCCTGTTTCAAAATAATGTTTGGGTTTTTGTTTTTGTTTTTGTTTTGTTTTTTAAACTAGCTCAGTGGTTGTTTAGCTAGCATGCACAAAGCCCTGGGTTCAATCTTCAGTACCTTAAAAAAAAAAAAAAAAAGAAAGAAAGAAAGAAAGAAAAAAGAATCTGAGAAGACACATTCATGTAAAGAAATCTGATAAAAGTTACAAGTGGTATTTCAAATTAGGGAGAAATGGATGAACCATTTAATGAATGTAGTTGGTACCAGTAATCATCCATATGAAAATAAAAATCAATGTAATTTGCCCTCCTCTTTTTACCCTCAAATTAATAAAAGGTACATGTGGTGGAGTAGTCACTATATTATGTAGTTGTTCAAAAGAATGAAGTACATCTATGAGTAAAAATTTTAAAAATCTTCAGATTGAAAAGTTAAAGAGTATGTCACAGAAAAAAATATATACAGCACGACATTTTTTAATTTCATATTTTTGCTACTAAGGATTGAAACCAGGATCTCTTAACCATTGATCTACCTCCCCAGCCCTTTATATTTTTTATTTGATACAGAATCTGACTAAGTTGCTCAGGGCCTCCCTAAATTGCTGAGATTGACCTCAAATTTGTGAACTTCCTGACTTAGCCTCTTGAGTCACTGGGATTATAAGTGTATACCATGGTGCCTGACCAGCACAATCTTATTTATGGATGTTTGTACATGTGTGGAGGGAGAGACAAATCCCAATCCCCCAATGCATATATGTGTATGACTGCAGAAGTACAGAAAAACAATCTAGAAGTATACACAGTCAATTGTCACCATGGTTACCATGAGAGGAGTAAGGGCTGATTAGAACTGCTAGGGACCATGTGTCACATCACTAATGTCCACACCCATCTCCTCCAACCAATTTGCACTTGACCTTCTGGTAACAGAATTTCTTTTCCTGCTGAGTTTTATTGTGGTACATGACTACTGCCCTATCCCAATACACTGTGGAGCTAGGTATGGCCTCGTAACAACATAAAGTCAGTGAAAGTGGGTGCTCAACTTTTGTGTTACTTGGTTAATATTGCTGCCTTGCAGTTCCTCTCTTTCCCTAAGTAAAACACAGGATGCTGGCTAGGCAGATCTGGCCATGTAGAAAAGGACATCATTTTAAGCGATGAGAGAGTAATAAGCTAAAAAAAATGTGTTGCCTTGAAGACAGAGAAGCAGACATACAGATACACCCTGGGCCATGTTATGTGAAACAGAAAAAAATTCAATATTGTTCGAGTCACTGAAATTGTCATAGTAGCTTAGTCTTAGACCATAATTTAATATAAGCTTAAATATCTGTCAAGACAATACCCCTTCCCCAAATTATTTTATAATGAAATCATAGACAATCATTGGAATTTTTTAAAATGAATCTATAGATGCTCATGTGTATAGCTGTGTATCTTTTTCTGCTTAGGCTGCTCTAACAAAATATCATAGATTAGGTGTCTTCAACTACAGATATTTATCTTTCACAGTTCTGGAGGCTGGAAAGTCCAAGATCAAGGGTTCTGGCCAATTTTGTTCTTGGAGAAGTCTCTCTTCCTAGCTTGCAGACCACTAGCTGCCTTCTCCCTATGTCCTCACATGGTCTTTCCTTATGGTCTTCCTCTGGTCTCTCTTATGAGAGAAGACACCCATCCACTTGGATTAAAAGTTGTGATGTAATAACAAATATATATAAATATATATTTAGGAGTGCCACACTCCTGTAATTCCAGGAAGCTGAGGTAAGACAATCTCAAAATCGAGGCCAACTTCAACAATTTAGCAAGACCTTGTCTCAAAATAAGAAATAAAAAGATCTGCACACCTATAATCCCAGCAGCTTGGGAGATGGAGGCAGGAGGATTGTGCGTTTGAAGCCAGATTCAGCAAAAGTGAGGCACTAAGCAACTCACTGAGACCCTATCTCTAAATAAAATACAAAATAGAGCTGAGGATGTGCCTCTGAGTGCCCCTGAGTTCAATCCCCCTCCCACCTCCCCTCCAAAAAAGATCTGGACATGTAGCTCAGTGGTGAAGTAAGTGTCTCTGGATTCAAATCCCAGTACTGAAAGAAAGAAGAGGGGGAGGAAGGAATAAAAAGTGACAAGAGTGCTAGGAGTATGTTTTGTTCTAAAATATTGTCCTTTGGTTTTGGTCTAAAATATTGACCTTTGGTTGCTGCCTGAAGAGTTTCTATAAAACCCCTGGAATTTCCGGAGAAATAGGGATGAGGAAAGTGGTTTTTTTATTCATAATAAACCACTTTCAAGAACCCCTGAGTGTATGCTAATGAAGTGACTTGCAGAATGACATCTGGTCACCAGAAAGACCAAAAGACATGACAAAAGAGTTGAAAGTCTCAGTCCCACCCTCTGACTTCTGGGGAAGCAGAGGAACTGGAAATGGACTTAATCCCCCTGATGAGTGATTCATCAATCATGCCTATGTAATGAAACCACCATAAAAACCCTACTCATGAGATCTGGAGACTTCCAGGTTGATGTATACAGGAAGGTGCTAGGAAAGTAGTGCCCACAGAAAGAGCAGGAAACTCCACAACCCCTCCTATATCTCGCCCTGTGTCTCTTTCATTGGATTGTTCCTGAGATGTATCCTCTCTAATAAACCAGTAAATGAAAGTAAAGTGTTAGGAAAACACTGTGACTGCTCTAGAAAATTTCTGAACTTGAGAAGAGGATTGTGGGAATCCTCATTTTGTAGTCAATCTAGGGAAGGGGTTCACAACTCAATCCAAAACACGGAGTTAAAAATTTTACTAAATCTGGATGGAATGGCTCATGCCTATAATCCTAGCAAGTCAGGAGGCTGAGGCAAGAGGATCACAAGTTCAGAGCCAGACTCCAGCCTCGGCAGTTTAGCAAGTCCTTGACTCAATAAAAATAAAAAGTGTTAGGTAGCTAGTCAGTCATGAACACGTGGGTAGGAGAATGACAATGACTTACAAGGAGGGCATCAGACATGTACATCCAAGGGAATCCATAGGTCATAAGGTGGGAATCACAGCAAACCTTATTGTAAGGAATATATTTAGATGATGTATTTTAATGTCCAGTGTGTCCTGTAGCTATTGTAGAGAGCATGTTGAATGTTGGAGGATAGACCACTTGGGTATAACCAGAAATATCCATGAGCATTACCCAATAAATGTTAAGCTCAACACCAATATAAACTGAAAACACAAGACCACATGCGGCTGTGTCCAAGGACACTTTGATGAGATAGATCACCCCATTGTCATTGTCCTATGAAGACGTGAGGACATGGACTCACCATTCTGTCATCTGAATTGACTGGAAGGAACCACTGGATGACGGGGCGATCAGTCTCGTGTGTGATGTTAGTGTGATCTTAATATACATATGACATTGAAAGACAATCCACCTCTGAGTTATTATTCAAGTAAACCACTCAGACAGTTATCAAAACAGATGAACATCTGGAAAATGGGAACTGGTACACTAATCTTCCCTCTTAAGCAGGTCCTCAGCACCCTCACAAAGAAAATTTGCTGAGGGCTAAACAAAGGAATAATAAACTGTTTAAGGGAGTATGAGAGAATAGGACAAGAACAAAGGGAGTCCAAATCCTTCAAAGTCCCAGACTCAGGGGCTTTCTAGAAATATACAATATAGGACACTGTACAATAAGGCACATGAGCAACTTTGTCTGACTCATGTGTCTTTCTAGCAATTTCTTGAAATTTAGGGTGATATTGGGATAATTTCCCTGCAGTGCATATATTGTACAGTGTCCTCATTTCTCACTTTTCCAGTAAACTCCTGTCTACGTGCTGAAAACTTGCTTGAAATTCTTCCTGCAGGATCACAAGAACCAGTGCCTGTAGACCCCCCTTGGCTGGGTGGGTCTCCTCTGCCACTAAAATGGCTGAGATTGTAGTTCAGTGGTAGATCACCCCTGGGTTCAATCCTTCACCTCACACACAGTAATTGAAGGGAAAGCGAGGAATGATAGATGGGTAAGTGAGAAAAGAGATGGAGACAAGGCAGAGATACACAGGAAAGTTTATTTGTCAGAGCTCACAAATAAAGGCCATCTCTCCATACCAGAGTGAGGCAAAACAGGCTTGGGTTCCCAGACTTTTAGGGGGCAGGTTCAGGAACCAGAGCTGGGGGGGTCCTAACGCCAATGGTTAGGGGTTGGGTCGATATGAGGAGTGGTGAGCCTTTCTGAGAAATGCACTTGGGTGGGAAAGCAAAACTTTTTCCTTAAAATGGCAGCTGTCACTTAAGATGGCCATCCAGATGCTAAGCAAGGACCTTATATCCGCCCCCCCCCACACACTTTTTATTGGACCTCCTTAGGGAACCAGGACATAGTTCAATCTTCTGTAACTGCTTCCTGCTGGGAAGGGTCAGTGTTTGAATCCCTCATTAGGGACACCAGATGTCATTGGAATGATGATGGAGGTCGAGTGGTGGTGAAATGCTGTGCCCAGTGGCCCAATTTTTAGTGAGGGATTGTAACAAAAGTTGGTTTGTAATTTGGTTATGGATTTTTTTGGACCTGTTCTTGAGTAAATCTACTGATGCAGGGGGCAAGCATTAACAGAAGGCCTATGACAAGGAGAGGGGTCAGGAAAGGAAGTGATCATTGGGGAAAGGGGTTATTTAGCTGCCATCCTTCATCCAAGGAGAGCCATTCTTTTCAACATTCAAGGTTCTGTTGGGGTTGTTTTATCTTCTCCTTTACTATACCAGATTGACATAAAAATAGCATTCCTCCTGTAGGTACAGACAAAGTCCACCTTTTTCGGCCATAAGAAGATCAAGGCCCCTTTGATTCTGTAGAACCACAGCAGCTAAAGAATCAAGCTGGGATTGTATGGTTAGTATGGTTTGAGCAAGTTGCTGTAAGTGTCCTAGAAATTGGAATGATAATTCCTGGTAATGGTACCCCAGGGAGATGAGTGCAGAATGAGGGAGGAGGACAAAAATGAAAAAGGGAAGGGTGGTATTCGTGGTTCTTTAGTGTCCTCATGGTCCTCAGAGACTGAAGGAAGATTGGGGGTTCCAGCCTTGGAGAAATGCAGCTTGAGAAGGCCTGTGGGTGTCACTGTATAGAAGGGTGAAGAAAACTGTTTTAAATGAGAGTTATGAACACAATATGGGATGCCCTCAAGGCAGGCTGCCAAGGAGGTGGTAAGAATGACCTGATAGGGTCCAGTCCATTTTGTGGAGAGTTGAGAGGAAGAGAGGGGTCTGTTGGAGGGGGGGCATTAAAAAGTATCAAGTCATCAGGAGACACCGTAGGAGAAGGGGAAGAGGCAGAATTAGGCTTTGCCAGAACAGCATTACTGTATTACCAAAGAAGATTCCTAAGGTATGCAAGAAGGGGCCAGAAAAGATGAGGAGCAAGGGGTAGTGGAGAATCAGAGGGTAGTGAGCTGAGCAGGGAGATAGGCTGTCCATATAGAAGCTCAAAAGGGGAGATGTTGAGTGGCTTCTTTGGGAGGACCCATAACATAAGAAGAGCCAAAAGAAAGAATTTAGTCCAATCTAAATGTAATTCGAGGGACAGTAGTGAGAAAGTTCTTTAAGGTCCAGTTGGTAAGTTCCACTTTGCCAGAGGCCTGGGGGTGGTCAGAGATATGAAAATGCCAGGAGATGGTGAATGCCTTAGCTACAGACCCTGAAACATGGGAAGTAAATTCAGAACCATTATCAGATTGCAGTGAGGAGGGGAGGCCAAATTGGGGAAGAATGTGTTCAGCGAGGATGTTGACCACGGTCAGGGCACACTTATTGGTGATAGAAAAAGCCTTGACCCATCCTGAGAAGGTGTCAACTAGTACCAAGAGAAATTTGTACCCCTTGACCAGGAGCATATGGGTAAAATCCAGCTGCCACAGAGTAAGGAACATGTCCTATTGCCTAGTGTAAAAGGAAGGCAGGTGGGTGGAGATTGAAGGTGGGATTGGTTTTTTGGCAGATTTCACAGGAGGCAGGGAAGGTAGAGAAAAATTATAGGTCATCTGGACAAAGTTTAAGGGGGAAAGTGAGAAATTGTTGTAAATATGTGGTGTTAGTGTTACCGCTGTTGACGGGTGACTAGTCCTTGCTTCCCCAATGTTGAAGAATAACACCAGAGAAGCATGCCAAGGCAAGGTCAGAGTAGAAATTAGAAATTTATTAAAGGACAGCAGAAAAGACTTCTCCTGGAGGAAGAAGGGGACCCAAGAGGTGGAATCCGCGGAAGTGCAGTTGTCTCCCCTTTTTATAGTTTTGGTGATGGAATGTAAAGGGGAAGGGTTGGGTCACAGGTGGGGCCAAACAAGTAATCTGAGCAGGAAGGACTTCATTATCACTTCTTTGGGATAGGCTATCTTCAAATCTGTTGGGGGCTGTTCATTAACATTTCTTTGGGATGGACTTTGGGCCTAGGGGCTTTTCCGGGACTTTATTAACATTCCATGAGTTGTCCTGCATTTCCCGGAATTCATTCAACTTGGCCTCCATTTTAGATCTTACTCGATATTAGACCCGATTTACCTAACTACACTGACCACCTAACTTTAAATCTGGCTTCATTAGGATGAAAGAGGTTGTAAAGGAAAGTAAGCATCTGTTGAGTGGTCAGGTGGGGAAGAGTCTGTCGGGGGAATAGCAAGGCAGAGGACTACAGGTGGAGGAGGCTGTCGGAGGGCAGCAGCCCTTGGCTGCTTTGTTATTGCGGAGTGTCACAAAGAAGGTGTCTGTCTGATGGGATTTACAATGTGAGATTCCTATGGCAGTGGGAAGCTCTAAGGCCTGAAGGAGATTGGAGATAAAGGGGGTATTAGTAATTGAGGTTCCCTTGGTGGTAAGAAATCCATGCTCCTTCCAAATAACAGAGTGGGAGAAAAGTATGTGGAAAGCATATTTAGAATCAGTGTAGACATTGAGGCAGGCTTCCTTTGCCAAAATGAAGGCTCTGATGAGGGTAACCAGTTCAGCCTGCTGATTGGATCTATTAAAGGGAAGGGAAACCACTTCCACTACTGAGGTTAGAGAGACTACAACACACCTGCCCCATGAACTCCCTCCTGAAGGAAGCAGGAGCCATCTGTGAACCATGTGCATGTTGCCTAGAGCAAGGGGCCTTCTGTATATGTGAAACTCCAGAGTTTCAATGCATGAATGGGTAAGAGGAGAAGAGCTGGAAGAGTCCTGAGGAGCAGGGAGGAGAGGAGCAGGGTTTAAAGGTGAGCACATGTGGAAAGTAAGACTGGGATTTTCCACCAGGGAAAGCTGTAGAGATAAAAGGCGACAGGTAGGTGAGGAATGTAAGCCCTTATAGGTGAGGAGTTTCTTTAGGTGATAGGGAGCCAGGATGGTGAATGGGGCCCTAAAGGTGAGTTTCTTTGACTCATTAATGAGTAGAGAGACTGTGGTCAATGTTTATAGGCAAGGGGCCCATCCCCAAACAGTAGGGTCAAGACCCTTCAACAGATAAGCCACAGGGGCAAAGGTTGGCCTCAGCATGTGTCTGAGGACCCTAGAGCAAATCCCTTATTTTCAGCCAGAGCAAATCCCTGCTTTTCAGCCACATAAAGATGAAATGGGCATGTGAGATCAGGGAGATGGAGAGCAGGGGCCTGGAGGAGAGCCTGCTGGAGCCTGGTGAAGGGCGTTGTAACAGAGTACAATAGGGGTTCAGAGAGTGGGCCCCGGGCTGCATCATATAGAGGCTTAGCTAATATAGAGTAGTTAGGAATCCAAGCTCTGAGGAATCCTGCCATACCTAGAAAGGAGAGAATTTCTTCCTTAGAGAGGGTATTGATATATTAGAGATAAGGCCCTTTCTATCAACCATAATAGCTTTGTGTGTAGACATCAGGAGGAGGCCTGCTTTGTTACAATTGCCAAGGAGAGCTGTACCTTGGATGGAGAAACCTTATAGCCATGGGCAGAAAGGAAGTTAAGACGTTTACAGGTGTCCTGATAACTGACCTCAAAGGAGGAACTGCAAAGAAGGAGGTCATCAACATATTGTAGCACCATAGACTGAGTGAGATGTATGGATGCTAGGTCCTTAGCCAAGACTTGTCCAAAGATATGAGGGCTGTCTTGCAATCCTTGGGGGAGAACTGTTCATATCAGCTGAGTGGAGTTATAAGACTCAGGGTCTGTTCATGTAAAGGCGAAAATGTATTGAAAGTCAGAATGGAGGGGAATAGAGAAGAAGGCATCTTTCAGGTCTAGTACTGAGAAGTATGAGGTCCTGGAAAGAATGGCGGAGAGAAGGGTATAAGGATTGGTTACCATAGGATGCACTGGGATGACCGCAGAGTTGATGGAACGGAGCTTTTGGACTAAGTAGTAGGAACCATTAGGCTTTTTCACTGCCAAGATAGGGGTGTTATAAAGGGAATGAGTAGGTCTAAGGAATCCCTTTTGCAAGAGGTCTTGAATGATAGGCTGTAAGCCTAGGAGTTTTTGTTGGGAGAATGGGTATTGTGATTGGACAAGAAAATTGAGGGAGTCTTTGAGACTAATGTGAATGGGCTTGTGGTGTGAGGTGATAGAAAAACTTGAAGCATCCCAGACAGTAGGGCCCACCTCAGAAGTGGGTAATGGGAAGGCACTGACAGACAGGAGATGGCCCTAAGATAAGGGTGAGGATCAGGGGAGCAGTAGGCAAGTCTGACTGGAAGCGTATATGAGGGGAGAAGGAAAGTGTAGCCCCCAACTTTGTGAGAATGGCCCTTCCCATAAGGGGAAGAGGGCACTGTGCAATGACCAAAATGGAGTGAGTAAAAATTAAGAGAGCCAAAAGCACAAATGAGCCTAGATGTCTGTAAGGGTTAGTAGGGTTTACCCTCTACTGACAGACCCTGAGTCTTATAACTCCACTCAGCTGATATGAACAGTTCTCCCCCAAGGGTTGCAAGATACTCTTCATAGAAGGAGTAGTAGGCCCCCAGAACTCCTTGAGGACTGAATATGTAGCCCCAATGTCTAGGAGGAAGGAGACAGACCTAATTGAAATGTGCAGAGTTACCCTGTGTTCCCATGGAGTGCTGATAGTGGTCGGGTGATGGGGACCTGGGCCTCGTCAGTCCTCTGCAGCCAGTCCTAAGAGCTGGAAACGGGAACCAGAAGGGCCAGATGACTGGGGACCACTATAGGCTCAGGGATAGTCAATGGTCCAGTGTCCCTTCTGATGGCATTTAGGACAAGGGCCTGGAGGCTTGCAAGGCTTAGGACATGTATGAGCCCAGTGACTCATCTGACCACATTTAAAACAGGGTCTGGGTGGTCCCGAAGGACCCTTCCATGGGCCAGTGGAACCAGGGACAGATGCTGAGGCTGGATGGATGGCTTGAGCGAGCATCTGATATTTCTGCTTCTGGGCCTCCTGGTCTCTCTCATTATACACCTAAAGGCCACTTCCAGAACCTTAGCTTGGGACTTAGGGGCCCCCCTTGAGGTACCTTAGTTTGGCTTAATATGGGGGGAATTCTGGGAGAAAAAGTAGGTCATTAGTAGTTGTTTCCATCTGGAGTTTCAGGTTCCAGATTAGTATATTCTAATAAAGCCTTGGTCGGGCCATCTAAAAATGTTGAAGGGTTTTCATTCTTATCTTGGAAGATTTCTTGGAGTCTTTCAGAATTGACAGCCTTATGGGCTGCCTTTCTATGTTCTGCCATGAGGCAAGCAATTAATTGGTTTCCACTAGTTATTCCTCTAGGTGAATTATAATCCCAATTGGGGTCCCCATAAGGGACTGCTTCAGTGTCAATCGGGAGGGCAGAGGTGGTCTGATGTACCTCATCAGCATAATTTCTAGCTTGCTCCCAAATTTATCTGCGTTCCTCGGGCAGGAGGGTGTTAGACAAGATCATATGGACATTGTGGAAGGTCAAATTATATGACTGAGTCAGATATTAAAACTCTTTGATATATGTGATGGAACTTGAAGTATAGGACCCAAGTTGCATTTCTGTCTTTGAAAGATCTGACAAAGAGAAAGGCACATGAACCCGGATTACACCATCTACCCCAGTCACCTCGTGTAGAGGACACAGAAATGTCCTTTGGGCAGTGGCAACCTGTGAGAGTGAAGAACAAGAGAAGGGCAGAGGGCCCAAGGGGACAGTTGCTGTGAAGGCTTCATTAGAAAGAGAATTGTGGTATGGTGGGAGCTCATCAGTTGGGTCGAAGGAGGAGTTCTGGATAGTATCTTCTGTCCCTTTGGAAGCAGGCATAGGTAAGGTGAGAGCTAAGAGGACTTGGACAGGAGAGCAAGAGTTGCAGAGAGAGAACTTAGAATGTAGAGGAGAAGGCCTGAACATGATATTTCTTTCCATTTTCCTGAACGCTCACAATAGTTGAAAAGATCCCTGATAACATTGGGATCTAGAGTGCCATAAGTGGCCATTTAGAGTTATTATCCAAAGGATATTAAGGCCAGATCTGATTGGATAAGATCTGGGGGCTTTAGGTCTGGTGTTGAGGGCCACAGCTGAGTCGGGATGACGCATGGCATTTTTGCCAGAAGTAGTGATTGAGAGGTGACACCAGCCAGCCATTAAGATGATGACTTTTGAGTTCTTGGGGAGTTCCTGTTGAGTTCCGGTTGAGCTCTCCAGGGGATTCCTGAAGAGTTTGCATTGGTTGGTGAAGTTCCGGTGGTGGGAGTTCCGGTTGGTGTGTGGTGTTCCTGGAGGAGCTGTGTGGGTGGCATTCGGGAGAGTTCCCAGGGAGTGTGCTGGTGGAGTTTGGAAATAAAGTTTGTTCCTGCTTGAGTGGCTTGTGATTTGTGCCCAGCCAGACTGCGGCAGTCTGGGGTGAAAAGAGAGAGACCCTAGGTTAGCCAGGAGGCAGCCCCAGAGGCTATGGGAGGGCATGGATGAGGAGCTGCCCATGGTGAGAAGCAGGAGGTGAGTTTAGAGGTGGGGCGGCCCCCAGTCTCTAGAATCACCTAGTCTAGATGACGGTTTCGCTCAGGGGGTCATCACCACTGCTGGGTAAGCGTTGGGGCAGGACCTTTAGAGGCACTTGGATGCCCAGCCGAGACTACACAGTAGGGGCAGAAGCCCATAGAAGGGGCAGAAGCCGTAGAGATTAATCCAAGGCCAAGAGGTAGGAACAATTCCTAATCACCCTCTGTGTTTTTTTTCTCAAAACCCAGTACCAAATAAAAGACCTATAGACTTGGTCACAGTAGGGATCAGCTGTAGCTGTGAAAGCTATGGCTTGGGGTGCCCCCGCCCACACAGTAACCCTGGGAATGCTAGACATTCAACAGTCATTTCCTGGGACCCATAGGTTGTTTAGGTAGACCAGAGATAGGGGTCTTACCTGGAACGTCCAGTAGTGGGTGCGGAAAGGGCATTCAGCAGAATGGAGGGCCTGGACCCATGATGGAATTCAGACTGGCCTGGGGACACTCAGTGGTCCTTGAAAAGGAGAGGGGGTACACCCGGGAACCGATGCCGGGTTTCAGCACCAAATTGAAGGGAAAGCGAGGAACCAGACAGAGACTGGTAAGCAAGAAATGAGACAGAGACCAGGCAGAGATACACATGAAAGTTTATTGTCAGAACTGACAAATAAAGGCCATCTCTCTGTAGGAGAGAGAGGCAAAACAGGCTTGGGTTCCGGGACTTTTATGAGGGAGGCTCAGGAATCAGAGCTGGGTAGGTCCTAATGCAGGTGGTTAAGGGTTGGGTTAGTCTGAGGGCGTGGTGCTTCTTTCTCAGGAACGCCCTTGGGTGGGAAAGTGAAACTTTTTCCTTAAAAGGGCTGTCACTTAAGATAGCTATTCAGACGCTAAGCAAGGCCCTTACACACACAATACATTTCTGAATCTTGGCGCTTCACTACCTCCACTAGATCCTCCTTTGACTCCTCTACCACCATATTTATTCCTCTTTCAAGATCCCCTCTCAGGTAGTAAAACCAGAGTTTCCGAAGCAATTACTTAATTAACAGCTTCAAGTTGACAAGGCGGGAGCCCCGCCCCATGGGAGGAGCTAGCGCCACGGTGCCGTATTAGGTACCCGGTGGTTAACAAATGAACCCTTAATCTTTTCAGCGGAGCAAGACACACACAAAGGCCCAATCAGAGGCCGCGGTTCTAGGCGTCCGGAGGGGCGGGGCCAGGCCGGCACCCCCCAGCCTCCCGCCGGGGCCCTCCGAGCCTCGCGGGCTTCGAAAGGCCCCGCCCCCTGGCCAGGCGCGGCAGCTATTGGGCGGCGCGCTTCTCGCGGTCACCTCGGTTGCTGGGAGAGGGAGGGCGGGGGCGGGGCCTGCGGTGGGCCGGGGCTGAGAGAAAGGCTGGGAGGCGAGGGCGCGCTGGGGCGGATTCGAAGAGAGCGCGGCGGTTGGCGAAGCGGACCGGCGCAGCCTCCTCCGTGCGGGGAACGGTCCCCGCTGACAGATCCCCTTCTTCCGGCCGCGCCACCCGGGAGGCGGGTCTCCGGGTCCCGAGGCGGCTTCCTCTGCCCGGTTCTCCCTCCCTCCTTCGCTCTCCGCGGCTTGACTGAGCGGCCTCTGAGGAGGAGGAGGTCGTCGGGGGCGGCGGGCGGAGACCGCGCTCCCCCTTCCGCGGCGGCGGCGGCGGGGCAGGACAATGGAGGTGGCTGTGGAGAAGGCAGCGGCGGCCGCGGCTCCGGCGGCGGCCGCCGGGGGGCCCTCGGCGGCTCCGAGCGGAGAGAACGAGGCCGAGAGTCGGCAGGGCCCGGACTCGGAGCGCGGCGGCGAGGCAGCCCGGCTCAACCTGTTGGACACTTGCGCCGTGTGCCACCAGAACATCCAGAGCCGGGCGCCCAAGCTGCTGCCCTGCCTGCACTCCTTCTGCCAGCGCTGCCTGCCCGCGCCCCAGCGCTACCTCATGTTGCCGGCGCCCATGCTGGGCTCGGCCGAGACCCCGCCGCCCGTCCCCGCCCCCGGCTCGCCGGTCAGCGGCTCCTCGCCTTTCGCCACCCAAGGTGAGAGGCGGGCGCGGGGGGCACCCGGAGACGGAGCTGCTGGAGGCGGGCGTCCTTGCGCGGCGCGACCCGCTGTCATGTCGCCGCCGCCCGGGGTGCGCGGCGGGGGAGGGGCGAGGAGGAGGGTCTGAGTCGGCGGTGACATGGAGGGCCCGCGCGCTCTGCGGCTCGCCTCGCAACTTCCACGGGCGCTGGGGACTTGGCCGCGCAGCTGCTGCTGCTCAGCGTTCTCCTTCGGGGCTGGGTGGCCTTTGCGACCCGCACTTTTGCAGAGCTCTGGCAGAGTCTCCTGTACTCCGTTTCGCGGATTCTTTGCCCGACTGCATCTAGTTAACTGCTACCCGTTGCCTCTGCAAAGCTTTGTCCAGGTCCATATGATCCTAATCATCTCGTATATATCCACGTTATTTGAGCTGGAGGTGGTGGGGGTTGGGAGGGATGGAGATTAAGTGATAGTGACTTTCTTTGATGATTGATTGCAGATTGAATGCCGTCTGTTTCCTATCTTGCATGTTTGGGGTTCTTTACCTTAATGAGTTCGCAATCCTCTCCGCTTCTGCTGGGGACAAAGAAACCTAGAGACGGTGGTTTGTTGTCTGCTTCTTTCGAAGGTTTTGTTTTTGAGACAGTGAAGGGTAAAGAGAAATAAAACAAAGTAATTTGGAGATGCAGGGTTTTCTTGTATTTTGTAGGCAATGACTGTAAGTTACTACTGTTCTCTTTGTAGTGTTTGTTACTGGAAAATGAGACTTTTGACAGGTAGTTCCCATTGCTAAGGTTAACAGGTTTGAAAAACATTTTAAAGTAAGAATAGTAATTGTTTCTGGTAGAGCATTTTAAATTTAAATAGTATGGCAAATATTGGAGCACATCCTTCAAATAAAACAAAGTAACTGGAAAAGGGAAATCACTTTTAACCTAAACTGGTTGATTTAATTTGAGATAATAGGCTAATCAAGTAGTTACACTAGGTCAAGGGATGTATGAGATTGATGCTTTAAATAGATTGTGGTCTTGAATCCATTTATCTTAGCAACAGTCTCTATTTGTAGGAGACAATTTTCTAAGGGTCTCTATTTCTACGCTCTTGCCAGTGAGGTAGCAACCTCTCTTTGTTTCTGTTTTGTTAAGGATGTTGTATAAAGAACAGTCTTTATAAAAGATAGTATCTCCCACCACAGCAAAAAGCAGGAATGTATGCTATGTGTATACAGTAATATGCTATACAGTTTGATTAAAAAAAAAAAAAATAATAATAATGTCTTCCTCTGGAGCCAAAAGGTGGGCTTGCTTATTGCCCACATTAAAAGATTAGGGTTCCCTAAGCTTAGTGTTCCTCTTGTGTAACACAACCCACTGCCTGTGTAGATGTCAGTTGACTCTCTTCACTTTGTCCTGTGGGAACTGGGGCTCTGGGAACCAGTGCAAAAATGTTGATACTTTGGCTTATGCTTTTGCTACAAATATGCTATTGCTGTCTCTTTCTTCTATCACTGTTGAGAGCCACAACCGAGTCAAGATGGTGCCTGGCATTTTGCCAGAAGGAGTGGTTGAGAAGTAAGGCCAGTGAGCCATTAAGATGATGATAATTAAGTTAAGCTGTGTATAATTATTAAGATAATAACTGATTGCTGTAACTGGATGATGCTAAATTGAAACAAGCTGTGTATTCAGTTGTGTATATAAACCTTTGCTGTCCGGCAATAAGGCGGCTCCTGCTACCTCGGGTGCCCACTACTTTTGAGTTCCTGTGGAGTTCAGGAAATAAAGTAGTTCCTGTTTGAACCTATAAGTGGCTCATGACCTCCCGGTTATTTTGTGCCCAGCCAGACTGTGGCATATCATCATCTTTGAAACTGGTAGGCTGCTTCATTAGCATGCAAGTATGAAAGTTGATAGAGGTGAAACTTGTTTCTTAATAAAACTCTTAATTTTATGTTAATTTTTTGGAGGTGCTGGGGATTACATAGCCTTATGCATGCTATGTGGCTTTTACCATTGAGTTACACCCCTACCCTTCCACCCCCAACCTCAGCCCTAGTTCTTAATTCTTAAACACATTTTAAAGTTTCTTTAACAGTTGTCCCTTGGTAGCTAATGGACTTTGGTTCCAGGTTTTCCATAGATAATAAATCTGTGGATGCTCAAATTCCTTATGTAAAATAGCCTTATGTTTGCATATTATCTATGCAAAAACCTTCCTTATACTTGAAATAATTTCTAGATTACTTACACTGAATACATTGTAAATGTTATGTAAATAGCCATTGCCATGTAACATTTAGGAAATAATTTTTTAAAAGTACATGTTCACTACAAACACAGTTGGTTTCCCTCCCTCCATATTTTTCAGCTCTAGTTGGTTGAATCCATGTGTCTCACCCCACAGGATCAACTGTATTTAAATTTTAAATAGTTAAACAAGTGGCCAACTAAGATCATAATTTTGCACAGTTTTAGAAATAAGATTTATTATAGAATATAAATAATAAGAGCTATGATCCTTAATTCTAAGACAGGTTTGAAATTCCAGACTTTTTTGTGTAATTCAGTCTCTAAACCTTTTTGTTTTGTTTTGTATTATAAACGAGAGTTCAAGAAAAGCATTAACTTGGATGATAATGTTTTTTTTTGTTTTTTTTTTTTTGTGGTACTAGGAATTGAATCCTAGGATGCTTTACTGTGAGCCACCTCTCCTACCCTTTTTTCTATTTTTAGAAAGTTGCTATGGTTGGCCTCAAACTTGTGATCCTCCTACCTCAGCTTCCCAAATTATTGGGATTCTGGCAGGTGCCATCACACGAAGCCACAACACAGTTATTTTAGGCCAAAGAAGTTGATACTCTTTTTTGATTTAGATAATCATTTTCAAACTTTAGCATTAATACAGCCACTTAATAAGTATTTAGATTTCTAGGCCCCTCCCTCCAAAGAACCTGATTCTACCTAATGTGACATAGTTTCATGCTTCTAGAGCAAAATATTGAACTCAGGTATTTCTTTGACTCATGCAGCTTTTTTGTGTTCAAAGTACATTTGACCATAGAGTTGTTTTTTTTTTGTTGTTGTTTTTTCTTTGTGTGTGTTGGGGGTTAGGGTTCTGGGGATGGAATTCAGAGCCTTGTGCTTGCTAGGCAAGCAATCAACCACTGTGACCCCATCTCTCATAAGAGAATTCTTTAGAAAATTAAGACCTAAATTCGAGGATAAGAATAGTGGTTCTCAGCAGTATCAGGTCTAGATTCTATAAAATACTATTTTATAGAAATACCATTTCTATAAAATACTATTGGTGCTTCTTTTTTTTTTATTTTTTATTCTAAATGGGTTTCATGAAAAATAAATCCTAAAATGTATTTTTCTTAAAAAAAAAAAAATCAACATGGGCATGCTAGGTAAGTGCTCTGCCATTCAACTTCACCCCCAAAATATGATTTACTTAAAACTAACCACAGCACGAAACTATTTTAAAAGTGTAATTTATAGCTGGGTGAGGTGGTGTGCACCTGTAATCCCAGTAGCTGGGCAGGCTGAGGCAGGAGAATCTTGAGTTCAAAGCCAGCCTCAGCAAAAGTGAGGAGCTAAGCAACTCGATGAGACCCTGTCTCTAAATAAAATACAAAATAGAGTTAGGGATGTGGCTCAGTGGTTGAGTGCCCCTAAGTTCAACCCCCAGTACCCCCCCAAAAAAAGTGTAATTTATAAATGTTTACAAGCAATTACATTGACCACCAAGCCCTTATTGATAACATTTGTTCTAAAACCTTGGTCTAAACTCCTTTTCTAAGACTACATATTGAAAGGAAAAAGGGTAAGTGACCACAAGCTAAAGTTGGATGACCACTTCAGCCTTGTCTGTCATTTTTGTAGTATGTAGTTATATCCAGAATAGACAAGAGATTAGAAAAGGTTTTTGTTTTTGTATGGAAAACATACAAAGTTGTTAAGTTGGAAACAAACTCATATTGGAGAAATGTTACACCATTGTGCAGTGTTTTGTTGTGTTGACATATTGCTCAGCCAAAGAAGAGAAAACTGAGTTATTTTTAAAAATACTGAGAGCATACTTATTTTACTCTACTTTGACATCATTTGTCAAGGTAGAGTAAAATATAAAAATTCATCAGTTTTCTAAGACATTTATTTATTGTGGGGATTAAACTCAGGGACTTGTGCATGCTCGACATGTGTTCTACCACTGAGCTATACACACCCCAGCTCCCTAAAACTTTTTTAACTGTCAGTTTACAGTATACTTAACTATTCTGTGAGCTGATCTCTTCTTTTGGTTCTTGGTGAAACAGTATAAATCATCTATTTTGACTAAAAGATTAAGTGGCAAAGGATTTAACAGTATTTAAGATCGATGGGGGACTGGGGTTATGGTTCAGTGGTAGAGCACTTGCCTAGCATGTTTGAGGCACTAGGTTCAATTCTCAGCTCCGCATATAAATAAATAAAATAAATAGTCCATTAAAAATAATTGATAGATATTTCTGTATCAGTTCTATATGAATTCATTCACTTGTTTTTGGAGATTGGTACAATAGTCCTCCTTTACCTGAGATTTTACTTTCTGTGCTTCAGAAAATACCTGTGATCAACTCCAATCTGAAAATATTAATATGGAAAATTCCAGAAATAATTCAAAAGTTTTATATTACGTGCTGTTCTGAGTAGCATAATGAAAACTCACCCTGTCCTGCCCGGGGCATGAATCAACCCTTTGTCCAACATATTCATGCTATATATGCCACCAGACCATTAGTCACTTAGAAGCCCTCTTAGTTATCAGATCTAGTATTGTGGACATGTAGCCTGATATTATATTACATCATAGTGCCTGTCATTCATCTCACTTCCTTTCATCACATAGGCATCACATCATCTTAAATCATCACAAGAAGGTTGAGAATAGTATACTACGATGTTTTGAGACAGACACCACATTCGTGTAACTTTTACTACAGTGTATTATAGTACAGTCTTTTATTATTGTTAATCTCTCACTGTGCCTAATTTAATAAACTTTATCATAGGTACATGAATATAGACAAAAACATAGCATATGTTATTCCCCAGGGATAAGGGAGGTACACTGTATAAATATCTATATAAAAGTCTTGGTGTGGCTGTTTTTTTATTTCCTTGGGTAAATACTTAGATTTGGAGTTTCTTGTTTGTATGATAAATGTATGTTTAAACTGGTATACTATTTTATACTCCCTCCAGCAATTCTCACCAGAGTTGATTCACAGCCTTGTATTTTAGTCTTTTAAAAGTGTGGTTATTGTAATTGGTGTGCAAGGCTACATAAATTTTTTCTTTGCTAATAAGCCTCTTTTCCTGTGCTGACTGGTCATTCTTAAATTTGTTTTTTGTAAGATTTTTATTTAAGTCATGCACATTTTTATAAAAAAGTAAAAATGATGTATTTTTGAATCCTGGTACTTCGTAATATACATGTATTGCAAGTGGGTTTATTGATGTTGTTCAACAACCTCACTCTGTGATCTCCTATTCATTTTCTTCATGTCTTTTTTCTTTTTTAAAAAAATCTTTATTTTATTTTTATGTGGTGCTGAGGATTGAACCCAGAGTCTTGCACATGCTAGGAAAGTGTTCTACTGCTGAGCCACAACCCCAGCCCTTTTCATGTCTTTTGATGAGCTAAAGTTTTAAATTTTAGTGTGTGGGGGGGATTGAAGTCATGGGCACTCAACCACTGAGATACATCCCCAGGCCTATTTTGTATTTTATTTCATTGAGTTGCTCAGTGCCTCCCCATTGCCAAGGCTGGCTTTGAAATTACGATCTTCCTGCCTCAACCTCCTGAGCTGCTGGAATTACAGACATGTACCACTGTGCCCAGTATGAAGTTTTAAGTCCAGTTTTGTTTTGTTTTGTTTTTCTTTTATGATTAGTGGTTGTCCTAACAGTTCTTTGCCTCTCTCGGGTTTACTAAGATTTTCTCCACTTTTTTTCTTTCATTTTTATAATTTTAGTTCTGTAATATTTATATTCTATAATCCATTTAGAGAAATTTCTGTGTAAGGTAGAATTCATAGTTTTAAACATATGTTAAGAGTACTATTAGAATAATTCTTATTATTTTAATTTTTTGTTAAAAAAATCCACTGACCATATATATATTTTTATACTCTCTATTTTTATACTCTCTCTTCTGCTCTATTGATCTACTCATTTAGCTAATACGTGGTTATGTTTTGTTATCTTGTTTGTTTTTTGCAGTAGTGGGGATTAAACCCAGGGCCTCAGAATGCTAGCCAAGTGTTCTACTACTGAGCCACATCCTCTGCCCTTTCTGTTTATTTTGAGACAAGGGTCTAAGTTGTCCAGGCAACAACTTTTAATATCTTTAAGACCTGAGAAAAATCCTTTGTTTTTTTTTTTTTTTTTTTTTTGGTAGTACTGGAAATCAAACTTGGGGCTTCATGCTTCATTAGGCAATTGACTCTGTCATTGAGCAATATCCCAACTCTTTTTTTTTTTTTTCATTTTTGAGATAGGATCTCACTGAATTACCCAGGCTAACCTCTAATTTTTGATCCTGCTGTCTCAGCCTCTCAAGTTGCTGGGATTACAGGTGTGCACCACCATACCCTGCAAACTCTTCTGTTTTAATTCATGCTTTTCTTAGTTACTAGAGGTTTGCCAACTAACTTTTGGCTTTGCTATTTCTATTTATTGTTGGACTCTCTTCTAGATGTACATGTAATTTTCTCTGTAAACATTGTGTTAATTGCTTGTAACAAATTGTGTTGTGCTTTTATTAACAAGACTTTCAAAATCATTTTTAATTTATTTTGTGACTTATTCTGTGATTGATGGATTGTATAGAAGTAGGAGTCAGATGTGGTGGCACAGGCTGTAATCCAAACTACTCAGGCTTAAGCAGCAGGACTGTAAATTCGAGGCCAGCCTGGGCAATTTAGCAAGACCTTATCTTAAAATAAAAAAGACTAGCGGTATAACTCAATAGTAATTGAGTTCCTGCCTACATGTGCAAGACCCTGGGTTCAACCCCAGCACTGCGGAAAACAATAACAAAAAAAAAAATAGTATGTTAATTTGTAGGTATGTAGATGGCTTATTTATGATCAGAAAACATACTTGGTAAAATTTTACTCTTTCAAAGTTTATTGAGATATGTTGTCTTAGCATATTATCTACTTTGGTGAATGTTCTATGTATATCTGAAAATAATTTAAGGTCCACAGTTATTAGATATAGTGTTCTGTCAGATCAGTTTATAATGTTAATTCTATTTTTAATTTTTTTTATTTATCTCTTCATTGTGGTACTGGGGGTTGAACCCTGTATTTTGATCTATATTCCCAGCCCCTTTTATATTTTATTCTGAGACAGAGTCTTTTAAGTTGCCCAGACTGACCATGAACTTGGAATCCTCCTGCCTTAGCCTCCCACGCTGCTGGAATTGTAGGCCTGTGGTGCCTATAGGATTATAGGCACCACACCCAGCCCTCATTCTTTTTTGAGACAGAGTCTCATTATTAATTTTCTGAGGTTGACCTCAACTGGCTGTCCTCCTGCCTCGGCCTCTGAAGTAGTTGGGATTATAGGTATGCATCATCATGCTCTGCTTCCATGTTTTTATTTTTAACCTTTATATTGAAAGTTTCTTTTATAGATATCATTGCCTTTTTTTATCCAAGCTGTCAATTTTTTGCTTTTATTTATTAAATCCATTTATAAATTTATGTGGTTATTGGTATGTTAGTTTAAGGCTATTATCTTTTTATTATTTCCTCTTTATTCTGCTTGGCCTCAGTATCTTTGCTTCTCTCCATCCCCTTGGTAAAACTTTCTGTAATCTTGCTTTGCATATGCTTGGTAGCCTTCAGCCAAGGATTTGGCAAAACCCTATGGCAAAACCCTGTGTAAACTCCCAGTGCTCTTTCTCTCTTCAACTTCCTTCTTCAGTGCTTTGCCTTATATATTCTATTTGGTTCACAGCCCCAAATTCTTGTTGGTTTTTTGGTTGTGTTCTGCTTTGACTGTATTCCCTGCACAGTGATCAGAAAATAGTCCC
The DNA here is from genome assembly GCF_048772815.1 of Callospermophilus lateralis. Lineage (NCBI taxonomy): Eukaryota > Metazoa > Chordata > Mammalia > Rodentia > Sciuridae > Callospermophilus > Callospermophilus lateralis. The sequence continues at coordinate 16,500,465 of NC_135305.1, read as the reverse complement.
CAGTGAGAGCATAAAGATGTTTGCCAGTTGGGGGGGCTAGTCTGAGTATCCCTTTTCCAGAGATGACAGTATTGCATTGCCTATTGTTTGTTGCCTGAACACAGTTACCTCATATATTTTTCTTAGTTATTATACATATGATTCTTGAAAGGAAAGTATTTCTCAGTACTAGGTACTCTATGTAGGTGGGAGATTGATGTCAGAAGACTTTAAATTGCATTGTTGATATAACCACATATGAATGATTTGCAAACTATTGGAAGTACAGGAGTAAAATTCTATGCATATAGATGATAGTTTAACTTAGTGAGGTCACAATGAAAAATAAAAAAAAAACTTTCTTTAAATCTTAGATCTTCAGATTTCTCTTTCTTTAATTTTTCTTAGAGACCTCACCAAGTTAAACTGCCATCTAAATGCACAAGGGTCTTAAGTTTTCACTGTAAATGTGACTGCTGTCTCTCAAATTTTATTCCTGTACTTTCAATATACATTAGACCAATAATCTTGAAAATGGGATGGATGCCACATTATACAGTAAATATAACCCACTGAGGTATAGAAAATCATTAGGATTTAGAAATTAAGCTATAATGTACTTGATAACATAAATTATCACTCTCACAAGAATAAGCATGTCAAATGGCTACATTTTACTTATGCTTTAAGGAGTATTCTGAGGGGAGGCATTAAGGCTACCATAAGCCCAAACAGTAGCTTTGTGTGGGTTAGAAAGAAAAAAAAAAAATGCCCTGTTGGCATATGTAGACCAAGGGATGCATGTTATAAGAATGTGGGCCTCTATTTGCCTTCAAGTCAGGCAGTCTTTGGTGTACTATACAACCTATCAAATTGTACAGAGTTGCCCTGGAAGATAATAACACTTCTATATAGCAGATGCTGTTTCTTTTAACCCCCACTATCTAACATAATTTACATATGCTTGAATAAATAGATTTATTTTGCTGTACTGGGGATGGAACACATGCCACACTCTATAACTAACTAAGCTACATTCTCAGATGTATCCCCACTCCCCGTTTTTTTGTTTTTTAATTTTGAGACCAAATCTCACTAAGATGCCCAGACTGACCTTGAATTTGTGATCTTCCTGTCTCAGATTCCACAGGTGGGTGCCACCATGCCTGATTGGTTTATAGTTTGTTCATTGTTTTATATTTTGTTTATTTTTTATAGTGGGGATAGAACCCAGAGATACACTACCACTGACCTACATGCTCAGTTCTTTTCATTTTTTATTTTGATGTGGGATTTTGCTAAGTTGCTGAGGGTCTCACTAAATTGCTAAAGCAGGCCTAGAACTTGTGATCCTCTTGCCTTAGCCTCCTGAGTCACTTGAGATTACAGGCATGCCCCACCATGCCTGTTGGTTTATGGATTTTAATGTTTTAACTAAGATGTCTGTCCAAAGATTCAAGATTATGGTAAAATTTTACCAAGCCTCTGGCATAAAACCCCTAACCTTATTTCCTAGGGAACTCCCATAGGGAGGTGGCTCACAAAAGTCCCTCAATTTCAGCAGCCCGGAAAGTACCTAAATTGGGGCACATGTAAAATAGCAAGAAAAATGATCCTGAATTCCAATGAATATCCTAGAGGTACTGTAATCCCACTTAAGTCTGTAATCAAGGTTGAGTGTTGATGGCTTGAGGCTATGTCAGTTGGGTAATAGAGAAGGTTGAGCCCAAAGCCCAGAGATATCAGGGATGTGTGTTTTTGTTTTGTTTTTGTTTTGTACTGGGGATTGAATTTAGGGGCACTTAGCCACTGAGCCACAGACAAGGTCTCACTGAGTTGCTTAGGGCCTCACTAAGTTGCTGAGGCTACCTTTGAACTAGTAGTCCTTGTACCTCAGCTTCCCTAGCCTCTGGGATTACAAGTATATGCTACTGCACCCACAGGGATGCTCATATTTAATGACTTCAGAGTTGTGTATATGATATGATACCTGTCACTCCTGGGGACTTGAATACTTAACTAGCTGACAAGGAGATCCATGTCCCATAGAAAGTTATAACTATAGCTGTCTCATGTTGTTTCATTTTATTACCTATATGGAATTGATGGTAGTTGTAATTTTCCACCAGTCTTGAATCATTTGAATCTTTGAAGTCTCATTTTCAGCTATGATAAAGATAATATTCATTTGCAAACAAAATAGCTTTAGAGTGGCAAAACTGGCACTTTATAGGCTCTCTGTCTGTGAGCTTGAAAGCAGTGATTAACCAGATCTAAGAGGAAATGAGCCTACAATTTCAAAATTAACAAGAAGACTCTGAAATCAACAGAAATGCTCTTCAACCATGCCTTAAGTGTATTTTGTGTCTTAGAATATTAGTTGACAATAGAGATAAGCTTGTTGTGGTTGACATGAATTTTAAAATTTATTATTATTATATTATTTTTGTTACCACGGATCCAACCTGGGTATCTTTACCACTAAGCTATATCCTAGCCCTTTTTATTTTTTTTATTTTGAGGTAGGGTGTTTTGTTTTGTTTTGTTTTGTTTTTTTTGTACTGGGGATTGAACTCGGGGACACTCAACCACTGAGCACATCCCCAGCCCTATTTTATATTTTACTTAGATACAGGGTCTCATTGAGTTACTTAGAGCCTCACTAAATTGCTGAGGTGGCTTTGAATTTGATCGTCCTACCTCCATATCCCGATCCACTAGGATTACAGGCAAGCCACTGGAATTACATGCGAGCACCACCATGCCTGGCTTGAGATATGGTTTTGCTAAGTTGCTTAGGACCTTGCTAAATTGCTGGTCTCAAACTTGAGGTCCTCATGCCTTAGCCTCTCAGGTTGCTGGGATCATAGGTGGGGCCACTGTCTCAGGATTTACATATATGTGTTTCAGATGACAGTTGTAACTGAATGCTTTTTTTTGGTGTTTGTGTGCTCAGAGTCCAGGGCCTCATGCATGCTAGGTAAGCACTCTACAATTGAGCTACATACCTCAGCAATTTGCTTTTTTTTTTTCTTCTTCCTTAGATAGAGTCTCCCTAAGTTTTCAAGGCCAGCCTGAACTTTACAGTCGTCTTGCCTCAGCCTTCGGAGTACTTGGCATACTCCACCATGCCAGGCTAAAGATATTCTTATCTATTCAAACAGTATAATTATCAAATTTAGGAAATCTGGCCTTAGTACAACAGTATTATTTAATACATAGACCATAGTCACATTTTGCTGGTGGTTCTAACAATGTCCTTCAAAGTATACTTATTTAGGAATGAGGAACAATTGTCGGGATCCAGAGCAGATTGCCAGCGAGTTCCGTAGAATGAATTTTGTGGACATGTTTCAGAAAGACAAATGGAGATTTTAAATTCCACAGGTGTAGCACTACAGTGAGTCTGGCTGTGCCTTCAACAAGTTCTGGTATTAGGTCTTTGGGGAAAAAATTATTCTTCCATACTCTTTTTCAGAACTTTACATGAGGAAACATGTGATGCCATTTTGTCCCATTATTAGTGTTGTCTTTGATCACTTGTTTAAGGTGTTACTGCCAGATTTTTTCACTTGAAAGATATCTTCCCACCCTCTTTGTACTTAGTATGTAATCCTCTAGGAAATCATTTGGGTTTGCATGAATATTTTTCTACCAGAAAACATGGATTCAAGTTGATATTTGTGTCCTTTGACATGCCCCCATTTTTAAGTACTCTAAATTTTTGGAAAACAAAGAGTTTATTTATCTTGTGTGTTTGTTTGTTTGTTTTGATGCCAATCTTGTTTGTTTCTCCTTAGAGCCCTAGTTCCTTATTTTGATGAAATTTAATTTTTTTTGTGCCATTTCTAAGAAATCTTTATCTAACACACATTTTCTCCTGTTTTCTTCTTGCAGTTTCATAGTTTTATGTCTTATTATTTAGGCTTATGATCTATTTTGAGATAATTTTTGATGAGGTATTTTGATCCAAGTTAAGTTTACATCTTATCTAGCACTATTGTTGTATAGGCATTATCTTCATCAAAAATTAGTTCTAGTCTTGCACAGTGGCAAATGCCTATAATTCCAGTGACTTAAGAGGCCAAAGCAGTTGGATCACTTTTTGAGTCTAGTCCAATCAATTTAGCAAGACCCTGTCTCAAAAAAAAAAAAAAAAAAAAAAAAATTCAAAGAAGAGCTGTGGTAAAGCACTCCTATGTTCATTCCCCAATATCCAAAAACATCAGTTGTAGAGATATATGTCTGTTTATTTCTGAAATTTGTTCCATTGACCTGTTTGTTTACTTACACTAGCATCATTCCTTTAGAGTTTGTGTACATACTGTCCACAACCCAGTTGTGCCAGAGCAGTGGGATAGGTTGTCAAGACACCCAGAGATGGAATGTGAGACATGAGTTTTATTGAAGAAAAAAAAATTTCTTATAGGGAATGTCCAGTGGCAATAGTCTGGATAAGGAGCACCTCTGCTTCTCATGGTACTTCATTGCTTCATATGAAAGTCCAGTGGTGATGGGTTGGACAAGTAGCACCCCGTTTTTTAGACAAGATTGGGTGTGTCAATGGGTGATATGGCCATTCTTTACTTCCTGTACTTTGCTAAAAAGTAGCACCTCCATCCTTCATGCTGCTTCTGTGATTTGTTCAGAGGCAGTTTGCTGGACAAGAATTTATACTCTCCACTGTGCTCAGCTCCATACCAGTTACCAAAAAGAAGAGGTTTATAGGTTAGGCAATAGAAGAAGAAGCCACATCGTTAGCTTAGCTTGCTTTGTCTCATTGTATGACCATTATTCCAAAGAACTTGGCATGTATGCAAGAAAGCAGCTTTTTATAGATAGTACTAACTTGCCCTAATTCCCAGCATACATGAGAGAAAGCCACTGTCCTTCATGATAATGTTTATCTGGTCATTCTGGCTTGGATTCATTCTCATTATTCCCTTACCTTGGCTAGGTTCTTGGGAACAGAGAGGAAGGCACTTCAGGGACATGATGTTTTACTGACCTTTTCTGTAAAGATGACATTGTGTATTAAAGCTAAGAGATCTTATGCCAGGAAAGCAACAGGAAAGAGATTCTTCAAGGATATCTTTGTTTCTAAATGTAGGACTGAACTTAACAACAGGGATAAGGGGTAACAAAGTAGCATGTATTGTTACATACTCTGACATTGTATCTATCATACAATTTATTCAGAAGTATAATAAGGAATGTAGTTGGCAAATCCATCCTGAAGACATTCTTAGTGAATAATAAGTTCCACACAACCAAGGATGACTTAATAGGTTCATTGATTGCTTTATAGAAATTAACCAAAGCAACAAAGAATATTATTACTTTAATAGTTGCTGGGGGAGTGTGGTTTAAGAGGAAGGAAAGAACTAATTTCTGTATTGCTCATACTAGGTAATCAGTAGATAGTCTCTAACAAAGAGAGGACTAAGGGTATCATAGATTAGAAAGAACAAAACCCCAAAACTTTCTAGATGCAAAAAGAAATGTTTGGAGAGAAGGGGTAGAGAGCAAGAAGCATACATAGTGAAATAATTTATCTACTCTATGACAACATCCAGACCATATTAATTGTGTCAGGTTAACTAACGGCAAAACTCAACTCAGTGCTGTTCACAAAATATAGAGCCACAAAACCAAAAGACTCAGACAGATTGAGTAAGATGTTGAACAGAGATATATTAGGCAAATAAAATGAAAATAGAGTTCATAATTTTGATGGGAAAACTTAGACCAGAAGTCTTTAAAGAGACAGGACATATTATAGTACTAGGCAAACACTCTACCACTGAGTAACACCCCCACCAGACAACTTTCATTTTTAAAAAAAGTTTCAGCCTTTGAGAATTGGGAGCACACACAGATAAGGAACATGTTAATAATCTTAAGGCCTAAAATCCATCTTGGTTCAAGATCAAGTGGACAAAATTTCATAAGGCTATTGAAGATCTAATAACATATACATGCAGTAAAAGATGATAAAATCCACTTTCTGATAAATGCATGTGGAACATTTGAGAAATTGTGTGGGGGGCAGGGCAGGTAGTTACTGGAGATAAAACCCAGAGGTACTTTACCCCTGAGCTACATCCCCAGCCCCCTTTTTTGCTTTGAGACATCATCTTCCTAAGTTGCCCAGGCTGGTTTTTGAACTTGTGATTCTCCTGCCTCAGCCTCTCATGTAGTGCATATGGCTTATTGTTGAGCTTCAAAGAAAACTTTAAAAAATTTGTTGCCAAAATAGATGTATTATTATATTTTGGCATTGTGCTTTTGGGGTAAAACTGAAAGGTAAGACACTTCACTCTACTGCCAGTGAGAATGCATAATGGTAAAAGTCCCATGGCAATGAATTTGGTAATATCTAGCAGAATTGCAAATTCACTTTTTTGTTGCTCTAGCACTCTACTTCTAGGAATTTATATCAGAGATAACAATTGAAAAAGTGTAAAATAAGATGTGCAATATTATTTGAGGCAATTCTGTTGGTAGTAATGAAAGATTGATGTTACCAGCAGTAGATGACTGGTGAATAAACTTTGGTATATCACTGCATAGATATACTGTTATCTGTGGAATTTCAGGAAATATAAGAGGGCTTGTAAAGGTGCAAGAAAATATATATTTTATATTACCTTTTGTGGAAGGTAGGGCAAAATGTGTGTCTGAATTTCTTAGTCTTATCCACTAAAAGAAGAAATAAGTAGAAGAGGACGGAGATGTAGCTCAGTAGTAGAGCCCTTGCCTACCTAATTTGTAAAGTCCTAGGTCACTGAAAAAAATAAAATTGAAATGTGAGAAAAAATAAATATGTGCTTATATTTAAAAAGAAACAGTGGAAGGATAAATTTAAAAACAAAAAAATAAAATAAAAAATGGCTACCAGAGGGGGCAAAAAAGAACAAGACAAGGAATTAAGAATGAAAACTAGACCACTGTAATAAAACTTACATTGTAGTATTGACTTTGGAATCATGTAAATACTTTATGTAACTAGACCAAAAAAAACCCCAAAACAAATAAGTCATCTGTTGTTTCAACCAACCCCCCCAAATCAAGTGAACATTGTTACATCTCAAACAGTTATACCAACAATCAAAGAATTTTTAAAAACTGATTTTAAATCACAGTATTTCTTGCATGCTATATTGTAAGCACAAAAAGAAATTTACATTGTATGTGTGGTGGGGAGGGGTGTTACTAGGGCTTGAACTCAGGGGCACACCACCATTGAATTACATACCTGGCTCTTTTATTAATTTTCAGACAGGATCTATCTAAGTTTCCAAGGCTGGCCTCAAACTTGCTGTTCTCTTGCCTCAGCCACTTTAGTAACTGGTATCCTGGGCATGTACCACTATTCCTAACCAGAAATCTTATATTTAAGATTATTCGGTGTAAACACCAGGGGTTATATTGGTATGGTTATTTTGAAACTACTTATATTTCACTTGTCATAAAACATAAATAATTATGTTGATGTCATTAGGCAGAGGAATTTACAGGATAATTATGAAGGAAAGTCCCAGGATGGCAGACTGCAGCAGGCTTGGGAAAGATTGGAACTGCAGGAAGGACTTCAGATTTCATTCTTCTGAGGAAATGATTATAAACTCATGAATTACTTGCTATATTTGAATGTATTTAAAGGGGATTTACATTTCTGGTGGAAAATTTGATGCTGATTTAGTGATAAATACCTAAAAACTAAGAAAATTAGAGGGAAAAAATGCAAGCAACTCAATTACAAGAATGAAACTGTTTGAGAATGGGGTATAGTTTTAATATGCTCTGCAGCTCAATTGTCAATATAATCAAAAGTTCATAATGTATAAAATGTTTGATTTAAGCCTGGTGTAGTGGCACATGCCTATAATCTCAGTGACTCCGGAGGTTGAGGCAAGAGGATTGCAAGTTCAAAGCCAGCCTAAGTAACTTCGTGAGACCCAGATAAACTAAAAGAATTCAGTCATAGTAGTTTGAGAGGGGAAAGAAGTTTGTATGGGAATTATCTATCAATCTTGTATTATAAGCTTGAACAGGTCACTCCTGATTTTTGTAATAACTCTTTGAGTACTATAACTTAAAAAGAACTTTCTGCTAGACTAGTATAATTAAAACAAGTGGGAAACTCCTTAGGATATTAGAATGGTCAAGGGTTTTGTTTGTTTTTGTTTTTTGTTGTTGTTTGTGTTTGTTTGATAAGACCCCAAAAGCACAGAAAAGCAAATATAGACAAATGGGATTACTTACATCATACTAAAAAAAGCTTAGCACAATAAAGAAAACAGTCATCAGAATGAAGAGACAACCAACAGAATGAGAGACAATGTTTTCATACCATACTCCTGAGAAAGGATTAATATTCAGAAAGCATAAGGAACTTTCAAAAACAAACTTTAAAAAAAAAAGTAACCTGACTTAAGAATGGGTGACACACCAAAGGAGAAAGTTGTGTCATTCTTGACCAAAAAAAAAAAAAAAAAAAAAAGAGGATAATAAAACATCATGTCCCTGGAACATTTTTTTTTTTTTTTTTTTTAAATTCCCAAGAATTCAGTCAAGTCAAAGGAACAGTGAAAGTGGGCCTGGTCCTGAATGTTCAGGTAAGTATTATCTTGAATAACATTTGACTCTTTCACACATATTAGAAATATAGTGTTATAAGTAGAAAGCTGCTTTTGTACACATATGCCAAGTTCCTTGTAAAGCTGGTCATACTATGGGACAGAGTGAGCTAATTATGTCACTGTTTATGTAGCTAACCTATAAAACCCCTCACCCTGTGGTAATCAATACAGAACCAAGCATGTGGAGAAGGTAAGGGCTATTAGTCTAGTTGATAACCCCTGGACTTTGTGGCAAAATGCCTTGAGGACAGGGGTGCTATTGTCCAGCCCACCATCACTAGACCTTCCTGTAAATAGTTTACCATAAACCTAACTCACACACTGTCTCAGGATGTCTTTGGTCCTTTGGCAACTGAAGCACAGCTAGGCTATGGGCCTGACAGTTCTCAGAAGAGGACATACAATATAGATAGCCAACAGGGATATGAAAAAATGCTCAACATTGTTAAATGGGGAAATACAAATCAAAACACAATGAGGTGTCACCTCATACTAGCAAGGATGGCTATTATTGGATGGGGGATTTGACTCAGTGATAGAGTACTTGCCTGGTATATGCAATGACCTGGGTTTGATCCCCAGACCACCAACAAAAGAAAAAAAAAATGCTCTTATAAAAAAGTGGTTAACAACTGCTGGTAATGAAGTGAAGAAAAGAGAACCCTTACATACTGTCATTGGGAATGTAAATGAGTATAGCCATTGTGGGAAACAGGATGGAGTTTCCTTAAAAAAAAAAAAAAAAATTAAAAACAGAATTACCATATGATCCAGTAATTCTTCTCCTGGGTATTTTCCCAGAGGAAATGAAATCAGTATGCTAAGGAGACTCTGTATTTCTGTGTTATTGTACCACTGTTCACAATAACCATAGATGGAAACAACCTAAGTATCCATCATCTGATGAATGGATTTTAAAAATGTGGTATATATATACACAATGGAATATATTCAATAAAAATGAAATAATGTCATGACAACATGGGTGGAACTGGAGCTCATTTTGTTTAGTGAAATAAACCAGGCACTGGAAGACAAGTATCATTTTACTCAGATGGGGAATAAAAAAGAGTTGATCTCATAGAAATTGAGAGAATGGGGCTGGGGATGTGGCTCAAGCAGTAGCGCTCTCGCCTGGCATGCGTGCGGCCCGGGTTCGATCCTCAGCACCACATACGAACAAAGACGATGTGTCTGCCGAAAACTAAAAAAAAAAAAAACAAAAAATAAATATTAAAAAAAATTCGCTAAAAAAAAAAAAAAAAGAAATTGAGAGAATGGTGGTTATCAGAGGTTGAGGAAAATGGTGGAGGAGTGGTCAGTGGGGACTAAATTCTAGTTAGATGGAGCAAGGGATTCTTATATGCTACTTGCATAGTAGAGTGAGTGTAGGTGACAGTTGTATAATATTTATTTCAAAAAGCTAAAAAAGTATTGTAAATGTTTTTACCTTAAAGAAATGATAAATATTCAAGAAGATAAGTGTTTAACCCTATTTTAAAAAAAATATTAAAAATACATATGAACTACATGGTTTATTAAACCATGAACTGAAACAACTCAAAATTTTCATTTATGTGAATTCATGGAATTAAATGGACAACACATAAATCCATAATTCTACAAATTTTCCTGAACACTAGTCATGCATCAAGCAATTTTTATTTTTTTTTTAAATAAATGACAGAGGAATGCATTACAATTTTTATTACACATATACAGTACAATTTTTTCATATCTCTGGTTGTATATAAAGTATTTTGATACCAATTCGTATCTTCATACATGTACTTTGGATAATGATGTCTATCACATTCCACCATCCTTGCGAACCCCTTGTCCCCTTCCTTTTCCTCCCATCCCTCTGCCCTATCTACAGTTTGTCTATTCCTCCCATGCTCCCTGCCCCCACCCCACTATGAATCGGCCTCATTATCAGAGAAAACATTCAACATTTGTTTTTTTGGGATTGGCTAACTTCACTTAGCATTATCTTCTCCAACACCATCTGTTTACCTGCACATGACATGACTTTATTATCTTTTATTGCTGAGTAAAATTCCACTGTGTATATTTGCAACATTTTTAATCCATTCATCTTTCCATTGTGTATATATGCCACCTTTTTCTTATCCATTCATCTTCTGAAGGGCACCTAGGTTGGCTCCACAATTAGCAAGGTTGGTTCAACATACAGAAATCAATAAATGTAATTCATCACATCAATAGACTCAAAGATAAGAATCATATGATCATCCCAGTAGATGCAGAAAAAGCATTTGACAAAATATAGCACCTTTGCATGTTTAAAACACTAGAAAATTTAAGGGATAACAGGAACATATCTCAACATTGTAAAGGCTATCTATGCTAAGCTGTTAGAGTCTGTAAACAAGTCAGGATGACACCTGGCATTTTGCCAGAGAAATGTTGGAGTCTATAAACAAGTCTGGATGGCACCTGGCAAAATGCCAGAGGGAATGGTTTATGAAGTAACGCCAGTGAGCCATTAAGTGTGGAGATTCCTTATTGGTTGACTGCTGTATCTATTTTATGCTAATTAAGATAAGCTGTGTGGAATGTATAAATACCACTCCTGTCCTACAATAAACAGCTTCCACTCCTGCTGTATCAATCTACACAAGTTGTTCGTCAACCCCCCCCCCTCCCCCCCCGTTATTTTGCTGCAGCCGGACTGCGACAGATGGTGGCCCGTACGGGGGAGTCCCGGGACACTCGGGGGAAAGTGACGAAAAAAAGCTGCCCTACCATAGATAGGATGGGAGCAATCTGCTCGTCCCTAGGCAGATAGGGCGAGAGGAAAAATGGCCATTTTGAGAAAAATGGAGAAGATTGTTACAGTATGTTTGTGTCTTGTTTTGTCTTGAAATGTTGTATTGTCTTTGTGATGAAAATATGGAAGGGGTGAAAAGTAAATTGATAATGGAAAGAGGCACCCCAGTGGAACCAAGAGCAGTTAGGGCGTGTGTTGATAAGAGCCCAGGAACTCTAATCAGAAAGAAAAAGTTCAGAAGAAGAAAGATTATCAGAAAAAAAGTTGCAACAAAAGGCTATTACTGAATACCCGAGGGTGCATGAATCCACATGGCGGCTGCCACGTGCGTGAGCCGTTCATGGCACAGCAAGGTTTTTCCAAGCAGCGGCAGCAGGCTCTTCCCTGTGTCCCCCCCCCCCCCCCCCGCCGCCCAAGGAGCGGGACGCCACTGCGAGACCCCAAATCCAAACCTTGCAGGCTCTTGCTCCCTGTGCCCAGTAGCAGTTTGAGTCCAGGACACACTCCGGGGCCATCTGGGACTGCCAAGGACACTACAGCCAGCAGAAGATGCTACCAGGGTCCCTGATGTTTGGTCATTTCCAATACCAATAACTAAACTACAATGGTTCTCCCACACCTGGAGGCTGATGAGTAATGAGCACTATTAAGGCTTATTTCAAATGTAAAAAACCTTGAGATAATGTAGTAAATTGTTCAGAAGGTTGTTTTCTTAGTGCCTACTGGAATACTACAGGATTTTCTTTAGCCAGCATCCAGAGTTCCTGACTTCATCCCAGTGCCAATGAAAATGAGGGTGGAAGAATTTCCAGTGTTGCTAAAAACCGGACAAGACTTTGGCTGAGAACCAGACGAGACTTCAAATCAAGTTAGCTGCCTGCAGAACTTACCTGGACTATGATTTAAGCTAGCTGCCTGCAAAACTTACCTGGACTGTGATTTAAGCTAGATGCCTGCAGAACTTACCTAGACTGTGATTTACCTGGACTGTGAGTTAATCTATTGAGACACTGCTTTACCTGGACTGAGACAACAAACCGTAATCTACAACAAATTGTAACTCGGTATCTTTGCTAATGGTGTCATTGCTGGTATAATTTTTCCAAGGGCTTCTTGCATGAAGCCATCAATTGGCTTGGTATTGTGGCATTTTGTATCCTCCCTTTCTGTTTGTAGCAGGTTATTCATGGTGTTTCTGTAAAAACCACTATGGGCCTTATTTAAATTAAATAAAAGGGGGAAATATTAGAGTCTGTAAACAAGTCAGGATGACGCCTGGCAAAATGCCAGAGGGAATGGTTTATGAAGTAACGCCAGCGAGCCATTAAGTGTGGAGATTCCTTATTGGTTGACTGCTGTATCTGTTTTATGCTAATTAAAATAAGCTGTGTGGAATATATAAATACCACTCCTGTCCTACAATAGATGGCTTCCACTCCTGCTGTATCAATCTACACAAGTTGTTCGTCAACCCCTGGTTATTTTGCTGCAGCCGGACTGTGACACTAAGCCTTAGGCCAACATCATTTTAAATGGAGAAAAATTGAAGGCATTCCCTCTAAAAACTGGAACAAGACAGGGATGCCCTCTTTCACCACCTCTATTTAACATAATTCTTTTGAAACACTGGCCAGAGAGATTAGACCAAGGAAATTAAAGGGATACACATAGAAAAAGAAGAACTCAAATTGGCACTATTTGCTGATGATATGATTCTATACCAGGAACCCTAAAAGTTCCACCAGAAAACTTCTAGAACTAGTAAAACGAATTCAGCAAAGTAGCAGGATATAAAATCAACACCCATTTAAAAAAAAAAAAAAAGGCATTTCTGTGTACCAGTGACAAATCCTTAGAAAGGGAAATGAGGAAAAGTACCCCATTCTCAATAGCCTCCAAAAAAATGAATAAAATAAAATACTTGGAAATCAACAAAAGAGGTAAAAGATCTATACAATGAAAACTACAGAACCCCAAAGAAAGAACTCAAAGACGACCTTAGAAGATGGAAAGATCTCCCTTGCTCTTGGATAGGCAGAATTAATATTATCGAAGTGACCATACTACCAAAAGCACTATACAGATTTAATGCAATTCTGATCAAAATTCCAATGGCATTCCTCAGAGAAATAGAAAATAGCCATCATGAAATTTATCTGGAATAATAAGAGACCCAGAATAGCTAAAGCAATCCTTAGCAGGAAGAGTGAAGCAGGTGGCATCGCTACACCAGACCTTAAACTATACTACAGAGCAATAGTAAAAAAACAGCATGGTATTGGCACTAAAACAGACTGATAGACCAATGGTACAGAACAGAGGACACAGAGACTAACCCACAAAACTACAATTATCTTATTTTAGACAAAGGCACCAAAAACATACACTAGAGAAAAGATAGCCTCTTCAACAAATGGTGCTGGGAAAACTGGAAATCCATATGCAACAAAATGAGATTAAGCCCCTATCTCTCTCCATGCACAAAACTCAAACTCAAAATGGATCAAGGACTTAGGAATTAAACCAGAGACTCTATGTCTAATAGAAGAAAAATAGGCCCTAATCTCCATCATGTGGGATTAGGCCCCATCTTCCTTAATAAGACTCCTGTGGTACAAGAATTAAAACCAAGAATCAATAAATGGGATGGATTCAAACTAAAAAGTTTCTTCTCAGCAAAAGAAACAATCTGTGAGGTAAAGAGAGAGCCTACATCTTGGGAGCAAATCTTTACCCCTCACACATCAAATAGAACACTAATCTTTAGGCTATATAAAGAACTCAAAAAGCTAAGCGCGCGCGCACACACACACACACACACACACACACACACACACAAACCCAATCAATAAATGGGCCAAGGGCCTGAACAGACACTTCTCAGAAGAGGATACAATCAACAAGTATATGAAAAAGTGTTCATCATCACTAGCAATTAGAGAAATGCAAATCAAAACCACTCTAGATTTCATCTCACTCCAGTCAGAATGGCAGCTATTATGCATACAAACAAGAATAAGTGTTGGCAAGGAATGGGGAAAAAGGTACACTCATACACTGCTGGTGGGACTGCAAACTGGTGCAGCCAATATAGAAAGCAGTATGGAGATTCCTTGGAAATCTGGGAATGGAACCACCATTTTACCCAGCTATTCCTCTCCTCGGTCTATACTCAATGGACTTAAAACAGCATACTACAGGGACACAGCCACATTGATGTTTATAGCGGCACAATTCACAATAGCTAAATTACTTTTGGCTTTTTAAAGCAATGTTTCTCTTGCTCCTGATAAATTTTGAGTCCTGAGGGATTTTTACTGAAGAACAGAGAAGTATGTAAATCTTCACTTTAATATCAACTTTATATGCCCATGATCAGTTCTTATATGTTCTTGTTAGCTGAAATGTTTATCAGTGTTTGGTATTAATCTCTTTATTTTTTGGCAATATTTCAGGTGCTTCTTGTGAACTTTTTTCCCTTAAGTACTACTTAGGTTGAGTACCTTTCATATTCATATTCATACTGACCATTTGGATTTCAGCTTTTGTGAGGTTCTTCTTTATGTCTCTTTTCTCAGTCCACTTTTTGTTTTGATTTTTGTTGTTTTGGGACTATTTCTTTAAAATTTTACAGGAGTTCTTTTATATTTGTACTAACCTCTCATTCTGTTTTTCTTTCTTAGTAGGGTTCTTTGAATGATACTTAATTTTATAAATTTGCCTTTGTGCTTTAGTCTTAATATCTGTCTATATCCCAAAGTTATACAGTTATTTTCTTCTAAAAGCAGTATAGTTTGCCATTCATGTTTAGGTTTTTGTTTGTTTGTTTTCTTTTCTCTTTTACTCTTCATTTGAGTTTTCTTTTCTCTTTTACTCTTCATTTGATTTATATGTATGGTGAGGGTTGGAATCCAGTTTCATTTTTTACCAGCCCCATTACTGAAAATTCCATTCTTCAATGCTCTGTACTGCCATCCCTATTAATTATTAATTATTTAATATGTACATAAGTTTGTTTCTCATCACTTCAATCTGATTCTCAGGCAATTCTGATCTAGTGGGCTTTTAGGCACTCCTCTGAACCACTACCATAATTTGTCTTTGTAGTAGGTTTTGATAGCTGGTAAAAACAAGCCATAATATAAACCCCCAACATCACCTGTATTTTTCTTTAGAAACATCTTTTGATTGTTTTAATTGTTTGAATTATATAAATTTTAGAATTCACCTTTCAAATTCCAACCCCCAGCCCCCCCCCCCAAAAAAAAAAATTACAGAATATTAATTGGGATTGTGAAAACTGTTAAGTCAGTTTGGAGAGAGGTTTACATGTTTGTAATGTTGAATTTTCTAGGCCAGAGCCATGATTTTTCTTGTTGTTTTTGTTTGTTTTCTTACTGGGGTTTTAACCCAGGGACACTCTACCACTGACCTATACCCACAGCCCTTTTGTAATTTTATAAAATTTTTATTTTAGAGAGAGGATGTTAAGTTGCCCAGGCTAGCCTCCAACTTGGAATCCTTGGAATCCTGCCTTAGCCTCAAGACTCACTGAATTACAGGAATGCACCCTCATATCTGGCCTCTCTTAGGTTTTCTTTAATGACTATTAAATATTTATAATTATTTCTATGGGGATTTTGCACATAGGATTTTCCTTAGATATTTGGTAGGTTCTGATGATTCTATAAATGGCATTGTAACATTATTTTTACATTTTACCTTTTTATTCGTGGTCAATATATTTAACTACGTAACTTTTTTTTTTTTTTTTTTTGTGGTACTTGGAACTGATCCCAGGGATACTCTACCACTGAACTACATCTCCAACCCTTTTTAAAACATTTAATTTTGAGATAGTTTCTTGCTAAGTTGTTGAGGCTCACCTTGAATTTGTGATCCTCCTGCCTAAGCCTCTCAGGTAGCTGGGATTACATATATATGCCACTCCACTGTGCCCAGAGATATAACATTTAAAATTTTTTTTTTTCCCAATGACTTTGTTTAATCACATTCTAGTAATTTGTCTCACTCATTTGGCTTTTTCTATGTGTATAATCATAACTGTGAGTAACAGTACTTTCATTTCATCATTTCTAATTCTTAAACCTTTTTCTTACCTTTTCATGTTGCCTAAACTCCCCAGTACATCATTGAATTCGAGTGGTACCAGTGTTCCTATAATAACCTGCTGTTCAACTCACTGGTGAGAGAATTTCCCCATAGTATCATGAAGGGGGCCTAACACCTAGTACTCTACACTGGACAAATAAAATCATCAGTAGTTTATTAATTACATATACTCATAAGTCTGGAGAGAGAAGGACAACACATTGCCATGCAGAACTACATGGGTTATTACATAGTGAATGGGGACTTTGGGGAGGTGAACTTCCTATATAGTATCATGACGGGGGTTGCCCCTTGATTCCTATGGGAGGAAGTGGTTGGCGTGATTGAATAATTCTATAGGCTGACTGGAAACTGAACCTGATAATCAAGGATAAGTAGAAACTGTGCATAGTCTTGTTGATAAACAAAGGGTATTTGGTTAGGAGACATTATCTGTGGAAGTAGAGTAAGGAAGAGAACTTGTGATTAGGCTCTTCAAGGACCTAACAATTTTATCAAGTTCAAGGCAGCATATAATATTGAGTATAAATTTAATGCTGTATACTACCCCATTTATTACTAGTATTCACAGAGGGGTACAGTTATGTGTGTGTTTTTAGGCATGAATATATGTTTTAAAAAGCATGTACCTTTTCTGGATCTAGCAAAAGCATATTTTTTTTTTTCATGTAATCTGTTATGTGGTGAATTCTAAGATGGATAAACTGAGATCTTGTTCCTGTGGTTATATCTAGAATTCCAAATTGTTTTATTCTTATGGGACTATTATTGATTTCTATTCTTGATAACCGGAATAATCCATTTTGACTTTTTCCAACTATTTTTGCAAAGTTTGTATTCCTTGTATTGTGTGGTCACTGAAGTTTCTGTTCCATTCTACTAGGTGCCCAGCTAGTGACTTCAGAAAAATTTCCTTAGACATTTAGCTCCAAACAGTGGATGAGGACAGAAAGGAAAGGACTGTCATTGTTTTCTTCATATATATAATTCTAAACCAATCTCATCTTGGACATGGAATATATTCTGGGGTTTTGTTTGTTTGTTTTGTAGTTCTCCTAAAACATGTTTTATTGATTAGTATTATGTATCTTGGTGACTGTCTCATTTACATTTTGGGTATTCTTTAAATATTTGTTGATCAAGTTATTTCTTATTCTGTATTATTAGTGATTTTCTGTTGACTGAGAGGGGAGTCGAAATCTTCAGTTCAATATGGATTTGTCTGCTTTTTTTCTAGCCATATCATTTTTTGTTGTTATGTGTTGTGAAGCTCTGTTAATTAGGTGAATGTGAATTAGAATTCTTTATCATTACATAGTGTTTCTGGTAATAATTCTATTTCTGTGGTAATATTTTATTTCTGAAGTCTACTTTGTCTGGTAATTATAATGCACTGATTACCATTTCATCCCATTTCATCTGGGGCTGCATTTTGATTATTTGCCTAAAGAGCACTCACACAAGTTACGTGAAGCAGGTTTATTACTCACAGAAAAATATCAAGGGACAGTAGAAGCAGAGAGTGCATTGCAAACCAGTCCACCAAGGCTTTATGAAGCTGCCAGGTAGATGAAATCTTGTCTGTGTACTTCAGGGAAGGGACCACAGAAAGCAGCCTACCCTGGGTTTTATACCCCAGAGGCAACATGCTTCAGTGAACTAAAGCACTAAAGGACATGCTGTTTATAAGGGGGACAGAACAGAAATTGGACAGTTCAGTCAGCTCCTTCATTTCTCATGATGGTGCATCCCTAGCATATTTTACATAGTTTTTTTAGAATTACAACTGTGAAGGGGGCAAGAACTGCCTTAGTCCAAGGTTACCTGGAGAACTGAACATATTTATTGTTTGAATGTGTATCCATTTTTTTAAAACCTCTCTGTATTTAAGGTAGGGTTTTGAGCTAGGGTTGTAGCTCAGTGTTAGCACACTTACCTAAAATACAAGATCCAGAATTCAATCCCCAGTACTGCCAAAAAAAAAAAAAAAAAAGTAGATTTTTTTCGAGAGAGCATTTATTCCAGTCTTTTGTTTGTCAACTGTATAAGAAGTCAGTCAATGATGGATTGTATATACACTGTTCTCCCATAGGATTCTGTCACATAGTGATTTTTGTAGCCATTTTGATTTGTGTAAGTACACCCTAATGTTCGCATAATGACAAATCCTAAGGGCACGTTTCTCAGATTATATCCTGAATGCTAAGTGACACATGACTATGTAACAGTAGTGAGCCATTAATGGTAAGACAGGACCATGGACAGAGCACTAATATGCATTCTATAGATTCTCTTCTTTTTCTCCCATGGATGTCAGAATACAGTTGCCTGACTTGAGGTTATCCATCTCATGGTCCAGTCATTAACTAACCTGTGTCTGGGACCCACAGTATGTATT
This sequence comes from Callospermophilus lateralis, assembly GCF_048772815.1. NCBI lineage: Eukaryota > Metazoa > Chordata > Mammalia > Rodentia > Sciuridae > Callospermophilus > Callospermophilus lateralis. The sequence continues at coordinate 16,481,516 of NC_135305.1, read as the reverse complement.
TAAGAGACCTTAAATCTAAATCTCTTTTGTAGAGATGGCCAAAAAAATGCCAACTATTCCTAGCATATAATGTCAAATGATAAGCCCTGAATTATGCTTAGATTTCAGAAACTAAAACTTTACAAAAGAAGATTACAAATCATACTCAGATCTCAAAACCCCAAAGCTTAAAACTTATCATTTGTGGAAAAAAGAATAAAAACAGATGCTAGTAAGTTTATTTTAAATCATTACTTTTGTAAGGATATAACTAGTGATCTGTCATCATTTTCCCCCAGCAGTCATGCCTTAAGACTTTATAGTTATCTAAACATACTTCATGATGCCTGCAAACACAGAATCTTAGATTTAGATGGGTAATGAACATGATCTTTTCCTTTAAAATTCAGAAAAACATAACATTAGTAGGTTAAGTAGTTCCAATTTAATAAATAGATGGTTTCCTTGTTTTAGCTTGTTTCAACATATATTCTGTATCCTGTTTAGTGTTGACAAAGAAATTGTTCATGGCATTTGCTTTTTTATTTCTAGTTTACTGACTCCTTGATTACCTGATTTCAGATTTTCCCTTTTCAAAAAGGGAAGTTATGTTTCCACAGTATTCTCAATTTTCCTAGGATAATGTGTCAAAAGAATCACTTCCCTCACCCAGGCAGGGTATTTATGGCATCATATGTGATGCTTTGTTGTATTTTTTCATACTAAATGGTTCACCTGTGGTATGGGACTGAAACTCAGGTAAAGGTGCAAATTTAGAATTAACCAACATTTAGTAGTAGCATATTTGTTGACTCAGAATTCGTTCATAGCTTTAGTAGATCATGCTTTGAGGGAATCCAACAGATAGGTGACACTGGTAACTTTGAAAAATCAAGTGTTGCCATCTAATTTTAATTGGAGGGTACAGAACTTAATGCACAGGTTTATCAGATACCAGCCCTGGTTAGACCCCTTCTATACATTTATTCCTATAATCCTTTAAACAATCCTGCCTCAAAAATTAATCTGATAACCATGAAATATTTAGCACAAATAATAGAACACAGTTCTCAATATTGTTGTAACCATATCATTATCATCAATTGTTTTTAAAAAGGGGAAATAGTGACTCAAAAAGATTGCTTAGGGGTTTGGAGTAATTGGCAAAGAGAACTAATGTAAATCTATGGCTTTAAAATTCATGCTTTATCTTTTTGTGTGTGTGCACTAAAGTGTGAACCCAGGGCCTCGTGTATGCTGTGCAATTGTTCAACCACTGAGCTACACCCCCAGCCATACTGTATCTCTGTTTATTTACCATATAGAATGTGCACAAGATGGGATAGTAGGCAGGGTTCCAATTTGCCATTTAGTAGTTGAGTGATCATGGCAATACTTAATGCATGGGAGCTGACTTGCTATGAGGTTTACTAGTCCTTGGATTCTCTTCAAGCCCTAGGAGAGTGCTCTGACAGAAGCTAGCAAGTCTTTCATTAGTCACCTTTTGAAATTAGCTTTTTTCCTCACACTTAGAATGATGTCCTTAAGATCTGTTCAATTTATTGTATTGTTATGTGCCAGACTCTATAGGCGATGACCAAACCAACTCTATTTTACCTTGAGACTCCATGTCATGTAAGAAATGTTTCTCCCATGGGAAAACCCTGCCTCTGTACCCACCAACAGTTGCTTAGCATAGCATAGTTGGCAGCACAAAATGGCAATTCTTATACATTGTATTTGTGCAATGTACCCTAACTGCATAGAATGTCAGAGAATGTTTGTCTAGACATTAGTAAATATTCTTTAACTTATACTCAACTAGGGTCATCTTGACCCACTTCCTCTTCTGCTTATGATTTTAGATCTCATGACTTTTGTTTGTGGTTTTGAATCATAGCAACAGCCACTTATGGTTAGTGTGCTGACATGCTTTTTACTTGTGGTTTTAAATTATGAAAGGTGTGCTCTAACCCTTGGAGGGGGTCAAGGAATGCAGACTTGCAGTTTTCCTCCCATCTTGCCAGTTGGTGTCCCAACAGCTGGTGAATAAAAGTGGTTCCATCTCCTGCTTTACTCAGTGATTTATTGTAATCTTATCATAACAGTATATGTCAATAGTTGCTTCCCATTCCCCTGCCCCTTTCTTGTGGTACTGGGAATTGAACTCTAGGTCATGTTCATGCTACACAAGCACTCTACCACTCTGCTATAGCCATTTTTAATTCTTATTTTGAGACAGGAAATTGCAATCCTCCTGCCTCAGCCTCCCAAGAAGGAGGGATTACAAGTCTGTGCTGTAATCAGTTGCTTCTTATTGCTGTCTGTATTCCATGATATAGCTGTGCTATAGTTTATTTAATCATTAATTAGTTTTATTTAATCATTATTTTCAGGTTTTTGTGTAGACTTAAGTTTATTTCTCTGGAATGCCTGGGAGTGAGATTGTAGAGTTATATGATAAACATGATTAGTTTTTAAAGAAACTGTCAAAGACTATCCCAAAGTTGTACCTGTTTTATGTTCCTTTTGACAGTGTATAAGAGGAATTTAGTTTTTCCTCATTTCACTAGCATTTGATCTTGTTACCACTTTTTATTTTAACTGTTTTAGTAACTAATATTCTGGTATTCTAATAACTATTGATACTTCATCATGGTCTTAAATTTCTATTTAATGACTAATAAATAGCATGTATCATCTTTTCATGTGCTTATATGTCATGTGTCTATCTTCATCAGTAAAATATCTCTTCAGATCTCTTTTATTTTCACTCTTTTGTTTTCTTCTTTTGGGAAACACAGGATCTTGCTATGTTGCTCAAACTTGTGATCCTCTTGCCTTAGCTAGCTTACCTAGTAGATGGGATTATAAGCATGCACCATTATGACCAGCCTTTAATGTTGCATTTTGAAAGTTCCTTATGATATGAATTCTTTGTTAGATATGAAGTTTGCAAATGTTTTCTCCAAAGGTCTATTTGTCCTTTATCTCCTCTTCACAGGATCTTTTGAAGAGCAAGTTTTTAATGTTTATGGAAGACAGGTTCATCAATACTTTCATTTTTATGGATTATTTTGTGTGTCATGTTTAAGAACTCTTCACAAGTCCTAAGTCATTAAGATTTTCTTTTGAAGGTTTTATGACTCTTTTTTACATTGAAACCTCATCTATTTAGAGTTAAATTTATATAAAGTGTGAAATTTAGGTTGATGTTTTTATTTTCTAGTATTGGAAATTAAACTTAGAGGTGCTTTATCACCAGGCTACATCTCCAGTCTTTTTTTTTTTTTTATTTGTTTATTTATTTATTTACTGGTACTAGGGATTGAATCCAGGGGCACATTACCACTGAGCTACATACCCAGTCCTTTTTATTTTTATTTTGAGACAGGGTCTCTCTTATAAGTTTCCCAGGCCAGACTCAAACTTGTGATCCTCCTGCTTCTGACTCAAAAGTAGCTTGGATTACAGCTGTGTCCCATTGTGTCTACCCAGGGTTCAGTTTTTGCCCTGTAGATAGGTACTTGTTGCAGTACAATTTATCAAAAAGATTACCTTCTTCCATTCAATTGCTCTTACATCTCTAGCAAATTAGTTTGATTTACTTGTATGGGTATATTTCTGGTTCTTTGTTCTGTTCTATTCATTCATGTGTCTGTCTTTCCCCCAATATCACTCTTGTCTCAATTAACTGTATCTGTATAAGCCTTAAAAATTGGGTACAATGATTTCTTCTCACTTCTTTTTTCAAGGGTTAGTCATTCCAGTTCCTTTTCTTTCCTGTGTGAAGTCTTTGGATAATTTTGATGGTAAATGTAAAAAGTCTTGCTGGGATTTAGATAGGAATGTATCAACCTATAGATCAATCAATTGTGGGGAATCAACATTAACAACCATGCCTATGTATATATACATACATATATAAACATGTGTATGTGTGCACACACATGTTATAAAGTCTTGAAATTGAGAAGTGATTTGTCCACTTCTTTTTTAAATGAATACTGATTTAGTCTTATAGTGCAGCTGCATTTCTGGGTAAGTATCCAGATAATCCTATCTTTACAGAAAATGTTGCTGGGATTGTATTGGGAATTTGCCGCAGTCTGGCTGGGCACAAATAACCTAGCTGCCACAAAGCTTTGTAGGTTCAAACAGCAATTCTTTATTCCCCAACTCTCACTGGCACTGCACACACACTACTCCGGAACACACTCCTTCCACCAAGCTCTGCTCGCCCAATCTCCCCGAACCCCTGCGATAACTGCATGGGAACTCCAAAGTAGCAAGTAGCGGGCGCCCGAGGCAGATTCCTGGAGCCACTCTATTCCCGGAGCAGGATCCAAATACAACTCAATCAATCCAGCATCATAGCAATTATATACAGTTTAACTCAAATCATCATCTCAATGGTTCGCTGGGTCACCTTTCAACCATTCCCTCTGGCAATATGCCAGGTGTCATTCTGACTCTCAACAGGAATTGTTTTAAACCTATATATCACATTGATTATTCCAACCTATAAATTTTGTCTTTCCATTTATTTAGATCATCTTTGAATTTGTGTATCAATAGCCTATTGTTTTCAGCAGACAGTTCCTATGCGTATTAAACACATCTAAGTGTGTAAGAAGAGGCTGACATCTAATTGAAAGCTTAGAGTCATTTAATTTCCCTATAGTTACAGGGCTTTTGAAATTATCTGTTTTCATATTGGGTGAGTCATGGTAGTTTGTGTCAGATCAGGCTGGGCAGGCAGCAACCAAAGGAGGCAGATTTAAAAGGGCCGCTGAACAGGCTTTATTGAGATATCACTCCCCGTTGGAACTCCATCAGACCCACAGAGGGGACAGGGGAAGGGTCTGAGGAGAAACAGTGTGGAAGCTCGACCAGACTGGACTTTTATGGGGCTTACAGCAGGAAGGGAAGGGCTTGGGACAGGAAAAGGTGTCTCTAGGGTCCCTTGCCCCCTTGGAGTTGGTCAGGGGAGTTGGCTGAACTCCAGGATTGGCCAGGGGGTCCTGCTGATTGACAGGTGTTAGTCAGGAGATCTGGCTGATTGACAGGTGTTTCCGCCGGCATCTGATTGATGTTCAAAGCATCGCGGGCTGCTTTGTTCTAAAGTCGCCACCAAGTCCCTGCCACCGACCTAACAGTTTGTGCATTTCAAAGAATTGGTTCATGTCATTTAACTTCTTGGACTTTTTTATATGTAAATGTTATATAGTATTCCTCTATTATGCTTTTGATATCTACTGGTGGTCTGTAGTGATATCCCCTTTATCATTATTCCTACTGACAAGTTATGTCTATTGGGTTGTTTTTTGTTTGTTTGTTTGTTTTATTTTGAGACAGGGTCTTGCTAAGTTTCCCAGGTTGGCCACATACTTGTGATTCTCCTGTCTCAGTCTCCTCTGAGTCACTAGGATTACAGGCTTGTGCCCCTACACCCAGCAACTTTTTTCAGTATTGCCAGAGGTTTATTTTTTTTTTCTTTTTTGTGATGATGTGGATCAAACCTAGGGCCTTTGTATGCAAGACAAGTGGTCTGCCACTGAACTATATTCCCAGCCCTAAGATTTGTTGACCTTTTCAAATAACCAGCTTTTTTTGTTTCATTAACTTTTTCTCTTTTAATTTCATTGACTTCTTCCCTTGTATTTATTATCTCCAATCTACTGCAAGGTAGTAGTTGAAGTCTGTATTCCCTGCTCTGCCACCATTGACATCTGGATGAGGAGGGCCACCTTCTTGCTAGTGTGAGAGTATGGGAGTTCACACTCCCATTAGGCTTTCCTTGAAGGGATGTGGGTGCTCCTGGTATGTACTCCATTAATAATTTCCAGGGAGTGGTGACATGGTGTTCAGAGGTTATAATAGGTGGCAATAGAAGTCTTGACTACAGTTCACTATTCCTGCAGAGTAGCTTGGAGGTAGACAATAATAGCTTCATTATTACTCAGGCACTGCAGGTAGTCTCCATTGCAGTTACAAGGGGCTTTGCTGATGAAAGGCCCAGTTGCCCAGGGGGCTTCTCTGACACTATGGGTGATTGGGGCATCTGATTTCAGTTTGGCCAGGGTGGAAATCAAGGCTTCCCAATAGGCTTTTGATGGTGGAAAAAGGGGGCACAGGTTTTTTTTGTGTGTGTGATATTTGACTGTTTATTGAGTATTGGAGTGATTATTGTGTATATTTTTTTCAATCTATCTTGCAAGGCTGCCTCTTTCCTCTTCCTTTGAGTAGTTTGTTTTGTTTGTTTTTAAAACAGGTATTTTTATTTGTACATAGATATATACTTAGTATATGTATTTTTTTGCATTTTAATACTATTTTTTATTCTAATTAGTTATACGTGATAGTAGAATGCATTTTGACACATCATATGTAAATTAGTATAACTTCTCATTCTTTTTTTGTACATGATATTGAATCACACTGTTTGTGTAATTATATATATACATAGGGAAACAATTTCCGATTCATTCTACTATTCTTCCTATTCCCATACCCCTCCCCTCTCTTCACTTCCTTCTGCCTAATGCAAAGTATCTCTATTTTCCCTAGCCACACACTCCCCATTGTGAATTAGCACTCACATTTGAAAAAACAAAACAAAACATTCACCCTTTGTTTTTGGGGGGATTGCCTTATTTTCTTAGCATAATATTCTTCAGCTCCATCCATTTACCTGCAAATGCCATAATTTCATTCTTCTTTAAGGCTGTGTAATATCCCATTGTGTATATATCACCACATTTTCTTTATCCATTCATCAGTTGAAGGGTATCTAGGTTGGTTCCATAGTTTGGCTATTGCAAATTGAGCTTCTATAAACATTGATGTGGCTGTGTCACTGTTGTATGCTGATTTAAAGTCCATTGGATATAAACTGAGGAGTGGGATAGCTGAGTTAAATGGTGGTTTCATTCCAAGTTTTCTGAGGAATCTTCATATTGTTTTCCAGAGTGATTGCACCAATGCAGTCCCCTTTGGGTATCTTTTTGGTATTTTTTTTAGTTTGTACCTTTTCGTATTTCAGGAATGCCAATGTCATGATAACCCATTTTGGAGTAAATAAGGATAAAAGAAAATTAAGTGAACTCACCACTGTGTTCCTTGGGTCCTGAGTTCTTTTGCCAATCTGCTGCCTTGTCTCTACTGTTTGCTTTTTTTTTTTTTTTTTTGAGGTGGATACTGGGGATTTAACCCAGGGGGCTTTACCACTAAGTCACATCCCCAGCCCACTTTTATTTTTTATTTTGAACCAGGTCTCATTAAGTGCTTAGGGACCCATTAATTTGCTGAGGCTGGCCTCAAACTTGAGATACTCCTGTCTAAGCCTCCTGAGTTGTTAGGATTACAGGTACATGCCACCATGCTTGACTGTTCATAATTTTCATATGTTTGTTTTTATATAGGACAGTGGGAGTGTTTAGCTGTACATAGCTAGAGAAATAATGAAAATAAGGATTACCCTCTCTCTTCAGTGAAGTCTATTGTTACATCTTTACAACTTTAATGTTAATTCTTAGCCAGTATTATATGTTAAATAATCACTGACATAATGGAACCCAGTTTGGGGCTTGTCTTTTTTACTTTAAATATTACTTTGAACACAGTAATATTTTGATTATCTATAGTTCTATAACAAAGTTGACTATATTAATCTTTCTTTTAAAGCTTTTCCTTTTTGTTTCTTGCTTAACAAGTCTTATTCCTACCCCAAGATAACAAAGATAATTTACATTTCATTGTGAATTTTGGGCTAGTCAGCTTTCTGATAATATAACAAAATACCTGAGATAAACAGTTTATTTTTTAAAAGATTTACTTGGGCTCAAAATTTTGGAGGGTTCAGCCTGTGATGGGTTGGCCTCATTGCTTGTGGTAGGCTGTGGTGAGGCAGCACATCATGGTGGGAGTACCTGGCAGAGCAAAACCACTTGGCCTCACCAGCCAGGAAGGAACAGGGAATGTGGAAGAAGGGGTACACACATTCCCAAAGAGTAAGGACCTCTCACTCGGTCTGATCTGATATTATGTATTCAGTTCTATTTTGTTTATTTTTACATAAATATCCCACTATCTTAATTGTTGTAGCTTTGTAGTATGTCTCATTATTTAGTAGTCATTTCAGCTGATCAAAGTTCTGTTAAATCTCTATTGGAATTGCTGCTAAAACATTGAATCTATAGATATGTTTAGGGAGAATTGGCATCTTTACCATTGTGAATGTGGTTTTTTTTTTTGTTTTTTTTTTTTTTTTTACTATTTAGACTTTTTTTAAAAAAAGATTTTTAGATTGGACATTGAATTCAGAGGAGCTTTACCACTGAGCTACATATCCAGTTATTCCCATCCCAGTTGCCCCCAAGAAGGTCTGGCTGTTACCCAGGCTCACTTTAAACATGTGATCCTCTTACCTCAGACTCCCATGTAGCTAGGGTAACAGGTGCCACCATGCCTGGCATTTAAATGCTTTCAAATATAACTTAACATTCTCCACAGTGATATTTAGACATCTTTTAAAATTTATTCTTAATTAATATATTTGTGTTGCTATTATTAAGTGGATTGATTCTTTATTTACTTAGTGGTGCTGAGGATCAAATCTAGGGCCTCACATAGACTAGGCCTGCACTCTACTGTTGCACAGCATTCCTAGCCCCAAACGAATTTTATTAATTAAAATTTTTGTTTCCTACTTGATATAAAATTGGCCTTTAAATTATTTTGTGTTGGTTCTTTTTTTAAAATATTTTTTAGTTGTAGATGGACACAATACCTTTATTTTATTTATTTTTTTTGTGGTGCCAGGGATCGAACCCAATACCTCCTACATGCTAGGCAAGCGCTCTATCATTGGACCCACAACACTGGCCCCTGTGTTGGTTCTTATATGCTATATTTTAAAATGTATTGCAAGCTCTTCTAAGCTCATATTAGATTTTTAATGTACTTACTATTTTTTGTTTTACTACACATTATGGAAGAGGATTGTTTTCTCCTAAAGCAATGCCATTTGCATTTTTGTTAAAGGGAAACAGAATAGTGTTTCATATTATCCTGTCAAAGTTTTAACACAAAATATTTGTGCTCCACTCCCAGAAATTTTGATTCTGTAGGTCTAAAGAGAACCACAGTTCCTTGTTCATTTAAAAATCTATGTGGTTCTGTACATTCCTGTTTAAAACCACTGCCAGGGAAGTTGCTAAACAGTAAATGTAGTAGCTAATGGGGGTGTCTATTTTAGGAGTGGGCATATCATTTAAAATTATAAACATTTAAGCATCATTTAATATTTTGAGTATGATATTTGTAAATAAAAATATATACATAAAATGAATTGCTTATGAACTTAAATAGGCATGAATTTTATATGAATGGACATTGTAGAAGAACCCAGTTACATTGTAGATGTGTTGTTTAGTACTCAGTATATTAAAACTTAAAATGTAATTCTGTCTTTCCCAGTTGGAGTCATTCGATGCCCAGTGTGCAGCCAAGAATGTGCAGAGAGACATATCATAGATAATTTTTTTGTCAAGGATACTACTGAGGTTCCCAGCAGTACAGTAGAAAAGTCTAATCAGGTAAGTGGATAATTTTGAGCTTTGAGCTTGTGCCAGCTACTGATGAGGCACCTAAAATCCTGGAGGGCTCAAATGAAAGGAGCCAAATTTTAGACCATTAATTTATGAAGGTGTATAGTATTTTTAAGTATGTAAATAATAATGAATGGTTCAATTTAAAAAACAAGAGTGCCAGCACAGACACCCATGATTACATTCCTGTATTCCCCATCCTCTCCAGAGAAAAACATTATTCTATATTTGACATTATTTCATTTCTTTATACTTAAATATATATTGACAATTAGATTTTAATTTCAATCTCCTTTTTCACTTTTTTCTGTTCTAATGATACCTATGAAATACATCATGTCTTTGATTAGTGAGGAGTCTGCTTTTTTTAGGAAAGCTATTTTTTCTATATGGTATTATTTTAAAAGTCTCATTTGGTACCATTGTCCCAGGCATTGGATTTAGAGATACAATGGTATCTTCTTTCCTATTTTCATAACCTATATAGAACATTTCTATTGGCCACTTAAATCTGGACGTCAGGTCCCTAAGGAAGATCCTTGGTACTGTAACTGGGGTTAGCCATACTGAGATAGGCATATTTGTCTACTTGTGGAACATGATTCATCAGTGATTCCTCTAGGCAGTTCCTTTCATTTTTAACAGAAGATCTGGAGAGGAACTAAATTTGGTTAGGAACTAAATTTGGTTAGGGAAACATGATTATTAGTTGTTTTTATCAGAAATTTGTTCAGTGCACATGCTTATTTTCTGTGCTCTTTTTTTCATTTTTAGCTTTTTGTTTCTCAAGGGAAGTACAGGAATGCACAGGTTACTTTATAAATGAGCATAGCCGTTACTAATTAAAATTATTTTTGTACCAGGCATGTAGCTCAGTTATAGACCTTTTGCCTAGCATGTGCAAGGCCTTGAGTTCTAACCTGAACACCACAAAATAAAAGTCTTTTTGTTGTTTCAAAGGTATTTACAGTTATTCCTTAATATGAACTTTCATTAAAGGCCAAAATTGCACTTTCTTCACGGGTACTTTCTAATTATTGTGAAATCAGTTTTCAAGAATGGCACAGTATATGCTTAGCATGCTTGGGTTCCTGGATTCAGCCTCCATCACCCAAAGGGGAAAAAAGAAAAAATGGCATTGGATTTGAAGACTATAATATGGGTCCTATGGGTGCTCATCACCATTGGGTTAGTCATTTTTTCTAGGCCTTTCATGGTAATAATCTAACAAATTTTTTTATTAGAAAGAAAGACAATGTAAGTATTTATCTATTTCTAAGTCAAATTTAGAATTAATAGGGTTGTACTTTTTTACATTATATGTATATCTCTTCTATTCTGGAAACATTGGTTCTTTATTAAATTGGCCATAATTATTTTCTCCAGGAAAAATAAATATCCACTATACATTATACAAGTATATTATATTTGTATTGGTGCAACAAGGAACTATTTTAATTCTTAAAATGAATTGTTAACTAGCTATAAAATTGATTTCTGTAAAGATCAAAAGAAAGTTCTTTAAGTATTCACCAAGGGAGTAACTTTTGGGAAGCAGCTGAGGAAACAAAAGCAAAAGATGGCATTATTTAAAGAGGAAGGATTTTGTGGAATGTCACCAAGGCTGGTGCTGGGTCTGAGTCTTCAGCTTGGAACTCAGATCTCTAAACCCTTGGTGCTGGTGTCTCTGAAGTAGGTTGCAAGAAAACTTGTTCTAGAAGTATTGGTTAAACTTCCAACTAGATCTGACTATTTCTGTAAGAAGGAACTGGTACTCCTGGGGGAAAGTAGTATTGTCTGGAATGATGTTCCACAGAATTCACAAGCAGAGAGCTAACTGCAAGCCTCAAGTCTCCTCTTCTGACGTTGCAACTTCCTTGCAGACCACCAATTGTTAGAGTCTAAAGTGAAACCAACTGCAACACATAAACATAGCAGAATAAGAGTACATGGAAGAGTAAAGCTGGAGCCTCAAGGAAATTGTAGAGTGTAGCAAAACAGAAAGCAAGAGCCATGGCTACATGTATTAACTGGAAGGTGTACAATCAAATCTCTCTTTTTTTTTTTTTTTTTTTTTTGGTACTGGGATATAACTCAGGGGCAGTTTTCCACTGAACTACATCCCAGACATTTTTTACTTATTATTTTGAAACAGGGGCTTACTAAGTTGCTGAGGTTAGCCTTGAACTTAAGCTTCTCCTGCCTTAGTCTCCTGAGTTGCTGGCATTACAGTTATGTACCAGTGCTCCTGGCTCAGATCATCATGTTTTAAAGTTACATATTACAAAAAAAAAATTTTTTTTCCCTGTGGTAATAAGTCATCCACTTGATAGACAGCTATGGTTGCTTTATTTGGTTTTGATGTTTAGGGATTTAAGTTTTAAAATTTGTATTATTATAACTACATTTAAAATATTCATATACTTCCAAAATAAAATCTAAAAAAAACCAGGATATTTTCACAGAGCTTCTATCCCTATCATATCTACCATATTTCTTCCCTACCTTATAGGTAACCAATTACCACTTTTATAGTTATCCTTCTGTTTTTTTTTATATGACAATGGAATGCATTACAATTCTTTTTACACATATAGAGCACAATTTTTCATATCTCTGGTTGTATACACAGTATATTCACACCAATTTGTGTCTTCATACATGGACTTTGGCTAATTATGATCATCACATTCCACCATCATTAATAACCCCATGCCCTCTCCCTTCCTCTCCAACCCCTCTGCCCTATACTAGAATTCGTCTATTCTTCCTGTGCTCCCTCTCCCTATCCCACTATGAATCAGCCTCCTTATACCAAAGAAAACATTCCATATTTGGTTTTTTGGGATTGGCTAACGTCACTTAGCATTATCTTCTCTAACTCCATCCATTTACCTGAAAATGATTTTATTCTCTTATTGCCAAGTAATATTTCATTGTTTATATATGCCATATTTTTTTTATCCATTCACCTATTGAAGGGCATATAGGTTGGTTCCACAGTTTAGCTATTCTGAATATTGCTGCTATAAACATTGATGTGGCTGTGTCCCTGTAGTATGCTGATTTTAAGTCCTTTGGGTATAGACTGAGGAGGGGGACAGCTGGGTAAAATGGTGATTCTATTCCCAATTCTCCAAGAAATGTACATTCTACTTTCCATATTGGCTGTACCAGTTTGCAGTCCCACCAGCAGTATATGAGTGTACCTTTTTCCCCACATCCTTGCAACACTTATTCTTGTTTGTATGCATAATAGCTGCCATTCTGACTGGAGTGAGATGAAATCTAGAGTGGTTTTGGTTTGCATTTCTCTAATTGCTAGTGATGATGAATATTTTTTCATATACTTGTTGATTGATTGTATCCTCTTCTGAGAAGTGTCTGTTCAGGCCCTTGGCCCATTTATTGATTGGGTTTTGTGTGTGTGTGTGTGTGTGTGTGTGCTTAGCTTTTTGAGTTCTTTATATAACCTAAAGATTAGTGTTCTATTTGATGTGTGAGGGGTAAAGATTTGCTCCCAAGATGTAGGCTCTCTCTTTACCTCACAGATTGTTTCTTTTGCTGAGAAGAAACTTTTTAGTTTGAATCCATCCCTGCCGCAGTCTCTGGCTGGGCACAAATCACGAGCCACTCACAACTTGTAGATTCAAACAGCAATTCTTTATTCCCGAACTCACACCGGCCGTCTACAAACACTTTCTGGGGAAATCCACGTTCTCTGCCCAAATCCACCACTCCTGGGCTTAAGAACTCAAGAGGAAACCAGGCAGCAGGATACGCCCTATTCTAAAGGGGGAACACCCTAATCTCCTATTATGCTAAACCGCCCTATTCTAAAGGGGGAACACCCTAATCTCCTATTATGCTAAACTGCCCTATTCTAAAGGGGGAACACCCTAATCTCCTATTATGCTAAACTGGGGACACCCTAAACACGGATCCGCCCTGGTCCTTGAGCAAGGTCACCTTTCAGGAGTCCTTCCACTAGACAGCATGGGAGTAGCTGGCAAGGAAATTGTCATACCTACTTGGCTGATGGCTCCCAGCACATCCCATTTATTGATTCTTGGTTTTAATTCTTGTACCACAGGAGTCTTATTAAGGAAGATGGGGCCTAATCCCACATGATGGAGATTAGGGCCTATTTTTCTTCTATTAGACATAGAGTCTCTGGTTTAATTCCTAAGTCCTTGATCCAGGAGTTTTGTGCATGGAGAGAGATAGGGGCTTAATCTCATTTTGTTGCATATGGATTTCCAGTTTTCCCAGCACCATTTGTTGAAGAGGCTATCTTTTCTCTAGTGTATGTTTTTGGTGCCTTTGTCTAAAATAAGATAATTGTAGTTTTGTGGGTTAGTCTCTGTGTCCTCTGTTCTGTACCATTGGTCTATCAGTCTGTTTTAGTGCCAATACCATGCTGTTTTTTTACTATTGCTCTGTAGTATAGTTTAAGGTCTGGTGTAGCGATGCCACCTGCTTCACTCTTCCTGCTAAGGATTGCTTTAGCTATTCTGGGTCTCTTATTTTTCCAGATGAATTTCATGGTGGCTTTTTCTATTTCTCTGAGGAATGCCATTGGAATTTTGATCAGAATTGCATTAAATCTGTATAGTGCTTTTGGTAGTATGGTCACTTCGATAATATTAATTCTGCCTATCCAAGAGCAAGGGAGATCTTTCCATCTTCTAAGGTCGTCTTTGAGTTCTTTCTTTGGGGTTCTGTAGTTTTCATTGTATAGATCTTTTACCTCTTTTGTTGATTCCCAAGTATTTTATTTTATTCATTTTTTTGAGGCTATTGATTTCAAGTAGGATGAATCCCACTTGATCATGGTGCACAATCTTTTTGATATGTTTTTGTATTCGATTTGCCAGAATGTTATTGAGAATGTTTGCATCTCTGTTCATTAGAGATATTGGTCTGAAGTCTTCTTCTTTCTTTGATGTGTCTTTGCCTGGTTTAGGAATCAGAGTGATATTGGCCTGGGAGAATGAGTTTGTAAGTACTCCCTCTTTTTCTATTTCCTGAAATAAATGGAGAGTGTTGGTATTAGTTCTTCTTTAAAGGTCTGGTAGAACTCAGCTGTGTATTCATCTGGTTCAAGGCTTTTCCTGGTTGGTAGACTTTTGATGGTGCCTGGTATCTCATCACTTGAAATTGATCTGTTTAAATTGTGTATATCATCCTGATTCAATTGGGCAAATTATATGACTCTAGAAATTTCTCGATGCCTTCAATATTTTCTATTTTATTCTGTCTTCTGCTGCTTTGGGTTTTGATTTGTTCTTCTTTTTCTAGGGCTTTGAGATGTAGTATGAGGTCATTTATTGACTTTTTCTTCTTTTAAGGAATGAACTCCATGCAATGAACTTTATTCTTAGAACTGCTTTCATAGTATCCCAGAGATTTCAATATGTTGTATCTGTGTTCTCATTCACCCCTAAGAACTTTTTAAATCATCTTTGATGTCTTCTGTAACCCAATGTTCATTCAATAGCATATTATTTAGTTTCCAGGTGTTGGAGTGGATTTTATTTCTTATTTTGTCATTGATTTCTATTTTCATTCCATTGTGATCTGATAGAATGCAGGGTAGTATCTCTACTTTTAAAGAAGGATCCATGTGCTACTGAGAAAAAAGTATATTCTCTCGTTGAAGGTTGGAATATTCTATATATGTTGGTTAAGTCTAAGTTATTGATTATATTTTTGAGTTCTGTAGTTTCTTTGTTCAGCTTTTGTTTGGAAGATCTATCTAGTGATGAAAGAGGTGTGTTAAAGTCACCCAAAATTATTGTGTTGTGGTCTATTTGACTCTTGAAATTGAGAAGGGTTTGTTTGATGAACATAGATGCTCTATTGTTTGGGGCATATATATTTATAATTGTTAAGTATTGTTGGTGTATGATTCCCTTGAGCAGTATGTAGTGACCTTCTTTATCCTTTTTGATTGAGTTTAGTTTGAAGTCTACTTTAATTGTTATGAGGATGGAAACCCTTACATTTTTCCGCAATCCATGTGAATGGTATGATTTTTCCCAATCCTTCACCTCCAGTCTGAATGTCTTATTGTTTTGTTTTTTTTTTTAAATCCAATCTGCTAGTCTATGTCTTTTGATTGGTGACTTTGGACCATTAACATTCCAGGGTTATTATTAACACATGATTTTTATTCCCAGCCACTTTTATTTATTTTTGGTATTTAACTGACTTGGTTTCTCCTCTGATTAGATTTTCCTTTAGTGTAATCCCTCCCTCTGCTGATTTTCATTACTGTTTTTCATTTCGTCTTCTTGGAATATTTTGCTGAGGGTGTTCTATAGTGCAGGCTTTCTAGTTGTAAATTCTTTTAACTTTTGTTTATCATGGAAGGTTTTTATTTCATCATCAAATCTAAAGCTTAATTTTGCTGGATATAAGATTCTTGATTGGCATCCATTTTCTTTCAGAGCTTGGTATATGTTTTCCACTATATCCTGGCTTTGAGGGTCTGGGTTGCAAAATCTGCTGAGATACAAATTCTTCTCCCCATATATGTGATCTGATTCCTCTTTCTTGCAGCCTTTAAAATTCTATCCTTATTCTGTATGGTAGGCATTTTCATTATAATGTGCCTTGGTGTAGATCTGTTGTAATTTTGTACATTCGGTGTCCTCTAAGCCTCTTGTATTTGTTTTTCCAATTTGTTCTTCATGCTTGGGAAATTTTCTGATATTACCTCATTGAAGAGATTATGCATTCCTTTGGTTTGAAGCTCTATGCCTTCCTCTATCCCAATAATTCTTAGATTTGGTCTTTTGATGTTGTCCCATAATTCTTGGATATTCTGTCCAGGGTTTCTAACTTTCTTCACTGATCAACTTTATTTTCCATATTGTATACTGTGTCTTCATTATCTGATGTTCTTTCTTCCAAGTGATCTAGTCTGTTGGTTATGCTTTCAATTGAGTTTTTTATTTGATTTATTGTATCCTTCATTTCAAGGATGTCTGGTTTTTTTTTTTTTTGTTTTTTTTCAGGGTCTCTCTCTCTCTCTCTCTCTCTCTCTCTCTCTGTAATCTTTTGCTACCAGTATTTGCTCTCTATCTCATTGTTGGAGTGATCCATTTTTGCTTGTATTTGCTCATTTAGGTCATTCTTTAATTCACAGATCATTTAATTATGAACCTTCTGAACTCCTTCTCTGACATTTCATCAACTTTGCACTCTCCATGGGTTGTTACTATAGTGTCCTGGTTTGTTTGGGGCACTTTCCTCCCTTGTTTTTTCATGGTGTCTATGTGTCTTCCTTTCTTACAATGTGGATCTGAGATATTACAGTTTCTTCCCTATATTCTTGTAGTACCCATACAGATTGTCTGTACCTCACGATGATGTTGGGCTTCCAGACCCTGATGGTGTCCCTCAGTGGATGCTACTGCATCTTGGATATGGGATCTGCCTAAGTTGGAGTGGGTGTATCTGGGCCGCTGGGCTTGATCCCCAGTGGTAATTTGCTGGTCGGAAGAGCGATCCTGTGCCAGAGGCTAGGCTCTGGCAAGTGTCTGCCCCACCAGGAAAGGGGTGGACCAGGCCTGCTATGCACCTGGGCCCTGCAGAGGCTGGTTTCAGTGAATCTGGGCTGCTAGGCTCTACCTCCCAAGGTTGTGTGGTGATCGGAAAGGGTAATCCTGCTCCAAAGGCTAGGCTCTGAAGGTGTCTGCCCCACTGGGGGACGGGTGAACTAGGCCTATGGAGAACCTGGATCTTGAGTGGGCTGGAGTTGGTGGTCTGGCCTGGATCTCAGCTCCTGCCTTAGTCCATTGGTCAGAAGGGGTGGTTCTGCACCAGAGGCTAGGCTCCAGCGAGTGTCTTCCCCACAGGGAAATGGGTGGACCTAGGCCACTGGTGTGCCTGGGCCCCGCAGAGGCAGGTGTTGATATCCTTTTGTTTTTAATACCATATGATATATTACTGGGGGGGTGGTGTTGACTGGGGATTGAATTTAAGGGCACTGGACCACTGAGCCACATCCCTGGTCCCATTATGTATTTTATTTAGAGACAGGGTCTCACTGAGTTGCTTAGTGCCTTAATTTTGCTGAGGCTGACTTTGAACTCTCAATCCTCCTGCCTCAGCTTCCCAAGCCACTGGAATTACAGGTGTGTGCCACCGTGCCTAGCCTGTACTTGTTAAATAAAAAAATCCACTTCATCGTATTTTTCTTAAATATAAGTATTTACATACTTTTCCTGCTTTTAAAAATATTTGCATAATGTATAAGAAATTTCTTCTGATCAGTGTATATACACATTCCACATTAGTTTTGTAGCCTTTCTGGAGATTATATTTTAGGTGACATCTTTGTGGAGGTGGTAGTTGAAGGTAAGTAGATGTGATCAGTCTGCAGATTAAAGACTTATGTACAGAATCAGAGGGAAAACAGTAGTAGATGGGATCTAGCGGGGCATTCAGGGAGAAAAGAGGATTGGCAGATATTAAGGAATCCAAAATCCTTTAAAATCACTTGATTTTTAGTAAGTAGGCATTTGTGGTGTCAAACAATGCTAGATATTTTAAAGGTGATAAGAGCTGAGATTTTGCTATTTGGAAATTATTCAGATATTTGGAATTTGGTAACCCCTGAGTGAAGAAAAAATATTTTTTTCTTCCTAACCACAAATAAGATAATGAGAACTGCTTATATGTTGTTTGACCTTAATATCTGTACCCTACCCAGAGATTGGTACAGTTACACAAGTTAGAAACATAAATGCTATCTCTTCTTTACCTCACATACCCAATGCACCATCCAAACCAGCTTTACTTTCTAACTCTCCCTCACACCCATTGTCTTCTCATCTCCATTTCTTTCTGCCACCCCTCGCCTACATCACTGCAAAACCTCCTAGTTTATCTTTATGCAGAAATGCTCCTTTTCTAATCTGTTCTCCACCTCACAGCAATATTGACTTTGAAATGTAAGATATGGCCATTCCACTTTCTTACTTAAAAGCTTTTAATAGACTTCTCCAAAGACCAACATTATCATGTGACCTGCTTAATCTGGCCCTTTCCTGCCTCACCACTAGCTCCTCCTCTTGCCAGTTATCCCTTGATCTCTGTACTTGAGTCATACTTGCTTTCTTTTAGTTCTTTGAATTTGCTATATTCTTCTTGTCTACAGTCTTTTGTTCATGTTCTTTTGTCTTCCTAGAAGACTTTTCAACTTTAATATCTTGATGTAATAGGATCTTTTTTAGGAAAAGCTTTCTCTGGGTACTCCTTCCTGTTGTTTTCTCCAGACTTCCAAATGTAATTCAATGAGAACAGTTTCTCCATCAGATACTCTTATAATTTTTCATATATTTTCTTTATGACAATTTTAAATAGTTATATATGAGTGTGATTATTCCAGCAATGTATGTTTGCTTCACAGATATACTTGTAATCTTTACAGCTACTCTGTAAATTCAGTTACCACCCTCATTTTAGAAATAAGTAGTATATTGTGCCCAAGAGCACTTAGTTAATAGATGTGTGTGTTGCGGGGGTGGGGGGGGGGATGAGATTCTAACCTGTGAGACTGTAGGCAGGGACTGTATTTGCTTTTCCTAATTCTTCTATTCCAACACCTAGTACAGTGCCTGGAATATTTAGTATATTAAACTAAGGAGGAAATATAACAATACTTACCTATGTTTAATGTTTCCATATCGTATGCATATAATTCATTACATAATGTCAGTTTAAATTTGCAAACACTGTTGGGAACAGGAAAGACAGTAGAACAAATATGTTCATATATGAATACACAACCATTGTAACTCCACATTATGTACAATCACAAGAATGGGAAGTTACACTCTATATATGTATGACATGTCAAAATACATTCTACTGTCATGTATAACTAAAAAAGAACAATTTTTTAAAAAGGAAAAAAAAAAAACCTGAGTATAATATGGTTGGTGTATCATTTATGTTTAACTGGTAGATGAGCAACTTTTCATTTTTCTCAAAGATTTATGTGATATGCTTGCTTTATCATCAGGTGTGTACAAGCTGTGAAGACAATGCTGAAGCTAATGGGTTTTGTGTAGAGTGTGTTGAATGGCTGTGCAAGACATGTATTAGAGCTCATCAGAGAGTGAAGTTCACAAAAGATCACACTGTCAGACAGAAAGAGGAAGTATCTCCAGGTAATAAATCAGTTCCCTTTGTTCATTCATTCCCTGTCTCTCCCAACATACTTCCTTATGTTGATTTATTTGAATACATTTGTAAGCATTAAATGTGCTCTTACTTTTTAATATAGAGGTCAATATTGTTATTGAAATTGGACTACTTATAAATGTTGGTAAGCATGAATTAGTTAATACAATCCTCCTTCCTTACATTCACACTCCCAAACTCCTGCTAGTATAATTATCTTAATTTGGTATGAATATGGAGCAAATGAAAATTTAAAAAGTTGGTTTTTCTTATTTTCTCATCTTTAAAGTGATAAGGAATGGACCTAATATTTTGGTAGTAAACCTGCTTTGTGATATTTTCATGATATACAGACAGCCAAAGAAGCTTTGATTTTTTTGTAATTATGGTTTTTGAGTTTTTATTGTGTTGTAAACTTTTAAAGTAACATTCACTGAAATAGATGCTTTATTTTAGTAAAATATTTGTAACATAAAATTTATCTTTTAAAATATTTTTAAATATACAATCCAGCAGCATTAATTACATTTACAATGCTATGCAGCCATAACCATTATCTATTTCCTTTGGTATCTGGCTTATTTCATTTAGCATATTTTAAGGGTTTATGCATTTCATAGTGTGTCTCAGAACTTAATTCCTTTTTATGGCTCATTATTATATTTTTATTTAAAATTTGTTTTGCTGCTTTTTATTCTGCGAGTGAACTAGTACAAATTTGCATGCCTACTCTGTATTCTGGGAACTTGGCTAGGAACGAAAATGAAAGAAGATATATATTTCTTGCACTCTAAAACTTTATAGTATAATAAGACTATAGCAAAATAAACAATTGTAGTTTGGCCTACCAAGTGCTATTGTTAGTACAATGAAAGGACTAACAACCTCAGATTTGGGGATTTAGGTTGGAGGCTAGATAACTCCAATTGAAAGAGCTGTATCTGTGGAAACAGAAGATTTTCTTCATGGCATCGAGGTTACATTTGATAGTGGGCCATAAAATTTCCTCAACAGATTTTAGCAGTTTAGAGGTGGGTATAGAGAAGGGCTGGATGCATGTAGAGTTTGAGTTTAGCTGGAAAGTGTAAGAGATGCATTGTGATGACATTTTGAAGGATTTTTAAATTTTAACTGGATAAAGAAAAGAAACAGTGTTGGTTGATAAGGGTGATAGAGTGTTAGTTGTTAGGGACTAGCCACTGAGATGCAGGAAGAGCTGTAACTAAGAATTAGAAAGCTGCACATAGTGGTACACGCTTGTAATCTCAGCTACTCAGGAGACTGTTGTTGTTATAGTCGTTGATACTAGGGATTGAACCCAGAGCACTTAACCACTGAGCCACATCCCCAGCCCTTTTTATGTTTTATTTTGAGACAGGGTCTCTCTGAGTTGCTCAAGATCTCACTGAATTGCTGAGGCTGGCTTTGTAATGGTGATCTTTCTGCCTCATCCTCATGAGCCACTGGGATTATAGGTGTGCCCCACCACACCTGACAGATTATATTTTATCTAATTAACCTGTTTTATATTTTTTAGTTCATCAATCACAATTCTCTTAGATGACCTTAGTTTTATATTAAATTCTAGGACTAACTTTGTTGAGATATGTACTTGGCCCTCATTTTCCTTTGCTTACTTAGAAATACAAGTGCTTAAAGTTTGAGTTATACTTTACTACTTTGATTTCTGCCATTTTTAAAATATCCTGCATTTATAGTTACCAAGCAATTGAAGATACAGGAATTTTTGTGTTCGCTTCTTTTCAAAACTACTTTGGTAGGTCTATAAATGTCTGTGATATATGTTAAATGCAAAAAGAAGTTGTTTAACATTGTGATTATTATGAATCTAAGAATTCTTTAAAAGAACAAAATAATTTTCTTAGTGTTTTGGTTTTATTAGTTTCTATTTTTAACTTATTGGATTATGATCATGAAAATGTGAATCTTTTAATTCATTCTCTTTGCTAGTATACACAAAAGGATTTTTTACGGATTTAGAAGTATATCAAAATAAATTTTGAATGAATCAAAGATTTAAATACAAAATGAAAACCTTAAAGGTATATCATGAAAGGAAAAACAAACATTTTTTATAACTATAGACTTTGTAGATAGTTTCTTAAAAACTAAAACCATTAAATATATCTGTTTAGAAAAACAACACCCTAAGAGAAGTTAAACTGGGAAAAATGTTTGAAGATCTTAGGCAGGCAATTTACGAAGTTCATATGCAAGTCAACAAGAAAGCAAATTGGAAAGAAAATTTGTAGGAGTTATTAGCAGACAGTTCTTCCTTTTTTTGGTAATGCTGAGGTCAAACCTCAGGTCTCTTGCATTCTGGGTAAGTGCTGTCTCAGCTATATCCCCAGTCCAGCCAACAACTTTTTTAAAAATATTTTTTAGTTATCAATGGACCTTTATTTTATTTATTTATATGCAGTGCTGAGAATCAAACCCAATGCCTCACAAGTGCTCTACCACTGATCCTTAAGTCCAGCCCCCCCAGCCAACAAAAATTTTTAAAAGAATATAAATGGCTGATGACTGAAGTTATTCAACTTCAGTTGTTAAAGAAATTTATCCTAAAATATTGGTATTTTTCTCTCTCCCTTTCTCATCTATTGGCATGATTTAAAAATATGGAGAATATCCCCTACCAATATTCTCTACTCCATAAAAATATAGAAAATGCCCTCTCTGTATAAATTGGTTCTATTTTGAGGGGGGTCATTTAGTTATTTCTGTCTAAAATTACCCTTTGACCTAACAATTTTAGCACTAGGAATTTATTTTATGGAAAGTGATTTATTACTCTATATGTGTTTTTCAGCATTTTCATACGATATTGAGAAATGAGGACCTTGCACTAGAACATGGTTTGCCCATTTTCCATGTTATACAATTAATAAATACATCTACCTCATTCTTATTTACTTACACATAAAGGTATCTAAGAGTTAAGGGAGAAAAAGAATATCTTACATAACAATGTGTGTCATGTCACTAAATTTTATATCCTCTCTCCCCGGCCCTATTTTAAGGGGGAGGTACTGGGGATTGAATTCAGGGCTGCTCTAACAATGAGCTACATCTCCAGTCCTTTTTACTTTTATTTTGAGACTGGATCTCACTATGCTGGGTTTGCAATCTTCCTGCCGTAGCTTCCCAGGGAGCTGGGATTACAGATGTGTACCACCATGCCCAGCGCATTTTTTTATTTTATAAAATAAAACACTGCATGTTTTAGTCATGTTTTTAGCTGCTGTGACCCAAAGACACAACAAAAACAATTTTAGAGGAAGAAGAATTTATTTGGGGGCTTATGGTTGCAAAGGGCTCAGTCCATAGGCAGCCAACTCCATTCCTCAGGGCCTGAGGTAAGGCAGAATATCAAGGTGGATGTGTGCGACAGAAAACAGCTCCGAACATCACACTAGGAAGCAAGAGACACCACACTTACCTAAACTAAATCCCCCAAAGGCATGCCCCCAATGACCCATCTCTTCTAGCCATACCCTACTTGCCTATAGTTACTATTCAGTTAGTCCCTATTAGGGGATTAATGCACTGATAAAGTACATTAATCTTATTTTACCTACAAACTTTGTTGCATCATCTCACACATAAGCTTTTTTGGGGGGATACCTAATATCTAAGCTATAACACTGTACTATATTACATACGGTTCTATATACCCCAAAACAACCAGAGTAATACATTCTAAGTTATTAAGAATAGTTGTCTCTGAAAGTGGGATTATTTGTGAAATGTTTGGAGTTTTACCTTTGATTATTGGTGAGATAACTGGTATTACTGTTTGATCAACCAGAATAGTCATTTGTATTCTTGATTTTTCCACTTAAAATTATTACATAAGGATTTCTCAGTTTTATCCCCACATTAAAAAACTAATAAAAATTCACTGGAGTAACTATAGTATAATAGTAAAAACACTTAAAATTATTTGTGTCTAAATGGGTATCCTTTGTTAGGATTTTTGCAAAAATAGGGAGGTTTCTTGTTCACTATTCCTTTATATATTTTTATTAGATTTTTATGAATCACATTTTTAAAAATGTCTTTTCAAATTTGGCATAGAAAAAACATCTTTTTAATTACACAACTTTGCTCTTTCATTTACTACTGAATTAATGTGAACTTCTATTATGGAAAATGAAAAGCTCATTTATATTTTTTTAGAAATACTGAAAATATTTAATATTATATACCTGTAATACCTAGTAGTAGTTACAGTATAGGTAAAAATTATTTGTGGTTCTCTTATATCTATAGATTTGAGTTTAAGTGGACAATCTAGTAAGTATGAAGTATGAAAAAAATTATGGTAATTTTTTTCCTCTTTGCTTTCCATGATTTCTGCAGAGGCAGTGGGTGTGACCAGCCAACGACCAGTGTTTTGTCCTTTTCATAAAAAGGAGCAATTGAAGCTTTATTGTGAGACGTGTGACAAACTGACATGTCGGGACTGTCAACTGCTAGAGCACAAGGAGCATAGGTACTAGCACTATTCATTATGGACAGATTTATAATAAAGTTCTATGTGGACTTGAGAACTGCTATCACCTCAGCTAAATGGCAGTCTGCAAAGTGGTATGCTGGCCTGTACCATAGCTTATTCACTTTGGCATTATTGACATTTTGAGCTAGATAATTCTTTGTTTTGGGGAATGTCATACATTGTGTGGGGTTTAGCAGCAAACATCCTTGACCTCTAACAATTAGTTGCCACTGCACCCCACATCCTTCCCTAGTCATGACAATTTAAAAATATCTTTAGATATTACCAAATATCCTATGTAATACAATCACCCTGAGTGAGAAACTCTAGTTCAGACTCTGTTTTAGAACATGTGAAATTAGTTATAGGTGTTATAAAATTAGGATATTTTCTATTTAAAAAATAAATCTAGATTTCTGGTTTCATTTAAGAAATAACTGTTGTAGCCCTAAGTTCATATACTTTCACGCCAGCATTTAGCTGGAATTAACTTTAGTGCTCTTCAGAATAAGACATGCCATTTCTGGTTCATTGTAGATCTTACCAAAGCTTACTTTTACATCTAACCTCCATAGGCACTTGAGTTAGCAACCACTGATTTGGACAGTAACATTCAGATTAGTTGACACATGTATAGTTGCCTATAATGGCCCAAATTTCCCATAATGGAAGTCTGGATAATTTGGAGCAAGCATACCAATGAAGATCAGGAGAAAAGCTGGGTAAAATCCAGAAATTATCTATAAGAAATTTCAGATATAATCAAGTAGTAAAGAATTATTGTATCTGGATTTGGTTGAAAATAGGGGCAGAGAATTGCAGAGACCTTTTTACCTCTTGAGATATTTGCCTAGAGGTTGAGGAATAATTTTAATATACTCTCAGGGCTGAGAAGTGAGGGATTTGAGTTCAGGTTCATAAGGAGTAAAAGCTTCCTCTTGCCTTGAGTTGGGACCCTTATAGTAATGATCAATTAGCTAGTGAGCAGCACCTCACATTAAATTAATATGAAATCTTATTGTGATGTCCCAAAGCACCTGTCAGAATCAAATGTGAATCCTCCCTAGAAAAGGAAAATATTCTAGGCTTCAAACTTATTTGGGTAGTGAATTTTATAAAATGTTATTCTGTATATAGTTAGAAATAGCCAGGTATGTTTGATTAGACATTGTAAATGAAACCTAGTAGATATAACCAAGAATAAAAAGACCCACAGTTCTGCATCATACGTTCAATATGGTAAAAGACAAAATGGAAAGTTTGGGTGTAGTATTTCAGGGGTGTATAAAAGATGGTGGAATGAGAATGGATATCATTACCCTAAATACCCGTATAAAGACATGAGTGGTGTGAATATACTTTGTATACAGCCAGAGATATGAAAAATTATGCTCTATATGTGTAATACGGATTGTAATGCATTCTGCTGTCATATATAACAAATTAGAATAAAAATAAAAATTAAAAACTATAAAAAGAAAGCAAAATGGAAAGTATAGAACAGAAAATTACAGCGACTGAAATTAATTCAATAGAAGTTTGAACAGCAGATTTGACATAGCAGGAAATGAGAATTTTTGAACTAAAAATTAAGAAAATATCTAGAATGAAGCATGGTAAACAAAAGAATGAAACATAGAAGAAAGTGTTCAATATGGATGTAATTGCAGTCCAAATAGGAAAGAAAAGAATGGGAAGGAAGCAGTACTTGAGAAAATAATGAAATGGCTGAGAACTTGCAAGTACTCATGAAAGACATCTAGTTCATATTCAAGAAGTCCTACAATACCCAGCAGGATTATTAAGAAAGTAATACTTTGGGGCTGGGGCTGTAGCTCAGTGGTAAAGTGCTTGCCTTGCATGTGTGAGGCACTGGATTCGATCTTCAGCACCAAATAAAAAATAAATAAAGATTACTATGTGTT
The DNA here is from genome assembly GCF_048772815.1 of Callospermophilus lateralis. Taxonomy (NCBI): domain Eukaryota; kingdom Metazoa; phylum Chordata; class Mammalia; order Rodentia; family Sciuridae; genus Callospermophilus; species Callospermophilus lateralis. The sequence continues at coordinate 16,455,282 of NC_135305.1, read as the reverse complement.
CATCTACAACTAAATAAATATTTTTAAAAAGATAGAAAGAAACTAACATTTTTAAACTATAGAAAGAATTACTACAAATCTCAAGTTCTATCCCCAGTGTGCATATTTTTTAAAAAATGAATGAGAGATTTTCTTATTTTCATACTAAATACACTTAGAGAATCTATCTCTAGTAAACCCTCACTAAAGTACCCCTTTAGGTAAATAAATAACAGTAGGAGATGCACAAAGAAAAAGGTAATAGATATGAGTAAAGCTAAATGAATATTGACCTAGGAAACAATGTCTTGGTTTATGGTATATGTGTGTATCATGTGTGTTACGCAGACATGTTAGGAGACATGGAGTCTAGGAAAAATGTAAAAAGTACGGATTAATATTAGATTATGGTAAGTTTAGATATACATTTTGTAATGTCTAGGATAGTCACTAGAAGAATAGTAAAAAATATTTGAAGGGGTCCAAGGTTATAGAGTAATCCATCAGTCTAAACTAGGCTACCATAGTAAGACAAAGCAACAAAGATTAAGTGGGTTCAAATAAGATCTTGGTAATTGGTACATCTGCAGATACATTCATACTTATATCAAATCTTAATGCATAAAATGTTCCAAATTATCAAACAATTTCAGTCTAGATAAGAAACAAAATAGAAAAATCTGCTATTTTGTTTTTTTATGGAACTGGGGCTCAAACTCAGGGCCTTAAGGAGCTACATCCTCAGATGCTCCTGCTATGTGCTTTTTATGAGAAATATCTAAATCCTGAGCAAATAAAAAGATTAACAGGAAAAGATATGTCATACAGATACTAACCAAAGGCAAGCTGATGTAATAGACAAAATATATTATTTTAGATTAAAAGGGAAGCTTTATGAAGATAAAAGGCTTAATTTAAAAGATACAACAGCTCTAAATTTATATGCATCATAAACTTAAAATGACAGAACTTTAAACTGGTAAGTACACAGAGTGGAAAATTTTAATATATGTTCCAAAGTATATTAAATACATAATTGACAAAATAAGACTAAAAATCAATAAAGAACATGTCAGTAAGATTAAAATAACAGAATTAGCAAATGGAGTTATGGAGATTATGAAAACTATACTGAGTAATACACATTCTTTTCAAACATACAAAGAAAAAATTTTAATTGACCATATTACTAAGCAAAGTATTAAATTTCAAAGGATTGAAATCCTGCAAAATAACTTGTATAACCCAATAGAATTTATCTAGAAAACAACAGTAGAAGAGAAAAAAACTGTACTTTTGGAAGAGAAGAAATGGAATATGAAAATTAAATGTTCTGATAAATGATCATGGAGTATCCTAGAAAGAAAAAGGTCTAGAAGATACTGAGACAAATGACATATATGGGATATAGTCTAAAAGGGTAATGACTTACGAACATCAGTTTTCTTGAATTTAATAACTACTATTATTAGATAAGAGAACATTCTTGTTTTTAGGAAACGCACACTGAATTATGTGGCTAAAGGGAAAAATTTGAAAAATAGATCTTTAAACTCTTACATATTTCATTTTGAAATTACTTCAGAATAAATCATTAATAATTAACTAAATCAAAGAAATCCTAACGGATATTAGAAAATATTTTTATCTAAATTATAGTAAAAAATAGTACATATCAACCAAGCCTTAAGTTGTATAGCTAAATCCATCATTAGAAAGAAACTTTCAGAACTGTTAAATGATGAAATAGTTAATAGTTAATAAATCTTATTTTTTGCCAGATCTGCCCAATGTGCTCTGTAAGCCTTTAAAACTATTAGTGATGGATGTGTATCTTTCTTAAACTTAAGAAATAATTTTAAGAATGTCCATAAACATTATCTATCAATATTCTTCTTAAGGAATAATATGAGAGAAAGGGGAAAACCTGCCTTACAGGGTTGTATTTGGTACTTTTTAAAGATTATTATTTATATCCTTTATAATCTTAATTTTTTATTACTCATTTTTTTTTTTACATTTGGACTTCCCCTCATTTTATACATATATTTGTTTGAAATAATTTGCCTATTTACTTATTTCTTCAGATATCAATTTATAGAAGAAGCTTTTCAAAATCAGAAAGTGATCATAGATACACTAATCACCAAACTGATGGAAAAAACAAAATACATTAAATACACAGGAAATCAGATCCAAAACAGGTAAATTTGCACTTATGGTATTATACTAAATCATTTTTATATGTTAAGTGTATTCACATTTAAGAGAACATTTTTCTTAACTCATTGTGAAGCAATTAGTAAGCTATCAGATGACTCAATTTTTTTCTGGAAACTTTGGGTTAGAAAGCATTTTTTTTAAACTAATGTGTTAATAAAATAAGTAGTAATAACTTATATATCTGGTAGGTATTAACAATTTATAATTATTTGGTATTTTCCAATTTAAAGATATGCCAAGATTTAAAAACAAAATTAACTATTTTTTCCAGCATTATAAAATATTTAAATAGTTGATTATATACTTAATTGCTGTTTTAAGGTTTGTTAAAATTTGGGATGCCCTCCCTTAAGGCTATGATCTTTAATTGCAAAGGGGTAGAAATTTTAGGACACTGAGACAGGGATTGTTAAATATACCTTTTATTCCTTGTCTAATACCAAATGCAAACAGTTTCTAGGTATTACTTGTTATGCCTTTTATCCTCCAAAGAAGGAAATCAAATGTCCAAAGGCTTACATCTTAGAATTTAGCAATTGGGTAGCAAACAACTAACTCTTTGTAAGAAAGGGGATGTCTCACCGCTTTTTTTTTTTTAATCCCATGTAGGGCATGTAATGACATTTAATTAACACTTTAACACACTTGTGAAATCCCATGTCCTCTTTCTTTTGTTGTTTAACATACAAAAGTAACATGCCACTGCCTAAATAGGTCAAGAAATGCCAAATGGAAAGAACCCAAACAAAAGAGGCCTGGCAGGGGCTTTGAATATTGTTCACTGGGAAAATTGTGTCAGCCTTTGGGGTTCATCTTGCTCAAGACTCATCATAATTTTCTGTCATTCTTATCATTTTGGAACATAGTTAAGGGTGGAGGAGCATTTGGAAAAAATTTTTTAGGTAATTTATTGTATTATCAGATTTCTTTAAAGGAGATTCTTAAATATGAACTTTTCTTTTCTTGATGTTCCAGTATTATTATTACATAATTATTATATATTATATACATTGTTTTATATTGTCTTTTTTTAGTTTTTCTTACTCCTCTTTATCAGCTCTTTTTTCTTTAACCTTTCTCTTTTCATGTAACAACTCTTTAACCAAAGAGTAGTTCTTTTTTCTAAAAGTGCTTTAGAATATACTGTTCTAATCAGGATAATATATTTTACCAAATAGAATATTGGTAGGTTTTTAAATTTTTGATTCTGAGTAACTGAAAATTTATAATGAACATTTACTAAACGAACCAGGGGAGGTAATTGTAGACATTTCTACCATCTAGTGGTAAAAAGTAGTCATATAAAATAATTTAGTAAAAGATCTACCCTTACTGCGATTTACCCTTTTGACTTTTTTCTATCTCTTCCACTGTGTCTATGTTATGAGCTATGGGTCAGGATACCTTTCTTTTTTTTTAAACATGTGGTGGTCCATTCTTCCAACATCATTTGTTGAAAAGACTACCCTATCTCTATTGAATTGCCTTGGCACCTTTGTGGAAAATCAATTAACCATGTAAGTGTGGGGTTATTTCTTAACTGTGCTCTGTTCCATTGATTGTGTTTTCTTTTTTGCCAATACTCAACTTTCATTTTTATAATGTCATGAAATCAGGTAGTGTGAGTTCTTCAAATATGTTTTTACTTGTTTTCTTTTTTAGTGATTTATGCAATTCTGTTTTTTAACAAAATAATAGCATTCTTATATGTCAAGATGTTAGCCTCTGAAATGTAAAAATTTAAAGAATCTTCATTATTAATGTACTGATTACTTGCATTTCTTTATAGCCTATCTGATTTTAGAAGGATTAAATTACCATACTAATTTTGCTGTTAACTCATTTTTATGTGTTTGTAAACATGTCTGTTTTCCCCTTATTTATACATTCTACCATCAGGAAGATTTAAATGAGTTGTTTTTTTTGTTTTTGTTTTTGTTTTTTGAGATTGGTTGCTTCATAGGCTTATATAGGTCTCTTAATCCTATAGCTAAGTTGATATTAAACAATTTATCTTAAAGAATGTTCAACAGAGAATAATATCTCCACCATTTTGGTTTTAAAATGAGAAGTATAGTATGGGATAAACAGGAGAAATGAAGATTTTTATTTAATTTCATAAAGTTTGATATTTGACTTATTGTTCTTTTCTACTTCTGTAAAATATTCTGGTGTGATGCTGTATGTTTTCTTTCTATCTATTTCATCTCCATGAGATCACATTCCCACTCTTTCAAATTGAAGGAAGAAAAGTATTTGATTGATGAAACATAACATAGTTATATGACTGTTTAGTTTTCAAGATAAATATGTTTTGTAAGAAGTAGCGAAGATTTTTTTTTTTTTTTTTGCTTTCATTTAGATATAATGAATACTTCAGCAGTTCAGAAGTCTAAGGTCAGAGTATTGTATTTATACTTTTCTACCTCTTAGTTGCAGTGAGCATGACAAAACTAGTTCAGTCATAGTTTCTTTATCATGTTTATAAATCCTAATTTTAGTCCAATCCCCCTACCCCATCCTTTTAGGTAGTTAGAGTATTGATTTTCCTGGATATCATAATCTTTCCAAATAACATTCTCCTAAAATGTGCTCATTCTCTTCCAATTTTGAGTATTTTGCTTTTAAGATCAAACTGAATGACTTGTTATCTTTCAGAATTTAATTTCATTGTCATCTTCAGGACAGTTGATTTTAAATGGAAGGACTCATCTGGGCATGGTGGCACCTGCCCATGATCCAGAGACTTGAGAGGCGGAGGCAGGAAGTTTAGCAAGTTTGAGACCAGCCTTGGCACCTTAGTGAGAGCCCCAGCAACTTAGCCGAGACCCTGCCTAAGATTCAAAAATAAAAAAGGTTGGGAATGTAGTTCAGTGGTAAAGCACCCTGGGTTCGAACCCTAGTACCAAAAACTAAATACATGAGTAAAAATAAATAAATGGAAGGACCCAGAAATGGATCTTTAAAGGGCTGAAAACATTTTGGTTTAATTTAGATATTAAATTATAAATTTTAAATATTGTAAAAAAAATCTGCCTTAAGTTTTAGATTTTTTTCCTTCATTTAATTTCAGAATAATTGAAGTAAATCAAAATCAAAAGCAGGTGGAACAGGATATTAAAGTTGCTATCTTTACATTGATGGTAGAAATAAATAAAAAAGGAAAAGCTCTGCTGCATCAGCTAGAGGTAAGTTACTAGAGGGGACAGTATGTTGTGATTCAACAAAATTTTCTAATGTATGTGAATTTGAAATCATAGTCCTTTTGTAATCGTTTCCATTTACAATTTGATAATATCTCTTCCCCAATCCTAGTTTTCCTCTAACAGATTCTGTATTGTCTATTTATAGTTTTATAATACACTGGGAATGTTTTACTCCTCATTGATGCTTCATACATCAATGTAAGCCTTGCTCATAGGAGGAATGTTGAAGAGATGGGCCATTTTACAAATTCACTGAAGTGGTAACTTTGTATCACCAAAGTGGCAGAGTTCAACAAATTTTTCTAGGAAGATAACACTGGGAGTTATATACACTCATGCCCCACATAGTGATGCTTCTGTCAACAATGATGAGTTAGTCAGCTTTCCATCACTGTGATAGAATACCTGAGAAAATTAAGTTAAAGGAGGAAAGATTTTTTTGGGCTCATTGTTGAAGAAGTTTCAGTCCATTGGTTTCTTGGCCCCATCATATGGGCCCACGGTGAGGCAGAACATCATGGCAAAGCATGATGTAAAGGAATGCTGCTCACCTCATGGCTGCCAGGAAGCAACAACAGAGGAAGAGGCCTGGGTCCCAATATATCCTTCAAAGGTATATCCCTAGTGCCCTTCCTCCAACTAGACCCCACCACCTTATAGTGCCACCAGCTATGGACTTTTGGGGAACATTCCATGTCCAAATTATAACAAACAGACTACATATATAACAGTGGTCCCATAAGATTATTTGTGTAAGTGTACCCTGAGATGTTCGCCCAATGAGGAAATTGCTTAATGATGTTTCATATGGTGTATCCTATTGTTAAACAGTGCATAACCGTTCATATTTAACCCTGTGAGAAATTAAGTAAATTATTGTGGCTCCTACCCTCAACATTTTATACTATTAATATGAAAGCATCACTTAGGGAGTGATGTTCAAGGCAACTAGGATAGTTGTTTCCAACTGCAGTTAAGAAAAATATTGCTATCTTCATCAACTTTTTTTAAACTCATGAAGGTCAATATCCAAAGTCAGTGCTTGACATCAAATAATATGAGATAACAACTTGTACATTGTATTTTAAGGTATAATATTAATTGCATCATTTTGAGGCATTCTTTAATATACTGATGCAGAAAGAATTCACAGTCAAGAAGCAATTTAGAATGAGAATTAAAGAATCCTAACATTAGCAGAGTTAAAGAAAATTAAGATTTCTAGAAATAATAAGTTCAACCTCTTTATTTCATAGTTGATCAAGTTTAAGTTCTCTGTCAGAAAGTTCTTGCTTAAAAGTCTAGTCATTCCTATGTTTTATCAACCAGTCCTATGAAACAGAGACTAAAATAATTCTCTGATTTTTAGGAATAAGTTATTTGGTTAGGAAATGTTTTCAGCAGAAGGAATCAGATCCCCTTTGTAGTAACTATGTGTTTAAGTCTTTGCAATTTGTATATAAATTTTTAAAAACCCACATTTAATCAAAATTGGAAGTATTCAAAGCTCTACTTAATAAACATCACTTTGATTTGCTTCCCCAGGTATTAGTAATGCACATACTGCTGTTTCCAAACTTTATTGTACATTAGAATCATTTGAAGAACTTTAAAATAACCAGACCCTTGAATCTATAAAAATGAATCTGGTCATCAATATTATTTTTAATCAGTCTTTACTTGTAATTTTCATGGCACCTTTTAAAAATGCCTCTATTCCTCATAACAATTTTCCTGGTTCAGAGTTCTCCTTAAAGGCAAATAAATTTAACCAATTTTATTTGCTAAAGTCCAAACAGTTATTACCATAGAAGACCAAGACACTAGGGCTTCTTCTTCTTAATTTGCAACCTCCTCAAAAGTCAATAAATTTCTATTTCTACTAGAATGTTTCCAAAGAAACACTTAGGTCTCACAGAGGTCAGAAATAGTCTAAAAGGTAAGTAAGTCATCTTCTCTTTAAGCTTAAATTAGATATGGCAAAGCCATTGCCTGTTAACAGTCCTTCAATAGCTAAATCAATTTAATTAGCATGTGTGTTTTCCAAATTTAGAACTAAAAAATGCAGTCTTTATTGAGAACATAGGTACATGTTGAAATATAGCAGTTTTACTTTTAAACTTTTCTAATTTGAGTTAGTAGGAAGCCCTGTTTATTCCCCTTTCTTTGCTAGGATGAGAATGAGGTTTTTGGATGGACCTTTAAAATAATCCAAGTTTAGTGCTCTCCACTTTAAACCACCCTGTTTTCTAAAGGCAGTATGTATTTTCCTTACAGAAATTCTGTATTCTGTTTTTATGTAGCCTTATAAAAGTGCATTAACACAATTATCCACTGTATGTTTTGGATCCCATAGTAATTCTCAGTAGACAGAAATGATATCATGCCTGTTTTAATCAGCTTTTTTGTTGCTATGACCGAAAGACCTGATAAGAACAATTAGAGGAGAAAAAGTTTATTTGGGGGCTCATGATTTCAGAGGTCTCAGTCTATAGATAGCTGACTCTCTCCTCCAGGGCTCCAGTCGAGGAAGAGCAGCATGGTGGAAGGGTGTGGCAGAGGGAAGCAGCTCAGGACATCAAACCAGGAAACACGGAAAGAGACTCTCCTCACCATGGACAAAATATAAACCCCCAAGGCATGCCTCCAATGACTTACTTCCTCCAGCCCTATCCTACCTGCCTATAGTTACCACCCAATTAATCCCTGTCAGGGATTAATTGATTATATCAAGATGCTCATAACCTGATTCATCTCTAAATTTTGTTGCCTTACTCACACAAGCTTTTAGGGGACACCTCATATGTAAACCATAACAATGCCTTTCTAAATATTAATACTACATCCAAAGGAGAAGTGATATTTACCACACTTCATTATTCTGAGCACAAACTAGTTTCAGGTGGGACTAGAATACCTAAAAGGTAAGATCATATCATTGATAAAATCATTCTGTATTCTGCTTTTATGAGGCTTTATAAAAGTGCATTAACACAATTATCCACTGTATGTATTGGATCATTAAATTGCTTAATAGTACATCTATTTCATTTGCAAATTTTGAACTTAACATTGTGTATATTACAGCTAATGCATGCTTTTGTCCTTTTGTGTATTTGGCAGAATGCATTAACAGTGATCTAAAGCCCAGAATATGTAAAGCCAAACCCAGGGGATAAGGGCTGGAGGCAATTTATGAGATATGGTGTTTGTTTGTTCCAGTGAGAGTGATCTTTTGTACTAAGGAAAAAAATACTAAAAGTATTTTCAACTGCTATCAGTTGGTATATTTAGAGGGCAGTTATTCTCATTTGCTTATCTAAAAATGTCCTTTGAAATAAATGCTAAGTGCAGAAAATAATTTGAAATTATTTCCTTCTTTTCAGAGCCTTGCAAAGGATCATCGCATGAAACTTATGCAACAACAACAGGAAGTGGCTGGACTTTCTAAGCAGTTGGAACATGTCATGCATTTTTCTAAATGGGCAGTTTCCAGTGGCAGCAGTACAGCATTACTTTATAGCAAGCGATTGGTAAGATAAAGTATGGTATTTGACATTTGTAAAAGTGTGTAGTAAAACAAGAGTCATTGGACTGCTTGAAATTCATAAATGAGCCTTGTGTGATATTGTGCACTTGCAGTCCCAGCTACTCAGGAGGCTGGAATTCGATGTGATTTACCTATTTCTAATTTTAAGTGACCAAAATATCTTGGTTTTAAAAAATATTTTTAACTGGCACAATTTAGGTGTGACTTCAATTTTAATCTACTAGATCACTCCTATTTTTTCCCCAACTTGTCACTGTTTTCATAGCAATTAAACTTAATACAAATAATAATGTTAATAAATAATGATTGTAAACATTCACTGATCATCTGTAGCAAGCCAGGATCTAATTCTAAGCATTTTTATGCAATATTTAAACTTTTACATCATTCTTATGTGATAGATACACTTATCCATTCCCATTATACAAATGATGAAACCAAGGAATAGAGTTACATATGACTAATATCACCCAGTGAAGAGGTGCTACTAAGCATCAAATTACAGTGTCAGACCGCCAGGGCCCCATCTCTACTCTGGGTCCTGGCTGTTAATTAAGGGAAATACTGTAGGAGCGATAGGAGATAAAGAAAAGACAAACAGACACACATAGGGAGAAAAAGCTGGGGCCAGATTGGTAGCCAAGTCTCACAGCCAAGTGGGTGGTGACAGACTGGTGACTGACTCAGAGCTAGCTCAGAAAGTTTATTTGATAGTTTTCATCATTAAAAGGTTAATTGTGGCCGGGCACAGTGGTGCATGCCTGTAATCTTAAAAGTTTGGGAGGCTGAGGCAGGAGGATTGAGAGTTCAAAGCCAGCCTCAGCAAAAGCAAGGTGCTAAACAACTCAGTGAGACCCTGTCTGTAAATAAAATACAAAATAGGGCTGGGGATGGGGCTCAGTGGTCAAGTGCCTCTGAGTTCAATCCCTGATTTATCAGAGATACCACCCCACCCCCAAGTTTTTTAAAAAAGTTCAATTATGGGAAAGTTTCAGCAAAGCAGACAGAGTCTGAAGGATGCAGAACTTGCAAGATAGTAGGGTCATCATCTTGTTTTGCTCAGAATCTTCTGTCTCTGGAAGAAAGTGCTAAACTCAAGTCTTCGACTGATAGAGCCTCAAGCCTTCACACATGGCACCCCTGGCCAGCGTTACCATATAACGCTGTTTAAATTTATTTGTTCTAATCAGTTATACATGACAGAAGAATGCTCTTCGATTCACTGTACACAAATGAAGTACAGTTTTTCACTTCTGGTTATACACGAAGTAGGATCACACCATTTGTGTAATCATATATGTACCCTAGGGTAATGATGTCCTTCTCATTCCACCATCTCTCTTGCTCCCATGCCCATTTCCCCACTTCCCTTTGCCCAATCCAAAGTTCTTCAACTCATCCCATGCCCCACCATTATGGATTAGCATCCACTTAGAGAAAACATTCGGCCTTTGGATTTGGGGGATTGGCTTACTTCATTTAGCACGATATTCTCCAATTCCATCCATTTACCTGCAAATGCCCTGATTTTATTCTCTTTTATCGCTGAGTTATATTGCATTGCGTATATACCACAGTTTCCTTATCCATTTATCTATTGAAGGCCATCTAGGTTGGTACCACAGTTGAGCTATTATGAATTGTGCTGCTATAAAAATTTATGTGGCTATGTCACTGTAGTATGCAATTTTTAACTCCTTTGTGTATAGACCGAGGAGAGGGATAGCTTGATCAAATGGTGGTTCCATTCCCAATTTTCCAAGGATTTTCCATACTGCTTTCCATATTGGCTGCACCAATTTGCAGTCTCACCAGCAGTGAATGAGTGTGCCTCTTCCCCCACATCCTCGCTAACACTTAATGTTTCTTGTATTCTTAATAACTACCATTCTGACTGGAGTGAGATGAAATCTTAGTTTTGATTTGCATTTCTCTGATTACTAGAGATGTTGAACGTTTTTTGATATATTGATTGATTATATATCTTCTGAGAAGTGTCTCTTCAGTTCCTTAGCCCATTTATTGATTGGGTTGTTTGGTTTTGTGGTGCTAAGTTTTTTGAGTTCTTTATATATATATCTTGGAGATTAGTACTCTATCTGATATTCATGTGGCAAAATCTTGCTCCTACACTGTAGGCTCTCTCTTCAGCTCATTGATTGTTTTCTTTTGCAGAGAAGAAGCATTTTAGTTTATTTATTTATTGCTTCTTGATTTATTTCTTGCACTTTAAGAGTCTTGTTAAGGAAGTCAGGGTCCAATCCGACATGATGAAGATTTGGGCCTACTTTTTCCTCTGTTAGGCTCAGTGTCTCTGGTCTAATTCCCAGGTCCTTGAGCCACATTGAGTTTTGTGCATGATGAGAAATAGGGGATTAACTTTATTTTGCTGATATGGGTTTCCAGTTTATTGAGCCCCATTTTTTGAAGAGCTTTCTTCAGTGTATGTTTTGGACACCTTTGTCTAGAATGAGATAACTATTTATATGAGTTTGTCTCTATGTCTTCTGTTCTGTGCCATTGGTCTACATGTCTGTTTTGGTGCTAATACCATGATGTTTTTGTTACTATGGCTCTAGAGGGTAGTTTAAGGTCTGGTATTTTAATGCCTCCTGCTTCACTCTTCTTGCTAAGGATTGCTTTGGCTCTTGTGGGTCTCTTATTTTTCCAAATGAATTTCATGACACCTTTTCTATTTCTATGAGGTATGAGATTGGGATTTAAATTGGTATCACATTGAGTCTGTATAGTGCTTTTAGTAGCTTGGCCTTTTTGACAACATTAATTCTGTGTATTCAAGAGCATGAAAGGTCTTTCCATCTTCTAAGGTCTTCTTCAATTTCTTTCTTTAGTGTTCTATCGTTTTTCTTGTATAGAGGTATTTCACCTCTTTTGTTAATTGATTCCCAAGTACTTTATTCTTTTTGAGGCTATTGTGAATGGGATGGTTTTCCTAATTCCTCTTTCAGAGGATTCATCACTGATGTTTAGAAATGCATTTGATTTATGGGTATTGATTTTATATCCTGCTACTTTGCTGAATGCATTTATTAATTCTAGAAGTTTTCTGGTGGAATTTTTTGGATTCTCTAAGTATAAAATCATGTCATCGGCAAATAATGATAGTTTGAGTTCTTCTTTTCTTATTTGTATTCCTTTAATTTTTTTCATCTAATTGCTCTAGCTGGAATTTCGAGGACTTTGTTAAATAAAAGTAGTAAAAGAGGGCAACCCTGTCTTGTTCCAGTTTTTAGAGGGAATGCTTCCAATTTCTCTCCATTTAGAATGATGCTGGCCTTGGGTTTAGCATAGATAGCTTTTATAATGTTGGTATGTTCCTAGTTTTTCTAGTGTTTTGAACATGGAAGTATTTTGTCAAAAACTTTCTCTGGATCTATTGATATAATCATATAATTTTTATCTTTGAGTCTATTGATGTGGCGAATTACATTTATTGATTTCCGTATGTTGAACCAACCTTGCATCCGTAGGATGAACCCCACTTGATCATGGTGCACTATCTTTTTAATATGTTTTTGTATGAAATTTGCCAGAATTTTATTAAGATTTTTTTTGTGTCTGTGTTCATCAAGGATATTGGTCTGAAGTTTTCTTTCCTTGATGAGTCTTTGTCTGGCTTTGGTATTGGGGTGATACTAGCTTTGTAGAATGAGTCTGGAAGGATTTCCTGCTTTTCTATTTCATGGAATAATTGAGTATTGGTATTAATTCTTCTCTGAAGGTCTTGTAGAACTTGGCTGAGAATCCATCTGGTCCTGAGCTTTTCTTGGTTGGTAGACTTTTGATGGTGTCTTCTCTTTCCTTGCTTGAAATTCATCTATTTAAATTGTGTATGTCCTCCTGATTCAGTTTGGGTAGATCATATGCCTCTAGAAATTTGTTGGTGGCTTCAGGATTTTCTATTTTACTGGAGTATAAATTTTCAAAATAGTTTCTAATTATCTTCTGTATATCAGTGGTGTCTGTCATGACGTTTCCTTTTTCATCACAAATTTTAGTAATTTCCATTTTCTCTCTCTTTTTGTTAGGGTGTTAAGGGGTTTATCAATTTTATTTATTTTTCCAAAGAACCAGCTTTTTGTTTTGTCTATTTTTTGAATTTTTTTTTTCAATTTCATTGATTTCCACCCTGATTTTAATTGTTTCCTGTCTTCAACTGCTTTTGGTGTTGATTTGTTCTTCTTTTTCTAGGGCTTTGAGATGTAATGTCAGGTTGTTTATTTGTTGATGTTTGTTTTCTTTTTTTAATGAAAGAGCTTAATGCAATGAACTTTCCTCTTAGCGCTGCCTTCATAGTGTCATAACTGGGCCATTTTGACCTACGTCTTCACACAAGCAGCTTCTAGCGCAAACACAACCAGGAGAGAATCAGAGGCCATGATTTCATTTGCCGCTCTCCATATCAAACCAGACTCCAGAGTCTGTGTTCCTCTCCTTAGTACTATACTGCAATATATGATACTGGATATTTCAACCCTATTTGGCAAATTTTTTTTGTTGGTGTTTGTTTTCCTTTTTTCTTTCTGTGCTAGGAATTGAACCCAAGGCATAACACATGCAAGCCAAGCACCCCACTACTGAGCTCTCAGTGAATTTTTAAATTTTTATTAATTATTAATGGACCTTTATTCATTTATTTGTTTATATGCGGTGCTGAGAAGTAAACCCAGTGTCTCTCACATGCTAGGCAAGCGTTCTACCGTGAGCCACAACCCCAGCCCTTCACTGAACTATCTTAACAGTAGTCTAGTATGTCACTTCATTTGAATCACTTGGCTATGCCTGTTGAGTACTGCTGGCATGGGACCAGATTTTGCATTTCTAATAAGCCAAGATGGTGCTGATGCTGCTCATCTGTGGACCATGCTTTCAGGATCTAGAAGACGTTTAGCCATTTAAAGTCAAGCCATATAAATGTTCTTAAAAATTTCTACTTTACTTTAGTCTTTTTTTATTTTTTGAAAATGTATAACAAAATCTCCTAAATGATCAGTAACCCAAATAATAACATATAACAAATTACTTAGTCTTATTAACTAATAATTTTGATAAAGATAAACTAAAATCAACCCAAACACGTGTACTAGTATTGATTGTTCTAAACTTTTGCCAGAAGAAATGACTTTAAGGCTAGCTGCTACTAAGGTTATAAATAACTATTTACTATTTTTTCCTAGATAAAACCCCTTCAAGAATGTGTTAGGGGAAAAATTATTTAATCTTTTTCTTTAAATTTTTTCTTTTTTTCCTACTGAATCTAAGAAATAAAAAGTCAATGTTGGTACATTTTTTTGCTTAAGCTAAAAGGAATAGGAAAACAGACAATACATACTCATTAAATTTCTAATAATTATGAGGTAAAAAGATGAAATCTCTGAAATCTCTGGATAAGTAAGTCTATACAAATAACAGGCTAGATTTGCTGATTTCCAGAATGTGAAGGGACATGCAGAAATAATTTAATGCCTTTTGTAAGAATAGAACTCAAGTTGTGCTAAAACTTCATTTCCCATGAGTAAATGCCTATCCACAGAATAGGTTTCTTTCTTCTACTATCCATTTAGTGCTAATTTTTATGGACTTCTGGCCTGATGTTGCAAACAAGGGTCAAGAGCTGTGGTTCTTTTATTTGTAGGCCTGTAACACCTTGGCCATTGGCTTCTCAGCATACATGCAACTACTGAATCCCCTATGACTGACTGGCCATGGTTATAAAAACAGTGTGATGGCCTCTCAGGTCACTAGTTTCAATAGAGATTTATAGTCTGAAATAATATGACATCCAAATCAGTTTTCTGCCACCTATTTTTTGAAATCAAATGACAGGAATTTCTTCTTTCTCTCTCTCTCTCTCTCTCTCTTTTTTTTTTTCCTTTCACAATACTGGGGATTGAACCTAGGGCCTTTGCATGCTAGGCAAGCACCCTACCACTGAGCTACATCCACTTTTTCCACTTTTTAAAATTTTATTTTGAGACAGGGTCTTGTTAAATTGCCCAATCTAGCCTTGAGTTTGCTCTCTTCCTGCCTCAGCCTCCCAAGTAGCAGGAGTAACAGGGTCACATAGCTTCTATATCATTTGTAAATATGGAAATGAAAATTTTATTTTATTTTTAGATGTGGGATTGAATCCAGGGGCATTTATCCATTGAGCCACATCCCCAGCCCTATTTAGTATTTTATTTTGAGACAGAGTCTTACCAAGTTGCTTAGGGTCTTCCTAAGTTGCCAAGGCTGACTGGAACTTGTGATCCTCTTGCCTCAGCCTCCAGAGCCACTGGGATTACAGGTGTGTGCCACTGTGCCTTTCTTGCATGTTGTTCGTTTTTTGTATTTGTTGTTTTGTTTTGTTTTGTTTTTGACTTGTGTGAGTTCTTTGTTTGTCTTGAATATTTGCCCATATTGGATATATAGTTTGCAAATAATTTTTCCCTATCTTAGGCTGCCTTTTCATTTTCTTCATTGTTTCCCTTATTATGCAGAAGCATTTTAGTTTGATGTGCTTTTGCTTGTTTATCTTTTTTTTCAGTTGGACAACTTTTACTAACTGAGAAAACTACATTTATAATGTGATTTAAAACAAAATGGAATTAAGAAAAAAGTCATAAGTTTTTTTTAAAGAACTTCTGCAATGTGCTGAAAATCAAATAGTTCTTTAGTAATATAATGCACCAATCCAGAAAATCGAATTCTCTATTTAACATTTTCAAAGGTGATATTAATGTCAAGAATTTCACATCTATGGTAGCACATATAGAAGGATCTATATATGATACCCATACCTATGAAACTTAGAATTTTGACAGTGCTTAATAAGATTTTAGAATCGCATCCAATGACTCTCAAATCTAGGTCCCATATGTCGCCCCCTGGGACAAGGGTACGTGGGAGACCAGCCTATCCACTCCGAGGCACCAACTGTTGGAACTACCCTCCGACAGGGGTAGTGAAGCGCACTAGACCAGCTAGTGTCTCCAGGGTTGAGCGAGAGGGTTAAGTGTCTACCCAGCCCGCCATCCAACCTGGCCCACAATCACACTGAGTCGGGAGATGAGTCAGCTGTGAAGGTGCAATAATCTCAACTTTATTGTGTAAGGGACAAGGTTATATAGTGCTAGGAGGGGGTAAGAAGAGACAGTAGCAAGAACCAATAAGGAGCAGTTATGTCACTATCACTAAGGGGCCTAGGCAGATTTCAGATTAAACCATTAGGCGGTGCTAAAGTCAAAAGCCCGCAAACGCCAATTCAGCCAGGTCACATATACGGAAATGCTAACCCATGAGGATGCCTCAGCCAACACCCAATAATGGCCGCGGTCCCAAGGGAGGTAAAAGGTCCCAACACCATAAACTCTCCTTCTAAATCTTTATGTTGACTTTTCTGTTCCTTGCCTTTGTTAATTCTAACCCTTAAAAACAGAGAAAAAGAACAGGAAAAGAAATGCTGCAACGAACTCTTTATCATGGATAGAAATTATTGCTACTATAGTTCACTAAAAAGAATATCTATACAATATCATATGACCTTTCATTTTATATATATATATTTTTAAAAGACAGAATTCTTGTTTATTTTTGCTCTTTGTTGCTGGGCTTTTGGTGTGATATTAGAAGAAGAAGAAAAAAGTCATTGCCAAGGAAGGTCAGTATCCAGAAGCTTGTTTTAGGAGTTTTATGATTTTAGTTCTTCTAGTTTTGGGGGATTTTATTTGTTTGTTTGTTTGTTTTGTAAATGAATTGTAGTCAGAAAAAAGAGCAAACCCAGTGGAAGAACACAATCCTTTCAGAAGCCAGTGTTCTTAAATTAAGTATACTTTGAAATATTTGAGCCTTACCATATTTCCTTAGTATTCTTCTGTCATCCATTAAACATTGAATTTATTTTATGGAATTTAGGGGAAGACAAAAAATATATATTGACAGAAACCAGGGAAATAAAGCCCAATCATTCTTTTTAATAGTAGTAAATATTTCTATAGTTCCAGGCATTAGTTAATGATTAAGAAATAAGTATTAATAGGGGTTCTTCAGTTTTAGCTTTTTTTTTTTTTTTTTAACAGACTTAATCATCCCTTAAAGCTCCATCTCTTATTATCTCACAATGGGAATTAAAATTTCAACATGAATTTCCATGGGACTTTCAAATAATAGAATCCTGTCAGTTGCAACAACATATATGGAGGGCATTATGCTAAGAGAAATAAGCTGGGGACAGGAAGACATCACAAGATCTCAAATTATTTGTGGTGGAAAAAAAAACAATTTATAGAAGAGTAGAACAGTGATTATTGAGAGGCTTTTGAAGAGACATTGGTCAAAGGATACAAAATTTTAAATGAATGAATTTAAGAAAAATTCAGCACCATAAGTTTATTATATAAAATGGTGACTATAGTTAATAAAAGTTATTTAGTGTTCTCACCATAAAAATGTGAGATAATACATGTAGATCAATTTGGCTAATTCATAATGTATACATATTTCAAAATATGTTTTACATGACAAGTAAATAAAATTTCTATTTGTCAAGTAAAATAAAACTTTTAAATAATACAATAAATTAGTAATTTTAGAAAATGATACAAATGTAAGGATATTTGCAAAGAAATTCTTAGAACAGTTCTGTTGTTTAACATTATAAGAGTGATTTATGGTAAGAATTACTGGAGGATATCAAAATGTAAGAAAGGGAGAAAAACTTGGGGAAAGGCACTTTGCTTTATTGAGGGCTATTTGCTTAACACTGTTCTTAGTCCTAAAATTTCAATAATTTTTTGTCAAAATTTATACTTTTTTGAGATAATGTAATAATTGAAGCAAATTTACTTATTTAGCAATTATAAGGAATACCTTTCATATGCCAAGTATCATTCTGAGTGATGAGAAACAGAGTAAACAAAACAAAATCTTTGCCCTCAAGGAGTTGCATTTTGGTAGAGATAGACAATACTAAAATGTATAGACTGTTTCATGCTAATAAGTTGTGGTCTGGGAGCAATGGTGTATATTGGAGAAATTATCTAAATATCTAAAGAGGGTGATTGTGAGCAAATTCTTGAAGGAAATGAGAAAGCAAGCCGTGCAGATATTCGAGGAGAATATTTCTGGCAGAGCCCATAGCAAATGCAGAGACTGAGGCGAGAGTTTTTATTATGTGGACAACAAGGAGCTTGATGGACTGGAGCAGAGTGAAAAATCATTGGAGGGGCTTGAGAAAATGGCATGATATTAACGGTCACCCCATCTGTTTTTTTTGTTGTTGTTGTTGTTTTAATTTTTTTAATTTTTTTTCATCTTTCATACATTTGATTCATGTGAGTTATGCTTTTCCATTTTTACCCCAAATACAAATTGCAGAATCACATCAGTTATACATTCACAATGTTTACATAATGCCATATTAGTGACTGTTGTATTCTGCTGTCTTTCCTATCCCCTACTATCCCCCCTCCTCTCCCCTCCCATCTTCCCTCTCTACCTCATCTGTTGTTGTTCCGTTCTCTCCCTCCCCCCCCCTTTCCCCTCACAACCTCATATATGTGATTTCATATAACGATGTGGTTTTCCTTCCATTTCCAGGCAATTTCCCTTCCCTCTCTCTTTCCCTCCCTTCATTCGTCTCAGTTTAATGTTAATCTTTTCCTCATGCTCTTTCCCCCTGTTCAGTTCTTAGTTGCTCTCCTTAAATCAAAGAAGACATTTGGCATTTGTTTTTTAAGGATTGGCTAGCTTCACTTAGCATAATCTGCTCTAATGCCATCCATTTCCCTGCAAATTCCATGATTTTGTCATTTTTTAGTGCTGCGTAATACTTCATTGTGTATAGATGCCACATTTTTTTTATCCATTCATCTATTGAAGGGCATCTAGGTTGGTTCCACAGTCTAGCTATTGTGAATTGTGCTGCTATGATCATTGATGTGGCAGTATCCCTATAGTATGCTCTTTTAAGGTCCTCAGGGAATAGTCCGAGGAGGGCGATAGCTGGGTCAAATGGTGGTTCCATTCCCAGCTTTCCCAGGAATCTCCATACTGCTTTCTATACTGGCCGCACCAATTTGCAGTCCCACCAGCAATGTACAAGTGTACCCTTTTCCCCACAACCTCGCCAGCACTTATTGTTGTTTGACTTCCTAATGGCTGCCAGTCTTATTGGAGTGAGATGGTATCTTAGGGTGGTTTTGATTTGCATTTCTCTGACTGCTAGAGATGGTGAGCATTTTTTCATGTACTTATTGATTGATTGTATGTCCTCTTCTGAGAAGTGTCTGTTCAGGTCCTTGGCCCATTTGTTGATTGGGTTATTTGTTATCTTATTGTTTAATTTTTTGAGTTCTTTGTATATTCTGGAAATTAGGGCTCTATCTGAAGTGTGGGGAGTAAAGATTTGTTCCCAGGATGTAGGCTCCCTATTTACTTCTCTTATTGTTTCTCTTGCTGAGAAAAAACTTTTTAGTTTAAGTAAGTCCCATTTGTTTATTCTTGTTATTAACTCTTGGGCTATGGGCGTCCTGTTAAGGAATTTGGAGCCTGACCCCACAATATGTAGATCGGAGCCAACTTTTTCTTCTATCAGGTGCAGGGTCTCTGATTTGATATCAAGCTCCTTGATCCATTTTGAGTTAACTTTTGTGCATGGCGAGAGAAAGGGATTCAGTTTCATTTTGTTGCATATGGATTTCCAATTTTCCCAGCACCATTTGTTGAAGATGCTATCCTTCCTCCATTGCATGTTTTTAGCCCCTTTATCAAATATAAGAAAGTTGTAATTTTGTGGATTGGTTTCTGTGTCCTCTATTCTGTACCATTGATCCACCTGCCTGTTTTGGTACCAGTACCATGCTGTTTTTGTTACTATTGCTCTGTAGTACAGTTTGAACTCTGGTATCGCTATACCTCCAGATTCACACTTCCTGCTTAGAATTGTTTTTGATATTCTGGGTCTTTTGTTATTCCATATGAATTTCATGATTGCTTTATCTATTTCTACAAGAAATGCCGTTGGGATTTTGATTGGCATCGCATTAAACCTGTAGAGAACTTTGGGTAATATCGCCATTTTGATAATGTTAGTTCTGCCTATCCATGAACAGGGTACATTTTTCCATCTTCTAAGATCTTCTATCTCTCTCTTTAGGGTTCTATAGTTTTCATTGTATAAATCTTTCACCTCTTTTGTTAGGTTGATTCCCAAGTGTTTTATTTTTTTTGAGGATATTGTGAATGGAATGGTTTTCCTCATTTCCATTTCAGAAGTTTTGTTGCTGATATACAGGAATGCCTTTGATTTATGCGTGTTGATTTTATATCCTGCCACTTTGCTGAATTCATTTATTAACTCTAGCAGTTTCTTTGTAGACCCTTTTGGGTCTGTTAAGTATATTATCATGTCATCCGCAAATAGCGATAATTTAAGTTCTTCTTTTCCTATTTTTATGCCTTTAATTTCTTTTGTCTGTCTGATTGCTCTGGCTAGTATTTCAAGAACTAAATTGAATAGAAGTGGTGAGAGAGGGCATCCCTGTCTAGTTCCAGATTTTAGAGGGAATGCCTTCAGTTTTTCTCCATTTAGAATGATGTTAGCCTGAGGCTTAGCATATATAGCTTTTACAATGTTGAGGTAAGTTCCTGTTATCCCTAGTTTTTCTAGTGTTTTGAACATAAAGGGATGCTGTACTTTGTCAAATGCTTTTTCTGCATCTATTGAGATGATCATATGGTTCTTATCCTTAAGTCTATTAATGTGGTGAATAACATTTATTGATTTCCGTATGTTGAACCAGCCTTGCATCCCAGGGATGAATCCTACTTGATCATGGTATACAATTTTTTTGATGTGCTTTTGCATTCGATTCGCCAGGATTTTATTGAGAATTTTTGCATCTAAGTTCATTAGAGATATTGTTCATAGTTTTCTTTCTTTGAAGTGTCTTTGTCTGGTTTTGGGATCAGGGTTATGTTGGCCTCATAGAATGAATTTGGAAGAGCTCCTTCTTTTTCTATTTCTTGAAATAGCTTGAAAAGTATTGGTATTAATTCTTCTTTGAAGGTTTTGTAGAACTCTGTATACCCATCCGGTCCCGGGCTTTTCTTAGTTGGTAGTCTTTTGATGGCCTCTTCAATTTCTTCTTTTGTTATTGGTCTGTTTAAATTGTGAGTGTCTTCCTGACTCAATCTGGGCAGATCATATGACTTAAGAAATTTATCGATATCTTCACTATCTTCTATTTTATTGGAATATAGGGTTTCAAAATACTTTTAATTATCTTCTGTATTTCTGTAGTGTCTGTTGTGATATTGCCTTTTTCATCCCGTATGTTAGTAATTTGCGTTCTCTCTCTTCTTCTCTTTGTTAGCATGGCTAAGGGTCTGTCAATCTTATTTATTTTTTCAAAGAACCAACTTTTAGTTTCATCAATTTTTTCAATGGTTTTTTTTTTGTTTCAATTTCGTTGATTTCCGCTCTGATTTTAATTATTTCTTGTCTTCTGCTATATTTGCTGTTGTTTTGTTCTTCTTTTTCTAAGGTTTTAAGATGTAGCGTGAGTTCATTTATTTGTTGGTTTTTTCTTTTTTTGAGGAATGAACTCCAGGAAGTGAATTTCCCTCTTCAAACTGCTTTCATTGTGTCCCATAGATTCCGGTATGTTGTGTCTGTATTGTCGTTTATCTCTAGGAATTTTTTGATTTCCTCCTTTATATCTTCTGTAACCCATTGATCATTCAGTAACATATTGTTCATTTTCCAGGTGATGCAAGATTTTTCCTTCCTTCTTTTATCATTGATTTCCAGTTTCATTCCATTATGGTCAGATATGGTGCATGGTATTATCTCCACACCTTTGTATTTACTGAGAGTCGCCCTATGGCATAATATATGGTCTATCTTTGAGTAGGATCCATGTGCTGCTGAGAAGAATGTGTATCCACTTGATGACGGTTGATATATTCTATATATGTCGGTTAAGTCTAGGTTATTGATTGTGTTATTGAGTTTTATAGTTTCTTTGTTCAGCTTTTGTCTAGAGAATCTATCCAATGGCGAGAGTGGTGTGTTGAAGTCCCCCATAATAATTAGCATATATAGCTTTTACAAGCTATTTGACTCTTGAACTTGAGGAGAGTTTGTTTTATGAACGTTGCAGCACCATTGTTTGGTGCATACAAATTGATAATTGTTATGTCTTGATGGTGGATGGTTCCTTTTAACAGTATATAGTGTCCTTCTTTATCCCTTTTGATTACCTTAGGTTTGAAGTTTACTTTATTCGATATGAGAATGGCCACGCCTGCTTGCTTCCGAGGGCCATGTGAGTGGTATGATTTTTCCCAACCTTTCACCTTCAGTCTGTGTATGTCTTTTCCTATCATGTGAGTCTCCTGAAGGCAGCATATTGTTGGATTTGTTTTTTTAATCCAGGTTACTAGCCTATATCTCTTAATTGGTGAATTTAAGCCATTAACATTTAAGGTTACAATTGAAATATGGTTTGTACTTCCAGTCATGTTTATTTATTTATTTATTTTAGATTGATTAGTTTTCCCTCTTTGGTTATTTTTCTCCCCCTTTACTGAGATACCTCCCACTGTTAGTTTTGGGCGCTATTTTTCAATTCCTCTTCTTGTAATATTTTGCTCAACATACTTTGCAGTGCTGGTTTTCTAGCTGCAAATTCTTTTAGCTTTTGTTTATCGTGAAATATTTTAATTTCATTGTCAAATCTGAAGCTTAGTTTTGCTGGATACAGTATTCTTGGTTGGAATCCATTATTTTTCAGTGTTTGAAATACGTTGTTCCAGGATCGTCTCGCTTTCAAAGTCTGTGATGAAAAATCAGTCGTTAACCTAATTGGTTTACACCTAAATGTAATCTGCCTCCTTTCTCTCGTAGCTTTTAGTACTTTCTCCTTGTCCTGTATGTTAGCTATCTTCATAATTATGTGTCTTGGAGTTGGTCTATTATGGTTTTGGATGTTTGGGGTCCTGTAAGCTTCCAGGATTTGGCAATCCATTCTATCTTTCATCTCTGGGAAGTTTTCTAGTATTATCTCTCTTAGTATGCTATCCATTCGTTTGTACTGATTCTCTGTGCCTTCTTCTATCCCAATGACTCTCAGATTTGGTCTTTTGATGAGGTCCCATATCTCTTGGATAGATTGCTCGTGAGATTTCAGCATCTTTTCTGTGTTGACTATATTCTTTTCAATTTGATAAACTTTGTCTTCATTATCTGATGTTCTGACTTCTACTTGATCTAGTCTGTTTGTAATATTCTCATTAGCGCTTTTAATCTGTTTTACGGTTTCTTGCATTTCTATGATTTCAGCTTGATTTTTTTTTTAACACCTCTATCTCCTGATAAAGCTCATTCTTTGCGGATTGAATTTGTGTGGTTAGTTCCTCTTCAAAATATACTTTCAATGCTTGGATTTGCTGTCTCATGTCTTCTCTAATATTCCGTTCCATCTGAATTAGGTATGCCTTGATTTCTTTCCCTGTCCATGTTTCTGATTCTTCTAGGTCCTCTTGTATATTTAGGTTGTCCTCTATTGTTTGTAACCTTTTTTTCCCTTGTTTTTTCATATTGTTCACGTTGCCTTCCAGCTCTGTTTGACTGCTTAGTAACTGCTTTCTCCTATACATTTGTTTTGGCTTTGTATATCTCTGTTGTCTCTCTTTTGTGGTGGGAGATTATGCCTAGAAATGTTGGGCTTTGTTGTACTTTAAAGCTGATTCATTCAATTCATATAAGGCTTCTAGGTTCTGTATGCATATAATGTTTTGCTGTTTGTTCTTAGGTCTATATGTTTAGGTTGGGTGCTCTGGTGGTACGATGGTTAGTATGTCTTGGCTACTTTAGAAGATTGCTCCACTGAAGGTGGATACTACCAGGCAATTGGATCAGGGTGTTGGAAGTACCTAGGTATTTATGAGTCTTATAGACAGCCTCGAGACATTCACCTATTTGCATTTAGACACTTACACGCAATGGAAGATGTAATGCTTGGGATGAGAGTTGGGGGTTAGGGGAATGAGGGTGCTGTTAAAAAAAGAAAAAGGGATAGAGGGAGAGATAGATTAGAGGGGAATGAAAAGAACAATAAAACTTGAAATGGGATAGAAAGACAGAAGGAAAAGGGGAGAAAGGAACAAGGTGAGAAGAAGGAGAGAATAAAATATTGACAACAGCAACAAAACAAAACAACAACAACAAAAATTAAAGTGTTAGAGATCCACCTTCCTCTCTTCCAGTAGGCGGTGCTGTGCCCTCCAAGCGGAGCGTCTGCTCTCTACCTGCCGAGAGCTATCTCTGTAGGGCATCTCCTGGGGGTCTCTCAGACTTGTCAGTCCAGAGCCATTTCACTTCTCCAGCTCTTAACCCCCTTCCTCCTGTCAGTCTACCAGCCAGGTCCTGTTCCCCAGAAGTGACTCCCCCAAGGTCTAGTTACACTTGCAGCCCCACCTCGTGTCCCTTTTAAGCCCCAGTGCTGTGATAAACTGGTGGCTAAGACCTCGGGATTTGCGGCTGGTGATATGTGGGTCTGGGGGTCTGGCATCCCCTCTGCTTCCCTACGGACACGACCTCTGAGAAGTCAATAAAGTTTCCTGGCTGTTTGTATCAGTATGGGGAGTCATGCACCTGCTAAAGTGGATTCTGCTGGGAAGGAATTCCGCAGGCCGAATTCCGATGACATCACCTCTCTGCTATGGCGGGCCCCAGGCTCCTTGCCCGAGTGTCCGAGGGGAGGGGTGGGACTGGTCCGGCCCGGTTCGCCTCAGCTTCTGGCTTGTGGAGGTTTGGCTAAAGACTTCTTCCTGCCAAGCTGTGTCTCGGCGTCTAGCAGGATCCAGTCACTTTGGCTGCGGGCGGGTGGACGGATCTGCAGCTGTGCCCGCGGTGCGCGGATTGTGGCTGTTGGATTTGGAATTCCGCGTCTCTGGCAGGGTCCCGCTCGTCCGGGTCACACAGACGCTTCAAAAAAATCCTAGTAGCTCCCAGGCGGTCTCTCTTCAGTGAAATTTTGCTAGGAGAATCTCCGTTGGTAGAATCCAAGAGTTATCCTTGCGACTTTATGTTCCCATCACTGGGAGTGGATTAAAAGCGCAGCCTCTCTGCCCTCCGCCATGTTGGATCACCCCATCTGTTATGTTGAGAACACAATGTAGATGTTTGAGGACAAGGAAAAATTAGGGAGACCAATTAGAACCTTGTGATAAGTTCACATTTTTGGAACAGGAGCTAGCATAGCTGATAGGAGAAGTGGTCAGATTATCCATCTATCTTAAAAGAGACAACAGGATTTACTGACAGGTTAAATATATAGGGTGTGAGACAAACAGTGGAACCAAGACCTTTTACCTTAAGGTGTAGGAAGATTGACATAAGGAAGATTACATGAAGAGTAGACCTTAAGAGAAAAATCAAGAGTTCCCTTTGGACTTGGCACATTTATGATTCCTTTTCAACAATCAGGTGGAGAGGCTAAATTAGTCATTGGAAAGGCAAGTTCAAAAGAGAGATACAGGCTGCAGATCTAAAATGAGGAGTCATTTAAACTGTGAGATTGGCTTGAAATCACCAAAAGCATATGGGTGTAGAAGAAGATTGAGAAGTCAGAAGACTGAGCCCTGGGGCATTCCAGCAAATGGAGTTGTGGGGGGAAATAAAACACCCATACTGCAGAGAAAGGTTGTGCAAGGCAAAAAAAAAAAAAAGAATGTTAAGCTGGCACCTTACTGGACACTTCAAAAACAGGTTGATACTGGAACCTATTGTATTTTTAGTGGCTTCCAGAAGTAGCAGCTGAATTGGGCATGGTAGCACATTCTTGTAATTCCAGCTACTCAGGAGGCTAAAGCAGGAGGATCACAAGTGTGAGGGCAGTCCAGGTAGTTTAGTGATACTCTGTCTCAAAATTTTTACAAAGGGATAAGGATATAGGTCAATGGTGGAGTGCTTGTCTAGCATTTATAAGGGCCTGGGCTTAATCCCTAGTGCCAGTGCTGCAACTGCAATTAAAAAATTAAAAAAATAACTGCTAGCAAAATAAGGGGGAAACTATGAAATTACAGTATGCAGGAAGCCATGTAAAGAAAGTGTTTCCAGGAGAACAATATTACCACCTGAGGTGAAAGCTCCTCCAAGTCTGAAAATGATGGTTTCAGAAAAGAATAAGAGGGGAGAAACCATGTATATAAATGAGTTTTGAGTTTTGTTGTAGACGAGAGGAAAAAAAAATGTAGGAAAAAAGGAGTCAGGAGTTTTGGGTTTAACTGGAAAAAGTTAAAGCTTGTTTATATCTTGATGGGTATGGTTCATGAAAATTGCTGAGTAGGAAAGATGGGGCTGGCTTGGTTTTATCCAGATTGGACAGTTTATCCATTGTAATAGATAACTGATACATGATGGAAATTTAAACAAGGTCCCTGATTATTCCTATTTTCTCAGTGAAATGGTAAGCAAGTCCATCAGTTGAGATTGAGAATAGGGGAGAAAATGATGGAGATTTGAAAAGAAAAATAGAAGGAATAGTCTCATAAATAGTCTTTTATGAGAGTAGGGAAGTGAATGAACCAGAGAAATGTCATGTGTTATTAGCTCAATTTCAGGAATTAAATTAATATTGATACAGAAAGATTTAATCAATGTAGTATGTTTCGTTCAGGGGGAAAGTTCATGAGAGGGAAGAATATTTGTAAATTGGGTAAGTGGAGAGAAAAGTTGAGGATCTGTGCAAGAAAATGTTTGTGATGATTGACCATGGGAATTAAGCTAGATATTGAGGGATAGTGAGGTGAGATGGAAATACTGGAAAAGTTGTGAGAGCAAAGGTTCATAGGAGTTGGTGGATTTGTAGGATTATTAGTATCTGTGCTGGAAAGAAGGATCATCTGGTTGAGTATTAAAATTATCCAGAATTGTGACAAGAGTTATATTGGAACTGACAATGATAGAATGCCAGGAACTGAAATCTTTAAGGACCAAGTGAAAATGAAGATTGGGATTGTGAAAAGAAATGGATGTTACGGGATTCACTTCAGAGATTTTGAATCCCTTTGCAGGAGGTGGTAGGAACTGAGCCACCATGAGAAGCAAGGAAAACCATCCTACTAGCAGACCTCATTCCATTTCCTAAGCAGACTAATTTGCATCTTCTATATCTCATTATATCCCTAAGTCTAAATTGAGTATTGCCCTTAAAAATTAAAGTAAATAAAAGAATAAGATATGCTAATTTTTTCACAATATTTGATTTGACATTTCTGTGAACTTTCATTACTAATTTAAAAAACTCACTTTAACTTATCACCTTAAAATACTTTTTAGGTCAGTGTGAAACAGTTAAGCTGAGTTACACCTCAAAATTTTTTTTTTTTAATTGTTGGTTGTTCAAAACATTACATAGTTCTTGATATATCATATTTCACACTTTGATTCAAGTGGGTTATGAACTCCCATTTTTACCCCGTATACAAATTGCAGAATCACATCAGATACACTTCCATTGATTTATATATTGCCATACTAGGGTCTGTTGTATTCTGCTGCCTTTCCTATCCTTTACTATCCCCCTCCCCTCCCCTCCCCTCCCCTCCCCTCTCTCTACCCCCTCTACTGCAGATCATATCTCCCCCTTGTATTATTTTTCCCTTTCCCCTCGCTACCTCTTGTATGTAATTTTGTATAACCCTGAGGGTCTCCTTCCATTTCCATGCAATTTCCCTTCTCCCTCCCTTTCCCTCCCACCTCTCGTCCCTGTTTAATGTTAATCTTCTCATGCTCTTCGTCCCTACTCTGTTCTTAGTTACTCTCCTTATAACAAAGAAGACATTTGGCATTTGTTTTTTAGGGATTGGCTGGCTTCACTTAGCATAATCTGCTCTAATGCCATCCATTTCCCTCCAAATTCTATGATTTTGTCATTTCTTAATGCAGAGTAATACTCCATTGTGTATAAATGCCACATTTTTTTTATCCATTCGTCTATTGAAGGGCATCTAGGTTGGTTCCACAGTCTTGCTATTGTGAATTGTGCTGCTATGAACATCGATGTAGCAGTGTCCCTGTAGCATGCTCTATTTAGGTCTTTAGGGAATAGACCGAGAAGGGGAATAGCTGGGTCAAATGGTGGTTCCATTCCCAGCTTTCCAAGAAATCTCCATACTGCTTTCCAGATTGGCTGCACCAATTTGCAGTCCCACCAACACACCTCAAAAATTTAATAATTTGAAAAGAAAATTATTTTGTATGACCACTTTTCTCATCTATATATGATTGGTTATTATCGGTTGCATATATACCAGTGACGGTTTTTAGGTATTCATTGGGCAAAGGTAATGTATTATTTATCTGATAAAGATATATTGTTCAGTTTTCTCTCTGCTTTCTTTCAGATTACATACCGGTTACGGCACCTCCTTCGTGCAAGGTGTGATGCTTCCCCAGTGACCAACAACACTATCCAGTTTCACTGTGATCCTAGCTTCTGGGCCCAAAATATTATCAACTTAGGTAGGCCATTATTTACATTTTGTCAAGGTGTCAGTTGTGGAATTCTCAGTGATGTTATTGAAGATTCCCTTCCACTTGGTTTGCTGTTATCTTATTTTAAAGACATGTCAATAATTTGTATATATGATAATGTGTGAATATAAGCATATATGTACATATTTGGGTTATAGGAAAATATTCTTTTGTTGACTTATGGTGTATCTGGGTATAGGGATTCAGGATGCTTTTATTACCCTAGAATCCTGTTTGCATGTTCTATATTTATCAAAATGTGTTACCTCTTGACTATCATTTATACAGGATTTTCCCCCACATTCTGGGGAGGAACCTAGAGACCTGCACATGTGAGGCAGGTGTTCTGCCACTGAGCTACAGCACCAGTGCCCCCACGATTTTTTTTTTTTTTTCCTCTTTTTCTGAGACAGCCTTCCAAGTACCTGGGATTATAGGTGTGTGCCACTGCACCTGCCTAATATTTTTCATGTCTATAATATTTTATAGTAAGATAGCACTTCTCATGCTATTATTGGCTTACTTTCCTTTAGATGCCTAATGGTTTATTATTCCTTACTTTCCATCAGATGCCTAATGGTTCAGTTGCTTTATCTCTTTAGGGAAGACTTTTTCCCCACAATTTTTATATGTTCATATGTCTATTAAAGTGTAACATAAATTCAGAAAAGTACCCAAATCTTAAGTATTTGAGCTCACCAATTATCATAAAGAAATAGACTATCACTTAGTAACATCAGGAGCTGGAGTATCTGTGCAAATATTTCAGCAGGAAATTATTACTTTAGCTTTCTTGTTATGCTATTTGCTGAGTAGAAATAGTCTTTTTGCCTCCTTTCTTAATTTCTCACCGGGAAACTACACAAACAAAAATGTAAGAATTCCCTATACATTATTCATCAACAGCCAGTATTCCCTTCAGTGATGCTTTTTTCATTCCTTGACTTTGTTTCAGAATCATCAAAGATGGTTGCTCTCTCATCCCCAAGGCTAAATTCTTTGTAGGAAAGGAGAAAAAAAAATGGAGAAAGAGCCAGTGCTGTCAGAACATAGTAGGCAAGGAAGAAACAGGCTTACACAAATCTTATCCTTACAAGGGAAGAACAAAAAGAATCCTTGAAGAAGAGGTGATAAAGAGACTCCTGCAGGCCACTCTTAGCAGTATCTGTGGCCTTACATATATTAATAACATAGTAGGCAACTGGAATCATCCACACTTTTCACACTGCCTTACTAGAAAGAAGCAGCTTTAGAAATATAGAGCATGTATGGGAGTAGCTGTCTTCCTCACCACAACCTGCAGTACCACAACACATGCCTCTGTACTGAGAACCTATCACAGGTTAGAAGTCATCACATGTATAGACATGTATAGACATCTCTGTACTTAAAACATAACGTGTAAAACACCCACATGTAGAAATAGCTACATTTAGGAATTAGGTTTAAAACTTTGCATATAAAAGGATATAAATCTACATAGCAAAAACAAAACCATGATATCTTTGTTAGTTTGTGAAATTCTGATATAATAAAGTATCCTTTACTGTAGAAATTATCAGAGCTGTCATTTACAGCTTGGTCAGTTTATTTAGCACAAGAAAAGTTTTCCAAACTTATTTATCCATGGCTTCTGAGAAACATTTTATGAATGAGTGCCAGAGGAAAATATTGATTAGATGAATATTTGGTTAATATTTTGATAACTTTGGATGAGTTTTTTTTTTTTACATATGTGAGGTTTTTTTTACCTATATGTGACTACCTGTCACAGTGCCAAACACACAGTAAGTATTTAATAAATGATAGCTGTACTTTTAAAATTCAATTTTGTTTATTTATTCATCTTTTTTGGTGGCACTGAGGAGGGAACATGAACTCTACCACTGAGCTACATTCCCAATCCTTTTTATTTTTTGACAGTCTCATTAAGTTGCCAAGGCTGACCTCACACTAGCCCTGACTCAGCCTCCCAAGTAGTTGGGATTATAGGCATGTGCCACTGTGCCCAGCTTAGCTACAATTTGTTTTTAGATGTGGGTGCTTCGTGAATCAGAAACATTTGAATATCTACTGTTAAAGAAATAAAGCTTGAATCAAATCTATGAGACACCTTTAAAACTATAGTTGCAAACCAGTTTTCTGTTATGGAGTTAATGTAGTATATATTGTAAAGGTATAAGAAACTTGAGATTACAAATAGTTAATACTAAAGAATCAAATACTTTGTGAGATTGGTTTTTAGAGCCAATGTCAGATTTGCTTGTTTTGAGTTATAATAGTTCTAAAAATGGCCTCCTTTTTCCAACTATATGTCTGTGTGAGAACAAATTTCTTCATATATTTAATTTAGTCAATATATTATACAAATAATGGAAAAACAGATATGAAGTTCACCTATTAAGCTAGATGCTTAGATCTTCAAAAGTGTAAAACAATGCATACTTCATTAAAAACCTTTGTAAGCATTTTTTTCATAAAAATATGTTGTTATTGGTTTATTGTTATTTTACAATGGATTAGTGGATTTTTTTAACATTTTCATTTTACGTTTCTTACATAGTAAATTTTGATAATAGAGCCTACATAAACAAAAGTTCTTTGGGGTCCTCTTTTTTTTTTAAGAGTAAGAATAGTTCAGAGACCAAAAAACTCCTTAGCAATTAAAGTTCATCAAAAGTAGCCATTCAAAATGTTGTATCTCACCAATTATCAAAAAACTTTATCCCTTGCTCTTTTCTCTTTAATTAGGTTCTTTAGTAATCGAAGATAAAGAGAGTCAACCACAAATGCCTAAGCAGAATCCTGTCGTGGAACAGAATTCACAGCCACCAGGTGGTTTATCTTCAAACCAGTTATCCAAGTTTCCAACACAGATCAGCCTAGCTCAATTACGACTCCAGCATATGCAGCAACAGGTAATGGCTCAGAGGCAACAGGTGCAACGGAGGCCAGCACCTGTGGGTTTACCAAACCCTAGAATGCAGGGGCCCATCCAGCAACCTTCCATCTCTCATCAGGTAAATTTGGAAGCAGGCCTGTCCTAACTTAGATAACTGTAGTATGATTGTGTTCAGCAGCTCTTCATATAGCCAAGATATCCATCATCCTTAATTTAAATTTGTGGATTTATAAAATTTTACCACACTAAAGATCCCTGATTTAACACTTAATCTTTAGTTCTACTCAAAGATTTAATGATTTATTTAATTGGCACATTTATTTTCATCTATTGTTTCTTGTCTTTAAATTATTGCAGGGTTAAGTGTTTGTATTCCTAAATAACCCATGCCTATGATTGATGGGAAAACCTGAGTAACTGTAATTCCTTTATTAGTGCTTCAGAAAGATGAGTACTTTTAAGAATCTGTTCTTGGGCTGGGGGTGTGGCTCAGCAGTAGAGCACTTGCCTAGCACAGGCGAGGTCCCGGGTTTGATGCTCAGCACCACATAAAAATAAATAAGTAAAATAAAGGTATTGTGTCCAACTACAACTAAAAAATAAATATTAAAAAAAAATCTGTTCTCTTTGGGGGTGCCAGTATTTAGCAAACCATATTGTATCTTAGAAAATAGGGCAAAATGAAAAACAAAATAGAAAAATGCAAGAGTGTGGTTCATTAAAATTTTAACCTTTTTCAAACTTCTATCTGAACAAATATTCCATTGACCATTTTTAACTAGATATTGAAGTATTCTGTTAATTTTCAATCCATGTTTTGAGGATAAAAGGTTGATATACTTTTGTTAAATAAACAATCCTGTTCAGGTTAGATTAATAAAGATTTAATAGGATTTAAAGTCTATTTCATATAAACTCTTGTTTTCAGTTACTTTTTAAAATGAATTTATGTTGTTTCTGTTTCCACAAAGGATTTGAAGTGATTTTGGTACATGACACAAATGAAATAGAGTGGAATTTAATAAGAGTCAAAGTATAAAAACCTTGGCTAGGAATTCTTATTATACTTAGGAATAACATTTAACTCAGAATTTCTTAACAATGAAAGAAAACAGGAATAATAAGATATCACTATCAAATAAAAGGAAACATGCCAATTAAATAGGGGTGAGAAAGTTTTACTAGTATTTTACTAGTAGAATATATGAAGTGGTTGTCTATGAAAAAAAGCAACTAAATTAAGCATAATTTTCTTGTAACAATTTTATACAACATAGGAATGTTTTTTTGTAGGACTCTTCAACCCTCAATAGAGGTTGTGGGCATATGTAGAGCCTATTCTTGTGAAATAGGTATACGGGGATGGAACCCAAGGCCTTGCACATGCTAAGCACATACTATACCACTGAGATTCACCACTATCCCCTACTATATCCCCAGTTAGACCCGGATTTTGTTGTCATTTCTGTAATGGCGTAAGATAATATATTTGAAGTTTATGGCTTTCTATTAATTTGATTAAGAAGGCATATGAAATCTAGGAAAATAATAATATGCCTACTTAAAACTTTGTTTCAACCAGTTTTTACAGAAAGAAAGTAGCAAACAATTTGAAAGATCTTTGGTGAAGTGCTTCAAGGGGGAAGAGAATTGTATGTTTTAGATACCTCGAGCATCCATGGCAGAGTTGAATTTTTATTAAGAAAATTGAAAGCAGAATGACATAAATAGACTAGAAAGAATACTAAAATTTTTCTGAAGTTAAATGTACAAAGAAAGAGAATTAAATCTGTTGTGCCTGTGCTAAGCATTTGCTTATATTAATATTGAAATGTCTGAGAGATGGTAGAATTTATTTAGTTGCTTATTAACAAAAAGGGTTGGATCCATCAATTCATTTAATTGCCTTTCACTAAAAAGTAAGTAATGAGGCAGTTAATAGAGTCTATGTGAAAAGAGTTTATAAATTTATATAAGCAGTGACAAAACTGAATTGACCTTTGAGCCATTAGCTTGCTTTCCTCAGAAATTTGCTTTGGATCTTATTTTCAGTCTCTAGGATTTAGTACTATGTATAATGTACAGTCTAATTTTCCCACTTAGAAATACTTTTCATATGTTTGTGGTCCTTATACCCTGTCATTTTGTTTTCTCTACTCTCTGTGCCTCCTAGATCTTTTTCACACTCTAATCTCTTTATTTGCTGTCTGCCAAAAAACCCCTTCAT
The DNA here is from genome assembly GCF_048772815.1 of Callospermophilus lateralis. Classification (NCBI taxonomy): domain Eukaryota; kingdom Metazoa; phylum Chordata; class Mammalia; order Rodentia; family Sciuridae; genus Callospermophilus; species Callospermophilus lateralis. The sequence goes on along the minus strand of NC_135305.1, from coordinate 16,421,649 downwards.
TTTTCACTCATTAGTTTACCCTCTTCTATAAACTTGTACTCGTCTACCCACTTTATTCTCAGTTTTATACTAGTTTATTTACATAAACTAGTTTATTTGCCCATGTGCCTCTTCCTCTGTTAGGAGTATGCAAATTATATATATATATCTGCCCATATATTCAGGTAAAGGACTGCTTCTGAAATCACTTACGTAGTAGTTTCCTAATTCTTTCTCTGAAGATTAACCATGTCATCTACATGGTTCAAGAGTTGAGTAATAGCAGAGATAGAACAATTATACGATTAAATAGTGCAAATGTAATAAACTTTGTTTATTTGGCACTATATAGTATACTCCATTAAACTTTAGTGATCAGATCTACTTGTTACAGAACACTGTCACTTACATCATTTTATACATGAATCATAGTAGGAATTCTCGCTGTGATTAAGGTTCTGTCTGTTTAACTTTCAGCCATTTCTCTATTCTCAATTATTATCGTCAATTATTTTTCTCTGTGTCTTGAAAATTAAATGATTCCACTTAACCAAAATATTACTAGTCTTTCTATTTCTTTTAAGATTATAACTGGTTTCTAATATTCTTTCAAGACACTTCCCCCGTCACAGGATTCTTATAAATTAGCTCCATCACTTTAGCAGTTTAGGAGAAGGTGAAAACATCACCTCCTTATACGCCTGTAAGCTCGTGGATGGCAGGGTCGACATCCAGTTCTACAGATTGCTTACAGGCCATAGCACGCTACTCTGGAATCAGTTGTCATTATTTAGTTGAATCGTTACATAAATATCAATCTGGGAGAGAGTGAGACTAGGATGCTAAAAAACGCATACCACTATCTTTATTCTCCCTTAAGGACTGTTTTGGTGTTTTCTCACTTGTTTAAAAAAAAAAAATTATTCTTTTGGTAAGTTTAAAATTTTTCCAATGTTTCCACTATGATTTCTCAACTATTTTCTTTTTGTGCTTCAGTGATACAAAACACTTCATAAAACTTTTATAGAAAAACCAAAAAGAATGGCTGTAGCCTCAGGCTTATGATTCTGTTAAATTTCAAAGTTATATATTTTTCTCTAATATTGTTTTTCTATTCTTTGCCTATAGAGTTTCACTTGATCCAGAAATTAAATCTGTTTTTCACTGGGTCTATAATTACTGGCCACTATTGAATGAAAGTGAACCTAACACCAAATATTTTAGAGAGATAAGAGGGAAGGAATTAATCCAGGCTAAAGAGTAAATTCCAAAAACGTGAGGAAAAGGAAGAAAAAAGAGGGCAGGGATATACTTTATAGCTGTGTGTGCCTTCACAGTGTCAATTTGAGGTGCTGCCACTTCAACCTTCTAGATCCTGCATTGATTTGTCTCCCTGTGAATGTATAAAGATATAGTCACCTCTCAGAGCAATTCTGATCACATTTGTTTAAGCTATCTTGAAAAGAAGTATTTCTTTTTCAGTAAGTTGCCAACTGTAGGGAGAATTGGATGGCCAAGAGGATACTCACATAGAATGTCCTCTTTTTCCAAAACTCTAGTCTTATTCTCCAGAACTAACATTTATGGAGGAGACAGTGTAGACTTGCCTTCATAACTCTTGCCTAATCTCAGATATCCTCACCTAGCCTTCCTGTAATCAATCTTTCCTTTGGAGGGTTACTTTTCAAAAAAGTTTTTTTTTAGGTAGTCTCATCCTCTCTTAACTATAATTAGTCTTAATCAACAGCCAACAGAACACTAAAACATGTTTTGGTAATGATATAGCAGACTAGATTTAAGGTAAAGCTTTGGGTACTGCCTTTTACTAGCTGTGTGTCTTTTTTTAAGTTATCTAAGCTTTCTGATCATACTTTTCTGATTTGAAAAATAAAGATAAAAATACCTACCTCATATACCTCAATGACATAAGTAAAATGCCTGCCATGTAGCTAGAGTTCAGTGAGATCTAGAATTCATTAATTTTTAAATGTTATTAATGTCAACTATTTTCTTAATGATTTGTTGGTTAAGAGTAGAGACCTTTAAGTCAGACTACTTGTCAAACACAAGTTACTTAAATTCTTTATGCCTTGTTTTCTTATATAAAATAGAGATTATGCCTTTCTCATAGAATTGTTAAGAAAAATGAGTTAATATAATGTGAAGCATTTAAAGCAATACCTGGCACATAACAAACATTCAATAACTGTTAGCAATTATTATTCTACCATCACTTGGTTTGAAGAAGAAGGATACCCAAAACACCTTTGCCTACTTTACAACATGACCAAGGTCCATTACTATAGCCACTTACAAATTAGTTGGCAACTCTCTTCCAAGATTCTTTTCTAATAAAACTCTTTTCAGAAATCATTTATACAAATTCTGAAATTCTACCTGTCATCCCCCCTCCCCATTTCCTTTTTGTAATCTAAATGAGTGGATTCATCTATGGAAGAGTTTTTGTCTTTCTTCAAAAGTTTTGTTGAAATAGAGATTTAACTTGTCTTTATGGAGATGGCTGTTACTGAAGTGGTCTTATTTATTTTTTCTAGCAACCCCCTCCACGTTTGATAAACTTTCAGAATCACAGCCCGAAACCTAATGGACCAGTTCTTCCCCCTCATCCTCAACAGCTGAGATATCCACCAACCCAGAATATCCCACGACCAGCAGTAAAGCCCAACCCCCTGCAAATGGCTTTCTTGGCTCAACAAGCCATAAAACAGGTATGTGTACTTGCTCTCCTCAGTTGCTGATTCTGCTTCATTTTATTTTCAAATTACATTGAATTTATAAATTAAGCAACAGCCTCTGAAGAGTAAGAGCAAGCTTGCTTTTTTTTTTTTAATGAATGCCAATTATAAAATTTATTACAGACAAATCTATGGAGACAAGCTTAAGAGAAAGGGTCTTCTTGTTTGTAATCAACAAAAGAAATCAAACCACTGTTGTAGCAGTAAATGCCCTGTACAATCAAAGAGTTCTTGGTATTACATTTTTTGCAATACCAGTATATACAACATTTAGATGAGCACATTATATTTTCCAACAAAAATATAACAAATCTGTTTCGGGATTGTGGCTCAGTGTTAGAGTGCTTGCCTAGCATGTGTGAGTGTGAGGCACTGGGTTTGATTCTCAGCACTGCATATAAATAAACAAAGTCCAGTGACAATTAAAAAAAATTAAAATATATATATATAAAAATAACAAATCCTAGTTATAGTCCACAGAGAAAGTGTTTCAAGATTTCCTGAAAACAAACTTAGTTATAGCACAATTTTAATATAGAATATATATACATCTGTTGAATGTGATGTGGTTTATTATTTATATTCTTGATATCTTTGGATCAAAATGTTTTCTAAAATTTTTATGCTAAAATAAAAACCATCTCAGTGTCAACGGCCTTTTTAGCTAAAAGCTCATGAAGTGATTTTGGTTTAATTTGTTCATCAAGACCAAAATAAAGATGATGTTTATCCCATAATTTTAGGACTTTTGTGTGTGTGTGATGCTGGGGATTGAACCCCAGGGCTTTATGCATGCAAAGCAAGCACTCTACCAGCTGAGCTATATGCCCAACCCTACGACATTCATTTTAATCCAATCATTTGAAATTTTTATTTGAGAAGTTCATGCAGTGTGTATCTATATGTTTGTATGTACAATCAGATTGTCCTTGCTATATCATCAGCATATTTAATGAGATAGACACCCAGATACAGGAGGCACTTAGAACCCCAAAGAGAAAAGATCCAAGAACCTCTCCACTACACATAATTAAAATGTATAACACAGAGAACAAGGATAGAATTTTAAAAGCTTTTTAAGAGAAAAATGTCAAGTCACATTTACAGGTAAGCCTTTAAGAATCATTTTTGATTTCTTAGCACAAACTCTAAAGGCCAGGAGGGCTTGAAATGATGCATTCTAAGTCCTGGAAAAAAAAAAAAATCTGTCAACCAAAACTGCTATGTCCAACAAAATTATTAGAACAATTCCATTCACATTAGCCTCAAAATAAAATATCTAGGAATAAATCTAATCAAGGAGTTGAATGACCTCTACAATGGAAACTACAGAACATTGAAGAAGAAACAAGATGGAAAAACCTCTCAGGTTCATGGATAGGCAGAATTAATATTGTTAAAATGGCCATACTATCAAAAGCAATATACAGATTCAATGCAATTCCCATTAAAAATATCAGTGACCTTCACAGAACTAGAAAAAACAATCCTAAAATTCACTTGGAAGCTTAAAAGACCCGGGCTGGAGTTGTGGCTCAGAGGTAGAGAGCTCGTCTAGCATGCATGAGGCACTGGGTTCAATCCTCAGCACCACGTAAAAATAAAAGTATTGTGTCCACCTATAAGTAAAAAATAAATGTTAAAAAAAAAATAGAATAAAAGACCCAAATAGCCAAAGCAATTCTAAGCCAAAAAAGCAATGCTGGAGGCATCACAATACCTGACTTCAAATTATACTGAAGAACTATAGTAAAAAAAAAAAAAAAAAGCATGGTACTGGCCTAAAAACAGACAACACAGACCAATCAACAGAGTAGAAGACACAGAAACAAACCCATACACCTATAGCCATTGATCCTTGATAAAGGTGCCAAAATATACATGGGAGAAAAGACTGCCATTTTAAAAAATGGTACTGGGAAAACTAGTTATCTGTGTGTAAAAGAATGAGACTAGAACCTTATCTCACCCTGCCCAAAAATCAACTCAAAATGGATCAAAAACCTAGGAATTAGACCAGAAACTATACAACTTTTGGAAAAAAATGTAGGGCCAACACTCCAGCATAGAGGCACAGGCAATGACTTTCTCAGTAGAACCCTTAAAGTTCACATACCATGTGTTACTAAGTGGTATGGCATCAAATTTACAAGCTTTTGCACAGCAAAGGAAACAATTAGGAATGTGAAGAGACAACCTACAGAATGGGAGAAAAATCTTTGCTAACTACTCTTCTGACAGAGGATTAATATCCAGAATGTATAAAAAGCTCAAAAATTTTACACCAAAAAGTCAAATAACCCAATTGATAATTGGGCAAATGAATTAAACAGACATATCTCAAAAGGAATACAAATGAACAAATCTATGAAAGAATGTTTAACATCATTAGCAATTTGGGAAATGCAAATCAACACTACACTGAGATTTGATCTCATGCTACTCTGAATGCAATAATAATAAATGCTGAAGAGGATGTGAAGAAAAAGGATCACTTCTACACTATTGATGAGATTGTAGATTAGTCAGTATGGAGGTTCCCCAAAAGACTAGGTATTGAGGGCCACAGCCCAGTAGGAATGATGCCTGGCATTTTGCCAGAGGGAATGGTTGAAAGGTGAGATGATGATAGTTAGTTAAGCTGTGTATTCAGTTGTATATTAGACCTTTGCTGTCCGGCAATAGGGGGTGGCTCTTGCTGCCTCAGGCGCCCGCTACTTTGGAGTTCTGGTTGAGTTCTCGCAGGTTCTGAGAGAGTTGGGGTGGAGCCCGGTGGAGAGCTGGGGGAGTTCCCGGGGAGTGTGCACGGAGTACTGGTGGAGTTCGGGCAATAAAATTCCCTATTTGAACATACAAGTGCTTTTATGGCGGCTCAGTTATTTGTGCCCAGCCAGACTGCAGCAACTAGGCATGGAACCATCATATGACCCAGCTATACCACTTGTCAGTATTCACCCTGAAAAATTAAACCCATGTTTCTAGCAGCACAATTCCCAGTAACCAAGCTATGGGTCCAGCCTAGGTGTCCATCAACAGATGATGGATAAAGAAATACACACTGGAGTTTTATTCAGCCATAAATTAAATGTCCATTTGCAGGAAAATGGATGGAACTAGAGACCATGTTAAGTGAAATAAGTCAAAATCAGAAAGTTAAGGGTCCTGTGTTTTCTCTCATGTGATGGCTAGAGAGGAAAAGAAAAGAAAAAGGGGGGAGATCAAAGGGAGATCAGTAGAGAAAAGGGACCAAGATGTGGGGGGCTGGAAGGGGAAGTGCTGGGGAGTGATGCTAGCCAAATTATAATTTTGTTTATTGGTATGTGCCGCAGTATGGCTGGGCGCAATTCAGGAGCCACTTGTCAAAAGAAACGAACTTTATTTTTAGAACACACACACTGCACCACACAGCTCTTCAGGAAAACCCTCATAGCCCAACTGCCACCACCAGCTTCCCACAAGCCTCTCCACCTCCCCCATTCCTCCTGCTCTTGAGGCCGATTGATTGGGTCGCGTGGGCGGAGCCACATAAAGTCCCCCAATGAGCAGCCCCATGGTCTGAAAGGGCGGGGAAACAACCCAATGAGCATCAACGCAGAGGAGCCAATCAGTTGGCAGCTAGAAGTTTGCTGGGGCCCCTTCTGCTGGGACCACTGTGAGCCAGTCATCAGCTGGCAGCTGGTGCTGGCAGCTGGAAGTTTGCTGGGGCCCCTTCGGCTGTGGCTCTCAACAGGTATGCATGTATGAATGTGTAACAACAAATCCCATAAGTATGTACAACTACAATGCACCAATAAAAATGTGGGGGCAAAAGAACATTACATGTGAGTTCAAACACCAGAATGTGTCTTTTACTTCATTTTGTGTTAGAGTGATCAGTACATGTCATGTTGTAGGCCTATCTATCAATAGTCCGTTTTCTTCTCTTCTGTAGTGGCAGATCAGCAGTGGACAGGCCACCCCATCAACTGCCAGCAGCACGTCCTCCACTCCCTCCAGCCCTACCATCACTAGTGCAGCAGGATACGATGGAAAGACTTTTGGTTCACCCATGATTGATTTGAGCTCACCAGTGGGAGGTTCTTACAATCTTCCTTCTCTTCCAGATGTAAGTATACACAGAAAATTTATATAAGCATCCTCTTTTGGAAATTGCCAGTTAATTTGGATTCAGTAACTGGCATATGTTTGGATTATAGGTTGTTTTGTTTTTAGAAGTTAGTTTATTTCTTAAAAATATTATAACAGCAGTTAATAAAAGTTGTGAACATTTATACAACAGAATGCCTTTCAGGGCACTACAGTTAAAGGTGTTTGTAAATGATAACAATGATAATGGAATCAAAGCTGGGAAAGGAGAAAAGTAAAGATATAAGAAGAAAGACTGGCAAGTTGAATGTCTGGGATATGGTATTTTAAAACAAGGGTAGCTAGAGATGGATGTTATATATTAAGACATCAGATGAGACAAGACAAGTTTAGTAATAGAAATCAAAATATTTTCTGCTGAACAGTGCAAAATTTCCTCTGACTTGCTTTATATTTAAATAATATATTCACTATCTAAGCTCTTAACTTTGATCAGTATACATTTTAAAAAAATATTTCCAATATTCTGTAAATAGATCGCTACCATATAAGTTGATTCTTTTATTTTCACTTTTCTAATTCCCACTGTTTTATTTAGCTTTTAGGATTATTACACAATGTAAATGACTTTCCTTTTGTTAAAGATACAACAAATTCAGTCATTCTGGTCTTCTTGATCTGTCTGAAAAGTAATTATACAATCTATGCCCTTATATTCCCTTGTAGAATTCTGAGAAAAGCTGGAACTGTTAGAAAATTGAACTGGATTTAAATCACAAAAACATTCTTGGGAAATTTGGTGTGTTTAGGCAGGAAGAATATTTGCATCTAAAGCATTAAACTCTTAATTAGAAATTTATCAGTATTTAGTCTGGTAAAGGATTAGGAAAGCAGTGTTAATTATCTGTTGCATTAAAGGGAATGCTTTTTGTTTTGTTTTGTTGTTCCTAAAAAACAGTAGTGTACTTAGTGAGCCTGGTGCTCTAGAACTATGTGATATGTAGACTTATGTTATCTCTATGGTACTTACTCAGAATATCACTTGTTATATAGAGGGCCACAGACTTAAACGGGCTATGACTCTGAGCATCCTCAAAGTCCTGTCTGAGACCAGATTTTCTCATATTCTTCAACCAAAACTACAAATCACATCTGATTGAATGCAGAAGCAGATACAAGAACCTGTTTCGTCACTTTTAAAGCAGATATTAAAGAGATTTGCAATAATATAAAATTGTGCTATTTTTTAAAGTGTGAATCACACATGATATTACTTTTTTCTCATACCAACTCCTGGTATAACTGAGGACAATAGTATATCCTCAGTTATTTGCCAAGGTAGAATAGTAAGAAGCGTGAAAATTTTTATTTGGGATTGTTTATGGGAGAACTATCAATCAGAACTTCTCAAATGTTATATTTATGTGTCTTATTGTTTGATAGTAATTGTTATTGAAGTTTTCTTATAAATTTTGCTTTTATCTTGCAAGAGCAGTTTGCCCAGAAATAATTTCTTTTCTTATAAGATTGATTGCTCAAGTACTATTATGCTAGACAATATGGTGAGGAAAGAAGCTACCATAGATCATGGCCAGCCAAGACCACCCTCAAACAGAACTGTGCAATCACCAAATTCATCAGTGCCATCTCCAGGCCTTGCAGGTAAAATATACTTCTTTTGATTTTATAATTGTCTTTCTAGTTTTTATTCTTAAGGATTTAAAATTCCTTCACCTGCTCCCCCTTTTTTTAATATATATAAATAGTTATAGATGGACAGGATGCCTTTATTTTATTTTATTTTATTTTCATATGGTGCTAAGGATTGAACCCAGTGCCTCACATATGCTAGGCAAGTGCTCTGCCACTGAGCTATAGCCCCAGCCCCCTTCACCCCTTTTTTGATGAAGGATTAAGATATAGCTGTGGGTTTTGTTTTGTGGGGGTTTTTTTGTACTATCTAAAATTAGTATACTTACAATGAAGGAAGCAAAGGTGAAACTTCTTTATATTCTCAATTTCAATAAAATTTATAGGTATTATAGCACTTCTTGGAGAAAATTAATATTGTACTTATTAATAAATTAAGTTGAACGTGATATGATCTTCTTTAGGATGTGATTTGCCCATTAAAATTTCCTAGTGATGACACATAGAGCAGCCTCAGTCTTTTGGTGGTTTTTTTGTGTTTAAGAATATTTAATGTTGCCAGGTATGGTGACGCACGCCTGTAATGCCAGTGGCTCAGGAGGCTAAGGCAGGAAGATCATGAGTTCAAAGCCTGCCTCAGCAAAAGCAAGGTGCTAAGTAACTCAGTGAGACCCTGACTCTAAATAAAATACAAAACAGGGCTGGAGATGTGGCTCAGTGGTCAAGTGTCCCTGAGTTCAATCCCTGGTACCAAAAAAAGAAAGGAAAAATAAAAGAATATTTAATGTATCTACTCATTTCTTCTGAGAGCAAAACCCTCTATTACTACTTCTAGAGACCTAAGCATGATGAGTGTTTTAAACTGAAATGAAGAATCTATTATTCTTTCACCAGTCACATGAATATAAGACAGTTACAGAATCTAAATGGAGATACCTATTTTAAAGTAATAAACTTAATTTCTCTGCTATAATTTATCTTATTTACCACATGACAAGTTTATACAAATAAATAAGGACATGTGAATAGATAATTCTGTAAAGAGGCAATACATATGGCCAATAAAACATTAAACAAAAATGTTTATTCTTTGCCAGGTGCAGTAGCACACCTGTAATCACTACTCGGGAATCTGAGGCAGAGGATTGCAAGTTTGAGGCCAGTTCAGCATCTTAGGGAGACCCTGTCTCAAAATTTGAAAATTTGAAAAAGGGCTGGGACATAGCTCAGTGTTAAAGTGCCCCCGGCTTTGCATATACAAACAAGCAAGGCAAACACTCTATCATTAAACTTGGCGATCCTCTTGCCTCAGCCTTCTGGAGTAGCTGGAATTACAGGTATGTGCTACCATGCTTGTTTTGAAGAAATTTTTTTTTGTCACACTCCAAGTTGTAACATGTGGAGAGTTGCTACTAGCAATTCATAACTTGTATAGTCCAGAGATGCTGCAAAACATCCTGTAAAGCAAAGTTATTCCCTGACAACAAAAAATTCTGTTGCCCAAAGTCAATAGTGCCGAGGTTAAAGATCTTGCTCTAATAAAACATAAAAGACTACTCTTGGATTTTGTCAAGTGCTTATTGTTTCATCGAATTTTGTTGCATGTTCCCAGTTTCATTGTGGTGCCAAGTGAGCATGTTAAACAGGACTTCAATACTTAATTATCAGTTCATTTATGAATGTGTATGATTTCCCCCTCCTTAGGACCTGTTACTATGACTAGTGTCCACCCCCCAATACGTTCACCTAGTGCCTCCAGCGTTGGGAGCCGAGGAAGGTAAATAAACTTAATCATATTCTCTAGTGCAGTTGTCCCTCAGTATCCATGATAAATTGTTTCCAGGATCCTCCTGAGGATACTAAAATCTGCAGATACTCAAGTCTCTTATATAAAATGGCATAGTATTTGCATATAAACTACATGTATCCTCCTGTGTACTTTATCATTAGATTATCATTAGATTACTTATAATACCTAATACAAATAGTTGTTGCACTGTATTGTTTAGGGAATTATGACCAAAAAGAAAGTCTATACATGTTCATTATAGGTGCAGTTTATTTCTTCAAAATATTTCCCATCCACATGTTGGTTGAATCCATGGATGTGGAACCCACGGATATGGAGGGCAACTATACATAAAATCTGTAATCAGATTTCTTTTGCCAGTGTCAGTATGTTTTAGTACTCACTGCATTTTGAACAGCTTTTTTATCTTTAATTAAAATTTTAATATTAATAAAGGATTAAGTACACCTTTGTTTCATATTTAAGTACACCTTTATGTTTATATTAACAATAAGAAAATATATAAGATATTATCATAATAACAAGGAAAATTGGTATGACAGCACCACATAAAATTTTATGTAAAAGAAATAATAATTTCATACTAATTTCAGTGTTCTCTGACTTTTCTAGTGATTAAACATTAATTCTGCTATTTTACCCATGGAAAATAAATTGTTAATATATTTTATACTCTTCCCCTCTTTATGTTTAAAAATTGGTCCTAGTGAACCCAGTTTTTAACTTTCTTAAATGAAAGACACATTCATGAGAACATTGTGGCTATCTGTACAAGGTTTTTGTTCAATTAACTTCTTTAAGTAGGAGAACACCAACAAATGATTTCTTGTCTTCACGCTTTGACAACAAATTCTTAATGAGAGCCTCAAGTTCTCATTATCATTGACTAGAAAGGGAACTAAGAAAACCCACAAAATGATACTACTTCAAAGATACCAAATCTTGTTGCCCATTTATAGACCCTCAGAATTTTTAAGCCATATTCTATTTGTCCTTCCATATATGAAATGTAACTATTTGGATAAGTCAATATGTAAAGCATTTTTATCATAAATGAAATGTGTTTATATAGCAATTACATTTCAGTTATGCATCATTTATTACTGATATAAAGTACTTTTTGTTGTGAAAATACAGCATTTTTCCAGAGTGCTATTTTTGTAGTGTAGTTGATGTGATATTTTTTAGTATATTTTTTTTTTAATTTTTTTTTCTCTCCCCCTTTTATACTTTATAGCTCTGGCTCTTCCAGCAAACCAGCAGGAGCTGATTCTACACACAAAGTCCCAGTGGTCATGTTGGAGCCAATCCGAATAAAACAAGAAAACAGTGGACCACCCGAAAATTATGATTTCCCTGTTGTTATAGTTAAACAAGAATCAGATGAAGAATCTAGGCCTCAAAATGTAATTACATCAGTGCTTGCAATACTACTCATACTTGCGGGGTAAAAAGGAAAAAAAAAAAAAAGCATAGTCTTTAGTATAGTAGCTCCTGCAGAACAGTCTATAGCAAAAGGACTGAAGACTCCACAGGGGTGTATCTAAAGGGAGAAAAATGCTTGAAGTGTATTAAAGCATCTACCCTACAGAGATTGGCATAGAGATGGGTGCCTAGAAAAATAGCAAATGAAAAAAAAAAAAAAGTAATAACCAACTCCTAGTAAAAACAAAAAGTATAAGAGAATATAGTCATTTTGTGGTTCCCCAGGACAATATTTACTTAATCACAATGACGAAACAAACACCTGAATATAATCTATAATATAGATTATATCATACTAAAAACTGATATAATCAAATATAATCTGAATACACATTTAGCAAAAATTCTGAATCTCAGAATATTTAGCCAATTATGATAGATCATTTGGAGTAGATGCTAGCTATAAACATTTATACTGGCTTCTACCAACTGAAAAAGCAATGAAGCAATGCTTAGTAAAAACTGTTAAGAGGCACAGTGGCACCCTATAATCTGGTGAAACCCTGTCTCAAAATGTTGAGGGGGAAGGGCTGGTGTTGTAGCTCAGTTATAAAGCTCCTCTGGGTTCAATTCCCAGTATTACCAAAAAAAAAAAAAATTTGAAATGCAAGAAATTGTCATAGAAGCATTTTATTTAGAAATGTGGTAGGCTGGGTACAGTAGTGTGTGCCTAGACAGAGGCAGGAGAAATGGAAGTTCAAGGCCAACCTGGGCAAATAACAAGACCCTATCTCAAAAACCAACAACAAAATTAAATAACTAATGTAAATTCAGGGGGGAAAAAAAAGATAAATTTGAAAATTGTTGCCTCCAAGGAATGAGTTCTGTTAACTATATATACATTTATTACTTTGAAATTTTAGAAAAACATTTAAATGAGAGAACATTGATCAGAAATCTGCACTATCCTAGGATCCAACACAAAATTCAGAATTGTCTTAGAGGTATAATTTTTGTGTCTTAGGTCTAATTTGAATTAACAGCTCTAAAAAGTTACATTATATTTACAGTTCATGTGGTTCTTTCACAGTACTCACCTAGTCTCTAATTTCTTTAGCCATCAGCAGACTGTGTTATCCACTTCCCTTATGCCCATTATCCACTCATTAGAGACTAATACAGTTAGTGGTAAACATGTCCTATTCTCACAGGTACTCACCAGGTGCCCATGAAAGTGGTCTATAGTCCAAAACTGAAGTAGTGCTAATACAAAAAACACTTTGAAAAAACATTCATGTGTGTGTGTGTGTATATATATTTACACATACATATATGTGGTAAAAAAAATCATATATACATATATAATGCAAAAATACCATTTTCAAAATAAAATACATTTGTGTGTATATATATGTGTATACATGCATATGTGTATATTTTTTTTCTGTATTCTCTCATTGCAGACGAACTATCCAAGAAGCATACTTACTTCCCTACTCTTAAATAGCAGTCAGAACTCTGCTTCTGAGGAAACTGTGTTAAGATCCGATGCCCCTGATAGCACAGGAGATCAGCCTGGACTCCACCAGGAAAGTTCCTCAAATGGAAAGTCCGAGTGGTCAGATGCCTCCCAGAAGTCGCCTCTTCATGTTGGAGAGACGAGGAAGGAGGATGACCCCAATGAGGACTGGTGTGCAGTTTGTCAAAACGGAGGGGAACTTCTGTGTTGTGAGAAGTGTCCCAAAGTCTTCCATCTTTCTTGTCATGTGCCCACATTGACAAACTTTCCAAGGTAAGAAAGTACTCCCTTTTCATTCTTTCACTATAAATAAAAGCAACAGGGCTGGGGTGGGCTCAGTGGTAGAGTGCTTGGTTAGCATGCTTGAAGTCCTAGTTTCAATCCCTAGCACTTCAAAATAATAAAATAATAACAGTGATCAACTTTTAATGATTATTATAACATAAAACCTTTGTGTAAAAACTTAAATGAAATTTCACTTGTCACAAATGTCCTCAAAATCTCTAACAGTAATCTCAGGTTTCCCATACCATGTCTCCTATGCCCTGTGCTTCTCTCAAAAACTAGTCCATTATAAGGAAAAATATTAACAGTCCTTTCAAACTGCCAGTTGCAACAATAATACCAAGAGTTTTTCTTTTCTAATTAGTTATATGTGACAGCAGAATGCATTTCGATCATTGTACACAAATGGAGGACAATTTTATACGGTGTAGAGTCACACCATTTGTGCAATCATACATGAACCTAGAGTAATGATGCCCATCTCATTCCACCATCTTTCCTACCACCAAGTCCCTTCCTGCCCTTGCCCAATCCAAAATTCCTTCATTCTTCCAAGGGTTTTTCTTTTATCCTGAATCCTCTGAGTAAAAATGCTAATTACACCTCATATCAGCCCTATTTTTATCTTTATTTACTTTAGATTTTTTTAAAAAATTTATTTACTTTTATTTACTTTTTTAAATTTTTATTTACTTTAGATTTTTTTTTTTTTGGCATGTATGAATTTCATGCCTCTTTAACTACACTTTAACTAGACTTAGGCCATGGCATTACATTTCTGCTGTTTTCTCTTTCCACATCGTGCTTTGTACCTAGTAAGTATGGGGTAAATCTTAGTGATTAAAATTTATGTCAAATCTGTCATAGATGGCATGTAAGATGAGGTGGGAAAGGGAAACATGATGCAATAGAAACTCAAAAGTCCTTTACCCAACAGTGGAGAGTGGATTTGTACTTTCTGCCGAGACTTATCTAAGCCAGAAGTTGAATATGATTGTGATGCTCCCAGTCACAACTCAGAAAAAAGGAAAACCGAAGGCCTTGTTAAATTAACACCAATAGATAAAAGGGTAAGTCTTTGAGCATCTCAACCTTAGAGTAATAGACAACTTTTTGTTAGTGCATTAAATTTTAAACTGATTTCTTTTTTTCTGTAGGAATTTTTTTTAACAAAAGGATTAGGAATCTTAAATATTTAAAGGCAGACTAACACACACACATACACAACATAGAAGCTTACAATAGTGTCTCTGAACAAGATAAATGTCTTCTCTTTTATAGATCTTGGGCCTTTAAATCTAGTCTACTTTGAGTAAATATTTTGTTTCATTTCTACCATAGATAAGTCTTCTTCCTCAGAATTTGTTGAGAATTGGCACTGAGATGGGCTTTTCTATTCTTAGAAATTATTCTATTCTTTCACCAAGTGGGTTCTATATTTTGTATCAAAGCCAGCTTATATATTTATCTGTAATTAATATTTAAAGCTACTAGGTTAGGCTAAGAATGTCCTTTGCTAAATTATGAAGTAGAAAACAGTATGGAAATTGACCTGCACGAGTGTTCACAACACTAATGTTTACTAGGATAAACTCATAAGCAGAGAAGTGGCAGAGCCTGCATTGGGACCATCTGCTTTCAAGGGGCCTTAAGAATGGACACACAAGCAGGGCACAGTGGTGTAAGCCTATAATCCCAGCGACTCTGGAGACTGAGGCAGGAGGATCACGAGTTCAAAGCCAGCCTCAGCAAAACTGAGGTGCTAAGCAAGTCAGATCCTGTCTCAAAACAAAAAAAAACAAAATAGGGCTGGGGATGTGGCTCAGTGGTCAAGTACCCCTGAGTTCAATCTCCAGTACCCCACCCCACCCCCCGCCAAAAAAGAATGGACACATAAAAGAAAAAGCTGCACCTTTGGATCTCTTAATAGCCATATGGTCTTCCTTTATTGATTGCTAATTCACAGTACCCAAACTGGATTAGTGGAATTCATTGTAAAGAACTTCAAATGGGTTTCTAGTGCTACTATTTTTGTTCACTTAATTACAGTGAACAAAATATCTCAAACACCAGGTATATCCCAAATTATCAAACACTACAGTTACTAATTGGGAAAGAAAGCAAGATTTCAGTATTCAGTGTTTTTCCTGTATTCATCAGGTTTTAATTGTTAATCTGGTACTTGGTGACCTATGAAATGCTTAAGGAAAATAAGCTGTGACTATTGTTGTGTTATATTTTTGTTTATTTTTGCTTAGAAGTGTGAACGCCTCCTTTTATTTCTTTACTGTCATGAAATGAGCCTGGCTTTTCAAGACCCTGTTCCTCTAACTGTAAGTATTAATATTATCTTGTACATATTTATACAATAGGATGATTTTTTAAATTTTATTCATGAAAATGTACTTTCTGTGCTATTTTTCAATAGTTTCTTACATCTAATCCAAGTTTTAAAATTTTTATACATATGGAATGCTTTGATCCTAAATAGATACATTTTAAGTATCATTTCTCAAGTTCTTTCTTCTCATCTCACCTAGTTTACCTACTATTTGCAGATGATTTCTGTTTGTATCTCAGAAGGTTTAGGCATATGTTCTAAACTGTTGGGGATAAAACTTCACATTTAGGTTAAGACCCCCCCACATTTTCTATACTTATTTTGATTTATAGGTCTATACTTAAGTAATAAGTGAACTTTTAACCAACACATTTTTTTAAAAAAGGAGGGGATATGTATGTATATTAATCATTGGCTTCAACTAGGTTCATATTGAAAGTTTGGTATGACTTTGTTGCATTCTTTTAGAGTGCTGGAAAAGGTTCACTACCCAAAATATATTCTATGATATCTGAAGTTTCTTTTAAACATAATAAATTTGTTTTTAAAATTTAGAAAATTGAAAAAATTAATGCAAAGAAAACTAGTTTAGTGAATATCATCTCTTTTCTTGAGAACGACTTTTGAGAACTTAAGATAGAAAAAGGAAATAAATACTTCAGGAGTATGGGTTTTTTTGTACCCAAAAAAGGCTTGTAATGCCAGTACAGATTTAAAATTTTTGACACCAGATTGGTGCTTTTTATGATCTTGGCTTACAGCTGCAACAGTAAAATACCCTCCTTTTTCTTGAGATCGATAGATAGACAGACAGATAATCATATCAGTCCTATGAGGTTGCTAGGAATATCCATATTTGGAATATGAAGAATTGAGGTTTCTTTGAGGTCAAGTAACTTATGCAGGATCATACCACTAAGCCACAAGCTGGGGATTAAACCCTTCATTACCACTTGCTATAATGATATGCAGTAAAATCATGCCATTCAGCTAGTAATTCTCTACTAATTGTTATTTCCTTAATAAAAAAGAGAATAGAGAAGAGAAGGTTCAAGAGGGAATATGTGAAAATAGTTTTTCATAAAAATATTGGTTAAATTTTTTGGAAAAAGTGACAGAACATTTCCTAATGTGTAGAATGCAGTAGTGTATTACTGTGTAGGTTTTCTTACCAGTGACAAAATGTTATAGAGAAGAGCAATGAAAACAATCTCAATTTTATATCCCTTCTTATACAGTGTATTTAGGACCAGGTAGAAGTCAGTTATTATATTATAACATCTCATTTATTTTGAAGGTGCCTGATTATTACAAAATAATTAAAAATCCAATGGACTTATCAACTATCAAGAAAAGACTACAAGAAGATTATTTCATGTACACAAAACCTGAAGATTTTGTAGCTGATTTTAGACTGATCTTTCAAAATTGTGCTGAATTCAATGAGGTGAGGTGGGGAGAGGAAATAGCAATGTATGGAAGTCATCTTAGCCCAGACCCCTTCTAAATGTATATAGAGACCAAAATGTGTGCACTGGAATAAATTTTGAAGTTGCAGGTCTATTAAGATATGTTAGAAAGATTGTCCAAATTTATATTCAAAGGTTTATTGCATGGTGAGTAGATGCAAATTAGAGCTGATAACTTGAAGACAATTTAAAAATATTCTTTTTTTCTTGGAATATTATACTTCTAGACTTTAGTCTTTTTGATGTTTATCTTGAAATATTAAGGATATGTCCAAAAAGTTCTTGTTTAAATTTTTCTGGTCTCAGTTCATTTGAAACCTGTGGCCTTTTGTTACTCATTCTATAGTACCACATTTCTCTTTAACTTGTTCTAAAAATACCTGTTTTGTGATCCTATGCTTATGGCATCTCACTGATCTGTCTTCAGTAATCCAGTCCTTCCATTACTACCTCCATTTTGGACAATTCAGATAAGTCAGTCTTTTATTTAGTTTTCAGCCAACATCCAGACTTTTTCCAGCCCCCCAACTCCTACCTATTTTGTTAATGGCTGTACATAAAATTTTCCAAAACAGTTAATTTATATTCATAATCTCAAGAGTCAAAGGTGAACAGAAAATGTAATGTAAGAAATTACATTTATTGACTATCTAAAAAGTAGGTCTTATTTTTTAATTCATATTTTTATTTTTATCCAACAGCCTGACTCAGAAGTAGCCAATGCTGGCATAAAACTTGAAAGCTATTTTGAAGAACTTCTAAAGAACCTTTATCCAGAAAAAAGGTTTCCTAAGCTAGAATTCAGGAATGAATCAGAAGATAATAAATTTAGTGATGATTCAGATGATGACTTTGTACAGCCCCGGAAGAAACGCCTCAAAAGCATCGAGGAACGCCAGTTGCTTAAATAAACAGCACCATTGGCATATGCTTGTTTTTAGATTTTTTGTTTGTTTTCAAAAAAAAAAAAAAAAATTTTTTTCAGTAATTTAACATCGATACAAAGAAGAGTTTGTGAGCTCTCTGATCTGTTTTAGACGTTTTACTAGACTTTTGATTTCCTTAATAACCCATTTCTTTTAACCTCTTATTAAAAAAGAAGGAAAAAGAAAAGAAGGAAATGAAAGAAAGGAGGGGAGATAGAAAGTATGGTAGAAGAAAAGGAAGAAAGTAAGAAGCATCAACAATAAAATAAAGAGACATTCTTCTCACTCCTTGGATTTTAAAACCACAATCTGGAGCAATAGCTACTATAGAAGGGAAATCGACTTTGTACGAACTCTAAGTTAAAATTTTAATGTGGTTTGAATGTGTGCGTTAATCTGTTTTTAGAAATTAATGCCACTACTCATTGATTATGGCCCAACCATAAGAGCTAGGTTTATTGTACTTAATAGCAATGCTCCCCAAACATGAGTGGCAAGGAGTTCTTTCCCAGGATGCCAACTGGTGCAATGAAAGGGTAGATTAGATGCTATTACAAAGGCACCTAATGGTATATCTTGTAAGATGGCAACTGTATTAAAGAAAAAACAGGAAAACAAATGTTTGGTTTTTGTTTTCGTCTTTATCTTGCCTGTAGAGGTGTTTGGTATAGCAGGTATTCAAGACCATTTATATTTCTAGATCTAGGTTTTCTTTAGCTTTCTCCTCCCCTAAAGGAAGTAAGTGTGCACATGTTTGGTTTCGCTGTGTGTCTATGTGGTTGGTTTGGTTTTTTAAGTGTGTAGATATCCTTTTATAACAATCCTCATTGTTTTCAATATAACTTTTAGTGGAACTATCCAAAATATAAAATATGGCTGGGCACACCATGTTTGATTTGAGGTTTCTTCAACATATGTCCTCTCGGACCCTAAAAATAAGTTCCCCTGAAAGGAACTAGTTGTTATGGTTTTCTTGGGTCTTTATAATGAAAATGTGTTGTAGGATTTGAGAGCAGGTATTTGGAAGAAATTAAAATGAAAAAAAAAAAATTTTTTTTGATGCATCTATTTACTGTTTTTGTTTGTTTGTTTTAAGAATCAGAGCCCCAAATTTTATCCTTGATCTGATTTAATAAGAATTTCTTTTTCATTCAGATCAAGACACAAAAGATCTATCTTCTGAGGAGAGGCATGTTGTTAACAGGCCAGCCCAGCTAGTTTAACATCCATTTATTCATCACATGTTCAGTGTTTTTTTAGAGCCAGATAAACTGTCAAAGAATCTAATCCAGCATTTGACTAAATACTTACACATGAATATTTTTAGTTTGCCAAAGTAAACCTTTATAAATAAGACACTACAATTAACATCTGGAGGAAATGTTTCTTTTTTAGGAGGACAGAAAAACTTGAATTCTCTGGTTATATTGCCTCCCATGAATTAAGCATAGAGCATTTGGTTTTATCCACATGACATTACTTTCTGAAATGGACAATTTGAAAATATTCTGTGGATAATTCATTGGTTTTCAGGTATTGCTAAAAGACAAAATATAAGGAGAAAATAGCTATTAGCAATAGTTTCCCATTTTCTACATATAGACTTAGGTCTTATCCATAATATATCAATAATGTATTGTTAAAAAGTTTTAATCATTTTTCCAAATATGTGCTATATGGTGATGTTTGTTATTGTGTTGTTTTGAATATGCATTTGACATTTGTTCTCCTAAGAGTATCTGAACAAATTTTGATAATACATAGACTTTTTTGTCTGTTTTTACTCCAGTATTTTTAGCCCAGCAACTGTAGAGTTTTTTGCTAACATGTTTATTATTGGTATCTTAGAACACTGCTCTTCTGGTAGTTTGTTCTCCCACACTTGTCTTACATGTCTCCTTAGTTAAAACAGAGCAATACAGGTAAATTGTTTCACGAATTATCACTAAGAGAGGTAGGGCTTAAGAGAGAAAAAATATAATTCCCTAAATTTATCTGAGCCAGAATTTCTACTAATGTAACCCAGACTGTCATAATATTCAGTGCCATATGAACCTTTTAAAACAGTATTTCTTTTTCACTGTTACCATCTTTTGCTGAATGAAAAGCAGATGAGAACCATCTTTCCTGTAATCATACATAATAATATAAATTATATTAAAAGCAAATGTCTTGGTTTCTCTCTAATAGCCCTTTTGAAGTGGTCTCTTAAGTCCTGTGACCTTATTTAACAAGTGTCTATGTTAAATAAGGTGAATCCCAACTAAAAAGTTCTTAAATTCTATTCGAATAGAAGCTAGAAAATAGAAGCCTCAGTCTACCCCACATTCATTCTGAAAGCACTCCCTCCCCCGAAAATGTTCAGTGTTAAACTTATGTATTCCGGTGTGTACATATTACCAAAAACTCTGGGACACTTCCCTCTGGATTTAAACTGAGAGCCCAGTAGCCTAGCTGCAGAACACCCATTGCTGAATATGATTAGGTTAATCCACAGTTATGAATGAACAGACCATGTTGGAACTGGGACTTTAAGAGTTCTAACTCAGTTGCTTTCCCAGGTGCTAAGCTCTCATCTTTCTGGCTATAAGGAAACCCAAGGACACAGTTGTTACTTACATAGCAATGACAGGCATATAAAGGACTGAGATAAACCATATTAAAGGCAGAATATCTTTCCATCAGCATCTGGCAGTGCAAGCCTTTTGTCCTTTTAATCAACAAGCTCTGCTTTTCTGAACAGGGCATAGAAAAGTGGAACATGTTGGAAGAAAAGGAACTGCCCTCTTCCCATGGTAGTACTTTGTTTTCCAAGCTAAAGAATAGACTCTCTGTTTTACTACCACACAAAATAGCATATAGCTTAGGAAAGTTTTCAAAAAAGTTAGCTCCACTATCAAAAGGGTAAGTATAGCCAACTGCTCTGTTTATGAATTTGCATTTCTAAGTACTCTGCTTAAACTTCTAAATTTGACCTAACTTTGTCAGATAATTTGAAAGGAGGAAACTCCGGCTGTTGAGACCTGATCCAAATTGATGGGAAGCCCAAAAGTAAGTTGCTGCATGTGAATGAAAGGTTTTTTGGTTTAATTGAAGATATACTCAATTTCTATTTATCCATATTATGAATGAGAGAAATCAAATTATCTGGCCAGTAAAATTATGGACATGACCTTGAGTTCAACCATATGATTTCTTATCAAGCTCCTCCTCTCAAATAAGCATGTCATAATCCACATGTAGGTAATTCATGTTCCTGAGAATTAGCCAATGCTATCACAGACTTCTCCATAAAGGTTTTTGCTTATTGTGAAGGACATTTGAGGAAGCAGTCTTAGGATTTGGGTTCTGGTTTTTAATTGGAGGGGAAAGGGGGGAACCAGGTGCTTTGATCTTACTATAAAAATTGACAGATGGATTTTTTACAGTGACTGTTACAACAGTTAGGGATTGAATCTAGGGGTGTTCCATCACTGAACTACATCCTCAGCCCTTTTATTTTTTGACACAGGGTCTCACTAAGTTGCCAAGGCCGAATCTGAACTTGTCCTGCCTTTTGATATCCATGGCTGGGCCTAGTGGCACACACCTTTAATCCCAGTGACTCTGAAAGCTAAGGCAGGAGGATTAGATCACAAGTTGGAGTCCAGCACCAGTAACTAAAAGAAACCCTGTCTCAAAATAATTTTTTAAAGGGCCTTGCTGGGTTCAATCCAGCAAGGCTGTATCACTGAATTATACCCGGAAGGGAAAGGGGAAAAAAGCTATGACTTGGTTTTGAAATAATAATGTTTCCTTAAGGAGTTACAATTAACTATGACTAGGGGATATTTGGCATATGAATTCCTATTTTTCAGATGTTTGTCTGCTATGATAAAGCTCCCTAGTGTTTCCAGGCCTGTGACTTATAGATTGGCTTTGATATATATGTTTATTGGTCTCCACCTACTTACCTGCACATGGCCAACTAGTGACATACCATTACTTTGGTGGGAACAACCTTCTATTTGATTCTAAGGTTTTTTTCTATTTCTGTGGTGTGATGCTGGGGAATCCAACCCAAGGCCTCTTGCATGCTAGGCAAGCATTCTACCAATTAGGCATATCCCCAGTCCTAAAATTAGTTTTTTTAAATCCTAATTTAAAAAAAAAAATCTCAATTTTTGTCAAAAAGTTCTTTCTTGGTAGTCACAAATGAGCACAATTCTATCTTAGCACATTTTCAAATACAGCATGGAAGGAAATCTGTTTTACCATATTCTTCTGTGTCAGGGAACTGAGGAATAGGAACTTCTTGCCCCCGAATCTCATACTGTTAACCCAAGACAACTGAAGTAGAAAATCCAGTCTAGAGTTCTTCCATTGCAAATGATAAAGCTCAATTGTTTGGGGAGGAAGGTCAGAATAAACAGATCAACCAGCAGAGCACACTTCTTGCCCTTGGAATGAGAATATACTGACCTGAGAAGTTTCTTTCCCCAAAGAAAATGAGGGTGTTCCAGGTAACAGACTTTGACAGTGATGCTGGTTATCTTAATTTGATCTTTTTAGGGATTAACTAATGACAGTATGTTTTAAAAGCCCAACATACAAAAGGTCCAAAATAAAGAATTTGGCATTCATATTACAGGAGTTTTTGCCGTTAAAGAGTATGCTTTAAAGAGTTTAAAGGAAGTCAGGTTCTCTTCTCTATATAAAACAGATTCATATTTTTTTATATTTATTTTTTAGTTTTTAGTGGACACATCTTTATTTTTATGTGGTGCTGAGGATCAAACCCAGCGCCCCACACGTGCCAGGCAAGCGCGTACTGCTTGAACCACATCCCCAGCCCAAAAACAGATTCATTTTGGTTTCTATTTATATAAAGCAAAATGATCAAAGTCCTTACAAGTAAAGTTAGTGACTTGAAATTTGTTGACTTCCATTTCTAATGACAACTAATACTAAGCAATTTACAAGATTTAAGGATTTGTTAAATTGGGTATTCAATTAAAATTATGTGAATAGAATTTTCTATATAGGCTAATTTGGTTCTGTCTTAGGAGCCTGGGGCTTAGATAGAGCTAATAACAATTTCCTTAAGCCTAAAGAGCCTCAGAGATACTGAGAGTTCTGAAATCCTTAGGAAGACGCTTGAGCATAAGCTTCGTCATTGCTTGACTGGTTTTCGATCACTGCCATCCTTTGCTTTTAGTTTTAAATTGCTGCTAACTTCAGCTTGGGGATTTTCAGTTAAATTTTTAACTCTACAAGTATAGCCAAGACATGTTTGCAACAAATATATTTCACCTAAAATTCTATAATAGCTAGACCTTAAAATGAGTGGTTGCCTGTTGGCCAAATTCAGCATATACCCTGCTTTCGTTTTTCCACAATCTGAAAGCTAAGAATATTTTAGACTTGTGATAGAGTTCACAGGAACTCACAAAGCCTAAAATATAGATAGCCCACCATAGCATGGATTCTGCATCCAAGAATTCGACTAATTACAGATCAAAAATATTGGAAAAAATCTGTCCTACATGTATGCAGACTTACTAATGCAATATAAATGCTATGCAGGAAATGATAAACTATAGAGATGGTTAAAGCATATGGGAGCACATACATTGGTTATATGCAAATTGCCATTCCAATCAAGGACTCGAATCGAGCATCTGGGGAAGTTTGGCATCTTCAAAGGGTCCAGGAACCCATCCCCCAAGCTTACTAAGGGACAAATCGATGTATTGATTTTAAGCCACTCATGGCTATTGTTCAAATAGGAATTATTTTCATTCTTTAAGGAGAATTGGAAATCTTTCATAAATGTAGTTTGCTAATGCCACAATACTTGCCATTACAGCCAATTTTTTTTTTTCCTATCATGAAATGGGGGTAAGCCAGCCTTGGGTTCCCCAACTTCAGTGGGCTTCTAAAACAAGCCTGAACACTGATAAAATATAAAATGTAAATGTGAAAGACAAGGTGTTCTTTCTGCAGCATGCCTGCCCTAAAAGAATGTGGTGTGCCAAACTGATACCTCCAGTTATCGGGCTTCCCTGAATGCTGAAGTGTAACAGGAGAGAAGCACCGGAGGCAAGCATAGAGTAGGAAGCAAGCAGCCTTATTTAAAGAATAGAATAGACTTCTTCCCTGAGGAAGAAGGGGACCCAAAATCTAGAATCCATGGGATGAGGAAGACCCATTCCTTTTATAGATGTAAAGTTTCTTTGTTCTTTTATGTTGTTCTCCCTTATCTTGTTCACTTCCCTTCATCCTGTATATGTGACTGGGAGATGCAGGTAGGAAAGCCAAGAGGTAGGAAACAGGTGGGCTGAATGGGCCAGGGAGAAGTGATCTGGGCAGGAAGGGGGGCCCAGGTGAATTAATTAGCAGCTCCCTGTCTGCTCAGGGGTTGCTTTATTAACAATTCTTTAGGAAGGCAGTATTGGGCAGGTATTTGGGACACTAACATTTCAATCTCCTACAGCGGAGTCTTCAACCTTTTGGACCCAAACCGGTTTGCTGTTTTTCTCAACTTGGCCCGATTTATGTATCTACACTGACTACCTGTTTTTAATTCTGGCTTCAAAACTATGATGTCTCACATGTATCAGTCTCTCCACAAGCAGGTGAGTGATTGATTATATGTCGGAAAACTGGCTATATACTTTCATTTTTATGATCGTATCATGAGAATCAAAGATTCTCCCCATTAAAATAAATGAGTAGAAATAGGGATGGCATGTAGTAGAAATAGGGAAGCCATTAATTTAAGCATATTTTGTGAATAGACTAGGAAGGCCATAATTGATGCTAATATTAATTTGAACTTCATGACTATTCTAGTGGTTTTGAAAGATTTAATGATATCAGCCCAGTTCTTGTCCTAAGTACAAGATTTTGTCCAACTTTAGCTATAACCAGTATGGGAAAATACCAAATATGTGTTCTAAGATTTTGTATTCTTGATATCAGGGAAGAAAAGACATCTTCCTTTAACCTCTCCCATTCATATACTTTCCAATCTTAGGTATATTTTGTAAAAGTTTTATATATTGTCTCCCAAGGAGGAGATGAGTATACAGTTGCCAGCTGTATTCCCATGGGTGCCTTATGTTCTTAGATACATAATCGGTTTATTATTGACAAGCATACAGAAATCAAACCAAGTTTTTAAGAAATGTGCCACAGATCTGTGAAGATAAAATACACTGTGCTCCTCTGGTAGATGTAGATTTGCAGGTCTCATTTAATTTGCTGGGGGGGAAAAAGATTTAATAGATCAATAATACACTTTAACAGGCATTCTATTCATACTCAACTAACACTGGAAACTAATAATAGAAGTCTCTTTAATACAATTTCTAAGGAATTAAGATCCAGGATTTACCTTTGTGTACCTATAAATGCAATACTAGCTTTATAATTATTTTAGTACAATATAGACATTACTTAGAAAAATTGGGTTGTTTTGTTTACTGGGTTCTTTGTGTGGGTATCACTGGGGAATATACCCAAGGGTACTCTAATGGAGCTATATCCCAAGCCCTTCTTTTCTTTCTGAGACCAAGTTTTGCTTAGTTGTTCAGGTTGATCCCAAACTTGCAGTCCTCCTATCTTGCCTTGTAGCTGGGATTACAGGCATGCACCACTGCACTCATTTTGTGTGTGTGTGGGGGGGGGGGGGGTGTCTTTTTGTTGTTTTTTTTTTTTTTAAGTGGGTTTCTTAGGATAAGCCAAACTAACTAGTTCTTTTAGTTTGGCTTATCCGGGCAATTCCTGGGATGCTATCTGTAAGTGTTGAAAGGAAGTTAAAAAATTTGGCATATTCTTGTAAACATTTCTAGAAACTTTATATGGTAAATGCTCAGAACACTGAGGGGTGTAGGTATGTGTGCACACAGGATTTGCCCACAGATAGGGCTTTGTGCTCAAACATGTATTGAATTGAATTGCCATGTTAAAATTCTAAGAAAATAATATTAAAAAGTTGTAAACAGATGCTAAATTATTTCACCACAGTACTAAAAACAAGTCCAAGTCAACAGAAAATGAACTAGTGTTTTGTAGATGGATATGACTTGAACGGAAAATCCATTAGGCAAAATAAATGGTAAACTAGGTTTCATATTTATATAAAACACTACATGAAAAATTGGAAAGGAATGGAAAAATAGCACAAGATTAGCACCTGTACTTTCTAGCCTCAGTTAAATACTAGTGTGTTCCTTTACACATGTTACTCAACTTCCTTGTTTACTCATTACAAAAAGGATGTGATAATCCTTTTATTTACCATTAAAAGGAGGCATATAAGTCATCTAATTCAGTCTGATTTTGGGCATTCAGTGATGGGTCATCATTCCAAGGAAGGAACCTAAACCCTAAGTTCATGATTATATGATAGGTCACCTAATCAGTGATTAAAAGGCATATTACCTTGAGCTAGGGGGAAGACTTCAAGACTGGTATAAGCCCGTGTTTCTGTATTCAATGGTGCCTTTCTTGGCTCTACTCAGACAGAAGCACTTTTTTTGCACCAAGAATATAAACCTTTTCTACAGCTTAACTCTTTTTTTCCCTCTTCAGAATATTTTGAATAGGACAGGAGAGAGGGAGCAAATCACATTCAGCAGCACGAGCTTCATGCTACAGTCTCAGCAGCTTAGTGTCAACCAGTAACCCCAACTATTCTCCCCCTTCCCCACACACACATAACCTTGCATAACAGGAGCAACAAGCTTTAAGGCAAGAAAACATAAGAACTACCACGTGGACTTTGGAGATCAGCATGAGGGCTAGGAAGACCATCTCTCCTGCAGCCTGCCTTGTACTTTAGGGCATCCCTTTTTCATTTGAGCAGTGTCTGCTGGTTGTTGGTAGTGATGGCAACTGGTGCTGCAGTAAAGCTTTTGACTTCACTCTAACCACAGGTACAAGGGAGAAGGAGGCTGGACCAATGTGTAAGGAGTATGTAATCCCGGGGGCCAGCTCCTCTGGCCACCTTTAGTTCTTCAGCAATGCTTCAAATCCACACAGAAAAGTGGGAAAGGTAGAATGTTGCAGCCTCAACAACTGTCACTCATCTTGGTCTCTGATAATCAAACTACAGCTTTTAGAGGAAAAGGTTTTAAGTGAATTATTTGTTACTTGGACTTCAGTGCTGCTCAAAACTATGTGAGAAAGACTAAAGACTCGGTTTTTCTACTGGATTCTAAACTTTTTGTGTGTTGGTGCTGAGGATTGAAACCATATGTGCTATACCACTGAGGTACATCCCCAGCCCTTTTATTTTGAGACAGGGTTTTGCTAAATTGCTGAGGGCTGGCATTAAACTTAGGAGGCTGAGGCAGGAGGATCCTAAGTCAGTGGAGGGGATTACAGGCATATGCCTCTACACCTGGCCTAAATATTGTTTTACAATAAGCCATACCTACTTCAAAGAAGGAGACCCACATACCAAGTTCAAAACATGGCAACTGAGAAGACCAGTATCACTTACCTGCAGGGCTCGTCCCTTGGTCTCAATGGGAAGAGTGAATGCAGAAATGGCACATACAACACAGACAGATGAGAAGAGACACAGAGCTCCCAGGAATGATGCACTCATAAGAACCTGCAAGTCATAAGAGAAAGCTCATTATCCCTAACTTTACAACATCATAGGTAAAATAAGGATAAGTCATGCATCTCTGATGCCAAGCTGGTGTGGGTATTTTTGTATGACTAGTATTAAATATGCACTGGCCAGCTTAGATGTCTCTTTGCACCCACCTGTCAGGCATCCTAGAGAAAAATATCACTGTGTGTGGAAGACAAGACATCTGCCTGCTCTTCTACCTCCTCTCTTACCAATTCAAGTTAACTTCTGACCTTACTTCATGCTCTACCTTCGCTACCAAAATGTTCAATTTCCCCCTTCAGATTTTTTGGTAGGGTCAAGGGCACTGGGGATTTGACCCAGGGGTGCTTGACCACTGTGCTACATCTAAATCCTTTTTATTTTGAGGCAGGGTCTCACCAATTTGCTGAGGCTGGCCTCAAAGTTGAGATCCTCCCAAGTCACTGGTATTATAGGTGTGTGCCGCTATGCCTAGCTCCCCACTTCATTCCAACAGGATGAAACAGAAGATGTAATCTGAGTCTCTGAAAAGATTACTAGTGCATCTTGCCTGCATTCATAATGCATCACATAACAAGCATAACTTGCTATTTGTGTCCATATTTCCACAGTAAGAATAAATCTCTGCTCAACTGAGTATGAGTGCATACTGCAATTTCTCCAGGACTCTGTTCAACAGTGGCAAATAGCCAAGCACTTGATAGTTGTCAGCTAAATTTTAAGGGAAGTAATTAAGAAAAAGCAAGTCTCTTTAGAGTGCAAAGACTGCAATTTTCAAAGACCTAGAAACTAGCTGGTCTAGTCCAACCTCTCTTTACAGATGAGTCTATATTGTGACAAGTATCAGTAACTATTGCCCTAAGTCACATACACATCTCTGACAAGTCGCCTTGTGTTACTAGAATCCCTTAAGATACCCAGTTTGGGAACCCAAATGTTGTATGTAGTAGGCCTGCTGCTTCCAAACAGTAAATAATTCTACTTAGGCAAACAGAGCCCATGATATTAACCTCATTTGGAATTGACATAGCAAATGATAGATACTGGCCTCCGATTTTATTTTCCAAATTTAGCTTTCCCCAAAGAGGAGTTTGTGTATGCTGCTAGAAGTAAAAGAATACAAACCAAGAGATGCCAGGCAAGTCTGAAACGTGACCAAATCCTGCCACGATAGGGCATGTATCTAGATTCTGCCCTACTACCACTTGTAATATTGGATGCCAAAATTTTTACCACAAGCAGAATGAATTCTAAAGTATAAGACCCTGATGGGTTGAGTTCAGGTCATACAACTGTTTTTTCAGCCAGCATCAGTGAGGAACTGCCTAGTCTTTTTGGCTTCCCCAGAAGGATATAGGGCTATGCTTCATAAAAAAGACTGACAACTCAATATAGTGTTATTATTGGATATTCAATAAATTCTGCCTAACCAAAGTCAGTTTCTATTATTTGAAAGCAAGAACTTAAGTAACATCAGATTATAAAAATGGGGCACCAGGCATGGTGTACATGCCTGTAATCTCAGCTACTTGGGAAGCTAAGGCAGAAGGATTGATCTTTAAAGGCCAGCATGGGCAACTTGGTAGACCCTATCTCAAAATAAAAAGGGCTGGGGATGTAGCTCAGTGGTAGAGCACCCCAGGGTTCAATCCTCAATATGTTTAATGGAATGGAATGGAAATAACATTTAATTTGTAGAACACAATTAACATGAACAAAATATTCAGGAATAAACATACCAAGGAATATGTAAGAAACATGAAAATTATAAGTACATAAATCTTTAGTTCTTAGAGGGAGTCTTGTAAAAATATAACTCAAATTTTCTATAATTTTAACAAAATCCTGTCAGATTTTGGAATAAATTGGGGGGTGGGGAAGAGATTCTGAAATTAACATGAAAGAAAAAAATATGTAAGACAAATCAAGAAACCTGAAACCCATGGGTGTGGGGAAGCCTGGGAGATTATTAGCCTAAGAGGCATTAAACATAAAATTGCATCATTAGCAGTATAGTGTTGGTGCCAGAATAGATCAATAAAGCAATGAATCACAAGACATCCAAGAATCTATGGAAATCTGGTTTCACTGTATCAGGCATATTAAGTCACCTAAGAGGCGGGCCCCCAAGAAAGGATGATTAATGGCCCGAGAACAACCAACTAAGCATTGTTTTGAAAGTTAGATCCTTACCTCAGGCCTATGCATAAATTAGTTGTGACTATATCAAAGAACTTAATGTTTTAGATGAAACATTGAAAGTTGTTGAGTTGTTTTATAAATATTTTCAGAAACTTTGGAAGAATGAGCAACAAAGACCATTTAAGCATGACACAAAACACACCATAAGAAAATTGGTAAATTGAAATATTTGTATGTCAAAATATTTTGATAATAAAAATCAAAGGGCAGACAAATATCTAGTACACCAAAATGTCCAGTCTATAGAAAAATAGCAAATCATACAAGCAAGTTTTTTAAAAAATATATATGGATATTAAGTGAAAGATGTTCAACCTTACTAATAATGAACAAAAGCAAATAGAGACAAGATATAATTTATTGTCTACCAGATTGAAAAAGGCTTAAAAGCTTACTATCTTTCTGGTGATGAGGAAGAGGAGTAGGGATGGTGGTATGTGAATGTGTTTATAGACTTAAATAGACATTTTCCAAGAGGTGTATACAAGGGTGCTCACTGATCATAAGAGACATTCAAAACAAAGCCACAGAGATGTTTCACCACTATTAGGATGGCTAATATCAAATACAAGTAGTATTGGTGAGGACAGAGAAAGGAAACCCTTCTTTTTGGGAATGTAGATTGGTGCATACAGCCTGAAAAACAATACAGAGGTTCCCAAAGATATTAAAAATAGAAAACTGTCATCTGTTACAGAAATCCCTCTGCTGGGCATATACCCAAATTTCTACTCCCATATTCCCGGCAGCGTTATTCATAATAGCCAAAACATTGTTGAAGTGTCCATTAACAGCTGAGTGGATAAAGAAATTCTGGTAGAAAGATACCATGAGTATTATTCAGACTTCATGAAGAATCTCCTGCCATTTGAACAGGATGGAAGCAAATTAGAAGGACATTATGTTAAGTGAAATAAACCAAGCACAAAAATACTGCACAACCTCACTTATGTGTGGTATCTTGAAAAGAAATCAAGTACATAGAAAATGTTTTACCACAGGCAGGGGAAATAGGAAGATTGGGGGAGGGAATTCATAATAATTTATATCAAGTAGTATTTAAATTAAAAAATAGAAACTGGACAAATGCCTATAACCCCAGTGACTGTAATCCTGTGGCCATTTTATATGTCTGGAACATAAGAGCTCGTGTTAAAATGATTAGAATAGCCAGGCACAGTAGTGCACACCTGTAATCCCAGCAACTCAGGAGACTTGAGCAGGAGGATAACAAATTCAAGGCCAGCCTCAGCAACTTTGCAAGACCCTGGGCAACTTACTGAGGTCCTGTCTCAAAAAATAAAATGGGCTGAGGATGTGGCTCAGTGGTTAATGCCCCTGGGTTCAATCCCAGATACCAAAATAAATAAAATTATTAGAATAGTGGCATGTGTACAAAGGTATTTTGTGCAGAACAGTCAGTATCCTGTTTGTAAATAACAGAAAAAATGAAAACAGTTTATTCATCAACAAGTCAATGGCTATCTAATCATGACACATCCATGCAAATGGAAATCTATGACCTACTTTTTAAAAAATGAGGTTGATACACATGAACTAAATTAAAAGATAAGGCCACTGTAGTTGCAACATGAGGGTGTGTGTCCACACATGGCCATATCTGTGATGCAGCAGAGGGCAAGACTCCATCCTCAGGATTCTTTGCCTACTCTGGGGTCACTGGAGACCCACCTGAGAATCCTCCTCTGCTCTCTCTAGAGACTTCAATTTCATAGCCCTTGGGCCATGATCTCAACATTCAAGCCAAATTCTGGGGGAGAGACAGTTAGCCATCTGCCTCTGCAGGTGACGATATACAGATATATATGCATGTACTCATGAAAGTAAATATATTTATGGTCCATTGTGTGTTTATATTCAGATATAAATAAAACATTGCATATAAACAAATGTTACACCTAGAGAGAAATCATATATGCATAGAAAAGAACCAGGAAGAACATGCCCTAAACTATTAGTAGTGGTTATTTCTGATGATGGCTTTACGGGAATTTTTCCTTTCTGGTAACACATTTCTGTATTTGAAACTTTACAGGTATACTTTTTATTCAGAAAAAATTTTTTGAAGGAATATAAATCATCTCTATAAAATGAGAAGAAAGTTAGCTATACTTCTAATTCAATAAATTATAAAAAGCTAATCTGACAAACCCTAGTATAATAAAGACAAAACTCAAATTAGAAAAAAAAGAGTTGACAAATCGATCAAAGAACTATTTTAGAAATAAGCTAACTATGAAAAGTTAAAAGCATAGAATTAAGGGCTGGGGCTCAGTGGTAGAGTTCTCACCTGGCATGCTTGAGGCACTGGGTTCCATTCTCAGCACCACATAAAAATAAAGGTATAAAAAAATCATGGAATTAAGAATGTTAATAATCACTAATGAAATGAAAATAGCCATAATATAATACTACCCCCAGTCTTGATAAATTTGAATGAAGTCAATATTCAATAAAACTTTCTGAAATTTACTCAAAAATACAAAAAAGGGCTAAACAAAATACAGGAAAGGGCTGGGGATGTGGCTTAGTGGGTAAGCACCCCTTGGATTCAATCCCCTGTACCAAAATAAAACAAACAGGGGGAAAAAAGTAGAGAGAATGAGAAATAGAGTCTCCAAGTTGTCCATTTTCAAAATACAGCATTGAACTTTAAATGTAAAATGTCTTGGGATGTAAGACAGCTGCAGGGCAGAGCAGAATGAAAGTTAACAAGCAGTTAACCCCTGAGTGTAAAAGTTCACAGCCCCTTGATGCACTGGAGGTGAGAAGGAGCATAGGTTAGATAAACTGTGTACCTGCCAAAGGGCAAGCACTCCAAGGGGACTTCCCCACCACAACAGAACAAAGGAAGCACTCCAACTAAAGGCAACAGTAAAGCCAAGGTGACATGGTATTGTGCAGCCCATAGTACTCAGCAACAAGGAATTTGAGGAGGGATCTTGCACTCTAAAGGTTGTACCCAATCTGTGTGTCCCTGACCTCCAAGCACCTGATCTCGCAAGACCATTATTAAAATAAAGCCTCACTTTGTGCTGAAGCTTGTGCCTTTTAGTCCCTTTAGGTTTGGACAGGTGAGCATGTTTCTCACAATGCCTATAGAACTACATCCTCAACAGTGCAGGATTCAACCTTTTATAGATCAGTTCTTTCAAACTTCCAAGGAATAGAGTTCAGAAAAAGAAAACCACCCTCATGTCCTCCCCAACCCACCCAGGGTCACCCCAGTGCTGGAGGTGGAACCTAGGAACTCATTTATGCTAGGCAAGCATTCTACTGCTTAACTATACCCTCAGCCCAGCCTAATGTCTTAACAATGACCCTGGAATCTAGCAAATAAACACAAAAGATCAATCACTATATCATGCAAGCATATTGATTCAAAACTTACAAAAAAAAATCAACAAATGAAACTTATTTCTCTAAAAGAAAAAGCACTATAGGAGTAGAAGTCCTCCCCTGCATGATGGCCTCGGGAATCTCCTGGCCACTCCTGTTCCCTCTTGCATTAACCCTCCCTTCTAAGAGCTCACCAGTCAACTTTACAAGTGTAATTATTCCATTAAGAACCCAAACTCATATCCATAAGATTTCAACAAAGTAATGGGATATGAACTGATATCAAAATTGTTTTATATACAAAAATAATTATTCCCAACATACTGAGTGTCCACTATATGCCAGGCACTGCAGTGGGAACTCAGAATACAAAAACTAGCAAATTATGCACACATCCAAGCCCTGGTGGGGCTTCAAGTCCACTAGGAGAGATCTTAAATACCCTGGCAAATAAATAGGCAATTATAATCTGATAAGTGATACGAAGGGAAAGCTTAAGATGCCCTAAGAGCTCATACCAGGGAAGCTAGACTTAAACTGGGATGTCAGGGAAGGTTTTCCTAGCGGGTAAGGAATCATAGCTACTGGAAAGTATGAGGTGGGGAAAGGTTTCCAGGGTGAGAGGACAGCAAATATGGAGACAGCTGGGTACTTTAGATAAACTACAAGAGCCAGATTTTTTAGAGGTAAGTAAATAGGGAGAAAGAGTCCAGATGGGTGCCTGTTGTGGACTGAGTGTGCCCTCACCTAAATTTGTTGAAGCCCTAAAGTTAGGATCTCCTGAAGTCATGGAGAGAACACCCTGAAGAATCCAAACACAATTCCCATTTATTAGCGGAAGCCAAAGAGGCTGGAAGGCTGACAGAGCGGGACAGCAATAACTCCTCACTCTAGGCCAATTCTTGTGGGGCACAATGACCCTGATAAATGAGAAAAATAAGGCCCACCTGCCGTACTTTAGGTGCATGTTTACTGGCATTTTATGAGAACATATCCTGTTTTGTCACCAGGACAAATGTTTTCTTAGTACTAGCAAACAAGTTGGTTATTTTCAATGTTATGCCATAGTTAAGATTTAACCTCACTGCCCTATAGAAGATTGGCTGTGCAAGAACAAGGCAGTCTGCAGCTTTTCAAACTCCCCAGCTCCCCCCAATAAACACACTGTCAATTTTAGGACTCAGAGTCTTCGTCCATAGTTGTGGGACCAAATGCTCAGTAATTCATTCACAGCACCCTAACTGCCAATGTGATGTTTGAAGGCAGGGCCTTTGAGAAGTCATTAGGTTTAAATGGACTCCTGATGGGTCAGTCTTGATGAGATGAGTGCACTTAGAACGAGTTCAAGATGCACCAGAGTTCTTTCTCCACTATGTGAAGGCATAGCGAGAGAAGGCCACCTGCAAGCCAGGAAGAGACCCCTCACCCGTACCAACCCTCCTGGCACCCTGACCTCAGCCCTCCAGCTTCTCTGGAACTGTAAGAAATAACTGTTGAAGCCACGCAGACTGGGCATGTTGTGGCAGCCTGCGCTGAATAAGACAGGTCTCCTAGGCAGAGTCCTCTAAGCCATGTTGAGGATTTTTGTCTTCATGAAGGGGAAGAGATAAAAGCTATATGCACAAGAGTAGTATAAACTCTGAGGGGAAATAAGTTGAAAGTGACCACTCGGGATGCCATTTTAGCAGTCCAGTGATAATGGATGGTGATTTGAACCAGAGTGTGCAGAAGTCAGAAAAGGGGATGAGATAAGTGATTCAGGTGAGTTAGGAAATTAATCCTCATGGTTTGGGGATTGGCTATGTAGATGAGAGAGAAGGGAATAGAGGAGAATGACTCCCAGGCTGAACAGAAATACTATTCTCTGGTGGAAACTGGAAAAGGGGATTTGAGGAGAATGCAGTATTTATTTCAGATGGGATGGATTGAAGATGGCTTTTGAACATCCAAGTGGAAATGGTGAGAAGGGAGATGGATGAATTGAGCTCAGAAGCAAGGCCTAGTCTGTAGAAAGAAATTGAAGTGCTGTGAGCATGGAGTTGGTATCAAAGTCATAAAAATGATAATATCACATAAGTGCAGGAAATATGGAGCAATAAGAAATCTCCAACAATTAAAGAAATAATAGAGGCGGACATGCATCCAGCAGAAGGAGTAAGCCTACCAGAGGGCAAGGTGATGGGAGCAGAGGCCTCCTCGTGGGTGAGAGGTTTTAGAGTCGCAGAGGTCACCAGAGACCTTACCAAGAATCATTTTGATGGAGCAGGGATGGCTGTAGGATGCAGGAAGGAAGAATAGAGGAGAGACAGTGAGAGGAGAGGGAACCCCTTTAGGAGACTGGCTGGAAATGGAAGCCCATTGAACTGCTGCCTAGAAGAAGAGAGCATGGGGGGGCAGGATTGAAATCACAAAGAGGTATAATTAAAAACATGAGAGCAGGAGACTCAACTGAGAAACCATTCAGAATTAGTCCAATAAGCTGCCTGTTTAAAAGTCAATAGGAAAAAAAAAATTTAAATAGATATTTTGAGTAGATTATATTTTTCATTAAAACAACAACAAAAAGACATGAACAATGCCTAGGAATAAACTTTAAGATACACAGGCTCTGAAGAAAACAATAATCCCAGCAAGGGGCAGAAAAGCAAAATTGAACAAATAGACAAATGTTATTTTTAGCTTGGTAGCCAACATTAGAGGAAAAAGGCCAAATTTCCTAAACTGATACATTTAAAGAATCGACACTTAAAATCTAAATGGGATTTGGGCAAACAGAAGACAGAATAGAACAATGATTCAAATACATATCTGATCAAGAAGAGCAAGGAGGCAGATTCCAACAACCAGTTTTTAAATTATACTATAAATGTTGTTAGAGTAATAAAAAGAACATGACTGTGTCAAAACCAGATTAGTGGCCTAGAACAGCGAGCTAGAAATAGACCAGGTCATTGTGAACATAAGCAAACAGACATTTCTAATCCCTGAGGAAAAAATGGATTGTTCAATAAGTAGTGTTGGGACAATCAGCTTATCATTTGGGAAATCATAAAGCTGTTTCCTCCATGAGTCCTCACGTCGCAGAGGCCTTGAAGAAGGCATGTCGAGAGGGTTTCTGGGTTAGAATCTGGGATGCATTCACTTTGTGAATGCTGATTAAATTGGACACAATTTGGACAATTCTATATGTACATTATACTTCAATAAAAGGTTTGCACTCCCTCTTTCCTTCCCCCTCCCAAAAATGACACAGAGATCTAGAAGAAAAGCGCAGTATGTATTTTCACAATCCTAATCACAGAACCCAGAAATTGTGAAGGGAAACACTGATAAATTTGAGCATCTCTGAACTTAAAGTTCCTGTACAGAAAAAGGAAAAACATGAACAAGAATAAAAGACAAATAGAAAATCTGACATTTCTGCAATGTCAGAAAGATAGTTGAAACCTCATGTATGTGAAGGATTCTCACAAAAAGGTAAAATATTTAAATATGAAAAGAACTTAAAATATCACTTCTGAATAAAAGAAATACTAATCAGCCAGGCACAGTAACAAATGCCTATACTCTCACCATGGTGCCATCACCATAAGGCCATCATCAGAGGCAGGACCAATGGGAGCTTCTGATCTTGGACTTTTAACTTCCAAACCTATGAGCTAAATAATCCTCTTTAAGTAACCAGCATCTGTTATTTTGTTATAGTTAATGAAAAACTGATTTATACAAAGATAACCTAGGCAAAGTATAAGTTTAATACATGTTAGTTGAATGTACCATTTGGGATAATTCAACTCTTAATTCTATTTATAAAATATAGATTGTAGCTACTTTGGTCCTTTTTGATGTTACATCTGCAAAACTACATAAGGGAGCCTCTAAACTTGGTATAAAATAATCCCCTAAAGTTTCCTGAATGAGTCACCAAAATAGGTGAAGGGGCCTTCTAATACAGAGGCTGCCTCCCCTGCTTGCTTCTGAATCCTGAGGGCTTATATGGGAAAGGGCAGACTTCAGAAGACTGTAAAACAGGTCATAAGAGAGATGGTTTAGCTGCTTTGATAGTTTGGATCAGAGATTGGAAATAACTGCCACGCCACTGGTGATCAGGGAGGTGAGTTGGGCAGAGAAGATGTGCACAGGTATTGCTGGGGGTTAGGGATGGATTTCCCCATTGACATCCCTTTATGATTCTTTTGTAAAGATTTAGAATGCTTTTCAATGCTCTCCCCCCATGCTGGGCTGTCTCACTTGTTGAAATACCACGTTAAGTCTAGCCCCAAGGGAGCAGCCTTGCTGTATCACCCACACCCCGCCCTCCATAGCCATGCCACCTCAGACTGTGAGGGCCTCCACTGCAAAGTTAGGTGAAGCCCAAAGACAGGCATGCACTGAAAGAACTTGACCTTCCACAGGAGGTACCAGAAATTCAAGCACCACTGAACCAAGGGATGCCTGGTGTCACAGACCCAATGTCCGTGTCCCTCCAAAATTCACATGCTGAAATCCAAATCACCACACAATGCTATAATATTTGGATTTGGGGCCATTGGTAGTAATTAGGTCAGAATGGTGATGCACTCAGGAAAGGGATTTGTGGCCCTTTAGAGGTTGCATCTGCAAGCCAGGCAGAGCCTCACCAGAATAACCATGCAGCACCTTATTTTGAACTTCCAGCCTCCAGAACTGTGAGGAGGAAATTCCTGTTATTTTCAATCCCTCTACAGTATTTTGTTATAGCAGCCAGAACTAACACCTGGCTAGGGACAAGGGGCCTGACTTCTGGAAATTTCCCAGAATGAGGGCAATCCCTGACCTATCAGAGGCCTTATACTGGTCCCTTCTGTGTTTTAGTGAATCTAATGTTTCTATAGAAAAAGTATTTTCCTTTCTTGGGCTACATACTCATGACTCCTCTTATTTCTGTTAATGACTAACAACTAAACATCAAGACTTTTTTTTTTTTTTTGTACTGCAGATTGACCTCAGGGGTGCTCTGCCTCTGAGCTACATCCCCAACCTTTTTTATTTTGAGACAATATGTCACTAAGTTACTGAGACTGGCCCCAAATTTACAATTCTCCTGCCTCAGCCTCTTGAATAGCTGGGATTACAAGCATGTGCCACCACACCTGGCAAAACAATTGTGTTTTAAGAGGCATCTGTATTAAACTTATATAGTCATTAGAATGGGCAAACATATTACTGAGTAATATATAAACATTTTTCTTTAACTGATTTAACAGCCTCTTTAAGGAATAAGAGGAGGAAGAACTAAATGAAAGGAAAAGCCAATTCCTAGCTGCCACATGCCCTGTAGATGGCAGTGACTCTCACAAGGTAGTCCACAGCCCAGCCATATCGGATTCACAGGGGTAATTAAAGTACAAGTGACTGGTCTCTAGCCACAGAATCAGCACATCTGGATAGAGTCCAGGAATCTATGTCATAGCATTGCACTAGCAATCCTGATAACCGCCAAAGTTTGAGAACCACCTCCAGGGAAAGGCCAGTCAGCTCCTGATAGTGACAGCCCCTACCAGATGCCTGGAGCAGCTTCCCTTACCCCACAGCCAGCAATATCCCAGGAGTAGGCACAAGCTTCCCAGATCCCAACT
This sequence comes from Callospermophilus lateralis, assembly GCF_048772815.1. NCBI lineage: Eukaryota > Metazoa > Chordata > Mammalia > Rodentia > Sciuridae > Callospermophilus > Callospermophilus lateralis. The sequence goes on along the minus strand of NC_135305.1, from coordinate 16,382,613 downwards.
CTCGCAATGCAAACCCATTAAGAAAAGCAAAGTATCCCAATTGTACGGTGACATAATTTAACTGGGATTAAAAGTAGGTCACCTGCACAGTGGCACTTACCTGTGATCCCAGGACTCAGGAGGCTGAAGCAGGATGATCACAAGTTTAAGGTCAGCCTGGGAGGTGTAGGGAGACCCTGTCTTAAAAACTAAAAGGGGCTAGGGGTGCAGCTCATTGTAAAGTGCTGCCTGGGTTTAATCCCCAGTACCATCACACACAAAATTATTTAAAAAAAAAAATATTCCTACTCCCTCTTCCCAACACACCTCAAGTCCTTTGAGGACAGCAAAGGTCCAACTGGCACTTATAGACATTGCCCCAATGGCCAAGCACACTGCTGTCTTATCTCAGCTGTTCAACAGCATGAAGTGAATTGAAATATTTCCTCCTGAGGAGCACAGACTTCACACAATAGTAGTAAGGGATGTTTTGATAGCATTTTTAAAAGGCTTAACTCTGAACCCAGGAGGAAAACTTAAAAGCAACATCCCTTACTCTTCCCAGCCAAGTGGCTCCTCCTTGTCAAGTGACATTAATGCCTTCACATGATCATCAAGCATCGTGTTTTAAACAGTAACACTACCACCTCTTTGGTTTTTGTGTTTCTGATCTCATCCTGTCCATTTGCACCTTATTGTCTTTAACAATAAAGTTTTCATCAGGACTCACACCCATAAAAGAATCTTTTGGTTAAGGAGAAACGTTTACTTGAATAGCATTTGGCCTTGGACTTTTATTCATTATTATTGTTTTCATCTAACATTCATTTTGTGTCAAATATTTCTCTGGATATTTTGCATTTATTCATGTCTTTTAACACTCAGAATAAACCCACTTAGTGGTGCTATTATTCATCCCCTTTCGCAAGGAGGGTGCCCAGGAGGAATGAAGGTATAAAGAGCCAAGAGCCCATTGCTGGCCCCAGGATGCTGAGAGCAGAGCCCTGTGGGCCAGAGCACCTGGTCTCAGTTGGATTCTTCCCCAATCTACAAACCCACCAAAAGTACGGTGGTCTTTGGGTACCCCAAGTCCCCAGGAAGAATGTTCCAGGTGGCTGAGCACCCAGAGACTCCATTCCCAATGAAAGCTGGGAAATGACCCAGCTGGTCATTCAGCCTGGTCATCCAAACCAAGTAGTTAACTTTTTTCTTTTGCCCTTTTCTGAAAATAACATAATAGTCACAAAGGAATTTTGAAAAACAAAGACACAAAACAAAAACAGCCCCTATTTTAAAGACAGGTGGGTGGAGAAAAAACACTCCTAAGAGTTAAAAACTTAGTGGTCACAAATTCCTGTTAAATGACAGGAAATGCATGTCAGGGTCTGCTCCGCCCACAGCAGCTCTTTCTCTGAGAATTTCACCTCCATATCTATGGTTATTCACAGTCCTGGCTCTTGACCACCCTGATACAGCTCAAGCATGGACAAATGACCACAACTGGGTAATGAGAGGCCCCTCCTAGCTATCGAGAACTCATCCTCCGGTTCTGGAGGCCAGAGGTAGGGCTGTGTTAGGGATCTGTGGGAACACCACAGACATGGGCAGGCCCAGCACATGGGTTTTCCAGGAGAGGAGTAAAACCCACGTGTTCAGGGGGGATGAGTGACCACAGAACCCAGACTGATGGGGAGTGGGCAGGGCCTGGAGTGGACAGCCTTAACTTCTGGACCAGGCCTTCCCAGGGCCTGCCCCACTCCTGCCCTTTTGCTACAGCCAGATCCTGTGGATTTCTGTTTCTTGTGACCAAAAGAGAATGAGCAGTACAGAGTGATAAGGCATATAGCACCCCAAGACCTACAACCCTACAGGCCACCTTGTGTTATGGTTTGGACATGAGCTGTCCCCCAAAAGCTCATGTGAAACAATGCAAGAATATTCAGAGGTGAAATGACTAGATTATGAGAGCTGTAACCTAATCTGTGGATTAACTGGGTGGCAATGTAAGCAGATAGGGTGTGGCTAGAGAAAGTAGGTCACTGGGGGTAAATCTTTGGGGATTATATATTATCTCTGGTAAGCAGAACTCTTTCTGCTTCCTGGTGACTAGGTCCTGATCATTTTTCTCCACCACGGCCTTCCTCCATGATGCTCCACCTCACCTTGGACCCAGAGCTATGGAGTCACCTTGTCCCTCTATGGACTGACCCTCCAAAACCATGAGCCAAAATAAATTTTTCCTATCAGGTATTTTGGTCACAGCAACAAAAAGGCTAAGGCTGACTAACACACATTACCTGCCTGACTTCCCTCCTGAAGCTTCATGGTGCCAGGGTCCCCTGGATTTCACCTTACCTGTACCAGCTTTACCTGTGCACTGAACTTCCCTTGCCCCATAGCACCTCCCTAGCTAGGGGGCTCTGTTTTTCAGTTGCCCATCTGGACAACTGATCAGGGCCAATTCAGAATTAAAGCCCATCATCTTGCAACTGCTCCAGCTCTTCAAGGCATCCTTTTCTTTGGATCCTCCCCAACAAAATCCAGTTGAAAGCTGAGCAAACCCTGAAGGCGAAGCAATACAGGAGATTGACCGGCAAAGCCTGGCGTTGATGTAGCCTCTTTCCCAACCCAAATTCAAACAGTGGGGCAAAGGAACCCCAAGAAAACTCATCAAGTGAGCAAAAACCTTTGGTTATACTCTTAAATCTAAAGGGCTCGGGGTCCCTCTTTCCCTTCTCCCTACAGACACTTGTGGACTGTACCTGGGAGATAAACGGTGCCACCATCGCACCAATGCGACACAGGGAGCCGCTGGTCCCCATTCCCAGAGCGCGCATCGTGGTGGGGTAGACCTGTGGGGCAGAGGTATGGAGAACACCAGTCAGTGACTCTTGCCAGAGTTCTCCTCTTCCCTCCCAGATCAGTCTTTGTTACAAACATACTAAACACCACATACCTTCAGAACACTCAAGATGCTCCTTTTCTCTGATACACACCTTGGAATTCCACCACCGCCCCCGCCCCCGCCCCAACCAGCTCTGGGAATAGAACCCAAGGGCTTGGGCATACTAGGCAAGAGCTCTGCCTCTCAGCTACATCCCCAGCCTCACCGCAGCCCCTCCCCCCTTTTAAAAATTTTTGTTTTGAGACAAGACTTTACTAACTTGCTGAGACTGGCCTTGATCTTGCAAGCCTCCTGAGTCACTGGGAGTACATGCATGTGACACTGTACCCCCACTCATCCATATGAGCAGAGGTCTATGAGGAACTCTTCAGCTATCTCAGGAAGTACCTTATATCCCGTTGCTGTATTAATTCAGTAAACTAATGCATATGGAATAAATCACAATTATATTCAAATGTAAGCCTACAGTGCACCAACCAACAGAGAGAAGGGGAAATGGTCTTCCAAAGTAATGAAGGTGAAAAACACATTGTAATTTTAAGAGGGAAAAACAGGAGCTTCACGGAGCAGCAACACACTGCTCCCGATTCTTGACTCCTGCAGGCTGTGGTCAGGGTGATGGCTTGTTTTGTACATGTAGAGGAAAAGAGAGAAGGTCCATCTTTCCTCTCACATTGTCTTTCAATAGACTAAACAGGGAGGGGAAGTCCACATCAAACTTGCTAGTGCCATTTTCATGGGCTGTCTTGAGAACATAATTGACAGAAACCAGGGGCGCATTGTGTACAGAAGGACACCCTATCTCCCTATCTAGTGGCTCACTTGAATGCCCTAAAGTAACTCGCCTCTGGGAAAACCCTTCTGGGAAACTCACCTCTGCGGTGTAAATGTAGATGGTGTTGAAGTTGGCCGCCACCAGGGCCCTGAGCATGAAGAGGAAGCCAATAAGGCCGGCACTAGAGGAGAGAAAGCCAAGGGAAGTCCTAAAAGCCATCACGGAGGGCCACCCGGGGTCCTGCTCCAAGTGCTTCACAGACACTGAAGCAGCCACTTGTCACTCAACTAGAGGGAGGCACTGCTCTTAGAAGGCTTAATGATGGGGTTCAACTACCTCCCAAGTGGGTCATTCCACCTGGCCCTCTAGATGAGCACATGCCCTAAAAAAATGGTACAGTTTTCAGAACTGATGATATGCATTCACCCCTCAGTATTCGGGACAGACTGGTTCCAGGACACTCCCCCGACCTGGTGCATACCAAAATCTGAGGATGCTCAAGTCCCTTTTTTAAAATGGCATCGTATTTGCATTTAACCCCATACTCCTGTACACTTTACATGTCTCCAGGTTAGTGTAACATCTAGTACTTATTTATAAATACTGAATAGTAGTGTTTAGGGAATAACACAAAGTAAAAAATTCGACACATGCTCAGTACAGATGCAAAGTTTTTTTGTTTTTGTTTTTGTTTTTAATATTTTCAATCTATGGTGAAAACCACAGTTGCAGAGGCCCACTGTATATTATAGCTCATGCCTCTCTAGGACTGCACATTAAGAGTGAAATCAATCTTACCCCACAGATCAGCTGTCCCTATCACTGAACTATCTCGGCACTGGTCCAGAGAATATGGTAAACAACTAGGGTTGTTCTCCAATCCTCCAGGAAACTATGCGTAAAGATCCTAAGTATTTTGGTGGGAATCCCAATGCTTCACCTCCATCCTGAGAGCTGAGAGGTGCAGGAGCAGTAGGAGGAGGCAAATACGCTTGGAAGGCACCAGGTGCTTGCTCTCCACTCTCTCAGGAAAAGGGACTCATGCCAGACCCCAGTGAACATTAGGGGTCTGGAGACCTCATTGGAAACCACTGTAAAAAACTTGTTTGTCTTGAAGCAATGGAAGGACAAATACCTTGAAGTACAAATATTGAGGAGGAGGAAAAACAAAGCCGTGCACCCCATGGTGATAGCAAGGCTCAACCGTCTCCCCAGGAAGTTGATGCCCAGGATATTTAAAGGATTCACTGGAAGGCAAACAGCAAAGACAGTTTTTGAAACTTTAACAGACAAGTGACATTTCATGACCCCTAGCCAGGAGTCATGCTTGTTATTTCAGAAAAGAACAACTTTCTCCCAATGTCTCTGGTATTCCATCCAAAACCCACTCACACTGTCATCAAACTCACGACTCCTTCAAGACACTTTCCCCACAGGGGTCCCCAGGATGGTGCACCTGGATCTGTTGTTAATGGTCAGTTTGCTGGACCTATATTTTAAATGTTTTATACAGTTTCTCATTGAATTCAGAGTGCCATTGATTTTAAGTACCATCATTTTATGTCAACTAAGACAGAAATAATGCTGCCATTTGAAATCTAATGAGTCATTTCAAGACACATGCCAATTTCTGAGATGTTAAGATGTGGGAGGAAATGCAACTTAACATAATAATTCAAAGTTTTACGCCTCTGGACCCTTCTTTCCCATACCAATCCATGTTGGAGACATGTCGGCATGATTGAGGGTCTTGTGCAATTCTAGTAGGTTGCATTTCTCTCCCAAGACTCCAAATGGTATGTACCCAGCCTATTATGGTTTGGATATGAGGTGCCCCTCAAAAGCTCACATGTGAGACAATGCAAGAACATTCAGAGTGAAATGATTAGGTGATGGGAGCCTTGACCAATTAAGTGAATTAATCCCCTGGGAGAATTAACTGAGTAATAACAGAAGGCAGGTGGGGTGTGGATGGAGGAAGTGGTTCCTTGAGGTGTGATTTTGGGGTATATATTTTGTATCTGGTGAGTAGATTCTCTCTCTGCTTCCTGATCATCACGTGAGCTGCTTCCTGCTGCCACATTTCTCTCCACCATGACATTCTGCCTCACCTTGAGCTCCAAGGAACAGAGCCAGCTGTCTATGGACTGAGACCTCTGTAATCATGAGCCCCTAAATAAACTTTTCCTCCTCTATAATTGTGCTAATCAAGCCTATTAGTCACAGCAGCAAAAAAAAAAAGTTGACTAAAACACTGACTGAAATACAGAGGGCCCCAGCACAGAGGGACACTTACAAGCAATTTCCCCGATGGTGCTGATGATCATTGTCCGGTAGTCAGACGGGGCAAACAGGTGGCAGTGGCAGGGACTGTGACTCTCCTGTGAGTCCCCCCCAGTCACCACCACCACCTGTGACTCTGACTTTGAACCACAGACCAGATCCCGCTCCAGCAGCTCGGCACTGGCCAGGATAACCCCGTAATAGGCAAAAGAGATTCCCAGCCTGGGAGTGAGAAAAGGACATCATTAGCAGACGTGAAGGATGGAGGAAGTTCAGGAGGCAGATGACGGGGAGAGGAGTCCACGTGGAAGTCACAAGACAGAATGTGCAAAAGGAACAGAGAACCCGGCTCACACAGCATCATGCAAATGTCTTTGGGGAAACACGTGTGCATTTCTTTTGGGTATAAACTGAAGAATTATGGGGCCACCGGATACGCACATTTCAATTGTAACAAAGTCTGCCCTGATGTGAGCTGCAGTCAGCTGGTGCTAGCATTAGTCTTTTTCATGTTAGCCATTCTCATGGACTGGTCTCTTGCTAGGTGTTAATTTGTATTTCCCTGGTGACATATATGTGGCATTGGGGACAGCAGCATGTTTGACAAGTTTTTCTGATGTACACATTATGAGTGACCTATCTGTAGGTCACTACAGATATGTCACTAATTTATATGTATTTTTTAGCTGTTGATGGACCTTTTTTATTCATCTATTTATATGCAGTGCTGAGGATCAAACCCAGCGCCTCACACGTGCTAAGCAAGCGCTCCACCACTGAGCCACAACCTCGGTCCCTCTAGTCTTATTTTTAAACTGGGTTGTCTTACTGGAAAAATTACAAATATCAATAAAACATTTTTACACAGATGTGAATATGAATATCTCTAAAATGTTTGTGCCTATTTAGAGCAAATTTCTTCTCCCAGTTGGTAGTTTACCTTTGGGGATTCTCATGATATTTATGGCGCAGAGTTACTAACCTAATGTGTAAAAGTCATCAATCTTTTCTCTTATCCCCCCTTAGCCCCTTTTTGTGTCCTGATTAAAAGGGCTTTGCTTACTCAGGTCAAGACTGTAAAGGAAAAAAAAAAGAAGCACACAGGGGACCACAAGAGGCTAACCCACTGGTCACTGTTGACTTCGAGGGATCAGTTTTTGTCACGAGGAAATGAAAAATGAAAAGGCTACAAAAGTGCAAATGAGAGACTATTTTCCTTTTTTTTTTTTTAAGTACCAGGGATTGAGCTCTGTGGTGCTCTACCTTAGCTACATCCCTAGCCATTTTGTGAGACAGGGTCTCACTAAATAACTGAGGCTGGCCCTGAATGTGGAATCCTCCTGCCTCAGCCTCCCCAGTTACTGGGATCACAGGCGTGCACCATCACATACGCCCTGATAAGAAACGTTTAAGAACTTGTTGTAGCTGTATGTGGTGGGGCACAAGTGTGTGTGCCCAGGTGCTGAGGAGGCTGAGGAAGAAGGATCACAAGTTCAAGGCCAGCCTCAGCAATTTAGTGAGACCCTGTCTCAAAATAAAATGAGAAGAGCAGAGGATGGACTCAGTGGTAAAGCACCCCACATTCAATCCCTGGTGAGGGGGGAAATGGCCATAGACAATTAGGGTTTTGTCTTTTTAAAATTTTACTTACTCATTTGTGGTGGTGGTGTGGTGTGGTGTTAATAGATAAGACATTGCTAAAGGAAATATTTGGAGTCTATCTTGTGTTTTTCTCCCCAGTGGTGATGAGTGAATTTACAGTAGTCCCCTTATCTGCAGGACACATGTTCCAAGAACCCCCGTGGATGCCTAAAACCAAAGAGTACTGAACCCTATATATAGTATGCTTTTCCCTATACACCCCTGTGATAAAGCTCAATTTATAAATGAGGCACAGCAAGAGAGAAACAATAACTAAAGATAAAAGAGAGCACCTATAACAATAGACTGTAACCAGAGTTAGAGGAGCGTAGTCTCTCTTGCTTTGAGGAAGTCAAGACAAATATTATCAGACCATGCTTGGCCACAGGTAACAGAAATCATGGGATGTAAGACCACAGATGAGGGGGGACCACTGTACATAAGTGGGATTCCTCCAAATACCAAAAAAAAAAAAAAAAAAAAAATGGGTATCAGGGATTGAACTCAGGGGCACGTGACCACTGACCCACATCCCCAGCCCTATTTTGTATTTTGTTTAGAGACAGGGTCTCACTGAGTTGCTTAGTGCCTCATGGTTGCTGAGGCTGGCTTTGAACTCACAATTCTCTTGCTTCAGCCTCCCGAGCTGCTGGGATTATAGGCGTGCGCCACCAAGCCCGGTCAAATACCTATTTATTTAAAGCTGGTTTTTAAATAACTGCATTCTTACCATATGACCCAGATCTGTAATGTGGTCCGTAGGTACTTAGCGTCCAGTAGGTCTGCAAATCTTCCTCTTTTTTCCTGACATTATCAAAAGGGTGGGGGAGGGGGACAGAAGACATTTAGCAGGTTAAGAACAAGCAAACGTTTCTGCGATATTTGGGATCATAGGGAACAGGATAATATGGGTATGGTAGAGTGAGATGACCACTTGGTCCCCGTGGCACAGCTCGCCAAGCGTTTAGAATATTGTTTATAACACATGAATCTTAGCCAGCCGTTGTCATTGGCACATAGAGGCACTCAGTGGACTTAAGGCCCAGTTCTTCCATTCTTGTCCTGCTCACTGGTGCTGGCACAGGGGTGGGGAGGGAAGGAGGAGAAATTAAAAGTGACAGCAAAACGAATGGGCGATTCTTTTGAAATTAACAAGTAAAACGTATGTTTAAAAAAAAAAAAAGTATGAAACAGGGTGCAGTGGCACAGGGCTGTCATCCCAGGTACTCAAGAGGCTAAGACACAAGGATCGCAAATCTGAGGCCAGCCTCTGCAATTTAGGGAAGACCCTGTCTCAAAATTTAAAAAGTGAAAAGAGCTGGGGTTGTAGCTCAGTGGTAGAGCACTCCTGGATTCCATCCCCAGTACTGCAAAAAAATAAAAAATAAAATAAAAAAGTAGGGGAAAGCAAGCTAGAAATACTTTGGGTGATTCTCTGTAGAAAACCAACTACTCTTTTCTCATAAATTAACCTGGGATTGCAGGTCCCCTCCAAAGGAACCAGGAATGTGGTCCAGGGGCCTTGGCTCCCGCTGTCACAGAAAGCTAGAGCGTGCAGGGAATTCAGAGGTCTTCTCTCCCATGGCTCTTGGGTGTGGTTCCTGGAGGTCACTGTGGGTAGCATGGTGCCACAGATGACTCCACCCTCATCTACTTCACTTATTAGGGTTCTGGTCACTCATGATTGGAAGACCTTGGAGCTAGTCCTATCCTCCAACTTCCTAGTCCCAAATGAATATATGGCCCATAGAGGGTAAGCGACTTACCTAAGGTCACATAGCTATGGAGCAGTAGAGCCAGCCTGGAATCAAGGTGTACTGAGCCCAGTCCAGAGCCTTGCCCATTTACCTCCTCCTTTTTGGTGGGGAGAGGTCCTGGGGATTGAACTCAGGGGCACTTGACCACTGAGCCACATCCCTGGCCCTATTTTGTATTTTATTTAGAGACAGGGGCTCACTGAGTTGCTTGGGGCCTTGCTTTTGCTGAAGCTGGCTTTGAACTTGCGATCCTCCTGTCTCAGCCTCCTGAGCCGCTGGGATTACAGGCATGCACCACGACACCCCACCCATCTACCTCTCTGCTATGAATTTATGTGATGCCACTGTGGCCCCTTCACCTCCCACAGTGTCACTGGGGAGTCATAAAGCCGAGGACTTTGTGAGTCACAGGAATTGTCTGTTTCATCCTAATGAGACACTTGGTTCTGAATCTCGGTCCCAACACCCTATCTCCAGTACTCTTCATCTCCAGTGCAGCCCTGCCCCAAGCCCTTCCTCCCAGTGTCTTTGGAGTGAAATAGCGAGGCTGGCTGTCCCTGGCTTAGTCTGCCTCCCTGCACTGATCCTTAGCCCCACTCCTGGATCCTGAACATCTGTGCTTGTTTTGTTACTGATTCTCTTGTAGGTGACACATCTCACGGACCAGGTCGTGAGAAACTAAGGAACAAGCAAGAAGGGAAGTGATCATTGGTAAAATTCAATTTATAAAAAAAAATTATGTAAGGTAATTCCAGCAACTTGGGAGGCTGAGGCAAAAGGATCACAAGTTTGATGCCAGCCTGGGAAACTTAGCAAGGCTCTATCTCAAAATAAAAAATAAGAAGGGCTGGAGGGGTGGGCTGGGATTGTGGCTCAGCTGTACAGCACTCGCCTAGCACATGCGAGGCCCTGGGTTTGATCTTCAGCACCATATAAAAATACATAAAATAAAGGTATTGTGTCCATCTACAACTAAAAAAATAAATATTTTTAAGAAAAAGGGCTGGGTGGTATATCTCAGTGGTAGGTTCCCTAATACAAAAATAAAAAGTTTTAAAACAAACTGGATAAAAATTAAATTCTTTCCTTATCATGTAATAAATTCTCACATATATTTGAATCAACCATCCTCTTGCCTCAGCCTTCTGAGTTGCTGGAATTACATTAAATAATTCTTTTTTTTTTAATATTTATTTTTTAGTTTTTGGCGGACACAACATCTTTGTTTGTATGTGGTGCTTAGGATCGAACCCAGGCCGCACGCATGCCAGGCGAGCACGCTACCTCTTGAGCCACATCCCCAGCCCTAAATAATTCTTCAAATGTAAAAGGGATGAATTATTCAATAAAAGTATATGAGAGCCACTGTTTAGCTATTTGGACATGCCAAAGCTGGATCTGTGCTGTTTCTTATACCAAATTAAGCCCAGGTAGATCCAACATTTAAATATTGAAAATAAAACTAAATTAACCCATCAGAAAGAAGAGAAATACAAAAAGTCAGTAATAATAAAAATAAGTTTAGAAACCAATAATAAAAATGATGGTACTAAAAAAATTAGTCCATCTACAGAGATGCTGGCTTTAAAATAATGACTTGTTCAGGGAAGCTTACAAAGTAAAATCAAAACTCTAGACAAAAATGATTTTGAAGAAAAAATGATTCAGAAGACCGTAAGGTCCCAGTGTCGAGGAGGCACACAAAGGCAGCAAATAATATTTGCTATTGCAAGTGTGCATCTATGACGTAAGGATGACTGTTAAGATAAAAGAAGCAGTGCATAAATTCCAAGCCAATAAGAGGAAATATAAATGTAACTGAGGGTAGGAAAAGAGAAAGAAGTACATGACAGAAGTCTCAATGTACCAGTAAGCGTAGCAGATGTAAAGGGACCCCAACTCCCCATGAGGTACAGTGGAATAAAATGGAAGACACAGAGACTGCTGGGAGCCATTAGTCTCATACTAGACAAAGGCACCATAACCAGACGCTGGAGAAAAGATCCCCTCTTCAATGAATTGTGCTGGGAAAACTGGAAATCAATACACAAAAGAATTCAGTTGAACCTCTATCTCTCATCCTGCACAAAAGTCAACTCAAGTGGATGAAGGACCAGAGACCCTGCGCCTACTAGAAGAAAATGTAGGTCCAACAGTCTAACATATGGGCTCAGGAACCGACTTCCTCAATAAGACTCCTAAAGTGCAAAAAGTAAAATCAAGAATCAATAAAGGGGATGGTAGAGAACTAAAAAGCTTCTTCATAGCAAAGGAAACAATCAAGAACATGAAGAGAAACACTACATTATGGGAGAAAACGTTGACCACCTATGCCTCAGAGCCTTCATCTCAGCAACTTAGCAAGACCCCTTCTCAAAAAATAAAATAAAAAGGGTCAGGGGGTGGACACTTGCCTAGCATGCATGAGGCCCTTGGTTTGACCCCCAGAACCTGAAAAACATTCTCCCATAAATAAACAATATTGCCAAATACGTGATCAGCTCCACAGGTAGGTGGTGTTGCCGTTTGCATTTTATTGAGAAAAATGAAGTTAGAGAACTAACCAGAGCACATGGCAGCAGCTCACAGTGGGGTTCACCACAGCTTCAACACTGGTCTGCTCTCCCCAGACCATCCCTGCCTCCAAGGGGAGGCTAGAAAGCTAACTAAGGTTGCCTTCCCCGTTCCAGTGGCAGAACTCACCAGAATGGGCTCCACCAGCCTCCCCTCCGGCATGACCGAGCAGTTCATTCTGGCAATGCGCTCTAGGGTGGACAGGGCAGCCTGGGTGTTCCCGGTGGAGACATTGAACCGAGCCGATTCAGGAATAAACTGGGCACAGATGACAAAGGACATGAGAGTTGCGACTGTTGCAGATGCAGAGCTAGCACTGTGATGGCTCTGTAAACACCATCGTGTTTCCCAAGGTGGGAAAAGAACGAGGCCGCTCGCCAGCGCACAGTCCAGCAGGCTTCTGCTGACCTGTGGAAACTTGCCTCTAGGCAGGGAAATCTAGGGAAGACGGAAGCCTGGGCTAAAACCAAAGGAAGAAGTGTCAATGTTTGAATTTAATTGAGATTTAAAACACACACACACACACACACACACACACACCCCAATTACAGGCTTTAGGTTCTAGGTTTAAAAACTGATGCAAAACAGACCCTGGGGATGCAGTTGATCCAAACCCATCAGAATCCAGCTGTGGAGGGCAACTTGCCACGTGGGCGATAAAGTCCTAGTCCCTACCAACAGAGGCAGGCGGACACTAGGCAGTAGGCTGCTGGACCACTGATCCCAGAGCACCACGGGGCTTACGTGGGATTCTGGCAACCGTTCACTGCATCAAAGATGCTGACCAACTGGGCTTTCCACAAAGAGAGAGGCAGGACTCTGAAGCCAGCTGTCGTGGAAAAGACTTGAAAGTAATAAATTACAGGGAAGAGGCCTAGAAGGGCCTCCCTTAAACACTTGGAGGATGTCGTGGTGAGAAGAGGGACCTCTGGTTTTCCAGAAAGAAACAGTAGGACCTGCAGGTAAATTTATGACATCTTTGATTGTAACACAGAACTGCCTAACACCTGGAGCTGCCGGGAGATGGAGCTACTATAGAAAGCTATAAAATCACCGCAGCACAAAGCTGGGAGTCTTCTGGCAGAGACCTGCCAGGGACGTGCCTGAATTCGGTTGAAGGTTGGAAGGAATGACCACTAAGGACCCTCTGAGTTCTGATGCTCTTTGATTCCCCAGGGTAGGTGACACAAAGGGATCAGAGCCCCGTTCTGCTGAGCAGCTGATTCCATCTTTAACAAAGAACAGATTCTGCTGGAAGCTAAGGAAGCTAAGGATTCTGCAGCTGAGCACCTCACAGCCTGGTGGGAGAGGAGGACAACAAGCGGGCAGGCCTGCAGTGGCCCAAGAATGCATGGACAGCATCAGAGGGCGTGTGCTCAGGGAGAGAGAGGTCAGGAATAAATGGTGGTGGAGGCCCAGGGGCAGGCTGGTTGGGATACTCTCTAGAGGAAGATGGAAGATGGGAGAAAGATTTTGGAGGGGCAAAAAGGCTAGTGGGCCAGCTGGAGAGGGCCAAAAGAGCTGCTCACCTTGAAGGCCATGATGAGGATGATGCCGGGGATGGAGGCTATCCGGATGAGCCAGCGCCACCCGATGGTGGGGATGACCACAGAGGCCAGGCCGATGATGAGCAGGGAGCCAGCCAGCCAGAAAACCTGGGCAGAGACATGAAAGATTAAATGCCTCCTATCCACCCACATTGCTCAAGGATAGGACAGGAGGCTCCAAGGAAGACTGTTCAGGTCCTACTCCCAGCACCACTTGCACTGCCTGGAGGAAATGGACACTTCACTCCTCCATGACTCCGTTTGGCTTTCTGTAAATTGGGGACTTTTTTAGCTAGAGAGAGTCAGCACTATGTGGTTTAAAGAACATGGCGCCCTGGAGTTTCAGACCTTGACTTTTTTCTTGACTAGGTCATGCGCTCACTAGGTCATAACATAAAAGGCACCAAAAACTGGAAAGAAATGGTGAAAGCACTTTCTTCCCTTAGCTCTCTGCCATCTGGTTTCTCTTCCCAGTGGAGTCAATAGTACCAGTCTCCTCTCTGTCCTTCCAACGCTGTTCTAGACACATCCAAGCTCATAAGGACGTGTTTTGTTCTTTTTTCACAAAGGGTACCAGAGACTACACAACATACACACTTTGACTTTTGTACTTGCAAGTAGTATCTTGGAGATAATCTTACATCAATAAATAACAGCCCACTGGGGCCTGGTCTCCTCGTCAGAAATTGGAACAAGTCCCAGCTTTCACCTGAGCATGAGGGATAAGGCGACTCCACTCTACCTCACAGAGATGGGAGAAGGTACCCTACTAGAAGGTTCCTTGGGAGTCCTTGAGGGAGGGACTCTTTCAAAGAATTCTATTACCAAAAAAGAAAAAAGAAAAAAGATTTCATAAAGGGACTAGAGCTATAAAGGAAGTAGAATAATGTGATAAAGTGTGACTTGGGTGATCAGGGACAACTTTTCTGAAGGAGCAACAAATAAGGGGACTGCAGTAGACCAGAAGGTGGTGTGGCTCTGGGTGGAACTTCAGTACCAAAATGTCAAAATTCTTTAGTGGACTTGACCCACATTTTTGAGGTAAATGTGGCAATGTTTGATGAGGGACACTTGGGTCGAGGCTACACCAACAGGGGATGAGTTAGCAGCAGTGGGGGTTGACCAGGCGGGATGAGGGGAAGGGAGGGTCCACAATGGCTCTCAAGTTTGTGGCTCCAGTGACTGAGGGGGTCCTGTTTGCTATGACCGCAGAACAGACACACAGAACCAAGGGGCTTCAGTGAAGATGAAGAGATTAGCTGTGAGCAGGTTGTATCTGAGGAACCTGTGAAATCCAGGTGAGGGACTCAGGTGACTGACCTCTGGGGTCTGAAGTTCAAGGAGGGGCCTGGGAAACAGATTTCTGGAGGTGGAGAGACAACAACCTAGGTACAGTCGGCCATCCATGCCTGTAGGCCCTGGATCAGCAGAATCTGCGTCTGGGATTTCAAACAACCAAGTTTCAAAAATATTCAAGATCAAATTGTGTCTATACTCAACATGTACAGATTTTTTTTTGGGGGGGTCATCATTCCCTAAATGCAGAACAACTATTCACATGGCTTATATATAACTTACATATGTTATATGCAAATAATACACCATTCATATAAGGAAGCTAAGCATCACCGATTTTGGTATGCTCTGGATCCTAGAACCAATCTCTCACAGATACCAAGGGACAACTGTGAAACCACTGGAGTAGCATGATGGCCCAAGGAGATTCGAAAACAAGACTAACAAAAAAGGGATAGAACCAGGAAATATGCCAAGGCACTGGGCAGATGAAAATGAGCTTTGTTCATTAAATAATTTTAAGTATTAAATGCTAAGTATTAAAAGTGTGTGCAGCCACCTTAACACAAGTCTGAAGAAGAAACCTGGGAGTAAGGTAGAGTTACTATCTGGTGTTGCAGGGTTTTTTAGATTTTTTTTTCTTGTTATTTTTGTTGCCCAAATTCAGTGTCCCCTTTTCTAGGGGAATTAAACCCAGGGCACCTTACCCCTTAGCTACATCCACAGCCCCCCACCCTCTTTTATTTTGGCACTCAGGATGTTCTTAAGTTGCTGAGACTGGCCTCCAACTTGTGATCCTCCTGCCTCAGCCTCCCAAGTAGTTGGGATTACAGGTGTGTACCACAGCACCTGGCTCAAAAAATTTTTGTTAAAACATTCTCTGACGGGGCTGGGGATACAGCTCAAGAGTTAGCGCGCTCGCCTGGCATGCGTGCGGCCCGGGTTCGATCCTCAGCACCCACATACAAACAAATATGCTGTGTCCGCCGAGAACTAAAAACAAATAAATATTAAAAATAAATTCATTCATTCATTCTCTCTCTCTCTCTCTCTCTCTCTCTCTCCCCTCTCTCTCTCTTTAAAAAAACAAAAAAAAAAAAAAAAAAAAAAAAAAAAAACATTCTCTGACTGCTTTACTTATTGCCAAATACATACTACTTTAATGGGAAGAGTCGTTTTTTTCCTGGAACCCCCTGCCTATTGATAGAAACTTTGGAATACTAAGGGCATCAAAACTGGTACAGGGTAGCTAGACAGACATCTCTTCTAGATGCAAAGGTCAGCTGGGACCTGAGGGCTCCAGAGCATCCCAGGCTTCTCCTCTTCAACATGGCAATTATGACACAGTCCCTCAGGCGGGGCCAATGATGGATCTGCAGATACCAGAATCTTTGGAAGGAGGATGGGGCACCCCAATGGGGTGGTAGCTACTTCCCCTCTCTGAAGGGGAGAGAAAGATGATCCCAGATGCCTTCCTGCAGCTGTCATTCCAGCAAGGCCAGACCCTGGAATATGTCCCGATCATAGAGGAAGATGGTACTGTGTTCTGAGCACCATCGCTGGATGACATAAGTCCAGTGGTCATAAGGCTTTGACATCGACCTCTGGCATCAAGCATTCTCAACGTTTTTAGTTAGTGCAGAAAACAGGCATCGAGCCAACCAAAGGTCAACCAGCCAGAAGAAATCCTGCAAGGTTGCATCCTCGTGAAAGCAGAAGACGGGGCCAACGCCTACTTCACCTTACCTGAGACAAGGGGAGCATGTAGCCTCGATATTTAGTGGGCAAAAATTCAGTCTTTATGATTAACCTAAACAAGAAGGGCAAAAACAGAGTTATTATCACTTTCCTTAAGCAATCTGGTCACAGAAATGAAGCATTCAAAAGCGTCATCAATCACCATACATCAAAATAAAATTGTTACAGGGCTAGGAATGCAGCTCAGGGGTAGAGTGCTTGCCTAGCATGTGCAAGGCCCTGGATTCCATCCCCAGCACAGCGGAAAGAAAAATACATATATTACATACGTGTAATTGCTACAACTAATGTCCACATGAGAGAACAGTGAGAAGGGAATGTCCCAGTGCTTCTCTGTTGCCATTTCTACTGAAAGTTATTTCAAACCCTCTTCACCCATTTCAGATATATTAGCCTGACCTTTTGCCCAAACCCGATTCCCTTTTCTAAAACATACCTGGGAAATTAGAATACACCCAAGAGAAGGTAAATAGTTTTCCAACTAACAAGTGTCAAAGCACAGGTTTCCAATTAAGTACATATTAGTCTTGTGAATGGAATAAATGGAATCATATTCCATCAGTTTTCTAATCGGTCTCCTCTGCTCTGACTAGGCAAGGTTGGGCTTTAACATCTTTATTGGACTGTTTCCTGGGAGGTTTTTTAAAAGTCAGTTTAGCTTCTACTCCTTTAGGGCTCCAGGCCTCAGATGCTTAACATATGCCCCAGGAAAGAGCAATACCTTCCCCTACATAGGAAGGCAGTCAGGTGCTTTGACATCTCCCAATATACTTTACAGATAACTTGTTCCAAGAAATTCAGAGAGAATAGCCTGAGGAGCCCTGTTAATTTCAAGGAGGCTCCCCAAACCAGAATGCTTAGTTTAAGGACTTTCAAATTCAGACCCTGGCACTTACCCAAGGGCAGGAAGCAAATGAGAATCATGTTTCTATTTCAATATGATCTCGCCCTGTCTTGTACATTCACTCGGGCAGTCTTAGGTAACAGGGCAATAGTGCTTAAAATGGTTAGTCCAAAATGGACTTCAAAAAAAAAAAAAGAAAGAAAAATTAAGTGCTGGGGATTAAACCCAGGGCCTTACCTATAGGCAAGCACTCTACTACCAAGCTATGTCCCCAGCCCTGGACTTTTTTTTTTTTTTTTTTAACCTAATATGGCACTTTTTATTAGTATTTAGTCTTACAAAATTTTCCTAGTCAAAAAGTGATGATTAGCCTTGGCAACAAAAGCTAACGCATTTGCAACCAACCACTCCACTAAGCCTCAAGGTCAAGCATCATTGTGATGAGCAAACGGTTCCTACTGGAATAATGAGCAGCCATTATTTTCCAAAATTTTAAAAACTCAAAAACAATTAGCACAAGTCTATCTATTTGCAAACTGTTGATGCTACTCATCCATTAAGCACTGAGGATGTGGGTGTAAATGCCTGTATCTGCTTCTTCCCCGGGAAGCCACTGGCAAGTCTTTACCCTTGGGCGTGGCCAGACACTCCGCAGCCCACCATGGTCCGCAGAAAGACAAACCAGATGTACGAGGGAGAGAAAGAGGTCAGCAAGGAGAAATAGGCTCCCCACAGGAACGAGATGAGCAAAATCTGAAGCAACAAAAGACAACTAGTTACTTGACCTGCCTCGGTAGGGGGAGGGGAGAGGATCCCTTACAGAAGGTGAAGGGTCATTGCCATCAGGACGTTTCCTGCTCAGAGCTGGTGGGCAGCAGCTCACTGGCCTCCCACAAGCTGAGGCTTGTGCCTCAGCCCAGACCTTCCAAGTTTAGACCATTTATCAGAAGTGCTCTAATGTGCCCTGCTCACAGGTGACAAACTCAATTTTGTACACCAGAAAGCAAAACTAACCCTTCCCTACTCACAGGGCTGTTAGAAGCACAGTGAGACACTGTGTTAGAATGATTATAAGGAGAAACCTCCAGGAATTAATTTTTTTCTCTAATTATGAAAGTAATACAATTTGTAATAGAGAATAAGGAAGAAAATAAGTTGAATCAACTTTGATTCTCCCATCCAGAGACAATGCTGTTAATGTGGTTGTATTTTCTTTGTGAAAGAAAACTCCCCCACTCCCCATACTGAGGACTGAACCCAGGGTGCTCTACCACAAAGCTACGTACCCCTACCAGGGATTGAACTCAGGGGGTCTCGGCCATTGAGCCACATCCTCAGCCCTATTTTGCATTTAATTTAGAGACAGGGTCTCACTGAGTTGCTTAGTGCCTCACTGTTATTGAGAGTGGCTTTGAACTTCCAATCCTCCTGCCTCAGCCTCCGGATTGGATAGGTTTACACACATGCCCCACCACCCTCGGCCTCTTTATTTTTTTGAGACTGGATCTCACTAAGTTGCCCATGCAGGCCATAAGCTTTCAATCCTCCTGCCTCAGCCTCTCCAGTTGCTGGGATCACAGGCATGCACCACACCCAGCTGAAAACAAATTCTTAATGGCTTTAAAATTTCTAGAATCTTCCCAGTAACTTTAGAGACTGAGGAAGGACAATCACAAGTTCAAGGCCAGTCTCAACAATTTAAAGAGACCCTTGGCAATTTAGTGAGACCATCTCAAAATCAAAACTGAAAAGGGCTGGGGATTTAGCTCTGTCATAAAGTGCCCTGGGTTCAATCCCCAGTACCAAAAATAAATAAATAAAATAAAAATTCCAGAATCTACTACGCTCTATAAAACAAAATCTAATACATGTAATGTAGTATATATAAATCTATTATACACCCTATTGTTTAATGCTGAGGTTGTCTCAGATTTTCTGTTAAAATAAGCTGGAATGATGTCTGTGCATAAATCATCCTGTCCTCTCAAATAATCTCAGGAAACCAGATTGTTGGAAGCAAATTATCAGGTTAGGATAATAGATATTTTCAAGATTCTTGATTCATACTGCCAAACTGATAGACAGTACTGTCAGGGAGGAAATAAGATGTTTCCTCAATCTCCAAGGGTTTTTCTTCCCCCATGAGTTCTTGGTTGGGATGGGCCCCTGCAACAAGAGATTAACAAGCAAAAGCAAAGCAAGTTTATTCACAGGGTCAGTGCACATCACGTGGGAGAAGCTCCCGGGCAAGGCAGCGCAAAGAATGGCTCAGAACCAGGCAAACTGGCATCTCCAGCTAAGACGTGAGAGCTCCGGGCAGTGACTAGACAAAGGGCAACGGAGCTCCGGGCAGTGACTAGACAAAGCTCCGGGGCAAGGCAGCGCAAAGAATGGCTCAGAACCAGGCGAACTGGCATCTCCAGCTAAGACGTGAGAGCTCCGGGCAGTGACTAGACAAAGGGCAACGGAGCGGGTGGTGCGAGATTCCTCTGGCGCCACCTACAGGCTCATAAGAAGAGTCCAGAGTTGTCTCCCTAAAGGAGAATTTATATCCTGACTTTAAGGCAGAAAAATGAGAGGAAGAGAATAAAGTTGTTCTGCTGCTTGCTGCTTCTTAATTACTTTTATCTAAAAAATAATTCTATGTCAAGGAGGCATATTTAGAGCTCGGTGTGGTGGTGCACACCTGTAATCCCAGCAACTCAGGGGACTGAGGCAGGAGGATCCCAAGTTGGAGGCCAGCCTCACTATCTTAGAAAGACCCTATCTCAAAATAAAAAGAACTGGGATGTGGTTCAAAGGTGGAGCACTCTGGATTCAATCCCCACTACCCACCACCACAACAACAAAAAAGGCAAATTTTTGGGTATCATACTCAAATTTCCTTCCATATCAAGAGTCACTGGCTGTATATTTAACACTTTCTTTAAAAGTTACTTATGAGCTTAATGTTTAATATCACTTTGATAAGGAAAAACCCTTTGCTATGTCATTTTGCTTTGATTATCTTCTATGATTAAATATTTCCTGATCAGTTGTATTTCTTTTTTCATAAATGCCTTTTTATGATTTTTCTCCTTTGAGAAGCTTGATTAGAAAAAATAAAGACGAGACGCTCATGATATTATGTTAAAAGTTTTGCTATTTTATGCACTTTAAGATACACAGCCAATTCTATTAATGTTTTCCTGTGAGCTGTCTTTATGTGTATGCTTCATCAGAAATTAAATAAGAAAAAAAAAAAGCTCTGGTTTGTAATCAATTTTTTATTATTATTAGTTAGGGTTTGAGGAGGTTGTTTGGTTTTTTGGTACTGGGGATTAAACCAGGTGTACTTTACCTCTGAGCCACATCCCCAGTCCCTTTTATTTATTTTTGAGACAGGGTCTTGCTAAATTGCTGAGGCTGGCCTCGAATCTGTGATTCTCTTGCCTCAGCCTCCCGAGTCACTGGGATTATAGATATACCCCACAGGGACTGGATGAAGACAGTTTTCTTTCTGAAGATAATTTATACCTTGATGTTTAATCTGAGAAGGCATATGGGCTTCAGTTTAGTTTCAAAACAATACAAAATTAACTAATGTGAGTTTGCCTGGTTATACCTGCAAATTTCTACACCCTAATGAGTTTTAACTATGCACATCCCTCAACTCCGTATCTGGACTAAGTGTGGGGACAGATGAAAAACCAATGCGACCTGCCTGGGATTCAGGGATGTGTGATCAGAAGGGAATTTCTACATTTTCCGTCTTGGATGTTCAGAGAAGCATTAGAACACACACACACACACACACACACACACACAGAGAGAGAGAGAGAGAGAGAGAGAGAGAGAGAGAGAAAACAAAAGAACAGAGAAGAAAATGCCAAATCCCACAAGGCCCCACCTACCTTCCAGCGACCATATCTGTCAGCCAGGAGGCCAAAGAGGATGCTGGACACCATGTAGCCAAAAAACACCATCTGGAGGGATGGAGGGAGGGTTGAGGATGAGTTATGCTCTCAGCAGAGTTCTGATGTTTGTTTAGTGCTTGAAGCATTCACCCATCTTAACTGAGGCAGGAGGATCACAAGTTGGAGGCCAGCCTCAGGATCTTAGCAAGACCCTATCTCAAAATCAAAAGGACCAGGGATGTGGCTCAGAGGCAGACTGAAAACCCCCCTGAGGGGTGGAAGCTGAAGAATGGCATTCCCCAAACCCCTCTCCCTGCCCAGTCGCATGGTCAGGGCTTCAGGGTCAACGCTTAAGCTTCCTGCTGGCCCATCCTGTAAGAGGCCCTGGGACTGTTTTGCTCAAAGCACGGACTATCCCCATGGTCTGTAGGTGTCCAAGGGGTCATGGGAAGCTGGACGCAGCTCGGCTTCTCCACCTTCATTGTGCAGCTGTGTCCTTTGCTACTCTCAGCCTTGGGTGAACCTGGGACTCCTCCCCTCTTGAGGCTGAGGGACCAAGATGAAGAGTACTTAAGGTATTTTCAAGATTTGAGCGGAGCCATAATCCACGGGCTGTCAGCTACCAGCTTCCATAACACCCTGCTCCAGACGCCCGGAGCAGCAGCTGGGAATCTTCAGTCATTGCCCTAAACTTGGAGGAACAAAGGCCACGCTGCCTTTCTAATGTGTCCTTTCTCTGGGTCCCTCCCTCCAGGGGTCACCTTGGATTCCAGGAGCAACAGGCCTAAAGGATAAACATCTTGCAACAAGAGTGGAAACCACACCCCAGGCAGCAGGGACACCTACCCAATTGAACCCAGTGGTGCTCCACCACGGAGCCACACCTCCAGCCATTTTAACTCTGGGGGTGGGGGCTAACTTGTGATCCTCCTGCGTCAGCCTCCAGCAACAGAACTTCTTCATCATAGTCATGACCATCGAGATGATCAATCAGACCAGTTTGACCAGGACAGGTAGACCATGCACCTCCTGCCCCACCCCAAACTAAAACTAAATCCCCGCCCCCAAGACAGAGCTGAGTACCCTAGTCCCCTTGCAATGTGACATTGCTGTCCTGAATATTAAATTCATTTTTGTGGGGCAGGGGGTACTAGGGATCAAACCCAGGGGCGCTTTGCCACTGAGCCACATCCTCAGCCCTTTTTATTTTGAGACAGGGTCTCACTAAGTTGCCTAGGGCCTAAGTTGCTGAGGCTGGCTTTGAACTTGTGATGCTCCTGCCCCAGCTCCCAAGCTGCTAGGATTACTTTGATTATTTGGAGCAAGTGACTAGACCCGGTGTATTGGACTCTGGCCTAGGACCACAATAACAATCCCCAGGTGCACAGAGCAGGAAACTCGGGTAACTGCTTTGCCTCTGCTCCCAGATGATGGTCTCTACTGGACTCAGACTACAGTCGTGAATTTCTACTCTAATTAAAAAGAGCTCTCTATTCCTTCCTGCTCTGCCTTATTCCAACACAGGCAGTGGCCTCTAAGAGCCTTCTTCCTTCATGTGATTACAAGTAAACATAAACTCCCTGCCAACAGCAAAACCAAGCATCCATAAAAAAAAAATCTTGCCAGGCCATGGTGGCGCAGATCTGTTATCCTAGAGGTTTGGGAGGCTGAGGCAGGAGGACCACAAGTGAAAGCCAGCCTCAGCAACTTAGTGAGACCCCGTCTCTAAATAAAACATCTAAAGGGTTGGGGATGGGGCTCAGTGGTTAAGCGCCTTGGGTTCAATCCCTGGTACCACCACCAACCACCACCACCACCCAACAAATCCTCCAAGCAAATATGAATCCCCAGGCAGATCTGCTCATTTTTCTTCTTCTCACAGTGGCTCATGAATCCTGAAAAAATCCAAGAACCTAGCCCTGCCGCCAGTGTCTTCATGGAAGGCCACCCAGCAGGTGTCTGTGCCGTGGCCACGGGTTTCCTGCCTCCCAGCACTTCCAGCTGCTCTGGCCGTTCCTGCCCAGGCTCCCTGGCTGGTCCCCTCCAGGACAGTCAAAGGAAAACACAGGAGTTTTGTTTCTTGCACTTTTTTAGCGAGAAGGCCGTCTCTCTCTGCAGCTCGCTCTTCTTTCTCCCCCTTCCTCCCCTTCACAGGGGAGACAAAAGCACTTTGTCCCCAGGGAACCCCAAACAAAGCCATCCTATATATTCCTCCATGACATCAGCCAAGATGGTGCCCGGTGCCCTGTACTTTCTAGGACAGAGACCTTGACTCAAAGTCCGTGTTAACTCCAAAGCTCGAAAGCCCTGCCCTCCTGTAACCCTGTTTGGGACGTCACAAAACTGACCCCCTCCCAGGCCCCTTGGAGCTCTGCCCTTTTCTTCAGGGGCTTATTTTTAGTATAAAGCAGGACTCTTCTGCTTCACTTTCTTTCTCCAGCACTAACTCCCCGATTCACAAAACGTGAGGGATGTAACTCACCCACCGTCCTCGGTTTTCCCAGGGCGGCTGGTCTGCAGTTATCCTAGGCAGAGCTGCTCCCTTTGGCCTCCCTCCCTTCTGCCCCACATTCCAAATTTAAAGAAAGGCCCTACTTAAATGGTGAAAATGCAAACTGCTCAACCTCTTTTAGCTTTTTTAGAGTTAGTCATTAATGCTGTTGGTCAGTGAGCACAAAACATGTAAACCACGGTGAGGTTTAACTTGTAGAAAAGGAATTTATCTAAAAAGAACTACAGAAAATGGGTGAGTAAGGAGCATACACCTGTAGTCTCAGGAGGCTGAGGTGGGAGGATCACAAGTTCAAGGGCAGCCGCAGCCACCTCGTCAGATGCTGTCTCAAAATTTAAAAATAAATAAATAAATAAAAAGGACTGGAGATTTTGTTCAGTAGTAAAGCATCCCTGGGTTCAATCCCCAGGATCACAAAAGTAACCACAGGAGCCAGTCCCAGAAAGTCGGCGTCCATTACTTCAGAGAAGGAAAAAGGAGACCCATGTCCTGGCTGAGGAAGGCCCCACCCCACACACAGACTCCCCCCTGCTCCTCCTTTCCCCCCTATAAAAGCCCTTTGCACCCCTGATCCCCACAAGATGGAACTTCAAAGTCAAGCCCATCTTCCAAGATGCAAGTCCTTGGAAAATCCTGATTGCTTCCCACTGTGAGAAACAAAGTCCAGTGGTCCCTTTCCAGAATACTGGATTTAGCTTTAAATGAAAAACACTTGGGAAAATATACAATAAAAATTACTAGGGGGGCTGGGGATGTGGCTCATGCGGTAGCACGCTCGCCTGGCATGCATGCGGCCCGGGTTCGATCCTCAGCACCACGTACAAACAAAGATGTTGTGTCCGCCAAAAAAACTAAAAAATAAATATTAAAATTCCCTCTCTCTCTCTCTCTCTCTCTCAAAAAAAAAAAAAAAAAAAAAAAAAATTACTAGGGATGTAAGAAAAGCAGCCCGAGGGGAATAGAACAGAGTACCCACCAGCAATTCACGCCCCAAAGTGACAGATCAAAGTCCATCCAAACAGGAAGTGGGGGAAGGGACTGGCCTGACCAACAGAGAAACTGAGTCTGTGTCCCCAATGTACCCAGCCCATCAAGGGCTTCCTGCCACCACCAGAGAACAAGGAAGGTGGAGACCGCTGAAGGCAATTCTTTAACCTAATAGGAGACAGTAAAACCTACACGACATCCTGAAAGACTGTGATCCCCACAGTAGTTAACCAGTCAGGAACCAGAGGAGGGACCTTGCCTACTAGGTGAGAAAAGCTGATTGTAGGGCTGGACCTGGTGGCGCACACCTGTAATCCCAGCAGCTCAGGAGGCTGAGGCAGGAGGATCCAGAGTTCAAAGCCAGCCTCAGCAACAGCAAGGCACTAAGCAGCTCAGAGAGACCCTGATTTTAAATAAAATACAAAATAGGTCTGGGGATGTGGCTCAGTGGTCATGTGCCCCTGAGTTTAATCCCCAGTACCAAAATAAATAAATTAATAATAATAATAATAACTGAAACTTCTCTGAGTGTGCCTGTTCACCTAGACACCGCTCTTGTAAGATTGCCCATTAAAACCTTGCCTCCACTGTACCTCGTTTCTCCAAGCTCATTCTTTGGGTTTGGGCAGGTGACTATGATTCCCCTGCCATCAAACCTCATCTTCTGCACATTGGCCTTTGAGTAAAAGACAATCCAAACTTATTCCAGTAATATCCTCAATTAACAATTGCCCAGGCCAGGTTGGGAGGAATGTGGAGTTGGAGTTAGGAGGTGTGTAGCTCTGGGGGCTGCAAAAATGTTGCTTCCTGGCTTAATCCGTTCTGTGTTGTCAGCTAGCTGGGGGGGGCAGGTAGTTGCTCAAGCCAGAGAGGACTCAACCGAGAGGATGAAAGACAGACAGACCAAAGGACAGGAAGAGGTGCGGACCTCAGTGGGACAGCCATCTCTGAGTGAGCTTCATTACCTAGAGAAATCTGAATGGTGAGCCACAGAAAAGGAGCTGGAGGAACCAGTCATCAGTCAACGGCAGATACGGGAACCACTTTAGGCAAAATTAGGAGATGTTGTTGCAACCACCCACCAAATGTGAGCTGTAAACATGTGTCCTGTGATTTTGCAGAAGTGACGGATGCCGATGTGGAACCAGTCTCTGACATTCTCAGGAGCTGAGATGTACCTACCTATCATCAACCCACTGGGGTGCACAGCAGTTAAAATTACTTGTAAAGTTACCCTAAAGACACAAGGTCAACACGTAATGCTTTCCAACCATGACTACAGGGTCTGCGCAGAAGGGGAAAAATAACTTATTACAAGCCCGAGACCTTGGAACAAAGACCCACCTCCACCACTGAGGCTCATTTTAAAACAGACAGGTTGCTTTTCTCTTCTCCCTAATCTTCCCATTCCTGATCTCTGGGGAAACAGAATTACCCTTCTTCCCCATCCCAGGGGGCGATATCTGCCCTTGACCACATACACACATCACAGGAACAGTAACTCAGATTTCCGGGATGGCACCAGAAGATCTAAGAAATCTCCCAAATTAACAAGTGAATTCTGACCCCTGTTGGGGCACAGCTGGAATCACAGCCCCTGGGACAGGAGTCCCCTGTGCTTCTCCTTTGCCAGCAAGGCGATAAAACTTCTTTTTCCATATATCCCATCTGATTCAAATGTATATGTCAAGATCATTGTACTATCATGTGTAACTAATTAAAACAAATAAAATAAAATGCAAGAATAAATTTTTAAAAAATACTGATTCTGGGGGAAAAAAACAAAAACCTTCTTTTTCCTTTTTCTCAAAACTGTGTCTTAATTATTGGATTGGCAATGGGGATGAATTTGGTTAATTATTAATCTCTAGTTCTTTTCCTAAAAATATTATAGATAGCTTTAGAAAAAAGTTACCAGTAAAGCAAAATTATAAAGGAATTTAACAAGGGAAATAGAGCTTCGAGAAGGATTTGCTGCCATGACCAGGCATGAACCTGGGGTCCAAATTTCCCAGCTTGCAAGACACAAAAAAGGAACATAATTGGGCATATAGGACATGTTATCTGGAAGAAGGACTCAGATCAGTTACTCAGATGAGGGGAACTTTTCCCTGGTACCCAGAACAGATTAAATTTCACAGCAAAATTTGGTTAAGTTGCTGGGGATGTGGCTCAAGCGGTAGCGCACTTGCGTGGCATGCGTGGGGCGCTGGGTTCAATCCTCAGCACCACATAAAAATAGAAAATAAAGATGTTGTGTCCACCAAAAACTAAAAATAAATATTAAAAAAAAAAAAAATTCTAACAACAACAACAAAAAAAGAGCAGCCAGGGCTGCTCCTTTGCCCAGGCCCTCATAGCCTGGGAGAAGGGGGGATTCCGGAATTTTCCACTACCAGTTTCAAACCCTAATTTTCAAGGAGACTTATCCTCCTCAGGGCCACGGCCATCTTACTGCCATCCTGTCACTATCGATCCACCTCCCAGTAAACCCCTCCTGTCAACAAGTCTTGGGCAGCTTTGCTCATATTTCCAATAAGTCCCGTCTTCATAAAAACCAGCTCCAGACTCCCAGTCAGTCAAACTTTTTCTCCTCACTGTGCGTCTCTCTGACCCCCTTGGATCATGTTATCTCTTAAGAGATTCCAGAACATTTTCACCCCCGTGCATTCTGCCATTAACTATAACTGTCACCTCACCGGCATGGCTCCTCTGGCCTTGTTTCCTGGAAAATGAACCCCGTCCCTCTTTAAAGGCCCTAAGTGACTGTCCACCATCCAGAGCATGGCTTCCGACACTTCCATGTATCAGGAGCCTCTTTCGATATTAAGAAAGAAGATTTAGCAGAGTTCTGTGACAGAAAGTGCACTTCAGCACCACTGGCTCAGAAACGTGACTGTGAAGTCGATCATGCTTTCAAGGGGGGTCCAAGACAGTGGGGCAGAGAGGGGCAGCAGTCTGTGTCACTCTGGGACCTGGGACTCAAGCAGTGAGAATTCTGCTTCTCTGCGAGCGGTATTCCTTCTCCCGTGAGAGAATCACAGTCACCGTGCCTGTCCAGGGCTCCAGGCCTCAGCCTCAGAGTAGGGCTCCCAACGACTCGCCCACACAGGACTACTGGGTGCCCAAGCAGGACCAGCAGCATCAGCACGCGCCCAGAACTTTTGGCCACATACCCGAGCAGAAATCCCGGATGCTGCTCCCACGCAGGACACCCAGACCCTAAAAAAATAGAAGATGCTTGAACAACATATATCAAGCTCTGAAAGAAAATGGATGCCAACGAAGAATCTTATACCCAGCAAAATTAATATTTAGATTTGAGGATGGAATAAAAACCTTCCATGATAAACAAAAGTTAAAAGAATTTACAGCTAGAAAACCTGCACTACAAAACATCCTCAGCAAAACATTACATGAAGAGGAAATGAAAAAACAACAATGAAAATCAGCAGAGGGAGGGATTACACTAAAGGAAAAATTAATCAAAGGAGAAACCAAGTCAAGTTAAGTAACAAAAATGGCTATTACAAATCATGTATCAATAATGACTCCAAATGTTAATGGCCTAAACTCACCAATAAAAAGACATAGGATATCAGATTGGATAAAAAAAAAAAAAAAAAAAAAAAGACCAAACAATATGCTGCCTCCAGGAGACTCATCTCTTAGGAAAAGACATACACAGACCCAAAGTGAAACATTGGGATAAATCATACCACTCACATGGACTGCAGAAGCAAGGAGTTTCCATCCTTGTATGAAATAAAGTAGACTTCAAGCTAAAGTTAATCAAAAGGGATAAAGATGGACATTACATATTGCTCAAAAGAACCATACACCAACAAGACATAACAATTATAAATATATATTCCCCCAACAATGGAACATCATGTTCAAACAAATTCTTCAAGTTCAAGAGTCAAACTGACCACAACACAATAATTTTGGGTGACTTTAATACATCTCTTTCACCACTTGATAGATCTTCCAAACAAAATCTGAACAAAGAAATTATAGAACTCAATAATACAATCAATAACTTAGAATTAACAGACTTATATAGAATAATTCATCCATCAATGAGCAAATACACTTTCTTCTCAGCAGCACATGGATTCTTCTCTAAAATAGACCATATAGTATGACACAAAGCAACTCTTAGCAAATACAAAAAAGTAGAGATACTACCCTGCATTCTATCAGATCACAATGGAATGAAATTAGAAATCAATAATAAAAAAATAAAAACTACTCCAACACCTGGAGACTAAATAATATGGTACTGAATGAGTAATAGGTTGCAAAAGACATCAAGGAGAAGATTAAAAAATTTTAGAGGTGAATGAGAACACTGATACAACATATCGAAATCTCTAGGACACTATGAAGGCTAAGACTATGAAGACACTAAGAGGAAAAGTTCATTGCATAGAGTTCATTCCTTAAAAGAAGAAAAAGTCAACAAATAAATGAATTAACATTACATCTCAAAGCCCTAGAAAAAGAACAACAAATCAACCCCAAAAGCAGAAGACAGAAAACAATTAAAATCAGAGCTGAAATCAATGAAATTGAAACAAAAGAAATAATTGAAAAAATTGACAAAACAAAAGGTTGGTTCTTTGAAAAAATGAATAAAATTGACGAACACTTAGCCAAGCTAATAAAGAGAAAGCGAGAGAAAGCTCAAATCACTAACGTCCATGATGAACAAGGAAATATAACAGAAACTATAGAAATACAAAGGATAATTAGAAATTATTTTAAAAACTTGTACTCCAATAAAATAGAAAATATTGAAAGCTTTGACAAATTTCTAGAGTTATATGATTTGCCCAAATTGAATTAGGATTATATACATGATTTAAACAGATCAATTTCAAGCAATGAAATAGAAGACACCATTAGAAGCCTACCAACCAAGAAAAGCCTAGGACCAGATGGATACACAGCTGAGTTCTACAAGACTATAAAGAAGAACTAATACCATTACTCCTCAAATTATTTTGTGAAATAGAAAAAGAAGCAGCACTTCCAAACTCATTCTATAAGGCCAATAGCACCCTGATTCCAAAACCAGACAGACAAATCAAAGAAAGAAAACTTCAGGCCAATCTCTCTAATGAACATAGATGCAAAAATTCTCAATAAAATTCTGGCAAATCAAATTCAAAAACATATCAAAAAGATAGTACATCATGATCAAATGTGATTCATCCCAGGGATGCAAAGTTGGTTCAACATCCAGAAACCAATCAATGTAATTCCTCACATCAATAGACTTAAAGAATCATATGATCATCTCAATAGACTCAGAAAAAGCATTCAACAAAATACAGCACCCCTTCATGTTCAAGACACTAGAAAAACTAGGGATAACAGGAACACAACTCAACATCATAAAGGCCATCCATGATAAGCCCCAGGACAACATCATTCTAAATGGAGAGAAATTGAAGGCATTCCCTCTAAAAACTGGAACAAGACAATGATGCCCTCTTTCACCACTTCTATTTAACATAATTCTTGAAACTCTAGCCAGAGAAATTAGACAGATGAAAGAAATTAAAGGGATACAGATAGAAAAAGAAGAACTCAAATTAGCAGTATTTGCCAATGATATGATTCTATACCTAGAAGACCTCCCCAAAAAAATTCCACAGAAAACTTCTAGAACTAGTAAATAAATTCAGCAAAGTAGCAGACCCATAAATCAAAGGCATTTCTGTATATCAGTGACAAATCCTCTGAAAGAGAAACAAGGAAAACTACCCCATTTATAATAGCCTCAAAAAAAAAAAAATACTTGGGAATAAACCTAACAAAAGAGGTGAAAGATCTCTACAATGAAAACTACAGAACACTAAAGAAAGAAATTTAAAAAGACCTTAGAAGATGGAAAGATCTCCCTTGTTCTTGGATAGGCAGAATTAATATTGTCAGAATGACCATACTACCAAAAGCACTATACAGATTTAATGAAATTCCAATCAAAATCCCAATGACATTCCTCATAGAAATTGAAAAAGCAATCATGAAATTCATCTGGAAAAATAAGACACCCAGAATAGCTAAAGAGTGAAGCAGGTGGCATCACTATACCAGACCTTAAACTATACTACAGACAATAGTAACAAAAACAGCATGGTATTGGCACCAAAAAAGACTGGTAAACCAATGATACAGAATAGAGGACACAGAGACCAACCCACATAATTACAATTATTTTATATTAGACAAAGGCAACAAAAACATACATTGGAGAAAAGCTAGCCTCTTCAACAAGTGGTGCTGGGAAAACTGGAAATCCATACAGAACAAAATAAAATTAAACCCCTCTCTCTCACCATGCACAAAACTCAAAGTGGATCAAGGACCTAGGAATTAAACCAGAGACCCTGTGTCTAACAGAAGAAAAAGTAGGCCCATATCACCATCATGTGGGATTAGGCTCCGACTTCCTTAATAAGACTCTTATAGTTTTCGGCGGACACAACATTTTTGTTTGTATGTGGTGCTGAGGATCGAACCCGGGCCACACGCATGCCAGCTAAGCGTGCTACCGCTTGAGGCACACCCCCAGCCCCAAGGAGCTTGATATCAAATCAGAGACTCTGCATCTGATAGAAGAAAAAGTTGGCTCCGATCTACATATTGTGGGGTCGGGCTCCAAATTCCTTAATAGGACACCCATAGCACAAGAGTTAATAACAAGAATCAACAAATGGGACTTACTCAAACTAAAAAGTTTTTTCTCAGCAAGAAAAACAATAAGAGGTAAATAGGGAGCCTACATCCTGGGAACAAATTTTTACTCCTTCACACTTCAGATAGAGCCCTAATATCCAGAATATACAAAGAACTCAAAAAATTAAACAATAAGATAACAAATAACCCAATCAACAAATGGGCCAAGGACCTGAACAGACACTTCTCAGAGGAGGACATACAATCAATCAACAAGTACATGAAAAAATGCTCACCAGCTCTAGCAGTCAGAGAAATGCAAATCAAAATCACCCTAAGATACCATCTCACTCCAGTAAGATTGGCAGCCATTATGAAGTCAAACAACAACAAGTGCTGGCGAGGATGTGGGGAAAAGGGTACTCTTGTACATTGCTGGTGGGACTGCAAATTGGTGTGGCCAATTTGGAAAGCATTATGGAGATTCCTGGGAAAGCTGGGAATGGAACCACCATTTGACCCA
The DNA here is from genome assembly GCF_048772815.1 of Callospermophilus lateralis. Classification (NCBI taxonomy): domain Eukaryota; kingdom Metazoa; phylum Chordata; class Mammalia; order Rodentia; family Sciuridae; genus Callospermophilus; species Callospermophilus lateralis. The sequence goes on along the minus strand of NC_135305.1, from coordinate 16,350,646 downwards.
GCTATTGCCCTTCTCAGACTATTCCCTGAAGACCTTAAAAGAGCGTACTACAGGGATACTGCCACATCGATGTTCATAGCAGCACAATTCACAATAGCTAGACTGTGGAACCAACCCAGATGCCCTTCAATAGATGAATGGATTAAAAAATGTGGCATTTATACACAATGGAGTATTACTCTGCACTAAAAAATGACAAAATCATGGAATTTGCAGGGAAATGGATGCCATTAGAGCAGATTATGCTAAGTGAAGCTAGCCACTCCCTAAAAAACAAATGCCAAATGTCTTCTTTGATATAATGAGAGCAACTAAGAACAGAGCAGGGAGGAAGAGCAGGAGGAAAAGATTAACATTAAACAGAGACATGAGGTGCGGGAAAGGGAGAGAAGAGGGAAATTGCATGGAAATAGAAGGAGACCCTCATTGTTATACAAAATTACATAAGAGGTTGTGAGGGGAATGGGAAAAAAACAAGGAGAGAAATGAATTACAGTAGATGGGGTAGAGAGAGAAGATGGGAAGGGAGGGGAGGGGAGGGGGGGATAGTAGAGGATAGGAAAGGTAGAATACAACAGTTACTAATATGGCATTATGTAAAAATGTGGATGTGTAACCGATGTGATTCTGCAATCTGTATTTGGGGTAAAAATGGGAGTTCATAACCCACTTAAATCAAATGTATGAAATATGATATGTCAAGAGCTTTGTAATGTTTTGAACAACCAATAAAAAAGACTCCTATAGCACAAGAATTAAAATCAAGAATCAATAAATGGGATGGATTCAAACTGAAAAGCATCTTCTCAGCAAAAGAAATAATCAGTGAGGTGAAGAGAGAGCCTCCAGAATGGGAGCAAATTTTTACCACACGCACATCAGATAGAGCACTAATCTCTAGGATATATAAAGAATGCAAAAAGCCAAACACCAAAAAAAAAAAAAAAAAAAAAAAAACCAATCCAATCAAGAAACCGAATAGACACTTCTCAGAAGATGATATACAATCAATCAACAAATATGAAATAATTTTGAAAAAATTTTCAACATTTCTAACAATTAGAGAAATACAAATCAAAACTAAAATTTCATCTCATGCCAGTCAGAATGGCAGCTATTATGAATACAAACAGCAATAAGTGTTGGCGAGGATGTGGGGGGAAAGACACACATTGCTTGTGGGACTGCAAATTGGTGCAGCCAATCTGGAAAGCAGTATGGAGATTCCTTGGAAAGCTTGGAATGGAACCACCATTTGACCCAACTATCCCACTCCTTGCTCTATGCACAAAGGACTTAAAAACAGCATATTACAAGGACACAGCCACATCAATGTTTATAGCAGCCCAATTTACAATAGCTAAACTGTGAAACCAAACTAGGATGCCGTTCAGTAGATGAATGAATAAAGAAAATGTGGTGTATATACACAATGGAATATTATTTGGCAATAAAAGAGGATAAAATCATGGCATTTTCAGGCAAATGAACGGAGTTGGAGAAGATAATGCTAAGGGAAGTTAGCCAATCCCTAAAAACCGAATGAAAAATGTTTTCTCTGATATAAGGAGGCTGATTCATTGCGGGGTTGGGAGCGGGAGCATGGGAGGATTAGACAAACTCTAGATAGGGCAGAGGGGTTGGGGGGAGAAAGGAGGGGCATGGGGGAGGAAAGATGGTGGAATGAGATGGACATCATCACCCTAAGTACATGTATGAAGACATGAGTAATGCGACTCTACTTTGTGTACAACCTGCTCTATGTGTGTAATATGAATTGTAATGCATTCTGCTATCATATATAACAAATTAGAATAAAAAATAAATAAAAATAATGCTTTGACATAAAATTGATTTTTGTTCTACAAAATGGTAATTTGAAAACTTATACATAATCTTGTCAAATATATCTTGCTTGGAAGGTTTTTGCAATTTGGCCCAATGTTGGGGAACAGTGCTTAGACAGAATGGGGTCTATGAAGACTGGAGGCACTTCTGGCACCTTCCATGAAGGAAAACTCACCTCCGGTTTCTCCCACTTTTCCCTTTCTGCTTGAGCAACTTGGAACGTTCTGTAGTCTCCAAAACAAACACCCCTGGCTTGGGCACCTTTGTGTACACACACACACACACACACACACACACACACGCACACACACGCACACAGTCTACTAGTGATTACTTGGTACTTACTACCTGCTTTTTGAAAGAATGATAGGTAATATGCTTAATAACACTTTGTAGCAAAATTGGGTCATACAATTCATAAGGCTATTCATAACGGTCTTTGAGAAAAGTCAAATGAGCCATAATTCAAAGAGGGTATTTGCTAAGTCACTAAGGTTCAACTGATTAGCTTCCTGGTCACCCAACTTCAGCGCTCAATGAACTCATGATGCAAGGGTTCTCCGACTCTCCCTTCTCTGGGCTCTTGCTCTAGGCTGGAATGCAAGCAGATCAAGGTCATGCACCCCCGTGGGAAGGAGAAAAGCATCAAATGCTAGCTTTGGCCTCAAAACCAGCGAGCGTTAGGCGCCAACACTCCCTGTGATGAGGCGCCTCTTGGCTCTCAGCCCTGTGGAGTGGGGGAAAGGGTGCCCAGGCCCTCGGTTAGCTCATTCCTGGCACAGGAAGCAGATACTCACCGTGGTCACAAATGCCACCTGCCAGTTCTCCAGTTGCCATTCACAGCGGATGACAGGAGACACAACAGCTATCAACATGATCTCCATGGCCTCGACAACCTTAAGAGGAGGGAAATAATGCCATGCTAAGTGCCAGCTTGTTGTCACTTCCTCCCACGTCTGCCCGTCTTCTCTCTCCCTTCCAAGTCCTAATTTTTCTTCCTTCCCTCCTTCATTTAGAGAGCACATATTGAGGACCACCGGCAAAGTCAGATGGATACAGAACTACAGAACTATGGTTCTCATGATGTAATATTTTTGGTTTGAACAACTTGAGGGACCCCAAAGTTTTGTGACATGTATTCACTTGTGATTTTGCTGCCCTCTGTATTTGCATTAATCCTGTGAGAATGCTGTGTGGGGCCAGTCCCTCAGCTAGTGGACCCCCTGGGCCAACCACCAGCCTCCACATCAACCAGCTCTGCCCCTTGCACCTATCCCTGGGGACTGCAGGGCACACCCCTTGCAAACTGATTTGTGAAATAGTCTCTGATCTCAAGAGGCTGGGAAGATTCACAAAAGCTGGAAAACAAAGCAATTAATAGTACAATATAAGTTCACACTGGGAAAGAATAGTCAGCAGTGTGGGGTATGCTTCTAAATATTTCAATAAGTATTGAATATGATCTGCTATTCATACCCTGAAATCCATTGCAGATTAATTTATCTCCCAGGAAAAGGAAGTAGATGCTAATAAATTGAAAAAATAAACAGAAAGAGAGAGTAGAAATCAGGTTCAGGATAATCAACAAGAACAAGTAGAAGATGAATCCAAGGCTTGTTTTTGAGATGAGGTCTGTTACCCAGGCTGGCCTCAAACTCCTGGACTTGGGGAATTCTTTCACTTCAGCCTCCACATCACTGGGACTAGAATTGTGTGACTTGCCAGTAGCCCAGCTACTTGTGAAATTACACATCTGGTGGCCGGAATGAACATTGACATCATTGTATCAGGAGGGGAAAGGTGATGGACTTATTTGAGGTACTGCCAGGCTATCCATGAGTTACTTATTATAATTCCACTGGTATCTGTGTAATTGGAGGTCTGGATGAAATGGGTAGAGTGATATCAACCTGTGGGGGGGAGTTCAAGTGTATCATTATGTCTTATCTTCCTTTAGGGATTACCTTCATGTTCAGAGTTCAGATGACTGGCTTGTGTTTGGTCAGAAAGTATCCAGAATAAGACAGCACACCAGCCAGATACAGTGGCCACACCTGTAATCCCAGCAGTTTAGGAGGTTGAGACAGGAGGATTTCAAGTTCAAGACCAGCCTGGGAAACTTAGCAAGCTCCTGTCTCAAATTTTAAAAAATAAATAAATAAAAGGACTGGGAGGCAGTGTAGCTCGGGGCTACATGCACAAGGCCCCGAGTTCAATTCTCAGTATGGCAAACAAATAGACAAAACCCAGCATGACTGTCTAAGGACGTTTGATTTACTAAACCTTTCTCCCTTGGCACAGAGAGCAGGATGCCACTCCTCCACAGAGTCCTAGAAGGAAATAAACCCATCAGGAATAAAACTCCCCCTCACCTCCCAACAACCTTAGGGAAGAGGAACCTGCCAGGAGCCAAGCTGGGGTTCATGGGTGAGCTTCATTGTGCAGATCTTAGAAGAACTCGTGGAAGAGTGGAAAGAAGACCAGGACCCTCCTGATCGTGGGCTGAGGCTGCTCAGCGCCGAGGGTGCTATTACACTATGTCCCAGTCGCATGAGGCCCCGAGCCCCAAGTGCTGCTCCAGCTGTCTCGGAACCAAAGCATAAAGAGGGCCGCCAGTCAGGCACGGAGAGGTGGGGCCAGGGGCGGCCACAGCCCGACACTGTGCACACAGCCACTCTGATGAGAGGATCCCATCCAGAGCGTCCTTCCCGACCCCAGGTAAAGGGCTCTGTTCCTGCATTCAGAGAAGCAGTTCTGTTCTCCTTTGTGTGAGAGGGGGAGGATGGGGTGGTCCGGCAAAGGGCCCCTCCTTGCACGTGGACTCAGGAGAATTGGAACAGAAGCCAGGTCACTCTGAGATGTTCTGAAGCTGGGAGAGAGTGGGTGGTAAAGTCCTACCCTGTCACACCCTGTTGTCCCTTGAGTGTGGAATCTTAAAAATATGGAACCTACAAGAGACGTCATTTTACACATAAGAAAACGTCCCACGTTCTATTGTCAATTAGTGTCAAAGTAGGGCCAGGACAGAATCTTTTACGTGAGATGGTTTCCGGAGAGCGCAGAGGTTCTGAGAAATGCCTCAGAGCTTCCCTGCCTCCTCCGTCCCTCCGGACTCTTCCTTAGACCGTTGGCTGAGGTTTCCCTCTTGGGAACCTTTACCCCCCACCCCAAACCCCAAACCACAGGGTCCACCACCTAACTCAGAGCTGCCGGTCCACCTGTTATCATTGCGCATCTCACTATGGGGCTTTAAACCACCACACACCAAGGAAACAGCTGTGGTTTTGCAGTTTCACAAACAGCTCTAGTGTCTGAAAGCCTCGGAGTTGAGCTTTTTCCTTCCTCAGAACAGCATTTGGTAAATGTCTTAGTCCATTGATGCTGCTACAACAAAATACCTGAAACTGGGTAATTGGTAAAGAACAGAAATTCAGCTGGGCACTGTGGCTCACGCCTGTAGCCCCAGTGACTTGGGCTGAGGCAGGAGGATTGCAAGTTCAAGGTCAAATTTAGCAAGATCCTGTCTCAAAATAAAAAAGCGCTGGGGATGTAGTTCAGTGGTAAAGCGCCCTGAGCTCAATCTGCAGAACCCAAAACAAAAGGAGATGAAAAGCAAACCCACACTCCTGTAGCCCCAGCTACTTGGAGGCTGAGGCAGGAGGATCACCCACCAAAGCCCAGGAGTGCAGATGGTCTGGGTAACATTGAGAGGCTCCGTTTCAAAATAAAAGGAACAGAAATTTCTTTTCTCACAGTTCTGGAGGCTGGGAAGTCTGAGATCAAAGCCCGGGCAGGTTCTGCTGCTTGGCAAGAGCTTGTCCTCCGGAGGGGAAGGGGCACCATAGCAACCAGCTGAGGCTGCTGGCTGGAGCCTCTTTTAAAGGGCCGACTCCTAGGGCCCTCGTGGCCTCCTCCCCTCCTAGGGCCTTATCTCTCAGCGCCAGCACATTGGCCACACCTGGATTTTGAAGGAACACATTTGACCCATGGCAGTGAATAAGAAGCCCCCAGGAGTGCCTTTGAGGGCCCTGGAGTCTGCAATTACAGCAGGTGACGCGGTGCAGAAGGTCTGGGCGCCTGTGAGGAACTCTACGCAGAGCAACGCCGCGGCTTCCTCCGTCTCCCAGGACTGCAACCCTGAACATTTTCAACGTGGGTTTTGAGAGACACAGATATTCACTTGTTCCCTACCAAACACCTGCCACAGGTGGAGGAAGTGTTTTTGATCAGCCCACCTCACCCGCCCCTGCTGCCCTCCACGCGCCTCCCATGCCCTGGAATGGTCAGCCCAGCTGGAGGCCAATGGAAAACTTCGTGATCCACAATGAGAAGTCAGCTTTGGAGGCTCAAGGTCTCCAGGAAGCACTCACCCCGGTGCTGCCCATGATCAGAAACAGGGCAATGTGGAAGCGTCCAAACCCGATGGTCTCCACCGCATCCTCCACCGTGAACGTCTTTAGCTCTAAGGAGGACAGAGGGAGGGTGAGGAGCGGTGCTGGCAGGAGGGGATGCCTGTGGGTCATTGCTGCCCTTGGAAAACCACACTCATTATTTCAACAGCTAGCTGTACTGCTGGGCAGGGGACTGAGGCCGCATCTTGATGTGTTTGATGATCTTACCTTTCTGCTGCTGCTGCTGCGGCTCTGGGACCCCCAGGCTCAGCTTCCGAAGGCTGATGACAGTGACGGGCTCAGTCTGCTTAGCCGCCATCTAAATGACCACAATTCCTCCAGCTTCCCTGATGGACTGGAGGGAGGGAAAAAAAAAAGAAATATAATGGCTATTGAGTGCATATATGTACCAGGCACACTATGGGCAACATTTCATTGAACAAAAACTTCTAAGTATTTTTACCCTCATTCACACATCGCCTCTGGAACCAGACCACTCAGTGTTTAATTTGACCTCACTACTTACTAGGTGTGTAGATTTAAGGAATTTGCCCTTTGTACACCTCAGTTTTCTCATCTCTAAAATGGACATAGCATTATAATCGCACTTGTCAGGCTGGTGTAGGAGTTCAATGCCTCAGTTCATAGAAAGTGCTTGACCTATACCTGGCATGGACCAAAGAAGTGCTCAAAAAAATGGGAGCCCATAATTCACTTTATGGGGTTTTTGTTTTCTGGTTCTGGGGTTGAATTCAGGGGCACTTTGAAATTCTTGAATTTCAGGCAATACTTGCGAAGGAAGACTGGAATTAAATTATCACTATTTTATAACTCCTAGCAAAACAGTGGATCTAGGCAACAATCACCAATGGCCGATAAACTATTGGGTAAAAGGCTGGTGAGAACTTTTCTACTGGTACCACCTGCACCCACTGAAGAATCCTAATGCCACTAACTGAGAGACAGATGAGGGCTTGTGGCTCCTGATGAGAAGCCACCAGACTATACAGCGTCACCCGTGAAGTCTCCGCATACACAGAAATTGAAACTGAATCCAGTCAAGCTTCGGCTGTTCAACTACACCACGTGGAGCAATCAGAGAAACCCAACATGGGCAAGTTCCCCAGAATGAACGGCTCGGCCTCCCCACGAAACAGACGGCGAGCACACCGGAGGAAGGGAACCACAGACTGCAACAGGACAGACTCGCAGACGCTTAGGTGAACCTCATTTGGATCCTCACTGAAACGAATCGACTTTTAAAAGATTCATGAAACAATGGAGAAAATCGGGGAAATTAAAGGAAGTTTGGTGATATTAAGGAATTACTGATGACAGCATTAGATGTCACTCAGTGACATCCTAGATACTTTCTTAGTATTCACGATATCTCAATCCCCAGGACTAAAAACAAAACGAGAAATAACGTGTTGGTGAGGATGTGGAGGAAAAGAAAATGTACACTGTTTGAGGGAATGTAAACTGGTTCTGCCATTATGGTACTGAGGTTCCTCAAAAAATTTAAAGTAAAACCAGCAGATCTCACAGTGCTAATTCTCCTGATAAGACATTGCAACACCGTTCACAATAGTTAAGGGCTGGAGATGTGGCTCAGAGGTGACCTATGTGATTTAATCCCCAGCACTGCAAAGAAAGGAAAGAACCCACAACTTAAATGTCCGCTGATGGATAAAGAAAATGTATGTCCACCTGATGGAACAGTATTCAGCCATGTAAAGAGGGAATTATTTGCAGCTGCTGAGAGTCATGGCCGAGTCTGTATGGCCCCTGGCATTTTGCCAACAGTATTGATTGACAGGCAAGGCATTACTATCCGCCTCGGCTGCTGTTCTCGAGCTACTTTGGAGTTCTCGTGGGGATTCCCAGGGATTCCCTGGGAGTTCCCATTGGTTGGAGAAGTGCAGGAGGAGGGATTTCCGGAGGATATATTTCCGGTGGCTGGTTCCTGGAGGAGCTGCGTGGCGTTCAGGAGGAGTCGCTGGTGGAGTTCAAAAATAAAGTTTGTTCCTGCTTCAGTGGCTCGTGATTTGTGCCCAGCCAGACTGTGGCATGCAGCAACATAGATTAAAACTGGAGGACGTGATACTAAATGAAATAAGCCAGACAGAGAAGGACAAATACTTTGTTACATCACTGCTATGAGGAATCTACAACAGTCAAACTCATTAAAGCCCAGGGTAGAATGGCCATTACCAGGGCAGAGCAGGGAGGGGAAACGAAAAGATGTTAGTCAAAGACTACAAAGTTGGGCTGCGGGTATAACTCAGTTGGTGGAGTGCTTGTCTCACATGCACAAGCCCTGGGTTCAATCCCCAGCACCACACACACACACACACAGAGTACAAAGTTTTGCTCAGCAACTTAGAAACACTCTGTCTTAAAAAAAAAAGTGGTTCAGTGGTAAGGCACCCCTGGGTTCAATCCCCAGTACCAAAAAAACCCCAGAAAAGTCCTAGAGAGCTACTATATCGCAGACATAGTGCCTATAGTTAATACTGTACTGTATACCTAAAACTGCCAAATGTATAGATCTTATGTTAAGTGTTCTTAACACAATAATAAGAAGACTGGAGGAAATTTTTGGAATCAACGGCTAGGTTTATGGCACAGATTTTCATGATGGTTTCATAGGTATATACTTACCTCTAAAACTCATCAAGTTGTGCATATGAGACGTACAGATTTTTATGTGTCAACCACACCTCAATAAAATGGATTTTAAACTACTCAAAGAGTTTATCTCATGCCAGTCAGAATGGCAGTTATCAAGAACACAGACAACAATAAATGTTGGCAAGGATTTGTGTGGGGGGAAAACATATACTTATACATTGCTGGTGGCACTGCAAATTGGTGCAACAATCTGGAAAAGAGTATGGAGATTCCTTAGAAAACTTAGAATAATAGAACCAGCATTTGACTCCTTGGTCTACACTTAAAGTAAAACCAGCAGGACTTACAATCAGCATTCTCTAGTAATGCAGCCACATCAATGTTTATAGCAGCTCAATTCATAATAGCTAAACCGTGGAAGCAAACTAGATGCCTTTCAATAGATGAATGGAAAAAGAAACTGTGATGTATATACACAATGGAATATTATTCAGCATCAAAAGAGAACAAAATCATGGCATTTGCAGGTAAATGGATGGAGTTGGAGAATAACATGCTAAGTGAAGTAAGCCAATCCCAAAAAACCAAAGGCCAAATGTTTTCTCTGATAAGTAGATGCTGATCCATAATGGCAGAGTGGCGGGGAGGACATGGGGAAAATGGAGAAAGTTTGATGAGCAAAGGGGAGGGAGGGCTGCAGAGGGGGCATGGGGATAGGAAAGATGGTGGAATGAGTTGGACATCGTTACCCTAGGTACGTGTATGACTGCACATATGGTGCAATGCAGGGAAATGAAAACTTGGGCTGCAGTTGTGTACAATGAGTCAAAGTACATTCTGCTGTCATGTATACCTAATTAAAATAAATTTTTTAAAAAAATGGGTGTTTAAAAAGAGGAACAGAAACAAAGTTCTCCTCTTCCCAGAACATTAAAATAGCCACAGAACAGTTGCCTATAGGAGCACACCGAGGTCATTAATGTCTTCCAGATGCCAGCTGTGCCTGGTGTTGCGTGGGCTCCTAGGAAGACTTCAAAGAAGGGTCCGACATGCTCTCTGCCCTGAGAAATTTTTAATCTAGCTGGAGACACAAAGGCAGACATCAAAACAATGACACTGTGGTATAGATATTCTTTGTAAAATAAAAATAAACATGCTGTCAGGGAGAAAACATTCCCAGTGGGGAGAGAGGTCAATAATACTCAGAAACAGTCCATGAAATCCTCTCTCCCAAAGGAGACTTTGAAAGTATGGAAATTTGTTATTTTCACATAGTGGAAAAAAAAAAAAGCTGCAATGATTGATCTCTCAGCCCACGCAGGAGCCTGAGGACCCTGAGGTCTAGAACTATGGTCTCCCCTAGACACTGTCCAGATCACTTTTGAGGGGTGTCCTTCATTTGGTAACTTTTTTATATAAATAAAGTGTTCACAGGAAAACCAACGTGTTAAATGTTGGCAATGGCCTCCTGTTTGTAGATGGGAGAGACTTCAAAGGTGAGTAGGACACAAGAAATAGGACGGGGGAAGGAGGCTACAGGAGGGGAAAGACACTGTCGCTTTAAACCTGAGAAGCTCCCTGAACACCCCACCTTTACTCCCCAAGTGTGTTTTCTTCCAGGCCAGAATTCATAAAAAGCTCTTGAATCTTAAAGTATAGTGAGTCCAGATGACTTTGCTAGTTATTGTAACATATTTTCTTTCCACTAAATAAGACCAAGGGAAAACACTGTTAGGGACCCGTGATCTGGGCATCTTTCTCATGCATTGACTGAGTGGCGTCACCCAGGAGCCCGCCCTAGGCTCTGGGTGGAGGAGAACGGAGCCCACCAGGCTGACGGCTGACGGCGGCCCCACGTTGGCTGGTTTCAATTTCCTTAGAAAGAAGAGCCCACCACCTCAAAAGTGCATCCCACTCTCAAGCCCTGGCACTCCTCTCCTGAATGGAGTGTGCATCCTGCACCCTTCCTAGTTTCCCTAAACAAATAGCTTTGCTTTCTTTTTTTTTTTTTTTTTTAATTTATTTTTTAGTATTTGGCAGACACAACATCTTTGTCTGTATGTGGTGCTGAGGATCGAACCCGGGCCGCACGCATGCCAGGCGAGCGCGCTACCACTTGAGCCATATCTCCAGCCCCAGCTTTGCTTTCTTAAATAAGCCTTTGTCTGTGCCTCTTCTGCAGCATCCTGAAATTCCTTTCTGTGGTCCAAGTCAAGAACCTTTAATGGCACAGTTGAAGTCCCTTCTCTCTTTTGAGAGACCTCCTCTGACCTCTTTCCAGTAACCAAAGGACAATCATTTGACACATGGTGCCAGAAAAACTGGATATCCGCATGCAAAAAAAATGAAGTTGGACCATTAATTAATACCATATACAAAAATTAACACAAAATGGGATAAAGATCTAAGTTTAAGATCTAAAATTGTGAAATCTTTGGAAGAAAATATCAGTAAATATTTTCACAATCATGGATCAGAGAACGATTTCTTAAATACAGCACCAAAGCACAGGTAATAAAAAAATATATAGATAAGTTGAACTTAATCAAAATTCAAAACTTTCATGGGCTGGACACAGTGGGGCATGGCTGTGACCTAGCTTCTCAGAAGGCTGAGGCAGGAAGATGACAAGTTCAAGGCCAGTCTGAACAATTCAGGGAGACCCTGTCCCAAAATAAAATAAAAAGGGCTGAGGGTGGAACTTAGTGGGAGAGCATTTACCTGGAACATATGAAGGTCTGGGATCAATCCCAGCACCACAAACACAAAATTAAAATGGTAAATTTAATGGTTGTGGGTTATAGCAATTAAAATTTTATTTCTTTAAATAATTATATGTTTATTCTTCCTTATCAATTACATATTTCTGTTTAAAAAAAAAACTTTAAAAAATAGTAAAACAGCCAGACACAGTGGCACATGTCTATAATTCCAGCAGCTCGGTAGGCCGAGGCAAGAGGATCACAAGTTCAAAGTCAGCCTCAGCAACAGCAAGACACTAAACAACTCAGTGAGACCTTGTCTCTAAATTAAATATGAAAAAGGGCTGGGGATGTGTCTCAATGGTTGAGTGGCTCTGAGTTAGATCCCTCAACCAAAATAGTAAAAACAAATCACAATAATGGGGTTGGGTTGTGGCTCAGCGGTACAGTGCTCATCTAGCACATGCAAGGTACTGGGTTCGATCCTCAGCACCACATAAAAAATAAAAAAATAAAATCATGTGTCCACCCACAACTAAAAAAAATATTTTAAAAAATAATAATAACAAACCAAAAGTGATTCTATCCACTTTTAGTGTTAGAGAATAAAACATTTTATTTTGGTGGGAAAATAATTTTTTTTAAATCTCAGTAAATTCATTTTGAGTTTAGTCACAATTAAAACACATAACAATTAGCTCAGTCTTCAATCAACACTCAATCTCTTCTACCAGAGATGGTTTCAGATCTCATGACAGTCTAAACACGTTTAACAATTTCAACAATAATAAAAAAAAAAAAAATCTTTGTATTTTAAAAAATTGATGAAAAAATTTCCAGCAAAACTGGTGTTATGTATTGAGTGGCAAGAAACCCAAAGGGTGTGCCTCTTACCACGGAGCAAAATGTTTTAGATGGGTGTGAGCCTGATCATGCAACTCCAAGGTCATAATTACCCCACACAGTTGCCTTCTCTCAATAAGGAGAGGTGACTTGTCCCACAGGCCTGGCAAAAGGGGCTTCCCAGTTACCCCGAAGTCACAGCTGCTCCTGTAAAGACACATCTCTGAGTCCACACCTTGTTATGACTGAAGAGGTCCTAACACTGGTTTCCACAACATGAAGTACACGACACTGCGGCATGGTTTTAGGCAATGGATGAAACAGAGGAAGAGAGAATTCCCGTTGGCTCTGACCTTGGACCTCCAGAGAAATAAATGTAATCTTCACATAAACACTTGGTCTACAGTGAGCGATGTTTACATGGTCATAAAAAAGTGAAAGGCTGTTTATTCTTTCTCAAGCTTAACATCAACTTCGAATAGAACACATTGATTTGGTTGTGGTTTCAGATCTGAGTGAAAATGTGGATATCTTTGACAAGGGGACAGCAAATGACCCATAACAAAGGTGAGAGATGGAACTCAGTGAGGTAGGACTATAGGCCCATAACTATAGGTCAATATCCTGGTTAGGGCTTCCAAACTGAATGAGAACTCCACATAGGCTAGCACATCACAAAAATAACTGAGAAAACAACTAAAAACAAGATACAGGCAAATATTGGGAGGAGAACAAAAAGGAAAGGAAATTATAACCTACATTATTATTTTCCTTAGTAAGTAATAACTGATACTATCCTGAGTTGATAAACCAAGAAAAAAGGATAATTTTGTGGTTTTAATTATAGAGGTTATCCTCAAGAAAGCTAAAGAAATTTCTCTGGGTATGGGCAAAGTCAAAGCAAGAGATTATTTATTTCTGACACAATTTATCTGACTATTTGAGGATGGCACACCAGCTTATTGCTTCAATAAAAATTTTATACATTTAAATAACAGTAAATTAAAAAAACAGAATATGAAACACATATGTAAATAAAAACTCTTACAGGTCAGGAAGAAAAAGATAGAGGCTCAAGGACATGTAGGACAGATAAAGAAGAATAAATACGTGACAGATAAATCTATGAAAGCAAGTTCAACCTAATTTACCAACAGAACTTTAAAATGTTACCATTTTCCTTGATTTTCTTTTTTTGTGTCTGTGGTGTTGTTGTGGATCAAACCCAGGACCTTGCACATGCTAGGCAAGCACTTTACCCCTGAACTACATCTCCAATCCCTGTAAAAATTTCAGATTCATTATACCACGTGTAAGTTCAAGGGTGTAAATTGGTGCAATCTGGGCTGGGGATGTGGCTCAAGCGGTAGCGGGCTCTCCTGGCATGCGTGCGGCCCGGGTTTGATCCTCATCACCACGTACAAACAAAGATGTTGTGTCCGCCGAAAAACAAAAAATAAATATTAAAAAAAAAAAATTCTCTCTCTCTCTTTAAAAAAAATAAATAAATTGGTGCAATCTTTCTAGAAGGCAATTAGGCAGAATGTTGACTGAGCAATTTCACTCCCAGATTCATCCTAATTGGGATAGTCAAAGAAGAGGGCAAAGATACAGATATGAGGACGGTCACCACACCGTTACCTTAAATCAACAAAAGAAGTGGATATAACCTAAATGCCTTCGATAGAGAAGTGGCTAAACACATTATAATCTATTCTTGTCATAGAATATCACTTAAAAGCTCTTCAATGAAAAACACTGAAGCCGGATGCAGTGGCAAACACCTGTAGTCCCAGCAACTCGGGAGGCTGAAGCGGGAGGATCAAAGTTCCAGGCCAGATGCAGCAATTGAGTCAATTTAGTGAAGCTCTGTCTCAAAACTTTAAAAAAAAAAAAAAAAAAAAAAGTGGGCAGGGAAGGATGGTGGGTCCTGGGAATACAGCCTAGTGTTACAGTGCCCCTGGGTTCAATCCTCAGTACTGAAAAAAAAAAAAAAATAGACAGTTGAACATTTGTTATCATTTGGATATGAGGTGTCCTCCAAAAGCTCAATGTGAGGAACAATGCAAGAGAGTTTAGAGGGAAAATGATTAGATTATGAGCTGTGACATAATCAGTGGATCAATCAACTTGAGGGGTTAATAATTTGAAGGGACTACTGTACAGAGGAGGGGGACTATAGGCAGGGAGGGTGTGGCTGGTTTGCATTTTGTTCCTGGAACTTGGAGCTCTCTCTCTGCTTCCCACTGCCACGCCCTTCCACCATCACGCTCTGCATCATCTTGGGCACAGACCAGTGGAGTCTGCCGATCGTGGACTGAATGTCTGAAGCCGTGAGCCAGAACAAACTTTTCCTCCTCTAAGTTGTTCTTGTCGGGTCTTTTGGTAAAAGTGATGTGAAGCTGATTAAAACAGAATTGAAAAGCATTGTCCAATAGGTATCTGAGCAATGATCCCAATGTATAAAATTGTATTTAAATATAAACCTTTATAGATAGATATCAAGAGAGGTGTTGTCCAGAAGGATGTTTGGTCTTTCAACAAATATCTGCTGAGCACTACTAAGTATCAGATAATAAAATATAATGAAGCGTGCCTGCTCCCCCACCCTGAGAACTTTCAGTCTAATGGGGAGAGCAGGCAAATGGGTCTGTGTGATAAATGTCATTACAGGTTAAGTGGAGAGTGCTCTGCAACCCAAGGAGGGCTCTCCTGCAGTGAGCCCTGACCCCAGGGAGACCTCAGTAGGCGAGTCTAAGTTGAGACCTGAAAGACAGTTGGGAGTTGGCCAAGAGAAAAAAGAGCGGGGTAAGAATGACCTACAGAGAATTTGGAATTTTTAGATTTGTTGTTGTTCTCTTTTGTCTACATTTTTTGCATTTGTAGAAAGGCTATTTTCTTTTACCGTAAAAAATTCATTTTGGAAAAAACAATCTACTGAGGATGTGCCACTTTCCAATTGCTCCAATAGTAAATTTTATACGTATTTTATTACAATGTTAAAAATTAAAAAACAAGGAAAAAAGTTTTGCCGAAACAGTGATGATAATAATAATAACATAGGCACTGAGTAAATGTTAAGCAGGTATAGACCACAAATTAGAATACATTATATATGTTAAAACATATAAGAATTATATATAATATGAAAACATGAATTTTTAAAAATATTTTATTTTTTTTTTAGTTGTAGTTGGACACAATGCCTTTATTCCATTCATTTATTTTTTTATGTGGTGCTGAGGATCGAACCCAGAGCCCTAGTGCATGCTAGGCCAGCCCTCTACCACTGAGCCACAATCCCAGCCGCTGGAAACATGAATTTATGTGGTAAAATACATTATACGTATTATCTATAATATACATAATTTTATATGTATAAGATGCATGGGCAAAAGATGAACAGACAATTCACAAGAGAACATATTAATTGCAAACAAAACTGGAATTTTTTTCATCTTCTATAATAAGTGTCATTTTATAACAACTAAATCAGTGGGGGGGAGGAAGAAAGGACAGAGGAAGGAAAGATGGCGGGTGGGAGGAAAGGGACTGGAAGTAAGAGAGGAGCAGAGGGGAGGGCTGGACCTGGGGTAGGAAGGAAGAAGGGGGCGAGGGGGAGGCAGGGATGGGCGTGAAGGCAGAAGGAGCAGGAAAGAGAAGGGGAAGAGGTAGGAAACTGGTGTCTGGTGAGATTTGGCTTGAACTGGCCTCCCTATGGCAGGTCTGCCCTTGAGCCTTGGGGATGGTGGTGGGTCTGGGACGCCCTGCAGCTGTAGGGGCTTCTGGGGAAAGCCCTTTTGGCCTCTTCCTCCCTAGATCCCAGTGGGTGGCTGGCTTTGCGGCTGGCATCGTGGGTGGTCACACAGGGGTACAGGTGTTAAGGCTGGCTGGGTGTGGACCAGAGGGAAGAGCCTGATAGCTGGGCGGCATCCTTCAGCTTGGACTGCCCAGCTCCAGGCACCTTCTACATGAGAAAATAAAATAAAATAAAGCTCTCTCTGGTTTAAGCCACTGTTATGAAGTAGGACAGCCTTATCTGGACACCGGGCAAGAAGCAGGTTTGGTGACTGCAGTGTGGTCCAAAGGAGGCTTTCACCTAAAAGAAATTTCCCTCTGAATGCCAGAAAATCTTTGAACTTTATACCCCGTGATGGGGGTTGGAGGGCGGAGCTTGGAAGTTTATGATTTTCAGAAGTTTACATAGAAGTATAAAAATAACTTTTTCTTTGAGTTCTCAGAAGGTGCCAATTGTGCCGTTTCTCAGAACAGCAGGGGGATTTTACAGGGTGCACCACAAAAGCAGAGTACGTCCATCAAGTCCGCGGTTAAATTTAGTTTTTGCAAGACAGAGCAGAGAACAGGAAACACGGCATCTGACCACATTGAGCCCTTCGGAGAGATCTTGACTGATACCTTGTTAACAGGAACAATTGTGGTGAGGGTCCTGGAGAAACTTAAATAAGTTGCATTGGTGGAAGAGCGGGTGCCACTACAGTTATTTTCTGTCTCTGATACTTGGCAATTTGTGTGATTCTCAACCAACAAACTTCCTCTTCCGCCCATTGGCAGGATTAAACATGGTATTTGTAAAATATGGCACCGGCCCATTGCATCATGAGCACACAAGGGACCGCTGCTTCTTATCTCTGAATAAAGGAACTAGGAGATTACCACAATTTCACCAGAATCACTTACTGGGGATAAGTGTGTAAGTGACCACAGGGTTAGTGATTGCATATGGGAAAAGAGAGAGAGAGAAAGTAAGGGAAGCAGGGAGGAAAGGGGAGAGGAGAAGGTCTGCAGTCAGTGGCAGAGCGTGGCATGGCGGCATGCAGCCCGGGTTCCACCCCACCAAGAGCAGTAGGCCTCTCCTCGAGGCCTTTATGGCTGTATTGCACAGACATTAGAACATACTGGCCTCAGATGATGAAACCACCAAGGGAGAAAGTTACTTTGTTTTCTAAAAGAGGCAATTGTATTTCAAGGGTCAATGTAAGTGGTGCTGGGACACCCTCCCTCGCGCCTGCTACCTTCCTACTGGGAAATAAGACTGGGACCCCTCCAAGCAGGTGTCTCCTGCGATGATGAGGCCAGTCACTTCATCTTAGGAGGGGTACAAAAAATGGGTACTTTTCACTAAAAATGTTCTTTGTTCTACATGGCTTTATGTGGCAGAATCACTCTATTTTAGAAGAAGAAAAAGCTGCCAGGGGCTGGAGTTGCAGCTCAGTGGCAGAGCGCTTGCCTGCTGCGTGTGAGATACTAGATTGAATTCACAGTACCACATATGAATAATCAAATAAAATGAAGGTCCATCAACAACTAAAAAATATTTAATAAATAAATAAATAAGTTAGCTTCCAAACTTCAATTCTTCCAGAGGCCCTGTTGGAGCTCCTCCCCTTCCTCCTCCTCCCCCTCCCCCTCCTCCCCTCCCCCCCTCTGCTCCCCTCCCCCCCTCCACTCCCCTCCCCTCCTCCTCCTCCTTTTCACTGGGGATTGAACCAGGAGCTTTACCATTGTGCTACATTCCCAGCCCTTTTAAGTTTTTATTTTGATGTGGGTCTTGCTAAGTTGCTGAGGCTGGTCTCAAACTTGCAATCCTCCTGCTTTGGTCTCCCAAGGTGCACACTGCACCCTTGAGAACATCCCATCTTCCTTAAGCACACAGTGTGAAGATGGTCAAGGCCCAGATGAGGAGGAGATTGCCAAGGGATGGAAGAAGCAAGGTACAAGATAATTGGCAACATGGAAGGTCTCGTCTCTACCTGATTAGATTACACACGGTTTCCAACAAGATGGGGCATGTTTGGTGGGGCATGTTGGAGGTGGACGACTGATGGATCATCAGGATTTTGGCATTCACACCTGCACATCGTAAAGAGTTCACATTCTAAATGATTCAGAGGACACTGGAACGCGGACTCAAGATTGATTAAGTGTGTATGGAAAGTATTTTTTAATATGAAGATTCAGCGAAAAGTTTAATAAAGAAAGAAAAGGACAAAAATAGTTCAGAGATGGATTCAAGGAACTTACAGAGAGAGAGAGAAATGTACAATTTTAACTCTGAAATGGAGAGGCTGAGTTGACATCCCTTCTTTGTTTCCCTAAGTCAGTCTAAATCCAAAGGAAGGAAGGGAGGGATGGAGGGATGGAGGGAGGGAAGGAGGGGAAAGGGAGGGAGAGGGGAAGGAAGAAAGGATGGATCAACTAGACCAACTAAGGAAAACAGGGAATAACATGGAGAAATACGCTTTGCATCCCTTGCCATCAGTTCCTTAACCACAATGGGAGGGCTGGGGGCACAGGCCCAGCATGCACCAGGTCCTGGGTTTCATCCCTAGTATCAATACTCTCTCTCTCTCTCTCTCTCTCTAACAAAAACCCACAATGGGAAAGTCATTGTATGACCCACCTTAAACAACCTGAGAAGAAAATGAATAGATTAAGGATTTACTCCAAAAAAGGCTCAGACGTTGTTCAAACTTCATTAATAGAAATTCTATGGATGGGATGACATTTTATTCTATTGATTGCATTTGGATGTGCTAAATTCTTCAGCCAGAAAAAATGGACCCCTGCAGATTTTTCTTAGGTGAATTTGTGTGTGTATGAGAGACTTTGTTTTACAATATCATCAATTTAGAATAAAATTTTCTTGTTCCACTTGCCTTCAGCCATTCACTAATAAAGTAGCATGTGACTGAAGACAATAATAATAACAACAACAACGATGATGATGATGATGATGATAGTGCACTCCCCACCCCACCCACCACACCCACAACACAGCACGAAAACGGATGCGGATCTCTGCTCCCCACAGGGTTTCTTACCTCTGTGTGTTTCAGGCCCTTTGCTTCACTGCAGTGACAGCCAGTCTCACAGGGCAGTGGGACCACTGAAGGCTTCTGGGGGCTTCCAGGCCTCCCTTCCCAAGAAGCCTGGGCCCTGGTCTTAGCCCTTTTTCACCTCAGTTCTCCCAACAGGATTCTTTAAGGAACAATCTCATGTCCTGGGCAGGTGAGTGGCAGGTAGGGCACACCCCCTTCTCAGCAGCCCTCCCCTGATGATCCCTTTTTAAAGGGGAAGTCACACCTGTCCTTGAGACAGAAGGTGACCACCAAGCCCTGGGAATGAATATGCTCTTCTCAGGGATGCTCGGGCATTTCTAAATGGACGCCCAGGCCAGCAGCAGAGGGAAGTATTCAAATTGCTAACATTTTTCTTTTGGCCACTGCTGTGGGCCGGCTAAGCATGGCATATTTTTTTTTTTATTATTATTGAAGGGCAGTAGTGAGTTGAGAACCTTAAAACTCTCCAGTGATCATGGAGTAAGGGCCATACTTATGCCCACTTGCGTACTGCCTGTTCCCCATTCAGCCAACCCCTGACCAAGCATCCCCTCTTCGCCCAGCCTTTCTACAATCCAGAGAATGGAGGACATTGTCCCCATTTGGCAATGAGGGGAGCAACCCCCTTTCCTGCCTGAGGGTACACAATAAAACCTCAGAGTTGAACCTCAGACATGCACATCTCTCCAACTATCATTCTTCCACTGACCCCATTAAATGAACATTTATTGAGTACCCAATCAGTGGATTAAACTGGGCTGGACAAGTCATACATTGGATTGAAAGGGACAAGGAAGCCTCCTTTTAGGGAGCAGCATTGCCACCTCCCTAAGTACCAGTCAGTCCCACCACACAGAGGATAAGAGGGGGCTAAAAGAAAGTCCCATCCAAAGGTGCTTTCAAATTTGGTCAGCTCTTTTGGAATTTTTCTGACAGTGAGAATTTAGAACTAAATAAGGTGACACTTGGAAGTACCCCATAAATTGTAAAGCCCTACAAAAATGTTAATACTTGATTTTACTAGTACAGTTACCACAGCGGTCATAATTCACTGGGATTAAGGTCAGACAAAGCAGTTGATGGAAAGCCTCTTATCAGGCTCTTGGGGTTCTGATGGTCCAGGTGACGAAGAAATAACTTCTGGGCCCACAGAACTGAAGATCAATGGGCGACTGTGTAACCATGACTCCCTCCTGGTACACACTTTCTAGAAGTTTCCAGAGCATATGCATCTTTCTGCAGCAACTCCAGCAGAACGTGCACCTGTGGTAAATGGCACCCATGAGCAGTGCCACATTGTCACGCTTCATTTCACAGGATTTAGCCATGCACAGTGACTCCTGGGGACAACCTCCCCCTGCCCCGCCCAGAGAGAGAACATTACCTGTTCTTCCTCATCTGAAAATTCATGAGAAAATTCCTAAGCTTGTAATGCTAAGCCTTAAACAAGGGGAAAAGGTGTTTGAGGAAGAGGGAAATGAGGGAGAAAAATGAACATGATCCTTCTCTGGGACTAGCTGTGCGACTCCATTGTTCAGTGTTGGCCTATAATTGTCAATGCTATTGTTACAGGGTAATTCCAAATAAAGACAGCTTAAGAAGAAGTGAATGGCCCATATATTTGTTTGGGGGAATATAATACTTTAAATTTTGCAAGAAGATATCTTTATAGCATCCCCACTCATTTCCCAATCATTTTATTATTTGATAATTACAACCCCACGTGAAGTCAAAATGATTTTCGACAGGAGCTCCTCTGTGATGTGGTTAAGTCACATCGAATCCCCAGGCTTATAACCAAAAAACACAGAGGGGTCCACGCTTCCGGCTGGCAGAGAACAATCATTCCATTGAGGGCTTTGCATGGGTTGACATCAAAGACAGGACGGAACTTCTTTATTGGCACAGACACGGGTGCAGGCGGTAAAGGCAAAGCCTACTCCTCAGCTGTCCCGTCCAGGATGTGCTTAAAGGAGAACGGAGAAAACTTGTACCCAGCCCCGACATAGAACTTGTTCTGGAACTCCACCCTGTTGTTGGGAGAAAGGATGAGAAAAAAGGGGGATTAAATAAGAAGCTGGAGGTCAGCACGCAGCAGGAAGAAGCAGAACATGTAGAAAATCAAGCACAAGTTCAGAAAGGCCTGCTGGGGAGTCTCCCCGGCTGATAGCTGCCATGGGAATCCTGGTGGTTTTTAAGCCCTTCTCTTGACCACCCCCCACCACCTCACTTCCTCCAGGCCTCAGGGACCACAACACTGGCAGCTCTTCCCATGTTGACCCTGCCTCCATCACAAGCAAAGACGCCCTCGCTGTTCCTGAGGTCACACAAGGCCTCTGTTGTCACCTGACTCCTGACTGTGGGGCCTGTGCTATTGTGGGAGAAACAGATCTGTACGTCTATAACTTACAGAGTGAATACCACAGACCATCATTTGTGTTTCGTGATGTTCAGAGTTCACGTTCCCAGTGGCATGGAGGGAAATGACGTGGCTATGGAGGCGGGGCATTCTCTCTACTGATTGCAGAAGCATAAGAACTTTTCTTGTGATCAGCTACCATAGAGGGCGATAGAAAAGACCAGTGTAAGCTGAGGACAGTGTGGGTGGCTTGAGGGCATGCATGGCATCCCCAGCTTAGTGCCCACCGATAGTCTCTGGGGACATTTTGTAAACACCCAGGGCTTCCTGTGAGCACCTTCCTCACTACGGTACCCTCTCTGTTTCCACTTTGGCATCGAGTAGCTTGTTCTATGGTTATAACTCCCATCTTCAGCAGCCACAGCAAACATCCAGATTGACACAGCACACACTCTAGGAGCTCAGGTCAGACCTGTCATCTACCTGTGCTTGGACAAGTCAAATGTGCGTTTAATATTTAAGAGGAGTGAATGAAAAGTAACATTTATTATAGGGCAGCCAGTATATATGGAATGTGTCTTATGTCATCATTTAATATTATCCCAGCAGACAACTCAACTAAGGTTGCAAAAAGGTACACAAGTCACTAAAATCATGCAGCAGGTGGGAATATGAAACTGTCAGCCTGCCCTCTTTCCCTACACCACCCTGAGCTTCTACAGGAACACTGTTCTTACCAATGCAGCCGCAGGGCATGCAGGAAAGCCGAGAGGCCCTCCATGATGAGAAGGATGGCTACTGTCAGAACAGCAAACACGGCAAAGATGATGAAGGCCCCGACGAGTCCTCCCCAGCCTTCCTGGTGAAGGCCAGTCTTCATCACCATGGTCCAGAGCACTTCAGAGAGTTCTGCAAGATGCAAGAGACACCTTCTCAACCACGGGGTCTATCTTGTAAACAGAGATTATTTCTATGCAATCATGGTAAATCTGCAACTCCACTCAGATGGAGAACTCATGCACATGTGCCCTAGGGTACCTGTAAAAGATTATCTGCAGTTTTGTTCATAGTGGCAGGGTTACCCTCAAGAGGAAACCAGAGAAATACACGGTGGCATATGAGTCACCAGTGGAAGTAAGCAAACTAGAGCTATGGACAGCAAAATGAATGGACCCAAGTCATATGATTTTTACACACAAACACACACAGAATGCACATAGCATGACTTGTTAGAAACTGAATATTTATGTCTTTCCCCCAGATTCATAGGTTGAAGCCCCAACCTGCAATGTGATGGTATTTGAGATGGGTCTTTGGGGGGTGATGAGGGTTCGAAGAGATTGTGAAAAGGGTTCCCATAATGAGATTAGTGACCTTATACAAAGAGACAGCAGGGAGCTTGCTCTTACTCTCTTTCTCCCCTCCATGGAGGACATACCAAGAAGGTGGCCATCTGCAAGCTAGGCAATGAGCCCTCACCAGAACCCGACCATGTGGGCACCCTCTTCTTGGACTTCCAGCCTCCTGAGCTATGAGAAAATAATTCTCCATTGCTTAAGTTCCCAGTCTATGGCATTTTGTCATGGCAGCCCAAGCTGACCAAGTCAGGATTCTACTCATGTAAACTCAAAATGTGGAAAACTACACTAAATTAATTAAGGAATCATAAGTACATGGTAAAATATATTAAAACAGCATTCCTCTGGCAAACACACCACAAGTAACTCAGGGAAGGCACTTCTGCCTTCGAGTATGCTGCATGTAGCTCCCAGGGAAGATTGACTCACGTGCATGAGCCAAGCTGAGGGCCCAGAGCCGGAGGTACGAGGCCGTGTTGGAGATGCAGCCCAGGCAGTACTCAATGGTGTGGATGGCCTGGTGGACGAAGATGTCTCCAAAGTTGAACTGAAAGAGAATTTTTTAAAATTTTATGAAGTACTTTCTTTTATTTTTTCATATCGACAACCTTAAAAAATCTTTTTTTTTTTTTTTACTTTTTGAATTTTTGATTGATTTGGTAATTGTACATATGCAATTATTGCAAGACAGGCAGTCTGATATCTCAACACATGTATACAACATGTGCTGATTGAGTGAGGGTAATGAGCATTTCTGCCTGCTGACCAGTCCTGCATCTTTGGAGCCTTCAAGCTCCCCTCTTTGAGTTCTGCATAAAATGGGTAACAGGCTCCTATGAACTGCAGTCACCGTCCCTGCTGTGGAGCACTGCAGCTCATGTCTTCTCTCTGTGTCTTGGTGCCTATTGTCCAGCCTCTCCGTTCCCCTTGCCCATGAAAGGTGTTGCAAATGAGGTTCAGATGAGCAAGTTGTGTGCTCTGCTGTTGAGACACTTCAGGCTAACTCAGGGAAATAAATATACTTGAGGAAAACTAGGACAAAGTAAGGTAGGGTAAGCATGTGGTGACATTTCCCAGTGATAGCAGAGAAAGCTAAAAGAAGGATGGGCAAATGGTTCCTGATTAAAAAAAAAAAATTTCTAGGAAGAAAAGAGTAGATGGTGTGAAATATCATTAAGTCAAGTTTGGGAGAAAACAATGTGGCTGAAAATGGAAGTTTGTTTAGGTGAAGAACCCGAAGACAGTGCCTGGTGGTTGAAGTTTTTGGAAGGCCAAGCTCTGGGGAGAGTTGAGAAGTCGGCCTGGAGTCAGTGAGGTGAGCAGACACCTGGGGGAGGTGAACTGGCAGCTTCGTGGACTGGAGAGGAGCGGCCTGTGGGCAAAAACGCCGATGTGGTGATTGGCTCAGTCCCTCAGGCCCGAGGTGAGAGGGTGGCAGGAAGCCACAGTGGCTCCTTTGCCTTCCATCACGCTGACACGTGGGAAAAACAGTCCAGGCCCTGACCTCGCCTCAAGTAGCCCACGGCCCAGCAGGGAGAAGGTGCTGGCAGCCAGCACAGCCCAGGATGGAAGAGCAGTAACCGGGACACACAGCAAACATGGGAGTGGGACACTGTCCCTCCCACCCAGCTGGGGCCAGAGCCCTACAGTGCTCTGAGGCCATGGAGCCACAGTGGCCAGAAGAACAGCACCTCAGCGATGGAGAGAGCAGGGCGGAGGTAAGCAGCTGACCCTCGTGTGGGCCGAGCTTCTGACGACAGCGGCCATATGGGAGAATGGTTCGGCACATGGGAAAGGTGGAACTGGAACTCAGGAGACAGACACTCGGGACATCCATGGAGGAGCAAGAAACTCAACAAGGGACGGGTCACGGAGGGAGGCGCTCTCAGCCTCCAGAAACATCTTCTTTCAGGGATGGGAAATAGAAGAAACCAGTGAGAGAAAGAAAGGTCAAAGGAGCTGAAGACATCACAGCGCAGTGAGCCAGCTGCAGTCAGTGACAGACAGACATCTGGGAGGAATGGGGGCCACAGTCAACCATGTCCCAAGTAATAGAGAGAACCCACAAAGGCAATGCCTCTCCACTCAGCCATGGAACTAAAGGCGCAGGGCTGGGCAGGGATGGAGTGCATAGAGTCAAGATAACGGAGTGGGCCTGGCTTTGGCCTGGCTCCTGGGAGGGCCCCTCTAAACCCGCGGCATCTCACTAGTACAGTGCCTGCTACTCATGGTGGGTGCCTGATGGACACCAGAGAGTCCAGCCATGTGACTAGAGGGCTGGGCTGATCTCCAGGGTCCAGAGGGAGATAGGACAGCAGGCCCCTGGGGTTATGTCCACATAATGAAGTCCCCAGGGAGGTGCCCAGGCTGGCAGTCCTCCCTGTGCATGTTGTCACACATCAGTGCCGGGAGAGGAAGGCGTCCCTCGGGCACAGAAGCTTCACAGTTGGAATCTCCCGTCCCTAGATCCTGCACTGCTGGTCTCTGCCTCTGCCTGGCTCGGATTTGCATCCTTTTGCTACAACAAAATATACTGTCATGTGCAGCAGCCTCCTGAGTCTGTGAGTTGTTCTATAAAGTGCTGAACCTGGAGGAGTCTCAGGGTTCGCCTATCTTGGTCTGAGGAGAGGGTGGTTCTGGTGACGCTCATCTTGTGGTGGGTAGGAGTGCAGAGGTGGCCGTCTGAAGGATTGTGCTCTTAGCTGAATCTGGCCAACTCCTGGTG
Source organism: Callospermophilus lateralis (assembly GCF_048772815.1). Classification (NCBI taxonomy): domain Eukaryota; kingdom Metazoa; phylum Chordata; class Mammalia; order Rodentia; family Sciuridae; genus Callospermophilus; species Callospermophilus lateralis. The sequence continues at coordinate 16,324,926 of NC_135305.1, read as the reverse complement.
GGGGAGGCACTTGAAAGGGAAGGAGGGCCAAGGGAGGGAGACCAAGCCTGATGAACCCAGGCTAAGGAGCCCGTGAGAGGCTAAGGAGGACCAAACGAGGACAGCCAGTTCATAGAGGAGGTGGCGGGTGGAAGCTGCCTGGGAATACGTTGAGGGCTGGAGGAGAACAGGTGAGGGAGGTTGTCCTGGGCAGGCTGGGACTTGGGTGGGTTGGCTTCCAAAACACTCCACCACATCGGACAGAGGGAGTGACACCAGTAGCCACTGTCACGGGTTACTCTCCGTCCCCGGAACCTTGTGGGGGAGATTTCCCACCATCCTTTTTTTATTCATTCTAATTGACCATCCATTTGTTTAAGTGATTTCTAAAGTAATCACCACCACGAAGGGAGCCATGTATGGCATCTCTGGCCTCATGGGGAAGAGTTCCTAGTGAAAGCTGCAGTTGGGACTCATCTGAAGGAATGTGGACAGCGTCCCACAGGGACAGGGCAGGAGGGTCGAGAACAACACAGTGCACAGACTCATATAAGATAAGGGTGGAGATAAGTGACCACAGTCGAGGAGGGCAGAGAGGAGGCAGAACAAGGAGGCTGTGGCCGCCATGTATGATGATGTAGGAGAAGCCAGTGGGAATCAACAATCCACTTCAGACTTCGGTATCTGAGGCTAGAAAGGGCTCTGCTGTCCTTGAGGAGCACTGATGGGACAGAGGAGAGTAAATGTGGTGGACTCCCAGGGGACCTCAGCACCAGGTAGGCCCTTCTGTTCCACTAGATCCCCCACTCTTTCAGACAGGGCAGTACTGGGCCAGAATCCTAAAATACCCCCAGATGGGTTGGTAAACAGCTGCTCTGATCCTCAGATAGTCCTCCTTCCCTGGGACCCTCCAAGACTCAGGGGCAACAGAGCTGAGGCCAGCAGGGTCCCAGAGCCTCCTAGTTCAGTGCCTGTGTCCAGGGTCAGTGCCCACACCCCGGTGACTGTTAGGACAAGATTGCATTTCCATAATCGGTCAAAATGGGAAGCCTTCCAAGATACCTCCTCCTCGTCGTCCTGAGCCTCCTGGGCACCCGCAGAAGTCTTCTGGCCAGCAGGACTGGAGTTGCCACCTTCAATGTCCTCTGTGGCATTTTCTTGTATCATTAATGACTGCAGCTATCATCAAGCAAGGAAACAAAGAGAGTTCTAAACTCACCCTTAGAATCATAACAGTGCTGCATAAAATAAAGGTTCCTGTTGAAAGTCGGCTGTGCATCCAATACTGATCTAAACTCTGTATTATCCTGCTAACCCTCCAAAAGGATTTCATATAAGCATAATTATCACCCTATTTCACAAAGAAGCAAGCTAGCACAGAAAGGTTAAGAAAGGTACCCAAGGGCTGGGGATGTGGCTCAAGCGGTAGCGCGCTCGCCTGGCATGCGTGCAGCCCGGTTCGATCCTCAGCACCACATACAAACAAAGATGTTGTGTCCGCCGGAAAAAAAAAACTAAAAAATAAATAAAATTCTCTCTCTCTCTCTCTCTCTCCCCCTCTCTCTCACTCTCTCTTTAAAAAAAAAGAAAGGTACCCAAGATTACACCATTATTAATGCTAGTCAGTGAGAATCAGTATCAAACCCAGGCCATCTGAAGCCACAGCATGTGATTTCCTCCATAGCCACACTGTGCACAGTCTTTACAGAAAAGTGATTTGTGTGCAAAAGAAGCTTCCTACTGTTAAAACAAACACATCCGATAGATCAACTTTGACATAGTCTTTGACTCAAACAGCTAGTTTTCTATGGGCAAACTTAAGATATAGTAATACATATTTCCAACAAAAATATACTTTTTTAAAAAGAAAGGAAAAAGGTCAAGGGAAAGTAAAATCTAAGTATAACGATCCTCAGCACCACATAAAAATAAAATAATGGTATTGTGTCCAATTACAACTAAAACAAAATTTAAAAAAAAAAGAAGAACTGGAAGTAGTTATTAGTTCAAATTTTGATTTTTCCAGATTTTGGAATATTTACATGTATATAATGAAATATCTCAAAGATAGGATTCAAGTCTAGATGCAAAGTTCATTTGTGTTTCAAATACACCTGATATAAGTAGACTGAAGGTACCTTATTGGTATCTTCAGAGCGCCTGCATTTTGGCAGAGATCCACAGTGTGATGTCAGGTGTGGGCTTTTTTGCTTATGGTGTCATGTTGGAGCTCAACGAGTTTCCAATCCTGCACCAGTTTGAGTTTTCAATTTTCAGATTAGGGATGCTCAACCTTAGTCCTTTCAAGTTACTATGGAGCTGAATGTCCCACATCTAAAGTTGTTCCTGGACGATTTCATAGAAGGAGTATTGCAAATTAGGCTTTAAAATGTCTTTACTTCTTTCTGCAATTAACATGTGCAGGGATCTGGGCAGGGGTAAAATTGAAAGTCCATATGCCATTTGTGTAAATATTTATAAGTTTACAACACAAATATACTTTTTTAAAAAGAAAGGAAAAAGTCAAGGGAAAGTAGAATCTAGGTAAATCACCTTTCAACTGGGCCTGGTTTCAACTGGGCTTCAGACCATCTGAAGCCAGAGCAGGTGACTTCCTCCATAGCCACACTGTGCACAGTCTTAACCGAAAAGCAATTTGTGTGCAAAAGAAGCTTCCTACTTTTAAAACAAACACACCCGATAGATCAATTGTAACTTTGGGTTACAATTGTTGGGTCAAACCAACAAACTCTTAAATAAAAACAAACAAGTGTTCTTTTCTCAGTCTTTCTCTCTATCCATTGCCCTCCTGAATTATATTTGAGGTCAATATCCAACACAGATTTTAGAAAAGTAGGATTTAATATGAATATATCTACATCCACTTGGGGCAATGCGAACTTAGCACATTCCACTTGAGCCTTTACTCTAATGGAGAAAGCAGAGAATAATCTCAAACAGCACGAGTGTGTCAGAGCTAGACTCTGGCGTCCCCTGGGAGGGGTTAATCTTCCTAAATCCTATTTGCTTCAGGTGGATATTAATCTTTTTCATTCCCTGGGTAAATCTGAAGCTCAGGAGCCATTTAGACAAAAGGAGGAAGTAGGCAGAAATGGTATTTGGCACAGGAGGAAAATCACCAATTAATAAGAACTGACTTTTTTGAATTTCCTTACTACTCTAGTTCCCTGACACAATCTGCAACAGAATGTGGTAAAATCTTTCTATATATTTGTAGTAGGGATTGAATCCAGGGTGCTCTACCTCTGAGCTACATTCCTAGCCTTTTAAAAATTTGAGACAGGGTCTCCCTAAGTTGCTTAGGACCTTGCTAAATTGCTGAGATGGACCTTAAACTTGCAATCCTCCTGCCTCAGCCTCCCAAGTTGCTGGGATTACAGGCATGTACCACCATGCCCAGGTTACTATTCATTTCAAAAATAAAACTATATTGGGGGCTGGGGATGTGGCTCAAGTGGTAGTGCGCTCGCCTGGCATGCGTGCGGCCCAGGTTCGATCCTCAGCACCACATACAAACAAAGTTGTTGTGCCCGCCAATAACTAAAAAATAAATAAAAGATGTTGTGCCCGCCGATAACTAAAAAATAAATATAAAAAATAAATAAATAAATAAAACTATAGTAAATTTCTCCTGTGTTCAACTATTAAGACAATGAAGTTCAGTATCTTAAAATCATTAATTACCCCTAGATAGCACACCTACTCCGTGAGCAAAGTTTTCGGGGAACAAAGATTTAACGTGTTTGGAAATAAGAGGATTAGTAGGCAGGGGACAAAGAGGGCCCAGGTGTGTCTCTCCTGAAGGAAACATGTCCCTGGACAGCCCCCACATCCCTCAGGCCACAGAACCCCAGGCTCCTCTCTCAACCCTAGATTTCCACTTCCAAGAAGCCACACTGCAACCACAGTGAGTGAGTAAACCCAGCCCTTACCTGGGCCCTCCGATGGTTGGCTCTGAGAATGAACGGCTTTATCAGAAGCATCCACGGCACAGAAATCAATGCCATGATGACGAGGAAGGTCTGGACTTCTCGCTGCAAGACCAAAATGATGGGGAGGGGAGGGGGGGAGGGGGAATAGTCATTTCAGGAGCACTTTAGAGATCTAAAGAATTCCATGTCTATTCAACCTCAGATCTGGAATACTCCTGTTGCAGATAGAGAAATGTCGGTGCCGTGGTGCCCGCGGCCTGGGGTAGGGAGAAAGCTGGATCTGCTTTACTCTCTACGTAGCCCTTATCCACACTCACACCACACGTCACCAGCCTTTAAAACAAGAAGTGCTGTGAGACCCCTCACAGAGGCAGCTCTGTTTTCTTCTCCTGATGCTTTAACCTGTTCCCTAGGCTGAGATGAAAACTGCAAGTCCCATGACCCGCCGCTCACTCCATAGTAACCAAGTTCAGTGATTTTATATTTTCAGTGCTAGAAAATGATCCAAGGTTTCTTGCTCCTTCTCTTAATAAAGAATACAAAAGCTCCCCACAACCTCCACCTGCCTTTCCTCCTCACTCTGGGCCAGTTCCCCGGGGGCAGGCACCCACTGGGCCCTCGTGGTGGTTTCTCACAGCTCACTTTGGAGCCGGGCTTCCGTGGTCCTCTGGCCTCTGCTGAGTCCCAGGAGAGATCCCTTCTATCGTCCTGCTGCATCTTTTGGGTTTGGTTTGGGTTTGGGTTCCAGGAATTGAACCCAGGGGCGTTTAACCACTGAGCCACACCCCCAGCCCTTTTTATATTTAGAGACAGACTCTTGCTAAGTTACTTAGATCCTCACTAAATTGCTGAGGCTGGCATTGAACTCGTGATCCTCCTGCCTCAGCCTCCTGAGCCACTGGGCTTACAGGTGTGCACCACCACGGGCCGGCGGCTGCTTATTTCCTTTCCTATCCTCCCGTCCCCACCTTTTTCTTCACACACACTCCAGATCCCAGTTGTGAGGACTAACATAAGAACCAGGTGGTCCCCGGGGCTGGGTCAGGGATGCTGAAAGGGTCTGGAATGAAGTGAAGGAAAAGAAACAGCATTTTCGTGAGCCTTCGTGCTGCTTCTGCTGTTTTGACCGCCCGCAGTGCAGGCTGGGAGACAATTGATGCATTACCCCAGTGCTAACGAGATTGACCTGGACAACCGTGGGACACTATCTGTTCAATCTTCCATCTCACGCCGTTTTAAATGCTCAAAAGAGGATCAGCTTCGGGCCTGCCCAGCCTACCTCCTGCACGCAAAGCTGCCCATTGCCATGTGTCCCTGTTTGTAGCAAGGCTTGTCCCCTGATGATGCAAAAAGCACCTGGCTAGGTATGCGCAGGAGTGTCGCTGTCCCTGCTTAACATCCAAAGACAGGCAGGGCAAGGACATGGAGCTGCATGACCCCAAAATGAGGTTACAGAAACTTCGAACTGTATGGAGATGATGAATCTTAGTCCTCGGGCGAGGGGAAAACAGCCTAGTAGTCCCAGGAATGTTTTTGAAACCAAAAAAGTTGGGAAGGCAGCCAGGCATGGTGGTGCACGCCTGTAATCTCAGCGGCTCAGGAGGCTGAGCATGGCAAGTTCAAAGGCAGCCGCAGCAAAAGTGAGGCACTAAGCATCTCAGTGAGACCCGTCTCTAAATAAAATACAAAACAGGGCTGGGATGTGGCTCAGAGGTTGAGTGCCCGAGTTCAATTCCCAGTACCAAAAAAAAAAAAAAAATGTTAGAAAAGCCACCACTGTGCAGTACAGGGAGCACGTTCCAGGCTAAGGGAGGATCCTGGGCTTCATGAAAGCAGTTAACACGTGAAATGTTTGGCCACTCTCATTTTCTGCCTGAAAGAGACTAGTCTGGGAAATCCAGGTAAACTTCCATTTTTACTTCAGCACTGAGCAAATGATCCTTCGAAGAACACTTATGCGCGCCAGCACTCTGGGGCGGCTCAAGGCTACCACTGTGTTCAACACAGCCAACCGCGGTACAGTAACGGGGCTGTCAGAGCACACTTCTTCACAGATTTCGTAAAATCATTCCTCACAAAAACCCCATCATGAGACATTTCTCTTCTTATTTGGTGCCTCCGTGGAGGAGGAGAACAGCCAGGAATCAACTCAGGAGCGTGACTAGGGAGGAGCGTGAAGTCACATCTAACCAGGACATCAGCCAGAGCAACCTCTGGAGGACTCTACCCCAAAGCGCCACCTGGCACCGCCACAGAGCTCCACCCAGAGGGATCGGCAAAGAAGCGGGCCCTCCTTTGGTGGAAACCTGCGGGCGTGCTCTACTACTGCGTTAATCACTGGGAGAAGCCAGGGAAAAAGAACTATTTGTGTTATCAAGTAATTACTGTGTTCTTTTTATGTCTGGGTCTGATGGATGGGACATTTATACTTTTTCAAAATAAAATACACACGACCCTCTCTATCTGCAAGTGCCATATCCACAGACTCACCAATGACAGATCAAAAATATTAAAAAAGAAAATACATAGACTTTTCTCTCCTTGTCATTATTCCCTAAACAAAATAGAATAACAACTATCTACACAGCATTTATATTGTATCAGGTACTATAAGTAATCAAGAGATGTTTAAAATATGCAGCAGGAGGTCTGTAGGTTATGTGTTACAGAAGGGACGTGAGCACCCATGGGTTTGATATCCACAGGGGGTGAGGGGTCCTGGAACCAGCCCCCCACGAACACAGAGGGACGGACGGCTGTATTAAGCTGATTAAGAGTCTAAAAGAAACAGGAGACGTTAGAGTAGCAATAAAATCCAACTGTTGGAACATGCTGTCCATGAAAGAAAATCAGAAAAGTGAAGGAAAAAAAAATCTCTAGCTGCCGTGGAGCTGAGAACAAAAACCAGAAACTGAGGACCAGTGTGAACAAAGGAACAACTATCCTCCTCCTCCTCCTCCTCCTCCTCCTCCTCTCCCCCCACTCCTCCACTCCTCCTCCTCCTCCTCCTCCCCTCCTCCTCACCCTCCTCTCCCCCCACTCCTCCACTCCTCTCCTCCTCCACTTCTTCCTCCTCTTCCTCCTCACCACTCCTCCTCCTCCTTCTCCTCCCCCCACTCTTCCTCCTCCTCTTCCTCCCCACCACTCCTCCTCCTCCTTCTCCTCCCCCCACTCTTCCTCCTCTTTCTTTGCCTCTTCCCCTTCCCCTCCCTCTCCTTCTCCTTCCTGCAGTTCTGGAGATTGAATCCAGGCCTTGCAAGGGCTCTATAGAACTTCCCTTCTTGATTCTATTCTTGTGAACTTTAGCTAGAGTTTGCTTTTTAGATACAAGATTATTAAATTTTAAGGTGCTATCTTGAGCATTTTATTGTTTGAAGCAGGCTGATTATTTTCTTTTCTTTTTTTTTTTAACACTCAGTTTTCCACCCTCAGCAATAACCCCTTTCGCCTACTACCCCAACAGGGAGGGCTGGGGCCACACAAACTCTCAGCACCTGTTCATTCCTGTAATTTGAACCTTTTGAAATTTAAACTTACCATTCTTCCCTGGTGGGAAGACAGCTCAGTCTTGTAAATAACTGCTCCCTGCCATACTCTAAGACTATGAGAGAGATTTGACATGATCAAGCGGATGAAAGGATTCTTGAAAAACAGAAGTACCTGATGACTGTACAGGGGCGCGTTGGAAGGGTCATCGTAGTCGAACAGGAACATGTTGATAAAGTGGATGAGGATGCTGGGGGCATGCTGGGACACATGGGCATCGTACTGGCACCATTTGAAAATGATCATGAAAAGCAGATACCCGAACAGGCACAGGATAAAGATCAGCTCAGGGATGAACTGCAGAATGATGTTGAGAGTGTTCTTGAAGTATCTGGGGGGTCGAGAACAGACACACGAGACAGAACATTGAAGGCACACTCTCGCTGCAGTATACTCCCCAAAGCACAAGATGTCGTTTCTTTCTTGAACACGGCTATCAAACAGCCATGCTCCCCAGGTGAGCAGAACTCATGGGTGCACAGAAAAGAGGAGCAGGAAATATGGGAAGTGCTTTTGCACAAAAGACTCAGAGATAACCCAGGTCTAGAAGGCAATGTATTAAGCAAAGGTCATGCTTTAAATTGATCTTTGAGAGTCATGAAGAGAGGGGTGATTTGGCCACAGCTTCCCATGCGGACCCGGCTCACAGGATCACACTTGAAGGCAGAAGGATAGAATAATTGGGATTTGGAAGCTTTTTTCCCACGAATGCTCTGACAAGTCAGCAAAAAATGGCCCATGGGTCATATCAAGTCCTTCACTTGTTTTTATACAGCCCAGAAGTTAAGTTTTTGCTGTTGTTTTTACATTTTTTAATGGTAGGAGGAGTCAAACAAAAGAAGAAGAATATGTTATGATATTATATGAAACTCAAACCTCGGAGTGCACATAAGTTTTATGGGGAACATAACTACAAGCATTCCTTTAGGTCACATCTATGGCTGCTCTCGTGCCACCAACCCAGAAGGAAGAAGTTGCAACTGAGACTGTACGGCCTGGAAAGGCTGAAATATTCACTCTCTGGCCCTCTACAAGGAAAGTTTGCCAGTGCCTGTTCTAAGAGAGAGTCCTGCAAGGCTAAGAGGGGGCTCCCAAGAGAGGTCAGAAGGGCCCTCGAACACCTGTGGTGGGCCACACGCACAGCACCGACAGCTGACAACAGTAACAGGGTGCTGGTTAATTTGCTCCTTGAATATTTCTGTGACTTCAAGTCAGATGCCATGTCTGCAAGAGGTACACGGAACAGGTACATTTGAAGTTATGTTCCAACATTTATACTTTCAGCACAAATAAGTTGAAGAAGCTTTCCAGTGATGGATCTTGAGAGAAAGAGAAAGAAATAGACAGACCAACATGAACACACAAAGGGCAGAGAGGCTTCCAGAGTGCAGAATTCAAGAGCACCTTGGCCAGAAGGCCCCCCTGGCCCACTGGGTGGGAGCTAAGCCTGACTAGCACCAGCCTGGACCTCTCAGGTTAAGGGCTACAGGTGTGCATGCTTCTCAGCCTCTTTCTGAGCCTTTAGTTATTTCTGAAGTGGGGGGGGGTGCTCAATTTCAACAGACTCTGCTCAGCACAAATAGGTACCACTGTTTCCAGCCACCCCACTCGCCCCGGCCTGGCAAGACACGCAGGGAAGCATGGTCTACAGGAAGGAGGCCTATACCCAGGGTGCAGGGCCAAGCTGGTGGCCCCACCCCTCCACATCATCAGTGTGATCAGAGGGTGAATCAGGAAACTCACATGTGATTGAAGAGGCTGAGAATAACACCAAAAACCATTTGGACAATTCCCAGGATGACCGACATCTTCATTTTATAAGAGTTCAAAAATGTGAGCTTGTTGGAGGCCAGGTTCCAAATCTGGAATAAGAAATGTGACAAGAAACACGTGAGAGAGAGTTCTAGAAGTTCTACTGGAGCTGGGGCTACCACAAGATTCTCCCAGAAGTTGTTCTGAGAACTACATGCTTTTAGGCTCCGGAAAGGGAAAGGACCGAGCCCATTATCAACGCAACTAGGTGACAACAGTACCAAAATCATCATCGCCATTAATAAAATATCAAGTTGCTGATAGAAAAAAAGGGAGAAGAATCCTATATGACTTTTCCCCTGTCCTAAATGAAAAGATTAACTGAAACACTAAGGAGAGGTCTCAAACTTGTCTCGGTTCCCTTAATAATAGCTTGTAGATCCCTGGCCCAGGATGTTTTCAATATCCACTTCTTGTGAGTATGAGTGTGAGTGTGTGTGTGTGTGTGTGTGTGTGTGAGTGTTATCCTGGGGATTGAACCCAGGGGTGCTCTACCACTGAGCTGCATCTCCAGCCCTTTTTATTTTGAGACAGGGTCTTGCTAAGTTGCTAAGGTTGGCCTCAAATTTGTGATCTTCCTGATTCCACCTTCTGGGAAGCTGGGATTATGGGTGTGCATCATTATTACTTTGAATTTCTATAGCATTTTATATTACAAAGCATTTTTTTCCCAGGCCCTTCTCAAGAAGCCACTCCTACAGCCAATCTTTATGAGCACTATGGGTAAGACATGGTTCCTACCTTCTCCACCTGTCCAGGCTTGCAAGGTGGGGGACATGTGTACCCACCCAGCCCAAAACAAGACAAGTACCCAGAGCAGTTGGGGGGCTAGCTAGGGTCTCACAGTGGTTAATAATCCCCAACGCTTAAGTTTCTCTTTCTCACAGAAACCTCAACTCTCCTGTGGTTTCCACTCCTACCCCTATACAAAAGACTCCAAAACCTTGCTCCTGCCCTTGACCCCACTTTGGCACATCCCAAACTTCCTACTAGACTCAGCCTCAGGGTTTACAATGCTGAATCTCAAAGGTAACAAAATCACAGGGCCCCTCACCTCCCCCTCTGAACAACTTTCTCCTCCAAAATACTCTGCTTCTGTTTACGGCCAACATCCAAGTAGACAAAGCCTTAATATGTATCCATCTTGCCTCCTCTAACGTGCAGGCTTATACACATAGGCACACATGAACACATGCATGTGCATGCATGCACACACACGCGTACACACACACACACACATACACACAGAGTAGGACCTTCATATCACTGATTCTTTCTTTGCAACATCCTGAGCAGTGGCCAGCTGGACAACCCCCAAGAAGCTGGTAAGGATGGACGCAGAAGGGACCCTCTAACGGGGGTCTTCTCTAGCCTCATCATCAGTCCTGGCATCTGAGCTGTGCCAGGTCTGCCCTCTGCCCACTGCCTTTCATCCACCTGGTTGGCCCATTCCTACAGTATCACTCAGCATGGGGGTGGGAGTTACCAGCACACTGGAGATTCTGCCAAATCTGATAAGATGCGAATAGCTAAGCACCAAGCACACACAAAGCCCTTTAGATGAATTCACCACATTGAGTTCTAATAAATGCTCTATGGAATGGATATACACAATCTCAGGAAGATTAAGTTACTTATACACCTCAAAAGAAATATACAACAGCAACTCACATTAAGGAGCATTTGCCATCTTTATGTACCAGACTGCTCTGGGGGTTTTATCTGTAAAAATCCTTATCACCTGCTGAGCAGTCCTAGGAGTTAGGGCTGTTATTATATCTACTTCACAGGTGAGGAAACAGACACAGAGATGATAACTTGCTCAAAAACCACAAGCAAGTAAATGGAGAAGCCATGATTTCAACCCAGGCACTTTGATTCCAGAGCATGGGATTTTAACCACTGTGTGTCCATGATGAGCTATTTGCTTAGAAACATTTTCAGGCCTCTCAGTTATAATAAAGGCCAAATATTTTGTGATTTGATTCACAAAGAGATGCTGACACAGTTAGTAAATGTACCGTGGAAATTTACATCATGCAAAAAAGAACCTTTCATTAATTTGTAACACAAGTATTGACAGAGGCACAGAATATTCTGTTACTTCTGAGACACAGGATTGCAGGAACAGGAGAAGAAGAAAATCAGCTTTCTTTATAATATTTTGTACTATATAGATTTTTTTATAAGTATATGTTATTTTATTTTTAAAATTAAAAAAAAATTGTTTGTTATGCACTGGGGAGTAAATCCAGGGGCACTCTTCCACTAATTCATGTCCCCAACTCTTTTTATTGTATTTCAAAAAATGGTTTTGCTAAGTTTCCCAGGCTAACCTCAAACTTGTGACCCTCCTGCCTCAGCCTCCCAAGCCACTGGGATACAGGGGTGAGCCAATATGTATTATTTTATGATAAAATGATCAGAATTTTTCTTTTTTTCTTTTCTAGTGATGTTAGGGACTGAATCCAAGGCCTCATGCATATTAGACAAGTACTCTACCACTGAGCTACATCCCCAGCCCAAGACTCCAAATTCTCAAAATTCTAAATGTTACTAGGAAAAATTTTTCATTATTTTCAATGTCCCACTTTCTCTTTTACCTTTTTTTTCTTCCTTTACCTTTTTTTTTGTTGTTGTTGCTTTTCTTCCTTTTCTAACAACATATAGCCCCACTTTGTCTGAGGAGCAAATTGAGCAGACAGGATTTGCTACAAATGAGACATGGGCTGGGAAGGATGATAGGAACAATGAGATCCAAGCAAACGAGGATCCAGAGAAGGAGACCACAGCTTCCTCCTGCCCTAGGCTCCTCCTCAGTCTGCTTACTGATAGGGACATTCCTTTGACCACAAATAAAGCCTTCCAGTTTAGAAAAATAAGAACCCAAATTGGCTTCTAACACTTTGCAGGTTACCAACCAGTGTTCAGGGATTTTACTCCTGATAAAACGGAGAATGCTAGTGCTTCTGAGTGGCAAATATAGACGAACCCTGAGCAGTGTTTCTGTTTTTCTAAGGGTAGGCAGGTGGGAAGATAGTGGGAGAGCCTGGGAACAATGAAAAGACTACCCCAGATGGAAGAGATTAGAGAGCCATTTTTATAGGGCATTTGTTTACTCTCGACTGTTGGCAGTCAAAACTGAGGTCTCAGGTTCTCTCCCAGAGAGAACTGAGAAGCGTTTGCCAAGTTCAAGTCTACACTTCTCCTATTTGGAGCACAAGGCTGCCACCTGGTGGCAGTGTGCGCTGGACCCTGGAGCTTGGCTTTGTATGAACAGGCATGTGTATCTAAACACATTTTTTTTGTATGAACAGGCATGTGTATCTAAAAGCTATGCAAGGAAACACCTTTGTTTTGTTTGGCTCACATCTAGTTTTTTGAGAAATATATAACAAACAAATAAAAGGAAGTGTATACCTTTAAAAAAACTTGTATCAATCATATGCAGTAAAAAAAAAAAAAAAAAGCGCGAATCCATATTTTCTAGGAAAAAGAAAGATGTTACCCATTGCAAGAAAATGCAAAGCAGGAAACTTGACTAGGAAGCCAAACCATTTATCTTACTTATCTAATAGGCACAGTTTCCAGGCAACCAAGGGCTTTTTAAGGATTCTATCATTTTTTGTGTGTGGAATAAATGATGGAGAAAGAAGCGATGTTCAGGAACTGTGTGGAAAATGACCCAGGGGCTGGGAAGAGGTACAGCTAGGGCACTGGCTTGAATCCAGCTCTGTGTGTCCCCTCCAGCATGGGGGCTGGGGTGCAGAGCAGTGGTAGAGTATTGGCCTAGCATGCATAAAGCCCTGGGGTTCCATCCCTTGCACTGCAAAAACAAAACAAAATAAAACAGGACAACCTCAAAGCAGAATATTCTATCTCAACATGAGTCTGTTAGTTTGACAGGCTCTGGTGCTTTCTTTCCCTCTATTCGGAAAGCTTCTCAACAACACATTGTGCATCATAAATATGTTACCCAAGATGACGTCATTACCGGATCAATCCCAAATGGGTATGGATTTCCAGAATACACTCCTGGCGTGGCTGGATCCAGCTGTAAATATTCATTTCCCTTCATTACTTGAGTGCTACAGAGAAAGGGGAAAAACATAAACAAACAAAAAAAAAAATCAATCAGAAATGGAAAAAATACGATAGCCCCATCAGTCATAAACTTCCAGGTCAACCAAAGTCCAGCTGTTGGTCCGGGTCGTCAGTTTTGTTCATTGGATCACTTCAGGCCTGGGTATGGAACACCTGTGTGACAAGCCTGTCTGAGGAGCCAAGGCTACGGAAGTTTCCTTCTGCCCCCCAAGGAGCTCACCATCCAAGTTTCCAAAGAACTGATTGGGGTGTAGTAAAAAAAGAAAAAAAGAAAGAAAATGAAAATGTGAGGCACACACCTGTAATCCCAGCAGCTCAGGAGGCTGAGGCAGGAGAATCGCGAGTTCAAAGCCAGCCTTGGCAATTTAGCAAGGCCCTAAGCAACTCGGCAAAACCCTATCTCTAAATAAAATACAAAAAAGGGCTGAGGATGGCTCAGTGGTTAAGTGCCCCAGGGTTCAAAACAAAACAAAAATAAAAACTGTAGGGAATCAAAAAAGAGGGGCAATTAAAAAAAATAAAAGAGAGAGGGGAAGGGATGTTGGGAGCATATAGGAGAGAGAGTCTCCCCAGGGGACAGCTGGGCTGGTCATGAAGGATGAATGGATTCTCACACACAGATTTCCACCTCTGTGACCTCAGCCCTAAACGTATTGAGCCTAGTGAACGTCTTTAAACCTGTGTCCCATCTTCGCCCAGATCATAAACTGCAATAGGACTGTAACCCTTCAGGAAGGTTCCAGGGGACATGACCGTTAGAGGTTAACTCTGTAAGACCACGCCTCTGTGGAAGGGCCCTTAGGAATGAGTATTTGAAATAATGAACTCCACAGGCTGCTCAGAAATAAATTCCCTCCCTTCTGCAACAAAACGCTGGGGGTCTTAACCTAGGTATGGTGACACATACCTGGAATCCCAGTGACTCCAGAGGCTGAGTCAGGAGGATCACAAATGTGAGGCCAGCCTCAGCAACTTAGACCCTCAGCAATTTAGCAAAACCCTGTCTCAAATTTTTTTTAAAAAAGAAAAATTTAAACTAGAAATGTAGCTTAGAGGTAAAGCACCCCTGGGTTCAATTCCTAGTACCAAAAAATAAAAAATAAGATGCTAGGTGTCTTCAATAACAGCTGGGGTGTCAGAACACCTCACCATGCTGCCCCGGCCCTCGATACACAGCCAAAGCAGCTGGCCTGCTGAACCGCTCTGGACACAGCTACCCCTGACGGGAGGGAACTGCCCTGGCACTCAGCTAAGCCACAGTGTCTCCTGCTGAACATACACAACTTCACAGCCTCACAGAACACCAGCCTCAGACCAGGCCACCTGTGCCTATGATGGAGTTAGATAAAAACAAGTCAGACCCGCACACAGGCAAGAAGGACCTCATCAAACCACAAGGTAACCAGATGGCCCCACATCCTACCCTGGGCCAGATCCTCTCAGTCCTTCTAACCCCTCTTCCTGAAATGCCCCAGACTCCCAGGGTACACCCAACTCAATGACCACAGCATGCTCCTGGCCTCAGGTCTTCAGCTGAGGGACTCGGTCAACTACAAGGAAGCAGGCCCAAGACCCAGGCTGTGGCTAGGGACCAAAATCAGCTTGCTTGAGTACTTCAGTTTTGATGGATGACTGGAATGTCCTTCTGCCTACCTGACAGTGAGGTTCTGCTTTTTACTATCAACGATACTTGGGCCCGTGGCTGAGAGTCTCTCAGGCCAGGCTCCAGAGTCACTGAAGAGTCACTTGAATTGGGAAGAGGACATGCACATGGGTAAGAGAGCCGCAGTCCTACCTGCATCTACAGAGTGACACCAGCCAGTTAAAAAGGGCCTTTCACAATCACACTCTGGGGGAAATGAAATTTCATGTTGGAAGTTTGGTGAGATCATGTGGATTTAATACATTTCAAAATTCCTCTCTCTGTTTACAAGTTCTCCTAGGCATCTCCTCAGGATATTAATTATGATTTTAAAAAAATACAGACTTAGCTATCTGTATTCAATTTTATCCTTCATTTTTCTTTATCTTAATATTCCCATTCTCTCCGATAGGAAGTTAGGTCCATCAGAGAAACTAAAAGGGATGCTTTACAACCCCCTGAATTTCCTTAAATAGAAGTATTATAATCATCCCAGGCTTGGAGAGGCAGGACAATGTGCACCTCCGTCTTCACTTCTAGTCCTTCCTGTCAACTGGAAGTTCCAGAACCAGACAAGGAAACCTTACACTGAGTCAAAGAAGCCAGACAGACTGATGTTGGGAAAACGTCACCTATGATTTGTAGTTTTGCAAATCAGCCATGAATTACTGAGAGTGTCTCAGCCATGTGACTCATGCCACATAGATTCCCTAAAGAGCTTGCGACTGGGGAGGCTGAGGAGGCTGAAGCAGGAGGTTGAAGGCCAGCTTAAGGCCAGCCGCAGCAACTTAGCAAGGTCCTGTCTCAAAATAAAACTGAAAAAGGGCTGGGGATGTATCTCAGTGTAAAGTGTCCCTCGGTTCCAGTATGGTGGGTGGGTGGGGCCTAAGAATCACGAGGTTGTCAGCATTTCTGATTGACATTTCTGATTGCAGTCCACTACCCTCCAGGGCTCTTCTGTTTTCTCCCAGTTTCTCAAACTCTAAAATCTCTCTCCCTCCCCATTAGGAGTCCACATTCCTGAAGTGTTGTTTCCAGTCTGGTGACTGTTCATCTGATTAGCTGCTAAAAACCGTGGGGTGCATGTGAGAGGTGCAGGCTGTTGGGATCAGAGGGCTTCCAGGTCCCACTTTCCTGCAGCCCCCAGACCTCATTAGCTGCCCTCACCCCCCAACACCCATTCCCTCCCCACTCTGTCAGACACAGGCAAATACAGGAAGCTGGCATTGCAAAACTCACGTCTCCCTCTTTGCTTTTAACATTGAAGTCAAGCTGTCCTGAGTAGCCAAAGGAAATGCTCTGCTAGAGTATGGAGCCTTGAACACTGGAAATTGACACCATAGTTCAACATCTGTCTGGGCTTCTTTTTTTTAAATTTTTTTAATATTTATTTTTTAGTATTTGGTGGTCACAACATCTTTGTTTGTATGTGGTGCTGAGGATCGAACCCGGGCCGCACGCATGCCAGGCAAACGCGCTACCACTTGAGCTACATCCCCAGCCCCTGTCCGGGCTTTTCTTAAAGCAAAGTCTTCATTCCAAAATGCCTAAGTTGCTGAGGCTGGCCTTCCACTCTACCTCCAGCCTCTGCCATGGCACAGTATGCTTCAAACGCCACCATCTTTTCCAGGAAGGCTTTCTTCTATGATCCCTACCACTCGTTTTCCCAATTGCACCTGGAACATGGTTCTGGAATCGTAAAAGATATTTCTGTGCATACAGTTACTAGCATAGTTACTGAAGAAGTGGTTCAGGCTTTGTACCCAAAACTAAATTATGGACTGAATTTGGAGGTGTGCCCTTAAGCAGTGCCAGCTAAGAACTTTCTGGACCATGAGGACAGCTGCTGGGGCTATCCGGATGGCCAATGAGTGAGCCATCTCATTCTACAAACTTACTTCCATGTACCATTTCTGAACATGGGCTGGACACTCCAGGAGGAGCCGAAGATGTTGAAAGACTTGGAGAAGCAGTCATTGTAGATCAAGCCCGTGTAGATGGAGAAGATGCCCATGAGTAGGATCAGATAGCGCCCGTTGAAGAAGGTGTTCCAGATCTGGCCCCAGAGAGACAGAAAGAACATTTATCAGTGGACTCCACTGCAGATCTCAGAGAGGAGAGTGTTATCAGAAGTCTCCAGCGTCACTAGTCTGGGGGTCCCATGGAGGGGACCTTGTGACCAAGGCAGACACCAATAATCCAAAGAGGAAGATCACACATGCCCTGATTTTCCTGAACTTACATGGGTGGATCAGAAAGTCCTAGGCGTGGGGATGTGGTAGAGCTTTGGCCTAGCATGGGCAAGGCCTGAGTTCCATCCCCAGCACTCCAGACATGAAGGAAAGAAGTTTCTAGACTGGTATTTTTTAACATGGAAACAAAAATATACAGGCTTCATACTCTTTCTTCCAGTGTCTACTTAGAAAGTGAACTGAAGCCGAGGCCTCAACTCTAAGGAAGGGACTTGAAACTGGCTGTTGCCTCGGGTCCCTATAGAACGCAGCACTGAGCTGGCCTCTGCCGGCTGCCGGTTCATGGCAAGTCAAATCTACACTCATCTGGGGTCTTGTGTCATGAGGCTGTCTAACTCACTGCAGGGAGGAGAGCCCTTTCCCGTAGCACTGCTTGAAGTGTGTCACTCATTCCAAGAAGTGCCCAAGTGTAACACTGCAACTTGAGTTGTTTACTGTAGAAAATGACATCTGTTAAGCTGGTCATGGAAAACTGCTGGTCATAGGTTGACCTTGCCCACTGACCTTGCTGATGATTAACTCATAATGACCTCACCAGCTAGCTCTAATTGACTCAACCCGTGATTAGAGTTTGCAGCTATTTTCATAATTCAGCTTGGTCGATGTAGCTCCATGAACACAAAGCCATTTACTGGTTAGCTGATAAACTTTGAACCAGTGCAGCCCCTGAGTTGCTTCAATCTTTGGAACACTGTAAAGGGACCTTGTAGGAAGCACAGAAACCTCAAACATGAATGAAGCCAAGCCTCAGTATTCAGAATTTCTCAGGGTCTCCTAAGAGTTCTGGCCACAGGCTTATAGAAAAAGGGTCTTCCATGAACAAATACTTACGATATTTTATGTTAGAAAAAGAAGTTACAAATTATATGCACTTCTTGATGCTAATTTTTGAAAATTATATATTTATGGATAATCACACACACAAAAGATGGAAAGACAGCCAAAAACATAGATTGTGATTTTTCTGTAGGTGGTTAGATTGTTGTATTTTCCTAGATTTTATATAAATATGTAATGCTTTTATAATCAGAGAAAAGAAAATAATGCTATAAAAAAATTGAAGGGGGCTGGGGCTGAAGCTCAGTGATAAAAACTTTTCTAGCTTGCCTGAGGCCCTGGGCTGCAAAGACGAGGAGAGGAAGTGGCTTGTCAAACTATGGAAAAAATACTGAATGAGCTACACCAAATCATCCAAAGGATTGTTCTTTGCAGTGAGTTTTATGTTGAATTTTTCCTTATTTTCACTTTGCCTCTCTTCCTTATTTTTAATGAGCACATGTTATTCCTAAGGTGGGAACACGTTTTAACACTGCCTTGAGGAGACAGGTGAGACACTTGCTGGGCAGACACCCACCTCGTTTCTGCTCTTCTGGGACAGCAAGCGCTGCTCATTGAGGACCATCCAGAGGGCTGCCAGCAGCATCACAATCCCATGCCCACAGTCTCCAAACATCACAGCGAACAGGAAGGGGAATGTGATGATGGTGTAGGGGGCTGCAGGGGGTGGGGGTGGAGACCACAACAGCCTGAGGCCTCTGATTGTCCAGAGCCCCTCCAAGCAAAGAGTTCTCCACACCCCACATCTGGGTTTCCCCACGTCTTTGTGACGGTCTTCCCTCCCCATCCCCACCCACTCCCAAATGCATGAGCTCATCCATGATCAGGGATTCTTATTCCCCAATTTTCAGATGCACTGTCCTAGAGAGGTTAGGTGACCTGCCCAGGATCACAAAGCTTGAGGGGATTTAAAACCAGTTTTCCATCTCTAAGTGTCTTCTATATTCTTTCCACCACCATCAGGGACTCTCAACCCATGAGGCCCTGTGCTATGATCTGAGGCTGGAGAAAGACAGCACCATGCGCCGTTTGCATAACAGGCATCTGGTCTACCCCTCCATTCTACCAACCAGGCTGCAAAGACTCCACAGCATAGGGCATAAGAACCTCATCTACTTTGCACTCTCTCTTTCCTACATGATCACTAGAGATGACCCAGGTTGAACAGGTGAAGGAAACAGGAACTGAATTCAGTTGCCCAGGGAGGCTGCACTTCAAGGAGAACAGGTGCAGACAGACAACAAATCGCCAATCGGCACTTAGAGAGGGAAGACAAGACTGGGCATGAGGACACCACTTAAGATTTTAGGGATGTCACAGTTTTAGCTGATTCTCCTCCTAGGTCCCCTGAGAAAGCATCTTAACCAATTTTTACTTTCAAGCTGTCCTGCTATGCAGCACATCTGGTCTTTACCTGGGTTTATCTCCCGGTAACTGCCCACGCCATACGCATCAACAATGTTCTGGAAGCCAGCTGTGAATTTATTGGTCCTGTTAAAGGTGGGAGGGGCTGTTTTAGATTGCACTTCGGTCATGATGGGGACCATGGA
Organism: Callospermophilus lateralis; assembly: GCF_048772815.1. NCBI lineage: Eukaryota > Metazoa > Chordata > Mammalia > Rodentia > Sciuridae > Callospermophilus > Callospermophilus lateralis. Next base: position 16,305,251 of record NC_135305.1, on the reverse strand, counting down.
GGAGCCACTTAGTTCCTGCAAAAAGAACATGTGACCCATGTGAGGAAGTGAGCCTGGGGCCAGGGCCAGGAGACCCCGTGTGACCCTGGGACACCTCTTGACCTCTCTGAGAATCACGACCTCATCTTCCCAATATTTACCTAATTCATTTTACACAGAGCTATCTAGAGAGCGAAGTCCCACCTGAATCTCTGACGATCTCCATTCCCTCCTCCTGCCAAAGCCCACCTCGTGCCTCAGGTCCAGCTCTCTACACTTCCCTTTCCCTTCACCTCCTCCCTCAAGAGCTCATCCACTTTGCTGAATGAACCCATCTCCTCCAAATGGCTCTAACCCTCCCCCAAATCTCAATTCTCTTCTAACGGCCTGCTTAGGCTTGTTAACTCCAATGTCTCCCCAACTTCACCAAATACAGGAGCATAAAACTGAACTCCCTCACTTGCCCCAGGCTAGGTCCTCCTGCCCCTCTGCTCCTTCCTCAGAGCCTCCAGTCTCCCAGATTCCTGAAACTGTGCAATGGTGGTACTCGTCCCTTCTGATTCAATCGGCCAGTCCACTAATCAAAACTTGCTATTCCCCCCTTCACCACCCCTCCTCTCTGGAGTCTGCATCTTTTAAATGGGATTTGTCCTAATGCCCACCCCATAGCATTGTTAGAGGACTGAGGCTGAGGACTGAGCACTCATGTGTTAAGTCGCACTAAGTGGGCACATGGTAAGTATCCTTGGGGCTTGGAGTGGTTGGAGTTCTCACAGCCAGTGTGTGTGTGTGTGGGGGGGGGGTTATTGTATTGTGACATTATCTGATTACAGTGCATGTCATCACCTCCTGGATGGCAAGAACTGCAGCCTCCTTTTCCTGTTTTTTGTCTTTCTTCTTGAACCTGCTCTCTGCAGCCAACCTGCTGCCTGGTGCAGGTAACAAATGTTTACTGATGACAGGATGGTACCGCCACATGCTCCCCCTATATACTTTTCCTTCCGATCTTCTACCCACCAAAGGCCTTCCACTCCTGACTCAGAGGGACTGAAGAAACTGTGAACCAGCCCTAAGCTGGGTGCAGTGGTGCATGTCTGGGTCCCAGGTACTTGGGAAGCTACGAAGGATGACTTGAGCCCAGGGGTTTGCCAGACGGGGCAATGTGGCAAGACCCCATCTCAAGACCTCATCCATTCCTGCCCCACCTGCAAAAAAAGCCAGTCCTAAGAGGCCCTATAGGAAGGTTAACTCCTTCATATCAGAATGACTTTGTTCATTCAGACCCCAGCATTGGACACCACGTCCCTGGTGGCCCCACTGTCTTTGTACTGCAGTGAGGTGTTTCTAAAAGGCAAACCGGATCATGTCACTACAGCAGGAGAAGAAAACCAGGCCCCTTGAGTGGCTGTGAAGTCCTTGGGATCTGCCCTGAGCCTCTCCTGAGCCCCTGACCCCTTCTTTAAACCTGCTGCAGCTGCCTCCAGGAGGCCTCCCCTGCTCCCCATCCCCCTGACCTGCTCTCTGACCTCTCCACCTTGGTCCAGCTCATGCACCCCTTCCTCCAGGAAGCAGCCCCTGTCCATCCCACTGTGGGGAAATGCCATTTTCAAACTCTACCTGAGCTGTTTGGGGATTATGATGTGGAGACATAGTTGGGGACGGGGTTAAAAGAAACACTCCCTACATCCAAATCCTGCCTTCCGGGTCTGGCTCTGAGCAACTTACTACTACTCTCTGTGCCCCCGTTTCCTCATCTGTGCAAAGGGGAAGAACATAGCTCCTACCTCCTCATCCATTCCCACCACAAATCCTTTCCCTTTAGAAGTCTGGCCTGAAAGCTCTGTCTCCCACCTGCCCCTGCCCCTGTGGCATCTCGGGAAGTCTGCTCCAATGCCACCTGCTCAGAGGGTTCATCTGGCAACAGACCATGAGCTCCACCTGCTGTCACCAGATATGCCACCTACCTTGAAGGAGAGGCTCCCACCCAACTAGTTCCCTTACCAGCCACACCAGCTGCCCCTACCCAGTCCCTGATGCCATGGGCTTCACCTCCTCACTACCACATAAGCTTATTCAAGTGAGGCAATAATCACATCTTCCAGCAAAACCAAAGGTCACCTCATCCTCTGGTCACTACCGAGCCTGCCTCTGCAGGCCCCCTGGTTCCCTCTGCTCCCAAGTGCACGTCCAAGTGCAACCTTCAGGTGGGCCTGCCTAGCAGGTATTGTCCTTCTCACCTGGGCTCTGAGAATGTGTGACCATCAGTCTCATCTGTCCAGTGTTGGGTGCCATGTATCAGGCCAACATGTAGGATTTAGGGCAGGGGAACCTCCTTCGTCAATGTGGTGGATAGGGGAGCCCAACAAGCCCCAACTGTCTCCATTGCCCTCCTGCTTGATTTCCAGCTCACCGCTCACTACTGCCTGAAATCACATTCTTGGACACTGCCCATCTCCCTTTCTAAAATGCTCCCAAGGGCAGGGCCATGGTCTGCCCATGTGGCCCTAGGTCAGTTCCCAGTGCTCAGTGCATGACTAAGATTTGAATGGGAGAGCGATGAGAATAAAATGCTTGGTGCTTAGCACAGCTGCCGGACACCATGGGCAATCTGTTCCCTTCAGCTCTTGTCATAGGTGCTTGGTTATATGTCTCTCCAGCTACACTGTCACCTCACAAGCTAACGGATGGTAGCTGCAGTTGTACTGTGGTAGCTGCAGCCACAGCTCACAGAGTGACAGGCACATTTGTGCTCAATACATATTCACTGAGGATCAAAGAAATGTTGCATACTTGTCAAACCCTTGGAGCCGGAAAGGGGCGTTTCTCTCATGTACCCCATCACTGGGTTAAGACCTGAAAATACAAAGATGGAGGCCAACCAACCATGAAGTCACCTGCAAAGCTCAGAGGGCAGACAACCTCCAAGAGCCCCACGAAGGGACTGATGAGACCGATGTGACTCATCTGCCCCCTCCCAGCTCTCGTGCCACTCACCATGCCTTGCTCCAACGCCTTCTTGATGCGTCCAGCATCTGCCACTGGGAACCAGATCTCGGCGATGACGCACTGCTGGGTGACATCGATGTTGCACATGTTCAGGATGTGGTAAACGGCCTTCATCTTCTGTACCTTGGTGACCCAGGAGTGCCAGTTGGCAGCTGCTTCCTGCAGCAGGTGCTGGCGGTGAGATTCCGTTTGTGTGATGACCTAGGCAAAAGACAACACGCAGAGAGACAGGAACATGCGTGGAGGCATTTGACACGGGTGGGAGGTTCATCAGCCACCATGGCTTCCCATGTCCTGGGCTCCTTCCATGTCAGAGGAAGGAGCTCATTTGGACTTTACCTGTCACCACAAATCTATCCCCTATAGAGGCTACACCCCTGGGGCGAAGACCAAATTTTCCATTTCTTCTAAAGTCCATGGTCCTATTGTTGTGGGTTGAATTGTGTCCCTCTTCTCAGGAAGAAAAAAGATGAAGTCCTAAAGTATAATCTTATTTGGAATAAGATGATGGAGACATACGGCGATAAGATGAGGTCACATTTGATTAGGATGGGCCCTAGTCAACGTGAGTGGTGTCGTAAGAAACTTGGAGATCTGGGCGGACAGGGAAGGAGACCATGTGACAAGGAAGACAGACTGGAGCACTACATCCATGAGCCAAGGAACTCCAAGGGTTGCCGGAACCACCAGAAGCCAGAAGAGGCAAGGAAGGACCCTCTCCTGGTGTCTTCAGAGGGCGCACAGCCCTGCGGACACCTTGAGTTTGGACTTCCGGTTCTGTTGTTTTAAGCCACCCAGTTTACAGTAAGTTGTTGTAGCAGCCTTAAAAATTAAGACATGCTGTGATACATAATCCCTCTAAGAAGGAACAAGTGATTAATGTATGAAGGACTGATGGATGATTTGTCCCACACAAAATGTATTTGATGAAATTAATTGTAATTCAATGAATAGGTGATCCTTTTCAATAACCTTTACAGGTGGCTACTGTAGTATTCTGTAAAAGTTACATCATGGATGTAAGATTAATGATAGCCGTCAGGCCCACTGAGGTGTCTTGAAGGGTCACTCAGCAGAATGAAGCACGCTGGTCACAGGACTTCCAGGAGACAAAGCCATTTCAGCAGATAAAACTGTCTAAACCTTAAAATGGAGCTCACTCTTTCAAGAACAGCTCATGTTCCCTCTATGAAAGAAACACCTGGTGACAGACCTGGACTCAATACTGATATAAGACAGGGATAGGACTCCCCAAACTCTGAGAATGGCCTCCAGGCAGAGAACCCCCTGCTCCACCGGTCATCTGGCCCCCTCACCTTTCTGGCTGTGCTACCCACCTGCTATTGTGGTAGCACCCCAGAGTGAACCGCCTGGGTGGCTAAGACTCACTCCGCGTCCTGATTAAACAGAAGACAGAAGTCACTGCTGGGGAAACTGACCAACTCGGGCCACCAAAATCCGTGAACACAGAGGCTGCCCAAGCCATGCTGACCTGAGTGTCGTGAGCATCGTGTCCTTCCCCTTCTCCCCGTTACAGCCTTTGTGAGCTCTACCAGGAGCATTCAGGGAAAAGGACTTCAAGGGGGATTACTTGAGGGAAACATCTGTGACAGTGACGATAAAGGAATAGAGGATTAAAGAAATTCAACACAGATTTTCTGGGAGGGTAAAGGAGCCTCCTGGCCCTAGTGTTTACAAACGCAGACACCGCAAATTCCTAAACCCACCCATGGAGGATCTCACATTGTGCTGGCCTATGGTCACCGCAGGCAGGTAGTAAAATTTAAATGTAATTAAATAAAAAATAACCATTCAGTTCCTCCCTGGCACTAACCACATTTCAGGTGCTCAATAGCCACATGTGGCCAGTGACTACAGCACTGGACATTGCCAGCTACAGAACATTTGCATTACACAGAGTTCAACTGGATGGTGCTGGTCTAGAATATTCCATCAGATGGAATATTCCAGGTGACTTTAGTGGGCACACTCAAAGCCACTGTGACAGACGAGTGTTCCCATCACAGAAGCCCTCGGTGTCACCGTGAATGATGACACACTCTCAAGGAAATGAATTGGAGACATACAAGTATTCCCATGGCGAAACCAGATGCACTGTTTTTACAGACTTAGTTGGTTGGCTAAATTCAGTACGGTCAAACTGGTTGTTCAACGTAGTAAGCTGGTTAGTTGGATCCTAGATTCCATCTAGGCTGAGGCAGCAAATAAAGGGTTCCTTTGATCAGATTAAGGTAGGCTCCTGAAGGCTGGCTAGGGTTGTGGCTGGGAACTGGGCGAAGCATTGCTGACAGGCAGTATCATCACCCCGGCTTATCGAACAGTTTTCTAATTGTGCAATTTTCTCCAGCCACAGGCAGAAGAGTGCAGCAAACATTCCAGCCAGCCTTCCAGGCAGGGCCTAGGGATAGGACTCAGAGGGAAAAGACAGAGGCGGCCCCAACCAGCTCACACAGGAACCCCTCACTCACTGTGATGAGATCTTCCAGCCGCACGTTGATCCCATCCAACATCTCTCTGCGCTCTGCAGCATGTTCTGGGCAGGGGTATATGGTCGCTCGAAACCTGTGTTCAATACATTCCAAGGATGTGTGGAGGTGGGGTAGTGCTGCAGAGCACTCTGCAACCCCTTTTCTGCAAGGCCATTGTTGGCCCACACGAGTCGGATGGCCACCCTCTCCTACGACAACAGCTTCCTCTTTGACAGTCCCAGAAATTGAACTGTGGTTCTGTTACAAGAATGAACTTCATTCAAACCACAAAACCCGTGAGCTATTACGGAAATCACATTGTGGGCTTGAGCCCCCCCTGTTAGGTAGGAGTTCAGAGCACCAAGATGGCAGAGACAGGGCATTAGAAAGAAGCCGCTGGAGGACAGGACAGGAAATGAGTCCCCTCCCTATTTACAATAAATCCCATTACCATGACACTGAGGACATCACCATGACAATTCCCACCACAGGTTCAAATTTTAAAATAACCAATGAAAGTAAAGTGGGCAATATTCTAATCACTATTATAAGGTACTTGATGGGAAAAATGGGGTAAGGTCTTCAATCAGGTCCGATAGGGAACAGAAGCTCCACAGTCCAGCCTATAAGATCTTAATTTCAAACACTGGAGGCTTGAGCCTGTCTCTCTCACCCAGCCACTCATTCTACCCAACAGAGTGCTATCTACACCTTTCAATAAATCTGTACTCTGTTACGTCTGTGTGTCTTGCTCAAGTCTTTGTTCAGGACACCAAGGACCTGGACTTTGATGGGACATCTCAATGGAACACTTCTCCCCTTCAGGATCTCGTGTATTAATGTCTGGGTAATTTCTGACTCTAAGGGACTGCATATAGGACAAGTCTGCAAACTCAGCAACAACTTAGCCATGTAGTTTGCTATCTTTCTCTTTTTTTTTTTTTTTGGTACTAGAGATTGAACTTAGGGATGCTCTACCACTCAGCTACATCCCCAACCTTATTAATTTTCATTTTGAGACAGGGTCTCTCTAAGTTTCCCAGGCTAACCTCAATCTTGCAATCCTCCTGCCTCAGCCTCATGAGTGGCTGATATTACAGGTGTACACTACCTGGCTTGTCTTACTACTTAGAAGCAGACAAGAGATATACCACATGCCAAGGAATAAAGTGGAATGGTTAACATGTCTACTCTTCGTTGCTTTTAAATGTTAATTCAAGTTCTCTCTGTTCATACTCCCACAGCTATAAAAGTCAGCTGTATTTTTAACACCACCTTGTTAAATGTCATTCTAAACCCTACTGACCTCAAAGGAGCCCCAACCATGTACGTTCTGCATGACGTATGTCCACCTGATCCTGACCCCAGTCACCGATGAAAGAATCATTAGCAGTTTCTCTTACCCATCACAGATCTTCTTGACTTTCTGCCTGAGCTGCTCTCCTTGGTAAAATATGATGAATATATTCTTCTTAATTTCTTCTTTCTGGAAAATCAGAACAAATTTTCTTAAAGACCTTAAAGTAATAGCCTCACTATGTGCTACACCAACGGGACCACACCTGGGCCTTGAATTCCTCTCTAAGCCCTCTACCTAAGAGATGGGATCACAAAAAAGAAAACATCCAGAAAGGGCATGATGAGGATACTGCGAGGCGTACGAGGAAAACATCCAGCTGGCTCTCCCACGTACACCTGCACTTCAGGGATGAGTGTGTTCGAAATTTAACAAAAGGAAAGCTGTGTCTAGTTTTCAACTCACACATCTGCTTGCTGTGCACGCTTGGGAATGTTGTTTAAATTGCTTCATCAAGTCCGAGTTGGACAATTCACAGAAAAGAAGAATATGCATTCCACAGCATTTATGAAATCATTCAACTCTTACAGCAAAGAAATATGAACTGAATAAGTGTGCTCTCTCACTCCTAATTAACTTAAGGGAACAAAGGAAAAGTTACAAAACCCACTGTGGAAAAAGTGACGGCAAACCCAAGGAACTCACCACGTACCACTCAGGGCACTGAGTCAGGTAGTGCCCCGGGGAGAGGTACTTGTCAGGACCCTTCAAGTGTGACAAGAATGACCATGCCTTTGGGGCTGGGGTTGTGGCTCAGCGGTAGAGTGCTTGCCTAGCACATGTGAGGCACTGGGTTCGATCCTCAGCACCACATACAGAAATAAATAAATAAAATAAGAAAAAGAATGGCCATGCCCTTTAAGCCAGGATCCTATCTTCCTGAAATTCATATTACAGAATAAATTTAAAAAATTAAAACCCACATGCATAAAGTTGTTCATCATAGTGTCTCTATTCTGGAGAAAATTTGAAAATGAAGTGTTCAAAATTAGAAAGTTAATATCACATCAACTCAATGGAAATGTTAGGCATCTATTAAAATAGCCTCAAAATAAGTCCTCTTTTGGGCATTGTTTATGGGAGCAGGGGAGGAGTAGTGTGGGGTTTCTGAGCTGCCTGCTTTACATTATGTCCAAAGATGCCTTCACCCATGGATGCTACCTTGGTCTTTTTCTGAATGTCTCATTTCCTGATCCACTAGAACCAGGGATCGGTTCTGACCTCATGAAATCCATTGGGTGGCCTTCAATGTGGTCATCTTTTTCCAGATTCCAGATGTTTTTAAGTACTGTCTGTACTACCATGATATTACATTATGGCCAGGTATAGTAATGCACACCTATAATTCCAGCTACTCAGGAGATTGGGGTAAGAGGATCACAAATTCAAGGTTAGCTTGGGCAGTTTAGTGAGGCCCTAAGCAACTTAGCAAGTCTCTGTCTCAAAAAATACAAGGGTCTGAGGATGTATCTTGATGGTAAAGAGCCTTTGGGTTCCATCCCGAGTACCACAAACAAAAATTAAAAAAAAAAAAAAACATGATTATGAAAAACGATGATTCAATGTCAAATTTGAAAATAATCTATAGAAATTGCAGGTAATGATATTAAGGAAATCTCATATTACCTAAACTGAAGAGGGAAAGAAGAATCATTTCCATGTATACATCAACCATATAAAATCATACCTGCTATGGCTACAGCCTAGAGAAAAATAGTACAAGAAGAGCCTAAGAATAAAGACATTATTATAGTGCTTTTTAAATGTTTTGTGTTTGTGTTTCCTTCTTATTTAAAATTTCATTTATTTTAATCATGAGAGAGTTTTGTTGTTGTTATTCTTTTTTTTTTTTCTTCCTTTGTGGCACTGGGGGTTGAACCCAGGGGTGCTCTAGGAGAGCCACATCCCTACGTTCCCAGCCCTTTTTATTTTTTATTTTGAGACAGGGTCTGGCTAAGTTGCTAAGACTGGCCTGGGACTTATTGTCCTCCTGCCTCAGCCTCCTGAGTTGTTCTTTAACAAATAAAACTTTAAATTAATTCTTTTAGCCTCTAATCTGAAAACGATTACACTCTTTTAGAGACAAGCCCAGTTTCTTGGAACTAAAGAGTGAGTGGATTTCAATACTCAGTGGAAGGGTGGAGGAATCAATACCCCATGGGACTTAACCCTATGTGACGCTCTCAGGGAAGAAGCCCCTGGAAGTCTGTCTTGCTGAAGCCTGTGGCGGTGGACCAGTACCTCGTGAGCATCTTCTGGGAGGCTGTAAGAGCTGCAGGCACCAAGGCTCTGCTCCAGCCCCACTGACCCAGCGTCTGCATTTTAACAAGATCCCAGGTCACTTCTATGTGACCTGGATCTATGCTCATGGGCACACTGAAGTTTGAGAAACTGACCTAAATAGCTTCTTGGTGCTTTGTGATTAAGATACAGCTGCCACTCACATAATGCTAGTACAGCTAAGTTTCTAGAGACAAGATAGGTACATGACTTGGAAAATGCAATCAACTATGAGATGTTAACAAGAATCAGTCCTAGAGTGACCTCTCAAACATATAGAAAAAGGGCAAAAAGAGGAGATAGGAGAAAGAAAGTTCTGTGAGGTGCTAGTTTCACAGAACTAAAGACTCAATGTTTTGAGAGCCAGACTCTCATGACACAGTTCCAGGAATCTCAGAGGAGGCTTCCTGCAGCCCAGGCCTCCCACCGTGATGGGATCCTCCAGAGGCGTGTCCATCTCACTGAACTTCAAGTAGATGTTGCCCCGGCAGACGCGCCACAACAGCCTCTCGAAGGAAGCCATCCTCTCCCTGTTAATCACTCCAGCCGTGAACCTGGGCAGTAGAAGAGGAGACATTACTGGAGCCCAGAGAGCAGGCTCCATGGCACAACCGCAGAAGGATGGCCCACCTCGCTCTGTAGGCTGGGGTCAGGGATCACAAGGCTAGCCCACATCCCAGCCCCAGCTACCCAAGTCCCTTTGGACCTTCTGTTTTGATATTTTGAGGTGCTTTTTTTTTTAAATTATCCCAATACTCCATATTTACTTATTGCAATTAAAAATGTGATAGAATATTCAATATAGCATTGCAGCTCCTGGAAATAAGTGTTTAATAATGGTCTCTGTGAATTTTTACCAAAAACTTTTAATGTGTTAAGATGGAAACAAAAAATAAGGTACTGAGAATGAGATTGATCTAATTATGTTATGTCCATGTCCAAATATGGCACAATGAATTCTACTATTATGTATAATTATAATGCATCAATTATAAAAAATTAAAGAAGGAAATACACATTGATTTTTATATATCTGTTTTTTCTCATCATTCAGATATTTAACAATTGCTGACACAAACTTCTAATACAATATTCAAAGTGGTGACTTTCACTGGCTTATCAGTTTAAACATACATTGATTCTGTATTACCATTGGATCCAAAAAAAAAATCATTTTTTACAGTGCTAGGGATGGAACCCAAGGCCTTGTGCCTGTTAGACAAGTACACCAAGCTACACCCCCAGCTCCAAATGTTTTCAGTAATTATTTATCCCTTTCACTTCAAGTTCAATTCCTAGTGCCTCAAAAAGCAGGCCCTCAATAACTAGTTGAATAAAATATTAGAAATCCCAAACCCACAATGTTCAGGAATATCTTAAAATTCATCAATTTCACTTAGACACTGAATGAAATCCCCCCATTTTGCTTTTTGTTGTTTTTTTTTAAATATTGTTTTAGATGTTGATGGACCTTTACTTTATTCATTTATTTATATGCAGTGCTAAGAATCAAACCCAGTGCCTCACACGTGTTAGGCAAGTTCTCTAACACTGAGCTACAACCCCAGCCTGAAGTCCCCCCATTTTGAATCTCCATGTATTTTTGTCAATGTCACACATCACAGTGCTACTACTTGGAAATGACTTGACTGGATAACTCTATCATTTCTAAAGTTACATTTAAAAACTCAAACTCCAAATGCACATTACCCAAGTGTCATTTAAAAATAAAGAAAAAACGTATACCCGCTAGCCCAGGGCCAAACCCAACGAAGAGTTGAGGAGAGCTTTCTGGGCTTGATCCCCAGGCTTTCCCCACAAGAGCTATCCATGCGTGGCACCCTCTGGGCTGAAGGACAAGAGCACGGCCATTACACAGAGAGAGCCCTCACTACCTCCACCCCAGCCGCTGGCACCATGGCCCTGGGGTCTGCTGCTTATGGAGGCAGCAGTGACCATTCCAGTGGCTCTTTGTTCCTTCATTTATTCCCTCACACACTCAAGGAAACCCATGACTCAGGACCTAGAGTTACACTGACCCCAACTTTCCAGCCACGAATGCAGGCACAGTTCTCAACTCCAGGAGACCAGAAGTGTCTTCAATAAAGAAATCTTCGGCTAAATTGGTTTCCGTCTGAAATCCAAAGCACCACTGTCATTGAAATGCACTGCTATCTTACAGGCACTCACATTTTAAGGTTTTTTTTTTTTTTTAAAGGAGTTTTAATTTTCCACAAAATGATTAACAGAATTAAACCAGCAGAGTGCTCCCTGCCAGACCAAAAATCGTCCCCGGTCTCTCTGAAAACCCCAAATCTACCCAAACTAACTGTCCTTCTGCTCTGACTTTCCCTTCTGCCAGAGCCATTTTGGGTACATTCTCTTCCCCTTCACTGATGATCTGGCCATAGGACAGAAACAGAAGTTTTATTCATGTTCCAAATCAGCCAGCTTTAAATTTTGAGAAAATTCGAGGTTTTGATTAAATGGGCCCTTTAATGAACACCGCCACCCCCACCAAAAAAAAAAAAAAAAAAAAAAAGACCTCAAAGAAGTCCTGGGTTTTCTTCAGGAGGTATTTGAGTTCTGTCAGTTCTAGGAAGCTTTTCTTCAAAGCCTGCTGGTTCTGGTTGGCTTCTTGCAATTCTCCTTCCAATTTTTCTAGAATAGTCTATGCAGGAGGGAAACAGAAGTTAAGCCAGACAGAAAGCGCTATGATACTCCTACTCTACCCACACCGATAACTGAAACCAAAGAGGAGTTCAGTGCACCCTAACACAGCTGGAAGTTGGGTGACCTGTCCAGCCACACACTCTCTGTTCTTGCAGAACCTGAGCTGGAACCGTCCACCCGCTCTCCAGGGTTCCCTTATCAATGGGAAGGAAGGGAGGACGCTGTTCAGGGACGGAGGCACCTTCATGGGGAAGCCAGGCATCCTTCCCTCCTTTATAACACGAGACAGGGAAGACAGAGGGGATTTACATGTTTAATGTTGAGAATTCCCTCTGCCCCAAATTCACTGTAATGATGGATTAAATATAGGAAGAAAAATTTGTGTCACCTCCCAGCCACCTCCTGTTCCAAGTGAGCATCTGGAGAGCCAGGTACAAGCAAGTGGGAAAAGCAAACAGAGAAAGGTGGGCACAGACGACGAGACAGTAACAAGCAAAAAAAAAATTCTTTACAAAAAGGGGACACAAAAAGATGAGGCTTGTGATAAAATCTAATATTAAGATAAATCACCAACAAAATCAGAACACCAAATCCTAGGACATGAAATCATTTTTATAGAGCAGTATGAAAAAAGATTTTAAAGTTTGTTTTGTTTTTCTGGTGGTGCTAGGAATTAAACCCAGGGCCTTATGCATGGTAGGAAAGTGTTCAGTCACTGAGCTACATCCGTGTGTGTGTTTGTGTGTGTGTGTGGTGCGTGTGTGTGTGTGTGTGTGTGTGTTTTCTTTTGAATATTCAGAAATAAATGAAGATATTGATTTCACTAAAAAAATTAATAGCCAGGTGCAGTGAAGCATGCCTACAATCCCAACAGCTCAAGAGGCTGAAGCAGGAGGATCACGAGTTCAAAGCCAGCCTCAGCAACTTAGAGAGGCCTTAAGCAACTCAGTGAGACCCTGTCTCTAAATAAAATATAAAAAGGGTTAGAGATGTGGCATAGTTAAGCGCCCCTGTGTTCAATCCCAGGTTAAATAAATAAATAAGAAATTCTTATTCCTTATTAAACAACAACAATGTTGTTCTTATTAAGAACAATAACAACAACAACAAAAGAACAACAATATCTTAATATTAAAAGAACTGTTGGAAATATTACAGCTATTGGAATTCAAAACTCAATAAGAACAACTCTATATCTGGTGTAGTTTGTGAATGTAATACTGAGGTTTAACAAATAATATATAGATATGAAAGACCATTTATCCATCAATAACACAATGGATAAAGTACATTATTTTCAAAGAAAATATTTTATAGTAGTGAAGTTGGATTAATTTCAAAAATAAGAAACAATATGGATCTCTAGGGAACTATGAAGGCAGTGCTAAGAGGAAAGTTTATAGCATTAAGATTATTCATTAAAAAATAAAAAGTCAACAAATAAATGACCCAACATTACAACTCAAAGCCCTAGAAAAAGAACAAATCAACACCAAAATCAATAGAAGACAGGAAATAATTAAAATCAGAGCTGAAATCAATGAAATTGAAACAAAAGAAACAATTGAAAATACTGACAAAACAAAAAGTTGGTTCTTTGAAAAAATAAATAAAATCGATAAACCCTTAGCCACGCTAAAGAAGAGAAGGAGAGAGAAAACTCAAACTACTAAAATCTGTGATGAAAAAGGAAATATCATGATGGACACTACAGAAATGTAGAAAATAATCAGAAACTATTTTGAAAATTTGTACTCCAATAAAATAGGAAATATTGAAGGCATTGACAAATGTCTAGAATCATATGATTTACCTAAACTGAATCAGGAGGATATACACAAGTTGGACAGATCAATTTCAAGCAATGAGGTTTAACAAAAGCCTATCAATCAAGAAAAGCCCAGAACCAGATGGATTCACAGCTGAGTTATATAAGACCTTCAAAGAAGAACCAATACCTAAACTCCTCAAATTATTCCATGAAATAGAAAAAGAGGGAACCCTTCCAAACTCATTCTATGAGGCCAATATCACCCCCCTGATTCCAAAACCAGAAAAAGACACATCAAGGAAAGAAAACTTTAGACCAATATCTCTAATGAACAAATGCAAAAATTCTCAATAAAATTCTGGCAAATCAAATAAAAAACATATTAAGATGATAGTGTACCTCCATTAAGTGGGGTTCATCACAGGGATGCAAGGTTGGTTCAACATCCAGAAATCAATAAATGTAATTCATCACATCAATAGACTTAAAGATAAGAATCATATAATCATCTCTATAGATGCAGAAAAAGCATTTGACAAAATACAGCACAACTTCATATTCAAAACACGAAAAACTAAGGATAACAGGAACATATCTCAACACTGTAAGCTATCTATGCTAAGCCCAAGGCCAACATCACTTTAAAGGGAGAAAACCTGAAAACATTCCCTTTAAAAACTGGAACAAGACAGGGATGCCCTCCTGCACCATTTCTATTTAACATAGTCTTTGAAACTCTAGCCAGAGCAATTAGACAGATGAAAGAAAGTAAAGGGGTATAAATAGAAAAAGAAAGAACACAAACTATTGCTATTTGTTGACAACATGATTGCATCCTTAGAGGATCTGAAAAATTCCACCAGAAAACTTCTAAAACTAATAAATGAATTCAGCAAAGTGCAGGATATAAAATCAACAGCCATAAATCAAATGCATTTCTGTACATCAGTGACAAATCCTGAAAGAGAAATTAGGAGAACTACCCCATTTGCAATAGCCTCAAAAAAAAAAAAAAAATTGAGGAATCAACTTAATGAAAGAGGTAAAGATCTCTACGATAAAATTCTGGCAAATCGAATACAAAACATATTAAAAAGATAGTGCACCACAATAATGTGGGGTTCATCCCAGGAATGCAATAAATACAGTTATCTCATATTAGACAAGAAATGTATATTTCCAGAAACATATATTGGAGAAAAGAGAGCCTCTTCAACAAATGGTGCTGGGAAAACTGGAAATTCATATGCAGCAAAATGAAACTAAACCCCTCTCACCATGCACAAAACTCAACTCAAAGTGGATCAAGGACCTAGGAATGACATCAGAGACCCTACGCCTAATAGAAGAAAAAACAGACCCAAATCTTCATCATGTGGGATTAGGCCCTAACTTCCTTAGCAAGACTCCTAAAGCACAAGAAATAAAATCAAGAATCAATGTGTGGGATGAATTCAAACTAAAAAGCTTCTTCTCAGCAAAAGAAACAATCAGTGAGGTAAAGAGAGAGCCTACAGAATGGGAGCAAATTTTAACCACACGCATATCAGATAGAGCACTAATCTCTAGAAATATATAAAGAACTCAAAAATCTTAACACCCAAAAAAATCCAATCAATAAATGGACTGAGGAGCTGAACAGACATTTCTCTGAAGAAGATATACAATCGATCAACAAATATATGAAAAAATGTCCAATATCTCTAGCAATTAGAGAAATGCAAATCAAAACTACTCTAAGATTTCATCTCATTTCAGCCAGGATGGCAGTTATTAAGAATAGAAGCAACAATAAGTGTTGGCAAGGTTGTGGGGGGAAAGGCACACTCTTACATTGCTGGTGGGACTGCAAATTGGTGCAACCAATCTGGAAAGCAGTTTGGAGATTCCTTAGAAAACTTGGAATGGAACCACCCTTTGACCCAGCTACTCCACTCCTCAGTTTAGACCCAAAGGACTCAAAAACAGCATACCATAGTGACACAGCCACATCAATGTTTATGGCAGCACAATTTGCAATAACTAAACTGTGGAAGCAACCTAGATGCCCTTCAGTAGATGAATGGATAAAGAAATTGTGGTGTATATACACAATGGAATATTATTCAACATTAAAAGAGAATAAAATCATGGAATTTGCAGGTAAATGGATGGAGTTGGAGAATATGTTAAGTGAAGTAAGCCAATCCCAAAAATCCAAAGATGGAACGTTTTCTCTGTTATGAGGATGCTGATCCATAATGGGGATGACAGGTGGAGCATGAGAGGAATGGAGGAACTTTGGATAGGGCAAAGGGGAGGGAAGGGGAGGGAGGGGCATGGGGGTAGGAAAGAGGGTGGAATGAGATGAACATCATTACCCTAGGTACATGTATGAAGACATGAATGGTGTGACTCTACTTGATGTACAACCAGAGAAATGAAAAATTGTGCTCTATTTGTGTACTACGAATCAAAATGCATTCTTCTATCATGTATAACAAATTAGAATAAATAAATTAATTAATTTTTAAAAAAGAAATAATATGGAGTCTTGAAATGATGAAAGAAAATAGCAAATTATAGAAGAATAAACAACATGGTTCCACTTGAGTAAAAATTTTAAATGTGTAATACTAGGCTATATGTTATTATGTTATTTAGAGACTTAAAGAGCTGAGGACACAGCTCAGAGGTAAAGTGCTTGCCTAGCATTCACAAGGTTCTGCATTAGATCCCCAGCATGAAAAAAGAATACTGTGAGGAACAAGGAAAAGGAAAATGCAAAATTCAGTGTAATGATTATTTCAAGAGAAGGAAGGGAGGAGCAGGAAGGCGGGCTCACAGAAGTCTTTCAGAGTATCGCTCTGAACTTCTTTCATCTTAGTACACAGGGTGATGGTTGCTCGGTGACTGCTGGATTGAAATTCTTTACACCTACACCTATTTCATAAATATGATAGTAGATCAATTCAGTATTTAGTAAGGATGATTACAACTGAACCCATACGAACACATACTACAGTCAAGCTATTCAACAGTCAGCTGTCTGACAAACCACAAAGGATGGGAAGTGAGGTAGCAACAGATTTTGAGAAAGTGTTATGAAACATGAGTCTTGGAATGTCCATGGGAAAATCTCCTGGGAACTTGTCTTGAAAGGTTAGATGTAACTGTGAATCCACAGCTTTCAAGCCAAGGGTTTTAAGCCAAATGCAGGGAGGGAGTGGTAATCACAATAAATGGAAACAGACTAAAGTCACCTCCTAAAAAGACATTATCATTTCAGATTTTTAAAAATCCGCCCAAGGGAAACCCTTACCAAAAAGATAAAAGTAAACAATAAAAAAGGATATCCATGTAAGGTAAGCTCTCCTCTTCCCCAACCCCCAGAAAAGCACATTAATATCAGACAAAAGGGAATATTTTAAAGTTGAAATGGTGAAACTTAGATCTGCATGCCTGGGCAGAGTTGGAGAAGTTTTTACAGAAAAGAGAGCTCAACCAATCAGCTCACACTAAATTCAGTTGGACAGATGTTTTTTCTCAAGCTCCTGTCTAAAACACAGCCATCTCAATTTGCAACTGAAAACGCCTGCTACCTGCTTACCAAGATCAAGAAAGTCCTTGTGCTTATCAAGCTTCGGCACAACAGCATAGAAGAACAGCCACAACTGTTTGAAAAGATGATTGGAACATTCCTCCCTTTTCCAAGCTCCTATCTAAAACACAGGCTGTGTAAGGCTGGACCATCTTCACAAACATCAATTAAAACCACACATCACCACAGATTTTGTGAGACATCAACTCATATCATTAAGTCAAGAATCGAAGAAGAAATCTGCAAACATTGCCACTCTTGTCACTAAAGGCTTTTATCTTGGAAAATGCAGTTAATTTTTCATCTTAACTATGTTAATAAATGATAAGGTATTGATTTTAGGTAAATGAATTTTATCTTGTTTCCTATTTTAGGTCCTCATACAGTAAATATCAGTAACTATAATTTGCATTAATTATTTAGTTAATATTAGAATCCTCAATCAGAGTTGAGTGTAAAGATGCCTGAGACCAAGAAACTTGAGAACCACTGAATTAGAAGATCATGAGATGTCATATTGATCAGAAGCCCAATAGAAGTTCTTAAAAGAATGGAATTTTCATGCTTTGGCAAAGCTGGAGAAGGCTTTGTAGAAGAGGAGGAGATGAAGAGGGGTTGGCGGTGCATGGGAAGGGCACCCTGGGCCTGGGGCACAGCATGATCAACAGCTTGGAGTTAAGAAATGGGTACAAGGTGAGCAGAGAATCACGGGACAAGTTCATCGAAGGTGGAGGACTGGTAAGGTGCAGACAGGACCAGGAGGCGAGGCTTTTCATGGTCAGAGGTGGCTAGGACTGACACAGGCACGAAGGGAGCCATAGCACCTTCTTGAGCAGGGAAGTGATGAGATCAACCTCTTCCAGGACAGAATCTGGTGGGTAGGCAGCGGAAAGTGGAATAGTTAAGAAAACCATGGTTGTGCACGCCTATAATCCCAGAGATTTGGGAGGCCGAGGTAAGAAGATCTTGAGTTCAAAGCCAGCTTCAGCAACTTAGTGAGGCCCTACGCAACTCAGTGAGACCCTGTCTCTAAAGAAAATATAAGAAAGGGCTGGGGATGTGGCTCAAGTGATTAAGCACCCCTGGGTTCAATTCCCGTACCAAAAATGAAAAAAAGAAAACCAGTCAGACTAGAGGCCTCTGTGATGGCTCAGAAATCAGTGTCAATGCATAAACCAGAAGGATGTCTCCCAGATCACAAGAACAGGCCTGGGGCTGAGGTAAGGGCTGGGGTGAGAGCTAGACGGGGCTGCTGAATGAAGGGGACTGGTATTCCAAGATGGGGGGTTAGGCTGGAATTGGAGGTGATCTGGGAAAGTCCTGTTCAGATTGGTTAAAACCTTTCTCCAGGGCTGGAGTGCAACTCAGTGGTAGAGCACCAGTCCAGCCCGTGTGAGGCCCTGGGTTCAAGAACCAGCACCGACAAAAAAAGAGGAGGAGGAGGAGGAAGAAGTTCCCAGTCCCCCAGCTGCTTTGCACAGGCCGGTGACTAGCAGACGTGCCACCTCGCCCACATTCAGCCTGCTCGGAGGCACCATCTAGACAAGACTCTGCTGCCTTTGAAAATCTATGTCCACAAAGCAGATCACTGCTCCTTGCGAGGTGAGCCTCTCTGGGGTTGTGTTGAGAAAGGAAAACAGCCCTCCCCTGCATCAGCAGGAGTGGCCCCCAAATTTGCAATTTTCCTGGGGAAGTCACCCTGAAAAGTGACAACCACGGAAATCTGCTTTCTCACCTTCTATAACCAGGTGAAGGACCCATGAGTGGCATTCAAAGTTCCCAAAATGACAGGCTCTGTGACTGTCCTTCCCTGGGGGCAGCGGCAGAGTGCAGAACCTACCTCCAGTGTAATCATTTCCCGAGGGAGAGGAGTCTCCGGGTATTTCTCCGGCAATTGGACTGTAATCTCATTTTGCATCTCATCTTCCAGAAAACCTGAGGGATGACACCCCAGAAGAGAATACAAGGTGATAGTGGGTCCCCATAATTAAGCAACAGGGTCCAGCAGGACAGGTGTCTTCCAGCCAGCTGCCCTAAGGCCTGCCCCAGCACCAGGGGCCCTCCCCCAACCTCCTGCCTCCACAGTCACCCCAAAGAGTATTACAAACAGGGACACATTTGTTAACTAGTCGTGCAAACTATTTCCCTCCTTCCCAGTCCCCGTTTAGACAGTAAGGAAAGTAGCTTACGGAGGATTCTTTCCAATGACTCACACCTTCGGACTTCATTCACAAATTTCCTTTGGAAGCTGTTCACGTTCACGTTTAACTAGGGACAGGGGGAAGGGGGACAGCGGGCACACATTAGGCCACACGACTGCCAACATATTCCTCTGTTATTGCATTATCTTTTTTTAAAAAAATTGTAGTTGTAGATGAACAGCATGCCTTTATTTTGTTTCATTTTTATGCGGTGCTAAGGATCAAACGCAGTGTCTTGCACATGCTAGGCAAGTGCTCTGCCACTGAGCTACAGCCCAGCCCTGCATTATCTTCTTCATGTTGGAGAATGTTGCTGGAGTTATCTTGGGGACAGGTGTCTCCATGTGCAAGACAGGTGAGTTACAGGAAAACCAACCCTTGGTATTTTCACCCACAATCATTGGCACTCATTCTGACCCTGCTATTTCTAAGAGAAACAAAGTCCTCCCACACCAAGGTTGCCTTGTTTTTAGCTGCATTTGCTCTCCAAAAAAGCCTGGGAATCTTCAATAAAGCCATAAATATGAATGGACCTTGAAAACTGCACAAGTCAATGTAAGTTTCACAATCATCAATAAAAATCCAACCCTTGTGTGGTGACCCTTGGCTCACCCCAATAAGTGTTTCTGAAGACCTGCCTCCAGTCAGGTCCTGTGCTAGCAAGTAGGAAAGCAAAAACCAAGGTCATGATCTTTCCCTGCAGAAGCTAAGCTTTGACATTGATCTTGGTGAGGAAATCAGAAAGACTGATTTTCAAAATGCAATTCAAAAAAGAGCTTTGGACATAAAGTGCCCCTGGGAAGTGACACCCAATGTCACTTAAGCCATTATATCCCTGGAGTATCACTCTGGAACTCAGTCCTGGGTATGACAAACAACGCTGTGCACTCCAGAATATTTTGTCCCTAGATTGCATGGGCATGTTTGACGATGCTACACAGGAAATCAAATACAAAGGCATCCCACATCAGTGATCCGGGTTTGCATTAGAGCTTCAGAATCTTCCTACAGAGAAGACAGGCATGGAGGAAGAAAACAGGATCATGAATGACTTGCCCTGTGGTCACATCCCCCACCAGGACAACTAGGACCGTGGAATTCCACCTATTCCAGCTCCAGGCTCCTCTTCCTGCAGAACCCATTTTGTTCACTAGGGAGGTGAAAGATTTATCTACTTCCCTCCCACCTTCCTCTTATCTCCAAAGAATGCAATACCTACATCTTTGAACTGAACCAATCCAAGCTCCCCGAGCTCAGCTACACAGCAGTAGGCAGCCTCCACCTGCAGAAACACCTGTGACAAACACATTTCCTCACTTCGAAACACAGACGCCATCTTGGCCTGGCTTCTGTCTGCAGGAGAAAAAGAGAAAGATCTAAGGAAATGAATATGTGACAATCTTAGGATGATTTTTTTAAGTTAAAAATTAGAAACCAACTAGAATCACTCCTGATTTAAAGATGGTAAACAAAAACAAGATAGAACTTTTCACCCTCTATCAAATTAGCCACTGATTTAAAAATATGATGAGTGGATAGGGTGGGGCTGGAGATAGAGCTCCTTGTAGTGCTTGTCTAGCATGTGCAGGGTCCTGGGTCAGTCCTCACACTGCAAAAACAAACCAAGGGCTGGGTGTGCAGTTCAGGGGTAGAGCACTCGCCTAGCCTGCACAAGGCTCTGGGTTCAAATTCCATAACACACACACATGCAATCCTGTATATATGATTAAAGACTCAAGTTGTGGAAAGTGTGAGAAAGCACAGCCTTTCCTACAGTAAGTGTAAATTCTTTATAGCTTTCTCAGAGAGCAAGTTGTCAAGATCCATTGAATTTCGTATCATTCATACTCATGACCCCACATCTCCATGCTATTTATCCAAACAAACCTGAGTACCTTTGGAAAAACAGATGAATAAGGATGTTGATGCCATTATAAATAAAATTTCTAGTAAATGAATCTATGCTAGATATCATCTTTGGGGGATGATTAAATACAACAGAACCCCACGGATTCAGCAGGAATTAAATAAGTCTGCGTCCCGCATACGGAAGAAGGATGTTCACCCGAAGCCCCGTGAGTTTCTTGGACCCACCTGTGAGATCCGTTCCACTATCCTGTCACAAGGACATTACCACCTTTGGCTTAAAAAATGACTGAGACACACTCCTGAAGGGGGTTACAGTCATGGAGACATGAACTCAGGTTGAACACTCATAATTCAACAGCCCCAAAGTCAAACTGTTCCAAAATGGGAAACTTTCTGAGCCCTGACATGATACCACAAGATGACAAGTCCCCATCTGACCTCTTAACACGGGTCACCGTCACAACCCAGGTGCTCCAAAAATACAGTTCAAGAATTCCTCCAGCCTGTGTGTATGAGGTGTTTATAAAGCAGGTGGATTTTGCATATAGATTTGGGTCCCAGACCCAAGATTTCTCATTATGTTTATGCAAATACTGAAAAATCTGAAATCCAAAACACTTCCTCCCAAGCATTTCAGATAAGGGCGAGCGAGGCAAGCCGTGTGATAAGACCCGCTCCCTGCTGCCAGAGAGGAAAGTCCACAGCTTGAGCAGGAGAAGAGCCACCAACAGCTGGCCCCCTCGACACACCAGGGCTGCAGCCTGGACTTGGCGCAGATATGCAGCAAGGTAACCCAGCCCTGGTGTGTCAAGGCCACCCAGTGCTCAGACAGACGGGTTCCAAACTGTGGGGTGTGGCAGTCTGTGATTCTAGAACATATCCCCTCCCCCCCAGACCATCAAAGTCAGTGCCAAAGGGTCGACCGGCCCACCTTTAGTGTTTGCTGGAGCAGACAGCAAGGAAGGACGTGGCCCAGGGCTGGGAGGAAGGCGAAGATTCCCTCCAAGGAGTAAAAGAAAGCAAGGGGTGGGGACAGGGAGGGGCTGTGGCTCTTCCCTTGGAACTCCCCCTGGAGGCCCTACGCTGTCACCTTCTGGAAGTTTCACTTCACAGCTTGCCAGATACCTGGCCTATCTGTTTCTGTCATGATAAAGACTAAAGCCCAGAGCTGGCCAGGAAAAGGCTGTGGGTCTTGTCTCTGTCTTCTCCAGCTTCACTTGTCTTCACACTGCTCCCCAGACTCCTGCATGTAGTTCTGAGCTCTCACCTACCCCAGGGCCTTTGCTTACGCTTTCCCCCTGGGTTTGGAACTTCCATCTCTTTCTCTTCATCTTTCATCCCCACCTCCCCCACAAACCTGTCATTCCTCCAGTCTAATAAGTATCCTCTCCCTGACCACCACCTGACCCCCAGTGACCCAGCCTTCCCTGACCATCACTGACCCCCAGTGACCCAAGCTTCCTCCCCTATACTGCCAGAGTCACAGACATTCGCAATTACTTGTTTAACAAATTTCTATATTCTCCTAAAAAAGTCATGAGGCTAGAATGATTCCGTGTTTTTCTACTCTAGCACCATCTAGCTCAATATTGACCACCGAGCATCTGCTTCAAAACCATTTCTCCATCTATGGAATCGAGAATAAACTTCCCCGACCTCTGGAAGCGCGGAGTCGGGTCCTGTTTTTCCTTTTGACACCAAGATGAGTCAAAAGTTTCCCCACTGTCCTTTCTATAACTAAGGCAATGTGTTCACAGAAAGAGACACGAGACCGTAGCTTCATACAGACCAAAAGCCCAGAGAAAGGCCCTGTGCTTACCCAAGTTCTCAGGGGAGAGAGTTCCACCCAGTGCTCAGGGAAGGGACCCCCAGCAGCCCCAGCCAGCCTGGGCCTCCTCCGCGGGTGTGGCTTGCCAGTGGCCCAGGGCCCAAGTGGGAGCACCCCTCCTGGCTGCTCCTCCGGAGGCGGTTCTATTGTATCAACACTGCTGCGGGTGAGGACAAACCTGCCCCACCGGCTCACCCCCACCCCCACTGTGCCCTCTGCAGTGACTTTGAGTCCCCACCAGGAAGCAGAACACTGTTTTCTGATGAGGGTGACTTGCCTTCAGCCAGCTGAGGGTTAGGGACAAAGTTTCTAGGGGACCTACAAGGGCCCTAGAAATTGTAAGGTCCAGGGCTGGGGTGTGGCTGGGTGACAGAGCGCTTGCCTAGCGTGAGCAGAGCCCGGGGCTACATCCCCAGCACCACAGAAAGAAAGAAAAACCGTAGGCATGAAATAATACTAAAAAGTGGCTTTAAAAAAGACTATGACCCACCGTCCTATTAGCTGTTTTCCAAAACATTCTATGTACTTTCAAAGGAAAAAAAAAAAAAAATCAGAGGAATACTTACAGGTGCCCAGCGTCTGAAATGGCCCGGGTAGAGAGACAGGCTGCACGTGATATCCACCCTTTCCTCAGGAGAACCACGGCATTCCTGTTTCCTTGGCAGAGAAGGTGAGGGCCAGAGTGAGACCCTCGGAGCCACTTTCTCTGGGCTCAGAGGCTCCTCCGCACCAGACGCTGCACTGACCTGAAGGAACCTTCCAGAGCAGCTTCCCAGGTGTACACAGAGCCCCTGCATGTGCTCACCCATAAATGAACCCCAAGTTGAAGGGGGCTGGTAAAGCGTTCTTTTACTTTTTGAGGTGGGGGAAATGTCAATACCTGCAAGAATGTACCAGGGCTTCTCTTGATGCTTTGACGGCAGCCCTTGTGGCTCTGGAACTTAGAGGTTTTTTCTTTGTCCCAACCTTCTCCATCCTGACCTCTCTGATCTTCTTTTCCCTCATCTCTCCTCCCTAATCTCACTTTCTCTGAATCACCTCTTTGAAAGACCCCCGTTCCTGCTGATGGGCAAACCCACAGCCTTTGGGATAGGAGGCCCCTGGGTTTCTCCTTTGGCAGCAAAGCAATAAACCTTTCTCCTTGTTCTCAGAACCGTGTCCTTGTTATTGGATTGGCATCAGGGACAAGGACAGAGCTTTGGCTATAAGAGTACAGAGAATATCCCCCCATGGACACATGGCTCCAGTAACTGTTGAAGTTTGTGTCATCTGTGCCTGCCCACTTCCTCACCTTCCCCATTACTTTGAAGCAAATTACATACATCATGTATTTCTTCCAAAATGTGAGGGTGGGGGATATGGCTCAGTTGGTAGAGTGCACGCACAAGGCCCTGGGGTCACTCCTCAGCACCACAAAAAAAAAAAAAAAGGAAGGGGGGCCTGGGGCTGTAGCTCAGTGGTAGAGCACTTGCCTAGCGCATGTGAGGCACTGGGTTCAATCTTCAGCACCACATAAAAATACATAAATAAAATTATATAAAAAAAATAGAACCATAACTTAGATTTTAGGCTGAGGATACAGCTCAGTTGGTAGAGTGCTTGCCTCAAAATATGTCAGCATATATCTCTAAAAGATAAGGATTTTTTCATAGAACACACACACACACACACACACACACACACGTCCTGGACACTCCTAAAATTCAGCAAGAATTCCTTAATAACAAATATCCCATCAGAATTCAAATCTCCTAGGTTGTTGAGTTTTTCATTTTTTTTAAACCCCTTGGGTGTTTTCTGTACATGATCATTGATTGACACTACTGCTTTTGAGAACACTGAAAAATCTAACTTGAGTTGGGGGGACAGCAGGGAAGAGCTGGGTGGGGACAGCTGGGCAGTTGTGGCCATCTTAACCCTGGCACAGTGCAGACTGGGGTCTCTGCGGAAGCAGGTGGTCTACTCCCAGGCCCTGTAAGAAAGGAATGGTTTGGGCCTGTACAGTGTCACACATCTGTAATTCCAACGACTCTAGAGGCTGAGGCAGGAGGATAGCAAGTTCAAAGTAAGCCTCAGCAACTTGGTGCAGCCCTAAGCAACTTAGCAAGACCATGTCTCAAAAGTAAATAAATAAAATGGCTGGGGATATAGCTCAGTGGTAAAGTGCCCCTGGGTTCAATTCCCAGAAAAAAAAAGAGAACAACAGCAGCAGCCCCACAA
Source organism: Callospermophilus lateralis (assembly GCF_048772815.1). Lineage (NCBI taxonomy): Eukaryota > Metazoa > Chordata > Mammalia > Rodentia > Sciuridae > Callospermophilus > Callospermophilus lateralis. The sequence continues at coordinate 16,279,998 of NC_135305.1, read as the reverse complement.
CAGTTTGGGTTTCTTGAGAAACCGAGCTTGGCCACACCCACTAATCTGTCAGAGCAGATCTGCCTACAAGTCTGGATTGAACTGGACAAAGTCCTGAAGACGGAACTCAGGATTCACAAAGCAGATCAGCAAGATGAGAGCTAAGAACTGCAAAAGGAATCTCAGGGCTGGGGAGCCTCTCCCCTCTGTGAACTCTGCCGGCCAGGGAAGCATGAACTGAAAATCAATTCAAAATCAATGACGTTAGATCAATTTTAAATGTATAACTTTTAGAAGGAATGAAGTAGAACATTTCGGAACAGAGGGCTGGTAAAGCGTTCTTAGACATGACACCCAAAGTACAATCCATGAAAACAACACACTGACGAAGGACTGGGGGCGCGGCTCAGAGGCAGAGCTCCTGCCCAGCAGCAGCCCCACAAAAAACAATATATATATTGTTATTTATATTTTCTTATGAATAAATTTGCATATATATACACACATATATTAAGCAAGGGTCTTATATACAATATATATATATATATAGTTATAAATATATAGCAATATATATATTTATATAAGTGTGTGTATAAAATATATATATATTTTTTTATACACACACTTATATTTACATTTGTATATGTTTATACTTCATAAATGCATATTTATCTTTATATAAATACATATGCTGATATATTAACATACATTATATATATATATACATAGTTAAAAAAATCCTTTGGCTATTTAGAGGATGAAAAAATTCTTTAAGAGGATGGACGGACAAGCAAAAGATTGGAACAAAATATTTGCAAGCCACATGTCTGATAAAGAACTCAACTAGCATTTATGGAGTTCTCAAACTTCATCAGTAAAAGAAAATCAAACAATCCAACCAGAAAATGGGCCCAAGACACAGAGACATTTTACCCAACAGGATATACAGATGGTAATTGTATTAATTAGGCTTCTTCTGAGAAACAGGACCAACAGGGACACACACACACACACACACACACACACACTTTCTTAAGGGAATTGGTTCACACGATGAGGAAGGCTGAGAGTGCCAGATCTGCAAGCTTGAACCCAGGAGATCTGTCTGATGGCCAGAGGCAGGGGAAGATGTCTCAGTTGAGTCAGGAAGCAAATGCCTCTTCCTCCAGCTTTCTGTGGACTGGACGTTTTCCTCCAGCTTTGGGCAGGCCTAGTCTCTCCTAGTCTACTGGAGCAGATGCTAATCTCTTCCAGAACAGCCCCACAGATGCATCCAGAAATAATGCTTTACCAGCTATATGGACATTCCTTAGCCTAGTCAACACATAAAATTAATCATCACAAGTACAGCTTGGCACCCAAACACATCTTGTTAAGCCATAGTTGATGTCTATATAAAACAGTGGCTGGGGAGCCGGGGTGCAGCTCATTGGTAGAGCGTGCACTTAGCATGCATGAGGCCCTGGGTTCAACCCCCAGCACCAGGGTCATGATTCTGCCCAGTATGATATAACTAAAAATGCACTGAGCCTTTCCTGAAAGAGGAGGTGAACTCCTTGAGTGGTGTTTACTCTTTTCCTTGCATTCTGTAACTTAAACACCATAATATAAAGTTAAAGATATTTAAATACTGAGATAAAAATGTCGCATGACCAGGGAATAGAAGAGGAAAGAAAACAAAGACCCTTGCTTAATATATGTGTGTGTATATATATGCAAATTTATTCATAAGAAAATAAGGAGAGAATATTCATGACAATCACAGTGTTCTCTTCTAGTATGTGCTTTGTATTCCTCTTGTCTTCAGAAAGCACTCGGCTGCTCATGGTTCTTTACCTGGTGTATTCCTGAAGTGTGTGGCCCATTAGTGGCCCTGTCTGCAGGGGGCTGTCATGGTTTCCCATCAGCTTTAGTCTCAGGGCATGGTAAGGTTGAAAGACACCCTGAGTGACCTCCTGTATTCCAGACCTACCTTCTTTACTTTCGCTGTGGAACAGTGGTCCCTGGTCAACACTGCATCTCTCTTATTGGCCTGTCAACTCCCATGAGGACCCTAAATTGGTTATGTGTCAGGCTTAACTTCCAGTTCAACGGAATCATCGTGGTGTCCTCCAGCGGAAGTATTCTTCTTTCTGGAACTAAAACCTCAAAGCCAGCGGAGCACAGCGTCACAAGACCAAGAGGGGGATTTTTGCTAGTGGATCACTAGAAGTAATATAGAATAGTGCTGCTCCCATCTCCACCCTTGGCTCCTGAACTTGTGGGCCCTGGCTGTGGGGGAAAGGGCAATATGTATGGGATGCTGGTCAGAACATACTCAACCCCTGGAGAACCTTGCTTCCACCCTGTGAGGTCCAACTGGAGCTGTAACTGAGTCTCTAAAAGGCCACTCCACTGTTCTACTGAGCCAGCTGCTTCAGGACAGTGGAGCAGGGGAAGACGGGGAACTGCGTGAGCAGGAGCCCAGGGTGTGAAGCAAGCCCATGGTGTGAAGCGAGCCCGTGGTGTGAAGTGAGCACACGGTGTGAAGCGAGCCCCTTGCTCAGATGCGATGCTGGTTGGAGCGGAAGCTCAGTGGTATCGTGCTTGCCTAGCAGAGATGAGGCCCTGCGTTGAATCTTAGCACCACAAACAAACAAAACAACATAAAAATGCTGTGTGAAATACCACAACAGTAGACAAGGCTTTCTACCAGTCCACAGATGGTAGTTTTGGCAGAAGCATTATATGCAGAGAAGACAAACCCATATCAAGCATAAGCGTCTCTTCCAATAAGGACACAATTCTTCCCTTCCATGATGGATGTAGTCCAATGTAATCAAGCTGTCACCAGGGAGCTGGCTGATCATCCTGGAAAATGCCGCCATACCAGAGCTCAGTGCTGGCCTCTGCTGTGGCAGATGGGCACTCAGCAGTGGTCATACCCAGCCTGGCCTAGAGACTGAAAGTCAATGTTGCTGAGTCCATCCCTGCCGCCATGGTCACTCTGTTCATGAGAGTGGCTGGGGACAGAGCTGACTGGTCATCCTACCATTTTATCATTAAAATCCACCTGCACTGAGGTCACCTTTTGGTGAGCAGTCAGATGGGATGTTAATATTTTCATGCTTCTTGCCCATTCAGAGAGGCCTAGCCACACACCCCTTCCCCATATTTCTTTGTCACCAATTTTTAAATCATGCTCCTTCTGACTCCTGGATTATGCAGCCAAACCTGCCAGAGGATAAAGTCACACCTCTGGCCATTTGTCCTTTCACGCAAAGTACGGACCAGAGACACTGCTCCAAGTTCAGCCCTTCGAGATTTCCCTTCACTAATGTCCTTCAAGTATGTCCCAGAGAGAGGCTGTAGCACTGCAGCCGTCCCCTTCTGGTGATGTCTGCATGTTGTGCAGAACCGTCTGTAAACCAGTCTAGGTTATTCCCTTCCTCTGTCAGCTGATCACAGGGGACCCCCCCCTGCGAGGCCACAGGCTGAGAGGGGGGAGACAGCATTGTAGGAGTGAGGGCCAGGGGCATTTGGGACACTGCCTTGTGTCCTTGTGCCTTCAGGGCCTCTCATACCAGTCTTCACCACTTCTGTTTGGTGACGGACGTGGCGGTGCCTGCCCAACTTCATGGTTCAGCGAGTCACGTCATACTCAGGTCATTACATGGAGCAGGCAGCTTCATTCCAGGCCACTTGGTGGACCATGGTCAAACTTCAGCCTCTGCTGAGGCCTAGTAACAGGCCAAGAGTTTCTTCTCAAAAGGAAAGTAGTTGGCTTGTGGATAATGGCAGAGCCTTGCTCCCAAGTCCTAAGGGCCCATCCTGCTACTCACCTAGTGGGGACCTGCCAAAGGCTTCAGGTGGCATCCCTGTCTGCTGCTAATCTGGCTAATGCCACCCGAGTGGTGCACCAGCCTGCACAGCAGTGTGGGCCTGTCATAGAGCCTGTTCCTACTCCAGGCCCCACTCAAGACTAACGTTTACCAAATGGTAAATCAACGGAGCAACACTCCCAAATGAGGACGATTTTGCCTCCAGAATTCCAAAAGCCTCACCAATCACCGTGAGGGGTCACATACAACTTGCCCTTCGCCTCAGCTCCACATGCCCTATACCACTGGACCCCCAGAAATTTCACAGCGGTAGAAGGCCCCTAAACTTTACTTTGATTTATTTCCTGCTCTCCAATATGCAAATGCCTTATCAGTTGGTCTACACTAGGTGCTATTTCTTGCTCACCAGGTCCAGTGGGCATGATGTCATCAATGTCACGGACCAAGGCAATACCCTATGGAAGAGAAAGGTGACCAAGGTCTCTGCAAACTAAACTGTGACCCAGAGCAGGGGGGAGTTGAGAAAGGACAGTGAAGGTGTGCTGGGGGCCTTGGCAGCTGGAAGAAACTGCTTCTGGGGAGCCATGTACCCAGGGATGGGGAAAAGGATTTTCTATATAAAAATTTATCATTCCAGGAGGGTGTGTGTGTGTGTGTGTGTGTGTGTGTGTGTGTGTCTGTTGATTCTTTCAGATCCTCTATAAAGAGAAGTAATCTATGTAAACAAAGGTAGTTTAATTTCTTCTTTCGTTTTCTGGTCTGAGGGAATTGGCCAGGACTTCCCGTATGATCTTGAAAAGGAGAAGAGTGAGAGGCCATCTTTGCCTTGACCTCAGATTTTTAACAGGATAAAGGGCCATGAAGCCAAACTGGAGAACCACTAGCCCGAGGAGAGAGTGGAGGGGGTATTAGTGTACAGAGCGGCCCTGGCATACTAGAGACCGGTGGCTTAGAAAGCAGAAATGTACTGGCTCATACTTTGGATGGCTGGAGTCTGAAGAGGAGGTGTTGATGGGTTAGTTTCTCCCATGGACAGTGAGGAAGGATCTGTTCCATGTTCTTGCCTGACCCCTGGTGGCTTGCGACAATCTTTGGTACTCCTTGATTTGTGGAAACCTCACTCCAGTCTCTGCCTGACCTTCAGATGTGAGTCCCTGAGTCCAAATCCCGCCTCTTTATAAGGACACAGTCCTACTGGATTAGGGAGCACCCTATTATAGAATGAACTCATCTGACTCATTTCTTATGCGAAGACCCTGTCTCTAGATAAGTTCACATTCTGAGATACTGCAGGTTAAGACTTCAGCATAGGAATTTGGGGGACAGGGCACGATTCAACCTATGAGAAGCGGGGAAGTGATGGGAGTCCAGCTGAGCACAGGGAACTCCGAGGTTCAGGACTGCAGAGAGAAGACAGAAGACGCAGAGAAAGGAGGCTAATCGGAATGAGAACTCAGGAGAAGAGTCTCGAGAGCCACAGAGTGAGGCTGGGGTGCAGCTCCGAGGTCAAGCAGCTGCCTGCCATGTCCCAGGCCCTGGGTCCCACCCCCAGCACCATAAGAAAGAAGGAAAGGGAGGGAGAGAGGGAGGGAGGAGAAGGGAAGGAAGGAGTCATGGATGGTCCTGAAGAGGACTCGGAGCATCTGGAGGTGACTGGAGACCAGTGGACCTACTTCAATGGAGTGAAGGGGACAGAATTCAAAGAAGCCAGGAGTCAGGGAGTCAGTGCCGCTGAGGAAAAGATAGGTGCAGGAATCGAGGACAGACCACTCTCTCAAAATATCAGGCTGCAGAGAAAGAGGCGGGGAGGGCAGTGGCTGAAGAGAAAATGAAGCATCGCAGGAGGATTTGAGGGTTTCATTCAGAGGAAGAGAGAGACTGCGGATGATCCGGAAAGATCCGTGGATTTCATTTTCCTGGTAGAAAACAGGAACCCCCACTCCTCCTTGCCCATTACAGACATCTGAGACCCTCCCTTGGCACCCTGCAAAGATGCCCTCTGCTTCCTGCCTTGGCTCAATTTCGCGCGGGCCACGTTTCCTGCATCACCAACTCAGAAAGTAGGGACAGGACAAGTGTCGCCCGCTGCAATCCAGTGTCTCCAAAACAAAGGAAACCTCCCACACTCAGCACACGATCTCCAGAGGGAAGGAAGAGGGAAAAGAGGAAAAACAAGAACCAAACACATCCCGGCCCCAAAAAGGAGTTCCCGTGACTTGTGAGGAAGGAAGATCTAGCCCAACCCACTCTTCTCCAAAACCTGAGACCAAACTTGCCCGCATCCAGAGAGTACACTCCTGCTCCTTTAATTGCTTCACTGACTTTTAAAAAAGGCAACAATTCTCCTGTTAATCATTAAACACACACACACACACACACACACACACACACACACACACACATATATATTTTTCCAACTAAATCAGTACTTTGAAGGAAAAGAACAGTTAAGTCAAAGCATTAGGATTGAAGATCATAGAGTCATAGAGCTGGAGCAACCTTTTCTATCACCCCCAAAAATTGTTGGTTTTGATTTTGGGGTTTGATATCACAGTTCCCCCTCTCTAGGGAGGCTGCGGCATGCTGCCAATTGTCACCACTTCACACTGTCCTTCAGGTCTCTGTGAGGCCCTTTCTGCCCCCATGGACTTTCTGGAAAACAGATGTCGCAGAGCTGAGAGAGAGTGCTGCCCCCGCACCTTTCAAGTGACAATGCTTCACTCAGAGGGCGACTGTGCCCTTGCTCAGATGCTCATACCCAGGATTAGGAAGATACTGTGCACAAGAACAGGTTCAGCTGTACAGATCAACTTACAGGAGATCATCATCATTTAGAAAATGAAAGGGGTTAAGTAGAAAGCAAGCTAAAATGCTTGCAAGGAATTTAATCCAAAAATCATAATCCAGCTGGGCAACTTTTCTAAAAATGGCACCCAATGTTTCTGAACTCACTTCCAGCCACATTATCATTCAGATCATAAATTCTTTTTTTTTTTTCTTTCCAGTGTTGGGAATTGAACCCAAGACCTTGCACATGGTAGACAAGCGCTCAACCACTGAGCTACATCCCCAGTTCCAAACAGTGAATTTTCTCATGCACTTGAGCCTAACCCTATGCACCACTGGCCAGACACTGACCCCACCATTCATGATTCTTTACACTATAAGAAGGTGCCCAGGACAGAAGAGAATGAGTTGAGATTGCTAAAAAGAGAGGAACTCACATTCAACTTTCTCACTACTCACACACACATACACCGCCCCCACACACACACACATATTCCAATTCATTGACACTAACACTGTCATTGAGTTCATGTATCAGCACGTAGAGATGGAAATTATGTTCGCTGGAGCCAGGATCACCCCTGCCATATAAGTTGGCTCCCTCCAGCAATATGACTCTGGGCACTGGTACCATCCAGCATCCATTTGACCCTGACTTGTTTGCAGGTCTCTGTCCCTGGCGCACAGAACACCCCTGGTGGCTCTCTCCAACACCTCCTCAGCCTCCTGCCCCCTCCAGCTCCCGCCCCAGCCCATAGCTACCTGGCTTCTTAGCAGAGTCTCCTCCCGGGGGGCCCTTCCGCCAGCTTCTTGGCCAGACCTTGGTGGGGGCTGTGTCTTTCCTTCTCTTCAGAGTAGAGCTGCTTTACGTCGCTTTCATTGTCTCCTCACTTGCCACATCACACAGCAACTGGAAAAGAGATGAAGGCAAAGAACAGGTCATCCGACAGAGAGCAGAATACCTGAGCTGGTCTCGGATGGATGTCACCCACAGTCTCTCTAAGCTTCACACCTGAAGCCCTTCCCCAGTCATCTGCCTTTCCGTGATAATACTGACCGTAAACTACACTGTTGAGTTTCTTTTCAGTTTCCACCTCTACTTTATTTATTTATGTATGCCTGCTTAGATGCAAGTGGTACTGCACATCAACCCAGAAGCACTCCAACACCGAGCCACACCCCCAGCCCTTTTTCAATATTATTTTTTTTACTCTAAGACAGGGTGTCAATAGTTGCTGAGGCTGGCCTCAAACTTGTGATCTTCCTGCCTCAGCCTCCCAAGATGCTGGGATTACAGTCAACTTTCTACCTTCTTTTAAAAAAATTAAATTTCCTAGCTCATTTCTCTTTTTTACTCTATTTTACATCCTGCATTGAAGCAATGAATCCTTCTCTAATATAGACCACACTATATAAGCAATTATATATATTGGCATGCAATTGTAGTCACCTACTTAGTATATTGTCAGCATATGAAGGGTTATTTTGATAGTTCCTTTTCCATTGATGCTAATTTTTGTGTTCTTGTCTTTTCCTTGATTAGACTTGATTGATTTTTATCAACATTTGGCTGTTTTATTTCTTCTCTATTTCATATATTTCTGCTCCTACTCTTTTTTCCTTCCTACCATCTCATTTGATAATAATTTGATTGTTAATCTAGCTTCTTTCTGATACAAGTACTTTGTTATAAATGTTCATCTGTATACTGTTTTATCCCAGATATTCTGATATTTTAAGCTTTTATTGTCACTTAGTTCAAAGCACTTTTTATTTACTTTTCTTCCTTGACCTGAGAGATATTTATAAGTGTGCCATCTAATTTTGACTTTGTGTGTATGTGTGTGTGTGTGTGTGTGCGTGTGTGTATGTGTGTAGTGCTGGGGATTAGAACTCGGGGCCTTGTGCATGCAAGGCAAGCACTCTACCAACTGAGCTATATCCCCAGCCCATAAGTGTGCCACTTAATTTTGAAATAGTTGACATGTGGGGGTGGGGTTCTATATGTCTTAAGGTGATTGGTTTCTAATGTCATACATAAATCATGCAAGAAACACAGTCTGTAGGATTTCAAATTTTTAAAAAGTAATGGAAGTGCTTTTTTATATTGATTGTACTGGTTGCATACATTGTACTGGTTGCACACTGATCAAATTGCATACTTCAAATATAATATGTGCATTTTATTATACTTCAATTTTACCTCAATAAAGCTATGAAAAAAGTCCTGCATTGAGTAGGGAATTGTACCACTGGAAGAGAACTTGAGAACATCCAATCCACCTCTTCTAGGTTAGAGATGAACAGAATCCCAGCGAGGTGACATATTTACATGAGCGAACTGGTGACACAGCTGGAAGCAGAACATAAAAATCCTGACTCTTGGGGTCTTTTCATTTCATTGCTGTCCCTACCACCCTCTACTGTCAGGTGCCACACAGAACAGAGGCCCTCTGGGGGTCTCTTATCACCTCCAGTGAGTTCTGAGGACCCCAGACAAAGGTCTTCTCAAGAACGATTGGAGGCCAGGCACAGAGCCACACGCCGTAATCCCAGTGAGGCCGAGGCCGGAGGATCACAAGTTCAAAGCCTCAGCAAAAGCTAAGCAACACAGGGAGACCCTGTCTCTAAATAATACAAAATAGGGCTGGGGATACGGCTCAGTGGCCAAGCGCCCCTGAGTTCAATCCCCGGTACCCCCCACCAAAAAAAAAAAAAAAGATTGAAGACACCACTCCCCTGGGTTTTCCCCTTTGGGACTTCCCCCAACCCAGAGAGTCCCCACCATATCTCATGGGTAGTCCCATGGCCAAGGTTATGGGACTTCTCAATGGTCACACAGAAAGTGGCAAAGTGGAAACTGGAATCCAGGATCCCAACTCAGGTTTTTCTGTGTACCCTGGGGCCTGTGCACAGCATGGTCAAGAAGGTGGGGGAAAGAGAACCAGAGGGCAAAGGAAAGTCAGAGGCCAGAAAGACGCCGTAGGAAAGAAGTCAGGTGCCGGGAAGCAGGCCGGCCATCTTGAGTGGCTGTCTGGTCTCCTTTAGTTTCATGTGGACAAAACTGGAAGGGAAAACTGGCTGAGTGTTTATCATAAACATGGACCTTATTTCCCCAAAACCTTAGCTCAAAGTTACTCTTTGAGAACACACATCTCTGTTTACTAAACAAAAAATGAATCTGGCCACAAACACTGCTATGCCAACAGAACAGTTTGCCCAAATGACCAGACTGGCACTTGTCGGGAGCCCGAAACTGCCAATCACAGAGGAGACCTTCCTCAAGTGGTCTGTGAACTTCACCTTCAAATGCCCTTGCCCGTCTGATGCTAGTAACTCACTAACTTTTCCAGCAATTAAAACTGTCCCCTACAGGAACTGGCTGGCTTCCTTAAAAATCAGTGAGAAACCAGTCACCTGAGGTACTTGAGCAGCAGTCCAAGTAACAACCTGGAGAGGCAGGACCGGTCAGATGCAGCCATCCCAAACTCTAGCAGATCCCTCTCTTTCTAGGGCATTCTTGCCAGGTTAAGGATTAAGCCAGACGTCCTCTGAGGCTCCTTTCCAACATCAAGATCTGGCTGCCATTCTCCGGTTGCCTTTGGCTTTGTGTCTCATCTTTACATCCTGAACATTCCTGTATGCTCCTGCGCCTTCTGTGGTAGATCTTTAGCACCCCAAGAGCAGAGACTGTTGGCAAGCGGATTTCTGCACCATCTGCAACTTGAAAGTTAAGGGGTTTTTTTGTTTTGTTTTGCTTTTTTTAAATGAAGAAAAGATTCCTTGACATTAAAAAATGCTCTCAGACAATGAAACAGACACTAACGAGTGCCATCTACCTGTCCGAGGTGGCTGTATGGCTCTCCTGGGAAACAATCTTTTTTTCTCTCTCTCTTTTTCTTTTACATTGTGGCTTTATTAAAACACAATTTGAAATGTTTTTCAGGTTAGTCATACCATCACCAAACTTCATCACCAAAATCAAAGTCCACTGATTAGCACCAGCTCCTCGCCACAGAACCCAGAACACAAAAGGGGGTCAGGATCTTCTTCATCCTAAGTTTTACAGAGCTGGGGAGGGGCTTCTAGGAAACTATCTTTTTTAAAAAAAAATGTACTAACTTAATTTTATTTCTTTATTATTAAACAGAGGGGCTTCTAGGAAACTATCTTTTAAAAAAATGTACTAACTTAATTTTATTTCTTTATTATTAAACATTTACTATAGAAAATTTTAAAGACAAAATAAAAGTGAAAAGAAGAAAATAAAAATCACCCAAAATTGTAGCATCACATTTTGATAGGATGTTTTCCAAACATTTTTTTGTGTTACAAAAATGAAATTATACTGGATATGTAGACAAATATTTTTAATGCCTTGTATAATACAGTTTGTGTTTTCCCAATAATTCAATGTTATTCTTGATTTTTTTCCCTTTGTGGTGATGGGGATGGAACCCAGGACCCTGCACATGCTAAGCTACACCTTCACCATAGATACATTGTGTTTCAATCCATTATAAGCTGCTCCTAGGTGTGTTTTCTTTTTGTGGTACTGGGATTGAACCCAGAGCCTCACAAATACTAGGCAAGGACTCTACCATTGAGCCACATCCCAGCTCTTTTCATCTTTTTATTTTGAGACTGGGTCTTGGTAAGTTGCCCAGGCTGGCCTTGAACTTAGGATTCTCCTGCTTCAGTTTCTAGAGTAGCTGGGCTTGCAGGAAGGTTCCATTGCACCCGGGTCTAAGCTTTCATTTTCATAAACACTATAATGTTGAAATGGAGAACCTTGGGTGCACATTTTTGGTCTCATCTCTGGTAACTTCCTTGGATAAAGAAGCTCTAAAGGGCTGCACCATAGGATGAAAGGTCACCAAAATAAATTGAGGCCTGCAAAGCCTATCACTTAGCTATAAATCATCATAATTGCTGAGACTGGATTGACATGATGGCAGATTTGGGTTGCCCCCAAGCATCTGATTAAAGAACAACTACAATAAATTATTTCTACAGGAAGATCAGATCACCTTAAATTTCAAGTTAGTACTATGTACAATTGCATGGAGTTACAATTTTGAGCACAACAAAAAAATAACCAGGTTCACAAGAAAACATAACTACATGATTAAAAACCAGCAGAAATAATAGAAAATAGAAACACCAATAAGGGAGAAGGTGGCAGATGTTGAAGTTATTAGACCCAAATTTTAAAATAATTGTATTCACTCTGTTTGTGAAGATGAAAAATATAAACCAAATATCTTTGTAGATAACAAACATATATTTTTAAAAAATAAAATGAAAGTTCTGAAATTAAGAATAATTGGAATTAGGAATCCAGTGGGTGGCTGGGGGTGTGGCTCAGGAATAGAGCACTCCCCTTGCCCATGCGAGGCCCTGGGTTCGATCCTCCGCACCATATAAAAATAAATAAATAAAATAAAGGTATATTAAAAAAAAGAATCCAATGGGTAGTTACAAAGGTGGATTTGATACAGATGACAAGAGATTATCTAAAATATAGATAGGAGAAAAAATATCCAAAATAAAGCACAAGAAAACAAAAAAGTGGAAAACAAAGAATTAGAGGCAAAAGTTCTGTGTATAACTGGAGTCACCAAAGGAGAGATGAGAAGGATACAGGAGTAGAATTTGATGGCTGAGAACCTTTCAAAATTTCTGAAAGACATCAAGCTTGGGGCTGGGGATGTAGCTCAAACGGTAGCGCGCTCGCCTGGCATGCGTGCGGCCCGGGTTCAATCCTCAGCACCACATACAAACGAAGATGTTGTGTACGCCAATAACTAAAAAATAAATATTAAAAAATTCTCTCTCTCTCTCTCTCTCTCTCTCTCTCTCTCCCTCTCTCTTAAAAAAAAAAAAAAAGACATCAAGCTCCATATTCAATTGCCTACAAACCCCAGTGAGACAAATGAAAAGAAATTTATATCTGAGCACGTTAGAATAAAACTACTGAAAACCAAAGCCAAAACAAAAATGTTAAAAATGACCAAAGAAGAAAAAGAAACAAATTACCTACAAGGCTGCACCAGTCGGGCCAACAGTTCTCAACAGAAACAATGCGGAGAGAAAGAAAAAGAATGGTGGCTGGGCACGGTGGCACCCACCTGGAATCCCACTGACTCGGGAGGCGGAGGCAGGAGGATTGCAAGTTGCAGGCCAGCCTCCGCAATTTATCAAGGTCCTAAACAATTTCACAAGACCCCATCTCAAAAAATACAAAGGGCAAGGGATGTAGCTCAATGGTAGGGCCCACCTGGGTCCAGTCCCCAGTAACACACACACAAATTAGAATATCTTTAAAGCACTAGAAGAATATTTCTGCCAACCTTCAGTTCTAGACCCAATGAAAATATTTTTTAAGAGTAAAGGAAAAATAAAGAAATGCAGATAAGCAAAAACTGAGAGCACTGGGCACTCTGTGGGGGAATACAAAAAGCTGTTCTTCATGGAGAAGGGCCGCCATCACAGTTGAAAGACCAGTCACATGGAAAAGAATCGAGATCGATAAATTGATAAGTATGTGGATAGATCTAAATAAACCTTCATTTATAAAGGAACAATAATGACTTAATGGTAACTATGTATATAAATGGTGACTTAAGAGGTGTGGCATGTTTTTAACTTTAAGATGGCACATAAGCACTGTGCATTCGGTAGAAACCATCTTGGGAGGGTGCGTGCTGATCTCTTCCTGGACTATACCCTATGTCGTAGGATACTCCTGGAGAGCTGGACGTCAGGGATCCAGGCCAAGAGGAGAAGCGATGGACACTCCACAGTGTACTGTGTCCCTAAGCTAGGAAGTTCTGTAGGTTAGGGTAAAATCGATTTTCAAATTATGGTATTCTCAACTTACATGGTTTAATAGGACAGAACCCATTCAGAAGTTGAGGAGCAGCTGTTGAACGGATGTGGTAAGAAAGACTAAAAAACAGGAGTGGGAAAACAGAATTAAGTTCCAGGTCTTCAATTAATATATTAGATGAAGATGAAGAAATATATTCAATTAATATACTTGATGTCAAGGATGTATGTTGTAGCCTCTAAAAAATAAAAATAAAAAACAGAATCCAAAAATAGTGAGAAAAAAGGAAAAAGGAGCCAGGAACGGAGGTGTACACCTATAATCCTAGTGGCTCAGGAGGCTAAGGCAGGAGGATCTCAAATTCAGAGCCAGCCTCAGCAATTCAGCAAGGCCCAAAGCAATGTAGTGAGATCCTGTCTCAAAATAAAAAATAAAATGGCTGGAGATGTGGCTCAATGGTTGAGTGCCCCCAAGTTCAATCCCCTGTACCTCTACCCGCCAAAAAAGAAAAAGGAGCATAAGACAGATGGGAATACTGGAGAGCCTCTGGTAGGTTGATTTAAAGTTAAATGTGTCAGTAAATAGATTCAATATAAATAGATCAAATATCCATAAAAATCGTCAGACTGTGGGTTTTAAAAATCCAACACCATAGGGGCTGGGGTTGCAGCTCAGTGGTGGAGCACTTGCCTCACATGCACGAGACACTAGGTTCAATCCTCAGCACCACATAAATAAATAAATAAATAAATATATTTTTTTAATCCAACACTATACACATTTTTTATAAGAGACACAGCTGAAACTCCACAAAGATTTAGGAAAGTTAAAAGTCAAAAGCACTACCTGAGGTAACCTGGGGTGTTAAACGGTGATGTTTTATGGAAGGTTCAATTCACCAGGAAGGTGTCACCATTCTGTATTTGTGTGCACTTCAGTGACAGCCCCCGACACACACACACTTTTTTCCCTTAGTACTGCTCACTACACAAGGAGTCCATTTTATTTATTTTGAGAAACTATCTCACTAAGTTACTTAGGGCGTCACCATGTAACTGAAGCTGGACTTGAACTTGTGGTCCCCCTCCCTCAGCCCCCGGAGTCAGTGGGATTACAGAGGTGCACCACCACTCCCAGCGTGGCTCTTAAGTAGCAAAACAAGAAATCACTGGAGCATGTTTGCAGAAGGCAACGCAGTTCCGCTAGGCTGGGGTACAGGCCGTGGTCCCCAGCACCACACACAGTCAGAAATAACTAGAAGAGCCCCTCATGTGTGTAAAGTAAGACACACTTCTGAGAAGGCGGGGCAGGAATGAGATCTGTAGCCCAGGAGGAAGACAGCCTCAACCTCAGGAGGCTCCTTCCTTTTGGGTAATCCCTCCCTCGATCTGGGCCGCCTCCCATTGCCATTATGGAAAGCAAGTTGAATGAATTGCCCTAGGTCTGTCCAAACACAGTTCCAAATGGTCGGCTCCAGGCCTCGCTGGTTACTTTTATCAACACTCTGAAGGTCGGACTCTGGAGTTCTCTATTTTCCCTACCCAGGCATCCCTCGTTGTCTCCACATTCTACACCCATCCCTGGGTGGCAATGACTGAGGCTAAACCCCACGCGCTCAGGGCCCCACAGTCCGGGTCTGGTGCTTCAGCTCGCGGCATCCAGCGCCTGACGTTATTTTGTGAAAACACATCTGACAAAGCCACAAGGGGAGAACCATCAACCCCATCTGGGATCAGAAGGAAGAGGCAGCGTTGTGTTTGGGGCCTCGATCCTCCTCTGAATGGATTTTTAATTAAATGAAGACAAACGCCCCAAGTTCAAGGCCAGAGACGGACAGGTGGTAGAGGGGCCTATGGGAATCACAAAGGAAGTGTCTTCGTGTGGAAGAGCCTTCATAGACTTTGGCCATTGCAGGCTATGGGCTGTTTTCAGTCTTTTAACAGGAACCACAGATGACACTGGGGACAGTGAAGGCCCTGGAACCCCAACCTCTCAGCCACCCCACTCCAACTTGCACCACGGAGCCTGGTCACAGATATTATTAGCCTGGACTTTTTTTTTTTTTTTTAAGTATGTGTAACCCAATGCCAATCTCAAGCATTAAAAAAAAAAAAAAATCTTGAGAATGTTCCCGTAGAATGTCTAGCTTTGAGCAACACAACTTCCTGGTCCACCCTCCAAAGTAAACCAATGCAAAATGCATGAGAGGCTCACTGACAGAGCTAACTGCTCAGGGAGTTCTCAGCTGTGGACCTGTGGAAAACAGTTGATACTGGAGATGTTTGTGAAAGAGTCGCCTTGAGGCTCTCTTAGGGAATTAGTGAATTATTAGTGGGGTCAAGTTCAAGTACTTTCATCTGTTGATAAAGACAATGTTTGTCTTTTAATTGTTCTGCAAACAGCTAATCTCAAAGTCTCAAATCAAATAGCAATAATGAAAAGAAAGGAGGAGATACACATAATCCTTCCCCTTCATCTCCTCTGCGGGCAGAGAAGCATCCGCGGCTAGGATCTGGTAGGATGCTGCCAGCTCAGGTCACAGCTGCTATTCACACCACCTCCACAGCAGCCCACAGCAGGGTCATTTAAAATCCCTGGCTCTCATCTTTTGGGAGGGACATGCTCTGCTCACATCAAACACGTCCTGGGATTTTTTTTATGGGGCGGTAACGAGAGCTGTCGCTGTGGTTTTCATCTTGAGTCCATGAATCACCTGTGCCACCCTGTGACCCTCTTCATGCTGCCTACCAGAAGCTCAGGAAACACATGTGGCCTTCCGTGCTCTGAACTTGCTCGTGGACCTATTTCCTGCTTTCTAACCTAAATTTCTCCTTGCCTCGTTTCTTCTCATTGATCTTAATTTTATCTAGCTAGATTAATTGCAGGAACGCTTCCTTAAGTCCTTGGAGGATCCAGGTGAATAACTCAATGTATAAATAACATTATTATTCCCTAAAACTGCCTTCCTCCCCTTTCTCTGGTATTTTCAATGATGATCCTTCTATTAAAATGGTGGTTAAGGTTCCTAAGTAATTAGAATCTGCTCAACCTGAGCTAAGTGCTTGACATGAAATGCTTCATTAAGTGATTCAACAAACCCCAAGATAGGTGCTATTGTCCTGTTCCTTTTCAGATAAGGAAACTGAGACTTGGATGCATTCAGTAACTTGCCTAGGGCCACCAGGTCAATAAGACACAGGGCTAGAATTAGATCCCAGGCAGACCCCTACAAACATTGGACTCTTTCTGGATGCATCTGCACACATAGTCCAAATGTCACTTCCTTAGTGATCCCTTCCCTGCACCTCTCGGGTGCTCCTCCCTCTTTTATAGTCCCGTAACTGGGAGATTCCCTTGTTTGAGTCTTGCATCAAAATTCTTTCTTCTCTGCTTGTTCTCGCTGCTGGACAGTGCCCTCCTCCAGGGCAGGGACCATGACCCCGTCAGCTGTGAGTCCCAAGTAACTAGGCTGATGGCTTTCACACACAGGGTGAGTGTTCAATGCACAGTAGTGATCCCCACCCACCTGTGGTTTCCAGGTACCCACAATCAACTTCAGTCTAAAATACTGAATGGAAAATTCCAGAAATAACAATTCATAAGTTTTACATTACTCTCAGTACAGCATTTTGTTATAACTGCTGTTTTTTTTATTATTACTGTAATTTATAGATTGAACTTATACAGAGGGAGTTCAGTGCCACCCGGGGTTTCAGGCGTCCACAGGGGGTCTTGAGACATATCCTCCATGCGTAAGGGGAGACCACTGTACATGCTTGGGGCTGAAGGCAGAACTCCCTCCAAGTCACTACTCAGTGTAAAATCTTGACTTCGCTGCAGCCCCCAGCCCTGCATATAGAAGCTCAGCCTCCTGCTCTCCATCCGCCCAGTTCCCTCTCCTCAGCTCACCTACACTTACCTGTGCCATGGTCCCCTGAGCCCCTGAGCACTATCCTACCTTTGAGCCTTTGCTCACCTGTCACTCCCACCCCCAATGCCCTCCTCCCCTTGCCACCTCTCAAAATTCTATCCATTCTTCAAGGCCCAATTCGGATGTCATTTTCTTCAAGAAATATCCCATCCGCAGATGCAATCTCTTTACGCTGAGACTCAAAGTACTTTGTTCTAACCAACTCATTCCTGAAATGCTGCCCTGTATTTTAGTGATGTGTGCCTGTCATTTAAGCATTTTGAGGGCAAGTATCCATAGACCTGAGCAAAGCACAGTGCACATAGTAGGTGCTCGGTAAATACAAGACTGGGATAGGGAGTCCCCGCTACTCCTGCAAGCGGAAGAGGCAGCAAACTCCCCTCCAAGAAATACACTCATCTCCCCTCCAGTCCTCCCTTTTTTCTCAGTGGGGACAAATTTCATGTCAAGGAAGAAGGACATGCACTGCCCCTCCTCTGCTCCCCCAGCCAACATAGTTTGGTTTCCCTTCTAGAGAGGTGAGAGCAGGTGTGACAGGCCAGGTTTCCTTGGCTCCACCCCGTCCGTCCCTTTTCCCCCAAACACAGAGCAGAAGCTTGCCAGCTCCTGCAGCACCCGGCACTCTGCAGACATGGCCCACAGAGATGCCTCCCTCCGCAAGGCGCAGCACCTCACCTCTGCCCCGCGGGCCGCCCTGCTCCTCTGCCTGGGCTTTGCCTTCTTCCACTCGGCTTGCTGGGCAGGTAGAACTGTGAGCTTTATTCTTGGCCTCACAGAGGAAGGGGGAGGGCAGGAGGGAGGGAGGGAGGGAGGGAGCAGCAGGAGGGAGGGGGAGGGCAGAGGGGAGGGGGAGGGGGAGGGCAAGAATTCCTTGGCCAGGGTTGGTCCTGCAGGAAGCAAAGAGGAAAAAGGACTTTTTCACGGAGAAGGAGTAGGCAGGGGGTTAAGGGTGGGTGTGGGGTGGGGTGTCTTGGGTTTGCCTAAGACCAAGATCAAATACTTAACTCCTGGGCTGGGACAGGAGTAGCCACCTCTGTGGGCACTCTTCCTCTCTCTGTCTCACACACACAGAATTTGTCAGAATCTTACCTATCAGGGGACCAAACTGGTCTTCAGTGATAAATTTGGTTGCTGGTTTCCTGGTGGCTCCTCTTGCTCAGCTCCCCCCAGCTCCCCCCAGCTCCCCAGCTGTTGTGATTGGCAGTCTTCCCTCACATTCAGGTCTCACGTTCCTTACTGAAGCCCTGTCCTTCCTGGCCACTGTACTTCCTCTGCCACTTTCCCAAAGCCTGGAAGCTGCCAGTCACTGCCAGTCACTGCCCACCCGTCTCCTGCCTCCCCAGGGTACCTGTGGCGCTGGGCTAAGCCCCACCTCTCACTCTCCCAGGGGGCCTGCACCTGGGGGAAGGGGGGCCTCACTTAACTTTTGCTGTCGCCAGCTTTGATCTTGTCTGAGTTCCCTGTCTGCCCTGCACCCAGAGACTCTCCCGGTGCCAAAGCCAAGCCCCATCAAGTCTGCACCTCTCTCTCCCATCTTAGCATCTCTTGTGGCCACGGCCAGAGGGCTCAGTGTGGCTGCCCAGACCCACCAAGTCTCCCTTCCACCCTAGTTTCCCCAACTTACTAGCTGTGTGACCTTGAGCAAATTGCTTCTCTTCTCGGAGCCTGTTTCCTGTTTAGAACATGACAGTGAAACTGCTGAGTTACAGGGTTGTTTGTGAGAAGCAAATGAGATGGCTGCTTTTAAAGAATTTACAATAAGCCGGGCGTGGTGGTAACATGCCTGTAATCCCAGCTGCTCGGGAAGCTGAGGCAGGAAGATCTTAAATTCAGAGCCAGACTCAGCCACTTACAGAGGCGCTGAGCAACTTAATGAGACCCTGTCTCAAAATTTTAAAAAAGGGGGAGATGTAGCTCAGTGGTTGAGAGCTCCTGAGTTCAATCCCTGGTAGAAAAAAAGAAAAGGTAATTGCACACACAATGATTGTTAGCAAGTATGGTTAACAAGTTTGTCTTATTTCCCAACTTCCACCCTCCTCAAACATGGCTATTTAATTTTTCTCTGCTTTACCCTCACAGTTCCTTGCTCACGTTGCGGCTAAAAAAAAAAAAAAAAAAGTTGATGACCACGAGGCAGAGGCAGGAGGATCACAGGTTTGAGGTCAGCCTCAGCAACTTAGTGAGGCCCTAAACAACTTAAAGAGACTCTATCTTCAAATAAAACATAAAAAGGGCTAGGGATCTGGCTCAGGGGTTAAGCGCCCCTGGGTTCAATCCCTAGTACCAAAAAAAAATCTCCCTCAAACAAATAGAGCTCAGTGGTAGAGCACCCCTGGAGCTGATTCCTGGTACTAAAATAATAATAATAATAATAATAATAATAATAAAAAATGTAACTCCACTGAGCTGTTCTTCTTCCCAAACGGGGCAAGCCCCTGGCTGTTCCGCTCATAAGGGAGGAGGGTGATATTCAGGTACTTAGGAATTTTTACCTGAGCTACTCTGTTTGAACCATATAAAACTGCTGTTGTGAAATAATTTTTTATATATAAAAGTGGTAATTCATGGGCTGGGGTTGTGGTTCAGTGATGGAGCACCTGCCTCATACATGTGAGGCCCTGGGTTTGATCCTCAGCACCACATAAAAATAAATAAACAAAATAAAGATATTGTGTCCATCTATAACTAAAAAACATTTTTTATGTGGTAATTCATAACCTAATACTGGCAGTTAACTACATTTTCCCCCACTCACTTACTCTAGGCAGGAATATCACTACTCTAGGTTTAGAGGGGAGATGAAAGTCAGGGCGAAGGGAGTTAAAATTCCAATGTTGAGGAATAAATGTCTCCAAAACAAAGACCAAGCCCTGAGCCATTTAGTTGTAAATAATTTACAGTAACAATCAGATTTCATCAAGGTAATTTACCGTCCCTTAAGCAGGACCCAGGAGTTGCTTAGGGATTAGGTGGCATAAAGTCAGTCTGGGCAGCAATTTCATGGCTTTGGCTAAACAGCCTTCCTCCTTACTCTATGACAACAGGCACCTGAAGGACATGCTGACCCACAGTCAGTCGAGTGTTGAGAGTTTGCAAACATTTTTGTTTGGGTTTGATGTGATTTTTTACATTCCCAACAATGCAGATTGAATAGCAATATAATTTCCAGAAAGTTCTCCAAAATCAATGTCTGGGTTTTGATCTACCTAAATTAGCATTAGTGATAATAGATCTTTCTTGGATGGTGGGAATGTTCCATTACCGCATTGTGCTTCCAATATGGCGGCCACCAGCCACATGTGGTGATTGAAATCTGAAACATGGCTAATGTGAAGGGGAAGCTGGCTTTTTAACTTCTGCTAATTTTAATAAGTTTAAATAACCACAAGTGGCCAGGGGCCACTGTATCAGACAATGTGGGCCACCTGTCTTTCATTCTCAGTTGTGAAGGAACATGGCAGTGGCTTGTCTTCTCAACATGCTTACATTCATCTCCATCCCCCAAACCCAGTGGGTATTCTCTTCTGTCCAGATGGGAAAGGGTTAAACTTCCAGCTTCCTTGAGACAAAAGCGGCTCTTTTAGAATTCCTGCTTAAGTTCTTTTCTCTTTTCCTTTCTCCTTTTTTTTTTTCTTTTTTATTATTCTTTGCTTACAAGTTGAACAACAAATTTAGGCACTGCATATCTGCCAATGAGTTTGTAGGAGACACAATTCAGTTGACAACAGGGAGTTAGCTTTGTCGCATACAGACACCTACACTGGGAATTCTGTAACACTTTCACAATACTCACTACTGATTGACACAAAATCCCAAACCCTGGACTGACTTACACGACTGTTTAATTTTTGTTCCTCACCACGTGCCTGTGTAACAACTTCACCATCATCAGGAATAATGAATCAAGGTCAGATTTCAATGTTGACTTGTCAAGATTTTGAAAGGAATTGAAGTCGTTGTGAGAAGACATTCTAGATTGTTCCGTGATTGTTTCAATATAGACTGGAAAGGCCCTTTTATAGCTACATCTATTTGCACAGCTAAAAATAGAGTGTGGCAAGCTATTTATATAGCAGGCCTTTGGTCACTGAAGGGCAATGAAAAATGAAGATAAAGTGATAGGAAAAGGGGAGTGGATTCCTCGCTGGCTGGCTGGCTGCCAAAATGAAAAGCCCAGACGGGGGGGGGGGGGGGGGGGGCTTGAACAACAGGAATTCATTTTCTCATCGTTCTGGAGGCTAGATGGCCAAGATCAAGGTATCAGCAATTTGGCCTCTTGTGGTTGCAGATGACCTCCTTCTCCCTGTGACCTCACATAGCCTTCCTCCGTGCACATGCATAGCTGGAGTCCCTTCCTCTTCTCATGAGGACACTAGTCACGCTGGCACAGGACCCACCCATATGACCCCTTTAACCTTAATTACTTCCTTAAAGGACCTGTCTTCGAGTACAGTCACGTTGGGCATGAGGACATGAACATATGAATTTGGGAGGGACACAGTTCAGTCTACAGCAGGGAATTAGCTTCATAAAGCTTCAGTATACCTGCACAGGAAATTCTGTCACACTTCCACAGTACTACCGAGTGACACGATTCCAAAACCTATGCCTGGGAACAGTGTTTCCTTTTGCCTGAGACGATGTCCTGTCTTTTCTTTCAGAAGTCAGCAGCAGCAGCAACAACTCAACCTTGACCACCCACCACCCAGGTCCAGGGACCCTGGAACAGTGCCCCAGTAAGCTTCTGCCCTCACCCCAGAGCTGGCCCTGGAGCTGCGAGAGAAACTTGAGCCCTCCTGCTTTCCATTGGCTGGTGTTAGGTGACCAAGTGCCTCCCAGGCTTCCTGGGCACAGGGTGGCTCTGCCTAGTACCATCTGCAGAACAGGTCTAAAAGCTGTCCTGGCTTTGATCCCAATGCAGGCTTATGGTCTTTGGTGCAGGTGGCTGTAATGACCCAGTCCCTGGTGGGCAGTCAAAGATGCCCTGGGTTCAAATGCTTGAAAGAAGTTTGGAGGGGGAAGTCTACAAAAATCAGCTAACCTGAACAAGACAGGCACTTGGTTTGGTCCCCTTTACCTATTTCTGTTCATTCTCTACTTGAGTATTTCCAGTGGCAGGAGCTCGGTAACAAAGAAACACCATTACACATCTAATTAGTAGGAAGTTTTCCTTTAAGCCTGGTCCCTCTACGCTGCTGTCATTCAATGACCAAATGAGTTCACTCCTGGTCATTTATAAAGAAGGTAACGGGCAATCATATGAAGTGACAAGAATATGACTTTGGAGTCTATATTGGGTTTGAGTTCTCTTTCTGCCATCTTCAGACCTTGGGCAAGTTACAATATCAATTGATTCACACAAAATGGAAATAGTAATTGTACCTACCACAAGGCTGGGGGTCTAGAATGGTGGTTGAGTGCATGCCTGCTGGAGGAGGCCCTGCAGCACCAGAATAACAATATTAATAATAATAGTGCCTGTCATCTTGTGAGAAACATGAAAGGGAAATCGTAAAGACTTGGCATGGTGCATGGCATAGTCAGTGCTTATTAAATGTCAGCTCTCACGTTGCTCATGTTCTTACTGAGATTAGAGGAAGAGCTGGTGGAGCTGGGCTGATACAGCTTGCCATTCTCATCTCCCGTCCCCCAGATGTGGACTTCTGTCCCCAGGCAGCCCGGTGCTGCCATGCTGGAGTGGATGAGTACGGCTGGATCGCGGCTGCCGTGGGCTGGAGCCTCTGGTTTCTCACCCTCATCCTGCTCTGCGTGGACAAACTGATGAAGCTGACTCCAGAGGAGCCCAAGGACTCGCAAGCATGAGATGAGAGTCCCAGCCCTGAGAATGGCCTCTGCCATCACTGTGTGGGTCGCAGAGGGCGGGAGGAGGGCAGCCACCATTATTCTAAAGCCTTTCACCTTGAAGCCTCAGCTGCTTTTATTCATTCATTCATCCATTAATTTGATGCTGGGGATCAAATCCAGGGCTTTACACACTGCCACTGAGCTACGTCCCCAACCCCCCTTTACTACTTTGAAAAGGGAAGGAAAAAGAGAGAGGGGTCCAAACAAGCCAAGGCCAGCCAGCCCTCAAGTCCCACTCCAGAGGGTCTTGGCACCCCATGAACTCTGCTGGGGGAGTCCCTGTGGGCTTGCTCCTCTCTTAGCCAGGGCTTTCTTCTGGACACCCAAGGGAGTGCCCAAGAAACTGAAGACTTGGACTTCTAGAGAACACACTTGAAAACCAGGCGGTTGGCTCCTCTCTCTCCCTTCAGTCAAGGGCAGACGATGTGACAGGCACCCTGCCCCACACGCCCCCTCCTCCGTCACCCCCACCTCGGGCCCTCTCCAGCTCTCAGTCTTCCTTCCTATGTCCCCAGAGGCTGTCTGGTCCCACCCTTCTCCCTACCAGCTCCCTTGTTCTGCCTTCACGACATCTCCTGGGACATTCAGGAATGTCTCCTTCTGGTCCCACTGCCTGTGACCTGCCCGTGCTACTTGCCATTCCCATGGGTGGCCTTGGGCTCCCTGGAGCTGGGACTCTTGGACACTTTGCAATGCCTTAGGGGCAGCCACTACAAATGGGCTTCTTCGCGATTGTTTTACACATCCTTGCACTCCTAGGGTAGAGTTAGCTCTTTGTGTTTATCCAGTGGATGGATGGATGGATGGATGGATGGATGGATGGATGGATGGACAGACGGATGGATGGATGGATGGACAGATGGATGAACAGACAGATGGATGGACGGACGGACAAGTCCTTGCCATGGACAGCTATGGTCACGTCTCTGCACTCAGAACCTCCACTTCTCTCCAGGTGGCTGAAATAACTTATTTCTGAAGAAGCTGGTAGGGTCAGCACTCTGTCAGCAAATGCAGCCACGTCACTTTCCGTGAAGGGCGGACACTGCGTGTCCTGGTGAACTCTCCCAGTGGAGGGTGAACGGAGGGGAGGGAAAGGTAGTTTCGTCAGGAGGAAGAAAGGACAAATGATTCTTTATGAAACAACTCCTATTGTTTGTGAGAAAATATTCAGAAGGGATAAACATTATTTCAGAACATAGGAAAACGAGCCTCTGAGGGGAAGAGACTTTTTTAGAGGAAGCAAATAACTTAAAGCTGCTCAGTCCCTCTCTCAGAAAACCTAAGTAAACTTCCCTGAGAACAGAATCTGAAGGGACCGCCTGGCTCGTCCTGCACTCCGCAAAAGGCCCATAATTCCTGACCCCAATGTTCCATCAGTACAATGGGATGGGCTTACTGTCCCTGAGTGTCCCACAATCGTGTGGTTGAATGTGTCCATGGAGTCTGTGCTCTGCTGTGAGCACACACGTGTGCACAGTCCACTTTTTCAGTTATTCAAGGAAAAATTTCACAATGTGTAGTGGTTTATTTTCCAAGAGAGGAAAAGGTTCATTCAAGAGCACAGTCACATTTACCATCTGCAAACATTTAAAATACAGGGGCTGGGGCTGTAGCTCAGTGGAAGAGCGCCTGCCTCGCATGCATGGGGCACTGGGTTTGATCCTCGACACCACGTAAAAATAAATGAATAAAGATATTGTGTCCATCTACAACTAAAAATAAATTTTAAAAATACAAGATAATACAGTGTGACGTAGTGGTAAGAGTACTAGCTTTCAAAGAAGGGAAATTAAGATTTATGTCTGACCTGTGTGAACACACATGTCGTTGTTCCTCGCTGGGCATCAGTTTTCTAAACAGAAAATGTAAGAATTGGACCAATGCAGTATTTTCAGGTGTGGTTGCAAAAGCTTATGGAGCCATTTGAGCCACAGTGTGGAGGAGGTGGGCGGGAGGCCCATTGTCCCTTCAACCTGAGCAGACTGGCTCTTCTCTATCAGACCTGAGATGTCACAGCTGCTTGAACAAACAGAGGGGTGGAGCAGCAGTGGATGTTAGATCCTCTCCAGTCTGGAACAACATGCTGATTCCTAGACTATATTGAAGTGAAGTGGGTGTAGTCCCTGCCATATCACATTAAAATGCAGGCATTTATGGGGTACAGGGTGACATTTCAGCACAAGTATACATTGTGTACTGATCAAATCAAGGTAGTTAACATTTCCATATCCTATTTTTATTTTTTGGTGCTGGGGATTGAACCCAACTAAATTGCTGAGGCTGGCCTTGAACTTGCGATCCTCCTGCCTCAGGCTCCTGAGTCACTGAGATTAAAGGCATGAGATTATTTGCACAAGAGGAAGGACAGAGTGAATGTAAACTGCTCCCTTCTTGGAGACCGAGAGAAGGAAGACCATGGTGGATCTGAAAGGGTCCAGGTGTAAAGCAGCAAGCCCCACCCCATGGTAGATGGACTTTTCATTTTGAATTTTGTCTTCAATAGTCAACTTTACCCTCCACTCACACTCCAAACTATGATACAGCCTACACAGCATAGGGCGGATCTGTATCAAAATGTCCCGTGTAGAAAGACAATCTTAGACATTAAGGTGGAGCACAATTACCTGACTTTTAAAAATCACCATTTTTAATCCATTTCTTTTCATATGTATGATGCCCATGGATAAATAAACCATACATAATTTTCTATTAAAAGTTAAATGTTAGATACCAGGCAAGCTCAATCATAGATGATTCATAGGACAGCTTAGATTTGTCTTGTTTGGACTGTTATAAAAACTTTTCATAGATGGAGGGACTTAAAAATAGCAGAAACTGATTTCTCACTGTTCCAGAGCCTGGAAGACTGAGCTCGGGGTGAGGCTGGGCTGGGTCCTGGTCAGGGTCCTCTTCCTAGGCTCAGCCATCTTCTCACATGGTGGGAGGGACACAGGGACCCTCTGAGGACTCTCTCACAAGGACATTGATCCCACTGATGAGGCTGACCCCATGACCTAGTCACCCACAAAGGCCCCTCTTGAAATACCATCACATTGGGTGTTAAGATTTAACATGAATTTGGGGAGGGCACAACATTTTGTGTATGCCAGGCCTCATTCCACAAATGTATATGTGAGCATATTTGAAAATGTAAAGAAATAATCTACCTGATTTTGAAGAAGCTGTGCACTCACCCTCTCTTTCTCTGAACCCTGAAATCCGCATATATGTCCATGCAGTGTGATTCCAGGGGTCTTTGCCAGGCCAGGGTTGGAGCCTCCACTCTCCCACTGGGGACAGCCTCTACTCTACCTCTAGCCCACCCCCTCACTTCTTCCAGGGTGACTCTTCTCCCGCATAGTCAGTGATCAAGGTGCCCCCATTGAAAGTCCTTCTGGCTCCCCAGGCTGACGGCAGAATCCAGCCTCTAAGACGACCCCAGATCCTCACGTTTCTCTAGCTTTTCCTCCTGCGTATCCTTTAGGCAAACCCAATTCTGAAATATTCCAGTCTGTAAACATGCCAGGCCCTCTTCCATCCCTTCCCTTGTTCTTGCTGTTCCTGTGGCTGACACGTACCTTTTCCAGATGCAGATTTGCCATGAACCAAGAGAAGCTCAAACTCTGCATCTAACACTTGGTTCTAATTGCAGGCTTCCCTGTGCAAGGCACGCTTGCTACACAAACTACTTAAAAAAAAAATGATGATGACAAACAGTAAACAATCATGGCCAGACTGATAAAGAGCCACTGGTGAAGGAGGCGATACAGTCCCACAGATGCAAATGTGGAGTTGGGCGATTTCGGAGTGCACAAAGCCCATTTCTTTCACTAAAGCAATCATGGTCCATAGTGCAGTCCTCATATTTCATTTACCACATGCTCATTTCTATCAAGAAGGAAAAAGATCCAAAATTGCTGCATAAAAATAAGCAAACATTTCTGTTTTCACTGGTTAAACAAGTGGCTTCTATCCCAAATTTTGTATTGTTAGGAAGCAATATGTGAAAGACCAAGAATAAATCGGACTTTGGAGATGCTTGGATCAAAATGCTCATTTGAAAACTGATTTAAAAGCTGTGGAGCCATGAAGACACATGGAGGAAACTTATTTGCAGATTACTAAGTATTAGAAGCCAGTCTAAAAAAACTACATATCTGTGATTCCAACTATGCCTCATTCTGAAAAACGCAAAACTGTAGAGACAATAAAAGGATCAGTGGTTTCCAGGGATTGGAGGAGAAAATGGTAGACAGCAGAGCACAGAGACTGTTTAGCAGTGAAACTGTTCTGTATGATATTATAATGGTGAATACATATTATTGTAAATTTGTCCAAACTCACAGGCTGTACAATGAACCCTAGTATAAACTCTGGGCTTGGGGTAATGATTATGTATAAACACTGGTTTATCAACTGTAACAAATGTACTACTCAGGTACTGTCATGGGTGGTGGGGGCAGGGTGCATGTAGGAATCATCTGGAGTTTCCATGCAAATTTACTATGAACCTAAAACTGCTCTAAAATGTGAAATCTGCTTTTAAAATGGGATTTAAAAGCACCCAGGAGAGTCTTTTTTTTTTTTTTTTTAAGAGAGAGAGAGAGAGAGAGAGAGAGAATTTGTTTTAATATTTATGTTTTAGTTCTCGGTGGACACAACATCTTTGTTTGTATGTGGTGCTGAGGATCGAACCAGAGCCAAACGCATGCCAGGCGAGCGTGCTACCGCTTGAGCCACATCCCCAGCCCCCAGGAGAGTCTTAACACTCTGGGGAAGGGTGGAGTTTCAGGCATCAAGTTAAATATCTTTGAATTAAAAATCCTCAACAAAAGACTACAAATAGTAGGATAACTTGTATAGCTTACTGGCATCAAATTTTAATGCCTAAATTAGTTTGTCAATTCCATTCTTGAGATCACTTATTACGTCAGCGATTAGGGTAACCATGAGTGGTTCTTGACTCTTTAGGAGAACCATACTCCTTTATTTGGGGAAAACATATGGCACACCACCCATGTCAGGCTAGCCCTTCCTCCCATGAAGGTTTATTTTTTGCATAGCTGGCATTTGCCCCTAGATGCCTGTGCAGAGGTCATAGATCATTGAACCTCAGTTCATGTCACTTGGTCACACTGATCTCTGCGAGGCCCCTTTATTGTCCTGGATTCCCTCTTATCCCCATCCCCCTCATTCTCCTGCTGCCACCGCTAAGGCAATCATGGGGGTCCCTGTATGTGATCCTGTAAAAATGTACTGTAAGTTCGGGTGTTTCCACTTACCTAAATCAGATCTCACGCCGCATCTTAACTTTCATAACACTGCCTTGGAGGCCTACTGTGGCTGACATGCACTTGGTGACCTGTACTTCTGGCTGCCGTCCAGATGGTCCACTCCCCACCCCTGCAAGACAGACGCCTACACTGTCTCCAAGCCCCATTTCCACATCACCCCAGGATGAGAATCCTCACAAGCGCCCTTCCTGCATGTGCCTGTGATCAAACTTCCCTGGGAAATAATCCCACATGCAGTATCGCTGGTCCCAGGAGAAGCCATTATTTAAACTAAGCCCTATGGGATTACCTGCTTTTCAAAAGAACACACAGATGACTTCATTTAGTTGTCCAAGAAACTGAAATTGACTTTTCATTATTTCTTTCAGTCTCCCCCTTTCAAGACAATCATCCCCGTCAAGTCCACGCCTCAGCCAAGAACAACAATGCATAGCGTTGTTGGATACTGATTTATTAAATTCCATTTTACTTTAAATCTGAGATAGCATTGCTTTTCATTTGTATCAAAGTTAGCAATTTTTTTTCTTTTAATGTGAATTTTTAGAAAGATGGCTATAAGAAAATTCTTTTTTTTTTTTAAAGAGAGAGAATTTTTTAATATTTATTTTTCTTTAGTTTTCGGCAGACACAACATCTTTATTTGTATGTGGTGCTGAGGATCGAACAAACCCAGAGCTGTGCATGCCAGGCGAGTGCACTACCGCTTGAGCCACATCCCCAGCCCTAAGAAAATTCTTGAGTGTATGCATTTTAGTTGAATTAAAAAATAAAATGTGTTCCTATTACTAAGCTCCTGGATTTAGGTATATTTTCGCCTTCAGATATGCCAGGGTTGTGTCAGGTTTGTCAGGAAGAAATGAAAGAAGAAAATATATTCAAAAAGACAACTCTGTGACTGGCTCGTCTGAAATCATGAGTGAAATTGCCATATATATATATATATATATTAAATATTTTTTTAAGTTGTTGATGGACCTTTATTTTATGTATTTGTATGTGATGCTGAGAACCGAACCCAGTGCCTCACACATGCTAGGCAAGCGCTCTACCACTGAGCCACAACCCCAGCCCAGACTGCCACATATTTTTACCAGGAATAAACCAAAGGGCAGGTGGGCCTTCAGTTCTGAAAGTCTTCATGGCACAGAGCAAACAGCAGAACCAGGTTATGGGGCTGGATGACAGCAAGTCAAACACCAAACTGAGAGGAACCTTTGGCGTTGTGGTCTGTAAGGTACACACAGTGGATATTTCAGATAGACAGCAGAGTGCTCATACCAGACATCCAGGAGTTTTTAATAATTTTTAAATTATTTTTAACATTAAAATAATTTTCTCACACTTCATATGTTGTCGCAACAGCTACATTTTCTGGAAGACACACAGAGCCTCCAGCATCTCCGATTTGCAGAGATGACAACTTCCCACCTTTCTCTGAATGGAGACCACGTAAAAGGCCAATGGATCAAGAGGAGCACACAAAGCTTTCCCCTCCCAAATTTCTGAGGGCAACTTCCCTGGACAAGTCCTGGGAGGAGGTTGAGGGAGGCAGGTGGGTCACCAGGCTGATCTGTGGGGTGGGGAATTTGCATTTGTAAGGTAAATCGGAATCAGTGATGGGCCAAGAGTGATACCATTTCAAATCTTTTCCCCAGATTTGCCTTCCGGACACTACATGTCATGTAAGTTATCCTTATTTGCATCTGTGGGTTTTCATGAATTCCAAGGAGATAATGTGAGATAACAAAAGTCACATCAGTTTAGACTAAAAAGAAAAAAAAGCTGATGCTCTCTAGGATTCCAATTCTCTTCTTTAATCCTCATCAGCAAGTCTACCTTGGACACTGGAGTTGAAAGGGTCCTTAGAGGTCAGTGTGTTCTATTCTGCCTGCCCCCGCCACCCCACCCCATCTCTATCTTTCTCTCTCTCTCCCTCCCTCCCCCTACCTCCTCTCTCTCTCTCTCTCTCTCTCTCTCACACACACACACACTGTTAGGATGGCCTTAGGCTTGAGCCTAAGCAACTCCATTTTAAAAACTCCAGTTTAACCTGCAGTCTCACAGGCACACCCACAGCCCTCCCAGTATGGACTCAAACAAGTTACTTCCCCTCACCCTGATAAACAGAGGGAAGTCCTGGCAGGCTGTGAAGATCAGGGTGGAGACCAGATGATTCTGACCTCAGGGTAAATGATGTCACTGAGAAATCTGGTGGTAGCTGATAAGCACGGAAAGGGGGGGTCAAAAGCCCCAAAATTTAGTATACATGATAGAGCAAATGAACGGGGATTGAGCCAGCCGAAACAAGGATGCACTCAAGCTGGAGAGCCTGATGACATCCCATCACTTGTCATTGTTCCTGAGCCTCTGCGTGATCCTCACCGCTCTCAAACTCTACCGCCTGGACCTTGGTGACAGCCGTAACTCCTCTCTATGACCCCCTCCTCAACCGGTCTTCCACTCCACGCCAGGAAAACCCTGCTTTGGTTCCGGACATGATCACCACGGTCTGAGTGATTGTGCATCTGCTGGACTCAAAGCCTAAGGCTTGAGACTTTTGAACTTAGCATGCAGAGGAGATGCCTGTCATGATTAAGTGTGTTTGCAGTGATTAGAATTAATCTAGAATTGTTTGCTGTGAATTGATTATGTCTACTGCAGTGCCTAGCATTAAGAATTGTCCTTTTCTTGATTAAGAACCTATAGAGTGAAATTGTATTGAGTAATTTGAGTGAATAAAGCATTGAAAAGGGAAAAAGCGTGTGGACATTCTTTATTTCTCCCCTCGACTGCATATGTCACAATTTTGCCCCCTTGTCTCCCACACACATACACACACACACACACACACACACACTTTGAAATGCACCTCAAGAAGGAAGACCTGTTCATGTTTGGTGACCATTTATAATACTATTAGAAGATCTCTAAAAATCTGGATATATTGAAAATATCCACTGAGCATAGTGGCCCATGCCTGTAATCCCAGAGGCTTGGGAGGCCGAGGCAGGAGGATCACAGTTCAAAGACAGCCTCAGCAAATTAGCAAGGCCCTAAAAAACTTCAGCAAGACTCTGTCTCTAAATAAAATATATATAAAAGGGCTGGATGTGGCTCAGTGGTTAAGTGACCCCAGGTTCAATCCTTGAAAGGAAGAAAGAGAAAGAGAAAAAGAAAGAGAGAGAAATAAAAGGAAAGAAAATATCCATATTTTATGACCTATTTCTGATAATTTGCCTAATTAACAAATAATTCAAAGGAAAAATAACAGGATGATTCTCCGGAAAAATACCAGTTGCTTTCAATAATTTAGTCTTCTGGATAATACTATATACCAGGAAAAGACCCAAGTGCTAAACAAGGATATGGTCACAATGTTAATGAAAGACATCATGTGGCTATAAAAGATAAACATGAAAACTATGTGGAAACTTTTTTTATCAGTCAAATTATAAATATTTAAAAATATAAATATAGTCCTAGTGACAGTGCAGTAAGAATGTATCTTCAAACATTAGGGGTATAAAATTTCCCAGGATTTCTGAAAAGTAATTGATAATATGGAATAAAATCCTTTAAATTTATTCAGATCATTTGCCTCAATAATATTGGCCCTGGGAATTTATTTTAAAAAAGTAATCTGAAAATCAGACAATTTTATACAGAAATATTTAGTATATCATTATTTATAATAACAAGACATTGAGAACAGCCAAAGAGTTTATCATCAGAGGCACGATTAAATTATGGTAGATCCATATAAAGAAAATATAGAGAGGATATCTGTGTCTACACGTATGTAGCACAAAATGTTGGATGCCAATGTGCATTGAATGACATGAGAAAACGCTTACGACAGTGCTAAAGAAGAGAATGATAGAAAATTGTATATATAATACGTCCTCCAACTAGGGACATAAAATACATATAAATGAGATGGGATTTCACCAAGATGTTGGGGCTATCTCACACAGTCAATTTAGGAATTTTTTTTTTTCTATACTTGAACTCATTTTCCAGATTTCTAAAAAAATCATGACTCCATAATAAAATTGCATTAAAAACAAAAATTCCAGCATAATGGTATATACCTATAGTCCCAGCTACTTGGAAGGCTGGGGTAGAAGGATTACTCAAGCCCAGGAACTGATCTAGATACTGATATGTATTATATCTCTATCTATCTATCTATCTATCTATCTATCTATTAATTATATATACACACATGCATGTCTGGGGAAATGGCCTTTTGGGATATTCCATGACTTCAAAAAGTAAATAGCCTCCTTCTGAAATATTATCCTTTCTTATAAAAAGTCCCTAGGATTCCTCCTAAGAACTAAACTCCAAGCCGAGTATAAGCTTGTAATTTCAGGAGCTCAGGAGGCTGAGATAGGAAGATCATGAGTTCAAAGCCAGCCTCAACAATTTAGTGAGGCCCTAAGCAACTTAGTGAGACCCTGTCTCTAAATAGAACCCTTTAAAAAGGGCTGAGGATGTGGTTCAGTAGTTAAGCACCCCTAGGTTCAATGTCTGGTACAAAACAACAACAACAAAAAACTAAACTCCAATACCACAATGTGTAATATACATTAAAAGAGGTCAAATTATGTGCCCAAGATGGTGTGTGTGTGTGTGTGTGTGTATATAATAAAAGAAGCAAAGGTAAATTAAAACTTAGGTGCTGTCACTGCAAAGTTAATGCCTGATTCTTCTATTGTATACTGTATAATTATTACCGTTCTATGATGAAGATATAATACATTGTAATGCATTTTAGCAATTATTTTTAAATCATTCAAACAAAGCCTCCCACTCAATTCTATTTCTCAACATGTTTTTGTTTTTATCACCTTTCAAGCTGCCCAAGCCTGTGCAAACAGGAAGAAGCAAAAGTGGATGCACACCAGTCCTAACTGCAAAGCTACCACTCCATTCCACTGCTATAAACTTCATAATGTAAACCATTTCTACCTTACTGCTGCTAGGATGCACAATATCAAGAGACATTTTAACAATTATTCTCTAAGTATTCTAGCAAAACCACACCAGCTCCCCCCAGCCCCCGCCAGTAGTGGGGATTGAACCCTAATCAATGCCAACACTAATCCAAAAAAAAAAAAAAATGAAGTTGTTATTTTCATTTCTGACAAAGCTGACTCCAGAGCAAGGAAATTTATCAGGGATAAAGAGGAGCATTACATACTGAGGCAGGGGCCAACGCTCCAAGAAAATGTAACAATCCTTCATGTGTTTGTGCCTGAAAACGGAGCGTCAGAATACAGGAGGCGATCCTGATAGAACTGCAGGAGAAACTGACAAAGCCATTATTACAGTTGGGGACTTCAACAGCCCCTGATCAGAAAAGGACAAATGTATCAGGCAGAAAGTCACTAGGGACACAGTGGAACTGAAGAGCAGCAGCAAGTCACCTGGATTTGATGGACATTTATAGAACACTTGCTCTAACAACAGAATGCATGTCCTTCCCAAGCTCACATGGAACATTCATTAAGACAGAACACACCCAGGGCCATGAAACACTTAAAAAACTTAGTAGCATATCTCTTCGTTACTGTGTTACACCAAATAACACCATTAATCTAAAACGAATTTCACTAGTCATGGAAAACAAAGCAGAACTCACCTTATCAAATTAGTTAATTAATTAACGTACTGAGGAACCAGACTCAGGGGCTCTCTACCTCTGAACTACATCCCCAGCCCTATTTATTTATTTATTGAGACTGGGTCTTGCAAAACTGCTGTGGCTGGCTTTAAACTTGTGATCCCACACTCTACAGAATTTATTTTTTTAAAAAGCACAAAATCAGACAATTTCTTGTAAAATTATGTTCTTGCTTTTTGAAAAAATCGGAGTTTACAAATCCAAAGAAATAGTAACATATTCAGTTGAAATTTTTTTCCCAGAACAAAAAGTGGTGTCCATTTCTGATATGTGAGGCTGATCTCTTTGCCTGTGTTGCTTTCCTTCCTGTGCACAATGGGAAAACATTCAGATGCTAAAGGATTAATTTCTCCATTATGGGCTGAATCCCAGCCCTCTCTCTTTCTCCTGTCTTCTACGTTATCCACAGGCTTCCCCATTCCCATGGATTATCTCCCTCAGCACAAACACATCTGTTAGCTGTTATGGTAAAGTTGTTAGATTTAACAAATAAAAAATACGGATTCCTAGATAAGTTTGAATTTTGTACTGGGCATTAAACCCAGGGATGCTTTATCATTGAGCTAAGTCCCCAGCCCTTTTTCAATTTTTTTTTGAGGCAGGATCTCCTTAAGTTGCTGAGGCTACATTTTAACTTGTGACCCTCTAGCCTCAGCCTTCTGAGTTGCTAGGATTACAGACGTGCACCACCACGCCCAGCTCCAGGTTTGTTTGTTTTTTTAAGAAGACCAAAATTTGCTAAAATTTTGGTGCTGGTATCTCTGGTGGTAGAGTTATGATTGTTTTTATTTCCTGATTTGATTTTTATTTACTGATTTGAATTTTGACCAGGAAAAGCAGAATAAGGTGAAGTTCAATAGGCTAGTTAGTGTGTGATGCTCTGATTTAAATTTGGTTGTGTCTTTACAAATTTAACTTTACTTCTAATTTGTGAATCAAATTTGTCTCCCCAAGAAGCCAGAACGAACAATATCTAAGATTTAAACACACACAAGATCTTGAACCAAGTGTGTCCGAGTCAAGCTGCCATGCTTCTCTCTCTCACACCCAGCTTTAGGAAGATCCAAATCTTGTGTGATCTCATCTGGATTCTGCTAAAAATAGAATCCCCTACAGCTCTTCAAAAACAGCCACAGTGCAGACAGCAAGACCAATGCTCACTTGCACTGAACTGCAAGACCCCCATTAGTTCCTAAGACCCTTCTCCCCACTTTTTTCTTTTAAAGTTTTTGTTGTTTTGTTTTGGGTTTTTTTAAAAAATATTTTCGTTATAGATGGACACAATAGTTTTTATTTATTTATTTATTTTTATGTGATGCTGAGGATTGAACCCAGGACCTCACACATGCTAGGCAAATGCTCTACCACTGAGCCACAACCCAGGCCCCCTTCTCCCCACTTTTAAAGAACACTTTGCAGTAACAATTTATTTTAAAACATCTCAGAATTTTAAAATACCAAATGAAAGAAAACCACTGGTTTAAAGCCAGGTGTGGTGGTTCATGCCTATAATCCCGGCAATTCGGGAGGCTGAGGCAGGAAGATCTCTAGTTCAAGGCCAGCCTGGGCAACTTAGTGAGATAGTCTCAAAATAAAAGGGGCTGGTGATGCAGCTCAGTGGTAGAGCATTCTGGGTTCAATTAAAAAGGAAGGGAGGGAGGAAAGGAGGAAAAGAGGGAGGAGAGGCATACTACCACACCAGAGAGCCCAAATCCAAACACTTTCACTTAAGTGTATTGTTAAGATGCTGAGGGACCCATCTGTGACCAGGCTCCCTAAAAGAATGTCACAATATGCTTCAGATTTTACCCTTCTGAAATGCTATACTTTGGCGCCAATACAACAAATAAACTTAACTACACAAATGTGGTTTTCCTAGACTTGTGGCTGTAATTTTTCCAGGCTTAATACTAGGGATATCAAACATACACCACCCCCTATTTATTCCAGAATGGGCAGAAGGGGGCAGGAAGGCGGGGGCGGGAGGCCTGGCGAGGAAGAAAGTTACTGCATAAACAGGGTACTGCCCAGCCACAAGGCTCCATTAGTCTAGTGATCTGACTCAGGCACTGGACCAAAGGACCTCTTCCTGTTTTCTTTTTACCTTAAGCTGTGCTTGGCAGGTACAAAGTGGAAGAGGAAAGAGCAGGACAAGAAATGCCAATTGTGGTTCAAGTTCATATTCCTCCCAACTCAGAGTACTGGCTGTGGGCGTGGGACCAGCCTGACCTTTCTTCTGAGCCTCAGCTTCTTCTAGTAGCTTCCTGCTCTTCCCTCACTTTGAATATGTTTACATTCAGAACATGTGAGATCTCTGAGGGTAGTAAGTTCTAGAGTTTTAATCTAAAGCTATATTTATTAAAGCATAAAGATACATGAATGACAACCGTTATTTCTTCAGCTAGGCCTATAAAACATTGCATCATGTGACCATTATATACCAATGCATTTTCTTAATTCCCTCACTGTCTTCAAAGATTTATTTTTGGTTTTGTCAAATTTGCTTAAACTTCCAACACATCCTATTCTTGTTAGTTTTTCTTAAGCTCTTTTAACATCTCAAACATTCTTTAAGGTCTTTCTCATATTGCTTTATTTGCTCTAATTTTTTTCTGGTTCAATTTTCCTTTGGGTCGATCCCATGAGGGCTTATCTTATGCAAGACTCAAAACTGTTCATTGTGGTTTCAGTGATAGCAGGAGCTGTGTGTCCTGAGAGGTGCCAGACATTCTGGCTGTGGACAAGACCATATGATCCTGCAGCAGCCACATGGGATTTAGCCGGGACACATCAGTGAGAGAGAGAGAGAGAGAGAGAGAAAGAGAGAAAGAGACAGAGAGAGTGCACGCATGCAAATGCACACTAAAGACCAAACACAGGGCTTTGTGATGCTGGGGGTCAAACTGAGGGCCCCTTGTATGCTAGGCACACACTATACCACTGAGCTACACCACCCAAACTGTTTTTATATTTTAAAATCACTTTAGGTTTGGAGAAAAGCTGCAAAAGTTATGTACAGAGTTTCTGTACACCTCCATAGTCTCCTCTAATATTAAAGTCTTAATAACCATAAACAGAACAAACCCAGTAAAATTCCCTTTCTTCAACTGTTTAAACTACAGACGTCCTTGGATCTCCCTAGGGCACCCCCTCCGTTGGTGCCACTGTCCCAGGATCCTGTCCAGGGTTCCACAGTTCATTTCATTGCTGTGTTCTCCTGTGATCTGAGTTCCTTCTGTTTTTCTAAGTTGCCAAGGGTTCTCATATTCTCAGGTTTCATCAACAACTCCAAGTTTACCCTATAACCTTTTGAGATTGCACGGACTTTAACCTTCTCCTTTCTTTCTAAATCTTTTAATTCCAAAATAAATCAGATGCATCAATTCCATCACTGGGTAACAGGAAAACAGCCCAGAGTAGAAAGGCGTGGCACTAGCAACGTGAGTGGAAACTGATCTGGCAAACTCCATGATGAATGGAATACGTTCAACTTAATTCCTTGGAAAACAAAGGCAGCACTAGGTGTTCTCACCAGGGACACGGAATTAGAGAACCAAAAGGTCATCTCACCCAATTTTTCATGTTTTACAAATGAGAAAACTATCGTGTTGCAAAGGAAATAAACAGAAAATATCACTTTGACACCAATTCATAGCATTTATTGACATTTCCATTTAAAATGCTAGGAAAGCTGTAAAAATTGTAAACATGGAAACCAAACACTTGCATAAATTATTTCAAAAAATCTACAGCACATTAGAAAAACAGTGCAGCTAATTGAAGGGTAGAAACATAACCGACAAATAGAAGGGAGGGTTCAGTTACTAAATCATATACCCATACTGAGATTTAAGTGCCCGTTTGAGACCAGCAAACCATGATTGTCAAGTTCAAGTTGCAGTATTGATGCTACCGATAGCCCCAATTTTCTCTGCACAGTTTCATACATTAATATTCATGATCTAGGAAACAGGGTGCAGGAAGAATCAGAACAGACCTTCACTGAGGAGACAAGTGGGCACCCCAGAGCAACTCTACGGGGTGACCCCTCCTGTTAATTCTAGCCTAAGCTCCAGGTCCCCAGGTGAAGCTTCAGAGGAGGGCCGAGTGGAGAGCATTCCTACCCCCACCCTCTTTTCTGAACTGACTTCTTGGAACTTAGAGCAACTGAGCTAAGGCGTAAGCTGCAGTTCCCCTAGTACCCCCCTCCTCTTTCCCCACATTTGCCAGAGGAGCAGAACACGTGTCTGGCATGAACTTGTCCCTGTACCATTCCCAACCTGCACACTTTGGAGTCAAGTTGTGAACACTTGAAATCGGGTGGACACAAGAAAAGCGCATCCATGATGCTCCAAGTAGTCAGGGAAGGTGGTTCTGGGCCATCAGGGACAGTGAGATTAGAATCATTCCCTCCCTTCTCAGTCCCTACTACCTTTTAAACACAAAGTGGTGCCAGAGCAGAAAAGCCCGGAGTCAGAAGGCAAAGCAAGGAGCCTGGACCATTATCTACCCTGTGGGACCTTGAATTGAACTAAAGTGTTCCAGACGAAGACATCGATTGCTTATCTGTTTCCTAATTGCTTGTTTCCAAAGACACTATTTTTACCCTATACTTCAATGCTACTGTGTCCCCCACCCCTCACTGGGGATTAACCCAGGAGTGTTCTACCACCGAGATACATCCCCAGCCTTTTTATTTTCTTTCTTTATTTTTGAGACAGGGTCTCACTGAGTTGCTGAGGCTGCCCTCAAACTTGTGATCCTCTGGCCTCAGCTTCCAGAGTCACTGGAATTACAGGCGCACATCCCGGCGCCCGGCTCTGCTATACATTCTTGAGATATATGATCAAGTGTGCTGTCACACACACAGCATGGAATGAGTGCCATACCATGTCACCATCATTCTTCAAGTCTTCTCAACAGTGGACAAAGGAGTTCTAGTTCAAACATCAACAATTCCCTCCAAAAATATCAAAAGAAACCTGAAACGTGGGCCCTCCTTGCTCATTAGGTGACAAGTGTGAAGTCTATACATTTTGTGAGAATGTCACAGCAGTGGCTCATAGAAACCCCTCTCGCCAGTTACAAAAAATTCTGCAGCATGTTGGAGTACATGTGAAAACAAAGTTCAACGGACTGACCCACAGGAAGTGTTTGTGCTCACGCGGACTCTCTGTGGGCACCAAGGCAGATGTCCCTGTGCTCCTGCCTGGCGACCAGCTTTGGAGCCTTGCTCTGGAGGTAGAAATGACATGGTAAGAACTCCATGAGAGAACTCAAGTTAGCATGGGACTCTAGACCAGAGTGCCTCTGCCCCAGGCCCAGAACCTAACCAGCTGTCCTTCCAAGCGTCAAATTCATTCATATCTAAGACTGCAGGGTGCGAGGGCCATGAGCAGGGCGCTTAATGATTAACTCATGGAGTGCCGCCCACGCAGTCAGCCTCTGGGGACTGGTTTGGTTACTGGAGTGCTCTCGAAGAAGTCGTGCTAATGCAGTCAACATTGACCCTGAACATGAGAGACGGGAGACTCAGAGGGCGCAGTTACTCATTTCAGCCCAACCCTCCCCAGCAGACCTTCCCCTGAGCCCTGCACCACAGGTCTCATGCCCTGGAAAATCCGGTTAGCAACAACCCACTCCTTAAAAACCACGTGCCATCAAAATCAACACACACTCTGGCATTAAATAAAATTTGAGGAAAACGTGTAGCTATAAAAAAGGCAAATACATTTATTTAAAACCTGCTGTGCCCCACAAAGGATTAATGTTACTGAATGGCTAGCCATCAAGATCTGCTCTGAATCATTCTTAACACTATTTGCACACTTTACATTGGATCTTTAGCAGTTCTTGATATACTCCACTTCCTCCCCCTAACTGGAGATCTTCATCAGTAAATCTCCATTGGTTTGGTCATTTGCTCACTGTGTGACAGCAAATTTCCAGCACCATTTCCTCCTCTTCTGAATCACCCTAAAGAGTGCGGTTTGCCATACTGCAGCTGATCAGGATCAAGTTCATTTTTGACGCAGGCATACACTAATTTCTATATCCCTCCCCACTCAGGGCTCAGCCCACACATCTCACCCTTGGTTGGACAATTCCACTGTCTTCATCAAAGTGGGTTCTGCAGATGGTCTCTCCCCAAGATCTTATTGCTTCCAAATATGCAACTTCTATGACTTCAAGTACCCAAAGCACTTGTATACTCTGAATTTTATGGATCTTTAATCCATGTTATTAGTTTTCCCCCTCTTCCATCTTTTATACCCATCTGTACTATCTGACTTAGATTCTAAGATTTCAGAAGACCGGGCTCCATGGCTGCTGACCTATTTGGTACCGGAATCAGCAGAAAGTCAGTAGCAGAAAGATGATTAATAGATGCCCTTTGAAAGCTGGTGGGAGCAGGGAGGGGGAGTGAGTTTAAAACAAAACAAGAGTGAGGAACACAAGTCACACTGGGTTTCCAGTTTTGTCTCTGGATCCATACACGTGAACC
Organism: Callospermophilus lateralis; assembly: GCF_048772815.1. NCBI lineage: Eukaryota > Metazoa > Chordata > Mammalia > Rodentia > Sciuridae > Callospermophilus > Callospermophilus lateralis. The sequence goes on along the minus strand of NC_135305.1, from coordinate 16,239,292 downwards.
CACCCACTGGCAGATCATGGCAGGTCACATCATCCATCCCAGGGCATTCACACAGGTAACAGTTTACATTTTCACAGTGCTTTATGCTTCCTCCTCAAGGGATGCCTGCACACAGGAACACATCATTTTCTTACAATTTGAGATCCTGGGAGGAGGGCAGGGGAGTCGTGTTCTTGTGGATTAAGAGGAAAATGAAGTTCAGAGAAGGAACCTGACACAGGGAGTTAGTTATAAAGTAGACTGCAAAAAAAATCACTTCTCTAACAATCTCCTCTAAAATGCTGACTCCAATTTATAGTTTGTTACAACTAGAATTTCTAAAACAGGAAAAAAATTACAGACATAAAATTTAAATTTTAGGGTGCTCCAATAAATGGAACTCCAAAGTTATGCATGATCAACAGAAGGACTTTTTTTTTTTAAAGTAGAAAAACACTAACCCAGTGTCTGAAGATGCACTGGGTGTGGTGCACCGCACAAGAGCCAGAACAGTGAACCTGGTGCCTGGTAAACTACTGCAGCAGGTGTTTAGAGGAAACAAGTGCAGACCAAGGGCGCTTCCCAGCAATGACCCAGTGCTGGCAGCCCACAGGACCCATCCATGCCACGCCACACACCACCAGCTCTTCGTTACATGTCATCTTTGGTCTTGACTTCTGTTCAAAGGTGTATCGGTTCTAAGAATACAGGCAGAATCCCCTTGTGGTAGTTGAAAGGCATCCATTCTGCTCTTGCAGTCACACCCTTGAAGCAGAGACCCGTTTTTGCAACGCACAGAGGAGGTAACCATTTTTAGGACACATTATATGTAAAACACTTATGACACCAAGCAGAACCGTGAGAGAAAAGGTCATTTATTCCACCTGCTGTCACAAGATTTGAACTTACTATAAAGTGTCTACCATAAAACTCTGCTTGGGTATCTAAGTCTGGATATTCTGAGTGGCATGAAAAGAGGATCCATTTTAGGGACAGTCTGGTATTAAGCCAGGACCAAGAGGTTAAGAAATCAACCCCAGAAGGGGGCCTTCTCTCCTACACTATTGGGAGCCTTTGGGGACTGTCTGACAAGAGGCTGCCAGTCCTTTATTGGATCGACTTACTGTTATGGTTTGGATATGAGGTGTTCCCTGAAAAGCTCATGTGTTAGGCAATGCAGGAATGTTCCGAGGTGGAATGATTAGACAGATCATGAGCTGAAACCTCATCAGTGGATTAATCCATTTGATGGATTAATACTTTGATTTTGGCAATACTGCAGATTGAACACAGGGGGATTCTACCACTGAGCTACATCCCCAGCCCTTTTTATTTTGAGACAAGTTCTCATTAAGTTGCCCAGACTGGCCTTGAACTAAGGATCCTTCTGCCTCAGCCCTCCAAGTAGCTGGGATTACAGGTGTGCACCTCCAAGCTCAGCATGAATTAATAACTGAAGGGACTACTAGTTGGTAACTGTAGGCAAGTGGAGTGTGGCTGAAGGAAATAGGCGCTGGGGACATGCCCTTGAGGATTATATTCTGTCCCTGGCTCCTTGCTCTCTGCTTCCTGCCTGCCGTGAGCTGAGAAGCCTCCCTTCACCACACCCATCCATCATGATGTTCTGCATCATCTTGGGCCCCCGTGGACTGAAACTGATGACCCCAAATAAACTTTTCCTCTAAATTGTTCTCATCAGGTGTTTTAGTCACAGAACAAAAACCTGACTCACGTACTTACCTTCCTGCACCCTAGTCTTTCAGTGGCAGGCAGGTGAACAATGGCTACACTTGAACTCCGCAGAATTGGCTTTCCCTGTGTCCCCAAACTCTAACTCCATACCACAAGCTTAACCAAGGATGGAGAAAGCATGATTATGGAACCAATGACTGTACTCTGGAAGCTTGTTCTAGCTGTTTCCAGGTTCTTAAAACTTGGTGCAGGTTTTGATTAAAGCACAGCCCTAAATTCTACCTTGTTATCTGTTGTTTAATCAAAAGTATTAATTCATCTGATAAAAAGAGGCTCAGAGTGGGAATCTCTTCTGTAAGCCTGCATTTCCTCTGAGTTTCACTCAGGCACCAGAAAACAGAACGTCACTCCCTTTCTAACTCTAATGTGGGATGTGGGGAAACTTCAGGAGCATGTTCTAAGAGAGATGACCCCCTCTCTCTGGCCCACAGTGCATGAGACAGTTTTAATAGTCACTCAACAAAGTAATAACACAATAAAATCAGAAATGAGGGGAAACTCTCTCCTTTCCCTTGTGGTCTCAAAACTCTTCTTGACTCTTCAGGGTCTGAATTGGACTCTGTTCCACTTCCGGGTCTTGAACACAGGGAACGCCGAATTACTAGGGATGGATTCACAATAATTTGGTGGTCCTAGGAATTGTTTTCAATAATGTCTGCTTACAGAAGACTTCTCATTCAAACATAATTTGTGAGCAGATCATGAGCAAAGTGCAAGGATCTACCAGTTAGGACTTCCTGAAAGCCTCATTCTGTAGGACTGGCCTCCATGGCATGTGCTGAAATGGAATGCCATCAGGAGTTGCACCTGCCCAATTATTAAACAGCAAATACAATTAAGAAGGTAAATCTAAATTTTGATATGTATTTTGAATAACCAAATAAATATTAAGCTTTCTCCCACCACTTGGGAGTTGCTTTTCTTTCCTTTTTTTTTTTCCCTCTAGAACAGAATGAAACCTCGACCCATTCTTCCATTGCAAAGCCAACGTTGCATTTCACAGACACAAAGGCGAAGGGGCCCTTGGGGCTGTAGCACCAGAAAAAAGGAGGAAGAACGCAGGCGATGGCTTCGTTTGGAGTCTTCAGGCTCTTAAACTATCATTTGGTTTCTCACTAGTAGCTTTTTTTTTTTTTTTTAAAATCTCCCAACAGTCTTAGTACTCTTTGTTGTTAATATTCCTATTAAAATAAGTTCCTATGGAGAAAAAGAGGGAAATCAAGCTGTTAATAAAATGTCTTCAAATCTCTTCTTAGAAAACAAAGCAGCAGGTACATCGTACATGTCAGTCTGAATCCCTTGGAATCGCTGGGTTCCTTCCAACCCGACACCATCTACACATTTTCATCTTTTGCCTTTAAAAAGGAGACTTAAACAAAATTGTTAGCTTAGGTTTCTGTTTTGTTTTTGTGAAGTGCTGCTGGCTTTTGGCCAAAAGTACATACATTTCAACTGACCCCAAGTGGCCACCAAATTGCCAATCTAGGAAAAGTATCCCGGGTGTTGTGTGACTGATGGCATCTTCTAAAATTGCCACTTGCTCCCTCACTCAGGCAGCTTGCCCAGGAGATGCTCATTCCGCTTACAAACACCCGCTCAGTTGATTTCCTTTTGGTCTTGCTTCCACGGGAAGCGGATACTTGGCCAACCTGCGGGCGAGGCCCATCAGCTGTGGAAGTTTTGCACGGCGCTCTGTTTCTGGGAGAGCCGGAGGAGCTCCTCGCGGATCGCTTTGATGAGGGAGGCTGAGGAGTGGCTGGGCTGGAGGTCTTCCGTGGAGCTGGTGGGGTAACCCAGCCCAGGGCCTTGCAGTCCCCGGTGAGGAAGGTTCCCGGGAGGAGCTGAGGGCTCCCTGCCCGAAGTCCTTGGCACCTGAAACAGCGGTGAAGAAGAATAATCTTGATGTCCAAGAACGTGAGGCTGAAAAACATGGCAAACGTTACTGCACTTCCCACGCGGCAACCAAAGGGAACATCAAGTTCAAGTTGGCATTGGGAAAGCTCATGGGCTTCCTCGCCCACCCCCCAGGGTCACTCGGCCCTCCCGCAGGGCCCTTGTGGCCTGATCGCCTGTGCACAGGGTGTGGAGTGAGTGGGTGAAGCGGGTGTTGGTGTGGGACTCGCCACCACAGGACAACAGGCAGGGACCTGGGGAGCTGGAAAGGGAGAGCAGGCAAGCACCCCATGAAGGTGAGAGGTCAGAGGGCAACACTCGAGAGCAGAGGGAGGTAAGACTGGGGCAAAGGGGTTGGAAAGAACCACTGCCTTAGCCTGGTCCGGAGTCCCAAGAGCATGTACCTGAGAATTCAGGGGGGACCACGGAGCCTGGGCCAGATCCCAAGATCATCTTGTGTCTTATCAATCTGTGGTCTTGTTGCAGTGCTGAGGTGCAAACCCAAGGCATGGGGCATGCTAGGCCAGCACTCAGCCGCTGAGCTGTGTCGCCTACCTATCTATCAGCAATCATCTACCAATCTCTCCATCCATCATCTATCTTCAGGTACTGGGCATTGAACCCAGGAGTGCCACTGAGCTATTTCCTAAGCCCTTCTCATTTTTTATTTTGAGATAGGGTTTAGGTCACCAAGACCAGCCTGCAATTTGTGATCCTACTGCCTCAGTCTCCTGAGTGGCTAGTCTTACAGGTATGTGGCCCCAAGGCCCAGTGTCTTTCCATGTCTTTTCAAGTGCAATTTAAAGTTAACTTATACACACAAAAGTAGACAATTGTTCTGCTGATGTCTGCAGAACACGGATTAATTTGACATTCATTTGACAAGAACAATTATGCTTTTCAGTGATTTTTTTTTTCATTTTTAAAATATCCTTCATAATTTTTTCAAGTGGAAGAAAAAACTTCACATCCATGCACTAAATTAGTGTATAGGTCAGTGTGGTATATCTGTGTACTAAAAACCTTAATGCTAAAAGCGAGGGAAATGTGGCCTCCTAGTCCTGAATTATTTCTTTCTACATTTCACTCCTCCATAGAGCAATAAAGAAATCCTTCAGAGTGAACATTATTGGATTTGATTGGAAAACCTGAATCCCCGTGGAGTACAATGAAGGCAGAAGAAAAAAATGTGTCAATAACTTTAAGCAAAGACCTACAATTGTAAGTTTAACAAATGTCTTTTGGGGAAAAACATACTCTAATGTGAATTTACTTTCACTACATAAAGCATCTAACCATGACTGGGATCTAGCATAGCTGTTAGGAAGGTTAAGAAATTCAATAAAAGCCGGAGCATAAAGATAAGGATAAAACCTAAAGTGATGGTTTGGCTTGTATTTTCAAACTTCATTAATTTATCCCTCGAGGATATAAAATTCTTGAGAAAAACAGAGAAGGGCACTTGTAGAAATTAGCTGTTCCCACACTGAGGGAGGTCTATGCCTTGAGACCCTGCTACCTCTGAGCTCACTCACGTCTGTCTACGCACAGGGGGCATGGTGGAAATGACATCAGCAAGCCCCATAAAGCATATGGTGAGATCAGGGAAATTCATCCAGTGATCACACCAAGACCACGTCCAGATTTAACCTTCAGGTTCAGACTTGCTACTTAAAGCCATGGAAGTTTGCCTCAAGAAAGTACGTACACTTTCCAAAAGGCTTTCCAAAAGCGGGAAAGAGTTTGCTACAAGCTACAGGCAAACACACAGCAAGGTGAAAACAGGGAGGGAGATTGAAAATGGATTCCCCAAGCAGCAGCAGCTAAATTTAAAGATTGTGTGAGAATTTTAACTGATGGCCCAAGTCCCGAATACTCACGGCCTCCCTTCGCCCTGCTTCCTCCTCCCCATATGCAGACCAGCCCGGTCCTCCATACTGGCCACCTCTGCTGGGCGGGATTTCCATGGGCTGGGCCCCGATTCTGCTAGCAATGCCCACCTGCGTCAGGTGCTGGATCTGGGAGCCTGGGAGGAACATGGTGCAGTCGCTGGTTAGCATTTATAGGAGAGGAAGGTTACGGAGGAAGATACCGTCCGCTCTGACCACTGGCCCCTTTAAGGACAGGGACGATGAGCAAGGTTCAAACAGTGCCAGCGCCAACTCCAGAAATGGCTTGTCCCACGAGAACAGCCCAGGAACTGCTCTAATTCCCTTTCAATACAGGGGCTAATGGTGACCCATCAAAGGTCTGAGGATGAAGGATTACAGAGGGCACTTCTGCTCTTGTCTATAGGGTGACACCCAGGGTGGCCCTACTGATTTTTTAATTATGCTGACTCAAAGGTTCTAGAGCCATAAAGAAGTTGACACCTGGTTCTTGTTGCTTATAGCTTTGAGATTCACAAGGAGCAGAATATCCAATATGCCTTTTTTTTTTTTTCCTGTTATTGGGGATTGAACCCAGAGGTACTTAACCACTAAGTCATATCCCAGCCCTTTTAATTTTGAGACAGGGTTTCACTACATCGTTTAGGGCCTATGCTTTTTCTTTTTCTTTTTTATTTGGTACCAGGGATTGAACCCAGGGGCACTTAACCACTGAGCCACTTCCCCAGCCCTTTTTATTCTTTAAACAGGGCCTCTCTAAGTTTCTGAGGCTGGCTTTGAACTTGCGATCCTCCTGCCTCAGCATCCCAAGCCTCTGGGATTACAGGCGTGTGCCACTGAGCCCAGCTGCTTTTTTCTTAAAAGGCGGAAATGTGTTTGAATTCAGAATGTTGAGGCCCTTTTACTCACAGTGTTTCCATAACTTAGCCATAGCACAAGCAACACCTCACACCTCACCTAGCCTGTGAGGGACACTGAGGTAGACCAGCTGACTCTGTGGCACTAACTCCCATACACGGGAAACCCGTAGCCTCGTGTGGCTCGGATGGTCAGATGTTAAATAACCTATTTCCTCGGACACCAACTTTTGGTATTTGGAAATATCCCTCCGCTGCAAATTAAAGGAGGAAAAAAGCCATCTTTATTTATTTTATCTTATTTTACTTCACTTTTTATAGCATTTAGAATGGAACCCAGGGCCTCGTGAATGCTAGGCACGTGCTCTACCACTGAACCACACTCCTGGTCCTAGAACATGATCTTCATGTGCTGTGAAATGAAATACTTATTTCCAAATGCTCCCAGGATCATCAAGTTCATCCGTGATGCTCAGGTTCTGAGAGTTCACAGAGGGGAAGGTCCCTCCATCTGTAAGCCCACTCCTACCCATGTTATCTAATTATCAGACCTTAACTCATCAGCTGCTTTTAAGAAAAGAATTCCCCGATGGTTTTATCTGGATACATATATTGGTAATTGAAAGTCAGGAAAAATTGTCCAGGCCTCTGGTGGAGCAATGAACTCCACTGGAGCACCTGTCCTTTACTGAGAACTCACAGCGGTACTGACATTATCTGGACTATCGGCACTGTCTACTTAGCAGGCACCGCCTGAGCAAATCTCGTGAGGAGCTGTGAATCTAGCCGGGTGTTCACAGTGGTTTCCAAAGGTCCAAACAACTATGCAGGGGGAAAGCACACACAGTGGCTGCCATCTTAATCCAGACATGATTCTGCTCCCTGCTTTGATCACTCAACAATACAGCACAGGCTCTCCCCTGACTCTGCGTGGAGCTCAGAGTTTGGGCTGATTCCAGCTCAGCCTCTGACAAGCCCGCTCCTGTGGGCCTGGCTTTCCAACATCTCCAATGCTGTGAAAAACCCAATCAGATTTATTTCAAGGATTGGAAGATATGAAATTTATCAAGCACAAATGTGGGCAAGGCAGCAACTGGTGATTTCTAAATTCCTCTTTTCTTTCTTTTCTTTTTTTGGAAACAGGCTGGTCTCAAGAGATCCTCTGGCCTCAGTCTCCTGAGTACTGGGACTATGGGACCTGCCACCTTGGCTAGCACTTCTTTTCTGGCTTTTTATATTTTCATCTTAAATAGCTGTGCAGTTTACTCAGTGATGCACTTACTGGGAATCCTAAAAGCGAATACTTTTTTTGCTAGTCTGAATAATGCTGTGATAAACATCTTGACACACATAATTTCCATCCAATGTTTTGAATTTAGGGGGATTTCCTTTCACTTTCTAGAAGTGAAACCACCAAATCAAAGATTCATGAGTCCTATTATCAAACTGCTTTTCAAATGTTTTAATGATTTACACCACCACTGAAATAACATAATAGTAATAATAATAAAGGCAAGTAGTATTTATTGAAAATGTATGATATGCTAAGCACTATTTGGGGCACTTTACATCTTTTATTTTATTTAATCAGCAAAATTTTATCATACCACCATCTTCAGAAAATGATTCATGATTGTAGTTATGCCTCACTGTGGTTTTAATCTGTATTTCTTAAGCTGTTTTCAAAACTGGAACCTCTTCCAAGTTTTCTTTTATAGGGTACACATATACACACACATATGCATCTTTTTCTGTTTTTTCTTTGTGTGTGTGTGTGTGTGTCTGTGTGTGTTACTGGAATTGAATCCAAGGCCTCATGCATGCTAGGCAAATGCTCTACCACTAAGCTATGACTTCAACCCTTTTTATTTGAGGCAGGGTCTTGCTAAGTTGCCCAGGCTGCCCTTGAACTTGCAATCGTCCTGCCTCAACCCAAGGAGCTGGGATTGTAGGTATACACCACTACATGTGGTCTATACACATCTTTAATTTTTTTTTGTATACTTGTAGATGGACAGCATGCCTTTATTTTATTTATTTATGTGGTGCTGAGGATTGAACCCAGTATCTCACACATGCTAGGCAAGGGCTCTTGCCACTGAGCTACAGCCCAGCCCCCACACAGCTTTCTCTTATGAATTCTTTCTTTCAATATTTTGCCTATTTGTCTTTTGTGGCTTGCCCATTTGTCAATTTATAGGAGCTATCCTCTATAATAAAAAATGACTTTTGGTTATAATATACCACAAACTTTCCCTAGGTAGTATTTCATTTTTGATATGTTCAGAAATACACATGTTTGATAATTTTTATAGCCAGAAAGATAATTATACTAGATCCCAACATATTCCCATTGTAAATTTTAATACAATTTCATCTCTTACTAGAAATTGTTAGAATAAAACTCCCTCTTCAAATGAGTGACACATAAAATTTCTATATCTACCCAGATTTTTAATAAACGATTAATAAATCTGAATTTTGTTCAGTATATATACTGGGCAGCAAGGCTCACATATGCAACATTTCACAAGAGAAATAAGACTCAGCACAAAGCATAGCATCTGTAAAGGATGAGAAGTCCCATATCATAACAGGAAACTTTTTTTTTCCTTTTCTTTTTTTTGTGGTACTGTAATTGAACCTAAGCGTGCTCTACCACTGAACTATATACCCTTTTATTTCTTATTTTGAGACAAGGTTAACCAAAGCCAGCCTCAAGCTTGTGATCTTCCTGCCTCAATCTCCTGAGTCACTGAGATTAGAGGCATAGACCACTGTGCCCAGCCATTATTTGTTTTGAGGACTAGCACACAATGCAAGATATAAAAACATCCTGAAAGACCAAAATGGAAAAACATCTCACAATTATTGTAAATTTGGAATTGGCCTAAACTACTTTCTTCTTTTTTTTTTAATCTTTATTTTGCTTATTGATTTTTACGTGGTGCTGAGGATTGAACCCAGTGTCTCACACGTGCTAGGCAAGTGCTCTGCTACTGAGCCACAACCCAGCCCCCTAAACTACTTCCTTGATAACATTAGAATGATGTATGTTCAGAAAATAAGAAAATAAATTATTTAACACATCATGGTTCCTCTCATTGAAGCCTCAGTCTTCCAAAAGGAGGGTGAAGAAATGAATGGAAAAAATAAAAGTGTGACTTTGAGGTTTTGTAATAGAACACAGTAAGATGATAGTGAACTTAAAAAATTCTCAAAGAATAGAGAGCTGTGTAAGTAATAGGGAGAGCTCAGATCTTATACTACAGATGTTCTAGAACACAGAACAGCATTCACAAATAGAGCTTACACAGTATCAACCACTCAGAAGTTCAAGTTCTATTAAATGGAATGGTCATTTGTCATTTGGGGACAAGTCTGAACCACAGGTAAACTGATGGGGCAACCCTTCCAACTGCCATGAGGAAATTCCACTCAGCCATGTTGGACACAGTCCACCACCAGCAGGTGCCCCCTAGGGGTCTGAAGGTGTTTTCTCAGGTGTTCCACTTATACTTCTATTGGACCAGTTAGGGACATTGATCATAAAGTAGAGCTGTCTTCGAAAACTGGGGGATTTACAGAGTTCAGAACAAGTTCTTCCCCAATATCAAGCATCTGCTGAACCTGAGGATGGGATCTGGGTTTGAAAATTAACATAAAACTCCCAGGAGGCTCTGAGACAAATGTATTTTTCTGTATTTTCTTCTTAACTTACTTTCTGAAGATAAATTTGTTCCTTATCTAACTGTGATTATTGAGGTCTATCGATTCAGAAATCATTTTTCATTCCTTTCTTTCTTTACTAAAATTCAGAAAGCTTCTCCTTTCTGAAAACATTTACATATGTCTCAAAACAGATAAAACCCAAGAACAGTTGGTCTATTAAAATACAGATGCTTATAATTCTTTCTAAAAAAGCAAAAATGAATACATAAAAGGAAATTTAATCACATTTCAATTGTGGTCTTTAAAAAAAAATCTGTACTAAGTAAACCATATTGTGCAAAATGCTTCTCAAATCAATGAAATAAATATATTTTAGAAGGTTTTACAATTTATTTTCTCTCTGATTTCAAAATCTCCAGAAATTGAACACTTTAGCATATATTCATTTAAGAACAGAAGTTGGAAACTTAACTTCCTATGTGGAGATATCCTGGCATAGATTTTTATTTTAATTTCATCGGGTAGTTAAAACAGATGCTGTTTTCAGGGATTTAAATTGCAATAATGGTAGAATAAGAAAACATGACTTCCACCACTGATTGATGGTAGAAGTGGTGCTGGTTACCCAGGAAGGGCATCAGAAGAACTCTCTAAACGAGGACTTAAAGAGGGGCAGACAGGCGTCCACACAGTGCCACGGTGGCTCCGACTTCCACAGGTGCTCTCTCTTGTCTGAGACAGCTGAGGGAGGGCTTAGTCATAGGGTCACAAAAGTGACAATAAGAAAAGGGAAGGAGATAACAGGGTTTGCATTCTAATCTGAAATCCAAAATGCTCCAAAGTCCAAAACTTTGACATGACATTCAAGCAGTTTCTGATTTGGGAGCATTTTGGATTGGGGATTTTCTGACCAAGGATATTCAACTAGTAAAGTCTATTAAATTATTAAAACACACGCACATGCACACACACAGAAACACTTCTGGTTCCAAGTATTTTGGATAAGGGACACTCAACCTGTACTTAAAAAGGCAGAAGGGGAAAGCCAAGGGCAGGGAGACTTGAGGAGAAAACAGTGGCTGTCTGCTCTCCAAAAGTGACCCAATAAAACGAAATCTCCCTCTAGCCACTGTCCAGCAACTCTGAGGGTGGTTCATTACAAGGCACAAATGCCCCTTCTTTTAAACTCAGTTTGATGCCGTCCTAGGGCTGCCACAGACCTCCCGTTCACTGGAGAATTTAGCCGTGCCTTCCTGGAGGGTGTGTGCCGCAGTTTCACTGTGACTCGGCTGATTCAGCCTTGGGGGGCTCTGCCATGGCCCTTCCCCTCCCCTGTCCTCATCTCTACCAGAACCTGAGAGAAAGGAGCTCTGGCCAGAGAAGAGACTACTCAACACCAAGACGCTGACCCTCTGGGAAGCCTAGCTATAGCCTTTAAATTTATTCCTAAAGTAATTCCCCCAGAAATGTAAGCTCAATCGCCACATTACCTGTGGTGCCCCCAACAGGCCGGGGCCGGGCCACCGATGGCATCTCTTCTGAATAGATCCCTCGGGCAGCAAATGGAGCTTCCGCTGACGACTGTGGCTGCTGGGGCTCAGGGGGTGCCAGCTCTGAAGACGGCAGCAACCCAGGGCCAAAACCCGGTCTGAAGGCAAAGCACAGGCATCAGGACTACGTTTCCCGAGCTGGCCTCTCCCTAGGCCCACCCCACCCTGCAGAAAATGCAGACTCCTCTGTCTACTTGCTTATCCTCCTCCAGCTCCTGGAAGGTGGGAGGCGGAAACCGCTCCCTGATGTGGATTTTATTATTCCACGGCCCTCTCTCAGTACTAAGCTGATGTTCACCAGTTTATGCTGGGTAATTGGATATATATATATTTCTTCTATTTAAAGAAAAAGAAGGGATGTTTTAGTTTCCAGACCAAAGAAAGGCACAGATTTCCAATAAAGCTGTGGTCCTCAGCCGTGGGTACCCATCAGCATCGCTGGGGGAGACCAAATCCTGGTGCCCACGCTGCACCCCAGACGCGGTGTAACCAAGACAAGGGCTTTGAAAACACTCCATAGGTGTGTCTATTGAGGGCAAAAACCCATGTTCTAAGGCAATTTGGTCTATTTTGTTCTCTGGATGTCTTTAAACTCATAAAAAGTATTGAGGAACTCCCAAGAGTTTCTGTTTATATGATTACATCTACCCACACTGATGGTATTATTAGAAATTAAAACTAAGAAAATGTTTCAATATTTTAAAAACTCATTTACAAAAACTACAAACCTATTACATGCTAGCATAACAATTTTATGAATTTAATTATATTCTCCAATCCCTCCCCGTCAGAGTAGTGAAAAGAGTGGCACTCTTATTTTATTCAGACTCTCTTAACATGGGACATCTGGATTCTCAAATATTTTACAATCAGTTGACGCATGTTATTTTAGAAAGCAAATCTGCCCTCGCAAAATATTTCTTAGAAGAGTATTTTAATAGCCTTTTTAGAAAGTACTTAAATAATACTTCAGATATTCTTCTTGAGACCACACCAAAACTTAAGTGGTAATTCCTTAAGGATTAGTTGCATTGCAGGATCTGAAACAATATCAGATGGCTCTGTCTTGACTTTGAGTGGATCTTCAACCCATGCATTTACCATTTGGAGAATACTAGTTCACTGAATTACAAAGACATTATGGACACTCACATGCCTAATTCTACAGTATCAAAAATTCCCCTGCTTCACTGGCACCACCACGCTCATCCAGAAGAGTGCTAGGATGCTCCCAAGTTCCACATGGCAGACAAAAGGTTCTAGTCTAATTTTCACTTGAAAGCTCAATTTTATCATTGACAAAAAGACTGTCAGTTGTTTTTCTTGAAGTAAGAAGTTCATTTCATTCATGTTCAACACAGTGATAAACTCCCAAGTCTGAACATGATGTTCATCAGTTGTTTAAATAGAAAGCGAGGAGGCAGTTGGTTCCATTCAGGCGCAAACAGCAGAGCAAGTGCTCTCCTCCAAGATCCCATATTCAGCACAAGGGCCTTGTTTGTCCAGTCAGTACCTCCACTTTTGCACACAGACTATGAAAGACTCAAGGGCCTACTTTGAATAAAATTAATTTTTACTACTTCATCAAGAACATACTAACATAAAACTGGCTTTAAAAAAAAACAACTGCATTTTATCTGCAGCTACCGACATGAGATTTTTCTCCTTAGTTCCCTTTAAAGCAATGTGTTACATTGCTTGATTTTTTTAAAATGCTAAATCACCTTCACATTGCTGGAATAACTCCAATTTGGCTGTAAATGATATTCTTCTGTACATGTTGCTCGATGTGTTTGCTAGTATTTGGTTTCATGGTCTTTCATGTCTATATTCAAGAGTGAAACTGGCCCTTAACGTTTCCAGTCTTGCAATGACCTTGTTCTTATGTCCTTGTCCTTGAGGTCCAATGACCCTGGTCTCATTAAGTGACTTGAGGGTAGTCTTTCTTTTTCTACTTTTTATTAGTTTGTACAACATTGGCCTTTCCCTCCATCATGTTTGGCAGAGTTCACTGCTGCAACCATCTGGACCTGGAGTTTCCTTTATGGGAAGAATTTTAATTATGATTTCCATTTTTTAATAATTATATGATGATTCAGATTTCCTCTTTCTAGAAATTTTTCCATTTCAAATTTATTAACAAAAATGTGTTTATAAAATCTTTTAAGATTATGTTAATATGTCTTTTTCATTCCTATTGATGATTTGTTACACAGATTACTTTATCAAGTTTGCCAGGAGATTTGTTTTCTATTTTACAGTCCATATTATTTCCTTCCTTCAATTGGATATTCTTTGTTAACTTCTTGAGATGTGTAGTTAGATTGCTGATTTACAGCTATTTTTTCCTTCCAAATACATGTGTTAAGGGTAACAATTCCTTCCCCCAAACATTACCATAGATGATCCTACAACTTTTGATATATCGTACTTTACTATTCATTTTAGAATGTTTTAAAATTTCTATTGTGATTTATAAGTATATTATATGTTATTTAGCAGAGTACTGAATAATTTTTAAATGTACAAGGGTTTTCTAATTATCTTTTATTATTATTTCTTAATTTTACTAGGATGAACAAATATATTTTTATTTAATTTTTTTGAAATTTAAGATTGGTTATGGCCCAAAATATAGTAAATTTTTCATTATTTTTGTGTGTATGTTGTACTGAGGATTGAATGCAGGACCACACATGTTAGGCAAGTGCTATGCCAATGAGCTATATGTCTCCCAGCTCTTAAAAACAAAATGTGTTTTAAAGAGGTATGCTGGGCATGGAGGCACATGCCTAAAATCCTGGCTACTCAGAAATCTAAGGCAGGAGGATCACAAGTTTGAGGCCAGCCTCAGCAATTAAACAAAGCCTTATTTCAAAACAAAATACAAACGTCTGGGGATATAGCTCAGAGGTAGAGCACTTACCAAGAATGTGGGAGGCCCTGGGTTCAATCCCCAGTACTACCCACCCCTAAAAAAAATGGTGTGTTGTGCAGTATTTAACATTCCATGTTTTATGTATATCAATTAGCTAAAACTGATTAATCATGTTCAAATCTTCTATATCCTTTCCATATCTTTATATTTTTGACATGTCTTTCATAAGTCAAATACCCCTTTTTAAAATCCAATATAATGATATTGGTCTTTTAATTAGAATATATAGCCATTATCATTTAGTGAAACCACACACACACACACACACACACACACACACCCTTGAATATAGATCTCTACCATCTTATATTGGCTTGCTGTAAGTTCTGCCAATTTCATGTTCTTTTTTCTCCTATTTATTATCTTCTTTTGGGTTATTTTAAAATTGTTTTCTTTCTTCTTATTATATTTAAGCATTTTTCGCACTGTTTTAGTTAACCTAAAAATTACACCAGAATTATTGACTTAACAATAGTCTAACACAAAGTGGTACTTTTATATATCTTCCCAGACAATAAAACTGAACTCCATATTAAGCATATTAAGTATAATTGTAAAATCTATGTTTGACAGCTCCAATATCTGGATCCCCTGTGGTTCTGCTTTTGTCTATTGCTCCTGATTTTATTTTCAACTGTGTTTTCTTTTCTTCTCATATGCCTGGTTGTGTGCGTGTCCCTGGGTGACATGTACTGTAGAAATAGTATAAGGCCTGGAGTGTATTAACCATTCTGAGGGGGGCACTCACATGTGTTCTGCCAGAGAGAAATCCCTCATTAAAATTCAAAGCTGAACATCAATCTCTGAAGGGACCAATCTGCCTATGACCCACCCTTTCTCCCAGGGCCTAAGGATTAGAACTCAAAACCTTGGGTGTTTATCAAGGTCCTCTCCTCCCCCCCCCCCAGCCCCCCAGGCCTATACACAGTCTCTTAGAGCTTCATCCACTTTCTCAGCATCTCAGCTGCCTCTTCTGGAGTCAGCAGATGCCACTGGGAGAAAAGTGACCCCAAAGCAGGGCTCACTTCTCTGGGTTCCCAGATCTTGGTCCCACACTGCTGCATAGCTCTGTTAGCCCTTGGAGTTTAAAAAACAATTAATATCTTATCTAGCTTTTCCAGGTGTTCCCAGCAGAAGGACTGGTTCAAACTCTCTAGCCCGTCATTACTGGAAGCAGAACTTAAATCCTAACTTTCCCCCCTCCTCTTCTGGTTAGATCAAGGGAACATATAAATCACTTTTACATCTCTGCTCATATTAGTTAAAAGACATGGGTTTACAGAGTTTAAAAAGAGCAGCCTACAAAACAAAGTCATAATACATTCTGTTCTGAAACCTTACCTTGGCAAAGGGCCAGAAGGGGGAGTCATCCCATAGTCTTCATATCTCTGGAAGAAATTCAAAAGGACATGAAGACTAACATTCAGTACTTATTATAAAGTGACAACAGCAAACTTATAAACTTGGGCTTGCAGGATCAACTTTCGGGAGAATTATTTTCTCATTAAAGCTTAGCATGCTCCTGGGGCATTCTGCCATCCAGCAAGGGTTTCAGTTTGGGGAACAGGGCTACCAGGCTTTAGAGAAGACACAACTCATTTCTAGGTCTTTTCTATATCAAAAACTAAGACTGTGAATAATAGACAGGTTTTCTGTGCCTGTTCACCCCTAGTCTCCTTCTCTATGAAATTTATCTTCTGCTAGAAGGTAGCTTAACTGGTCACGGTTAGTATGAAGCACACGCTCCCCGCCCCCAAATCCAGGGAGCGACCAGCAGCAATTCAAATATCTCCCAAACTAAACCATCAAATGCTGTACCATGTTTAGAATACTGTAAAAACAGAAAACCAGAAATTAGAAGGAAACCCAAGATTAGAGACTAGAAGATGAAGGTGGCCCCTTCGTTTCTGACCATTTCCTGGGCCACTGTGAACAACTGCTTGCCTGTAATCAGGAACTCCCAGGCCTGGCTCCTGGGGCTGTACTGATTCTAGATCTTTCTTTTTTAAGCTATAATTTTAGTTTTTCTCAAAAGTCCAGGCTTTTCCCCCCACTACGCTGTGCTGCCCAGATTTTCCCAACGGGTCTTTCCCCATTGGACAAATCTCTCCTCTTAAGAGGGAAAATAGAGGCCTTGGTGTTAAGAAGGTCATATGATATAAGGATGTCTATGATGGTTCTGGAGAGATGTGTAGATGGGAAACCGTGGTGGAACTGCGTCCCCTTCTGATCTTCTCTGACTCAATCCCCTTGGCGAGATTAGAACCTTGTAGGTTCCCAGCTGAGGAAGATAAACTAGAGGGGGTGACAGAGAAAACGGAAAGATGGCAGAAGAGCAGTTTTGATTCCTTCTCTGAATGACTAAAGAAAAAGCTGAGACTAGATGAAGATTAGCCGTGGTGCCCACCCACCTCCAGCATGGTTCAGGGTTTTAAAACACATTCATATGCATGTTTGTTTGTGTTGCTTTTTTTTTTTTTTTAATCAAGACTCATCACTTTCCCTATCAGGATTTCAGGAGATCTGAGTGATAAACCAACAGAAAAACCGTGGGGAAAAAGCTGCCCATTTTTATCCATGGTACTATTGTGGGTGAGGCATTTTAACCTACTGTCTTCAGAAAGAGGATGTTCTGTGCTGAGAGACAGGGAAAGTTAAAAAAAAAAAAAAAAATCCCTGACAGAATTACTGTGATTGTGTGTCAGGTATTTACTTTAAATGAGTCACACTTATATAAAAGGCTTGGAGGACAAAACTGAATTTTAAAGTTTTAATCAGCTATGTCAATACAAGTCTCATTTTCATTTCATTCTTAATCCATATAAAACACAGTCCAGTCAAATGTGAAAGGCGGGTCAAATGGCTGGAGCCTGGGACAGGCCTGAGGTGGAGCCACCAGGCAGCAGAGTCAGCTTGTAAAAGACCTTAGCTGGCACCGAGGCCTGCACAGCGGGTGACTCCCAGAGTGGAACTCCACTCGGGGCAGCAGGAACACCACATCCCAGCTGCCTGACTCACTGCTGCCTAACCCACACCGCCCTGCTGGTAAAAAGGAGCACAATGTCATCCAGGGGAACACAGAGGCTCACGCGGTGACTGAAGGCACCTGAAACCCACATTCCTGTGGTTTTCACTGTCAGAAGAAGCAAATAAAGGGTGGTTAGGTTCGTCCTGGCAACAAACTAGTAACTTTACCACCAGTTTATCAACATGCTGAAATGTATATGATTCTGGTTTTCCACTAGATTAAATCAATACCACTCCCATGGAAAAAATATCAGGGTGACGTCAAAAAGTCCACAATTAATTTTTTTTTTTTTAAAGTCCACAATAAGAAATATTAGAATGCATTTGAATTCATGGTTGAGATGGTAGATTAAGGCATTATCATGGAATCTTTCATCCCTAACACCCAAGAACCAGGAACAAATAATAAAAGTAGTAACACAAATCTGTCAAAAATAACTGCTAAAAATTCGTGCAAGTGAAAGAGAAGAATCATGCTATAAATGGAGAAAAGCCGCGGCCAAGGGAAAAAATGATTCTCGCAGCACAGTGTGGCTCCTGATCCCACCCAAGAGCAACCAGAGGTGCACCTCCACTCAGACAGGGGCTGACTGGGGGGCGACCTGGCAGTCTGGGGCTGGGAGCAATAGGATCAAGGAAAAGCCTGGGGGCAAGCAGAGGTGGTCAGCAGTGACCAAGTTCAGGTCAGAAAGTGAGATAAGGGCTTTCGTCTTGGAAATCTCAAGACTAAGCAAACAGGCTCTTGGCAGATCTTCCTCCTCATCCCACGAATGTCTCCGAGGTGTAAGTCCTGCAGCAGCTTGGCCTTCTCAAGACCCCAAAATACATTTCACTTGTCACGGGCAGGCGGAGCTGTCTGGACCCCTTCCAGACAGAGGCTGGGAAAGGATCAGGAAGCTCCTGAGACGATCCTGAGGAAGGTGGCGCCCACTAGTGGACAGATTGGAGAGGAAGCTCCGCTGGCTCTGAGTACTCCCAGGGCCGTTCTCTCTCTGTCCTTGTTAATGGGGGGGCTATCACATTTCAACTGCATCTCTCACCGCACAGCACCTGTCAGGTGTCCCCTTGCCTCAGTCCCCTGATAGAACCTTAATTCTGGATCAACCCCACTGTCTGCCTTCTCGGCCTCACACCTGGGTGTCCCATGCTGAACCACAAGGCCAGATGGAGAACTCTCACTTAGGCCACTATAATTTCCTGAGGGTCAACCTCAACAGGGACCTCAGGCTGTGTCTCCAATCTGTGATCTCTCATTCTCCACAACAGGCATTTTGGATCCCGACTCTCCCCCAAAACCGCCGCGCCCGCCACACTTCTTCCCTCCTTCTCAACAGACAGCTCTACCCTCCCCACGGGGAGCACAGAAGCCTTGAGATGTGGCTCCTCAGCTTCATGCCACCCAACCTCTCCTTCCTGCCCCAGTTGAGTTGGCAGAAATACGTCCCCTCGTTTCTAAACACAGTTCCTCCCCTGGTGCCCTCGACCCATGGCATCAATCTTCTTCCATGCTGGCTCCATGTAGCCAGCAATTAAACAGGTGGAACCTTCTAGATTCTTCCTCTCAACTCCATCCACACCAGTCTACTGGCTGGAGCCACTGACAATCACAAAGACTGCTCCACCAGTCTCCCAACCGTCCCCCTGCCTCTACTCTTGTACTGACATCACCCTGCAGCCCAACGGGGGACAAATCTTTCACAGTGGCTTACCTAGTTACGTCTCCCATCTGCTCAGAGCCCTTCAACGTGAAGGTGTCACCCTTGGGATGAGGTGGGCACTATGACTGTGGGCTTCTTGCTTTCTCTCTCCTGCCTCATGAACCACCCCTTCACTGCCCCTTCTGTATGAAATGCTAGAGCCAATTCCATTGTTAAGAACACATGGTGACTGGGCTACAGGGTGCCCAGATACCTGGTTGAACACTATTTCTGTGTTTACTGGGTGGACCCAGTAAAGAAAGTGGCTTCCCCCGTGCAGCTCATCTCAGCTACTCCACTGATGGCCTCAGTAGAACAAAAAGGGAGAAGAAGGTGAGGTGGCGCCCCCTCTGCCTCCTGATCCTGCTCTTGGAGATCCTGGTTTGCAGGCTTTCAGATTCGGCTCAGGCCTCAGAACACCCCTGGTTCTCCTGGTCCTCCAGCCTGCAGACAGCAGATCATGAGCTTCTCAGCCTCCACAATCAAGTGAGCCAATTCCTTATAATCAGTCACTCTTTTTATTTATTTATTTTTTCATATCGGAGATTGAACCCGAGGTCTTAACCACTGAGCCACATCCCCCGCCCTTTTTTACATTCTATGATGAGATTGGGTGTCACTGAGTTGCTCCGGCTTTGAACTCATGATCCCCCTGCCTTAGCCTCCTGAGCTGCCAGGATTACAGGTGTGCATCATTGTGCCCGGCTAAAATCAATAAATCTTAATCTCTCTCTCCACACACATGTCATAGGCTCTGTTTCTCTGGAGAATCCTAGCTAATATACATGTCAAGCACACTGGGGGAAGAAGTTTTTAACACCTTTATTGAGTTGTAACTAACATACAATAAACTGCACATATTTAAAGAATGCACTTCTATAAGCTTTGATGTAGGACTGTAACTGTGCATTACCACCACAATCAAGATAATGAACACAGCCCTCACCCCCAAAGTTTCTGGGTGCCCCTTTATAATCCTTCCAACTCATGTCCCCACCTGACACATTCCTGGGCAACCAATGATTGTTTTCTGTCACTACAGATTCGTATGCCTTTTCTAAACTTGTATTTCAACGGAATTGATTAGCATATATTCATTTTCTTTGGTCTGGCTTCCTCTACTTAGCATAATTATTTATGAGAGTCAATTAATGTTTTTGTCTGATTCAATATTTATTTTGGGGGGTGGTTCTGGGGATTGAACTCAGGGACACTCAACCACTGAGCCATATCCCCAGGATCTCATTGAGTTGCTAAGTACCTCGCCGTTGCTGAGGCTGGCTTTGAACTCAAGACCTCCTGACTCAGGCTCCCGGGCTGCTGGGATTACAGGCTTGAGCCACCATGCGTGGTTAATAGTTCATTTTTATTACTGAGTAGTACTCCATTATATGGACATACCACTTTTGTTTTTCCATTTCTATGTCTTCTTTGATGAAGTTTTTATTGGGTTGTCTGTACAATTTGAATCTTTTCTATTTATTGAGATTAGCTTTGTGGCCCAGAATATGTTCCATTTTGGTAAAAATTCCATGATTGAGAGAACGTATATTGTGCTCTTGTTAGCTGCCCTGTTCTCTATATGTCAATTATTTCAAGTTGGTAGTGTTATTCAATTCACTTCTATCTTAGTGATTTTCTGTATACTTGTCCTACCAGTTATTGAAAGAGGAGTATTGGAAATCTCCAATTTTAATTGTGGATTTATATTTATGTGTAATTCTATCTGTTTTTGCTTCATGCAAATAAACATTTAATATTTTGTCTTTATTTTGGGTTTTTTGTTTGTTTGTTTGTTTGTTTGTTTGTTTAATGATACCAAGGATTGAATCCAGAGGCACTTAAACACTGAGCCACATCCCCAGCCCTGTTTTGTTGTTGTTGTTTTTCTTATTTAGAGACAGAGAGTCTCACTAAGTTGCTGAGGCTGGCTTTGAATTTTCAATCCTTCTGCCTCAGCCTCACAAGCTGCTGGGATTATAGGTGTTTGCCACTGTGCCTGGCTGAGATTTTTTCTTCTTGATGAAAAGTGACCACCATGTTATTATGAAATGATCCTCTATGCTAGATAATATTCTTTACTATAAGATCTCTTTTGGCTGATAGTAATAAATCCACTCCAACTTTTCATGATTAGTGTTAGTATGGCATACCTTTCTCCATGCTTTCAACCAAGTTTGTACCTCTGTATTTAATGTGGGTGTCTTGTCGCCAAGCAATTGTTTGGATCTTGCTTTTTATCCACTCTGACAAGCTTTGCCTTTTCAGAGGCAAAGTAAGGGTCCAATTTCTTTCTTCTGCATTTGGAAATTCAATTTCCTCAGCATCATTCATCGAGGAGACTATCCTTTCCCCTACTGTGTCCTGGTGCCCTTGCTGAAGATCAACTGACCACATGTGTAAGGATTTATCTGGGCTTTCTGTTCTATTCCATTGATTTGTGTTTCGGTCTTCATACAGTATCATACTGCTTGGGTTACTGTAGTTTTGTCATATAACTTTAAAACAGGAGTGTGATGACTCCAGTCTTTTCTTTCTCAGTATTGGTTTAGTCATTATTTCCTTAATAATTTTTTGTCTCTCCCGCTCTCTGAGAACTCCAAATGTCATGTGTATTCGTCCACTTGAAGCTCCTGCACAGCTCATTAATCATGTTTGTGTTTTTCATTCCATTTCCTCTCTTGGTTTGACAGTATATAATTTTTATTACCATATATTCCAAGTCCACTAATCTTTTCTTCTGCAATACCTAACCTGGCGTTGATCTCACCCCGTATATTCTTCCTCTCAGATACGGAGTTTTCATCTCTTAAGTTTGATTCGTATCCTTTAATATCTTCAAGGACTCTAATTAACATGCTTGATCTTTCCTCTAGCTTCTTGAATATATGAAACTACATTAAAATAATCCTTTAAATACCCTTGTTTGCTATTTTTATCATCCATGTCTTTTTCTTGTTTCTGTGCTTATCTAGTTAGCTTTGATTGGATGCCAGACATTATTAATTTTACCTTATTGGATGCTGCATATTTTTGTTTCTATAAATACTCTTGAGCTTTGTTTGGATTCAGATTTTACGTTTGTCTGCTTTGTTCAGTAGAACTAGAGCGGCTTTAATCTGGGGCTAACTTTTCCCACTCCTGAAGCAGAGAAAAACAATACAAAGGTGTGGACACCACAACTATGAGGTATCTCAATCTAAATTGCTCCCATACCCCTTTAGAATATATGCAGTTGTTAAGTAGAAGAGCAATTACGTAGGGTGTACTCCATAAGCCTCACTGGATACAAAACAACTGCCTGACCCACTAGAAGGACCCCACTCTTGTGAGACCTTCGGAGAAAGTGGGATCATGTCCTAAAGGCACCTCTGTGAACTCTAGCTTTTCCTCCCTGGACTTCCAATCCATCTCCTCAGCTCAGGCAGACCCCTGACCTCTGCCTGGTCCCCCTCCCTGTGTGATGGCCAGAACAACAGTAGGACTCAACTTGCTGCTTGGCAATCCCTGTCCTTTGTCGCCTACTACCCAGTGTCACAAAAAACTACATATTTCATTCCGTTTTTCAGTTGTTTCAGTAAGGAAGACATCCAGGACCCATTCTTCCATCTTTTCCAGAACAGGAATTTATCCACAGGTCTTTATTTCTGTGTCTCTGCCATACTTCCCGCTATGTGAAAAATTATTCTCTGACGACCACTAATTATCCTTTAGACAGCAACTCAGATGCCATTTTATCCAGAAAAGTCTTCCTAAACTCCTCGAGATTCAGCTAGGTACTCTTCCACATTGCCTCCTCTCCATGGCACTGACAACAGTGTACTGGAATTACTGTTTTGGTTCCCACTGGAGTGCAAGAGCTAGAGCGGAGGGACCTGTGCTGTACACCACAATGTCCCCAACACCTAGCAGGGCCCCAGGCAGAGGTGCTCTGTAATGCACCTGCATGAAAATGCAAATGAGACCAGACAGCAACTGTACCCACACTTGTTTTATCACTGAGTTGTGTTCTGTATCAATCATTTCCTAAAAGATTATAATCCACCAGATGTAACCTTGAAGTAGTTTAACATCTATTATTAGAAAAAGCTAGATTTTCATATTAAAAACAAAAACAATGACACTGAATGGTACCCTCCCCCTGCCCATGGTACCAGCTACCCACGCTGCAAGCACTATGTCTCCCAGACCTGGAAGGAAACAATCTATTACCAAAGGCCTGAAAATTCAAACCAATTTCAGAGTTAAAAATTTTTTTACTGTCACTCAATAATGAGGTAGGAGTTTAAGGATATTAAGGTGATAGGGACCAGGTTATAAACCATCACACCTGAATAAGGGAAACAAAACTAGAAGGAGCCAGGGCTGGGGCTGGAGCTCAGTGGCAGAGCACTTGCATAGCACATGTGAGTCACTGGGTTCCATCCTCAGCACCGCATGAAAAATACACAAATAAAACAAAGGCCTGCTGTCCATCTACAGCTAAACAAACAAACAAACAAAAATTAGAAGAACCCATTATAACCTTTCCCAACTAATAAATTTAAGTTGTGGTCTATTAATTTCTCTCCAGAGTTAATGTTACCAATCGTCAGTCAAATCATTTCTTTTGAACTAAACAAAAACTACATGAACATTACTTTCTTGAGTGTTACTTTTTCTCCAAGTCATAAGAAGGCAAATTTGAAAGAACCAACAAAAAACGAGAAACATACACGAAGGGCGATGAAAAGGCAGAGGAAATGCTAAAACGTCAGCTCCCAAGGTGGGCGTTTGACATTTGTGAACAGTGCCCATGCCTGGACCGCTGCCTATGCTCCCAGACCCTCAGGGGGCCTCTCCAGGTGTTTGACCTCATACAAGAGGTTAAACAATTTGGATCCATTCCAAACTGCTCCAGTCTAAACTGGAGACGTGAGTGCAAATATGTTTTGACAGTTAAACTACCTCCATTTCATAACACAGCAAGGAAGATGCTTCTACAAAATCCTCTGAACTGCTCCACAAAATATCAGAGCAGCATAAAAGAACACTTCCAATATTAAGAATTAACCTAGCAGAAGATGATAAAAAGCAGGACCTATCATCCCAGTTTGAATTCTTATCAAATACAACCTGAGTTTTATGGGGAACCTGCAAGAGATGCAGTTAGGCAACAAAACTCCGTTATCTTGCCCAGGAAAGAATTCTAGCAGGTCAGAACTTACACTGCAGGGATTGTTGGCTGTCTGGGCTGGGCTGTAGAAGGACCCCCACTGGGTGGTTCGCCTTTCCTCGCGGGAAGGGGTGCTGTTCACAGGCAGGCTGGCTGGGACCCCCGACACTGCACCTGCTGCACCAGCCGCCTGGCTGCTGGGGGCCACGAGGGCAAAGGCGTCGTCCAAGAGGGAGTGCATGGTCTGGCGTGCCTCCTCGATGGATGGCTGGGGTGGGATGTACTGAGAGGCCGGGGTGAAGGGCAGGCCCGGATACCTGCCCAGTTCAGCTGAGGACGGTGTCTGCACATCTGCTGGGAGATCAGGATCAGACTACAGTGGGGAAATGACAAAGGAAGAAACAAAACACAGACATGAGCTTTTGTGGTGGCCCTGAAACAAAACCACAAGGCCCAAATGGAATCTATCGATTCTCCTGAAATTGAGGAAAAGATTTATCATAAGAAAATGTTTTAAATGACAGCCAAGGAATATGCATTACATTATATGAGGGATGCAGGGTTATATCAGAAAGAAAACAAAAATGTGGGAATATTCAACTCTTTTTTTTTTTCAACTAAACTGAACTATCTGAAATGTATTTTAGTACTTGAAAGTATACATTTTTACTGAAAGCCTAAACAGCCAATAAATATGATTCAAAGTGTACATTCTCTAAGAGACAGCACACCTGTACCACACACAACCTAATAGACTCAAACTTCATTAGTACATTAACATGAAGAACAGGAGAGACAAAAACCCCAAACCAGTGACCAGACCTTCAGTAGGAATAGTGATGAGGGGCCTCAGATCCCACTCATGGTATCCATTTCTATAGTAGTAGCAGGGAAAAATAATACAATATAATAATACAACAATAATACACTGCACCTACAAGGTATCTCCATCTAAATTGCTCTCATACCCCTTTAGAATATACAGAGTTGTCAAGTCTAGAAGAGCAATTACATAGGCTACATAGGGTGTACTTCATATGCCTTGCTATATACAAAACAATTGCCTGACCTACTAGAAGGACCCCACTCTTATAAGATCTACAGAGAAGGTGGGATTATCACCCTCCAACACAGTAAACTCTGAATCATGTACATTAAACATCACCAAAGAACCAGCAGGGAAACCATACTATGAAACACACTTGGACAACAACTCACAACAAACAGATATCCCAGAACACTTTGCCAAGAGAAAGGACCATAAGGACCTGACATAAAAGTAGAGAGAAATCCATCCCAACAGATACACAAATCTCAACATAGGAATACAATAAATATGAAAAAAAGGTAACATGACACCTAAAATTTGTAATTCAGCAGTAACTGACTCCAAAGATAGAGAAATGGATGAAATAACAGATAAAGGATGATTACAAAATAGATCAATGAATTTCAGGAGAACACAGAAAACAACTGGATAATTTAAGGAAATCAATACAGGGTATAAATGGAATTCAAAAAAAGAAATAGAGATATTAAAAAAGAACTAAATAAAAACCTTAGAAATGACAGGCACAGTGAATCAAATGAAAAATTCAGTTGAGAGTCTCTCTACATAATAGACCAAGTAGAAGACAGAATCTCAGAGCTGGAAAACAAAGTGGTTGGCCTTGAATATCCAAACAATAAAGCAGGAGTAGAAATTTTGATCAGAATATACAAGAATTCTGGGACATTAAGAGACTAAACTTGAGAATCATCAGCAGCAAGGAAGGAATAGAAATACAGGTCAATGGCATTGACAAGTATTTTAGTGAAATGATAGCAGAAATTTTTCCAGACCTTGGGAAAGAAAAGAATGTCCATATATGAAAGGTGTTTATAATCCCAAATAGAAAAGATCAAAAACATCCTCTCCATTATATGTTATAATTAAAATGCTAGATATACAGAACAAAAATAGAATTTTTAAAGCCTCAAGAAAAAAAATGTCAGATTACATTTAGAGATGAACCAATCAAAATAACATCTGATTTCTCAAAACTCTAAAATTGAGGAGGGCATGGAAAGATGTGTTTCAAGCCCTGAAGGAAAATAACTGTATAGCAAGATTACTATATCCAGCAAAGCTATCATTCCTAACAGAAGGTGAAATAAAACCTTCGAAGATGAGCAAAAGCTAAAAGAATTCACGACTACTAAGCCAGTATTACAAAAGACACTTAAAGAGTTCCTAAACACAAGAGAAGATTTCAAAAATAGCAGAGCTCAGGAAAGGATAAATCTCATTAGAAGACTATTTAAACAAAAGAGACTTAGGATTGAATTAAACAATAGAAGTAAAGCAAAATGGCAGGAAATACTAAACAGCTCTCTATAATAACACTGAATATAAATGGTCTTAACTCTAATTAAAAGACACAGACTGGCAAATTGGATTTAAAAACAAGATCCAACAATATGTGTTGCACACAAGAGATATACACCTCTCAGGCAAAGACATTCACAGGTTGAAAGTTAAAGGATTAAAAAGTGATATTCCCTGCAAATGCAGCCTGGAGCAAGCAGGAGTATCTACTCTTATATTGGGCAAAGCAGACTTCAGGGTAAAATTAATCAGAAGAGACAAAGATCACTTCATACTGGTAATGGGAACAGTCCAACAAGAAGATATAATGATAGTAAATATTGTGCCCCAAACATCACTGTACCTAATTACATAAAACAAACACTACTCAACATGGGCTCAAATCCCAAAACAATAATATTGAATGATTTCAACACACCTCTCTTACCAATAGTAGGTCATCTGGATATAAAATCAACAAAGACACTTCAGACATAAAAAAATACTATAAATCAAATGGAATGGACTTAACCCACATTTATAGAATGTCATACACAAAAGCTAAATACACTTTTTCCCAGCCTCTCATAGAACTTTCTCCAAAATAGACCATATTTTAGGCAACAAATACATACACAAAAAATTATTGACATAATTACTTGTATTTTATCAGATCATAATGGAATGAAATTAAGAATTAAGAGTAAGAAAAACTACATAATGAAATGAAATTAAAAATTAAGAGCAGAAAAAGTATATAAACACATGGAGACTGAACAATGTATACTTTTGCGGGGTCAGGCAGTACTGGGAATTGAGCCCACAGGCACTCTACCACTAAATCACATCCCTGGCCCTTTTTAGTCTTCATTTTGAGACAGGATCTCACTAAGTTGCCCAGGTTCACCTAGAACCTATGAATCCTCCTCTTTCAGCCTCTTAAGTAGTTTGGATTTCAGGCATGCTCTACCACACCCAGCTGAACAATACACTTTTGAATGATGAATGGATGATAGAAAAAAAAAATCAGAGAAGAAATTTTTAAATTCTTAGAATCAAGTGAAAATGGAGATACAACATATTAGAATCCTAGGAACACTATAAAAGCAGTTCTAAGAGGAGAGTTTATAATTGAATATCAATATAAAAAAATTAAAAAGACCCCCACATAAACAGCCTAATGCTGCATATCAAAATCCTAGATAAACAAGAACAAACCAATCCAAAAGTAATGGAAGAAGGAAACAATTAAGATCAGAGTCTAAATTAATGGTAAAGAGAATTTAAAAACAATACAAAGGATCCGTGTAATAAAGAATTGGTCCTTTGAAAAGATAAGTACAATTGATGAACCATTAGCCTAACTAACCAAAAGAAGGAGAAAGTCCCAAATTAATAAAATTAGAAATAAAAAAGGAGGCATCACCACCGACATCACTGGAATTCATGGGATCTTCATTAGGGGCTATTTTGAAAACTTACACTCCAATAAGATGAAAAATTGAGAAGAAATGGGATACATTTCTAGAAACATATGACCTACCCAAATTGAACCAAGAGGATCCCTAATGTAAAAGGTCCAGCCAACATCAAGCAATGAGACTGAATCAGTAATCAAAAGCCTTGCACCAAAGGAAAGCCCAGGACCAGATGGATTCTCAAACTCTATCAGACCTTTAAAGAAAAACGAATACCAACACTCTTCACCTTATTCCATGAAATAGAAAGGGGATGGGGGGCACTTCCAAATTTATTCTATGAAGCCAGTATCTCTTGAAACCTAAACCAGATAAGGACACCTCAAGGAAAGAAAATTATATACCAATATCCTTGAAGATCATAGATGCAAAAATCCTTAATATTAGCAAATTACATTCAACAACACATTAAGATTGAATAAAAAGATCAAGTGAGTTCATTTCAGGAATATGAGGATAGGTCAATATATGCAAATCAATAAATGTAATTCACCATGTAAATAGAATCAAGGACAAAAATCATGTATTGGTCTCAATAGAGACAGAAAACTCAGCACAACTCAGTACCGATTCATGATAAAATCACAAAAGGAACTGGGAATAGGAAAAAACTGATCTCAAAATCATTTACGTTATACACAATAAACCCAAAGTCAACATCATACTTAAAGGGAAAAAAAAAATGAAAGAACTTCCTCTGAAATAAGGAACAAGACAAACATGTCCATTTCACCACTCCTATTCAATATAGTACTTAAAATGTTGACCAGACTAATTAGTCAATAGGAGGAAATAAAAGGTATGCCAATAGTAAAGGTAAAAGTCAAATTATCACTGTTTACAGAGGATCATATCTGATCCCATACTTAAACAATACAAAAAGTTCCATCAGAATACTTCTAGAGTTAATAAACAAATTCAACAAAGTAGAAGGATACAAAAATCAACACAGAAAAAATGGTAGCTTTTTATACAATAACCTGCTGAAAAAGAAATTAGGAAAACAATTCCATTCACAATAGCTTCAAAAAAAAAAAAAAAAAAAAGCCCTTGGGAATAAATCTAACCAAGGAGGTGAAAGACCTCTACAATGAAAATTACAGAAGACAGAAGAAAACTAAAGAAGACACAAGAAGATGGAAAAACCTCCCTTGTTCATGTAAAATGATTAAAATGGCCATATTACCAAAAGCAATCTTCAGGTTAAGCTATTTCCAGCAAAATACTAAGAGTCTTTAGAGAACTAGAAAAAGCACCCCTAAAATTCATAGGATAGAATAAAAATCTCAGAATAACCAAAGCAATTTTAAGCAAAAAGAGAAATTCTGGAGGCATCACAATACCCAGTTTTAAATCATACTACAGAACTATCATAACAAAACAGCACAGTGCTACCCTGTAAACAGACATGTCAACCAATGAAACAGAATAGAAGGCACAAAGACAAACCCACAGGATACAGTTATGTGATCTTTCACAAAGAAAGTAAAAACATACATTAGAGAAAACAGAGTCTTGTTAACTAATGGTGCCAGGTAAATGGGATATCCAAATGTAGCAGAATGAAACTAGGTTCTTATCTGTCACTCTGCACAAAAGTCAACTCAAAATGCATCAAAGACTGAGGAATCAGACCATAAACTTTACTACTGACAGAAGAAAACATAAGGTCAACACTCCAACATATATGAGTAGACAATAACCTCCTCAATAGGACCCCTAAAGCTCAGGAAATAATACCAAGAATCTTAAAATAGGATGGAATGCAATTAAAAGCCTTTGCACAGCAAAGGAAACAATTAAGAGCATGAAGAGAGAGCCTACAGAACAGAAGAAAATCTTTGCCAGCTGCTTTTGTGACAGAGGGTTATATCCAGAACATAGAAAAAATAAGTTTAAAAACCTACACACACATACAAAAAAAAAAAAAACCACCATAATAAATGACCAAATGAACTAAACAGATCCTTCTCAAAAGAAGAAATATAAATAGTCAATAAATATATGAAAAAATCTTCAACATCTTTAGCAATCAGGAAAATGCAAATCAAGACTATAGCAACATTTCATCTCAGTTCAGTTAGAAAGGTCACAATCAAGAAAACAAATAGTAATTAATGCTGGTGAGGATGTGGGGAGAAAGGAACACTTACTTACACACTGTTGGTGAGACTGTAAATTAGTACAAGCACTATGGAAATCAGAGATTGGAGATTTCTTAAAAGATTAGGAATGGAACCACCATATAACCCAGCTATACCAATCTTTGTATTCATACCAAAGAATGAAAAGTCAGCATATTCTAGCAACACCTGTAGACCTATGTTCACAGCAACACAATCCACAAGATCCAAGTTACTGAACCTGCCTATATGTCCACTGATAGATACAAGGATAAAGAAAATGTAGCATATTTATATAATGGAGCTTTATTCAGCCATAAAGGATGAAATCATGTCATTTGCAGGAAATTGGATGGATCTGAAGAGCATTACATGAAGTGAAATAAGCCAGACTCAGAAAGTCAAGGGTCGTATTTTTTTCTCGTATGTGGAAGTAGAGCGGGGAAAAGGGTGGGGATCTCATGAAAATAGAAGGTAGACCAGGGAAGTAGAAGAAGGGGACCAGAGAGAGGAAGGAGGAGAGGCCAAGGGGAGGTACTGGGGAATGAAATTCACCCAATTACGTCATATGCATGTCTGAATATGTAACAATGAATCCTACTATTATGTATAATTGTAATGCATGAATAAAAATTTTAAAAACAATTAGCGTATATTCTCAAAAAACACAGTCAATCCTCCATAGGTATAGAAAACAAAAAGTGCAGCAGTTGGGGGCTGGGGATGTGGCTGGAGCGGTAGCACGCTAGCCTGGCTTGTGTGCAGCCCAGGTTCGATTCTCAGCACCACATACAAACAAAGATGTTGTGTCCGCCGAAAAACTAAAAAATGAATATTAAAATTCTCTCTCTCTCTCTCTTTAAAAAAAAAAAGTGCAGCAGTCTATTGACTATTAACAGTAAGAAAAAATTGCTCTATATATTCCCTAAAAAAGGTCAAAGTCACCACCATTTTAAAACTATGTTCATGTTCATAAAAACAATTATAATACCTATTATAACTATTTGTAAAATAGCAATAATTAAACAATTATTTAGAAGCCATTTGTCTTTAAACTGGAGGCATCTCTGGATAACATGAGTCATTAAGAAAGGTTTAAATTATGTTCTATACCCTGGGTTAAGAGGCAGGAATCCAGGCAACAATTAAGATTTTTTGAAACTAACTTATTTCTCAATATTGCACTATGAGCAAAACATGGTCATAGAAGACGCTGTGTAAATTGTAAGAGACAAAACAGGAAACCAAAGGAGAAAGACTCCCCTTTGGTCTCAGAGGCTCCCAAGTCCAAACATCATGGTTTGGCAGATGCATCGAGAGAGAAGAGGGTGTGCCCCTGAGGCCATGCGGAAGAGGGACCACCTTCACCTAGAGTGCCTTGCTCATGATGGGTCGCGCCACCTGGGCGGGTCGGATCCCTCTACTGAGGAGCCAAGGAAGACACTCCCATGTCTGTCTGGGTCATTGATCCCATGACAAGGAAAAGCTCTACTCCACACATACCCTTAAGCTTGGCCAGCTGTCTGGATACTGCTTCCTAATGATCAAGCACTGTCCCATGGAAGATCACAGGTTATTCCCACCAGCACAAAGGACAGCCACTGCTTAACTCCAAAACACAGAAAACTGAACTACAAGTTGGCGAACCCACAAATGGCCCATAGACCTGCTCTGCTAGGCCTTTACTGTCTTTATGAAAATATATAATATTACAAAAATCTGAAAACTTCATGTGAATGCTCTAGTTTCTGGATTCAGACTCACACGGAAACAACCAACTACTGTTGAGAGTTCCAGCCCCCTTGAGATGGAGCAGATGTTCTTCTCTCCACAAAGTTCCGTCAGTGACCTCACTCTTATGCCTCTTGCATGTCTGGTCTCATCTGTTTCTCTAAAACTACAATATCTCCATAAAGGCTCTACTAGGGATTCTAAGTAAGGTCCTAAAAGGGGCTTCTGGTTTATGATGGATCTTCCATTGGAGGGAACTGTGTTCTTTTCCTTATGAGGTGGGTGAAGGTCCACACTTATAGCTCCTCCACACTGGTCCATCACCATGTCCAGCCTCCTCTCCAGCCCAGACCAACAGAGTAGTCACCTCTGAAACTTTGAGCCCCAAAATAAAAATTTCCTCTTCTAAAAATTGTTCTTATTGGACTTTTAGAAAGCCTTTGTGAATCTTCCTGAGAAGGCCAAGAGCCACGGAGCCATGACCCTGGAGCTTCTCTTCCTTGGTCACCTAGCTGTTTCCTCACGTTTTCAGAACTGGAAAGCCAAGAGGGTGCATTGGTTTTTCTATACCCCAGCCCCTAGCACAGTGGTTCATATGGAGACGTTCCCTAGGAGATGAAAAGCTGGGGCCTTCACAAGTGGAGGCTCACCCAGAATCCTTAAGTCAGAATCCAAATTCCATTTTCCTGAATCCTGGTTTGATAACTGTATTAAGGTGCAATGTTGTTCCCTTTGAGCAGATACACGTTTCTCTGTCCTTCTTCAGAACTACACGCCAACCTGTTCACCTTTAGACTTCAAAGATGATGGATTTGGGTTCCTATTTTGCAATCTTTGGTAGGCTATTCTAAGTGTGACCAGACACCTTGTTTTATTCAAGACAACCTTGGTTTACACCTCTTGCCCCAGTTTAATAATTAACAGCATTCCCTTTTACCCAAAGCGTCTAGTTTGGATGATAAATAACGTCAGGGGCCAAGAAGTATTTTTTTTTCTTCTTTTTATGAGATGGGGTAACATTTTTATGTTACCCAGGCTGGCCTCAAACCCCTAGGCTCAAGAGATCCTCCTGCCTCAGCCTTCTGAGTAGCTGGGACTAGAGGCAAGTGCCACCACATCTGGCCCTGACAAACATTTTCAGTAAAGCCAGATAATAAGTATGTTAGGGTTTGCAGGTCACAGAGTCTATCACAACTCTTCAACTCTGAAAAGGAGCCACAGATAGCACACAAACAAACAAGTGTGGCTGTCTTCCAATAAAACTTTACTGCACCTCCTAAAGTATGCATCTGGCTGGACTTGGCCTGAGGGCCACACAGCAGCCCTAGTTACAGGGAGTGAGGGGTATTTATTTCTCCAGTTTTAGGAGAAGAGAGACCTCAAGGGAAGATATTTTGAAGGGAAAGTGGAAAAGTCAAGATCACCGGAAGCCATGGAGGACCTGTATGGTTTTGAGGATGAAAAGCTACCTAAGAGAAGGTGAGTTCTGAGAGAGGCAATATCTTCCTAAGGATGCATTTCAGGATTTCTAGGGAGAGAAAGTGAAAAGTAAGCTCATCTGAGGAAGAGGAGTTTCCTTTGGGGAATTTTGAAAAAGGAGCCTCAGGGATACAGGCGAGCCGTGGTCTCCAGGCTGGTGTTCTCTCCACCAGCTCCAGGAGGAACCTCTGCGCTTTCTGTGAAGGAAAAAAAATGAAGAAGAAAGGGAGGGTCCAAGCCAGGTGTGATGGCATGAACGTGTGACATCCCAGTTCCTTGGGAGCCGGAGCAAGAGAACTGCATGAGCCCAGGAGTCTGAAGCCAGCCTGGGCAACATAAAAAGAGAAGCTGTTTCAAAAAATTTTACTTATTTAATTAAAAGGAGGGTCAGACCATCATGATGGAAGCTTCATTTGGGGTCAATGAAGGTGAATGAAGAGATCAAGAGAAGAGGAACTCAGAAGGGCAGGGGAGCAAGGCTCTCCTGGGGGGGCCAAGCACCCCAAGCCGCCCAGGGAAGTGGAGGGGAAGGAGGAATGCCCCTGCTTCAGACCGGCAGAAGTTGCAGGTGGCTGGCAATCTTGGATCCCCAGGGGACGGTGAGGTCGAACACCACTGGCGTCCAGACACTTTCCAAAGCCCCTCTGCAACACAAGAGCACCATCTGCTGCAAGAAGGCCCGGCGATGGCTCCTGAGGAGTGCAGCATCCAGAAAGACCCAGAGACCAGGGGACTCAATCCCGCTGAGGAGGAGGAGAGTGGTCCAATTTACAGACCTTCCAACTCTAAAATCGCAGGATCCTCATGAGGAGGTTATGAAGGCCACAGTCAGTCGACTTAAAGGACACCAGAAACATAGTAAGTTTCCAAAGAAAACCCATTTCTTTCAGGGGATCAGGGTTCAATCACACTTGGGCTCCATGACAGTACAGTTCTCAAACATTTGTGGTATTCTACTGAGGGTCAGTATTATTTGTGCAATTTAGGAGAAAAAAAAATAGAAACTTCAAGAAATGGCTGGTTGCATAAGTATCTAGACTGGTCATGTACATCACAAATGCCTTCCCCAAGGACAAGCCTTTTGCTAACTGCTCTCTAAACAAAGGATGGCTCTGTCCTTTCGCCTGCAGAAGGAGGACAGGGCCTGGGGCAACACGGCAGGGCTGCTCCCTGGCACCAGGCTGAGGCCATTGTGTTTCCCGGCACTGCCAGAGTCAGCTGTGTCTGGCTGTCCCCCTCTTGTGTCTGTACTTCTCACAGGCCCTCAGGCAGGACGGCTGTCCTACTCAATGGAGCCTGTGTGCATGTGTCTTAATGCTAGCAACGTCTGCCTCCAACACTTCGAGCAACTCTGTGCCTCTTTCAGTAATTTGAGTGAACAAAGCACTGGAAAAAAAAGTGTTTACTTCTTCGTTTCTTAATTTCTAAGTTCATTCTCCCATAAAAATAAGAAATGCATACATTACTGGTGTGAGGTGGCACACACCAGTAATCCTCAGGTACTCAGGAGGCTGAGGCAGGAGGATTACAAGTTTGAAGCCAGCCTCAGCAAGTCAGTGAAACCCTGTCTCAAAAAAAAAGGCCCGGGGATGTAGCTCAGGGGCAGAACGCTTGCCTAGCACATGGAGGCCCTGGCTTTGACCCTAATCCCCAGCACTGCAAAAACAAAAACAAGAAATGTATATAAAGGTTGAACATCCATAATTCAAAAATGTGAAATGTACCAGAATCTGTAACTTTGGGAGTTCTGCCCTGATGCTCACTTTTGGATTTGGGGGCATTGCAGACTTTGGATTCTCAGATTAGAGATACTCAACCAACAAAGTCCATACAAATATTCCAAAACCTAAAAAATTCCAAAATCTGAAACACTTCAGGTCCCCAACATTTTGAATATGAGATACTGAAGTCAGCAAAGGCTCAACAAATACATCATCTTCTTAGCACTCTGGGAGCAGAAGGGGAGCACAACCCTGTCTCCAAGAAACCAAAAAAAACTCACAGGGAGTAGAGGGGGAGGCAAACCTGGACACCTTCCCTGCCCCCTCCCAATTAACCTCAACCAGCTCCCATTCTGAGCCTGAGGACAGGGCTAGTTTTTCAGGGGTATTACCCAGCAGCCCCAGGTTGACAGGACAGGAGTGGCCTAGCCCCACCCACGTACTTAAGGGCCCTGCTGGCCCCGACATCACATCGATGTCCCTGGGGCAGCAGCCAGCACTGTTCATCATCCTTTCCTATCAGGGTCTTTTCCTTGAGCCCCACCCCATCTCCAGAGGGTTCGGCATTACGCACTGGGCATCCAATGTAGGCTGAGTTGTGCACGCCGGGAGGCCGTTTGTAGGTGCCATCGCTGTCTGTGGTGATGAGCCTGTCCTTCTCCGCATCAGCGGGGCATCCGTTGACCTGGTGTTTCCGGCGTGGCTTAGGAGAGCGTTTTATTCGTGAGCTGCCAGAATAAACAGAAATTATCTTCATGGGAAATAAGCCTCCTGCCGCTGAGTTACCCCCTCCATACACGAAGCATCTTCTGAGGGCCTACTATGTGCTAACCACGGTAAGACGCCCCGAGGAGACAGACACCATGGCAGCCCCAGTCTGGGCCCTGCAGAGCTGACCTACCAACAATCATGTAATCAGGACACTATCTAGTGACACAGATGGTTCAGAAAAGGGAGAGGTCAGGGGGAGCTTAATACCACCATCAGCAACTGGGGCCTGAACCAGATCTTGAAGAGTGGGATCTGAGGCTGGGCAGGGCCATGGGAAGCAAATGGGAGGCACAGAAACAGCATCCAATCAACCAAGGCCAGAAACGGGAGGCAGGTGAAGGTCTGAGGGAGCATGAGGGGCGGGAGGAGCTGCATGGAGAGGCCAGCCAAGCGCTCCAGACAGATTCCACAAGGCAGGCCACAAAACCCGACTCACATTGGGCACAGGAAGACATAAATGAGAGCCGTAATTCAAGAACATATGTGAGCCAAGGGGCAGGAGCTGGGAAGACCAGGGGAAGGTGAGACCCAACGCTCTGCAGGAGGCTGTGGGAAAATAAGTGAGATCCATCTGGACAGCTCGACAGCAGTACCAGAGGGGAGGGGAGGGGAGGAAAAGGCTGGCTGGAGCTCAGTTTTGTGTGTGTTCTTAAGCCCAGAGGATCCGTGCAGAGGCAACCGGAGATGCAGAGGAGAAAACCCACGGCAGCCTTCCGCATGAAGCGCCCCAGGCTGACCTTGGCCTTCCTAGAAGCAGAAA
This sequence comes from Callospermophilus lateralis, assembly GCF_048772815.1. Lineage (NCBI taxonomy): Eukaryota > Metazoa > Chordata > Mammalia > Rodentia > Sciuridae > Callospermophilus > Callospermophilus lateralis. Next base: position 16,202,473 of record NC_135305.1, on the reverse strand, counting down.
TAGCCCTCCTGGCACAACCCTCCTCTTTCATTCTCAGGAACTTTCAGGAAAAAATGGACAGGGCCTTTTGTCCTGGGCCCTACCACACAGAGGGACATCCCCATCTGCCCATGCTCTTAGGGCAAGTCCCCATGCCCACCCCCACCTCCCAGGCAGGGCCCAGGCCCACCTCTTCCTGGGCTCTATGAACACCGAAGGCACGCTGGCCGTGGGGTCCAGGATCTTGTCGATCTGCATCTGTGCCCTGCGGTACACGCGGTGCCGTTCCTTGGTGTCGCCCGAGGACAGGTCGTCCACCACCGGGAACTCGTAGTGGCCGCGGCGCTTGGCGCGCAGCCGGATCTTGTTGCGATGGTGCTCGATCTCAGACTTGTGCCGCAGCGCTGTCTGAATCTGAGCAGGGGTGGCAGGGGGCAACAGATGGGTGTTCTCAGAGGTCTCTGGACATGCTATCCACCTGCCTTTTAGGCATGCCATGCTCTCCCCAACCCTGGACTGGCTGTCTATGGGCTCCAGGCAGGCGCTAAGGGAGGTGATGGAGTGATGGTGAGACCAACACTCTGCAGGAGGCTGGGGGAAAATAAATGAGATCCACCTGCAGGAAGGAGGGGCAGTGGCGTCCTCTACCCAAAGCAGGGGAAATGCCCAAACCTTGGAGTTCAGCTAGTGACAACTCTTGAGCACACACTTGTCTGATCAAAAGTTAGGATAGCCCCTGAGAACATAATAAATATTTTCCATACTCAATATTATCACTACTTTAGAGATTCTTAAAATAAAACTGACATTCAAGGAAGGTATGTGCATTATATTGTAGAATATCCATTTATGGATAATTACCCAGCGTAGGGAAACACATTCCCTGACGTGGGATCCCCTCCTCACAAGGAGTAACATCCTCAAAAATAGCAATCCCTTCTGCACATCTGCCAATGTGTCTAAGAGTGTCCCTGACCAGCATCTGATCTTTAAAAAAATAAGAATGTTTTAAATTGAGCACAGTTGTCAGCAGCTCATGCCTTTGTGACCTTTTGACACTATATCTTACACTCTTTTTAAAGCATTGACAAAAATCAGAATGTATTTTTTTTTTTTTATAAATATGCTTTAAAAGGGGGGGAGGTATTAGCCGGATGGTGCATAACAGTAATCCCAGCTATTCAGAAGGGTGAGGCAGAAGGATTCTAAGTTAGAGAGGCCAGTCTGGGCAGCTTAGTTAGACCTTGTTTCAAAACAAAATTTTAAAAGTGCTAGAGGCTGGGCAGGGTGGCACATGCTTGTAATCTCAGCTGCTCGGGAAGATGGGGCAGGAAGATCTCAAGTTCAAGACCAAGACCAGCCTCTTCAGCAACTTAGTAAGGCCTTGTCTCAAAATACATAAATAAAAAGGGGTTGAGGATGTAGCTCAGAGGTAGAGTACCCCAGGGTCCAATCTCCAGTACCCCCCCAAAAAAGAAAGAAAATAGGGAGGGGGTGTTAATAATACCTCTTTGTTGATTTTGTTGGTTTCTGCCACTCGGTCAGCCAGGATGGGGTGCTGGACTGGGGGTGCTGGGATGGGCTGCATGGCAATCAGCTGGATCTTGTTGGGAACCCGCCGGCTGGCCTCTGAGGAGCGGGAAATCCTGTCCACGTGCTCAAAGATGGAGGCCGAGGAATGCTGCTCATTCCCTGAACTCGGCAAGGGGGGACCTAGCACAGAAAGAAAGAAAAACAAAGTCACCTTAAAGAAATTGCACACTCAAAATTATGGACCCTGCCTGAAACAATCCTCAGACAGGTCCTCCGACTAAAACTATGTCCCCATGCTGATGGTGGCATACTTAAAATTTCTCTATTTGAACTTAAATGATATGGGTTAAACATTGTCTCTTTCAGTTTCACTAAAAATTGAGACTCTTAGGAAAGATGTGATAAAATCATTATTATACTGTGTAAAAAATTACTCTGTTTTGTCTAAATGTGGTTCAAATCTTTTCAGTTAAAAAAAAAAGGGGGGGTGAGGACAGAAGGATCCTCAAGTTGCTCAGCAGGTCAACAAGCAGTTTACAGACCTTCTAGGGAAAAAGCATTTATAGCAGTTCTGAGCTGACCTGGGAAGAAGCTTCCTAGAGTGATATTGAGTACCAACAGGGATCAGTCCCAGGACCTCTGTAGATATCAGAATCTGCAAACACTCAAGTCCCTTCCATAAAATGGCAGAATGTTTGCATCAAATCTATGTACATCCTCCCGTATACTTTAAATGATCTCTATATTACCTAAAATACATAATACAATGTAAGTGCTGTGTAAATATTTGCTCTACTCTATCATTATTACTACGAATAATAAGAGACTCTACATGCTTAATACAGATGTGATTTTTAAAAAAAATATTTTCCATCTATGGTTGGTTGAATGTGGAACCCACGGATACAGAGGGCTGACTATACAATCGAGAAAATAAAAGACAAGGGGACTGTGAACGCTCAGGTATATACTATTAAAAATTGTCTCTCTTTCCCATCTTGATAAGAAAAGTTGAAGATGCTGGAGAAGAAAAACCTGCTGCACACAGGAAATCAAAAGAAGAGAGATTAAAGAGCACTTAAAAATGGCTAATAGGGTGCTGGGCATGGTGGTATATGTCTGTAATCCCAGCAGCTTGGGAGGCTGGGGCAGAGAGGTGAGGTCAAAGCCAGCCTCAGCAATTTAGCAAGGACCTTAAGCAACTCAATGAGACCCTGTCTCTAAGTAAAATATTTTAGAAAGGGCTGGGGATGTGGCTCAGTGGTTGAGTGCACCTGAGTTCAATCCCTGGTACCAAAAACAAAACAAAACAAAAAACGCTAAAAGGGTAAATTTTATACTATGATATTTTACTACAATAACTTTTACAAAAAGAATCTGTGAAATTGAAGAAACTTAAAGTGTTTAAAAAAAGAAAAAAAAACATTTAAAGAGACTGGATCTTGGTTAAAATGGGTGCCTTTCTTATATTTTCTGTAATGAGAATTTTCTCTAATGAGTATTTTCTGTAGTAAGAATAATCCCAATAAATTTTCAAGTTTAAAAAAGAAAAGGGAGAGAGAAAGAGAAAGAGGAGCTGAGTAGATGGGAAGAGCTGGCTAATGACACTAAGATCAACTGATGCCCTCCCTCTAACAGGCCAGGCTCACCTCTTGAAATTCAGACACTGCTTTAAAAATAAATGGCCAGTAGTAGGCATGAGAGCAGGGAGACTGTGTTTTTGTGGGGTTTTTTTAAGCCTAAGGTTTGAAACCTCAAGCAAAAGTGAAAAATCTAGAGGTTTCTCCAAGTGTAAAAAAAGATCAAGAGCAAAGCAGTGAGAAATAGAAGATGATTACATAAGGAATGTACATCGGTGGTAGAGAGACTTTTGTACTTTCTCTCAATTTGAATTGTATTCACGGGTTATGCCAAGCAATTAGAAATCCTTCATACAACTCTGAGTGAGCAGTGTCTCGGTGAGGAGGCCCAGCTCTCTGGACCCCAGCTGTTCTCGGGCATTCTTTCCTTACTGCACACCTTCAGGCAGCCCAACAGTTTGAACCTCCTTTCATCCAGTAGCAGCTACTTCAGTTGCAGGCTTACTGCCTGAAAGGAGAGGATTACTTTGCCAGACATTCTAACCTTGCTGACCCAAACTTCTAAAGGGACAGCAACAAAGGGTAGCCCCTTAAGCTATTGATACCCAAAGGTGAGATCTCTCTCCCTTAGGGTGGTAGAGAGCTCGGAGGTGCCTTTGAGCCTCAAGCAAAGGTGACAGAAAGAAAAGGCCTCTCCCCTTTGTTCTGTGCTCCCTACCCAGGTTCCAGGCGTGCTGCAGCCTGTGACTGGGCTCCTGCACAAGGCCCCAGCCCTCCCCTCCCCACTGCACTTGGAGATCCTTGCTTTGTCACTCACCACCTGCAACCAGAGGAGCAGAGGACGCACAGGCCGAGCTGAGGGCCTGTGCAGAGAACAGAGTGGAAAGTAGAGAGAACCCTCCAGCTTCCACAGCTGGGTCCCAGCCCTTCAAATGTCTGAAAAGTGTTTTTTAAATTATGTATAAAAAAAAAGTTGTTTGCTATGCATTACACAAATTAAAAAAACAAACTCCCTGGAAAATATGACCCATGGGGAGTTCAATGAACACATAAGAGAATAATGCTATGTGGCTTCCAGCCTGAGGGGACCCACATAGTAAGGACTTTGGATTAAAATGCCCTTTCCTTCCAACATTAGTTGGTTTTTTTTGTTTTGTTTTGTTTTGTTTTTAATGATAGAAATTCAACTAGACAGATCGTATAATATGGTGACTAAATTAACATGCTGTATACCTGAAAATAGCTACAAGATTAGATTTTAAGTATTCTCACCCCTAAGTAAAAAGGTAAATGTAAAATAAATCTTACCATCCTACAGTGTATGCAAATATCAAACATCATATTATAATCAAAGTTATATACATTTATAATTTTTAAAGGAAAGAAAAAATAAATTTCTGCATTTTAAGACAAAAAGAGAAATAGCACAATCCTGGATCACATAGGATAAGGTCATCCAAGCAGAATGAGAGAGGAAAGGGCATTACTGAAATGCTGAAGCACCAGCGATTTGTATGGGAATACTATTCCACTATCTACAGATAAACACATGTACACTGCACCCTTACTACTGCTGCTGACCCTCAGTCACACACCACCAAGTGTGGTCACACTTATCTCACCTTCTCCATTACACCCCATCACCCAGCAAGCCCTGTTGCATGCATGACCAAGTGAGTTGACAGGATGTTTCCTTGAAGAGGCATCTGGGGATCTGCTTAGTGACAAGAGGAGAACTATATGATCTCAATCATTTCATAAATGGGCACTCTGATACTACTCAAAAAATCTCCATGTTATATGTAGTTGATCTGGTAAAGACTATTAATTTGCTTGGTGAACTCATTAGCATGTGCAAGAGTAAATATTGGCTTTGTTCCCACATAAGATTCCAAAACTTGGAGTTTGTGGAATTTAAATAATAAAGCTATGACTAGTTAAAAGTCACACACTTACACAGATGCAACCTAATAAGGACAGCATAAAAAAAAAAAAAAAACACTCAGCATTTCATAGTCCTTATCTACTTAATATAATCCTGACAATAAAGGGGCAGAGAGAGAAACTAGTCAGGCAGGGACACAGGACTGCAGCCCTGACCACACCCTGAGAATAGCTGCTGTCTCCCATACAGAGTGCACAGTACCTCCTGCACCTTCACACCCTCAATAAAGGTGGCCGCCGTGCTAATGATACGGCTGATCTTAACTGCAGATCTGCCTGTACGTCATCTCTGAACGGTCCCTGCACAGCAGTCCCCTTCCAAACAGCTGCACAGGAAATAAAGCACACCTCAAATTTATAAAAACCAAAGAGGACTTCTCTGAGCTTCACTGCAAGTTGGGCCTCAAAATGCCAGATGACTTGGGACAGCCATCAAAAGCCTTGCCAAGAAGCCTAAAGAGAGCCAGTGGCTACTGAGGGGTGAGAGGCAACACTGGTCCCAGGACAGCAGTTCTCAAACAACCTCCCACCTTCATTACTTTTTAATTTCATTTGACTTAGAAAAAGAAGATTTTTATGTGACACATAAGATAATTAAAAAGCTATGATATCAGCTCAGACTCTTTTTTATATTTAACAAATTTCTTTCTTTTTTTTTTTTTTTTTTTTTTTTGGTACCAGGGATTGAATCCAGGGGCACTTAACCAGTGGATCACAACCCCAGCCATTTTTAAAATATTTTTTTAGAGACAGGGTGTCACTGAGTTGCTAAGTGCTTCACTAAGTTGCTGAGGTTGGCTTTGAACTTGTGATCCTCCTGCCTCAGCCTCCCAAGTCACTGGGATAACAGGTATGCACCACTGTGTCCAACTTAGTTAACAAAATTCTATGCAAGCAAGAAAGTACCTCTGTAGAAAGCTATCTTATGATTCCTTTCAAGGAGAAACAAAGTTTTTAAAGTGAATTGCTATTGGTAGTGAGAAAACCATCTTTCTAAAGCATGAAAATAATGCACAGACTGGTGTCCCTTCCAACTACGGCAGCAGCATCTGAGCATCTGCTGCTCACAGGGACATCTGATCCACTCCCTCCATCCAGCCAGCTCTCTGTCCCTCAGCTGAAGTGCTCTCCACTTGGATTCGTAATGCATGCTGAGAGTGGTGTCTGATTCTTATAGAATTCACTGGATGTGACACTCTTGGAAGGAGTTAAATGCAGGAACTAATAGCAAGATTTTCTGAGGTAAGCAATCAACAGAAATTGAGGGAATCTAGAGCTCTTTGATTTCTCTCCCCAAATGTTTCTTTCACAGAATCAAAACTAGATTTTAATCCTTTCTGAAATACAGCACATGTTACCATGGTGCTAAATAATTTTTAAGATTCTGTAAAACAGAATCCAAAGGAAAAAAAAATCTCTTCCCTTATTCTGAGGGGGTATTTCTTTAACATTATACGAAAACCAGCTGACAGGCATCTCAAGGATTGACTGCTTTAGTCCCACAGGAGCCTCAGGGCCTAAGGGACCTGCAAAGTCACAGACATATCAGAGATAGCAAAGGTCCTTGGGCTTCCGTCCAGAATCTGTTGATCTACCAGTGCAGATCACTCTATGCTACATTTTCAAACAGAAAAACATGTGATTTTTAAAAATATAAAAATTACTATTGAAAATAGTAGCCTGAGGCTTCCCAATCATGTCTGCATTACTGAAACACAACGATAAAATATAAGTAAGTCTCCAGGCAAGACAGAAGCTGAATGGGCACATGTATTTAACAGAATCAATAAAACTAAAGTTAAGCTGCCTTGCCATCATTCCAAAAACTGTTCTCATGGCTGGGAAGGCCTCTGGGCACAGGTTCAGATAGAGTCTCATGGCACTGCCCCTTGGAATGGGAGGGAAATTCACTCCATCCCTGGTCTCCAAACCTCTATCTGACTTCCAGTGCAAGGACGCTAACACGGAGTCTGATCATACAAAAGGTCGAGGCACCGGACAAACGGAACGGACAGGGACAGCTGTGAAATCCTTGAATCCTAAGAAAGTCACTGAATTCTGGGGACACTTTTTTGACTATGATTTCTGTGCAGTTCCTCCTTGTGCTTCAGGCAGGAAAATTGCCTCCCTTGCCTCAAAGCAGACACCACTGTAATGTTCAGAGGTGACAATTAATGCTGAGAACTGCACCCCATTTCACGGGTCTTTTTTAAAGGTTCAGCATTTGAAGTAGGGTCACACCCTGGCCTGCGGGAACCCCACGACTCCCTGTAACATGGAAGAGGAGGAGAGTCACAGACCACTCTGTGGGGCTCTGTGGGCCTTGCTCTCGTGGACCGCTGCTGGCGTCTTGTCCCCCACGTCCCTCTCACTGGACTCCTCGCTGACGGTGGAGTCGGCATCCGAGGGGGAGACTCTGCAGGCACAAAAAAAATTGCAAACATCAGAAGCAAGAAGGAACAAAAGAAAAAGGTCACATTAATTCAGTCATGGAAATCAGGCTTCCAGGCAAAACCGGGAGAGAGGAAACCATCCAAGGACCGGGACAACACTATCCAATCACCATGTGCTGAAGACGAGGGATATGTTTACTAACGGGCTTGGGAGGTTGCAATTCAACAAAGGCTGGAAATAAGTGCCACAGTGGAGGACAGTCCCACAGCTACTGAGGCCTACGACTAGCTCCTGGCCCCGGGTCAGTTCTAGACAGGCAATCTGGGTCTAACACAAGTTGGATCAAAGAGCATCTGGGGTTTGGTCCTGGTTTGGGGTCCACTGGGGCTGAGAATCCCTAGGAGGCCAGGGTAGTTCTGCAGCTGCCTCAGTTGACTCTAGAGTATGTAAGACTCCTAAACTCACAACAGCAGGATGACAAGAGCTACTGAGATTGGTTCTAAATACAAACATCAAGGGTATCACAGCACCCAGGCTGCCCCAGGCTGGGGAAAATCCTTAACCAGTTAGCACCCTGCCTCTGTGGGCTCCCTGGCTTCTACCACAACATGAAGTGTCAAGACATCCTGGTGCCCTGAGGGATGCTAAGGGGCGTTGCTTATGGAATCCCCATGGACACCAAAATCCATGGTACTCAAGTCCTTGACATCAAATGACACAAATCTATGTCAAACCTATGCACATCCTAAGTTACCCATAATCCCTCTTACAATGTAAATGCTATATAAATAGTTGTCATACTAGATTTTTTTTTGGGGGGGGGATAATGACATGAAAGGAAAGCCTGTACAAGTTCAATCTAGATGCAGTATTTTTTCCTGAGTATTTTTTTCCTGAGTATTTTTGATTCATAGTAGTTTGAATCCATGGCTCTAAAGCAACTGAGATGATAGGACTAGAAGTTTATGAGGAGGCTACTGGGGAGAAAAAAAATATCCTGCCAAGCTTTACTAGTATATTAAATCATTTTTAATAACTCAATTCCTTCTTAGCCTGGAAAATAATGAAGCAAGTAGCATGTCTCTGCATAATTCATTTTCTTTCACAAAGATCATGCACTTACATCCGTTACATTCTTATAACCAGGTCAGACACCTGGGGTGGGTTTTCTGATCAGATGGAAATGATGGCATTGTTTTGAATGTTGGTGTGGCCACACGCTTTTTCACTCCCCACAGCTAACTGGGAGTTACAGTCCGAAGCTCAGAGGCCGGCTGGTAATCTGAGGCGTCAGTAGCCAAGTCCTGGTGGTGCTATGACCTCAAGTCAGTTCCATAAAACCTGAGTGTGAACTTCGTCTCCTGTTACATGACTCCAGCCCATCTCACAGGATCAGAGGGCAGCCATGGACTTACTGGTAGTTTGGAAAAATAAATAATGCTCCATATGATTTATTTATTGATTGATTGATAGGAGATATTGGAAATAGGAATGGTGAGCTGGGAGGCTATGGAGAGTCCTGTGCATTGTGCTAACAAAGGTGACAGCGTGGGAAGCTGGAGAAAAACAAAGCACACTGGAGGACGTGATGAGGGTCACCTGCAGACAAAGCGGTGATGCAACAGCAATGAAGCCTGCGCTGGCCAAGCATGTAGGATGAGCTGTGCGCTTTGCGCTTTGTATCCATCCTTTGCATATGATCACCAGACCGCCTCCCACGCTCACCTAGAACAGACACGCTGGAGTTGGCCTGTCCCTAATCCAATCTGAAGCCACTACTGCCAAAGTGTCCCAGGTGGTGATTCCTAACCCTGAATAACTTGAGGAAATAATTGCACAGCCTCCTTTGGTAACCCTGCGGAGCAGGCAAAAGCACTCCCAAGTCTGTGTGTGCCTCTGGGCAAGTCATCAGGATCCCAGGCTTCAGACACTGGGCGATACTCACCCTCAGCCCTGCTGATACTGGCAATGGACAACCTGAGAACAGAAACACGTTCTGCAACAGAGAACAATCCAGAAAGCCCAATAATAACCTTCCTCTGTGGCGGACGTTCTTGGCAGGGATCTTTGACTTGGGGCTTGGCACGTCTCCATTTTCAGAGGGCGTGGTGTGGTCCTTCACAGGTCCTGGCAGTGGTGCTGGCTCATGAATAATCAAGATGTCATCTTTATTGTGCTGACCCAGATGCTGCTTAGCAAAATCGAAGCCCTTCACGCTAGGGATCTGCAGCTAAAACACACACACACACACACACACACACACACACAGGCAGACACACAAACAAGGTGGTTACTGTGAAATCTGAGCTCTGTGAAGAGAGGTTACGAGGGCTTGACAAGACGAGCACGACCCCAACCCGAGACTGTGCCACCCATTGCCACCGACCCGACCCAACAAGCGTCTCTATGACATTGACTGTGTACAAGGTTCTGTTTATTCCTAGAATTTGTGACAGATGCCAGCAAAGGATTAAACAAGAGTACAAGGATTGAATAGCTAGACCATAATAGAAAAGCCATTCCAACACAGCACCTGCCCCCTTGTCACAGTGGACTAGCAAGAGAGAGACAAGGTGACACACTCTTCATAGGGAAAGAGGGACTTAAGGCAGGCCCTGAGGACAGGCAAAACTACAAAGAGCATGTTCCTGATTATGTCAGGGCCAGAGAATCCTGAGGCCCAAAGAGGTAACATCAGCTGCTCTAAAGGGGCCAGGATGTAGAGCGGGGAGAAGGAGAGAAGGCAACCTGCGCACACACATCCCCAAGTGCCAGCTCCTGGGCAATCAGGAGACCACGAAATGTTCTAAGATCCAAGCAGACAGGACCCAAGGGACCAGCAAGAGGGCCCCGTGATGCCGCGTGCATGAGACCACAAAGGCTTGAGCCAAAATCTTTACCAAGAAAATGGGAAGGGCTAGGTAGCAGCAGGATGCAGACGGAAACCAGACGGACACAAGAGACAAAGGGAGAGCCAACAGACCAGCGATGGCCGGAAGTTTCAGACAGGGCATCCCAAACGGCAGGGGCGAGCGGCGAGTCCTGCGGGAATGACGACGGGGGGGATAAAACGACGCGCCTCAAAGGGGCTAAACTGAGATGGCAGAAAGGTCCTGGAGGAAAGCAGTTCGGTGCAGCTGGAGACGGAGGGCAGTGGCTTAGGGACCCGTGGGCTGAGAGGGAATGCTGAACGCCACCTGTCCAGAGGTGGCATGCAGGGGAGCTGGGGCCTTTCAAAATGAATCCAGGCTCTACAGATACAGGGTTGGAGAACATCTCCTAGCATGCGGCTAAGAAGAGAGAAGGAAGCAGGCAAGAAAACAGAAGGTGGCTTCCGAAAAAGAGAAGAATTTGGAAAGTTCAGTGGAATCGAAGCCAAAGAGTAAAAAATCTCTAGAAAGGAATGGTCGACAGAAGTAATGGGAGCACAGAGCTGAAGGAGAACGGGGTCTTCAGGAAGAGTCCACTCTCACACCGGTGGGGACACGAGCCCCCCCCCCCCAACCAGGACATATGGTAACAACGGACCCAAAACCTACAAACAGACCCATGAGCCCACACCTGCAGATCCGGGCCTCAGTTTCTGGGCCTGTGATGAGGTAGGAAGGGCACCTGAGGTACCCAGAGATGTGGGGTATGCTTTCTTTTTCAGGGCTGCAGATGGAACTTAGCCTCGGGCAAGCTAGGCAAGAGCTCTACCACTGAGTCGCACCCCTAGGCCCAAGGCACCATTTTTGATGACCCTATTTTCATGATACTCAAAGAGCCACCAGGATTATAGGAAATAAACTGCCAGAAGAATCACCCTGAGCAGGGTCCTCAGCAGGAACACCACAGGAAAACCAAAGTCCTCCTGGGCAGACTATCCACACCTGCAGATAGTCCTAGCAGTCAAACGACCGTCAAAGTCTCCGGAGTGATTTTAGACAATATACTACATGTAGAAGCAAAAAGTTTTGTCATATTTGTGTTAACTTTAAGCACACCAGTGGCTTAGGGGTGTCACCTAATGTCTTTCTTTCTTTTTTTTCTTTTTTTTTTTTTTTTTTTTTTTTTGTGGTTCCTGGGGGTTGAACTCAGGGACACTTTGCTACAAAGCTACATTCCCTGTTCTTGTTTTTATTTTGAGACAGGGTCTTGCTAAGTTGCTGTAGTCTTACTAAATCGCTGAGGCCAACCTGCAACTTGTGACCCTCCTGTCTCAGCCTCTGGAGTAGCTGGGATTACAAGCATGCATGTGCACCTTCTAATGCTAGAAATCTAGGATCAACGGTAGAAGGAAAGCGGCCTGCAATAATGATTTCTGCCAGCAGAGGGTGACAAAACTTACTGTAAAGAGAGTTTACAAAGAGTTGCTTGGAAACAAAAGGCGCAAAGACTGACAGCCCACATTCTATAATTAATAAGATCCTGTTACAAGACAGGCCCTGGGCACCACACGCCTAGGCTCAGGAGCACTGCTTTGCAAACCATGAACCCAGACCCACCACTCCACAGCCTCCTCCGCCCCCATAAATTATTTTCCTCATCCAGGAAACTGGGTTAGCACAGCAATCTTGAATTGGTCTACCAGGGGACCCCTGCGGTGGACAAACGTTTTCCTAGGAGCAGGCTTCCCTTTTCTCCTACCTCACAGGAGAGACCCCTGCCTCTAACCCCCACAGGGGCTTCCTGGGGTGCTCTGTGTAGAGGTGAGGACATCAAATGAAAAGACAACAGGGTGCTTAGCAGATCCCTTTCACTGAAGCACAATAAACCTGTGACACGGCTGCCTCATCCCTGTTTTGTATGTATTTCTTTAAGGGAGAAATGCAGACAAGAAACAGGATCATCAATCCATGTCCAGGATGCTCTGAATTCAGACATTCTGCAGAGGGGGCCGCAGGTTGCTTCTATTTAACAACGTCACCTCTAGCACCTCCCAACCATCAAAGATGCCTCCCCCCAGTGGAGGAGTCAATGAGAATCAAAAGGACAGCAGGAAGAACTCCTGAGGCACTGTCTCATTTTGTCCCAGGGACAAGCTCACGGCCAGGCCCTGTGTTTTATGTGTCTAGCTTAGAAGAAGATGCTCAAGATCTATTCAACGTTCTGCAGGGAAATATGGAAGCGCCCTGGGGTGCATGCTGGCCACAGCTCACTGTCCTCAGAATTAAAGAGCTCCCAGCACCTGTGCACGGGCTTTCCGGGTCCCAATGCTGTGTTTTGCATCAAAAGACAAAGGAGTGAAAATCTTCACATTCATGTCTGAAAGATCAAAATTACAATTTCAAATTTAAAAAAATTTAATAGAGCTAAGAGAGGGCTGTACACCTTCCTGAACGTTTATTCAGACTTGCAGATTAAATTTTCATTAACTTCTTTCAAACAACTAGTGGATACTGTGTTCAGCTCACCAGTGCAAGTCTCTTGTTCACTGTGCCTCGTGATCCCTCCCTGCTTGTTTGACATGCCTGTGTGCTCATTTAGATTAACTACACAGCAACGTGTTTGGATTCATAAATAATGTACTTAGCAGCCATCAGCTACATGCCTTTGGAAACCCAACAGTTACCACCAGTCTAATGCTTTTTCCTCACATGCTGTGAATTTCCATAAAGATTCAACTGTACTCTTAAAAGTGAAGCATCTATCTATGGGTGTATAGATACATAATAGATAAAGAGGAAAAATTAGGAAAGCCAGAAGTTAACTTCTAAACTTTAAAAAATCTAGTCCATTGATTAGGATGGAATTCCCTCTCTTGGGCTTTGAAATATCCTAATTTATGAAATACATAATTATAAATATTGTTTTCATCTTGAAATGAAAGTACAAATCCACCTATATAATTCCTGAGCGTCCATCTGTCGAGCCTTTTTAAGATAGCCAGAAAATTGAAATTTGACACCGACTGCTCATAGCTGATGATAAAAATCCTAACGTGGGCTTGGGATTTTATGGGGTTGCTTTACTCCAGCTGCACCTCCTTTTATCTCCTTAAACAAAGTGCTCCTAAGTGAAAGAGTAACAGCATCAGCAGTCATCCACCCGCCACTGCCATCATTTCATAAATCTTGCTAAAATCCTTTTTGGTATATTTCCCAGTAAGAAAGTGCATGCCTCTAAGAACTGGGCAACAATCTCTTTTACACATTCCGGGGTTTGCTGTAACAAAGCAAGGGCCTCCGAGGGGACTAATGTAAAACACAAACAGGGCTGGTCTCTGCGTGCTGCATGCACAGCCCCAGTGTAGGCTCTAAACGCCTTCCCTGAGAAACTGCCAGGCTCGTGCAAGGAGCAACCACGAAAATAGATGTGAAGATACTTCGTAAATGCCAAAGTGCCAGGCGAGTGAGACTGACAGCATTATTATAGCTGTTGGTTGATGAAATGTCAAGTAGTTAATGTAAACAGTCGAGTCCTCAGGTATCAGATAGTTACAGACATAAATTTGGATATAATGTTTTGTTAGGTCAGCAACAGGATGTGACACAGGATAGACCCTCAATAAATATTTGATGACTTAATGAACTTTAGAAAGGACAGCTGAAGCACCAAACTTTCTGAATTTTATGAGGAATCAAGAAAAGGTTATGTGTCATAAATGAAGTATACAAATCCCACTGGCTTACTGTCGAATCCAGCTGACATTTTTAAATATGTCCGTTAGATCCTTGCACTTCTCACCAGCTGGGCAAGTCACCATCTTCAATGACAACAGAAATGGGACAACTAATCCATACTTATACACAAAAGCCATCCTCACACAGAAGGAAAAAATTAAGAGGAGACACACACACATACCCAGTATGGTACTCACTCCTTTTGTTTCAACCCTATTTTCTGGATCATTGTACCTAGCTTTTTCATTTCTCTTTTTTTTTTTTAAGAATCTAGAGTTCAGTCTGGCTGGCACTGCATGCCCAGCCTCACATACCAAACAGGCTCCACTCCATGTTTTATGAAAGAGGAGTGGAAATTAATTAATCTTCAATATGCATGTTAGGGCTCGGCTCTTTCTAAAGAAGGAAGGCTCTTGTTCTTTCTTTCTTTGCTATTTTATGGAGGGAACAAGCCACATTGTCTGTGCCCCACTGGAACACATCACCAAGGAGTCAGGGAGGTCTGGTGGAGCAGGTCAGCCAAACAGCGAGACGCCTGATGAATCTCAAGACACGTGGGTCATAAATATAATAAGACCCAGATGTAACAAGACACAGTGAAGGCCCCAGTGCTTGGGTTAGCCTGTCCCCCTGGGAAGGGGCAGTTAACATGACAATAGAAACCACAGAGCAAATCCCAAAAGTGTCTGAATAAAAATTTGCAATCATGTAGAGAGTGCCATTGCAAGCATTGGTTATTTGACTTATATAATTTGGGAAAAAAAAAAAACCTAACCACCATGCTGTTTCCACTTAGAAGGCAAAGATGTTGCCATCTGTTTGTCTTCAGCGTAGCCAGCATGGGGCCATGGAAACCCTGGGCCTAGGAATTGTTGGACGGAACCCAAGAGTCTCCCACCCAAGCCCAGGACAGGTCACACTCGGCTGGTGGGGTGAACTGAGTACCTGTGCACAGACTCCAGGCCACCATGGGGCACGGGCTGACCAGCAGGAGGGAAGCAGCCCTCAGACAGCTCCTCCTCAGGTCACTGACTCTACATTGCTTCCCAAGGGACCTCAGCTAATGGGAGCTTGTCTAAGCTGCTGGTCCTGCTGAGAGGCCTAAGTCGCTGCTGACTGTCTACGGTACCTGATACCTTTTAGAGTCCCCTCCACGTCCTGAAGCCCCCCAGCCTTGACTGCACCACCTGGGTCTGAGTGGCTTTGGGCTGTGCCTTTCCTTACAACTTTGCTCCGGCTTGCCTGAGCTGCTCATATTCCTTCTGCAGCCATGTCCCCTCTGTCACCTCACAGCTGCAGCCCAGCGTCACCTGCTCACAAAGGCAGAGGCAGCCACCTGCTGGAGTGGTCCCTCTACAGGACCTGCTTGTACTGTCGTGTGTCAGCTTTTGGGAGACTGCTCCTCTCCCTCACCAAGGCCCTGGAAGGCAGTGATGACATGTTATTTGTGTTTGTAACTTAGCCTGGCCCACCTGGCCCAGAAGTTTGGTGAGTGTACAGTTATGGTCTGGGGAAGCTCCCTCCGGCTGCCCCTAGTGCAGACCTTAGGAGCAACCCAGGTGCCAATCACTCAGGAGCTAGGATCTGGGCAATAACTAGGATCTGAGCTAATAACTGGGTGTGGCTTGTCCCCATCAGAAGGAACAAGTTTCCCTGAGACCCTGCAGCATCTAGCCAATGCCATTCAGGGTGGAGAGGATCTGAGCAGCAGCTTTTCAGGTGGTAGTGATAAATGATGACTTAGGACTACAGATTAAAGAGATTACAGATAAAGGACAGTTAAATGCATTTTTCCCCTTTATTATTAGAATCAAGAAAGGGCCCTGCCTCAAAACACAACAGAACAGCCTCTCCCTGTTATCATATTTCAAAAATAACCTACTCCCAGACAATCTGAAGAGGTCATCTTCTCATTATAGGGGAAGGGGGTGTGGATTGTAGATCAGTAGATTTATTGTCTCCAGATGTTTGCAGTTCTGGGATTTGCTGGAAGACTCTGGAGAGCTGGAGCAATGGCTGAGTGAGTAGAATGGAGAGAGAAAACAGAAGGCCACAGGAAAAGGAACTTGAAGTACCAGGGCAGGAGAGTGCCCCACAGGTCACCCAAGGAACAGGCTATGGCCATACAGGCTTAGAAGGAGCACCAAGGAGGTAGACGGGTTTGTTTTTAAACTAAAGGAAGGTCATGGTTCCCCTCTTGCAAATCCATGACCACATCGGCAAGGTGGGTCCTTATGCCAGCAAAACAAGACCCACGGCCTGGCCTCCCGACAGCCTGGGCTGGCTGCGACGGTTCTCCCCGGCTCCTCCCTGCAGAGGACCCTTGTCACAACAAGGCTGGTGACTTGGATCACACGTCCTCTAACCACCCAAAGGGAAAGAGCAGCCCCCAGGGCCAGAAGTTCTATCTGAAACTCTGTCCACTTGATTCACAATATGGTCTGACATGTGAAAGTATTTCAGAAGTAAAATGAGGGAAGGAGAAAGCTGGGGGACTATTCTTTTTTTAACCCAAGATGCGCTGACCTCTCAGTTTATTGAAGTAACAGAGAACGGTGGGTTTCCACAAGGAGTACGTGCGTCAGGAGATATGGACCAGGAAAGACCTACACACACAGCTCCGCTGCTGAAACTTCCCCATTATAATCCTTTTATGAGAAGAACAACACCTCCCAAACCATTGGTGAACTTATTACAATGAAATTCACACTATGAATCATTCAGGGTGTAGTGTGTTTTTTCCATGCCATTCACTGGTATAACGACAGAGCAACCCAAGCAGACCATGTAAATAATACATGGAGATGAGTGGAAATATAACATTTACATATGAAATGATTCTAACATAGCCATAAGCTTGATATCTAATTAAGATTTTGCATTTTTTGCTGAACTCATAAGGAAAAAAATGGACGATTTTCATTCACTTTTACAAAACTAAAATAAAATTTAAAATAAAACCTGTTTTTTCTTTCAGCAGGTCAAGGTTTACAACAGGCAGAACTACACTGAGATCATTAGAATGAAGTTAAAAGGTTCTCTTATTCCTTTTCTTTTGCCTTTTGCTTGACTGTTTTAATCAGAAGAATAAGTACCATCAAAGTGGGGTGAGTCCTCTAAATTTGTGAGATCCACAGAGGGTAAAAGTTAATACAGTAGACTGATCACCACCTTCCACTCCCTAACACAAAGATATTCATGCTGAGGTGAATGTCTGAGGTGAGTTCTTCCCTAGGACTCTGGCATATGAGCCAGACACTGACCCAAAGTCAATTTCTTTGCTCTGAACCTGATGTGACTATGAAGATAGTATAGAAACATACATGTAAAAAGAGAATTGCTATTTCTATGAAAACTAAGTTGAATGCTTTGGAAAAGACACTTGTAAAATGGGCTGCTAAAAAAAAATTGCTGTCGAACTAGGTGTAGGCGAATCAACTTTTAAAAACTGCAAAGTGGGGTGGGGGGGTGGAGGGAGGCATCAAAAAAAAAAATCAAGAAAATTCTGCGCTCAGGTTGCCTTGCTCTTCTCAAAGAAAAACCAAATTGGAAACCACAGCTGATACATTATGGATATTGTTTATTGCAAGAAAAATCATATAGTATTGCTCTCAGCAGACCAACACTCAAAACAACAACAACAAAAAGAACTGATAACACTGAAAGAATACCAAATAAATGTCTGCTCATATATTTGAAGTTAGACGTTTAAGGCATGTATTTATAATTCTGAATGATGGAGTGGATAGATGGGCATCCAACATGGTGGACAGAGAATGAAGGAGCTGTCTGGTGGAGTTGTGTATGAAAGAAAAGACACACTGATGTGAGAAAAATTCGCTTGGCCCCTCTTCTCTGAAAATATCCAGGGGTGAAAGAGATACAAATTCATACAAAGGATGGACATGATCCTCAACTGATAAGATCTCCAACTGACTCAGAATGAATATGATCTTCAACTGACTCTCAAAAATGAAACCACGGAGCTCACTTGACCTCTGAGCCTCTGCAGCCTCACCTTCCTGGAATGTGTCCACTATAGAAGAACTGGGCTTTCGGTTATGCAGACACTAAGGCAGAGGACACCACCCCTGAGCCAGAAGATTCCTTTAATAGCTCTCCTCCCACCTTTCAGTATCTAGAGCCTGGACCCATCTCTGTCCCACAAGGTTGCTCAAGTGATCCCGACCCTTACCTTCTGCCGCTGCTGAATGTTGGCCACAGTGTCAGGCTGAAAGTCCAGCTTGTCCGTGCGACAGAGCTTCCAGTAGAGGATGATGATGATCACCATCACCACCAGCACCGGGATGACCACGCCAACAGTGACCCACAGGTTGCTGCTCTGGGACTCCGGAGATGGCCTCTTCACCCTGTCCAGAGCTGTGGACAGGAAGACAGTCTCTCAATAATGCCTTCTTAGCCCATGCACCAGACTGAATGTGCCTTCCTCCACGAGGAACTCAGAAAGTCCCCAGACCTTCTACTCAAGACAGTAAGTTATAACTTCCCAATGACAGGAACCATGAGCAGGCAACATGCAATGCCCCTGCAGGGGACATCAGCAATCACGATGATACATCGGAGGTTTCCAAAGGCCTGGGGCTAATTCAATGGCAAAGCTCGGTTGGATCTAGGTCTCCTGACTTCTAGTTTATAGAATTCATCTCTGAATTCTCATGGCAGTAAATTTCTACACCAAAAATGATTCTGTAAAACTTTGATCAAAAGTGAAAGGCAGGGTTAAGGCTATAGCTCCGTGGTAGAGTGCTTGCCGTGCACATGTGAGGCATTGGGTTTGATCCTTAGCACCACATAAAAAATAAATAAATATATATATTTTTTAAAAGTAAAAGGCAGCTGCTTGTACAGAACACTGCTGTGCCCACAGAACTGGCACAGCTGGAATTCACACCCTCCCAGGTGTCATGAGAGCACAGGAGCCCGACTAGGAGGCTCCCCATCTCTTGCCCATTCAATAAGTTTTTCCACTTATTCACAAAATTAATTAATTAATTTATTTATTTAGTATGAGGGATTGAACCCAGGGACACTTCACCACTGAGCTACATCCCAGCACTATTTATTTTTTATTTTGAGACAGGGTTTTGCTAAGTTTCCCAGGCCGGCCTCAAACTTGCCATCCTCCTGCCTCAGCCTCCTGAGCCATCACAGGCATGCACCCCAGCCTCTGGCTCCATAAGTGCTTATTACATGTGCCAGATGCAGTTCTGGAGGAGGACACAAGGATGGACAAGAAGACAAAGCCCCCAAGGAGCACAGGTTCAATCAAGTAAATGAATCGCGAAATAATGTCATGTACTAGGAGTGCCGTGTACCGAGAGAAATAACTCATGAGACACAGCGAGAGCACACAGGCCCATGGTAACTTCTCCTTCAGCAACTGAAAGGTGATACAGATGGTGCTGTTCATAGTGGCATCAATC
This sequence comes from Callospermophilus lateralis, assembly GCF_048772815.1. Classification (NCBI taxonomy): domain Eukaryota; kingdom Metazoa; phylum Chordata; class Mammalia; order Rodentia; family Sciuridae; genus Callospermophilus; species Callospermophilus lateralis. The sequence goes on along the minus strand of NC_135305.1, from coordinate 16,182,994 downwards.
ATGACAGCCACAGGAGGAAACAACCCAAATACCCATCAACAGGTGAATGGATAAGCAAAATGTGGTACATGGATACAGTGAATATCCTCAACTGTTCAAAAGGAAGGGAAAGTTGGCACATGCTACAACTGGATGAACCGTGAAGACACACTAAGTGAAAGAAGTCAGGCCCCAAAATCTAAGTGTCGTGATTCCACCCAAAATGAGGCTAGTTTATAGAGACAGACAGAAGAACAGAGCTTGCCTGAGGATGGGGGTGGCAAATGAGGAGGGATTATTTAATGAGTAGAGTTTCTGTTTGGGATAATCAAAGAGCTCTGGAAATGGGTAATGGAGATGGTTGTGAACACTGTGAATCTAGTTAAAGTCATTGAATTATACGCTTAAATATGGTGAAAATGCAGGACTGGGGAATGTGGCTCAGTGGTAAGGACTTGCCTAGCATACACAGGGCCCTGGGCTCAATCCCCAGCACCAATAGAAAAAAAAAAAAATGGTAAATTTTATTCTACATATATGTTACCATGATTTTTTTTAAATGATAAAGATGGTTCTCAAGTTTTTCTAAGGTGTGCACCACTGTGTTTGGAAACTGAAGTCCTACACATGGTTATGCTGCCTTTCCTTCCTCATCTGGACCCTCCTGAACCCTTGGGTCTTCATTAAAACTCCTTTATTTAAGCTATCAAGTGTCAATTTTTTAAATCATATTCAAGTAAATCTTACACTTTGAATGAGCCACCTCAGCCTCCTCTTCTTTCACACCTTGGACCATCACACTTCAATTCCCCTGGACCCCCAGTTTCCCGCAGTGGCTCCTTGCCGGACCTAGACTATGCTCGATGCTTCTTCCACTCAGATCCAGTCACGGAGACCCAAATGCCCACCCCTCTCACCCCAGAGAGCTGCCTCCTAAGGACCTCCCCATGAGGACACTAATCTCTCCCTGGTCTAAGTTCTTTTGTTCTTGTTGTCTTTGTTTTGCAAATGGTGCCTCATTATTCTTTTAAAATGCCTCTTGTTATATAAATGTACCAACTTAATACACTGCACACTCTGCTCTTCAATCTGGCCAGGATCTAGTCTTGTCTTTTCAAATCCATCTTAGTTGATGTGGGCAGGGACTGAGTCCTAGGCTCCTTCATATCATATAACTGCTAATATCTGTGGTGGGATCTAAAAGTATCTGCTCAAAGACGTAATAACAAAAGATTCTTGGGGTAGGTTTATGTTTGGGTTAGACCCCTGACAGCAACAGGGAGGGAACAAACATTCTAAATCAGATGGACTATGAAAAAGGCTCCGGCAGAGCAGATAATGCAGGTGACATGGGGAAAGTAACAATGGGTCAAAACTTTGGATTTTAAGATTTAATGTGAATATAATTTATATATGTAGCTCACTTTGCATAAAAACAACTGTCAACAGAGAAGCAATGTCAGCATCTACCAAGGAGCTGAGAGATCTGGACACTCATTTATCTCCTCTGAGATCCAGCCTGGTAAACCACTGGAGAGGCAGAGGCTGAGCAAAGCCACGTCAACACCAGTGTCCCAAGGTCCCTGGGCTGGCCCTGGCTTCAGCTGAGGCCTCCTTCACCAACTCTGAAATCCTGCTGTACTCAACCTTGTTTAAAATGCTAAGGGCGTGAGCCGCCCCTCCTGCCACCACAAATGTCACATGTAAAGCCACGTCAGCAAGTGCTTTTGCTCCCATTTTCTCACTGCCTTGAAACAGAAGGCACTAGCACGCAGTCACATCTCAGGTGTGCCAGCACAGCCTGCCCGTGGTTACGGCTCACTCCGTCCCACCATCTTCCATCAAATGGAAAATGTATGTCCAGAGCCCTGTCCTGGTTAGAAACCAGGGACAAGATAGACTTCACAAAGGACAATTTCAAAGCCATCACTTTTTGAAACTGCTCTGCCTCCCATCTACACTCTCTAAGGAGTTTTTCAGCATCCTCTGGTGCTAAAACACTTCCTGATGGCTTTAGTGCCGGAGCAAATCTCCCCAAGCTCTTAAAAGGACTCTCTGGATCACAGAGGAAAAACATCCCCACTAAAAGAGTCTGATTTGTAAAGGTCTATTTAGAAAATAGACCTCTCCTTTATTTTTGCCTCTCCTTTTCCTTCATTTTAAATATGTACCCAAAATATGAGAGTTGGAAAAGAGACACCAAGAACAGGCACGGCCAGGGAGCAGGGGCCAAGGACTTTCCAACAAAAACAAAGATCAAAATACCTCTTTCTACACTGTGCAGTGGTGTGAGGATAGGGTGGGAGAGAGACGGGATTGAAAAGGGTAAGGATCAAGGACTTCTTTGTGTTGAAAGACCCTGAAAGGAGCCAACAAATCCAGAGGGCACCTCCCTGCTTCCTGTGTGACTCACGGTCCCCACCAACGTTCAGAACATGACATAGGAGATTTTGGAATAATAACAAAACAAGCACACGGATTTGCCTAAGTCAAAATTTTTAAAAAGAGAAACAGCACAGGAGAAGGGAGAAGGACATTAGCATTGATGTAAGGTGCCGTAACTCCAACACCAGGAAGAGGAAACAGGCAAAGCAGCAGTACCCGCCACAACTAGAAGACCCCAGAATCTAGAACAAAGGGGGTCTCGGCAAATGAGCTTTAACAACTGGCATCTTATATAAGTGTCGATTCATAATAAGGGCTTAAGACACAAAATCTACTGCCCCACATTGGAGCTTATGTCAAGAGAAGCCTGGTCTGGGGCCCCAACACAGTTGGGACTTACGCTGGGCAATTGCGCCTTGGATTCGGTACCCCAAGATAATCGCAGCTCTCTGAAGGTCTATCTTGTTAATCAGATCTGAAGACTTGACGGCACTGAGTCTCTCCCCATCTTGATCCTCCACAAAGTAGATGAGCTGCACGGGATTGTCATCTCCCTCCAGCCTGGACACATTGACCACCTGAGAGAACAGAGACCATTAGCATTGCAGAAGCTCACGTTTCCATCCTCAGGCCACCTACCCCTGACTGTGACTCGGGAATTTACTCCTCACAACAAGCCCCTGCCGCTGCCCAGAGCCCCACATGGCCAAGGTGCTCTCTCTTGATGGGAAGTGGGATTAAAATGTAAGTTCCTGCGTGCAGAATGACAAGTGTGCTTTGTTGTGCTCAATATCTCTGAGATGTCAGGGCCAGCACACAGGACTTAGGGCTTGCAAGGCCTGGCAGTCCAGAAGTGTTGCCAACAAATTCTAACAGGCTCACCAAGCCCTGGGGGCCACTCCTGACCTTCCTGTGAAGTCCCTTCTTGAGTCAATTAGCATTCCCTCCTCTCAACCTCAGCACTATCGACACTTGGGGCCAGTATTATAGGTTGGTTAGCAACATCCCTGCCCTCTACCCACCAGATGCCAGTAGCAACTGATTCTTGGCCTGCACCACACAAAGTGACAATCAAAAATGTCTCCAGACATCACCAAATGTGCCCTGGAGTGGGAGTGGGGCAAAAGCACCATCCACTGAGAACTGCTCATTTAAGAATAATAAACCTTGTAAATCTGTGATCTTCCAGATCAAATAAAACCTGGATATGTCCCAAAATCTAACTTCTTCTGTGTCCTAGGTCACCATCCGCACTTGAGCATCTTGTCCACTTGAGGTATCAGGGTGTTGCACTCATACAGGTTTGTTTCGTTGCTATTTCTGTTAATAACATGCAACTATTTTATTGCCCTCTTTGCCTTCAGCAAAGCACTAGGTTCCTATCCTGAGAAAAAGTTCAATGAGGGTTTTGTTCACTCATGCACTTTGAATTTTTGCTCTGTACTTTTGCCATTGGTAAAATGCAGCTGCTACTTCTCTATCCACGTGTGTGGCTTTGTGACATTGTCCTATGCTCTGGGTACCACAGCTGGACTCCTTCACCATAGGAAACTTCTGAAAAACCAATGATTTCATAATTTCACTGAAAACCCTTTTGTCTAAATCATCTCTAAAGATCCTTAACAACCTGGGTCCAAACTCTCACCCTCTAAGAATATCTGTCAGGGCTGGGACTGTACCTTAGTGGCAAAGTGCTTTCCTAGCACATGTGAGGTCCTGGATTCAATCCTCAGCACCACATAAAAATAAACAAATAAAATAAATAAAGGCATGCTGTCCATCTACAACTACAAAAAGAAATTTTATAAAAAGAACATCCATCATATTTGATCCTGAGAAGACTTGTCTGTCCTGCCCTCTGCCTGTTGTCTGGAGGCCTGCTGACTGAGCACATCTCCTCCCCTGTCACCTTCTCCTTCCCGATGACCATACTGTGGTGACTGACTTTTTATTAGCCTGTAGTATGGTAATGCAGGGCTGCAGAAAACCATGCAGATTATGTCCACCCGTCCCTCTTATCTGTATAAACTTTATAAAAGTTTGATAAGGGGCCCGGGTTCTGGCTCAGTGGCAGAGCACTTGCCTAGCATGTGTGAAGCATGGGCTGGATCCCCAATACCACATAAAAATAAAAACAAATAAAATAAGAGTATTATATCCATCTACAACTAAAAAGAAAACTTAAAAAAAAAAGTTTGATAAATTTAGCATGATTTCTTCTTGTAGAAGAATGTCCAGCGATGTCCAAATGTCCAGTGATGCCACCCTGATGCTTGGCCAGTCTGAATGTAATGGTCAGAAGGTCTGGCTCCAGCATCCCTCATCCCCCAGCTGATGGCTACTTGGACTGGGTCTGGAACCATGATAAGCCTGGTACCATGAGGCTATCACTTTGGGTAATATTTTCAACTTCATTTTAAAAATTAGTTTCTGATTAAAATCACATGTACAGTATAAAAATCATATGGCCCATTGGCAAAATTTCAAAATACACATGTAAAAAAGGTAAAAAATAAAATTCGAATCTCCTGAGATTCAACCAATTGAAGAAAACCAGAATAAACTTTTTTTTTTTTTTTTTTGGTCCAGGGAGGATTGCCGGGGATTGAACTCAGGGTCACTCAACAACTGAGCCACATCCCCAGCTCTTTTTTGTATCTTATTTAGAGACAGCATCTCCCTGAGTTGCTTAGGACCTCACTAAGTTACTGAGGCTGGCTTTGAACTCTTGATCCTCCTGCCTCAGCCTCCTGAGCCGCTGGAATTACTGGGATGCACCATGGCACCTGGCTCTGAGTAAACATTTGATATATTTCCTTCCATCCTTTTTTCCCTTGAATTCTGTATTAATATTTGGATTATATCATATAGGTCTTTTTTTAGTCTCTTTTCACTTAAGCATCCTTCTGTATTTCTAATTTTAAAAAATAATGGCGGCATACTATTCCAACAAATAAATATTTGCTATTTATCCCCAAATACTGGACATTTAAGTTTGTTCAACTTTTTCACATTTACAAATTAAGTTCTGGTGAGGAGTTGTATACTCCTGGCTACAAATCCTTGACTACATCCTCACTGTTTGGCCACTTGAAAGGGGACGAGAAGCAGAACGTGGTTTATAAGCCACCTGTATCAGACAGCACCATTAGCATTAGGTAGACCAGTTAACTTCCACAAGTTGATATTCCTACTTCAGGACCTTGCGTGTCCAATTTAGCAACTTATTTTTACAGTTTTATGGTGCTCCTAATTGCTTTGTGTGCATAAATCAACCCACACTCAAATCTTGAACTCTATGAAGCCAAGGGCTATAGAACAAGGCAAAGGTTTTATAACTCATTTTAATTTTTATTCTGTTTTATGCTTATTTAATTTTCATTAGTCTTTCAATTTCTCTCTAGTTACTGCAACTGACAAAGGAAGCGCTTTAGAAACCTAAGAATCACATTTCTGGAGGGTACACAGCAATGCCAGGAGGGAAGCACTTGGTGAGAGTGTCAGGGACCAGGATGCCATTTCTCAGGAAATACGCCACCCTCATCCTACCCAATGCCATGTGCACATCTTCTCTGATGCCTCCCACCCCGCAGACCAGCCCCACACCTGCACCCCTGAGTGTCATCCTAGTTCCCTTTTTCTGAAATACAGTCATTCTAAACAGCCCATTTTCCTAGCAGTTGGTAAAAAAGAAAAAGCCCACATCATTCACCTAGAAAAGGAACAAATAACAGCCCAACTCCCAGTGTCTTATGAGTCTGGGCATTTAAAATGGGTCACCCTTCAGTTCAAACCAATCTGTCTTTTGGAATCTGTCTGCAGTTCACCAACGTGGAGGAGACTTGGGGTAACACAAGACAACCATGTTGGTGGGAGACAGAAAGAGACCCTCTCTCCATCTCTTAAGGTCTCTTCCAGATAAACAATTCATGTTTACAATGTCGTCAATAACAACTTTCCAGCCATAAATATATTTTTGGTAATTAAAAAAAAAAAAAAACACTCTTCAAAAAAGTAAGCTCTTGCATTATTATGGCAATCCAGTAGCAATCCTTGTGCTCTGCTCCCCTGGGTCAGTGCTAGACCACCCACGTACTAGGACTCGGTCAACGCTACTTGGCCCCCAGTGCTGCCGCATTAGTTGCGGTCCAAAAGAATAATCAGTTGAAATCAGAATTTTTTCCTTGCATTTCCCATTTGCACATGAAGCACAGGGTTTTCAGTGGGCTCCCCCTGTCCCTCCTCCCTCCCTCCCTCTAAGAGTACCTGCACCACGCTGTTCCCTGCAGCCACAGTGGCCCTTCTCCACATGCGCCTCCTGGTGGGAACCTCACTGAGCAGCTGGGCCAGCTTGCGCTCCATCTCGGCTTGAAACACCTCGTTCTGGAGCTGCTTCTCCACAACGCCCAGGAGGACTGCATGCAACAGGAAACACGCAGCCCCCAACAAGTCAGAGGCGGAAAGGGTGGGATTGCATGGGTGTGCATGTGTGTAAGGCTGAAATTAACACAGATTACTATAAATGCTGATCCTAGAGAGGAGACGTTAGGAGTGGGCAAAATGGACACGAACCGGGTGAGGGTGGACCTGGCAGTGCTCTGAGTCTTATCTAAGTGTTCTGCAGACGGGTGGCCAGAAAACCTGGGAACGCAGCACAGTAGGAGCTCTGGAGCAAAGAGCATCTGTGCGAGATCCAACCTTGTTCTGTCTGCACTTATCTCAAAACTTCTGGAAACAGTGTGCATCCTTATCTTATCTTAAGACTTGGACTTACAAACTCACTTGAAGAAAGGGTGTCTGGCTGCCTTCTGATATCTACTTTAGAGGAGATTATCTATACAGACAATCAGCTTATCAGCATGGTCCAGAGGGACCATGTGCTTTCCAGCCAGAACTAGTTTCAATCCTCTGTGAGATACAACCTTAGGCAAGTCACTCAATCGCTACAAAAATCATCTAGAAAACAAGGCCCCATGCCATGCAAACAGTCAGGTCCTTGCATGGCATACTGCATGTTCAGTAAGAACTGGCATCCCGTAAACGGTGATGACGCTGCTTGACATACTCCTTACCTGTGCCAATCACATACTGCTTGTGCTCTGGCACCAAGGGAGTGTCTAACTGTTGGTTAGACTCGTGGACCTGGTTAGAAAGTCTCTCTCTGCGATGCCCTCCCTCTAAATAGCTGCCGTGGGCCCCGGTGGCAGTTTAACTATCTTACTTGTCTTTCTAAACCAACAAATAACAATTTTAGGAAAAAAAAGATCCTCACTTCTGAACCTCATCTTGTCCAGGTCGGGACATTGTGAGTTCTGGTTAGATTCTGCCCCGGACTTATGTATAAATTTTAAAGAAGGCCAATCCTTTTTGTGCCACAACTCAGTGGGACACTTTCCCATAGCCCAATTTGAATCCCTTTCTCATTCATTCTCTGCCAAGAATTTAAAGTACATTTTGTCCTCAATTTAGGAAACAGGAAAGGCGTCTCATTCTCAATATGCCCACACAGACTTCTCATTCTTACAGTTCCCAAAACATTATGCCAGCTCTACTCACCTGTTCTGACCCAGGAGGACTTCAGTAACTGAGATAAGTTGAGCTGTGGGTACTGGAAGGCTACAAAAAGGAAAGAGATGGGGAGGAGAGACTCTGTAAGGAGCACGTTTGCAACAGTCAGAAAGGCCAGCACCCTGGGAGCACCGGGTGAGCCTTCTGGAGCATCCCTGCCATGCCACTGCGCTCTGAATAAGGGAGGACACGGTGCCAGGCCAGTGTGATGACCGGATGGGAGGCAGATTCTGGGCATGGTGTTCTCTAGGAGAGAGAAGGACAACAGAAACAGCGGGCCTTCCCCAGCCCCAACACAGGGCACTGCTTCCCAGAGAGACGGCCCTCAAGTTCCGTGGAGGTCACTGTTCCAGGCGATGCGTTCCCACTGCGCTCTCAGAGTCCCGGGCTTTCCCAGCAGTGGCCCAGGGCAAAGTGACCGTGTGTCCTGGCTTGCCTGGAACAGTCTCAGCGCGCCCCTGCTGCCCAGCACACTTATTATTTTAGCTGCTGTATAATATGCACAACTGGAAGTTGCTATATCCCTGTCTACTTCTCATTTTATACATTATTCTTTTGAACTTAATCACCAATAATCTGAAAAATGTGAAGTCCTTAGGCCGCTTGGCTGCTCCATTTTGAAAAAGAATCTGATACTTTTTTTGTCTGACTTCAACTCTAGAATGTATCATTTTTGAGGTGAACATTCTCCCTTTCTCACCATCACCTCCAATGGCTCTGTGAACCTTATAGCTTCAGTTTTGTTTTCACTTATTACATTGTATCTTTTGTTTTGTTTTCACTTATTACATTGTATCTTTTGTTTTGTTTTCACTTATTACATTGTATCTTTAAATGAACACACAGTAAAATTCACTCCTTTCAACGTCCAAGTTTATGCGTTTTGATCAATATGCAGTCACGTGGATACCAGGGTGGGGTACAGACAGTCCCATCACTCCCTCAATCACCTCCTGCCACGCTGCTACAGTCAGACTTCCTCCCACACCAGCCCCAGACAGCCACAGACCTATTCCCCATCACTATACTGCTGCCCTTTTCTAGAACTAGAGTACTCTTTAATGTACCCCTTTACTCTCAAAGTCACAGAGAAGCCCAGCACATGAGGAGGGCTCTGGAGAGCCACCTGGTTGAATTCTGAGACGTTCTGATTTTATCTGATTTATACTCTGGAGTTCAGTCAAATATTTCCTTTGAAAAGGAAGTCCCAGTGAAACTACTCTGTGTGACATTACAATGGGATAGACTTATCACTGTACATTTGCCCAAACTCAAGAACACACGTCACCAAGAGGGAGCCCTGGCTGCAAATTGGTGCAATCACTCTGGAAAGCAATACGGAGATTCCTCAGAAAACTCAGAATGAAACCACCATTTGACCCAGCTATCCCACTCCTTGGTATATACCCAAAGAAAATCAGCACACTACAGTGATGTGGCCACATCAATGTTTATAGCAGCTCAATTCATGATAGCTAGACTATGGAATCAAGCTAGTACCCTTCAACAAATGAGTAGATAAAGAAAATATGGTATATATACACAATGGAATGTTATTCAGCCATAAAGAAGAATGAAATTATGGCATTTGCCAGCAAATGGATGGAACTGGAGACTATTATGCTAAGTGAAATAAGCCAATCCCAAAAAAACAAAGGCCGAATGTTCTCTCTGGGGAAGAATAGAAGTTCACTGGATTAGACAAAGGGGAATGAAGGTGAGGGAGGAAGGATGGGAATGGGAAAGACAGCAGAAAGAACTCGACATAACTTTCCTATGTTCACATATAAATACACATCAGTGGAACTCCACATCACATACAACCACAAGAATGGGAAATTATATTCCACGTATGTAAAATAGGTGGAAATACATTCTATTGTCATGTATATCTAAAAAGAACAAATAAAATTTTTTTAAAAAAGTCAGCTCAGACATAAATTATGGAATCTAGATGGTAATGGTGTGTCGATGTAGATTCCTTGACTATAACAAATGGACCACTCTGGGCCGGTGTTGTCAGGGGAGAGGCTATCCATGAAGGGAAGGGGTATGATAGGAATCTCCATATCTTCAGGTCATATTTGCTGTGAACCTGAAGCTGCTCTAAAAAAGTAGTCTCTTTTAAAAGTTCAAAATATTTTTAAAAACTGGTCCACCAGCAAAAATGTCAGCAGCCACTTCCCCTGAGCCTCAAAAGCATGCAGTACTCACGTTCTGCGATCTGCAGCACCGGGTACCCCAGGTAGAAGCTGAACTCCACCACGCTCAGGTTCCTGAGCAGCTCGCTCACCTCTGACCCATTCAAAAATCCTTGTGTGTTTTTAACAGCAAAGATAATATTCACCGGGCCCCGCCGAGAGGCCATCCTTGAGGAACCAACAGTGACGTTCAAGATCTGAAAGAAGAAAAGTCAGAAGAAGCTTCTAAAATAAATTAAAACATCCATCTGCAAGCTGGATGATGCACTCTCTCTCACAGCTCTGACATCAATATTTTTAAAAGAGGTAAAGTTATCAAAGGAAAAATATCTGGCTTGCTAACCTGGTTCCCTTTTGCAAGACTTTAAACACTCCGTTTATTGAAAATGCTTTTTACATTAAATGATGCACTGAGCTCATGTACTTATAATCCTTCCCCGGCTCTGCCTCCCACCCAAATCCCACTGAAATAACAAGAAGCTGAACAAAGGGGAATAAATCCACAACAGCACGGAGAAGAGGGGAATCCCAGAGTCTGTCAAATTTCTGGAAGGTGAAGAAAGGACAGGATCATGTTGAAATGAACCAGAACGGAGGGAACTGAGACCCAAAACCTACACAGGCAGAGCACACAGCAGAGCCATTCCCCAAGGAGGACCTAGAGAGACAGAGAGACACCCCGGGGAGAGCAGAGGAACAGAGAACAAAAGCAGGCCAGAGAGGTAATCAGGATGATTAATTAAAAGATCTGTGCCAAAGAGCTGCCGGATCCCTTCCTCTCTCACTTCTCAATGCCACACCCAGGGCCAGCACAGGCCAAAGAACTGCTCCCAGAGGAAAACAAGTCCCTGGGAAACAAAAGCCCCTTGTGGGTTTGGACCCTATGTAAGACAGAGGTCAGAGACAGGTAAGTCCAGGGCATGCCAGAGAAAAAAGAAAGAAAGTTCCGTCCTGCCAAGAAAAAGAGGTCAGTGTCTCTCTGCCTCATCCTGACAGTGGTCCCTTCTGCCCACCTCTGACCACGTGCTGCGCTGGGAAGCCCACACCAGTATGTTCTGCCCAGCTGCCAGCACCCTGGGAATCCCCCGTTAGGAGGCAGGGCAGGCACATGGCTGTAGGGATCTGGACCAGCCGCCAGCATTAGCAACCTGGGCACCTCCAGAGACAGTACAGGGCCAAAGGAGCAAGACCAGCACGCAGAGCAAGGACTGCAGAGAAAGCACACACAGCGTAGGAAACAGGAGAAATTTTTAAAATTCAAATTAACATCCTCAGAGACTCTCAAGGTGACCCTGCACTGTTGTTCAAGACGACCTGCATGGTGGAAGGAAAGGCTACTGTGAAAAAGAAGCAAAGGAAAAATGGAAAAAAAAAAAGAGAGAGAGAGAGAGAGAGGTTTGCTAAAGAAAAAGTCTACTGGAGGACCGAATAACGCAATGTCCAGAGAGGATGACTGTGTTAGTGACCTGGAGGGACAGGTTAGACAATCTGTAAAAAATAGAGAATAAACAGACATGGAAAATGAGAGGGGAAAATAAGAAATATGGAAGGTGAATCCAGAGGCACCAAGATCTAGATAACAGGCATGTTAGAACAAAGAATATGAAGGGGGAAAAAAAATCAAAGAAATGTGAAAACATCAGCAGTTTCCATACGATCTGTACAAAGCCAGTCCTGGGATGCAAAGCCACCGCCTCAGCTTAGACTGAGGTGCTGCACTCCGGGATCCAATAACACAGGCAGAGCCTCCCTAGCCTGAAAGCTCAGGTGCTCCAAAATCCAACACCGTTTAAGCACCAGGTTAGGACTCAGAAAGTTTTGGGTTTAGCAACATTTCAGATTTTCAGTATCTGGGAAACTCAATCAGTAAAGTCTACACAAATATTCCCAAATCTGAAAAACTCTGGAATCTGAAACACTCCTGGTCCAAGCATTTTGGATGAGGGATACACAACATTTAGGAAAACACCAGTATGTTGAGGCTCTCCCCCTCGGCTGTTTAGAGGGACAGCATTGTTTTTCAGAACATTCTTGAATTTCCTGCCCATGGTCATGTCCTCAGCTCACCACACCCGAGCTCCCCGGTTGTCAGCTTCTCTGCAGTCTCCAAGACGCTCAAGCCGTGCCTACCAGACTCGTGCTGTACTGTAGGGAGATGACCCGGGGACACGTCACCTGGGTTTCCCCCACTGGGGGCAATAAGGGTTGAGCACATGAAACACTGGGGGCAGTTTCCCCTCTACAGGATTCCCATTCAGTTCTGCATCCAGGGACAGTCTCACCTGCACCGTGAGGTTGTACGTCCCCTGGTGCTGCTTCCTCACTTCAAAGAGGGCCGTCATCAGGCCTTTCTCAATGCGCTGGGTGAAGTTGCAGAAGCCAGTATCCACATTTGGAGGCACAAACTGAAGCACTGAAAACAAGGACAGCAATCAAGTCCCATGAATGAGGTGTTTTTTGAGGATTACGGAATGAAGAGAGTGAAAAAAATAGTACCCAAATCAACAAATTCACCCATAGAATGCGATCAAGTGCTGTGGTGCTTTATTTCTCTATTTTTCAAACATTCTTTTAAAAAATTTTTTTATTAAATTTATTTATTTACTTAATTTTTGGTACCAGGGATTGAACCTAGGGGTGCTTAACCACGGGGCCACATCCCCAGCCCTTTTTATTTTTTCTATTTTGAGACAGGGTCTCACTAAGTTGCTTAGGGCCTCACTAAGTTGCTGAGACTGTTATAAACTCTTGATCTTCCTGCTGGGATTCCCGGCATGCACCACCACGCCCAGCTTATTTCTCTTTTTCAATATAAACTTTTTAAATAGATTTTTGTTTTTAATTAACACATAATGATTATACATATTTGGGGTAGGGCATAACATTTCCATGCATGTATACAGCATATAACTATTAGATCAGAGTGACTGGCATGTCTCTCCCCTTAAGCATTTATCATTTCTTGGTACTGGGATCGTTCAAAATCCTCTCTACTAGTTATTTTAAAAAGAGACAATTAATTGTTTTTAACCATAGTTATTCTGTGCTACGGAACATCAGAAGTCCTCTCCAGCCCTCCTTCCCCACCCACATCCCTTCCAGGCTCTGGTAACCACCAATCTACTCTCTACTTCTTTGACATCAGCTTTTCAGCCTCCATCTGTAAATGAGAACATGTGGTGTCTGGCTTTCTATCCCTAACTTATTTCACTTAATGTCCTCTAGTTCCATTCACGTTGCTGCAAATGACAGAATTTCATTCTTCTTTCTGCCCAAATAATATTCCATTGTGTATATATATCACATTTTCTTTATCCATTCAACTGCCAATGAAGGTCTAGGTTGAGTCCCTGTCTTAGCTTTTGTAAATAGAGCTGAAACTAACCATGCAAGTGCAGGTGTCTCTTCAACATACCAATTACTTTGGACATATATCCAGTAGTGTGATTGCTAGACCATATGGTAGCTAACTTCTAGTTTTTGAGGAACCCCCATGTTTCCTCAAATGAATATATGAATGTTCTTTTCCATAATGAATATACTAATTTACACTCCCACCGACAATGTATGAGAGTTCCCTCTTCTCTTCATCCTTGCCACATTGATTTTTTTTTTTTTTCTGTCTTTTTGGTATAGCCATTCTGAAGTGAGACAATCTCTCACTGCAGTTCTGATTTGTGATTCTCTGATGCTTAGTGAGGCTGGGCAATTGGTGGCCCTTAGTATATACCTGTTGGCCACACATATATTTTCTTTGGATAAATGTCTCCTATAGTCATTTGTCCATTTCTTAATCAGGTTGTTTGGGGTTTTACTGTTGAGTTCCTCACACATTGTAGAAGAGAACCACTTGTCAGATGCAGAGTTTGCAATTACTTTTCCCCTCTGAAGACCATCTCTTTGCTGTTTGACTCCTTTGTCTTTCAGAGACTTTTGAATTTGATGCGACCCCATTTGTCAATTCTACTTTTGTTGCCTGTACTTTTTGGGTCATATCCAAAAAACCTTGCCCAGACCAACGTCCTAAAGCATTTCTACTATATTTCATTCTAGTAGTTTCATAGTTTTCATATCTACTTTGAGTTGATTTTTTTCCTTTTGCTGTGTATATGTGATACTGGCAATTCATTGAACCTAGGGCCTCATGCATGCTAGGCAAGCAATTTACCACTAAGCTACACTCTCAGCCCCTTGAGTTGTTTTTTTGTAAATGGAGAAGAAATAGGGATCTAGTTTCTCTCTTCTGCATGGATGTCCAGTTTTTCCCAGCACCACGTATCGAAGAGAACATCCTTTTTGCCAACGTATGTTTTTGTGAAAAGTCAGTTGGCTGTAAATACGTGGATCTCTACCAGGTTATCCATTCTGTTCCACTGGGGTACAAGTCTGTTTTTGTTTAGTAAAGCTGCTTTGGTTATTATCACTGTGTATGTTTTGAAGTCAGGTATTATAATTCCTCCAGCTTTGGGGTTTTTGTTTCACACTGAGGATATAACCCTTGAACACAGGGTCATCTACCATTGAGGTACACATTGTGCTAATTTTGTGTTTCTTACTTTGAGCTAATTTTTTATTTCTTATTTTCACACAGGGTCTAAGTTGTTGTGGCTAGCCTCAAGCTTGCAATCCTCCTGCCTCAGCATCCTATGTAGCTGGGATTGTAGGTATATACCACAAGCCCAGCCAGTTCTGCTCTTTTTGATCAGGATTCCTTTGACTGTTCTGGTTCTTTCATGGTTCCACACAAATTTTATTATAAGTTTTTGTTTGTTTGTTTGTTTGTTTACTTCTGTTAGGAACATCATTGTTATTTTCATAGGAAATGCACTGAATCTATAGATTGCTTGGGTACAATGGACGGTTTTTTTTTTTAAATATTTATTTTCAGCCCCGGGTGGACACAATATCTTTATTTTATTTTTATGTGGTGCTGAGGATCGAACCCAGTGCCTCACACATGCCAGGCGAGCACGCTACCACTTGAGCCATATCCCCAGCCCCATGATGGACATTTTAACAGTATTAATTCTTTCAATCCTTAGACACAGAATCTGTTCCCAATTTTACTGTGTGTATGTCCTCTTTAATTTCTTGCATCAGCATTTTATGCTCTTCATCATAGAGACTATTCACTTCCTCAGTTAACTTATTCCCGAGTGCTTTGTTGCAGTTATTGTTTTGGGGGGTAGCTATCGTGAAGGGGATACCTTCTTGATTTCTTTCTCAGTAGTATCAGTACTGGTGTATTAAGACACTACTGATTCTTGCTTGTTGATTTTTGTATCCTACAACCTTGCTGAATTCCTAAGATCTAACAGGTTTTTTTAAGTCTTCAGGTTTTTCTAGCTATAAAGTCATGTTGCTGAAAACAGCGACACTTTGACTGCCTGGCCCTTTGGCATCCGGCTGCTCTTTATTTCCTTGCCTGTCAGCTCTGGCTAAGACTTCCAGTACTGCATTGGATAAGAGTAGTGACAATCGACAGTGTTGTCTTATTCCAGATATTAGAAATGACAATTTTAATTTTTCCCATTCAGCAAGAGGTTGGCTATGTGTTTCTCATATGCAACCTTTACTATGTTAAGTATTCAGTGTTTAATTTTTGAGGGTTTTTAATCATGAAGGGATGTTGACTTTTATCAAACACTTTTTCTGCACCTGTTGAGATGATTATATGGTTTTTGTCCTTTATTCTTTTGTTTTGATGTGTTTATTGATTTGCATATGTAGAATCTTCTTTTCCTCCTTGGGATAATCCCACTTGATGATGGTGTGTAATTTCTTAATTTTTTTTTCAATTTTAATTTGTTACATATGACAACAGAATGCATTACAATTCATATTACACATATAGAGCATGACTTTTCATATCTCTGGTTGTACATAAAGTAGGGTCACATCCTTCATGTCTTCATACATGTGCTTGGGGTAATGATGACCATGGCACTGCACCGTCTTTCCTACCCCATACCCCCTTCCTTCCCCACCCTCCCCTTTTCCCCTTTACCCAGTTCACTTAATCCTCCCATCCCCTGTAATTTTTTTTTACATATTATTAAATTCACGTCACTAGTATTTTATGGAGAATTTTGGCATCTATGTTCACCAGAAATATTGGACTGTAGTTTTTTTTATTTTTTATCATTGTCGTGTCCTTGTCTGGTATTAGTATCTGTATAAGGTGGCGTTGAAGACTGTGTTTGGAAGAGTTCCCTCGTTTTCAAGGCTTTGGAATAGCTTGAGAAGAACTGGCATCGGTTCTTCCTTAAAGAGTTTATAAAATTTGACAGCGAAGCCATCTGATCCTGGACTTTTTTTGTTGAGAGACATTTTATTACTAATTCAATCTCATTACTTGTTATTGGTCTGCTCAGGTTTCCTTCATATTTTTGGTTCAATTTTGTTAAGTTACATGTGTGTAAAAATTTATCCATTTCTTCTGAGTTTTCGACTTTGTGGATATACAGTTGCTCCTAATAGTCCCCCAGGATGATCTCTCATATTGCTGTGGTATCAGCTGAAATGTCTTCCTTTTCATCTCTGAGTTTATTTATTTGGGCTGTGCCCACCCCCACCTTCTCTCTCTTCCCTACCTATCTACCTTCCTTCTTCCCCCTTCTTCCCTTTCTCTCTCTCTCTTCCCCTCCTTCCCCCCTCTCTGTTAGACTAGTTAAAGATTTGTCAATTGTATCTATCTTTAAAAAAAAAAAAAACTCAACATTTCATTGATCTTTCTAATTGTTTCTTTCATCTGTATTTATTTCTCCTCTGACCCTTGTTATTTCTACTAATTTTGCATTTGGTTTGTTCCAGCTTCACTGGCTAGTTCTTTAGTTGTAACATTAGGTTGATTTGAAATTTTTCTTTAACTTTTCTTTGATGTAGGCACTGATTGCTATAAATTTCCCTCTTAGCACTGCTTTTGCTATATCCCATTGGTTTGGGTATGTCGTTTACATTTTCATTTGTTTCAAGAAGATTTTAATTTCCTTTTGATTTCTTTGTTGATCCACTTGGCCATTCAAAAGAATGTTGTGAGGCTGGGGGTGTGGCTCAAGTGGTACGCGCTTGCCTGGCATGCGCGTGGCGCTGGGTTCGATCCTCAGCACCACATACAAATAAAGATGTTTGTTCACCGAAAACTAAAAAATAATATTAAAAAAATTCTCTCTCTCTTTCTCTCTCTCTAAAAAAAAAAAAAAAAAAGAGAGAGAGAGAGAGAATGTTGTGAATGTTCATGTATTTGTACAATGTCTAAAGTTGCTCTTATTGATTTCTAGTTTTATTCCTCGGTAATCAGAGAAGACATGAGCTATGATTTCAATTTTTTTGAATTTGTTGAGACTTGTTTTGTGGCTAGATGTATGGTCCATAACGGAGAACATTCCATGTGTTGACAGAAGAATGTGTTTTCTGCAACTGGTGGGTAAAATGTTCTGTAAATGCCTATCAGGTCCATTGGGTCTGCAGTATGGTCTAACTCCAACGTTACTCTGTTGATTCTTTTGTCTGAACCACCTGTCGGTTGATGAAACGAGGGGCTGAAGTCCCCAGTGTTATTGTAATAGAGTCTCTCTCACCTTTAAATCTTTAAATAATGTCTGCTTTACATAACTGGGTGCACCAGCATTGTGTGTCTAAATAATTGTTGTTTCTTCTTGTTGAATTTATCCCTTTATCATTATAGAGGACCCCTCTTTGTCTCTCTTTACAGTTTTTCACTTAAAGTCCATTGATCTGCTATAAATATAGCTTCTTCAGCTCACGTCCGGTTTCCATTTACATGGTATATCTTTTTCATTGCTTTTCTATCAGTCTATGTGTGTCTTTTTTGGAGAATAGAGTTTCTTGTAGGCAGCATAGTCATTTTTGTTGTTTTGGTTTGATTTTTTAAATACATTCAGTCTATCTATATTTTTTGATTGGTGAATTTAGTTACCATCAAAGTTGTTACTCATAAGTAAAACCATATTTCTGTCATCTTCTTGGTTTATTTCTGGGTGTTTTGTAGATCTTCTGTTCCTTTCTTCCTCCCTTGCTGTTTTGGAGGTCTGGGGGCTTGGTCATTTTGTGTACTGATTGACCTCTTCTGTGTATCTGCTCTACTAGCGAGTTTTAGACTTTCACAGGTTTCACGGTGGTAGTTATTACCCTTTCATTTCCAGCGTGGGGCTCTCTTAAGCATTTATTGTAGGTCCAGTATGGTGATTATAAAATCCCTCAGTTTTTGTTTGCCTTAAAAAGAGTTGATTTCTCTTTCCTTTCTGAAGGATAGCTTTGCAGAGTGTTCTTCATTGGTAGGGGTTTGTTTCGTTTCTTTCAGCATCTGACTGTGTCATCCCATTCTCTCCTGGACTATAAAGTTTCTGCTGCAAAGTCTGTTATTAGCATAATGGAGATTTCTTTAAATGTGACCTAACTTTTTTTTTTTTTTTTTTTTTTTTTGCTATCATTAGAATTCTACCTTTGACTTTTGATGATTTGACCATAATATGCCTCAGAGAGGATCTGTTTTGGTTGAATCTGCAGGGGTTCTTTGAGCTTACTGGTCCTGAATATCCATCTTTCCTAAGTTTTGGAATATTTTTAGCAATTATTTCATTGAATAGATTTTTCTATGCCTTTTCTCTTTTCTTCTCCTTTGGAATACCCATACTGTGAATGTTTGCTCACTCAATGGTGTCTCACAGTATCAAAGGCTTTCTTCATACTTTATTTTTGTTGTTTTTTGGTCTCACTAAGTTATTTTAAAAGACCTGTCTTCAAGTTCAGAAATTCTTTTCTTCTTCTAGATCTATTCTCCTGTTGAGGTTCTCTACTGTATTTTTTATTTCTATTGATTAAGTTCTTTAGCCCCATGATTTAGGTTGGGTCCTTTTTTATGAAATGCTAACTTTTTACTGAATTCCTCATTTCTATCAGGAGTTACCTTTCCTGATTTCACTGAATTGTCTGTGACCTCTTGTATCTTATTAAGTCCTTAAAAAAATCATTATTTGGGGGCTGGGGTTGTGGCTCAGAAGTAGAGCGCTCACCTAGCATGCATGAGGCAGTGGGTTTGATCCTCAGCACCTCATAAAAATAAAATAAAGAGAGCTGGGTTGTGGCTCAGTGGTAGAGTATGTGCCTCACAGGTGTGATGCATTGGGCTTGATTCTCAGCACCACAAACTGATAAATGAATACAATCAAGGTCCATCAACAATTTAAAAATAAATAAATAAAATACAGGTATTATGTCCACCTACAACTAAAAATAGTTTTTAAAAAAGTCATTATTTTGTATCTTTTTCAGGCAGTTCACTGATTTCCTTTTATTTGGGGTCTATTGCTAGAGCCATGCTCCTTTGTAGGTGTTGCGTTTTTTCATGCTTCTTGTGCCCCTACATTGACATTGGTGTATCTGGTGGATCTGCTGCCTCTACCAACTTTACACCATGCCTTTCATAATAAAAGACTTCTCCTAACCGCATGTCCTAGGATGGCGGTTGGAAAGGCTGCACTGGCTTTGGTTCTAGGTGGGTGTTCAGTGAGCTTCTTCAGCAATAATCAATATCAGCAATATCTGCATAAGTCTCAGTGGCCCAGGCTGCAGGGATTATAGTCTTGTACCACCATCTGTGGTGCACATGTCAGTTTCTCTGCACATTGTGTAGGGGCAAGACCATTCTGGTGGGCCCAGATGGATGCACTGAAGTGCCTGGTAGTGGGGCAGGGTACCTATTAGTGTCTGTCAGTGTCTAAAGTTTGCCTGGGAGCCACAATATTCTGGTGGGATTGCACAGGGCACCCATCATTGTCCAAGAGCTGTGCAGGGCCTCCAGGGGCCAACGTGCTCAGCTGCTTCCCAGAATTGAGGGTGGGACAGCATGTCTACCTGTCTGCTTCTCAGGCCCTCAGGGGCCACACTTCTGAGGACTGGCAGTTCAACTGCTTCTTGGGGCTGCAGAAGGATAAGCAGAACATCAAGTTGCTTCCTGGGCCCAAGGGCAGGTAATATTATTTCTATGGATCATGTCATGGAAATGCAGAAAGCCAAATTTGTACCAAATAAATATATGCAATATGGGGTGACTGGTATTGTCTTAAAATGGAAAAACACCTAAGATAACAATTTGAGCATCACAAGGTGCTACTGACAAAACACTTCAAAGGTATATAAATTCATTAGAGATAATTCTTAAGTATTTATGGGCAAAATGACATAATATCTGTCATTGTCTTAAAACACTCTGGGGTCCTCATAAAAGCTTGTGGAGGAAAGATAAAACAGAACTGGTAAAATGTTTACTTATTTTAAGCTCAGGATGAGCATATGTAATTCTACTTTAGTATACATTTAAAAATGTCTATAATAAAAAGAAAAGTATGATATTAAGGAACCACTGTTAAATTTAGGGAGTGTGATAATTTTGTGGACAGATATATACGTATGTGAGTGTGAGTGTGTGGGTGTGAGCTTGTGTGTTTAACAGGCCTTGTCTTTCAGAGGTATAAGCTAAAATATTTATAAGTGAGATGATACAATGCCTGAGATTCACTGCAAAATAATGTGACAGGTGGGAAAGAGAATGGGGGTATAGATGTAATGAGTCTGGCTAGAAGCTGAACGCTGTGGAAATCATATGGTAGGTACACGGGGGGTATCAAACTAGTCTGTGTACTTTTATATATGCTTGAAATTTTTCCATAATTTTAAAGATTTTCTAAATTAAATAACAGAGTCAGGTGCAATAGCACACACCTGTAGTCTCAGCCACCCGAGGGGCTGTGCAACAGGAGGATGGCTTGACTAGAAGTCAGAGTCTAACCTGAGCACACAGCAAGACCCCGTCTCAAAAAATAAACAAATGAATGAATAATTTCTAAAATAATCTCCCATTTTTAAAAAATATAAAAATAAAATGAAATTCTACTTACAAATCAAAACAACTATGCTCAGTTGTCTCACCTGTTTGGACTTGGAACCTGGACTCTGGCACGAAGAAAGAAGGTTTCACAGACAGGATTAAAGGAGTTTGGTCACGAACAAGTTTACTATTAATAAGCACATTAATGACTGATATTGCCGTGTAAACAAAAGGACCGGATGTTACCAGAAAAGTGAAGTCAGTGAATAGTTCATAAACCTAGGGAAATGAAAAATACAAACGACAATTCAAGCTGAGAGGAAGTTGTACTGGGCAGAAAGATAATACATTAAATTTAAAAATATATATCAGTATTTTAAATGAAAGGGTAGTGCTTCACAGAGAATCAAAATTTTTAGTTATTCTTATATTCTTTCAATCTTCTCAAAAACAGCTCAAAGTTACCAGAGCAGCAGGAAACAATAGCCAGTAATATGAACTGAATAACGAGCTACAGAGAATTCAAGGTGTTCGTCATGTTTAAACCACACAGAAAAGAGCACTTACTCTATATTAAGCATTCACTGTCCAAAATACAACTTTAAGATTTCTAGAGACCACATTAAAAAACATAAGATCACTGGAAATTCATCTTAAATACACCTTACTTAACACAACACAATATCGTTCAATATGTGGTCAATACAAAAAAAAATTATAAGGGAAATATTTCCATTCCTCTTTTCACTCTAAAAATCTTCAGCTCCACCACATGGGAGCACATCTTAGGGCACATCTCAATTCTGACAAGAGCCCCATTTCGTGTGCTCCCAGTCACCCTGTGGATGGCGCAGGTCTAGACAGCATGACTCCCTCAGCTCATCTAGGAGAAGGGGCACTGGGGGGACTGGTATAAAAGACTCAGAAATCCATCTCCGTCTCACTCAATGTACTGAAAGATGCATATGTACTCACTCTGAGATTTAATTTAAACTCAAACCCAAGTCCTTGAATGTAAATCAAGGGAAGCAAAAATTGTTAAGGTCATCACGAAAAGTGTCACCTCTGGTCTGAGAGACCCTCTGTCCCAACTCTGCCAAAACGTTCCCCCAGTGAACTCAACTTGACCCTGTCTGGCATCAGGAGAGGCTTCCCCGATGAAATGACATTGAGAGGAGATGGAGAGGATGAGCGGGAAAGAGCAGCAGAGGGGTTAGAGGAAGAACTGGCAGGGCGTCATTGCGTGCCGTCGGACTCAACCGCACGTCCAGCCGGCTCACCTTCAGCTCCACCGCACGGTTGAAGTGAATCCTCAGCACTTCCTTGATGGAGGTGATGATGTACTCCTGCACTGCTCTTCTGGCCAGCACTAGATCAAAGACAACCACCGCGTGCAGCTGAGCATCACTAGGAATACCAAGCTATGCCAAAATGTGTTAGCCAGGGGACAAAGAGCTTCCAGTTCCCGTTTTTATCCCAACAAACAGCAGGTTGTCCCCTGGCTATGGCCCTAATGGCAAAACACCAGACTTTAGAAGCTCTCAGAAGCAATGTTTTTAAAGGCTTTAAGATGCTGCTCGACAGAACTAGAAGACTCCTCCCTTCTAGGGACTCCTCCCTCTTCAAAGCAGCAGGTGAAGAAGGTTAACCACTGAGGGTGGGGAAGAAACGTTATCCCAATTCCCATATTTTAAATTTTTGTGCAGGAAATAAAATATTTCTCATACTGCAGCCTAGTTAGCCTAGTTCTGTTGAATTTTTTTCACATCTAAAAAGTTCCATTTAAAAATTCATGCATTTGTGTATGCCTGCTGCCCTGTGTCTACTGAGTATTTAGTAAGCTTGCCCTCCCTTCCCCCACCATTTTTTCCTTCCTCTTCCATCAACTTGCCATAGCACAAAATTAGGATGCAGTTGATATTATTATTCCATTTTTCATTTCCCTGATCTTAATTTTTAGAAATGGAGAGAGAATCATTCCACATTCTTTATTCTTAAAAAAGTATGCCCATCAATAGATGAATAGATTAATAAATTATATGTGTGTGTGTGTGTGTGTATGTACCCATATATATATTTGCAATAGAGTTCTACTCAGCCATAAAAAAGAATGAATTATAGCATTTGCTGGTAAATGGATGGAGATGGAGAATATCATACTAAGTAAAATTAGCCAAACTCAAAAACTCAAAGGTCAAATGTTTTCTCTCACACTTGGAAGCTAGAGTGAAATAAAGGAAAAGAGGGGGAAGGATAAGATTACATAAAGAATCAACCAAATATAAATTAATAGGCAAGCAAAAGGAAGTCTAGCAGAGAAAGAGGGATGGGAGAGGGGAGGGGGCATAGGAGAGAAAGGGAGGGATCATGAACTGAAGCCGACTTCCATGTAGGCGTGAGTTTGTCAGGACCAACCCAGCTACTAGGTATAACTATAAAGCTCTAATAATAATTTTTTTAAAAAAATACAAGTTACATTTGATTGTTTTTCCAACAAATCAGTGACCCAGATATAAAATGGTAAGGGGGACCACTCCTTTAGCTCATGAGACGATTAGGACAAATCCATTACTCGGAGCACCTTGCTGGGTCATGCCGGTGCCACCACGGTCTGCACAGGCTCCAAATGGATCAGAGTGGATCCGTGGATCTTAAGAGAAAGACAGAATGAACAGGAAGGAGAAGGGGGAATGGAAAGATGTCGTATTTAAGAAAGGAAATAAGGAGGGAGAACTAGAACAGACTGGGGAGGGAGAGTGGAGGACAGGAAGGGTCTCCAGAGCTAAGCTTGGGGAAGGACAGAGGCAGAAAGTCAGAAACAGAAGAACCATCAGGGGAAGCAGAAAGCATGTACTGCATGTGACTCCAGGTGCTGCTCTACGTGGTCCCACAGCCACCATAACTGCCACCACTCTGAGGAAGATATTATAAAATGAACATTGAGATGTGAGAACTACGGTCTCTGGGGAGAAAAAGAATCATCCAGAAACAGCTCTTACAGTTATTTTGCCAACTATCTATAGTTTCCCCAGAGCCAGCAGAAGAGAGGTGAGGAGCCCTCCAGAAGAGGGCATGGGTCAGGAAGGTGCCGGATGGGAAGCATGGTCATCCCCGCTGGACACCTGTGGTCAAGGATCTCCCTGCAAGGCCACCAAGGATCAAGAGCACCTAGAGTGGTTCTACCTTCTTACAGAACGCCACTGCAAAGAACCACCTCGAACCCCACTCCAGACTCTCTCGTAGATAAAAAGAAAGCAACCAAGGTCAAATCTAAACCAGCACTGGAGATGAGCTGATCTGTCCTCCCGTCAAAGGCCTTACTGAAAGCGAGAGATGGCATCTACCTCCCCTCCAAATGCAAAGTGACAGCAGGGTGCTCTACACAGCTGACAAAGCACACTCATAAGAGGTGAATTTTGTTCCAAAAGGCAGTTTAAAAACATAGATACCTAAAAAAGGGCACCAAACGTCATGAAATGTAGACCACATATGAGAGTTAAATTTATCCTATATGATGCCCAGTGTTCTCAGAGGTACTTCTAAAATGGTTTCCAGGTCTATGCAGAAAAATTCTAAAAGATACAACATTGTATCATAAATATCCTAGTAACTCAGAGATAAAGATGCTTTCAGTAACTCTTTTAATAAGCTCCTGACATCCAGCCACTTTAGAAAAAAAAAAAAAATGAAAAGATTTTTGTCAATGAGAACCTCCTCTCACGGCTCAACGGCCTTCGTCCTGCAGATCAAAGTGTCTAATCTTGTTCCAACCTCATTTCCTAACAGTCACCTCCTCCTACCATTATCTAATTTCCAGCCATGGCTCACCACCTGCCCTACCAGGCTCTAAGACTATGTCTTCCTTGACTCTATCCCTCACAGCCTCGAGAAGGATACACACTTACGAGGTGCTCAGTCACGATTTGTCACCTGAACTGCAGAGGTTACTGTGGGGTGAGGAGAGCAAAGGCTGCCAGGGTCCCAGCCCACTGAGAGGACGGCGGCACTTCCTGGTGGTGGGCAGAGGCTCCATGGTCCACCGCACTGGGCATGGGGGAAACGGACCAGGCATGCTCTTCTCTGTCCTCGCCTGCACCTTTTCCCGTTCCTCTTCCTCTGTCCACTCCACTCCACTTTTCTTCCCTACTTCTCCTGCCCTTTTTCTCTCCCTTCTTCAAAAACTATCCCCACCAAAACCAATTCACAGAGCCAGGATCTGTCACGTTAGGCTGGAGGCGAACACGCACTCATAGTCCACCAGACGTCATGTACGTCCAAGTCACTTCTCATGGAGAGCTGATCGAGCAGGCCTCCTCCCTGGACACTGCCCTTGAGATAAGTCCACCTTGTGCAGCATGTCCCCAGGTGGGCTGCAGCCCAATGTGGCTGGAGCAGCCACAATGCTCAGGACCCTGCAGCTCAGCTGGCCACCGACCGAGGCTACAGGCGGGGCAGAGAATCAAAGTCTGTGACTATGTTCAGAGGACATTTATTCATTCCATTTTTCTTTCCTTGGGATCCAAATGACATTTACAGGAAAATATAAAAGCAAAAGCAAGAATAGTAAATCAGTATAAAATTGCAAAGGTTACCCTTATGCAACTGCCCAACTCTGCTTGAACTAAATGAGAACGGGCTTCCTTTCAACCATGTCATCCATGTGCCCACTGAGTTACGAGCTTTGAAGACAAAGACCCTACCAAAAGCTCCATGGTTCATTTAAATCCTCTATTTGCTTTTATTGCAAGTACTAATAGGTAATCTTCAGGGTGCTTGCTCAGTGCCAGGTAATGGGCTAAGTATTTTACATACATAGATGCATTTCAGGTCTCCCGTAAGCACTGCTCACGAACACCTTAGGAAAAGCCCCCTCCCCAGAGAGGCAACCGGACTCGGGGCCTTACCAGTTGTGATCAAGTAGGCATCGGGGACTGTAATGTCACACACATAAGGTGGCTTGGTGGTGGCCGGTGCTGGAGTACTCACTGCCGCTTCAAGAGTGGAGGTGGTCACAGGGTGGAGGGATGGCAATGGAGGGGCCACACTGCCCTCTGGGGGGCTTGGACTCCCAGTGCCACTGCTCAGGTCAGTGTCCACAGTATGGGCAGCAGTGCCGTTGGGTGTGCTCGGCTCGGGGGATGTGTTCCACGGTGAACCTGTGAGCGTGGACGGTAGCTCTGTGGGCAGCGGGGACGAGCTGCCCTCCGGGACGAGTGAGGATGCTGATGGCAGATATGCGTCGCTGACTGACACTGGACCGGTGGGAATGACTTGGGAGGAAGAGGGTGAGACAGACGTGTGATAGTCTGTAGCTCTGACCGGGTCCTCCGAGGGTGTCAGAGTCGAGGACAGAAAAGCCTCGGTGAAAACAGGCGTCAGAGGGGAAGCAGGGGACGATGACCAGGGGTGAGTCGCAGCAGTCGAGACATCGGGGGTGGGCTCGGAGCCGGAGGGCACCAGCGTGGCGACTGCAGAGCCGTGGCGGGTGGGCAAGAACTCAAAAGAGGAGGTAGTTCCAGTGAGAGCCGAGGTAAAAAGGGCGTTGGAGTCCGTGGGCGCGACTGTGGATGAGCCAGCAAGCTGGAGAGGATCCGAGGAGAAGCTCGGCAGCACCGGCACTTCAGAAGGACCAGGGAGAGAGGTGACCGTCCTTGAAGGAAGGTCCGCACTCGGCCAGAGCTGAGGAGACGCCAGGTCTGTGGAACTCGGAGCAGAAAGAGGCGGTGAGTGCAGACTGGCAGGGTCAGGCAAGGCCAAGGTCGCCACCCAGGCAGAAAGGGACTGGGACACGATGGGGGACAGGCCACTTGGCATCAGAGATGGGGCAGCAGGGACCTGGGAAGAGGAGGGGGCCAGGCTGCCCAGGTCCAGCAGAGGCGTGGAGGGGAGGCTGGACGCCAGATCCAGGACACTCAGCCACCCCTGGGCAGAAGCCCCCGCGGGTTCCTGGTGGGAGAAAAGTGAAGGCTCTGCCGGAGGAACCAGAGTCTCAGAGGGGGACAGACTCGCGTCTCGGACCCAGAGGGACGGCGTGCTTTCCTTTACCGTGACAGAGAAAGCTGAGTCAAGGAGGACGCTGGCAGTGGCTGAGAAAGACACAGCGGTCACACTGGATGGCGTTCCTCGAGCGTCAGCCACCGGGGAGAAGCCAAAGGCAGGCCCGAGGGACACTGGTGCAGAGAGGTGGTCAAGAGAAGAGTACGTCTGGGCGCTGCTGACGCTGCTCGTGCCCACCTCGGCCGACACGCCTGGGCTCGCTTCCGAGACCCTCAGGGATGGAGAAGCGAGGGAGACCACGGGCCTGGAGGGGAACAGGGTGTTATATTCTTGAGGATCTTCCTCGAACTCAGAGAGGTCGGTGGCCTCGCTACTCCACAGAGAGGGGCTGCTGGCTGCCAGTGTGGCCACCGTCAGGGTCTCAGGCCCATCCCCCGACCCCACGTCTCTCTCCACAGAACCTGTGGCCAGAACGTGCCGAGGAGATGCCACAGCACACGACGCGCACCAAGTGTAGGGCCTGAGGGAGGCCGCGGGGCTCAGGACGAGGGTATCCGCCGTGTGGCTGGGGACCACAGGACTGCCAGGCAGCTCTGACGTGTCGCCGGCATCTCCAGGAAGGAAGGGGTCGTGTGAAGCATCCACTGATGGAGTAGAAAAAGACACAAATGCAGGAGGGGCGGAAAACGAAGCAGCCTGTGTGCTCCAGGAAGCAAAGGCTGTCTGTGACAAGGTGACAGTGGGGTCCAGCCTTGGAAAGACAGTTTCTTCCAGACGCTGACTCCAAGCCGTGGTCACATCAGGGTGTCTGTCTGTGCCTGTGGCCAGGACCTGCTGTGGAGTCTGTGAGACCTCCCCCGGGGGCAGAGATGGCTGTTGGGGACCGCCATCACCTAACGGCGGAGGCAAAGAAGACCAGGAGCCCAAGGGCGGGGCCCCTGCGTCTTCTGTGACTGGAGCCACTGTCTCTGGCCAAGTCCTACTTGGTAACTGGCTGTAGGTTCCGGTAGGATAAAGCACCAGGTTCCCATTAAGAGTTGGAATTATGCCCTCGGAGGTGGGAAAAGCTGACCAAGAGGTGCCAAGATGACTGGGGGACTCCACGTAAGTCGCTGGTGGCTGGGCTGAGCTCTGCCAGGCTGATGTCACCTCTTGGTCCTGTAGGGAAATCGTGGGTAGTGATGGAGTGGGCTTGAGCTCGGGCGTTTCTCCAGGCAGCTCTGGTGGGCTGACCACGATGGACTGTGTTGGGGACACCATCCGTGCAGAAGTCCAGGGAGCATCTGGCAAAAAGTTATCCATGTCATCGTCACCGAAGGCCACCTCATTACTCGTCACAGATCCATAATTTACCACAAAGACACTATGATCTGCTGTACTTTGGGTCTGCTTTCCATGGTTTAAAAAGGCCGTATCAAAACTAGTGGCAGATGGAGAGGACGTGGGGACAAGAAACTGGCTCGGCTGGGACCCCGCCACAGTCTCTGTTAAGGCCACATGTGCAGCGCTGGACATGGTGCTGGTCTCCAGCAAGAGCTCCGCAGGGAAGGAAGAGAGACCGTGCTGCTCCAGAGGGAGCTCATCTAGCAAGAAAACCAGAGCTGGGTTAGCTGCAATGCCACGGAAGTCGGACTGCTATGGTTTCCTTTCAGGCATCCACAGTTACTCATTCAGCAAACATCCACTTGCGGTAGAGAGCTACCATTCACAGCTACTCGGAAGCCAGATATGGCCAGAATCGCCACGGGAAATGAATCTTCAAGTACTCAGAAACCTGAGCACCACCTTTACGTAAGCTGGCCTCTGTGTGTACACATTTACACGCTTTCTCTTGCTTTCTGACAACAGACACTCATACCCACAAAACCACACCACACAGGAAACAGGCCCTGGGAGGTTGTCTGGCCATTCTCCCTCATTTATCACACAAGGAAGAGGTTAGAGAAGGTGGACAAGTCCACTACAAGATCTGCCCAGAGGGAAGCCAGCCTCTAACACAGGGCTGCCCTGACCCCGAAGCCCACGGTTCTCTCTTCCAATCACAAGCTGACTCCTGCGAGGACAGAGTGCCTCCTGGCAGCACCACTCAGGTCCTGGTGACAGTCCCAGGCTTTTCCAGTGGTGCTTCCAAACAGTCACTGGGCCCTTCCCAGGCTGTCCCCAGAGACCTCCAGGCCCACCTTTCACCCCTGTCAAGCTCCACAACTATGCTCTGGCCAAATAAGCACCCTGCGGTTCCCCAAACCCAAATCTGCTCTGGCCTTGGTGACCTGCATCTTGTTGTCCCCATTCCTGGCTCTCCACCAGGTCTTTCCAGTCCTTCAGATAGCACACAGCTCTGGCCTCCTCCCTCCAAGCTCTAGTTATGGGTCACTGCCTCCCCTGGGCTTCTACCTGTCACGCCCCTTACCATCAAACTACCTGCCTACTCATTCAACTGTGAGCTTCTGGAAACAGGGACACTTCCTGTTGCCTGGGAGCCAGCGCAGTGAATGATATCTGGTAGGAACTCAATTAAACACCTGCTCAAATGAAGGAACGAACAGTGTCAGAGGATACCAGGTTCTGACATGTGTCCAAATCATCCCATCATCTGCTCAAACTCTGCTATTCTTGATCCTGGGACAGCCATCATCATTTTAAAAGTTCAGGTGTCTCCACCTGTAATTTAGATACGTTGCCCAGAGAAGTTAGGTGAGTGACAGCCCAGCCACTGACAGAGGGCCAGAGTACTGTCCACTGCAGCACAGCTGGGGACAGGGCAGCAATCACAAGCCAGGAACAACACCTTCCACTTGTCCCAACAGTGTGTGAAATACTATAAAAATTACCCTTAACTCAATCTTCCTTATGACTCTTGTCCTCATTTTAGAAAGGAAATTTGGACACATACACACACACACACACACACACACACACACGGAGAACACCTGTGAAAGTGAAGGAAGATCAGGGCAATCCTCCTAAAAGATAAGGAATGTCAAAGACTGCCAGCAAACACCAGCAGCCAGAAGACCCCCTGGGCAGGGCTCTCCCCCACAGCCTCAGAGGGAACCAGCCTGCTGACCCAGTCCTTGGACTGCTGGCCTCCAGAAGTGACCCAGCTAAGTTCTGTTGTTCAAGCCAAAAATGAAAGAAAAAAAGAAGGAACGAAGTAAGGAAGGGAGGAAGGGGGAGAAAAGGAAAGAACAAATGTCTATCTCAACTCTGGCTTTGTGCAGCAATTACACAAGTCTCTCCAAGTTTAGAACCTATATTATTTATATGGTCCTAATAACTCTATGCTAAGGGACCTAATTTAAAGTAGACCCAGTCTAGCTGGGCGCAGTGGCACACACCTGTAATCCCAGTGGCTCGGAGGCTTAGGCAGGAGGATCATGAGTTTAAAGTCAACCTTGGCAAAAGCAAGATGTTAAGCAATTCAGTGAACCCTGTCTCTAAATAAAATACAGCTCATCAATCCCTAGTATCCCCCCCAAAAAATGAGCCCAGTCTCCAATGTCTGTCAGAATCTAATATGAATGATCCCAGGTCAGGTATGGTGACACACATTTATAAACCTAACTACAACGAAAGCTGAGGAGGCTGAGGCAGAAGAATCAGAGCCCAGGAGTCTGACACCAGCCTGGGTAACAGAGTGAAACCCTGTCTCAAAAAAAAGAAAGGAAAAAAGAAAAAGTTGTCCTCAGAAGAACACACTCCCAGATCAAATATTCCCACAGCTACAGTTCCAACAAATATGAGCACAAAATTCAAATGAAAAACACACAGGAAAATAAGGTACCATGAAAAGTCAAGCAAATTCCATGGAAAAGCCAAAAGAAACTAAATCAAAGTAATCTCAGATCTCAAAGACTTCAGATATTCTGGGAGACATTTTTAAATATGTTTAATTCATCTAAAATAATAAGTGGGGATTAAAAACATGAGTTCTGAGCAAGAGACTATGAAAACTGACCAGAAATATTTGAAAATCAAACAAAGAACACTGAAAAATGAAAATATTGTAATTAAAATTTAAAAACTTAACACACACATCAAACAGCAATTTAGACCCAGCTGAAGTAAGATTTAGTGAACTGAGGTGCACATCTGAAGAAATCACCTAGAAACAAAGAGAAGCAAACATAAGAAAGAAGACAGAATGAGACGTACCTTTGATCAAAGTTTTAGAAAAACGTAATAAAGGGAGTCACAGAGAAACAATATTCAAAGAGATAACACTAATAATTTTCCAAGACTAAGGAGACACAAATCCTTCAATTTAGGAAAACCAGGATATCCCAAACAAGGTGATTTTTTTTTAAACCCATACTTATAATATTGTGCCACAGGTCACCAAAGACAAATTATAAAAGTAAAATAAATGAATAAATATTTTTTTTAAAAAAAAGACAAATTATAAAAGCAGTCAGAGAGAGAAGGATGTCGATTACACAAGCAGAGAACTAGTCACAGAATAGAAGCCAGAGAACTAGGGAACAAACTCTTCAAGGAGTTGAGAGAAAATATCTGACATCTCAGACGTGAGCAAAAACTCCTCATCAAGAAGACACATATGGTTTGGTACATGTAATTCCAACTAGCCAGCATGCTGAGGCAGGAGGATCACCATTTTGAGGCCAGACTGGGCAACTCGGAGAGACTCTGTCTCAAATTAAAACTGGGCTGGGGATGTAGTCCAGAGGGAAAGTCCTTGCCTAGTGTGTGCAAGCCTCTGGGTTGGACGCACAGTACTGAAAGAAAAGAGGAGGCAAGGGGAAGAGGAAGAGGAGGAGGAAGCAGCAGCAGCTACCCCCACCACCTCTAAACAAGGACATCCTTCAAGAACAAAGATAAATTATCTCAGACAAAAGGTCTGGGAAGAGGAAATAGAGAATAAGTAAATGACAAATAGATGGTAACTCTAAACAAACATTAATGGTACAAATGAATAATAATACTGCTATTTAGTTTGTGAGTAAACGAAAGATGCATAAAATAGTACAGCTGCCTAGAAGGTGAAAGGAGGACAGCAGAGGATCTGTGACTCACCAGTCGAGATGAGAATCAGAGTTAAGACAGGGGCTGGGGCTGGGGCTCAGTGGTACAGAGCTTGCCTAGCACATGTGAGGCACTGAGCTCGATCCTCAGACCACATAAATAAATGAAGGTATTGTGCCCATCTACAACTAAAAATATACACATTAAAAAAAGTTAAGACAAAACTCTGTGAATAGATTTTATGTAAATATACTACAATCTGTAAATAATGCTTAGTCCTATAGACAACATATTTCTAGCTGGTGCCTTTAGCATATGAAAGCCACAACCTCCATTCTCTTTTCTCTGTGACATGACTTAAAAGATGAACACAGGCTAGGGATGTAGCTCAGTGGTAGAGCGCTTGCCTAGCATGCCCAAGGCCCTGAGTTCAATCTCTAGCACTGCAAAATTATTTTAAAAAAAGAAAAGAGATACTCGGTAAAAGGACACAATTTATTAAATAGAGATTTTAAGTTGTTTCATATGATGTTATTAAATGTTTTTTGCCTTCAATACAACCTGGCACTTGGATTCCCTGTGTACGTGCCTTTATGACTTACCTGTCTCAGTCCAAACACGGGTGAAAAAGAACATGATACTTAATACCAATCCAGTAAAACAACAGCTGTTCTTCTTTGCAGTAAAGGTTGAAAGGCACATATTCAAGAGGTAATACAAATCACAACTCTGTCCAACTGTATAGCATATAAATTTGAAAGTTTTCCTAAGGATGAGTCATTTTATGTGTCTGTTTTAAAACTCTGCTATGATATAACTTGTTTTGAAATGTAAGAGCTGAACAAGGAGTGAGATCCCTTTTAAAAGAAATCAGAAACACATTTCAAGTGCACCAGAAGGCTGAGAGAAAAGTGATGTTGAGTGGCTAATTTATCAACCAGATCTGATGCTACACTTGATCTTAGCCAAAAGACCAAGAAGAGATCCAGATCTGGTGCAAATGAGAATTAAATCCATCCTGCCTTCAGAGGATAAGGGAGCAAGAAAGGCAAAGTCATCAAAAGGACCCCCCCCCCAAAAAAAAAAATCCCCTAACTAGGAAAGCACAGGAACAAAAAAACACAAAACTTCACATTGAGAAATGTCAAGCGTGCCAACCTGGGATTTTTTTTTTTTCCCTTTCTGCCAGGCCCTGGGGGAGAGACAGCAGCTGCAATACCATGGGGAATTACTTCTGTGGTTAATTCAGAAGAGGTTAGAAAACCCAGGTGAGTCTCTTTTTCAGCATAAAAGGCATCAGGGACTCTCATCTCAAGCCCTGGGGATCAATTTCCGAGCTCTAAAGCACTAGATCACAAAAGAGTAAAAGGTTCTCTCTTTGACAACAGAGAGAAAGGAACGGTGTTGGGGTGAGATCAAGTGCTTCTCAGACAGTGACATGCCCGCAAATGATGTGGGGACCTTGAAAGCATGCCACCACTGCCCAGCAGTTCTGCGATGGGGCCTGGGCTTCAGCTTCGCTCCAGCTGACCCGGGTGTGCCACCCCACTCTAAGTAGCCAACATTGAGGCACCTTCTCTCCTTGAGCTTACATAAACACATATTTATCAGGCGTCCCCGCCCCACACCTGGCCATGCTATATGTCACAGCCCAGGAACTGCCCAAGTGCTGCCTCAGAGTGATTAAAAGTCAGTGACGAGGATCCCCAACTATCTAAGACTCACACAAATAAGTATCTGTTTAAGTATCTATTTTTCTATCTGGAACGCTTCCCTAAATGTAGTGATCAATCATGGACTTTTCAAGCTAAATGGATCCCTTAAGACCAAGGCCAATTTCCTTCTGGTGCACATGAGACTCAGAGTTTAAGCTGACTTGTTCAAAATAGCACATGGGGCAGAGTCAGCCTGCAAAGACAGGTCCCTGTGTTCTCAGAGGTGGAAGGCTCTTCACACCTTGTTAAATTAGCCCATTTTCTCAAAATAGTTGATAAAGTAAATTGAAAAACATGCCAGATTATGTCATACAATAAATGAGGTGAAAGCACACACTAAATTTGGTTAATGAAACCCACACAAAGGCATTTTGGACTGTGAGACCCCAGTGACCACCTAGGGACTAGCTCAAGGGTGCTGGAAACACAGGAAATCCTCTGAGGACCGGGGAACCCCGGGGAATGGCAGTGTCGAATGTCTCTAAAGAGCTTCAAACCAAATGGAGCTACTATTTTTGCTTCTCTGCTAAATTGTAGTTTTCAAAACACGATGAGTCATTTCAACTCTGTGGATATTAAACCTACAAAACAAGACACCCCCCACCACCACCACAGAATTTTGAAGAGTTTAAAAATAAAAGCAGTCAGATAATAAACTGCTGCCCAACTTGGCAAATCTTGTAACAACTTTTCTTCTTCTAGTGCTCAGAATGTCCTATGGAGGTTTTTGGGGCCATTATTAAAACTTCCCTTCCCCAATTCTCACCTTTCATTTTTCTACCTGGTTTAAAAAATAGCATTTTCCCTTTCTTTCTCCAACCCCAACATACGCCAGTATCTTCCCCCGGGTCACCCTCTCCTCCACCTGGTACTGGTGTACAACTATAAAATATGGTTTTCTTTATATGGTTTCCTTTACAGGTACTTAGGGTAATGATGCCTAACTCATTCCACCATCATTCCTACCCTTTGCCCCATCCAAAGTTCCTCCATTCCTCCCATGCTCTCCCCCACAATCGCCATTATGTATCAGCATCCTCATATCAAAGAAAATATTCAGCCTTTGGTTTTTTGGGATTAGCTTGTTTCACTTAGCATTATATTCTCCAACTTCATCCATTTACCTGCAAATGCCATGATTTCATTCTCTTTTAATGCTGAGTGGAACATTATGTATATGTACCAAAGTTTCCCTATCCATTCATCTACTGAAGGGCTCTAGGTTGGTTCCATAATTTAGCTATTGTGAATTGTGCTGCTATAAACATTGTCCTGTGTCCCTGTAGTATACTGTTTTTAAGTCCCTCGGGTATAAACCGAGGAGTGAGGAGTGGGGATAGCTGGGTTAAATGGTGGTTCCATTCCAAGTTTTCCAGGGAATCTCCATACTGCTTTCCAGATTGGCTGCACCAATTGGCAATCCCACCAGCAATGTATGAGTGTGCCATTTCCCCCACATCCTCTCCAACACTTATTGTTGTTTGTATTCTTGATAGCTGCCATTCTGACTGGATTGAGTTGAAATCTTACAGTAGTTTTGATTTGCATTTCTCTAATTGCTACAGATGTTGAACATTTTTTCATATGTTTGTTGTTTGATTGTATAATTTCTTCTGAGAGGTGTCTGTTCAGTTCCTTGACCCATTTATTGATTGGGTTATTTGGTTTTTTGGTGATAAGGTTTTTGAGTGCTTTACATATCCTAGAGACTAGTGCTCTATCTGATGTGCTTATGGTAAAGATTTGTTCCCATTCTGTAGGCTCTCTATTCACCTCACTGATTGTTTCTTTTGTTGAGAAGATGCTTTTTAGTTTGTATCCATTCCATTTATTGATTCTTGTTTTTAATTCTTGCACTACAGGAGTTTTAATAAGAAAGTTGGGGCTTAATCCGACATGATAGAGACTTGGGCATACTTTTTCTTCAATTAGGTACAAGATCTCTGGTTTAATTACTAGGTCCTTGATCCACTTTGAGTTGAGTTTTGTGCATGGTGAGAGATAAAGGTTTAATTTCATTTTGTTACATGTGGGTTTTCAGTTTTTCTAGCACCATTTGTTGAAGAGGCTATCTTTTCTCCAATGTACATTTTTGGCACCTTTGTCTAATGTAAGATAACTGAAGTTATTTGGTTTAGACTCTACATCCTCTATTCTGTACCATTGGTCTACAGGTCTATTTTGGTTCCAATACCATGCTGCTTTGTTACTACTGCTCTGTAGTATACCTTTAGTTCTGGAATAGTAATGCGACCAGCTTCACTCTTCTTACTAAGAATTGCTTTGGCTATTCTGGGTCTCTTATTTTTTCCAGATGAATTTCATGATTGCTTTTTATATTTCTATAAGGAATGCCATTGGTATTTTGACTGGGATTGCATTGAATCTGTATAGTGCTTTTGGTAGTATGGTCATTTTGACAATATTAAATCTACCTATCCAAGAACAAGGGAGATCTTTCCATCTTCTAAGGTCTTCTTTAATTTCTTTCTTTAGCATATTGTAGTTTTCATTATAGATGTCTTTCACCTCTATCATTAAATTTATTCCCAAGTATTTTTTTTTTGAGGCTATTGTAAATGGGGTGGTTTTCCTAGTTTCAGCGGATTTGTCATTGATACACAAAAATGCCCTTGATTAATGGGTGTTGACTTTATATCCAGCTACTTTGTTGAATTCAATTATTAGTTCTAGGAGATTTCTGTTGGAATGTTTTGGGTCTTCTAGGTATAGAATCATATAATCTACAAATAGTGATAATTTGAGTTCTTTTCCTATCCGTACCCCTTTAATTTCTTTTGTCTGTCTGATTGCTCTGGCTAAAGTTTCAAGAACTATGTTAAATAGAAGTAATGACAGAAGGAATCCCTGTCTTGCTCCAGTTTTTAGAGGAAATGCTTTCAATTTTTCTCCATTTAGAATGATGTTGGCCTCGGTCTTAGCATAGATAGCCTTAACAATGTTGAGGTATGTTCCTGTTATCCCTAGTTTTTCAAGGATTTTGAACATGGAGGGTTGCCATATTTTTGTCAAATGCTTTCTTAGCATCTATTGAGATGATCATATGATCTTTATCTTTGAGTCTATTGATGTGATGGATTACATTTATTGATTTCTGTATGTTGAACAAATCTTGCATTCCTGGGATGAACCCTACTTGATCATGATGCATTATATTTTTGATGTTTTTATATTTGATATGTTTTTGCCAGAATTTTATTGAGATTTTTTGCATCTATATTCATTAGAGATATTGGTCTGAAGTTTTCTTCCTTTGATTTGTCTTTGTCTGATTTGGAATTAGGGTGATATTGGCCTCATAGAATTGTGTTTGGAAGTGTTCCCTCTTTTTCTATTTCATGAAATAGGTTGAGAAGTAATGGTGTTAGTTCTTCTTTAAAGGTCTTGTAGAATTCAGTCGTGTATCCATCCGGTCCTGGGCTTTTCTTGGTTGGTAGGCTTCTGATGGCATCCTCTATTTCCTTGCTTGAGATTGTTCTGTTTAAATTGTGTTTAGGTATATCATATGCCTCTAGAAATTTGTCAATATCCTCAATATTTTCTATTTTATTGGAGTACAAATTTCAAAATGATTTCTAATTACCTTATTTTTTATAGTGTCTGTCATAATATTTCCTTTTTCATCACAGATGTTAGTAATTCCAGTTTTCTCTCACCTTTTCTTCATTAGCATGGCTAATGGTTTATCAATTTTATTTATTTTTTCAAAGAACCAACTTTTTGTTTTGTTAATTTTTTTCAATTGTTTATTTTGTTTCAATTCCATTGATTTCAGCTCTAATTTTAATTATTTCCTGTCTCCTACTGCTTTGGGGGTTGATTTGTTTTTCTCTTTGTAGG
The DNA here is from genome assembly GCF_048772815.1 of Callospermophilus lateralis. Taxonomy (NCBI): domain Eukaryota; kingdom Metazoa; phylum Chordata; class Mammalia; order Rodentia; family Sciuridae; genus Callospermophilus; species Callospermophilus lateralis. The sequence continues at coordinate 16,145,456 of NC_135305.1, read as the reverse complement.
GCTTTGAGATATAATGTTTGGTCATTTATTAGTTGACTTTTTCTTCTTGGAAGGAATGAACTCCATGCAATGAACTTTCCTCTTAGCACTGCCTTCATAGTGTCCCAGAGATTTCAATATGTTGTATCAATATTCTCATTTATTTCTATGAATTTTTTAATCTCCTCCTTGATATCTTTTCCAACCCATTGTTCATTCAACAGCATATTATTAGTCTCCAGGTTTGGACTAGCTTTTATTTTTTATTTTATTCTGACTTCTAATTTCATTCCATTGTGATCTGATAAAACACAGTGTAGTATCTCTATTTTTTTGTATTTACTAAATTCGCTTTGTAGCATAACATATTTTAGAGGATCCACGTGCTGCTGAGAAGAAAGTATATTCACTTATTGATAGATAATATACTCTATATGTCAGTTAAGTCTAAGTTATTGATTGTATTATTGAGTTCTATAGTTTGTTTAGCTTTTGTTTGGTAGATCTATCTAGTGGTGAAAGAGGTATGTTAAAGTCACCCAGAATTATTGTGTTGTGATCTATTTGACTCTTGAACTTGAGAAGAGTTTGATTGATAAAAATAGATGCTCCATTGTTTGGGGCATATATATTTATAATTGTTATGTCTTGTTGATGTATGGTTCCATTAAGCAGTATGAAATGTCCATCTTTATCCCTTTTGATTAACTTGAAGTCTACTTTATTTGATATGAGGATGGAAACCCCTACTTGCTTATGTAGACCATGTGAATAGTATATTTTATCCCAGCCTTTCACTTTCAGTCTATGGGCGTCTTTTCCTATGAGATGAGTCACTTGAAGGCAGCATGTTGTTGGGTCTTTTTTTTTTTTTTTAATCCAATCTACCACCCTAAGTCTTTTGATTGGTGAGTTTAAGCCACTAACATTTAGGGTTATTACTGAGATATGATTTGTATTACCAGTCATTTTTGTTTATTTTTGGTGTTTAGCTTGATTTAGTTTCTCCTTTGGTTGGCTTTTTCTTTTATTGTAGTTCTTCCCTTTGCAGATTTTCATTGTTGTTTTTCATTTCCTCATCATGGAATATTTTGCCAAGAATGTTCTGTAGTGCAGGCTTTCTTATAAAATCTTTTAGCTTTTGTTTATCATGAAAGCTTTTTATTTCATCATCAAACTTGAAGCTTAATTTTGCTGGATATAAGATTCATGGTTGGCTTTCATTATCTTTTAGAGCTTGGTATACGTTGTTCCAGCATCTCCTAGCTTTGACAGTCTGGGTTGAAAAGTCTACTCAGATCCGAATTGGTCTTCCCTTATAAGTAATCTGACTTTTCTCTCTTGCAGCCTTTAAAATTCTATCCTTATTCCGTATGCTAGGCATTTTCATTATAATGTGTATTGGTGTAGATCTGTTGTAATTTTGTACATTTGGCCTCCAGGGACCTTGATGATGTCTTATCATGTCCTTATTGTTGTTATATTTGATTTTTCCAATTCATTCTTCATGCTAAGGAAATTTTCTGATATTATTTCATTGACAAGATTGGGAATTCCTTTGGTTTGAATCTCTGAACCTTCCTCTATCCCAATAAATTTTAAATTTTGTCTTTTGATGGTATCCCATAATTCCTGGATGTTCTGTTCATGATTTCTTACCATCTTCTCTGTAAGGTCAACTGTATTTTCCAGATTGTATATTTTGTCTTCATTGTCTGAGGTTTGTCTTCCAAGTGGTTTAGTCTGTTGGTGATGCTATCTATTGAGTTTTATAATTGGCTTATTGTTTCTTTCATTTCAAGGATTTCTGTTTGATTTTTTTTTTCAGTATCTCTATTTCTTTCTTAATCTCTTGCAACCTGTATTTGCTCTCTTAACTCTTTGTTGGTGTGATCAATGGCTGCCTGAATTTGTTCTCTTATCTTTTTATCTCTTTGGAATGATTGATTTTTGTGTGTATCTGCTTACTTAGGTCATTAATTCCCAAATCATTTTAGTTATATACATTCTGAACTCTTTCTCTGACATTTCACCTACTTCACTATCTATGGATTCTATTGTTGTAGTGTCTTGGTTTGTTTGGGGCACTTTCCTCCCTTGTTTTTTCATGATGTCTATGTGTCATCCTCTCTTACAGTGTAATCTCAAATATTACAGTTTCTGCCCTATTGTCTTATAGTGTGCCTACGGGTTACCAATATCTCACATTTAAGGGAGAGGTCAATATTATAACACTCAATGTACCCAACATGCAACCATATATCAGTTAGCTTCTATTTTTACATTTACAGTTTTGTCACTACACTCAGAAATGATTATATCTTATACTATATAATCAATAGGCTTGCATGATGGTTTAGTTTCTGATGGTGGAAGGGGAGACTGGGTGGCAGGGGGCGGGGGTTGGCTGAGATGTTTATGATGTAGGATGTGAGAATATGGAGGAATTAGATTATATGACTAGTGAGAGGATAATTATAACAAGTTGGCTGTTAGTAGGAGAAACAAGAGATAGGCAACCTCTTGTAAGACTCCTTGTTACCTCAGCAAGAGGGTAACTGTTAGCACCCCTAGTAGAGATACTTTTGGTGCAGCCAGGCCCACAGGAACCTTGATGATGTCTTATCATGTCCTTATTGTTGTCCCATGATACAAGTGGTGATATCCCAGTTTCGTGACAGCCTCAAGACTGTATGTTTCCTGATGTTGGGCTATGGAGCCATGCTTTGGTGAATAAGGAACCCCAGCACAGGGTGGCTCTCCGCACGGGCACAGGAAGTGCGGGTGGGCTCTGCCTCCAGAACTCTGGGTCATGGTCCTGCTATGGTCCTGCTCCTATCTTCTATCATCACTAATTTTTTTTCACTCCACATTCTTTTTTTTAGATTCATTCCTCTTTTCATGTAGCTATAAGTCTTTATTTTCATTTCAACATAAATTCCATCACAAGAATAGATCAAGTTCATTTATCCATCTACTGTGGATGAACAGTTGGACTAGTGCCAATTTTTGTTAGTGAAAACATTTCAGACATGAATTTTCTTACCCATATTCTGGTACACATACATTCGTGAAAAGTATGTATGTATGTACACATTTAACTCTGTGGATATTAAACTTACAAAAGTTGGGTGTGTGTGTGTGTGTGTGTATCTAGGAATAGGAAACTGGCTCAGAAGGCATGTTCATCTGCAACTTTACTAAACACCACCAAGAAGTTTTAAAGTAGTTGAGCCAATTTACACTCCCACTAGTAATGCAGGAGAGCATGACTCACAAATCCTCACCAATACCTGACACTTTAACCAATCCTGCTGGAGGGAAACCTCATGGTCTTAATTTGCAGAGCATTTTTGCATATCTGCTGGTCACTCATGTGGCCTCTTCAGTGTCTTGTCAGTTCTGCAGACCATTTTCCCATTGAGTTGTCCATCATTTTTATTCTGATTTAGAGATTTTGGCATATTTTGGATCCTAATATCCTGTGTTAGTTATAATTTCTCCTAATTTGTATCTTGTTGCTTGGTTCTCTTTATGGTATCTTTTGGTCTCAATTTTAATAGAGTCAAATTTATCAATTTTTACCATTATTGTTTGAGATTCATATTCATATATCATATCATACAATATGATACATATTCATATTCATATTGTATCTTAAGATGGAAGTTTTAAGAAATCATTCTCTGCACTAAAAACTGTGAAACTCTTCTGCACTACTTCTTAAAATTTTTTAAAATTCTGCTTTTTAAATTTAGGACCAAAGTGCTCATGAGTGCGTGTGTGTGTACATGAGGTATGATTGTAGACAAGAGTGTCTTAGATCATTATTTCTCAAAGTATGGTCTTTAAGGTTTTTGTCACTGGTTTGCAGTACTGAGATAAAGTGCTTAAGCCTGACTATCAATCAAGGCACCAGCAGCAGGCACTGTGGCCTGTCTGGGCTCTGTCTGGGATCTCCATGACGCCCAGTGGCAGAGGGGCAGGATTAGTGATAGAGCCCACAGAAGGCTAGCATGTCTGGAAGCAGGGGGGAAAAGCTTTAAAAAAGCACCAAGAAAGCTGGGCATGGTGGCACACACCCATAATTCCAGCAACTTGGGAGGCTGAGACGGGAGGATCATGAGTTCAAAGCCAGCCTCAGAAACTTAGCAAGGCCTTCCGTAACTTAAGAAGACCCTGTATCAAAATAAGAAAATAAAAAGGGCTGGAGATGCGGCTCAGCAGTTAAGTGCCTTTGAGTTCAATCCCTAGCACCCTCTTCAAAAAAAGAAAAAAGAAAAAGAAAAACACCAAGAAGGGATTAGGAGGAGACAGGGACCAGAATACAAGCAGAGAAGCCCTGATGTTGAACAACACCAGGAAGGCCACAGGAAGCCATTGAGGAAGTCATTTAAAGCATGAGAACGACACAATCAGAATTTGTGTTTGGGTTTATTTTTTTTAAAGCCCTTCTCTGTGCTGCTATGTGAAGAACAGGTTAACAGGGACAAGAGGAAATGAGAGAGCCATTGTGCGGCCACAATAACTGAACTTGAGATGACAGAAGCTTAGTTGAGGTGGAGTATTTGAACTTGGCTACCCAGGCTGGTCTGCGGACCACCAGCTTCACTTGGGAGAGTTTCGGAACTGTCACATCATTTCAGGCCTGCGTGAAGCCACTCAATCAGAAACTGCTTCTCACAAGATCCCCAGAGAACTTGAGTGTCCATTATGGTGTGAGAAACTCCAGAAAGATGTGTTTTAGGGAAATCCACGTGGTGAGATCAAGTATGCAAAGGGATACACGAGCCTGGGATAAGCCTGCAAAAGTGAGGAGAAGTCAGAGGAGGGGGAAAACAGAACAGTAAAATCAGGAAGGGGTCACCTCGGTGAATGAGCCCAGGAGGGCTGGAGAGCAGCTGCGAAACATGATGGCAGGTGCCACGTGGTGGCAGGTGTCTCGTGGTGGCAGGAATTTCACAGGCCAGGCTGCCGTGAGTTGAAGAATGATGAACTATGCCACACAACATTTTTGAGTTTAGTTGTGTGGGTCAGGGAAGAATGAGAGCCAAGTGCAAGGGTCCAGGGTCATGGTTCTTAGAGCTGGTTAAAGATACAGTTTTATAAAAATACAAAATCTCAATCTAATCAGGAGAAAAACATCAGACAAACCCAGCAATGGTATTTTATATACCAACTCTCCAAAAATGTCAAGGTCAGAAAAGACCAGAAAAGACTAAGGAGCTATCACAGACAGAAGACTGGGGAGGTATAACAACTAAACGTGCAGTGAGATTCTGCCTGGGATTCCAGAACAGAAGCAGAAAAACTGATGAAACAAGTAAAATCTGTAGTTTAGTTCACAGTATGACACCAATATTGATTCCTCAGTTTTGATGACTCTTGTGAGGGCCACATATGAGGTTAACAGTGGGGACAGCTGAACAAGGAGCAGGAGGGAACTCTGTGTATTAATTTTCATAATTTGTTAGGGTGTCTAAAATTCTTTCAAAACAAAAACTAAAATAGCTGTGTGCACGCACGTGTGCATGTGCCCACGATGTTACTTTGGAACCTATGTTTTATCCAACACCAATTCAAATGCAAGTACAAGAGCCTTTCATTGAGAAATGCTGGGCTAGAGCAAGGCCGATGGAAAATCCAGAGGAGAGGAAGACATGAAGGTGGACAGGATGAGGGATGAACCCAGGTGGAGAAGGAAGAAGGAAGTGGAATTGAGGGCGCGTACAGAGACCAGCAAACGGTACAACTTAATGGTGAGAACTTAAGGGAATTTTGACCAGAGGGGCTTCTCTCTCTTCTATTCCTAAAAAGAAAGAAAACAATGAGTTCAGGTCATCCACTGAGAACAGGGCCCAAGTGGGGAGGAGGCAAAGCCCACCAGGAGGGTTGGGGTGAGAGAGAGACCTAGGGAGCAGGGGGAGGGAGCTGCCCACAGAAATGAAGCCAGAGGGCCAGGTTCACCCTGACAGCTGTACCCCAACCAGAAGGCAGGCTTCCCTATCATCCTGCATGAACAAGACCTGCTGTCCCGGAAGGTTTCAGGATCAGCTGGATGTGGGGCCTGCGAGAGCCACAGAAAAGCCTCAGCCTCAGGGAGAATGACAGTAACCGATTTTCCCCAATATTTTAAGTTCACATCTATTTAAACACTTCTTTTTGAAATCTTCCTTTGATATCTTTTGTTACTTGACTTTTACTAAGTCACCGGTGACATGAAAACATCTGTTGCCCTATTTCACGTCCCTGGTTCCTGACTCACACAGGAGGCATGTGATGTAGCAGAGACGGCTGGACACACGAGCTTCGGGTCCTGGCTCTCACCTGGCTTCACCGTGAGCTCGTTAACTGCTGGCCTTGAACAGCTCGCTTCACTCCCCCAGGTCTCAGTTCTCTCAACTGCTAACAAGAGTCCACACTCCAGAAAACTGTTACCTGAAAAATGGGTGTTGAAGTTTGCTTTCCAAGTAGAACTGAAATATGACCCCATATTTATGCTGGAAGGTTCTCTCAGCCAGGGTCCTCTAGTGTTTGCAACGGAGACAACTCTGGCTACAGAGTTCAAACAGCAGCCACGAGCTGAGCGAAGCTGCAGCTGGAGAGCCAGCTGGGGTTTTGTGCCGCGAGAGTCCTGGACGAGGCCTGAGCCGGCTCGACCCAGCACAGCCGGCTGCACCCTCAGATCCAAAGTCCAGGTGGGGTGTCTGACTGGCCAGGCCTAAGTCACATGCCTTCCTGCTCCATCAATCCTGTGGCCTTCTGACCATCACATGGTGAGAGGCTCCCCAGATCTAAAGAGGGGCTTCCCAAAATAACAATGGCCGCTTCATCAACAGCTGGGGGAGCTTCATTTTTAGCTAAAAAGTCCCAGCTAATAAAAAGCAGGGCTCTTTGGCACTGGTGTAGCACAATCCCTTCCAAACAGGGAGATAATGGGGCCAACGTCTCCAGAACATCCCACAGAAAGAAGAATCAGGCACCGCTCTATCTCCAACTTGCACAGGTCCCCTGGAGAAATCCCCAGTCATCAGTCACACCTTCCACTTCCTCTAGAGATAGGGGCCCAGATACAATCAGTGACTTCACCAGAAAGAATACAACAAGAACTAAGAGGAATTTGAAAAACAACGGCCACGACCAAACAATACTAAAATAAGGGTACTGCAAAGCTTTTTGTAAACTCAAACCATTATGGTTAAAACATCAGCATGGGCTTCGTGGTTGGGATGTGGGGAGGCTCTTTGCATGACGTGCTCATTCGAAGAGACGAGATATTAAAATGCTGGTGTGATTCAAGGTACAAGAGTATCATTTGGAAGATGCTGTGCTTTCTCTTTGCTTGGTTTTATTCTTTCCTAAATAAAATTCAGCCCTCTCTTACCAACCTGGAAAGCAAGACTGTCAGCACTTTAAGTAACCAAAATAAACTAAATACTCAATTCACTAAGAACAAAGGCAAAAAAAAAAAAAAATTCTCTGTCAGCCATCTGTTTCTAAAATAATTTAATTCAAAACACAGTCCCACAACAAGAGGGAAAAGGACACCATCATCTTCAAGATAATCTTCTGTCTCCAATTACCCTGGAGCTCGATGGCACACGACATGCCATGACGGAGCATGAGGCGGCACTTTCCCTGGGGGACCCAGGGACAGCAGCACTCATTTCCACACCAGTGCACCAGCTGGAACAAGGCGACCAGCAGACACTGCAGCCTCCCCAACTGGGTCTAATTCCAGCAAACAGTAAACAGCTTATCTACAGGCTTAAGACTTTAATTCAGCTCCAAATTAAGCTTTTCTCTGATATCAAGTGAGCAAGGAGGCTTAAAAGAGAGAGGGGTCACACTGGTGGGAAGCGCCAGCAAGGGCCAGGGCCCCCAGCCTGGTGGATGTGGGATGCGTTTGCATAACACCCAGCAGCAGCTCCATTTGCTTGGGAAGGATGCTAGAAAAGCTGGCTCAGGAACCAAAAGAGAATGTCCACAGACAACCGGGTGCTGCTGAACTTTCTGAGCAAAGCAGCCCTTTTAACATCATTACGGTGCAGGGTGGGAAGAAGGCCAAGCAGACTCCACCCTACACCACATGGACAAAGACCAAGGGGGCAATAGTAAGAAGGAAATGGAGCAGAGTCCCAAGTTAGAGACCACCCAAAGTTTAGACCACAAAATTCGGCAGCTGACAGTATGGTAGGGCAAGAGAGAACCATCAAGGTGACCCGAGGCTCGGCACTGTGGCACACCCTATGGTCACAGCTACTCAGAAGGCTGAGGAGGCTCACTTGAGCCCAATCTGGGCAGCACAGCAAGATCACATCTCAAAAAAAAAAAAAAAAGAAAGAAAGAAAGAAAGAAAAGAAAATGTGACTTGGAGTCACAGTTCCACCACTACTAGACAACTCCACAGAGTACCTACAACAACCCCACGCTCTCCCTCAGACCCATCAACGAAGCATGCTCACAGCAAGTTCCCTCTGCTGTCTCCCCTCCTTCCTCCCCACCACCACGCTGAATCTGCTGAGAGCCCTGCCTTGCACAGCTAACAGGAGATGGGCTTCCCAGGGTGCTGAGCACAGGAGGTACTTCTTGGCCCACTCTGGGTGCAATTCAAGAACCAGGAGAGCCCAGAGCACCCAGCAGCGGTCCTTCAAATCTCTTCTACAGTTTCTGGAGTGGACCTAAGCCCAAGTGCAAAGGGCAATGGCATGAAACTTCCGAACTCTGTACTCAGTCACTGGAGCTGTGGGGCCACCCTCCATGTGCCCCAACTCCTGAGACTGAGAAACTCTGCAACTGCCCTGGGCCTCATCAGAGGTGTCTGCTCCTGGCCATGAGCATGAGTCAGGGCTGTCTCTCGCCATGAGCCCTAACCCATCTAAACTCTGATCCACCTCGAGTTTTCTAACATGCAGATCTGCTCAATTCGTGTCAGTATGTCTGCAATTTACCTAAAGGGAAAAAGAGAAATGACCTTACCAGGTCATCTCATTCTTAAAATCCTTCATTGAGGGCTCAGTGGCAGAGCACTTGCCTAGCATGTGTGAGGCACTAGGTTCAATTCTCAGCACCTCATATAAATAAACAGAATAAAGGTGCATCAAAAACTAAATATATATAATATATTTTATATATATATATATATATATATATATATATATATATATATATATATATTTTTTTTTTTTTTTTTTTTTAATCCTTCATTGGTTTTTAATGGCCTCCAGAAATCCAAAGCCCTCAGCTGGTGGACAGGAGCCCTCATCTGCCATTTACTGCGTGTCCTGCTGGGCACCCTTCCCCATACAGCCTGCCCCTTCCAGCCACCCCACCGCCATGGTTTCACAGAGGCTGTTCCCTCTGCCAAACCTTCCTCCTATCAGATCCAGACTCCCCAGTGCCGTCTTCCCCAGATGCCTGCCCATGCGTTTCTCTCAAACTTAACTTTGTTACTGGTTTACTCCCAGCTTCCATAGAAGGCGCTGAGCTTTCATGGGTCTGTCTCCGGGGCCCAGCCCAAGGCCTAGAGCATCTGTTAGAACATTCTGAGTCCCATAATTCCCTCCTGACCAGGGTAGCTACAGGCAGGGTACAAAGAGTTAACCAAGGCAGAAAGGTCCCCTGCTTGTGGACCTTACTGTGGAGGAGACAGATGATGACAGACTGAGAGGACTGCCTAGGAAATGAGCAAGGGGAACGACAGAGAGGGAAGGTCAGGAAAGGAGGAGGAGCCAGGAAGACAGCAGGAGGCTGCTCCATCAGGGGGCAGCGTGGGCAAAGCCTGAGGTGGGAAAGCATCTAACAGATGTGTGAACGGGGTGTGGCCGGTGTGAGGGGCGTGGCCGGTGTGGAGGGCGTGGCTTGTGAAGGGGGTGTGGCCATCAAGGGAAGCCTGATACAGCAGGGCTTGTGTGGAAGGCAGGGAGCCAGCTTGGGGTGGATGGAAATGGGATTCTAGTGCCCAAGAGAGCATTTGGGCTAATGGTAATGATCACTGAAGTCGACAGATACCATATCAAGGTAGAAAAGAGGGGAAAACTTGTGACTTCCAAACCCCACAATGACACGCTCACTTGAGGGTGACCTACCGCAGTAGGAGGGGAAGACTCAGCTATGCAATCATATTGCTATCCTCAGAATGTTTGTGCCACTTCCCAAAATTCCTGTACTGAAACCCGAACTTCAACGTGACTGAATTAAGAGGTGGGCCTTGGGAAGGTGATGAGGGTGGAGCCAAAGTGCCACTGTCCTTATAAGGGAGGCCTAAGGAAGCTTATTCCCTTATTAGCCCTCACCAGATACAAACTCCTGGCACCTTGATCTTGACTTCCCAGCCTTCAGAATGGAGAACAATAAGTTTCTATTGTTCATAAATTACCTACTCAAAGGTATTTTGTAATAGCAGCCCCAAAGGACTAAGACACTATTTACATATACTTCTATGATTCAATTCAGTCAGCCGCACAAATTATTCTCATTCTTACTTAATTTATTTCCATTCACTGGCAATTTTTCCCAAACCCCCTCTTCTGACTGCTTATTGGTATGAAAAGCCTCCTGATTAGCAATTATCCATAACATTAACTTCTAAGTATCTACAATTATGACTTTTCTTGGTTTATTTAAAGGCTCCTTGGGACTCCAGGATGAGGAATAACACAAAGTTAATGTAAAGACTAATTTGCCAAGAAACTAACCAGATCAAATGTATAAATAAATAAGCCAAAAGGCAATTTTTCTAAAACAGAAGTCCTACCAGCACAGTGGATTCCATGTATGTTTTTGCTGTTTACAGTAAAACATTTAAATACTGCCAACAAACAAATTTTGGCATTTTAAACTTTTTATTATGGAATGTTCAAACATATGCAAAGGCTGAAAGACTAGAATCCATTGCCCAGCTTCGACAATTGCAATGTTTTTAATGAAAGAAAAGCAAATCCCAGATATTATTTTTCACTTCAATGAGCACCTCCATTAACTCTGATAAGAACTCATTAACGATCATAACCACAATGTAATTATCACACCCAACAAAATTAAAAATAATTCCTAATATCTTCTAATTATCCACTTGCTTCTTAGTTTTCCTTGATGGCCTCAAAATATTTTTGTACAGTTGCTTTTTCAAATCAGGCTCTAAACAAGGCACACGCCGCTCTGGTTCATGTGTCTCTTAAGTCTCTTATACTTTATAAGTTTTCCTGTCCCGTTCTTTTTTTAAGCACTCACTATTTACTTGTTAAAGAAAACAGGTCATCTGTCCCCACAGACAACCTACATTCTATATTTGGCTGGTTATAGTCTCATGGTGTCATCTAACATGTTCTTCTAACCCCCGAATTGCCCATGAACCTCCAGTTAGATCAAGAGGCTCCCTCAGATTCAGGATGGATGCTCTGGGCACAACACTTTTCAGGTGGTCCTTGAACTTCCTATTGCATCGCAGCAGAAGGTGCCTAATTCCTGGCTGTGCCACTTTGAGGAGTGACATATATACCAGCAGCTTGTGTAGTGACAGCCTACTCCATCTATTGCTCACCTAGTGATGAGGCCATCACCAAGCACCACCACTGACATCCGGTATGACATTAGGGACATCGGGATCTTAAGCTCAGGTTAAGGATATTCCAAAACTCAAAGATACAATTATAGAAAGAACAAGAATTATTTGGAATCCGAATGATAACATGTCTGTGCTTATTTTAGAACATTTTTAAGTTGCTTAATGAAGAATTGAATACAAAGTTGCTGAAGTCTGTTCTGTTCTTTAGAAAAATTACAGATTAACCACTGGCTCTAAGAATGTATTCTAGTAATGCTCTTCTGTCTCTAGCTCTCTCCCTGAAGTTCAAAGTTCCCAAAATAATGAATAAAGAATAAAGCAGATCTTGGAAATTATGACATTTATAAAGAAGGAGGGGAGGAAATAGATACGTTAGAATATTTCCAAAGCAGTACATTTATTTTAGTCCCTTTCCAAAGGACAGATTAATGAAGTACTAAAATTACCTTAAAACATGATGGCTAAATAGTTTCAATTTCCTCTTCTTCCCATACCCCTTAACTAGAGTTTCTAGAAAAAGGCAAGAAGACTCTGAATCCTTTTCTCCCCTATTCCATACTCAGAGAAGTGTTAAGAGACAGCATAACACCTGTGTAAAACAGAAGGTAACTCTCCCCCAACCTCCAAAATCAGAGGCCGTTTAATGCCTTCTGCATAATCACCTAATGACCTGAGAAAGCCTCTATTAATAGCCAGGCCTCGGGGTGCCCGCAGGTCCCCAGGGTTAAGGAAACTCCAGTTGGCAACAGCTGGGAGCCCCACTGACAGGCACCAGCCTGGTGCAAGCAGAAGGTGGGCAGACGGCAGGGTAACCTTCAGGGACAGTAAGAAGAGGGTGCCTGCACTCCAGGAGAGAAATCTGGGTACCATAGGGTGGTTTCATCTATGTAAAACATGGAAAGATTCAATCAATACACAATTCTTATTAAAATTAAATTTTTAAAAATTAAGGACACATTACAATGGATGCCACTCAGCTGTATGTTTAAAAATGATTCAACAGCTAAGTTTTATGTTATGTATATTTTACCACATTAAAAAAAAAATGTGGGCTGGGGGTGTAGCTCAGTGGAAAGCACCTGCCTGGCATCTGTGAAATCCTGGTTTTCACCCCTAGCACTGGGGGGACAAAAAGGAAAAGAAAAGAAAAACAATGTTGTGATGTTTAGTTTCGAGGTGTGCAGGCTCATCTGCACAACACCACCCTGCCAAGAGTTGGGCTCTGTTCTTCTCACTTTTTATCAGTGAAGAAACTGAGGATCCAAAAGATTAAGAAACTTTTTCAAGTCCCACATCCTGTAAGTGGGGACCCAAGATTTGAACCCAAATCCCTCTGCTATCAAAACCTCTTGCTCTGACCATAGTATCACACTGCCGAGACCTCACAGCACCACCAGGAGAGGCTGCTGAGAGCTTTCCAGGGAAATTTTAGAAAAGCGTTCTTGAGTAGTTATGCACAAAACTTTTCCTAACTACAAGATAAACAAAATTCATGTGCATATACTGAAATCGGTTTCAAATTTTAAAATCTATGCTCACTACATCTCGCTGCAGACCCACCAACTTGGAGACTTTAAAACAGCATTAAAAAGAGCAATACATAAAAATAACATTGACTACTAATTCCAAAGGAAATTGACAGCATGCGGGTGCTGCCCCCAGAGGACCTCAAACCCAGTTAAGGGTGGGTGGCCCCAAGGGAGGCCCAATGAGAACTATGAACATGCAGGGACTGTTGCCAGGGACCAGCTCTCCAGGCAGCTCATAGGAACACATCCACTACCTCGCCTGCAAGGGTAAGTTGAAGGCTGGGCTGGGAGCAGGAAAACTCAAGTGAGGAACACAACAGAGCAAAGGACCTGCCTGCTACCCCAGCGACCTCTTAATGGCTACCCAGGGCGCTGCACAATGGACACTGCCACAAGCACAGCTCCATCCTCCCCAGCTGAGGAATCTTAAGGCAGCCTGAGAGACCCATAAGCAATAGGGATGTAACAACAGATCTCCTTTGTGTGACAATGGCTTCATGCCTGGATGCCTCTCGGATCGCCTCAGGTCTCACAAAGCTCCTAGTAGACATGCTATTCTTGACACATGCTGCGTACGACAGGGCGGGCAGGCACAGTGAGTCCTGGTTTGCCCAAGGCCTGGCACCCTGGGCTGCCTGCCCCAGCAACTGCAGGCTCCGCCACGCCATACAAGACCAACTGCTATGGTAAGAAACACCACTTATGGGAAAAGTGTTTACTGTTCCTTTCCTTATTCTTTCATTTTTAAAACTGATAAATAAATAAAATTGTACCTATTTGTAGTGTACAACATGATGTTTTGATACATGCAGAAATTGTGGACTGGCTAAGTCAAGCTAATCAACCTCATGTAGTTATCGTTTTGTGGTGAGGACACTTAAAATCCACTCTCTTAGCATTTCTCAAGATTAAAATAGATGGTTACTAACTATAATCACCACGTAGTACAACATATCTATTAAACTTGCTGCTCCTAAGTGCAATTGTCTAACTTATGGTCAACATGTCCCTACCCTGCACCCACCCCCTGCCCAGCACCTAGATAACTTCTAACTCAAGAGCAATGCAGTTGCCAACCAGCACATGGAAAGATGCTCCACATCATTCATTTTTAGGGAAATACAAATGAAAACCATTGTAAAATGTGAAATCACACCCACAGGATGGCCACGGAAGAAAGAAAATGGGAAGAGCTGGTGAGCAGGTGGCGGGGTCAAAGCTCTGACCCCTGATGGTGGGCCCACTAGGGGAAGGGTGGGCAGTGTCTCAACAAGTTGAACAGAATTATCAGGAAACCCAGTAATTCCACTCCCAGACAGATAGATACCCCAAGCCCTTAAAACAGGTGTTCCAGAAATGTTGCTATATTGAATATTGATAGCAGCACTCTTCATAACAGCCACCAGATGGGAAAAACCCAAATGTCCATGAACTAATGAATAAACAAAATGTGGCATATCCATTCAATGCGCCAGTATTCAACCATAAAAAATAATAAAAGACCAACCCATGTTCAACAGAGATAAGCCTTGAACACATTTGCTAAGTGAATACCACCAGACACACACACATAGAAATTCATGATTCTATTTATATGAAATATCCAGAATAGGCAAACCCATAGAGACAAAAGCAGATTAGTTGGGAGCCTGGGGGAACGTGGAACTAGGTGGTGTGAGGGCTGCAAAACATTGTGAATGTTTAATGCCACTGGATTATACACTTCAAAACAGTGACTGTAGGGCTGGCAGTGTAACTAAGTGAGGGACCACTTGCCTAGCACAGGGGGCCCTGAGGCCTCCAAAAATTACATTAAGTTAAAAATAAATAAAATGGTGTTATGTGTATTTCACCAAGGAATTTTCTTCCATAATTTTATTGGTGCATGGTGCATTACAATTGTACATAATGGTGGGATTCCTTGTTACATATGCACACAATAATATAATTTTCATCAAGAAATTTCTAAAGACAGTTAATTGAAGGACTCAAATACAAAAACTCCTCAGTACAATTAAACATGCTCATGTCCATTTCATTTGGGGAAGCTATTATTTTTCTAAAGTTGACTTTGGTTTTCACCAGTGCAGTGTTTCTTGAAGAGGGTTCCTTACTCAGAGCTACCTGAAGATCTTTTTAAACTATGGATTTTCAGGCCTCTCCCCAGATTCTGTAAAGGAACAGGTGAGGAGTGCACATTTTCAACCTTTCCCCAGGTGTGTTAAGGATAGGCTGCGTTAAAGCTGTCCCCTGGCTGTTCTCGTACCCCATTCCCAGACCTCAGGGAAAGGAAGGTACCATTCCGCCTCCTTAGTGCCTGATGCGTACATGCTCACAGCTGCTGTCCAGGTTCAGCCCCAGCACATCTCCAAGCTGAGCACTCCACCTGCCAGGACTGACCTTGGCCCCATAACTATCCTGCACCTCCCTACCACTTCTGGTCCACCAAGGTCACGACTTGTCCTGGAAATGAATTAGACTTGTTGGCTTTCTCTGTTTGTGTTTCATCCATCAATTTCAGGTATTGAAAGCATGAAGTCACTCATGTCATCTTGCCCAAAGACTGTGATTGACTTCTGACCCCCTCCTCTCTCAAATCAGGTTGCTAACATGCTTTTATCTAGGCACACTGAAATCATCCACTAGCATTTTTCAAGAATACCATACATGGTCAGCCAGGCGTGGTGACTCACATTTGTAATCGGCTCAGGAGGCTGAGGCAGGAGGATCAGGAGTTCAAAGCCAGCCTCAGCAACAGTGAGGTGCTAAGACTCTGTCTCCAAATAAAATACAAAATAGAGCTGGGGATGTGTGGGCAAGTGCTCTTAAGCTCAATTCCCAGTACAAAAAAAAAAAAAAAAAAATACATGCAAACACGGTCATTAAATACAGTGACCACTTTTAAAATTAGATTACAAAAGCATTGCTCTTCATATGATAAATTTTAAAATATATCCACAGGCTAAGTCAATATCAAGTTTGGCAGAGAAAGTATTTAAGCTGGATCTTTCCTCTGGGTTTACTAACTCTCCCCTTTCACCTCCCTCCCCACCTTCAATCTCCTTCCATCCTTTGCCTCTTCCCAGTCCCTGGGCTCTGATCTGTCTTCTCCCTTTCCTCCTTCACTGGTTTTAATGTATCATGATAACATAAATCAAATAATGCACTGTATTTATTGTTACATTTTCAGAGGGAGGCTTTTTATTCTCTACTTTTAAATGCCAGTTATAACTTGTTCTTTAAAAAAATGGACTTCTGCCTGTGTGTAAGCCTTAGTTGATTTCTCCAGAGAATCAGTGGCCTTTACCAGAAAAAGGCTCTTGATAACTGAGGCTATTTAAGTAAGAAACACAGGGCATCTTCAGCAAGAACTTGAAACCACTCTACTGTCGTGATACAATTACTCTTTCTTTTGCTTGGCTATAGGGACAGGAAGAAAAATCGCTCACAGACCAAAGATATTCTAAAACAGAACTGTAACTTTAAAAAAAAAAAAAACGCCTAACAGCAGTCCTACACGGAGGCCTCTAGAGGTCCCCAGGTCCTTGGACCCCTGACCCCACCCACTGTCTGTAATGCCCCCAACACACAGACAGACAGACAAACACACACACACACACAGGCAACAAGTGCCCCTCAGGCATTCAGAATGACCCTGGTGAAGAACAGTGGAATGAATCTGACTGAACTTTCGTATGTCCACACATGAACATACCACAGTTTCCAACATCAAGTCCAGCCACCAGACACTAACTTAAAAACAAAACAAAACCATAAATACACTGCAGAAAGATCAGTAGAGCAAAGCAAAGGGAGCTGAGGCTGCAAGTGCTGGGACTGAAATATGAGCAAAGTCCATTCCATGCTTTTGTGACTATGTAAAAATGTATCCTAATGTTATACAAAACTAAAAAGAACCAATTTTTTAAAATGACCCTGCTCAGCTGAGAACCACCGGGGCTCACGCATCTTTACTGGGGCAGCCCAGGGAGAGAGATCTGGGGAACAGGTAAATACCCCAAGTCCCCGCGGCACCGCACTGTCAAGGGGTGTAGGAAAACTTCAGAGGTGCCTTCACGTGGATTTTACTTATCAACATGTTCACACAGAGTGGGAGAAAATAAAAGTAAACTAACTCACACCCAGTTCCACACCCATCTTGCTGTTTACTTAGTCCATTCCTACAGAATCACCGTACGTCCAGCTGAGTTTCTTGTCAAATCTGTGGCCCCAAACTGAACAATTTCCCCAAGATGAGACGGTAGATAAAATAAGCTACTGTGGAAAACAACAAAAGCCAACCTGCTAACATCCACAATAATTTATATTTACTGACTGCCTACTATAAGCCAAGTTCTACACTGAGCATTAAATCACTTAATTTTTCCCAACAACCCATTTACAAATGAGGAACCCAACCACAGAGAGGGAAGGGAACCCACCAAGTCCGTGAGTTAATAAGAGGTGGAGATGGGGCTTGGACACAGATGACCCCACTCCTCAAACAGCCCAGGTGCCATCTCCAAGCAGATTGGGTCATCAATCAGCAAAAGCATCCCCAAGCGCACCTCCAGTTGCTTTGTTTACAACCTACGCAGCCTACTGTTCCCACGTTGCGAGTCTTATAAATCAAACACAAAAGCAAACTCTAAAATAATGAAGTGGCCGTGCAATAAATAGCTCAGGACACTTGCTGAACATCTAAAGGCAAAAGCAGACTTACCTGAGCTTCCCTGATAAAAACTGGAGGTAGGAACGATTCTTCCAGCCGTCCTGATGCATTCCAATACTCAGAGACCCAACTTACCACATCGGATTAGATGGTCTTACGAAAGGAATTTTATTCCACACACACAAAGAAAGATCTGTTGAAGTCCTAAACTGCCCTTGCTGCCATCTCAGTATGTGGCCTTATTAGGAAATAGGGTCTTACTAAAGGCAGTAAGTTAAAGCGAGGTCTCTAGGGCGGGCCCTGATCCAACATGACCAGTGTCCTCATAAAAGAAGGACAGATGGACATACACAGAAGAGGATGGAGACACCAGAGGGAGATGACGAGCAGACAGCCATGTGGCGGGGGTGATGGAGCTACAGGCCAAGGAAAGCCAAGAATTGCCAGGAGATGTCAGAGCGGCAGGGGACAAACAAGGCCTCCCGGGAGCCATGAGAGGGCGCGGCTGACTCAGGACTTCTGGCCTCCCAAACCCGATGCAAGTCAACTGGCGGTTTTCAGCCACCCAACACGTGGCACTGTTACACTGCCCTCACGCCCTCACACAGGCGCGGTCACGGCTTCCCGATGCACTGAGGCCAACAAGAGCCGCTACAGGAGTAAGAGGGCCGCCATTTCTCCCCAGCTGGTGGCTGCACTAGTAACATCACCTCCGCCCAAGGGCTTCTACCCCCTCAAAAAGAAAGGGAGAAAAAAAAAGCCATCTTAGGTCATTTGTACGCTAAGGGAAATTTTGTTCACGTGAAATTTCAAAATATTTATATTATTTGAAAATCTGCAAAATGAAACACTCATCACCTCCGTCCATCCCAAGTCCCTGAAAGACAACAAACAGGTGACAAACTTCCTGTCAACCCCTCCACATCATGGCATTCCTGCTTGTCCTCAGGTCTCTTTACTCTCCGTAGGTGACACAAAACCTCTGTCCCAGAGACCAACTGAGGGTGTCAGGGTCAACCCATATACTAGATATTAGTAAAGCAATTTTTATTTCTATATACAAAATAGATTTTTCTATAAAAGTACTGAGAAATTCTAATGTTTTCACACACCCCACTGTGGGGACCAAATGCCTATTCCGCCGTCTCTCCCATCACACAGTTAATAAAGAGACAGGTTCTGGTGCAACCCTGCAGAACCTTGCTAACAACTTACCAGTACGTAAGGGTCAACTAAATTAACCAGGCTCATCAAATCATATTTATTTATTATCTACTAGGTCCCAGGAAAATGACAAGTGCCACAGAAACATAACAGGAGAGACACAAGGAATGTATCAATTTGGGGGACGATGCTAGTTAAGTGTGGTTGCAAAGGCAACGGGGTTTCCTCTGGATAGCATGAGACACGCTGAGGAAGGTCTTCCCAGGTGAGCAGAACTCAGGTCAGTGATGGATGATGGCTGGGACCAGCAGGGCCACTGCTGTGCTCCAGGACCCAGCAGGGAGCAGCATGAACATCAAGCAACTGAGAGACAGGCTCTGGGCAGCAGCGGAACGCTGGGTGGACCCGAAGGTGCACACCTGACCCCGAGGGCCCAAGTACAAATTATCTTGGAATTCTCTGAGAAGCACTAATATACACAACAGAGTGTGAGGAAGCTCCTTAAGTACCGACATGGAACAGCGTCTAAGAAATGTTGTTAAAGGAAGAAAGGAAGGCCAGGGAACAAGAGCACAGTGAGCTGACACTTTTTGTTTGTATCTGCATTAAGTATTTTGGAAGGCAAATGAAGACCCTGAGAAGAAGGATTAGGTGGTTGGGGAGCAGGGTAGGGTAGGAGGAATGCTTCACTATTATAATTTTGTGCCTTGTGTACTTTAAACAATAGGAAAGTCTGACCTATCCAATAAAAGATGAATACATAAAAATAAAGACATAATACAACCTACGGTGCCTCTGATTCTGGATGGAAACTTGAGAGCCCTGTCTTAGAGAACACAGTTGCTGGGTCCTGTAAAAACCCTAAGGCAGGGAGGTCTATGAAGTCCTGGCTCTGTGGGAAACTCTTAAGACACAAAAGCTGAGAGGTTGGGGAGGGAAGAAGCCCGGGAGCAAACTTTGCCAGTAAAGGCCCACATTCAAGGACAACAAGCTGTAGGACGTCAGCAAGTGGGCCCCAGGGGCCGGGTATTCAGTTATTGCAAAGGAAGACTCCTCATTTTTAAATGTTGGCAACTCTATCAAATTAAAAATAAATAAAAGACTGAATCTGTAAGCCAAGTGACCCACTTCTCCAGGCTCAAGCTTCAAAGAAGAGTACCAGGATGAGTCTGCCTCAAGAATAAGTCCCTGAAGTCACCTAGCACTGGCTTCATAGCCCAGACTGTCTGAAGGGTCCAGGCACCCTGAGGGCCTTCCACAGATCCCAGGATGGCCTGCGACCCACTAGGTGCACAGGGATTCATGGGTGGGTCACGCACATGGAGACAAGCAGATACACCTGTGCCAATCCCCAGAGGGCACCAGGGCATCTCGAGCAGAGCCACAGAAGCAGTGAACACCCCTGACTTCAAAAGACTATGCCAAGTACCACCTTCCCCAGGAATCCCATATTTTCAAGTAGATGACCATGGCCATCTAACTCCAAGATCTGCACAAGAACAAGCTGCCCCAGCAACCAAAGCTACTGGTCAAAGTCTGTGTACACCAGGATTGCACACACTAATTTCATGTTTCAGCTGTAGAAGCCAGGACAGTCACTACCCTGGGGGAGGTGACTGGCTTCTAAGGGGCAAGTAGCATTCTACCTCTTCATCTTGGTGTCACAGGGCTGTAATCAGTTGGTAGAAATTCATCACAGAGCATCCTTACAAGAAGTTTTTTTTAATTTTTTTAATTTGTCTTAATTAGTTATGCATGACAGTAGAATGCATTTATGCACTTTGATGTATCAATATAAATAGGGCATAATATCTCATTTTTCTGATTGTACATGTTATAGAATCACATCAGTCATGCTGTCATGTATATAGATAAGGTAATAATGTCTGTTCCATTCTACTAAACTTCTAGCCCCATATCGCCTCCCAACCCTTCACTCCCTCTAATCTAAAGTAACTCTATTCTTCCCTAGCATCACCTCTACCCCAGTATTGGGAATTACCATCCACATATCAAAGGAAAACATTCAGCCTTTGGTTTTTTGGGATTGGCTTATTTCGCTTAGCATGATATTCTCCAGCTCCATCCATTTACTGGCAAATGTCATGATTTCATTTTTCTTTAAAGCTGAGTAATGTTCCACCAAATATATACACCACACTTTCTTTATCCATTCATCTATTGAAGGGCACCCAGGTTAGTTCCATAGTTAAGCCATCCTGAATTGAACTGCTATAAACATTGATGTGGCCACATCACTGGAGTATGCTGATTTTACATCCTTTGGATATAAACCAAGGAGTAGGATAGCTGTGTCAAATGGTGGTTCCATTCCAAGTTTTCTGAGAAATCCCCATACTGTTTTCCATAGTGGTAGCACCAATTTGCAGTCCCATCAGCAATGTATGAGTGTGTCTTTCCCCCACATCTCCACCAACATTTATTGTTCCCTGTATTCTTGATGAATGCCATTCTGACTGGAGTGAGATGAAATCTTACAGTAGTTTTGATTTGCATTTCTCTAATTGCTAGAGATGTTGAACACTTTTTCATATATTTATTGATCGATTGTATTTCTTCTTCTGTGAAGTGTCTGTTCAGTTCCTTAGCCCATGGATTGATTGATTGTTTGTTTGGTGTTTTTTGAGTTCTTCATATATCCTAGATTAATGCTTTATCTGAGGTTCATATGGTAAAGATTTTCTCCCAATCTATAGGCTCTCTCCTTTTTAGTTTGAATCCATCCCATTTATTGATTCTTAATTTTACTTCTTGTGCTTTAGGGGTCTTGTTAAGTCAGATCCTAGGCGGACATGATAAAGATTTGGGCCTACTTTTTCTTCTAGTAGCTGTAGGATCTCTGTTCTAGTGCCTAAGTCTTTGATCCACTTTGAGTTTCATACAGATGAGAAATAGAGGTTTAATTTCATTTTGTTACATGTGGCTTTCCATTTTTGCCAGCACCACTTGATGAATAGGCTTCCTTTTCTCCAGTGAATGTTTTTGGCACCTTTGTCTAGTATGAGATAACTGTATTTGTGTAGGTTTATCTTTGTATCCTATTCTGTACCACTAGTCTGTATGTCTATTTTGGTGCCAATACCGTGTCATTTTTGTTACTATAGCTTTATAGTTCAAGATCTGGTATAGTGATGCCTCCTGTGTCACTTTTCTTGCTAAGGATTGCTTTGGCTATTCTGGATCTCTTATTTTTCCAAATGAATTTCATGATTACTTTTTCTATTTCTATGAAGAATGTCATCAGAATTTTAATAGAAATTGCATTAAATCTGTATAAAGCTTTTGGTAGTATGGCCATTTTGACAATATCAATTCTGCCTATCACGGAACATGGGAGATCTTTCCATCTTCTGAGGTTTTCTTCAATTTCTTTCTTTAGTGTTCTGTAATTTTCATTACAGAGGTCTTTCACCTCTTTTGTTAGATTGATTCGCAAGTACTTCATTTTTTTTACAAGCACTTTTATATAAATAAATACATATGCTTTGATTTTAAAAGTTAGAAATTATTTGTCATGTATATTTTCAAAACCTAAATGTCTATCAAATTCGCAAAATTCTTAAAACTGTTTTCCTAACAGATCCCCACCGCTGGTCGCGAGGAGAACCTCTCCTCTGCCCTGAACCCTTCCTCATCTTGGAGAAAGGAGCACGCCCGCGCCTCCGAGCCTGAATTGTGTGATGAGAGGAATTCCTGAAAAGCTGCCTGGAAACCGCCTCTGGAGTCTGAGTTATATCCAAGTGCCTTAGGGGACCTTTGTCATTTAAAGACTATTTGGTACAAGAATAATCACTTCTAATATCTGTTCCACACGAGCGGCAACCCTCTCCAGAAGGGACACATCTTCCCCAGCTGCTGCCAGGCACTGCTCAGACGAGCAGCAGCCACGGGCTCCGGCCCAGGCCTGCTGTTCATCCCTGACCACACACTCCAGCAGTCTCTCTCCTGCTTTGCTGAAGTTATCAGCACCGCCTCACACAGGTCCTCAAACACCTTCATTCTCATTTGTCCCCTCCTGACACCACCACTGCCTCCCCACCGGCCATCCCTTTGTCCCCTCCCCCACCTGCACGCACACCTTCTGTCCTGAGTCTCCCAAATTCCACAAAGGAATCGCAGAATGCAGGGTTCACAGATGCTTCCCCCCACCCTTGTCTGTCCCCCTCCTTAGTTTCTTCCCTCTGGCCTTCAAATATCAGAGTCTTCTCTCCCCTGATCTCTAACTCAGCCTTCCCTGGGTTCCTGTGCTGGCATCTCCTCCACTGCACAGCTGGCCTGCCTTCCCTGCGTATCCCTGTGGAGAGGCTGGACACAAGAGACTGTTTCTGTCCCCTCTGCAGCTCAATGAGCTGCCCCCAGATGAGGGGCTCTGCCATCCATGCGCAGGGTGGATGGGAACACCTGCTTTCCCCACAAAGCAACTGATTCAAAATGAGCACAGACTTTCATAAAGCACCCCAAACTGAAGACATTCACCAGGATCATTCTTCGACAAACCTGAGTTCACAGAATGCTAATCCGACAAATCCTCCTGAACCAGTGGAAATTCTGACATCATGATAAACAAACGATGTGAGAAGAGTACCCCACAGACATGTCTGCGCAGGAGCCAGGGATTTAAAAGCGCTTCCTGACCTGAGGCAGCACTGGCTCTAGAAACTTTACAGAACACCCCTGCTCTGCCTCCCCGCAGCAGCCGGGCTCCAGGGCAGCACAGGCGCATGGAGAGGATCACCCCGGAGCGTGCACAGACTAGAGAACCTCCTCGAACCCCAGAGCAATCAATCCTGTCCTTGATGTGCCCTTCTAGAATGAGGCACATCATGAGGAAAAAAGGAAAAGGACACGAGATAGTCCAGGAAAGGGATGGCTGCATCAGAGCTTTCCTGACACATGGACCCCACTCCAAGAAACCCTGGCTCAATTTGGCAGGGGGTGATGTGGATTTCCAAACTGCCCCAGTGATTCTTTCATGCACGAGGTCAAGAGCTATCAGGCGAACTAGGAGTGAACATGGGAAAAAAAAAAAAAGGCCAGCTGTTAATGTAATCATCAATAACATTGTTCAGAAAATAAGAATTTGGGGTTCTAGGACGAAACAACACGGGACTCGTGAAAGACATCAGGTTAAGGCAAGTGAGTAGTGTAATAATCAGAAACCAGGGCACACAAAAGTATGCATGCCTTCACGCTTCCGTACTTCTCAGCTAGTGAAAAGAGGAGAAAATGCGTTCCCAGGAGTGAACTGAGGACGCCACATAACAAGGGATGTTCAGGGAAGTCACTCATAACAAGCAGCGTGAGTCGTGAACCGCTGATGTGAACTAACAGGACCTGACGCTCCGATCAGCTAGTATAACAATCGCCCAACAGGCCTTCTCTAGCAAAATATTTATACTCTGGCTCCCAAATGTATTTTCACAGGTTGAAATCTGCAATTGGACTTGGAGACCCTGGCTCTTGCTCTTATCGCTTCTGCTATTTTTGTGATCATCTTGAGAACATCCCAAGGAGCAGTTCCAGAGGTTCAAGGAGGTCTGTAAACCACTGAACTTCCCTAATGAGCTGAAACTGTTGGTGAGCAACATTCAATAAGAGAAAGGAGAAAGCCTGGCGAGGAGAGCACGTCCACAGTGCATATCTGGGTAGAAACCAAGGACCAGAATGATAGGAAGAGCAGGACCCATCAGGGCAGATGATGAGGAGACAAGATCAAAGGTTGCTGCTTTGAAGTTCCGCTCAGAATCACTCTTGTTTGGAAAGCAGCTTCGTCTTAATTTCTTTCAAGTACAATGGTAATAGGAAAAACAATCATAAAAATAAAGAATTTTAGAAAAAAAAAAAATTTTAAAAAACCAAGGTCACCCTCCTATATGAAGCATGGCCAAAAAACAGCCCAACAGACAAGCTGAAAGTCTTCAGTGAGAAACAAAAACATGAAAGGAAATGAGTGAAATAAAATGAATAAAGCTGCTTTAGATGCATCAAATAACTTTTCATTACTCCCTTAAAAAATAGAGCATGACCACTTTCTAGACAGCATTTACACTGCATTAGGCATTTACAAGTCGTCTGGTGAGTGTTTGAATTTTTCAGGAGAATGGGCATAGGTTTGTGCAAATAACTTGAGAATCTGGGATTTGGGTGTCTCGGGACTCTCGGAACCAATACCCTAAAGATACGGAGAGTCAGCACGTTGCACGTGCACTATGTTAGCAAGGGCTGATGATCTAGTTATCTAGTATGTATAAGAAGTCAGATTAATAATAATAAAAATCAGCTTCTGAGAAGAAACAAATGAGTGGAGTAGAGAGAAACTGCTACAAGGGTGTGAAGCAGAGTATGTTTCTGCTCTTGAACTCTATCAGTAAAAATAGCAGCTGAACTTTGTTCAGCAGAGGGCCAGAAGTTAGGAAACTGGGGACCTGGGCAGATGCTGCTCCCTTTGGAGAACTAAGCATGCATAAGATGTTAAACAAGAGTATAGGCAGGCATATAGCACATACCTGGGATCCCAGGAGCTCAGGAGGCTGAGATAGGAGAATCATGAGTTCAAAGCCAGACTCAGCAATTTAGCGAGGCCCTAAGCAACTCAGCAAAATCTTGTCTCTAAAAAAAAGGGTGGGGCGGGGCTGTGGATGTGGCTCAGTGGCTTAGCACCCCTGGGTTCAATCCTGGGTACCAAAAAGAAGAAAGAGCGCAGAGGGCCTGACGGGGCATGACTGCGGTGCAGAGGGTGCAGCCGTGGAGGGCTACTGGATGGTAGGGGGAAAGACTACAGAGGACAGGGACTGCCCCTCTCAGGATCCTGGACTGTGTTGAACAAACCAGACTCCTTCACATGCCCCCTGCTCTCTACAGCCAGGGCAAACTGCCCTCTGTCCAAAACGGTCACTTCCTTCCCCACGTCCTTCAGGTAATTCTTCTACCTCAGTGTCCCCCACCCCCGGTGGATGCCACCGTCCTCTTTCCGCCTCAGGCTGCTGTCTCAGCCCACCCTCCCTGGATCACCGGCACCTCGGCCTCTCGGGAAGGTAGGTGGACCCAGCCAAGCTCCAGCAGCTTTGGGTGAGGGGTGACACAGTGCCACAGCTGGGGGAAGACCTGTGTGCTGCAGAGCCTGGCGGTCAGGACTAGGTGATCAAGACTGAGGTGGTGGCAGAGAAGAGGAAAGCAGCAGATGGGAGACCCAGGGACTGGAGATAGAGGGACAGAGAGACAAGCTGAAGTCACAGTGTGTTGATGGCACCACAGAGAGCAACAGCATTAAGTCACCACACACAGCCCTCCTCTGAGGTGTCCCTAGGTGACTCAACTCTATGTGCCAGAGACGGCACTAAATATCCAGGACCCAGAGACAACAAATTGCTGTCCCTGCTGTTCATAGTCAGGTAGTAAAAATAGAATTAAAAATAAATTGCTGGGGACGTAGCTCAGTGTAGAGTATTTGCTTGACATGTGCAAGGCCCTGGGTTCAATCAGCAGTGCTACAAAATAGATAAATGAATCACTGTAATGCATAATTGCCAAAAGGTGAAAACTCACACGTCCATGAATGGATGAGCAAAATGTGGTCAGACATACAACAGAATATTATGCAGCCTTTAAAAGGAAATTGTGACTCATACTACAAGGGTTAACCCCAAAGACATTTTAAGTGAAATGAGCCAGTCACAGAAGGACAAATAGCATATGATCCTACTTATCCGGACTTTTGGATCCGAAAGTCCAATGGTGGTTCCCAAGGGGCTGGGTAAGGGAATAGGGACTTGTTTTTTAATGGATACAGAGTTTCAGGTTTACAAGATGAAAAGACCTCTGCAGGCCGGTTACACAGCAATAGGAATGCACTTAACACCACTGAAACATATACTTAAAAATGGTTACGATGATAAATGTTATGCTATATGTATTTAACCACAATTTTAGAAATAAAATAATCACTGTAATTCAAGTTGAGAACAGTTAGTATAAAGACACTAAATACAGTTGTGGCATAAAGGGGGGCCGGAAAAAGGCACTTCACAAAGCAAAGACAGCCTGGCTGGGCTTTTACAGAGGAGCAGACTCCATCCGGACACGCCAGGTCCCTGGCCTTTTGCACCAGGTCATGCCACCAGTCTCTAGGACATGCAGCTAAGATCCCCACTTGCATCCACACCACCCTCCTGGCTCTAGATCTCCGAAGGCTTCCAGAGGGTGGCGAGCCTTCACGGCCAAATGTGCTCACACAGAGATGAGATGGGACAGAACCAGACCCCAGGACTGGGAAAACCACAGTCTGACCAGGTGTTCTAAGGAAAATTACTGAAATACGCAAACTATAAATCTATTTCTAAAATCCTAACACAGGGCAAATCTTTGAATGCTAGAAAGCATTCTGATTCACACACACACGGCTTTTTTTTTCTTTTCCAGTCTACCCTTTTTCAACTTAGCTACTCTTCTTCTTTCTACCTATCCTAAAGGAAATAACTGGAAGTTCCAAAATCTATGCATAAAGAGGTTCATCACAGCATTGCATAGAACGCATGAATGAGGACCAAGAAAGACACCAGATAATTACAGAATGGCTTAGAAATTCTGCTCTACAGATGAATTTTTTAAATTAAAAATATTTTAAGGAACATGGAAAATGCTTATAGGAAATAAAAATAGCAAGATGCAAAATTTTATGGATAGTATGATCCCATTTTATGAAAAAGTAGAGTCAATTATATATGCATATAAAAAGGAGTACTTTTTTTCATAAAAAACAGTCTATTACATATGTATATTTTTTAAAAGACCAGAAAGTCAAACTGTTGATGAACAGTCATGGCTACGTGGTAGAAATAAAGATGGTTATTGTCTTCTACATATACTTTCATATTTTCTGAAGTGTCCACAAACGAGCATCACTTATAATCAGAGACTAATAAACAGAGGGAAGTGCAGGGAACTCGGTGCTGAGGCTGACGGCTAGAATGACAGCTGCCTGTCCACAGAGGCCGAAGTCCACGGGACAGGTCTGGAATGAAGACGAGTTTTGAGGTCCAATCACACGAGGTGACTCCAGAGACCAAGAGAGTGACTCAGATCTGAAGAAAGAAGAGCGGTGTGAACCAGGCATCTGAGCTGGCATTTCAGGGGAGGTACCAGAAAGGCACAAGGATGACAAAAGAAGCCAGCCTTACAAAGCAGCCGAGTCCAGAGAGACGCCACCGACACCGTGAACTCCCCCACTCGGAGCTCCGGTCCTTCCATCGTCACCGTTATCGACCCAGGCCACGTCCCCACGTGTGGCCCATTCCTTCCTCACTGGTCCGTTCAACTACTCAACCCATGTTCACTGAGGACCTGCCCTGAGCCAGGTGCCAGCTGGTGAGGACACAGGGCCAAGAAGGCAAGACCTGCCGCTCTCGAGACGTCTCCAACCTAGTTAAGGACAATGACGTAGAGTGGCCAGCACCAAAATAAGACGCACATGGACAGAAGGCACGGAAACCCTTCTGGGGGAGCCCGAGTCTTCCTGGAGGAGGTTATGCACGGGTGAGATTCTGAGGAAGGCACAAAATCAGGCAAATGAGGAGCAGAAAGGGCATTCCAGGAATAAGGAACAGCAGGCGCAAATTAACAGTCCAACAGAGCTCCGTGGGGAACAGCCACCCCCAGAGCCCTGCAGGCGGAGGAGAGGAGGCAAAGAGGCCGGAGGGGAAAGAGGCTGTTCCACTCATCCAGGCAGATGGAGGGAAGTAAAGACAGAACAAATCAGAGACAGAGATCAGACTGGCTTAGTGAACACACTGGCAGGAACAGAGCCAAGAGACCCATCATGGAACACAAGCGGGGACCCAAAATCTCATCATGAATCTTAGCTACTACTTTGTTAAAGCATGTGGACCCAACTGGTGCCCCCCGGTCACATGCTGGCCCCTCCTGATCTCTATACCCCCTAATCTCTCCTTGATCACCCTCTACTATTTAGCCTTCCTCTGATTCAAGCCCAAAGCATTATGTGGAGTCCACATGGTTTTATTTGCATTGTAGTTGATTATTACAGCAGCATGATATTATTATATTGCTCTCTATATTGCTGTTAACCTATATGTTTGTGCACACCATACTTCTGTATACACCATGTCTTTGTGATTTGTAATTTTCCGTGAAAATGTCTGTGAATACGTATTTCTGCCTCTCCTCTCCCTTGTACATATCCTCCAGACACATGCAGGTTTATCAGTGAGTGTGTGTATGCACAAGGCCCTGTGCTGAGCACAGAGGACACGTGACCCCAGGAGCAGGCTGTGGAGTGCACAGCTGCAATCCTGCCTGGTGCCCACTCCCCCAAGTCCTGCTTTGGGGAACACTGCCTCCACCATAGCATGTGATCCAGATACCGCCCACTGTCACTCAAGATGCCCACTCGCTCCTGGGTAAGGCATGGGCACCATTCCCAAATCCTGCTCTCTTCCCCGGAGTTCTAATCTCAAACAGAATAATAAAGAGGGTGAAATTCACCCTGTTGGTTATGCACTGATGAAACGGTCTCCAACTCAGACGGAATCCTGAAGCTATGGGCCCTGGGGCATCTTGTCAGAGCCACAGAAATAGGAACTGATATGAATATTTATATAACTTCTCGGCTGTAAAAGTTGGTATGATTCAGGAGTTAACAGTCTCTCACATACCTCCCAGGACAATAGAGTTGTTGCCTGAGATTGTTGTTTAAAACTGTGCATCTCTCCAACTCAAAGTCTTGCTGTTCTACTTTACCATATCAGCGACTCTTCCTCTCCCAGTCCAGAGATGAGTGGCTTCCTCCTAACAGTGGATGGCAGATACTTCCCCCGGATCACTCAGCAACAATCCAAGATAATCCAAATAGACTAAATGGCACAGAATCTGTTCCTGTACAAGTAGGCACACATATTACACAACCTGAGAAATAACCTTTTTTTTTTTTTTTTTTTTTTTTGCACTGTGGCCCAGAGTTCTCATACATAATGTGTTTCTAACCTCACGACTTCATATTGGGTGCACATTAATTCATTCTCTCTTAGCAATTAATCCAGTGCCAAAACTAAAAGACCCATCACAACTAGAAAAGACTTTAAGACTTGAAGAGTACCTTAAGAAACACCCAATTAAAGACAGATGGAGTTGGTGGTGCACACCTATAATCCCACCCACTCAGGAGGCTGAGGAAGAAAGATCACAAGTTAGAAGGCAGCCTCAGCAACTTAGTGATATTTTCAAAACAGATGCAGCTCAGTGGCAGAGTGCTTGCCCTCTACCACTCACGTGAGGGCCCTGGTTTCCAACCCGACTACCACTTTAAAAAAATAAAATAAAACACAAAGTCTGTGGGGTCTGTGCAGGAAGACTCTTGATGTTCTTCTTTTCCCAAATCTATTATAAAAATGCTACTTTGGGGGAGCTACTTGGGGTAAACTGTGACACAGAGGCCATCATGGAAGCTGAAAAGAAAACAGATCTATCAGACTTTTGTCATGGGCTGAAGGGGCCGCTGAGGGTTCAGCCCCGTGATGGTCATGGGGCAGATGGACCTTTTCTGCCCTGACATGGGGCAGCCAAAAACCTATAGCTGAATCCGCCACAGGGCGAGGACGGTGCTTATGAACGGTCTCCAGCTCCTCCAGGCTCTGGACACTCAATCATCCTTCTGTTGTTTTCTGCTCTAGTCCTTCTCCTGAGCCCCAGGTACTAGAATTATAAACCCCTTGTCTTCATGGAGCCCAATCTCTTGCAAGTCCCATCTCACATAAGAGATGACATGTCCTCATCAAAAGAAAAAAAAAAAAAAACAGAAATCACCATCCTCAATTGCAGCCTCCTCCCATCCCTACCTGCATCAGCCCACACCTGGACTCATTCCTCCCTCCTTCCCACCTCCAAGAATGCTCTGGAGTTTGAATTCCTCCTCTCTCAGTTACAAGCTATGTGACTTAAAGTCAATAAAGTGACTTACTTCCTCTCCTGATATTATCACTTTCCTCACCTGTATGAGGTTAATAACTGCACCTGATAGATGGGGTTGTTGTCAGCATTAAATGGCATAAAACAATTACTACATGCCTAGTGCCTTAAGAATGCCTGGCTGGGGGTAAGTGCTCATCCCATTTTAGTTAGTATCACGATGCCTATTATTATCATGTGTTCCTGCCTCCTCCAAGAACTTTCTCCAGTAATTGCATCTTTCTTTCCATTTGTGATGTATCTATCTGTAATTGTATATATCTTTCTTTTGGAACATTTTCCACTCATGGTGGCAAGTCTCCAAAGATGACCATCATCCAATCCTAAGTGCATACTATCCCTCCTGCCCCTTGGAAGCAGGGCTGGCTTTGTGATTGGCTCTACCAGAGTCACCGTTCCGGTTGCTTCTTTCAGAAAACTTCAAACCCGGGATCTTAAGAGGACTAGCATCTTCTGCATCATCCCTCTGGGTAGCCATCTGCCCATCACCAAGTCCTTTACCCTGAGACCACTTTGCTCCAGGGACGCCCAAGCTGGCCACATGGGAAGAGAGAGGGTGGACCTGTGGGAGAATGCCAGGAGACTGGACATGGGAGGGAAACCAAGTCAGACCCTGTGGCCCAGGTCAGGTACCAGCCCAACACAGCCATGTGAAAGACCCCAACCAAGTTCCTGACCCACAGATTCATGAGAAATAATAAACCACTGTGGTTTCAAGACATTCCATGTTGGAGCAATCTATTCCACAGCCATAAATAACTGAAACAATGCTCCCCTGTGGCATTGAAAGACCACTCCATCTTACCTCCCTTCTTAAAGTATCTCCACCCTGCCGTCTTTTTATCCTACATCTACTGCCAGTTCTCGGTCCTCTTTCCGTCACCAAGGCAGTCCCCTTATTATACCACAAGGCACACTGTCGGGCAGTTACTTATATATGGAATGCTGTGTCCTGTGAGACTGAGCTCCTTGAGGGCCACGTTCATCACAATATCTCAACATCCAGCACAGTGCTCAGCACGCGGAAGGGAGCACTCAACAAATGAACGACACAGGCGCGTGCACACAGAGCTGCCACACAGCCGCCTGCCTGCACGGTACACTCTGGAGCTAGAAAATCCAAGATGACAACGGAAGAACAAAGCACAGGTGCCAGGTTAGCGAAATTCCAGAAAGAGACAAAATTCAAAAGGCACAAGACAGACCCACACAGGGGAGTCAGAAGCCACCAGCTGCAGGAAAGCCCCTGGGACTTGGTTGTTCTGTGCAGCACTAGTTGACGCTGCCTGACACAGTGCAGATGCCACAGCAGGTCAAGTTCTCCTCTCACGGGAGAGGGACACTGAATAGGAGGAGGGAACAGGGGCTGGGGATGTGGCTCAAGCGGTAGCGTGCTCGCCTGGCATGCGTGCGGCCCGGGTTCGATCCTCAGCACCACATACAAAGATGTTGTGTCCGCCAATAACTAAAGAATAAATATTAAAATTCTCTCTCTCTCTCTCTAAAAAAAAAAAAAACAAAGGAGGAGGGAACAGAGGAACGTGGAGGCTGTCAACGAATAAAGTCAACGTAAACTGCAACAGAAAAATCAGAACAGTTACAGGAATAAGATTTCTGGAAATTACTGGGCAGGTTAAACTTGAACACCAGATTCAGGCAAGAATTCAGAGCATTAATAAGCTGTGTTTTACAGAGAACTGAGGAAAAGCTCAAGAGGCACAGAAAGCCACGGAAGTAGGACAGCTTCCTCGGCTGGCTGGGTTTTGAACAAGGGACCTCTCTGAAGGCACTGCCTTCCTCCCAATAAAATTTCTAGTTAATGAGAAATTGATTTTAAACCAATGGCATACGCTAACTTACGAACAAAGAAGATGAAGTACACCACACACTCTGCTGCCAGGAACAAACCACAGAGAAACAGAGCCATCAAAACAAGACAGAAATGTTACCAAAGCCACAAGCATACGATCCAGGACACAGTGAAGAAGAAGCACAGAAAAGAAAATGTCACACAGCATTAAGAAGAAGATCACCTTCCATGCTGGAGGAAACAGAATATGGCTCATAATATGAATCTTAGCTTTCTGCCATCTTTTATTTATGTTAAAATGTTTTATCTGCTGAAATAAGGCCAAATGGCACCTCCATACAACTTTCCAAAATCCACTTCCTTCACTTCTCTTAAATAAAGTTTGGTGAGCACCTTCTCAGGGCCAGTCCTGAGGGTGCCTTCAGTTAGGGCTTCTGCGATGGGCAGGGCTTTGATCTGGGGCCACAGAGCTCATTTGCCCAAGCAAGCAAATCTGTGAGCAGGCTCCTCAGTGGGAGAGACCATGAGGTCATTCTCTAATACGACCCAGACCAGGGGAACCATGGCTGCGGGTGGCACACTCATCCACAGAGTTAGGAGGACTCCTACTAGCTGTGTCTCCTTATGCAAGCTAGTGAACCTCTCTAAACTTTGTCTTCCTCATCTATAAAATGGGTATCATAGTAATATCCACCTCATATGATTGTGTAGATGAAACAAGAGACACTAGCCTCACAGGGTGTTTGGCACAAGGCAAGCTCTCTGTCACTGTTAGAATTCTTCCCAGGTCAGTCCTGAGATTTCTGCAGAAGACAACTAGAGAAAAAAATGCAAAGGAGAGCTCAAATGAAGGATTAAATGCCAATAAACAATTGAAGAAGTGCAACTGTTAAGGAGATAATTCTTGCCTAGGAGTTTGGCAAAGATAATAAAGATCAGTAACAGGCTGTATTATGGAGGGTGGAAGCAAAATTGGCACTCTGATTCATTGCTAGAGAGAATATAGATTGCTTCAACCTTTCTTGAGAGCAATTTGGCAAAATATATCAAAATTTAATATGTGCACACTGCCTAGTCCAGCAATTCTATTTCTGGGAATTTATTCTATGGCAATAATTAGAAAAGTGTGTAAAGATGTATGTACAGTGATGCTCAGAACAGCAGAAAGCGATACAATTATTATCCATCAACAGAGAACTAATTAAATAAAATACAGAACCTCCACGGTGTCGAATAATATCATGATGCGGATCTATATTTCCCGACAACATAAAGATTCTGTGATAAAGTGCGAAGTGAAAAAAAGCAAGTTGCCAAACCACAGGCAGAGTGTGATACTACTGCTGTGTGTGTGTATCTGCTTCTGTGTGTAAAAAAGTCTGGAAAGAGACACCAAAATGTCACAGCTGAGTGGCAGGATCGGGGGTGATTTTTGCTTTCTAAAAGCCTTTATACCTTTGTGTAATCATCTACATTCATTCAACGTGCAACGGATTTTACATTCCAAGTCTCAACACATCACCCTCTGATCAAAACCCCTGGTACCCACTTCTTTCACACCTGAGGCCCCTCTCCTCCCTGCACTCTGGCCTCCTCTCATCCCCAGAGCCAGGTGCCCTTATACCTTTCGAGGCCTCTGACCTGGCTACTTCCTCTGCTAGGAACATGGATGCCCCCTTGCCTCCTTCAAATCCTGGTTTAAATGTCACTTTTATGAATCGAACCAAATATTCACATGAAGTCCTATCCCCTATAATCTCAGAATAGGAAGTTATGTAGAAACAGGGCTGTGCAGACGTGATTAGGATGAGGTCATTCAGAAGAAGGGCGGGGTCCTAATCCAATAGGACTGTCCTTATAAAAAGGAGAGATTTAACCTGACACACAGAGAACACCATGGGAAGACTGCACCACAACCCAGGAACTACAGAAACTGGGAGAGGGGCCCGCCAGGCACTGTTCCTCAAGGCCTTCAGAGGGAGTAAGGTCCTGCCACGCCTTGATGTCAGACTGCAGAACTGGGAAACAACAGATTCCGGTCCGTTAGGCCACTCCATTGGTGGAGCTTTTGTTACAGCAGCCCTAATCTCTCTCAATGGGGCTTCACAAACCCCCAGATTAAAACTGCAAATCCTGAGTCCCAGCTACTTACCTACTCTCTTCACCATGGCACGTCCCATCTAGGAACACATCATGTGATTAATGTTGCTCAGGGATGGACTCAAGGGCCCAGCACAGAGCAGGCACTGGAGGAAGACTCACTGCCTTAGTGGGCAACAGCACTGAACGAACCCTGCCCTAACCGAGCCTACAGTCTAGTGTAGGGAGACAGAGTAGACGGTCAGAGATACATAAGATGACAAGAGTGGCCAGGCAAAATTAAGGAGGCAGGATCTTAGGGATGAAGGCAGCTCCTCACTTTTTAAAACAGCATTAGAGAGGCTGGGGTTGGTAGCTCAGTGGTAGAGAGCGCTTGCCTAGCACTTATGAGACACTGGGTTGATCCTCAGAACCGCATATAAATAAATAAAATAAAGATATTGTGTCCATCTATAACTAAAAATATTTTTAAAAAAATAAAAAGCATTAGGGAATGCCTCTCTGAGAACACCAGATTTGAGCAGAGACCTGGAGGAAGTGGAGTAACCCATGCTGATAAAAATCTGAGATAAGAATGTTCTAGGCAGAGGGAACAGTAAGTACTAATTATTTCAATGAATGCATATTGTTTTTCTAATCTGGAAAAAGCCAATAAAGTTATTGTAACCCTCAAAAGGCATAAAAATATTTAAAAGTCCAATTCCAAAGGCTAGGAAGAAGAGTCTGATTTTACAAATTCTTAAGTCTCTATCAACTCGGGAGACTGAAAGCAGGAGGATCACTTGAGCCCAGGAGTTCAAGGCCAACCTGGGCAATATAGCAAGACCCTGTCTCAAAAAATAAATAAATAAATAAAAATTTAAAAAATAAAGACCATACAAGGAAAAATCAAAAAATCAAAAAAAATAAAGATTCTCCTCAGCCTCCATTCAGGCCCAGGTTGAAAACCTTAACCCCTTTCTCCAACTGCCTTCCCCAGCCCAGACCCCAGCAAATAACCCTCGACAACATGAGGCCTGAGAGAGGAAGGGAAGGGAGGAAGCAAAGCTGTCCTGAGGGGGAGAGGCCTGGAGAGCCTCGCTGCTGGACCATGGACACCCACTGAGACCACCATCCTGCCCCGCACCCCACACTCCATCCAGACTTTGCCTGTGCTGGACCACATAGGTGTCCCTCCCTCCCAGCCCATCACCTGCCTCAGCCGGCCAGCTCCCAGGACCAACACCTGTCAGGGGCTGCTTCCTTGCACCTTGACCACTGGCTCCCAGCTCTGACCAAAGTCCACTCCTGCTACCCTACCAGCTAGTTCTCACTCCACCACGATGGTTATTCTTTAAAACAACTGTGGTTCAAAAAAAAAAAAAAAAACATAAAATTTTCTCTCTGAACCATTCCCAGTGTACAGTTCAGTGGTGCCGAGGAGATTCACATTGTTGCGCCACCAGTGAGCTCTTGTCACCTTGTAAAACTGAAACTCTGTACCCATTAAACAGCCCTCCACTCCTCCCTCCCCGGGCCCTGGCAACCACCATTCCACTGGCTGCCTCTGTGGTTTTGCCTATTTTAAGTACCTCGTGAAAGCAGCAGCATACGGCATCTGTCCTTTTGTGTCTGGCTTATGTCACTCAGCATCATGTCCCCAAGGCTCACCACGCTGCGTGCATCAGGATTCCCTTCCTTTCTAATGCTTCATGAATGTTTCATTGTATGTCTGGACCACATTTTGTGTATCTGCTCCTCTGCTCCGGGACACCTGTTTGCTTCAACGATCTGGGGTGCTGTTGTAATCCTAGGTAGCTAACCACCCTGACTCCTGCTGAGATCAGTTCAGGAAGACCAGAATGGGACAAAAGGCTTGGGGACATGAAGGAGCCTGTGGGGAAAGTTCAGAGCAGGAGCAGTTCTGTGAGCACATCCAGACACCAACTCAGCTCTGAACCTGCCCTTGGTTTTCCCAGTCAACTTGAAACCTGGGCTAGAATTTGACACGTTAAGACCCCCACTAATTAGGTAGCAACCAAAAATCTTTCAAACACACCCAAACTCCATGAGAAACTGCCTAGGCCAGAGTTTCCCAAATCCTAATGTGCACATAATCACTGGAGAGGCTTTCTACAAGTAAATTCGTTCAGGGGACCGGGGCGGGGCCTGGGGTGCATTTCCAACAAGCTCCCAGGTGAAGCTGACGCAGCTGGTTTCAGGAGCTCACCTGGGGCACAGCAAAGCCCTAGCAACTTCCCACCAGTTCCCACCTGTCTCCCAGGCTTTGCCCACACACACACACACACACACACACACACACACACACACACACACACAGTTGGCTCCATGAGAATATTTGTTTTTGTATGTTTTAGCCTCCCCCCCTCCCCTTGCCCTGCTTTAAAGCTCCCAGCAATACTTACCCAGCATTTTTAAAGCGGCCCTTCAGACTGTCTGGCTCCAAAGTTAATCCCAGCACCCAAAATGCTAAGTGATGAAGGGCTCCTTCCACAGGCCCAAACAAGAGGCCAGAGAAACAGCAGCAAGGAGAGTTTCCAGATGACTGCACAGGACTGGGAGCTCCCAGCCCATCACCGGCAGCCAGGAGCCTCCCAATGTCCCTGCCCTCAACAGCCCAGGACGGCTGTCGCCTCTCATTCTCCTCCAAGGCTCTGGGCCATCCAGGGTGGCTGGAGGAGTGAACAGAGTAACCCCTGGGCCACTACCAAGACTGGCCTTCCAACTCCACTGGGCCCTGTCCACTGCCTGGCATCTCTTTCACCCTCTTCTTGCTCTCCTCCAGAAACCTGCTGAATTTTCCCCAATTCCCAATTCCACCCATGCTGACTATATACACCTTTATTTTATTTATTTATTTTTACGCGGTGCTGAGGATTGAACCCAGTGCCTCACGTGTGCTAGGAAAGCTCCACACTGAGCCACAGCCCAGCCCCTGACCTGCCACCCTTCACAGTCACAAGCTGCCCCTCCTGCATCTCCATGGCCAGAGCTCCAGCCTGTTCCGCCTCCCTCCTCTCCAAAATCATCCCTCCACTCTTGCCGTGAGTCCCCATCCATTCAAACACAGGAGGCTCTGCCCTGCGCTTTCTGCCCCCCCTCTCAGCAACACCTGTCTCCTGCCACCCCACCCACAGGGGCTTCTGCCTACTTCCTCACCTCACAGGGGGCCTCCACCTTACTACTCCCCCTTCTACCATCCCTAACTCAATACTTGAACTTCACTCCTTGAACACACACAGCACCCCAAAGGACACAGGCCCTCTGAAGGGCTGGGCCCTACTCTTGTCATTGCCATGTCTGTCAACTCAAACCCACACTTCAGGGCTGAAAAACAGCCTCTCCACTGCTAGGCCTCAGTCTGGGGTGGGCCAACTCGGTGTTCAGCCGTCCCCCACCTCCGCTGCTGGAGGGACGGTGCTGGCCCCCTCAGCACCAGCATGCTGAAAACCTGGCACCCACTGTGTCCAGTCTCTCCCATCCCACATCCCTCCTCCCACCTGTCCCACACACAGGACGACAGGGCACGGGCTTGACTCAGGTGTGGAATGCGATGAAAGCCACAGAAGCTGTGGCAGACTCAAGCAGGAAGGAAGCATGTGACCCACTGGTCCCTCCAACTGAAGGTGGAGGATGAACTGGATGGAGCCAGGCCACATCAGTGGCCAGAGAAAAGATGATAGGAGCTGGGGTGGGGACAGTGGGAGTGGGAATGGCAGGGAAGAGTGGACAGCTCGAGGTACTTCCTCCCCATGGTGCACGATGCTCGGGTCTCTCCCTTCGTGCACTGCAGGTTTGAGGCCCAGCTTACAGCCCTTCCCACCCTGCTCCTGGCAAGTTCAACATACTTGGATGGTATTATCCACCCAGATCATTCCAATTCCACTTCAACAACTAACTCCTGAACTATACCTACCTTGGTCATTACCCAGGACCAAAACCAGAGTCGATGCACTCCTGAAACACCACTCACCGACCCCTCCCGCCCTCTCTCCGCCTCCCTCCTCATACTTCTGCCTGGGGTGCCTCCTGGACCCTTTCTCCCAGTCCTTTTCCCACTGCTCCATCCAATGTTCACTTTCTTCCTCCTCCAGGCCAGACCCCACACAGTGCCCTTCATCCACCTTGGTCAGCTTCCTTAATTCCCACTGGCGCTGCGCACCTGCCCGATGTCTCAAGCCACTCAATCACTCACCTTTCCCTGGTCACCACGGAATGTCAAGTGCTACAGGACAAAATCATGCAACATGGGTCCTGACTCATTATCGATGTCTTCCAACCCCTTAGACTTCACTCCCAGGCCCCCTCCAATTCCTTCTCCCAACCCCCTTCTCCTCAACCCTTCTTCTGCTGATCCTGCCTTCCCACCTGAACTCCCCACTTCAGGTGAGTTGTGCATCTGTCATGCCTGCCCTTCCTTAAATTTTCAACCACTGTCTCTTTACCGATTCCTTCTTGTAGCTTATAAACATGGTCAAGTCTATAATATGTTTTAAAACTTAAATCAATTCCATGCCGCCAGCAGCCTACTCTCAGGAATAACTCAAATCTCTCCAAGCACGAGAAAATCTTAAAGAGCCTGTTGAACATTGCAAAAATGCAAACACTGCTTCAGCAGATCTAACTTGACCATGCGTCAGGGTGTATGACAAGTATCCCAAGAGATATGGATCAGGTGGCCCTGGTAACCCTCATACCCTTGGAGGGCTGGGGGTACAGCTCAGGGGTAGAGTGCTTGTCTAGCATATAAAGGGTCCTGGATTCACACCACACATATAAAAAAGTACAGCAGCACAGCATTTGACATGATGGATCACTCACCCAAATAAAAACTCTCCCCCACCCCCATGCTTTCATAGCACCATCTAGTCACAACAGTCCCTGTTGCTCAGAGGCTCTTCTTTCTCCTCCCCTTTCATCATTAGTTTCCTGGGCCTTGTCACTGGTGCCTTCTCCTCTCATGCTCTCCCTGGGTGGTGTCTTCCACATCTGTGATTTCAGCTACCATCAAATCACCAGGTGACAAACTTTTTCTAAGGACTGAATCTGGGATGGATGAATAAACAAGTGAATGTCCACCACAGGCAACACAGTTCTCAGCAGGTGGAGCGTGAGCACTGGCTAACAGAAGGGGAGTTGTTCTAAGTTCATGGGCAAAAGGACTTGAAGAGAAAGATATAAAAAAAAATGAAAACATACAAGTGACCAAGAAGCACATGAAAAAATGTTCAGCACTGCTAATCCTGAGGGAAATGCAAATTCAAACTACAATGAGATGCCACCACACACCTATGGGAATGGCTTTTATCAAAAAGACAAAAGCACAGTCCTTGAAGCAGCTGCTAGACTGAGCATTAACCCTCCAGTTGCTGGATCTTGGAGAGGTAGGAGAGAAGAATCCTGAGGGAGGGTGGGGAGGAGAGGGAGGCTCGGGGCACTAGGGGATGGGGGCAAGGGAAGTTCAGCACAGCAGCTGTCTACCAAGGGCATGGCAGTATTTCAGGCTGTAACCATTAGCCAAATGTTCATAATGAATGAATAGGTGGCAAATCAAGGCAGCTCTGGAGAGCCATCCCATACAAAATGGAATAGGGCTTTATCAGTCCTAAAAGCAGGTATGTCTCAGGGTCTCTTGAACATCTGGATTAGCCGCAGATTTAGACTCGGACTCCAGCATTCCAACACTACTTAGTTCCAGAAGGCTGGGTCAGAAGGCCTGGCCTCACCCAGGGCTCCTCACCAGGGCTTCTCAAACTTAATATGCATGTGAAATCACCTGGGGATCTTATCCAAGGCAGATTCTGATTCAGAAGGTCTAGGGTGAGATCTGGAAATCCGCATTTTCAACTACCAGATGATAATGCTGATGCAGGTGTGTGGACCAGTGAGGGTGGCAATATTAGATTTTTACTAATAAAGAGAAGTAACACCTGAAGCTGTAAACCACAGCACACTGCAGCATTATCAAAGGAGATGGAAAAATGGAAGAGACAAAGAGTGGGGAAAAGGAGAGAAAGCAAAGGATGTGCCCTGGTGTAGGCATGCAAGAGGAAAGAATGGAAGGGTTTTGTTTTTTGATTTTTGCAGTTCTAAGGATTGGACACACGGGTGCTCTACCACTGAGCTATATTCCCAGCCCTTTTAGTTTTGGGGGGTTTTATTTGTTTGTTTATAACGTGGTCTCAATTGCCCAGGCTGTCCTTGAACTTGTAATCCTCCTGAATAGCTGGGATTATAGGCATTCCCTACCATACCTGCCTGGAGGAGTATTTTAAAAAAGAAGAACTCAATGCAATAGCAAGAGTGAACCACTCCTCAGCAGGTCACCAGCATAAACAATTACTGGGCAAAGAGAACTGACAGGTGCAGAAACCCTATAGGAACAGAATCGATGCTGCCTATAGTAAGCATCCAAGGCACCCAAGATGAGGCTTGAAACAGCACTGAGGGCACTTGGAGGCAATCTATCTCTTTCATCCCCTTTTAACACTGATGGGGAAACCCAGGACAAGGCAACTTGCCTGCAGTCACAGAGTAAGCTGTGGGCAGAAACGTGCACACCCAAGTTCTCTAACTCATTATCCAACAGATCCTGCTGCCTGAGCACTGGGAAGAGAAACAGCATCCTGGAGAGCTCCAGATGAAGGGTGGGTGGGCACAACTTGAAATCAAGTGAGTCAGAGCAGGGACTTCCTATCTGGGAAAATTCACCTGGTGTAACCATGACAGTAATGAGCCGGCTCCATCACCCAGGGCACTGACAGAAAACCCCTGGCTCTCAGATCCCCAGTGACTTTCAACCACTCCCTATGGGGCTCTGCATTCAGGCCTCAGGGAGACACTCCTGATCCAGGCTGCAGAAGGCAGACTCAGCAGCAGGCTCTGCACTTCTCCTGGCAACCCTAAGAAAACCCAGAAAATCACAAGACCAAAAACATTTACAACCAAACAAAATAAAGCAATAGTTCTAGCAATGAAAACACAACAGCAAGATGCTAAATGGTGCATCTCCAAAGCGCTATAGTCCTCAATTACAGGGTGCACAGTATCCACCTCAGTGGTTTTGAAGTATAAAATTTTGACTCTAAACTTGTCAAAATGAAGTTCCCCAGGCACCATTACCAAACATTTAAATTTAGGACAAGAAGGAACCCTGAAATCTAAATTCTTAATAAGCACCCCCAATCCCAAATGATGTCGATACTGGAGGCCCCAGACCACACTTGCCTAACATTTATCTAAGTCTTTGCTCACAGGATATGAAACCATCACAAAGTATAAATGCAATGAAAAAAAATTGTAAAAAGAAAAAACAGACTTTGATACTCAAAATAACTCCAAATTCGTCATTTCAAAATTTTATAAAATTTAAAAGAAAAATCCACTGGAAGGGGGAAGTACAGCAAGTAGAAACAACAGTGGATGCTATCCTTATGTTTAATATGTAAAGACTTAAATACATACCCAAACTGACAAATGAACAAAAATACAGAAAAAAAAAATCACAGGATATAAATACAAAATGAACAACAAAAAAAGTCCAACACTAAAGAAATTTAA
This sequence comes from Callospermophilus lateralis, assembly GCF_048772815.1. NCBI lineage: Eukaryota > Metazoa > Chordata > Mammalia > Rodentia > Sciuridae > Callospermophilus > Callospermophilus lateralis. The sequence continues at coordinate 16,103,076 of NC_135305.1, read as the reverse complement.
AAGATGCAAATTAAAACAATTATTACAAACATACCAACACGGGTTTTAAAAATGATATTCAGTGCAGGTGATGACAGGATGCAACTACCCAATCTCCAAGGGTTTATTTTATAATTACAACTTTGAAAAAATTGATGCATTCACCCACAATCTGAGCACTTACTACACACCCAGCACTCTACACAAAACATGAAGAAACACAGCCTGATTGGTCTGACAGTTTAATCACATTCTAATTCCAAAAAAGACCCACACATGCAGAAAAAAATATATAGACAAAGCTTATCTCTGCAGCTATTTATCCATGTCATTTTTTATAGCCACTAAAAAAAAAAGAATGGAAATAGAAGAATAATTAAATTATTAGGCAATTTAATAATATCTAATGGATAGGAAAATGTTGAAGTTAAACGTTTAAAAAGTCATAAGTACAATTAAGCATATAATATGATTCTCACTTTTTTTTTAATGTTAAGAAGATTAACCTAGGGGCTGGGGTTATGGCTCAGTGGCAGAGCGCTTGCCTAGCATGCCTGAGGCACTGGGTTTGATCTTCTGCATCACATAAAAATAAACAAATAAAATAAAGGTATTGTGTTCATCTACAACTAAAAACAAAAAAAAAAATTTAAAAAGACATTAACCTATTTACAGTGTTATTGATGGGTTGTGGGATTGTGAGTAACTGTTTTGTGTACCTTTTAGTAACTTCCAAATTCTGCAGAGCTATCTATCAATTTCATAATGACTATTATTTTTAAAAAAAGATTTATCTCTGAATAGGGCAAAGGATCAGGACATGATTCTTTCTTTTTATATTGTGGATGGCGAATTGCCTAAAAGTACTGCATTCAAAAGAAAGTCCAAAGTATTACAAGTTGTTTCCACAACAGTGAACAGTCAAAACCAAACTTATGAATGTTTCTTTAAGGAAAAAAAAAATCAAATTCAAAATGATGAATGAAATAGAAATAAACAAGAAATCAATAACACAGAAGTTTAAAGATCATAATAAGGATGTCCCCTGGAAAGCAGACTATTGAACAGAAGTTCTAGAGAAAAGAGAAACCTACTAAAGGAGGGAACCATGGTCAGATGGCCACAGAGGGTACTGCTTCCTGGCAGAGGGACTCCAAAACAGGAGCAAGGCACACCATCTTCTAACTAACACTGCTTACTCTTCAGAGAAAATACACCACCACAGCAGCATTGAGCAAAGCTTCTTCCCACTGCCGGTCAAAGTCCAACACTCAGGACTTAGCAAAGAGGTTCTAGTGGCAGAAAGAAGACACAGGCCAAATAACTGTGATGCCACCTCTTCCAAAGATGAACAGCTGTTGGCCAGGCCCAGGCATCCCACAAGCAGCCCTGCTATATCAGGACACTACCCTCCACCAAGGTCATCCCCCACATGGGGATGGGGGTTGAAAGAATGGGGGATGTAGCTCAGGGGCAAAGAGCTTGACTAGCATGGGAAGGTCCTGGGTTCAAGCCCCAGCACTGCAAAAGAAAAAGAGAGAAAAACAAAAAGAAAGAAAAGAAAAGGAGGATCAGGATCAGGGGCCACTTCCATACTGAGGAACCCTGCTAGTATGTCCCTCTCTGCCTTTTGCCTTTCCTTTCGCCAAACAGTGCATACAAGGGTCTGTGCTTGCTCACATACTGCTTTGTGTTTCCAATTGGATCCTGGAGGACCAGGTCCTTGAAATTGGGTCCTCTGTTTCTTAGTTCTTAGTCTACCACCCAGCCCCGAAGCAGTTGTGCAAACCAGAGAAGTCCGATACACAAATTAGTGAAAGGATGACGTCTCTGCTTCCATGACGTCAGCTCTAGGTTGGAAATGTAATTTCAGGTCACTGTTTGCATGTTTGGATTGGGGGTGGAGGGGAACAGAAAAGGGCTTCTAAAGAAGAGAAATTTCTGGAAGGATAGTCCCAACTGCTCTACTATTTAATTCACTATTTATATTCACCATTTAGATATTCTCTACAGAATATCTAAATATCATATGTACATGGGGAAGCTATTGAGGACAGAGTCTGAACTAACCACACCTCAACTCCTAAAGCCTTAGTCTCCTCCTCTGTGAAGTGGGAACAGTAATGCCTAATTACTAGCATGATTGGATTGTGTATATAAAATGTAGCACCTGGCACACAGGACACTCTGTAATGGAAACAGTTTGCTGTGTCCCATGACATGAATCCATTAGTATCACAGGGCTTTCTTTGTTGACTAAAGCCAAGCACTCTTCAGGATTATCACCTCTCCTCTCTTCTCTCCTCCTCTGAAGGAAGAGAAACTCAGGGTTGGAACTAGCAGGCAGCAAGACTGGAGCCTGGTGGACTACCCTGGATGAAGCCATTTGCACTAGCTGTATGCTTCCTAAGAGACCCACTCTGTCATTGCCAACTATGGTGTGGCTCCCTGAGACAAGGCCCCACCCAGCTAGGGGAAATTCTTATGGAGGCTTCAGACGTGGACCTGTCTGTGGGTCAAGAGCAGTGGGGGAGGGAGGTTTAAAGTGATGCCTCTGCACCAGCTAGCCTGTGACCTTGAGCCAGTCACTTCTCTGCCTTAGTTTCCTAATACATGCAGAGTGGTCCCATTCTATGATCCCTAAAGTCCCTTCCTCTACTTCTATTGCACACACCCTCCATCTCACTAGTTATAATGCTGTCAGGCCCAAAGGAACACCTTCAAATGTTCCAATTTTGTCCAAAGCCACTTGGCAGTCCGTTGGCCCCACTCCCACAAGAAGGGAGGATTCTGAGTAGCTTCCATGGCTCTCTGTTTTTTGTTCAGTGTGCAGAAGCTCTCCACCCCTAGCTGCTCATTCCACCTTCCCTTTTCCACCCACAAAGTGGCCAAGTGTGTGTGCTGGGGCAATCACTGGTTTGCAGTGTATCTGCTCAGACCCCGTCTCCAGGCGGTCCTGTGTGTACGCTCAGGGTGGACAAATAAACATTTCAGGGAAGCAATATGAATTAAATCATTTCCTCAACAAACAAAACCCACCCACATGCTTCTTCATAAATCATGCCTCTTAATTCCATGCTGATGAACAGTCACTAAATTGCATCCATTATAAAAATAACCCTTACTCCTTTCATGCCCTGACACTTAAGAATCAAAATATTTTCACACTCCATTGTACTAATAATGCCTTTGCAGAATTAATATCAATAGCTATTTCCCTGGAAAGACCCATAGCCAGGGCGCTTTCCAAGAGATTTTCTTTGAATGTTCTTTGTGTCCTGGCTCACTGGGGGACACCACCAGCCTGCCTGCATCTGGGGGACGCTGGCTGCTCACGGCAATGCAATACTGTCTTAAAGCCCATTCCGAAGGTACTCCTTCGCCCCGACAATAAAGTATCCCCAAACATTCGACATGTCACATTCATACAGCCATGCACACATACAATTTCAGTGCCTGCATTCTGCAGAAAAAAGAAGGCACATTCGGTTGATGGAGCCACCAGACCCGCCTCAGGCTCCACGGTTCACAGAGGATGGCTTTGCAGACCTTTAGCAAGACTGGCCAGAATCCGCTCGCTTTTTCCTTTTATTTATTTATTTCCTCCGTGCCTTTATTTGCTGGGCCCGAGAAGAATGGGAAAGCATCTCCAGAACGGAGGGCGAGGGAGCCGTGGAGAATAAAAGAGGATGGGCGGGGAAAGCCGGGGTTTGAAAAGAACGGCAGTACCGGCCGGCAGGGTCGCGGCCGCGTCCCGGGGGTCTCGGCGGGGCTTACCTGGGGCGCACGAGGCCGGCGGGGCCAGCAGCAGCAGCCAGAGGCCAGGGAGCAGCAGCCCCGGGCGGCGGCGGCGGGCGCGGCGGGCGGAAGGCCCGCGGCCGCTCGGCCCCGGGACCAGCGCGACCCCGGCGCGGGGCTTCCCCTCCATGGCCGCGCCTCGGCGTCGGCGCCGCGCCCCCGGCACTCCCGGCCGGCGCCCCGGCCCGGCCTCGCGGCTCGGCGCGCTCAAGCCGTGGAGGGGCGGCCGCTGCGGCTGCGGCTGGGACGGGGCGCCGCGCACCGGCGCGGAGGGAGGCCGGCGAGGCGGGGGCGGGCCGGGGGCCGGAACCGCGGACAGGGGCCGCCAGCCGCACGCCGGCCTCGCCGCTCCGCCCCCTTCGGAGCCTCGGAGCCGCTGCCCGGCAACGCGCGGGCCCGGGCGCGGGGAGGCGAGCACCACCTCCCGGCCGGCCCGGCGCCTGCCTGCGGGGCGGCCCAGGCGGCGGGCGCGGGCGCGGCGGCGGGGCCGGTGCCCAGCCCTCCCCCAGGACCCGCCTCCCGGGAGGGGACGCGGGGGACGCGGGAGGCCTGGGCCGGGCGAGCTGCGGGCGCCGCCCCAACCCGGCACCTAGCGCTGGGTCCCGCCGCCCTGGCTCCCCGGGGCGCCGGGAGCGGGGGAGGCCCGCGAGGAGGGGTCGGAGCCGGGGGACCTGGCCAGCCCCGAGGGCGGCGGGGCTCTCGCTCCCCCTCTGCTGCCGACTCGGTGCGGGCAGCAGGTGTGTGCCGAGCGCCGGCCTTCGCGGGCAGCCTTCGGGGCTGCAGAGCCGACAAAGCCTGGAGAAGTCGGGCTCCCGTCCCGAGAGCCCAGCGTTCAGTAAAAGGGTGAGGAAGCGCGCGCACAGCTCTGCCCATCCTTCCTTTCTCCCTCTCGGGTCCTGAGGAAGACCCTGGCCCTCCACTCCGCACCCAGCAGGCCTTTGGGAAGCGGCTGGTGAACCTAATTGATGCAGAGCTGGAGAACCCCCACCCAGCCGGGCCCTTTGGGGGATAAAACAGCCCCCATGGGAGGTGAAGGCAGAGTTTGGTGGTTAGATTTCTTGGGGAAAGGAGAACTTAGAGAAGGAGGCTGACGTTTGTCAATCCCCGTGTTTCAGGCTTCTAACTCTGAGGACACGGGGTGATTGGAAAGACTTGGGACGGTTGCATCCTGTTGGAGAACTTACACCAGCCAGGGTCCTAAAGCTGTGCATGGGGGTTGGGGCGGGGAGGCACTATTTTATTGTCCAAAAAACCCTCCAGGTTGCTCTTCAGCCAGGTTCCCCCTAATAAGCCCTGGGGCGGGGAGGTCCCATCCAAGACTGGAGCACCCTGTTCTAAGTATCAACCTGTTAGCTTTCAGGAAAATGGGTGAAAATAAAGTTTGTTTTGAGGTCCTTGATTTGGAGGGGTGTTATGCACATCATGAACAATCCCGGAGTGGCCCCCTGTCCTGGCCCAAACGGGCTTTGCATACCTTGTCTCCAGCATACACACTCAGGTGAATACCTAAGTGGAGACACTGTTTGTCAGAGCATGTCTGGTCCCTGGATGTGGTGGCCCTGGTTGTGGGACCTCTTGTTCATGGTTCTCATGGTTTTTCTTTTTGTTGAACTCATTGTATAAACACCTCCTTTTGTCCCCTGCTCAGCCAGTCCTTTAGCTCATGCAAGAGAGAAATCAAACCAGCTAACAAATAGAGGGTTAGAAAGACTCATTCATTGCATTGATTAGTAGTGTCATAGGCAGAATAGTCAGATAGCCAAGCAGCCATTCCACCGAGTGGCAAGGAAGGCAAAGGGTGAACAATGTTTATAGAGTTGTGGATCAGGAATTTGCATATTCATAGTTATGCAGCAATAGTCATGATTATGTTGCCGTCTCTTACTGTGACCTGTGCACCATCTTGCACAAGATCAAAGATGTGTCTAAAATTGGGTTAGGTCTCCCCTTGGCTGTATCTTTTAACATGGAAATGAATTTAAATGAGGGTCCCATCCCCTCTTACCTTGGGTTTAGAGGTTACTTCCAGGCAAGGGGGTGTGGTTATACCTGCTTGCATAGGGTTTCGGTGTTTTCTTGTTGTGTCTTGAACAGTGGAGGTAGTTGAGGAGGCCCTTTTACCATTCACTTTAAGCATACAGCCAGCACTGATTTTTCTGTCACCAGCTTAAACTTGAACCTGAGAGTCCTGCCTCAGTTTGACCACAAACCACTGCCTTGAGGCACCCTTTTATTGCACACTGAGCTATTGGGGAAGGGAGCCTGACTGGTTTTGTCATGTTGTATTATTTTATCCTTTATGAGTTTGTGCTTTGTCTCCCCCATTAAATTAATATGAAGTTCAAATATGGTGTCATCCTGCCTTAGGATTTCCCATGGTACCCGTAAGCCCTCTGTTCAACCCAGGGCTGCAAAAGCCCTAGTGTATTGTTTGTGATCCCAAAGAAAGAACCTGGAGGACTCATGGAAACGGTTTAGAAATTGTATTACTCCTGTGCTTCTCCATGGCAGCAGAGGGGGAAAAATGTAGAGGGCCACACTCTGCCTACAGACAGATAGGTTGTGTGCCAATTGCATGTATGGGTTTCTTTAGATGTTTTATGATTAAATACGTTTACTTCTCAACCAAGGTCATTCTGCTTTGATCACCACCATTTGGAGATAAGGGAAATAATGGTCAGTTTCCCTCTCCTTATCCTTTTTTTTTTTTTTTTTTTTTTTTTTTTTTTGTCGATGGACCTTTATTTTATTTATTTACATGCAATGCTGAGACTCAAACCCAGTGCCTCACTCATACTAAGCAAGCGCTCTACCACTTAACTCCAGCCCCTCTCCTTACCCTTGCTAACACATTCTTAGAAATTCTTAGTTCACTTCCAGAAGCAAGTCTTCCTAGGCACTGACCCATGTTCAATGCCAGCACCCTCATTATACATTTATTGGGGAATATCCACTCCCCAGTGAAGAGGTATATCTTTCAGATGTGGCCTCAGTCTTCAGTAAGTTTCCACTTGCATTAGACCTCAGGAGGTCAGAGAAAGGAGCCTCCCTCTCCCTCCTCAGCCAACTCAGACAGTGAAATGTTTGTCCCACGGTTAAGGAGTTGACATCAGTTAGAAATAAAAATGAAAATGCAACTTTTAGCTAATAGAAATGATTCATGGGCACCAGCTGTCTAGGGTGAGACCTAGGGTCTTAGTCTCCCCAGTCTTGAAGACGGAACACCAGGACCTCTGTTAAAATTCAGAGCATTCTATTGCAGTGTCTAGGAAGATGTCTCCTAGGGCTCATCTGGTAGGTGGTATGTCAAAAAACGAAACAGGCTAGGGATGTAGCTCAGTGATAGAGCATCCTTGGATTCGATCCCCAGTACTGGGGGGGGGGGGGGGGAGAGAGAGAAATAAAACAGGAGCTTAAAGGGATGTAAGAGAAAAGAGGGAAGCTGAGGCAGAACAAGAGGCCTTAACTCTAGACTCACACACCTACACACATTTGTATCTGCAAAAAGGGATTAAGATGAAGCTTTGAGGCATTTGTAGCAAATTATGCAACAAATAAGTCTAGTAGACTCTTGAGCACTTACTACAACCTGTTGTAGTAGGATGTAAAGAAGATAAAAAAAATCAATTTTAGAGATTATATCATCCAATTCTCATTTTATAAATAAACAAGCCAGAGAGATTAATTTCTTCCCCTAAGGCTCAACTCCCAAGTGAAATTCTCCTGTTTTCCATCTGATACTACACAACCTCTGGGACAAGGGAAGAATTAGCCTGGGTCCTCGAGAGGTTTCTAGTCTGGTTTGGGAAGGGGGAGAGGTTGGATGGGGTTTCCTTCTATACCAAGCAAAATGGGCCCCATCTGGGCCCCCTCCGACTGCAAGGCCAAGGGAACACCACATTTTCCCCAGGCTGGAGAGCCCAGGAATCCTGAATTCTTTCCCCTTTGGCCCCAGGCTCTTCCTTAGGTGTCTCCACTGTTGTGTCTGATCCTGAGGAGTGACCAAGCAGTAGCTGCCTGCAGGGGAGTATGGAGCTTGCACAGGCAGGTAGGGTGGCTACAGACACGCGCGTGGAGTCTGCTGGAGCGAAGCAAAGAACCACAATGGGAAGAGAAGGCCAGGAGGGCTCGACGTTCACAGGGCAGCCGGCTGCCACATGCCTGCCCACAACTCCAGAGTCTGAAATTCCTCCTTGGAACCCAGCCCGGCAGGTCATTAGGAAGGTCTGTATGGTCACGGAGGAAGCTGGGTGCCTCTCATTTGATGGTATGCTTGTGTGGCCTATCCCTGCTGACCCTTCTCTGCATTGTATGTGCACATACGCTTGCACACTTGACTTGGGCCCCTCTACCCTTAGGGCTGGGCCCGGGTACAGATGGGAGGGAAAGACTGACCAGCAACAGCTAGAGGGTAGCTGGAAGGCAGAAGAAGGGCTGAGAGCCCTGGAAGAGGAATCGGGACTCCCCAGTTCTGCACTCCGATCTGTCACATGAAAGTTTGTGGATGTGGACTGAAAGCTTATCCCTATTCTCAAAATTCCATCTTTCTTCTCTGATGATGGGCTTGAAATGCCTACCTCAGCTAACTAGGGGTTGTTATGAGAATTAATAAAATAAGATAAAATGTCCATGAAGTTAATTCGCTAAGTTCCATCAATATTTCTTGAGCACTTATATGCCAGGCCCTGTAGTGGGCTGGGGGGGGGGGTTTACAATAGCAAACAAAAGAAAGGCCTCTCTTGGTGGAGCTTATGTTCTGGGGAGAGATACACAGCTGATGACAGCTATTCAGAAACTAAAAAAAGGGAGAAAGGAGTGAGGTGGGGGACAGTGATACCGTGTTCACTAGAGCAGTCAGGGTGACCACTCAGTAAGGTCCAGTGGGGACAACTGGAGAAGAGGGCCCCAGGCAGGAGAAGCAACTGTACAAAATGAAAAAGCAACTAGAATAAACATCCAAAAAAACATTTACTGAGCTCCTATTGAACAAATGTCCCATAAAGTGCTAAGTAATGAGTAAGATTAATTAGCTACAGTTGTTTCAAAGAATTTAACAATCTTACAGGGGGAAAAAAGTAAATAAAAAAATTATGGCAAAGCAGAACATGAAAAATGTCCAGAGGGAAGTTATAAAACTGATCAAAGGAGCCGGGCACAGTGGGGCACACCTATAATCCCAGGTGTGCCTCCCAGGCTCAGGAGGCTGAGGCAGGAAGATCACAGGTTCAAAGCCAGCTTCAGCAACTTAGTGAGGCCTTAAGAAACTTAGTGAGAACTTAAGAAACTTGGTGAGACCATGTCTCTAAATAAAATACAAAAAGAGCTGGGATGTGGCTCAGTGGTTAAGCACCCTGGGTTTCAATCTCTGGGTTAAAAAAAAAAAAAAAAAAAAGATCCAAGGGAGCAGAAGTGTTTGATAGAGGGGCTCAAGGAAAGCTTCACTGTGGAATCGCAAAGGAGCTGGGCCTCAGGGGGTCCTCGAGGGATGAAGTGGATTGGGAGGCTATAGAGGACTGACAGGTATTCCAGGTGGAAGGACAGACAGCCTCAACAAAGACATGAAGGCAGGAACATGTGAGACTGTTCTAACTAGTGTCAGAGTAACTGGAAAGGTGAGTGGGTCACACCCCTGGCTGCATGTTAAAATCACCCGGGCTCCAGAAAACAAAACAAAGCAAAGTACCCCCCAACCCAGGCCACACCTCCAACGATTAAATCCAAATTTCTGCAGGCAAGATTGAGCAATCCTTTCTGTAGAGCGCTCCCCAGGGTTCTGCTGTGTAAGCACATATGGAAACTCTCAAGCTGTAAATCTGAATCGGAGATAAAAACAGTGGTGCACCTGTAATCCCAGCCACTGGGGAGGCCTAGGCAGGAAGACGGCAAGTTCAAGTTTAGCCTCAGCAACTTAGTGAGGTCCTGTCTCAAAATAGAAATTAAAATGGGCTGGGGATATAGCTCAGTGGTAGAGCACCCTTGGGTTCAATTCCCAGTAGCAAAGAAAAAAAAAAGAGAGAGACAGACAGACAGACAGACAGACAGACAGACAGGTGCTTAGAGGGGTGTAAGAGAGAAGAGGGAAGCTGAGTCAGAACAAGAAGACCTTAACTCTGCAGCCAGAGAGTCTGGACCTAATTTGTTGGCAATAAAGTGTCAGTCAAGATCTTTTTGAGATAATAATAGGACTCAGCACAGAAAGATTAACAATATATAAGATTTAGATTTAGAGAGAGAAAAGTCTAAGACCAATTGAGACAAGATCTTAGTACCACATGCATGAAGTATCAAGGATCCTAACATTTCCCATCATCATATAGACAAAGCTTTTAAAATTTTGATTATATCCATTGTGCAAAAGCATGGAGAAATAGCCACTTTCAAATTCTGCTTGTAGGAGTGTAAATTGGTGTAGCCATTTTGGAAGACAATTTGGCTTTATCTATCAAAATTTAAAGTCAATTCGCTATTTTACCCTGAAAATCCACTTGAAATATATATGCTCTTCCTTTCTTTCTCTCTCTCCTTTCTTTTTTAAATCGAGTTTATTTCAGCCAGATAAATTCAGCCAGGTAATTCAATCAGAGAAATTCACCTTGTTAAAATACTCAATGAGTTTGACAAATCTGTGAAATCTTATATCGCCCACCACACTTAAGATATGAAATATTTCCATTGCTCTAAAAAGTTCATTTCTGTTTCTTGGTAGAATTTCGCTGAATGGATACATAAAATATGTCTACAAATTAGGTCCAGATTCTGGCCACAGAGTTAAGGCCTCCGTTCTGACTCAACTTCCCTCTTCTCTCTTATACCCCTCTCTAAGCACCTGTTTTGTCTCTCCCTCCTCCCCCCCCACACCCCCCCCCAACTCTTTGCTACTGAGGCAGACATCTTGGTTCACACCTGTAATCCCAGGAAGCTGATTAAAGAGGATTACAAATTCAGAGCCAGAAACCTAGTAAGGCCCTATTTCAAAATAAAAAATAAAAAGGCTGGGAATGAAGTTCAGTGGTAGAGTACTTGCCTGGCATGTGCAAGGCCCCAGGGTTCAATCCCCAAGAACACACACACACAAGTTCCTTTGCCATCTATCCCTTACCCCTTCCCACCCCTATTTCTGATAACCAATGATCTGATTTATTTTTCTACTGCTTTGCTTTTTCCAGAATTTCATATAAACAGAATCATGCAGTATGTAGCTTTTTGAGTCTGGTTTCTTGTAGTTAGCATAATGTCTCTGGTTCATACAAGTTGTTCCATATATTGTTCCTGTGATCCTTTCTATTGCTTAGTAGTATTTCACTGAACAGATATATAAAATTTGTTTACCCACTTCACCAATTATAGGCATTTAAGTTGTTTTCAGGCTTTTGGCTATTATGAATATTGCTGCTAAAACTGTTTCCAGGCTTTGTGTGAACATTTTCATTTCTCCTGGGTGAATACCTAGGAGTCAAATTGCAGAGTTGCGTGGTAACTGTATATTAAGCTTTTAAGAAACTGCCGAACTATCTTCCAAAGTGAGTTGTATTTTGCATTTCCACTAGCATTGTATGAAGGTCCTAATTGTTCCATGTCCTGGATAACACTTGATTTTGTTGGTCTTTTTAATCAAACCATTGGAGTAGCCGTGGAGAGTCAGCTTGTCGTAGTCTCGTTTGCATTTTCCCAATGACCAGAAAGGTTGTGTACCTTTTCATGTGTTTATTTGCCATTGATGTATCCTCTTTGGTGAAGAGTCATTCATATCTTTTACCCATTATATGTTTGGGTTAATTCTCATCTTATTACCAAGTTGTAAGTATTTTAATATATTCTTGATAAAAAAAAATCCTTTCTCAAATATGTGTTTACAAGTATTTTCTCCTATCCATTGTTTGTCTTATTATTTTTTTTCTTTTTGTACCAGGGATTGAAGTCAAGGGCACTCAACCACTGAGTCCCATCCCCAGCCCTATTTTGTATTTTTACTTAGAGAAGGTCTCACTGAGTTGCATAGCACCTCACTATTGCAGAGGCTGGCTTTAAACTCACAATCCTCCTGCCTCAGGCTCCTCCTGCTAAATTGCTGGGATTAGAGGCATGTGCCACCGTGCTCAGCTTCTTTTCATTCTTTCAATGGTAACTTTCAAAAATAAGAATTTTTTAACTTCTATAAAAACCAATTAATTATTTATTTTCTTGGTTGGCTCATGCTTTCTGTGTCCTGAGAATTATGTGCTTAGGAGAGGCTGGATTAGGAGAACCGATGAAGCATCTAGCATTAAAGGTGTGGGCTGTGATGTGCTGAGCACACATCCTGGGAGCTCTGTTAACATGAGCAGGGGTAAAGAGGAGCCGGGGCTTGGAGGATGGGGCTAGAAGGCTAAAGATACAGATATGGAAGCTATTGGTGCAGGATTATTAACTAGAAATGTGAGAAGACATCACTGTGCCTAGAAAGAGAGGAGAGAAGGAAAGAAAAGAGGACCGGGGAAGGGCCCTCAAAAAGACCAACCTTTTGGAGAATCTGAAGAGGAGTCCGTGAAAAAGGTGGAGAACCATGCAGAGAGAAAATAGAGCATCATGCCAATGAGATGTCACCAAAGGCCTAGAAGAAAGTTTTGAAACAAAGGGAACAGTCAATGTCAAGACAAAGGGACCGAGAAGACCTCTTGGAACTTGTCGATCTAGTTATTAACAGGAGATTTTTCTCTCTGTGCCTGGCTTATTTCACTTAACATTATGTCCTGCGGGTTCATCCATGTTGTCATGAAAGACAGGATCTCCTTTTTATGGCTGAATAGTATCCCATTATAAACCCCACATTATTAATCCCATATTTAAAATTCCATTATAAATCCATCCTCCCGTTGATGGCCCCTTCGGTTGCCTCCGTGTCTTGGCTGTTGAGAAGAGTACTGTCGTGAACCCAAGCGTATACAGATGTCTTTGGCATATGGATTGAGTTTTCTTCAGATATGTACCCAGTAATGTCATTGCTGGATCACATGGTGATTCATTTTCTAGTTTTTAAGGAACCTCCACACTATGTTGAAGTGGGTGGGAGACAAATAACAAGGAGCAGGTTGGGAAACAGTGGAGGCCACAGAGAATGACACGCAGTAAGGCTGAGATGCTGTCAGGATAGACAAGACTGAACATCCTTCTAGTTTTAAGAGGTGTCCAAAGGTAGTGAGAGAATAAAATGCAGAAGGTCATCACCAGAGTACACTCTCAGAGCTAAGAGGAGATGGAACTGAGAGCAACATGAAATTCTTTTGAAAAGGTGGAGTTCGCAGCCCACGGCCTAGTGTCAAGAGAGGTGCTTGATAAATCACAGTGGAGTAAGAGGCGGTGTTGAATTTCTAGTGCAGTAACTGAGAACACACACAGGAAGGGTTTGGGTTATGTTAAGTGGGGAAAACTAAAACCAAATGATTTATGAGCTAATATATAACACTATATGACTGGAAAGGAAATGTGACCATCTTAAAATGGTTGCATGAGGATACTGGGCTTACAGGCATTCTTCCTCTGGGTAATGCCACAATATTCATCTTTTAAAATTTTTTCTTTAAAGAGAGAGAGAGAATTTTAATATTTAGGGTTTTTTTTAGTTTTTGGCAGACACAACATCTTTGTTTGTATGTGGTGCTGAGGATCAAACCCGGGCCGCACGCATGCCAGGCGAGCGCGCTACAGCTTGAGCCACATCTCCAGCCCCATCATCTTTTTTAAAAAAAAAAATGGACACCAATGCCATCCTCCCAGAGAGGAGAGAAGAAGCAGATGAATCAAGATAGAGGCCTTCAGTAGTCTCTAAAGTTGTTTTCCCCCTCTTTAAGATCATCAGTCACAGCACTAGATGGCAGGACTTGGGCTATGAAAAAAAAATCCAAAGAAGGAAAAGATCAGCTTTTCAAAGCATTTCTTCTAAGAGATTAAGGTAGTTCAAGGTCTTTAAATTGCTGTAGACTTAAACATTAAAGAGGAATGAGAAAAATTAGTTTTTCTTCCTTCTTGAGCTGGGTCCTAAACCACAGAAACAATGGTAACGTTGGTTAAAGGAAGGCGAGGAGGAGGGAGCCTTGCAGAGAAGACAAAGGTGGGAAGATAGGAACGAACAAAGCCAAAGCCTTCCGCTGAACCGGGCTCTTGCCTAACTGGAAGAAAAGCTATATATTGGGGACAAAAGAGCAAATTAGTAAGACAAGTTCAGATTTTGACCTGCCTCAATCTCAACCAAATAACTACTTCAGTTTACCTTGGTCCCTGGGAAGGACTTTCTGTCCATCAGAATAAAAGCCAGTGGAGGGAAAGACATCCTCAGAGAGCCCATGACCACAGGTACAAAGGTCAACCAGGATCCCTGCCTAGATGGATTGGCAGGGAGATGTCCGAGACTCTCGCACAGTTTGGTAGCAGCAATGGCGCGTGAGAATGTTCCTTAGGTAGGTTCCAGGCTTGTTCTCTGTTCTTGCAGTTTCCCTCACCGCCTCTTCCTCCAAGACTCCGCCTCCCATCACACAAGCTGTGGAGATCCACCAGCTCAGTCCTCTGCCTACACTTTCCAGGGTCGCCTCCTACGGAGCCCCAAACCCACGGCAGCTCTCTTGAGGCAGTCAGAAACCCACATCAGAATCATGGCAACAGTTGGTGAAAGCTATTTTTAGGATCTTTCTTCTCTGGCTTGATACTAACTCCAGCTCATATATAACCATGTTCTAAAATTCAACCCCGGCTCAAGCTCAGAATAGCACCGTGATCATAGTCTTGCTCAGTTCCTCACTCTTCCATCTTGTCACGAGTTCAGATCAATTACATGAATAAATGAAGCCAAACCCAGAGAGTAGCCATCTATCTGTCTAACTGCCTTGATTCTCTAGAAAACTCCTCTACTGCTCAAATCTCGAGAGGCACATCTTTCCTAGGATTGAAACCCCTGGTGTTGAGCCCCCGGGTGTCTTGGGCATCAGTCCTCCGAGAAGCCTTCCCTGACCTCACCAAGGCTGGGCCTGCTGCACTTCCTCTGGGTTCCCACAAGTTCCCAAGAGACCTCTGTCACTTCATTTTCACATGGAATTAATTCTTCAAGTGTCTGCTCCCCCACCAGCCTGTAAATTCTGCAAGTGCAGGGACCTTGTCCTTTTCATCTCTTCCCTCCCCAGTGCCCTGTGTTTGTTAAATGAATAAGTGGAAGTACAGAAACAACAGCCAGTTTCTTCTCTCAACTCCTCCTCCCCTCTCCCCAAAGGGAGTGAATTAACTTAAGAGAAGCATGAGGTTGTCCATCATTTTTTGGTACCAGGCCCAGAAAGAAGGTACCTTGGCATGAACTTTTCCATCCTCCCACTGATAGAGTAGCTGATCAAACATCAAAGGATGTCAAGAAATGCTGGATTCCTCTGCCATGCACTATGAACACCAACTAGAGATCACTTGAAAATATAAAAGTCTGCTTCAGATAATGACATTGGCTTGGCCTTCTAAGGAGCTGGGGAAGCTGTACTAGTTGACACCAGTAAACATTTATTAAATTCAGTGCACTAAGGCTCTTGACAGAAATAGAGGAAGAACACAATCTCTGCCCTTTAGGAAATGGCAATCTCCAAACAATAAAATAGGCTTGAATAGTGAATCTTGCTCAATATGATACAAAACTGAATTTTATAGGCTCTGGGTGACAATTGTGAGAAACCAGATGATAAAATTACCTACCATGAACAACTCTGTGTGGAATCCACCCACCATTTTAAAGGGAAAATTTAGAAATTTCTGCACCAATATGATCCAGAACTTTCTAGAGTGATGGATTTACTCTATAAATCTGTGCTGTTCAATGAAGTAGCCATTAGCCACAAATGGCTATTAAGTGCACAGAGTATGGTTTGGACAACTAAGGAACTAAATTTTTAATGTGATTTAATTTTAGTTAATTTAAATTTAAATATCCACATGTGGCCAGTGGTTTCCATATTGGACAACATAGCACTAGACCATGAATAAAAGTGTGATCATTGCCCTGGGGATCTGGAGAAACTGGCAACTTATAATGCACCATGTACCCCATGTAGTAATAAGCACCTCGCCAAATATACAATGATAATTATCATTGCTCAATTCTTTGCTGGAATTTCATTTAAGAGTTTTGTAACTATGTTCATAAGTGAAATTGGCTTCTAATGGGATTCTTAAGAAATCTTCCTTATCAGTGTTAAGAATAGCACCTACTGAACTCACTGAATAAATCTGGGACCATGCCATCTTTCTCATTTTTCTAAAAAAAGAACTTTAATTTTTTATCACACATTGTAGGAAAAGCATAAGATGTAGAGCAGCAAAATTTTGAATATTAAAATTATCTGTAATCTCACCTTCCAGAAGAAGTATTATTAACAGTAGATGAATGCTCTTCCCAGACTCTTTAAATGCATAAATTTCACACACACACAAAATACTGATTTTAAAAATGGGGCCAGACTATATGAAAAATTTTGTTTCACTCAAAAATATATTATGAACATCTTTCACCTTTATAAATGATACTTCCAAAATGTTCCTTTTACTGGTACTATTGTATACCAAGATATAAGCCTATCATACGTCTTTAGCATATTCCCTAATGATAGGCACTTAGTGGCTTCTAATATTTTACCATTCTAAGCAATGCTACATAAAACATTGTGCTAGATCCTTTTTTTCTTTTCTCTTCCCCCCCCCCCTCCAGTGCTTCACACCCGGGGCCTTGCACATGCTAGGCGAGTGCTCTACCACAGAGCCGCACCCTGCCCAGTACCAGGTCTTTCAGTCAGCCCTCTATCCATCCACTACCCTTCTGCTCCAGGCCGTCTGCTTGGGGAGGCTGATCTTCGTAATCACTGGACCGACTCTAACATCATTAGGCTTCCTCTCCGCTGGCTTCCTGTGGGTTGAGCCCAAGACAGACATCAGTGAGAAATCTGATGATGGGGAGAAAAGGGGGATCCAGGGACCAATTCCCTTCACTCCCTCCCTGACTACTGGCTGACTGAGTCCCTGAACTGAAGACCCCACACCTAGATGGGGTTGTCTCCTGTGGCCACTTTCCTTGGGCTCTGGGAGCCATCTTTTGCTGGCTTCCTTTAGCCCTACCCAGACCTTTATAAATGGTCCTTTATTCAACTGTTCCTACTCTTTCTGTTTGTGTGTGCTATTTGCTTCTTGCTAGGGACCTAACAAATATAAAAACTTGACAGGTAAAGTTCTCATTTTGTATTATTATTAATAATTACCATTTTAATAATCATTTTATTCTCACATGATAAATCTCTGCGACTGGAATTATTTGATCAAATGGCATGCATATTTTTAAGACCTTTAAAATCTAGTCTTCCAGTGTAGTCTTCCTCCAGCAGTGTATGAGAGTTATCAGCCTTCAGGCCCTTTATCCAACTGAGTATTCTCATTTCTTTTCATCTTTTTTTGTGTATGTATAAGCATGTCTGTAATATGAGGAGCATCTAGTCTTTGCAAGTGTTTCAGGACTGGGGAGACTATTAATTGTTGCAATCTCTTTGTTTTAGTGTTTCTTATACAACTTTCAGCTTTCCTCTGCTATTAGCTGTTACAAATTGACTTGGTAGCTCATACTTGGCCTTTAGGAATTCATTAGAGCTATAGTGTGCACCTATATTCCCAACAACTGGGGAGACGGAGGCAGGAGGATGGCAAGTTTGAGGCCAGCCTCAGCCATTTAGAGAGACCCTGTCTCAAAATAAAAAATTAAAATAGGCAGGGGTATAGCTCTGTGGTAAAGCACCCCTAGGTTCAATCCCAAATACCCTCCCCCACTGAGAATCTAGCCAATTTCATCTTATTCATTTGGATGGAGGCCTTCTCTTTTCGCCATGCTCAGCTAAAGGTGATACAGTTTGGTATCACATCGCTGCCTGCACAGCACTGTCACTCTTCGGATTTCAGTTAACTTGATTGCCTTATGATCACAGTTCTTTTATGGACTCAATAATATGATTTTGTAGATCATCTGGTTTGTCCTTGATTTTCTGCATCCTGAGCTGATGTGAGAATTCCTTTTTAATTTTTTAAAAATGTAATTAAATCTTAAAAATATTTTTTAAAAATATTTTATAGTTGTCAATGGACTTTATTTATATGTGGTGCTGAGAATCGAACCCAGTGCCTCACACATGGTAGGCAACACTCTACCACTGAGCCACAACCCCAGCCCTTAAAAATATTTTTTATAAAACACAAAACCATATTAAATTCCACATGCAGTGTGAAAGAAATTTATATCCTATTCTGCATCTCACATGTTCCGTGCTTATATACTTATATACTTATCTAAATTTTTTTTTAAAAGAGAGAGTGAAAGAGAGAGAGAGAGAGAATTTTTTTTTAATATTTATTTTTTAGTTCTCGGCGGACACAACATCCTTGTATGTGGTGCTGAGGATCGAACCCGGGCCGCACGCATGCCAGGCAAGCGTGCTACCGCTTGAGCCACATCCCCAGCCCAATATACTTATCTAAATATTGAAGAATCACACGAATTGTTTCATGGCACAGAATACTCCACAGCTGCCTTGACCACTGTGGCAAATGCTACTCAATTTGTGACTATGTCCAGAACTACTGATTGAAAACAGAAAGAAGGAAGGCCAATGGACGCTGGAATGACTGAGAGAAAATAATTCATCTTGCAAAGCTATCTGAGGAGTTAATGTTCTTCTGCCTACCTGCATGTTCCCACCACTGACATCCTCTGCAAAATCCAAACCCTTGTTCCTACATCACACAGACCTGCAGCACATTTAGATGCAGCCACTTTGGTTTAGAGGACATACAATAGGAGATGTTGAGAAGCATCTCCCTGAGTACGGAGTGGTACATGTCATGAGCAAAGACAGCCCTTTAAAGCACACTGATGTCTATCTTGGGCCAAACCCACAGGAAGCAGAGGAGAGAAAGCCCAGTGATGCAAGGGACCCTCTTGCCCAGATGTAAGGGCAGGACCAATCTACCTCATGTCTGTCTTGGTAACTCCATGAGGTGGTATACCTAAAGGACTTCACCCAAGCCTTGTCTCATTTAGTAAAGCTGCAAGAAACAGAAGCTACTATAATTACCAATATTTCTCATCATTGATGAGTAGTATTAAGTATCTTAAAGATACTAATTTCAGTCTCTATGCCTTTTCATTTGGATTACAAGTTCCAAAGTAATCTTAGTTGTATGAAGTTCTGGATCAATGGTAGAGTATGAATGAATTTAGCATATACAAGGTCCTGGGTTCAATCCCAGCACCAAATTTCTTTTGAGGCGGGGATACCAGGGATTGAACTCAGGGGCACTCAACCTCTGAGCCACATCTCCCCTATTTTGTATTTTATTTAGAAACAGGGTCTCTTGGGGCTGGGGATGTGGCTCAAGCGGTAGCGTGCTCGCCTGGCATGCGTGCGGCCTGGGTTCGATCCTCAGCACCACATACAAACAAAGATGTTGTGTCCGCCGAAAACTAAAAAATAAATGTTGGAAAATTTTCTCTCTCTTTAAAAAAAAAAAAAAAAAGAAAGAAACAGGGTCTCATTGATTTGCTTAGCGCCTCACTTTTGCTGAAGTTGGCTTTGATCGTATGATCTTGCCTCAGCCTCCCAAGCTGCTGAGATTACAGGTGTGTACCACCACACCTGGCCCCAGCACCAAATTGTGTGTGTGTGTGTGTGTGTGTGTGTGTGAGAGAGAGAGAGAGAGAAAGAGAGAGAGAGATCAAGAAAGCATTTAGGTTTCTTGTGATATTCAGCTCATTTTTCATTACCAATTTTAGAAAACACCCCTCTCCTACAACTCTGATTAAGCTATTAGTCTACTACACTTCCTTTCAATGTACAGTTGTACTTTGTGCTCCTTGCCTAGGTCAGAACAATATGATTTTGCTGCTAATGTTATAATCCTCTACTTAATCTTTCTGGTTTTTTGTTTGTTTGTTTGTTTGTTTTGTTTTGTACCAGGGATTGAACTATTGAACTCAGGGGCACTTGACCACTGAGCCACATCCCCAGCCCTATTTTGTATTTTATTTAAAGACAGGGTCTCACTAAGTTGCTTAGTGCCTCGCAATTGCTGAGGCTGGCTTTGAACTCGAAATTCTCCTGTCTCAGCCTCCTGAGTCGCCACCTCACCTGGCAATCCTTCTGTATTTTGAATTTGATTTTTCAATTAGTCTTTGGTATCACTGATTGGCTACACTGTAGATTTGATTATATAGTTCTAGACATTAAACAATTAAGCATAAAATAATTAAGTATTATATTAATCTCTATAGCACTCACAAATGCATTTTAAATAGTTTTCATCCTAACCTATTTTCCTATAGTATTTTCGTGAGATCCAAGGAGCCCTACAACTTGGAATTTGTATTTCTACAATTGGTTGTGGTTGCTCTTTGTGCTATAATTTCTAGAATTGCTTTTAGGCTAGTTTTCCCCTTTCTTCATTATTCTTTAAATAATCCTTTTTCTCCAGATTGTATGTGTTTCTGGAGCTTTGTGCATGCTAGGCAAGGACTGTATTGCTTAGGCACACCCCAGCACTCCCCTGATATTTTTGTTTGTTTGTTTTGTTTTCTTTTTTCTTTTACTCCTCTGATTTCTTTTAAGTTTTATTTTATTTTTAGTTGGTGGACAAAATATCTTTATTTATTTATTTATTATGTGGTGCTAAGGATCGAACCCAGTGCCTCACACTTGCAAGGCAAGCGATCTACCGCTGAGCTATAGCCCCAGCCCCACTACTCTGATTTTTTATGTTTAACTTTTTTGTTTCAGATTTTTTCTTTAGCATTTTATCTGTCCTGTATATAAAACAAAAAACAAGCAAACAAAAATCTTACATTCTCAAATCATTCATCAGACCTTAGAGACAAGCTCAGAAAGTGAAATATAAGCTTAAAGTGGTACATGCCTGTAATCCCAGATACTCAAGGGGCTAAGGCAGGAAGGTCTCAAGTTCAAGTTCAGGCTGGACAACTAAGTGAGACCTTGGCCTGTCTCAGATTTGTAACAGTGCCGAGGCATAGCTCAGTGATAGAGTGCTTGTGTAGTATACACAAGGCGCTGGGTTTGATGCCCAGCATCACAAAAAGAGTAAATAAAAAATAAAACAATAGTAATATCATTAATGTATTTTTCTTCTCCATGACACATTAATTATGTTAGTATCTTTATTTATAAATATTTTTAAATTAAATGAAATATGAACCAAGAAGCGAAGCTTAACAGTTATCTTCATTTTGGTAAGGAAAAAGTTTTCAGTTCTTTGTAAGACGGAGTTTCCTAGATAATGTTTCCTAATTATTACATTAGCTGGCTTCTCATGCAACCTACTTGAACAAGAGTCTTACAACTGAGAACTTCTATCAGCAATCATTCAGCTATCAGATTGGTCGGGCTGAGATAAATCTGTGTGCTATTTGTGAATGTCCAGCTCAACGTGCTCAGGAAACAGACTGCCAGCCTCACCAGAATTCTGGTGGTTTTGTTTTTTTCAAATATTACATCATTTTAAATTTTTCTTATTATATTATCAAAACAATATATGTAAGTAGTAGTTTTTTAAAAAAATCATAGAGATCCACAAGCCTTTAACAAATAAACCACCTTAATTCTCTATAATTGTTTCTTTGTGTGTGCATGGACGGGAGTGCTGGGGATCAAACCCAGGACCCTGCACATGCTAGGCAAGTGCTCTATCATTGACCTACCCCAGCCCTTCTTTTCATTTTCTTTTGAGACAAGGTCTCCCTTAGCTGCCTAGGCTGGTCTCAGCCTCCCAAGTAGCTGGGATTACAGGCATACACCATTACCCGAGCTCTAATTGTTTCTTGCTTGAGGCTGTTGAGATTATCACAAAGGAGGGAGCAATCCTCAGCACCTGCATTGGTTTTCCTCCGCTAGACAGCTGAACTGTTCCCATCACAGCTTTCCTAATTGAGCTATGACTCATTTTTATATTCCAGTATCAACTCTAAGGATTGTCAGTCCAAAGTAATTTCAGCACTTCCATTCCCATTATTATTTCATTTACTTCTCATGGGCTTTCTAAATATAAAAACTATTTCTATTCTATGTGATTTTACATATTCATAGATTTCTCATCCATGAAGCTGCATTTTCATAAATATTGACAATCAGTTTCCTATTATCGGGGTATATTCAAAGTGTCATCATTTTCCCTTCATCTGCTTCTCCCTGCTCTTTTACATAATGAGCTTACCTTCTTGCCAATGCTCCTGGCTCTGATGTCCATATTTCTTCTGTCCCAACATATCCTCTCCACATTCCTCAGGCTGGCTCTAAAAGTCTTTGGTTTTTTTCAAATGGTAATATTGCTGCATCTCTCTCTACCCCACACAATTTTCTTAGGCAAATATTTACCTTCTTTCTCAGGACATTTGATTGTATTACAGTTATGTATATAAAATACAACTGCCATCTCTGCTTTTGTCTTAGACCATTCGTTCCCTATACAATCTTAAGATAGCCTAGACTTCTAAGAGCAGGTGGAATTAATTCAACTTTACACCTGATAAAATGACTCAAACAGACCACATGAACCATCAGAAGTTATATGATAAACTGAAGACAGAACCTCATCAAACTCCCAGTCCAGTGCCCATTACATTAGACTATATTCCCTTCTATCCACTAACTAACTTTACAGGTAAAAGTATTAAACTTGTGTTGTGCCATTGAAGTTAGTTTTCCTTGGTCTTTACTGAGTTTGCCCTAACCAGAGTGATGAGTGAAAATACATACAACCCACAAAAAGGTTTCTTGAGAATTCATAATTCCAACAAAATTTTATCTGATCCCTTGAATTCCAAAGATCTTCAATCTGTAGCCACCTGAAAAGAATTTACTAATACACTTTGACAAGTACCACGTGAAAAGTAGTCATTTCCCTAAATTTTATCCAGTACTCAGAGTTTTAATTAGAGTGATTTAGTTAGAGTTTTAGTTAGAGTCATGTAGAGTGATTTTCAGGATAAATTGTTGAGTGAAAACAAATGAAGTACAAAAGAATAGACAATAGACACCCTTATTCATGGTTTTGCTTTCTGGGGTTTCACTTACCTATGGTCAGCCTGAAAATATTAAATGGAAAATTCCAGAAAGAAACAAATTGTACGTTTTAAATTACATGCCATTCTGAGTAGTGTGATGAAATCTTGCAATGTCTCAGCCTGTGACTCCTCTCTTTGTCCAGCATATCTACACTGTATACACTACCCATCCGTTAGTCACCCTCTTGGTTATCAGACTGACAGTCATGCTATCATAGTGCTTGTGTTCAAGTCTTATTAGTTTACTTAATAATGGTCTTAAAGCTCAAGAATATAAACGCAAAGGAGGCTGCAGGGTATAAATCAAGGAAGGTATAAATCATTGATTCTAGATGGCAATGCTGTAGGGCACATTTGGTGCTAGCTAAAATTTTAGGCACCCACTGGGGATCTTAGAACCAATTAGGGGAGACTGTTATCTTTTATTATGTTATATTTTATATAACAAAGAAGGGAGATAAGACTTTAAATATATAGACATCTATTTACACGTATATGTATTACACTTCATAAACACGTATGTATATAATGTTATATGTATCTACCCATTTAAACAAACAAACAAAAACCATAGGAATCTCACCAGGTGTGGCACTCCCCAACTACAGAGGCTGAGGCAGAAGGATGGCAAGTTTGAGGCCAGCCTCAGCCACTTAATATGACTGTCTCAAAATAAAAATTGGAAAGAGCTGGGAAGGTAGCTCAGTGGTAAGGCACCCCTGAGTTCAATTGCCACCAAAAAACAAACAAACAAAAATCCTACAGCAAACTAAAACAGAGAATTTTGAGATTGGTTCTACAGTTATGGACCAAATTAGGTCCCTGAGAATTCATATGCTGAAGCCCTAACTCCCAGTGTGACTATTTTGGAGATAGTAATTAAGGCTCAATGAGGACACATGAGCCTCTAATCCAGCATGATTAGTGTCCTTATAAGATGAAGAAGAGACTCCAGGGATGTATGCACATGGAGGAAAGACCATGTGAGGACACAGGAAGTAGACAGTCGTCTGCAAGCTCAGGAGAGAGGCCTTGGGAAGAGCCAAAGCTGTCCACACCTTGTTCTTGGACTTCCAGCCTCCACAACTGTGAGAAAATAAATATCTGTTGTTCAGGCCACTCAGTGGGCAGTGCTTGTTACAGCAGCCCTCGCAAAGGAACACAGCTACCTACAGAGGGTGAGTGGGAAGAAGAGAGGTGGGTGAGGACATTTTACTGAACAACCATTTTTGTTTAGTCCTTATCCTTGAAACCACCTTTATATTTCATATCATACAAAAAAAGAAAAAAGGAGAGAAGAAAAAAATCAAGGACAGGGGCCATCCCCAAAATTAAAACAACAGAAGCAAATTAATTAAACCATATTTCAAGTGAAAAACCTAACTAAACTGACCATGGGTGGAGGTGGGGAAACGGACCCAAACCTAAGTAACTTTTTTTTTTTAAATTTTAGGTAGACACAATATCTTTATTTTATTTTTATGTGATGCTGAGGATTGGACCTAGAGCCTCACGTATGCTAGGCGAGCCCTTCTACCTCTGAGCCACAACCCCAGCCCCCTAAGTAACTTTTGAACATGCTGTTTGGTTTGTATGACCCCAGTTTAAGGATAAAATAACCACGAATCCAATATTAACTCTAGTTAGTAGAATTCTAGAGGTTGTTTGGTAATTTTGAAACTTCTGTACATTCTAGAAGTGAACAATTACATAAATATTATTGTGAATAATCAGAGTGTAGTCTAATGTCGTGGGCCATGGACTGGGAGCCTGAGTTGAGGTTCTGCCTTCAATTAATTGTGTAATTTTTGATGGATCATATGGTCATCTCATTGTTTAAGAAGCAATTTACAAATACGGACAGGAAGTAGAAGAGAATGAAGCTTTTGGAGTTGCATTAGATCTGAAGGATTCAATGTGAATTCAAGGGTTTTAATGTACCTATAAATAGCACCATATATAAATAAATATTAGTTGTGCAGATATGTATATGTGTGCATAAAGGTATACATGCATGTCTGTGTGTGCACCCATTTCTGGGTCCGTAGCCCAGTAAATAAGTGTCCTCTCCCCAGCACTCATGATGAGCACACCTTGCTTTTTATATGCAGATCTTGATTCTAAATGTGATTTTCAGCCAGGGGTCTAACTCAGTGGTAGAGTGCATGCTTAGTGTGCAGGAGGCCCTGGTTTCAACCCCCCAGCACCAAAATAATAAATATATAAATGTTTCTGCTAAAGATCAACAGGGTGGAGAAAGGTTGGAAGTGGTTGATAATGTTTTGTATTTAATTTTTTTTTTAGTTGTAAATGGATCTTTCATCTTATTTATTTATTTATATGCGGTGCTGAGGATCAAACCAGGGCCTCACACATGCCAGACAAATGCTCTACCACTGAGCCACAACTCCAGCCCCTGTTGATAATGTTTTTAAAAAACAGTAGCTTCCAGGGCTGAAGCAGAGAGAGCGTAAACGAGCCACACAAAGTAAAAAAATGCCCAAAGAATGAAGAGGACATGTCAAAAGGACAGAGACGCTAGCTTGAATGGACTCCTACTGGACAAATAAGAAACAATTTGTGCACCAAAATAAATGAAGATAGAGCTGAGGATGTAGCTCTGTGGTAGAGCACTTGCCTAGCAAGTAAATAAATAAGAGAAAACGCTTCTCTCCCACTAGGAAGCCATCCGCTAAAAGTATCATAAATAAGGGAATTAGAAAATAACCCCTTGACAACCATCCCCATAAGTGATTCTGACAGGAATCATCCAGAGATGCTACAACAAATAGATGAAAGTTTGAAGAGGAATGGAACTTTTATATTATCTCGAAATATTACCCCAGAAAATAATTAATGTGTACTTAACTGACTTGTTATCTGAAAAAGGAGTATGAAAATCTGTAGGGCTGGGATTGTGGCTCAGCGGTAGAGCGCTCACCTAGCACGGGTGCGACCCGGGTTCGATTCTCAGCACCACATAAAAATAAAGGCATTGTGTTATGTCCATCTACCAAAAAAAAAAAAAAAAAAAATTCTTGTGCTCTATCTCTCTCTCTCCCTTTAAAAAAAAGAAAGAAAGAAAATCTCTAAAATGTCTCATAACCTGGGTCGGATGAGTAACCATACTAACAGAACCTTATTTGGGAACTGTGTATTTGACATAGACTTATCAGGTAAAGAGATGGAATCAGAGCCTGTTGAAGGCTCCTGGACCTCAGGTCTCCCTACATAAGTGGAATGGCAGAGGTGGTAGTGAAGAAAGCAGGCCCAGGAGTTAGATTTCAAAGGCCATCTCTACCACTCACAAGGCACGAGATTTTCTATGTTAAGTACTCCATGCCTCCATTTTCTTATTTATAAAATAAGGATAATGTTAATAACAATACCTATCATATTGGTTGTGTTCTCGCATGTAAATGAGATAGGTATTGTATCAGTCAGCTTCAGCTGCGTAACAAACCACCCCAATCCTGGTGGCTTACATCAATTAGCATTTATCTGTCATGAGGCATCCTTGCATAGTAGCCTCCTGAGGGGATAGGCCTGGCGTTGTGAACTCCCTGTAGCATCCCCTCAGGGACTGATCACCTGATGCAGGTGAACTTCCCCCTCAAGCTCTGTCTGAGATCCCACACAGCACCTGAGATGGGTGTGACCTGCCAAGATGTCAATCAATCTACTGACCACAAGACATCACAAAGCAAGACTCTGCCCTTGAAACCTAACCCTTACCTTTGATGTACTCCCTTAAATAAACCACCAGAGCCATTTTTGGTTTTGTCTAGTTCAAGAACCCATGTGGACTAGATCTATCAGGGGCTTCATTTTTGTAAATATATTTCTGAGTGTGTTTTATTATTTTTTAATTATTTGAAATATTAAGATTAGAGTGGCTATTTAGGGTGGCTTGGATTCCACTAGGCAGAAGAACCCTCCATCTTCCCCTTGAAATTTATCATTGCTCATAAATCCGCAGGTCTACTGGGCAGTTCTGTTGGTCTCAGATGAGCTCACTCATGCACTAATGGTCAATTGCAGGTGCAGGAGGTGACCCTGCTGAGCCCTTGAAGTGTTTGAGTGAGGGACAGCAAGCAAGAGGCTGCCATAGGATGCCCTCAGCCTGGACAACTGGACTTTCCTCATGGGAACAGGCCAGCCTGGGCTTCTTCAAATGGAGTTCAAGAGAATGAGTGGAAATGGGAGAGGGCTCTCCAAGAGACTTAGATCTGGCATACCTTCACCTATCCTGCATTCCATTTGTCAGAACAAGTCACAGGGCCTTCAGGGGTTTAGGAAAAGAGGCTCCATCTTTCTATAAGAGAAGCTGCAAAGTCACCCAGTTAAGGCTGTGGATATTGTGCAGGGTATTGAGCTACTTCTGTAGCCAACATGCCATTGAAGGTGACTCATACAAAAGGATGACCAGACAGCACATCCAGAACCCAGAGACTACCATGGGGTTTGGATCTAGGCAGTGGTCAGTGCCAACCCAACCCTGCCCAGGACAGGATGGATGTTTAAAACATGGTATCAACCACATGTTCCAGTTTCTGTATCTGAGGTTTTGACGCCTTGGTCCTTTCTGACTAGAGAGGGACTGTTCCTCCCGGAATTATGAGATTCTTAGAGACAGAAAATGAGTGAGCCTTTCATATGCAAATTAACCAGTCCAGAGAGTCTACTCCTCCTCCATCAGCCTTCCCAGGCTCTTGCACTGCAGGATGCTCTTTGTTCTGCTCTCATCTTTGCAAGACTAGGAACAGACAACTAGGGGCAGCCTCTGCACCGGACCCTGCTCAAGCTCTTCTAACTAGCCAATCCTAAACCCGCTTGGCCTGCTTACCCTGCCTCACCATTCCCACCCACCCTCCCCACATCCCACCTCCTGCCATTTACCTGCAGGTGGCCCTGCCTGGCATGGCATGGGCCCCTCTTCTCAGGAACCCTAATAAACTGCCTTCTCAGTGACAATTGTCTGCTGGTTTGCTGGTCTGCTCACTTCCCAACACCTGATTGAATTAACAAATGGTGTTTGCTTCACGTGCAGAACAGGGCTGGCTCAGTCTTCAGATGGGCAGGCACCTGAGTGGACTTCAGGTGTGGGCAACCAAAGAGGCTGACATTGATGATAAATTAGAGGCTGAGCAGAGGCGGCTAACAGGATCACTATGGGAAACAAGTAGGAGTTTGATCCGCACAGTCAAGGATAACAGGAGAATGACTGATAGAAGTTAAGAGTAGCTACCAGTTGGAATAAAAGTTATCAAAAGTTAGGAATGAAGGACCCAGATCAGGTGTAGAGCATCAGGAGCAAGTAATGAGGATTGTGTTGTGAGGCAGCTTAGCTTATCCTGGCTAGTTGCTTCTCATCTGGGATTTCTTGAATATAGCTACCAGCAAATTCTACCTGAAGGCTCTTAGAGACATCTGGTAAACACAGACAGAGGCAAAAACTAGGAGGAGGGGTTGGCAGGTGAGTGAAGTTGTGAGCAGGTGGGGTTTAGCGCTTTAGTTGAATTCAAGATGTTCCAGAGGGAAGAACAGATACAGATGATCAGCCTTGGACCTGAGGGGCGTAGCTCAGCGCAGAGCACTTGCCTAGCATGCCCAAGGCCCCGTGTTCAATCCCAGCACCTGGGGGAAAAGAATGCTAAGAGGACATAATTTGGCTGGTTTTGTTTTGAGCATTTTTATTGTGTTTTGAGTGGGTTTTGCATGCTGGTCCACTAAAACACTGATGCCACCCCAGGCACAAGATGCTATGACTGTCACTCCCACCACAGTAGTGCTGGGTCCCCAAAACTGAGCTGAAATACTTTCCAGAAGTGAACACTATTAATATTTTTCCTATTCAACTATTCTTTTGTATATCTGATGTCATATTGAGGATGAAACTTTTTATTCTAGTTTTCTTTACCCCATTTACAAATATTGTAAGAATATTGTAAGCCCCTCCCTTTTATTTTCTTTTGAAACAGTTACTGAGTTCCTTAGGGCCTTGCTGAGTTGCTGAGAATGGCCTTGAACTTGTGATGCTCGTATTTCAGCCTCCCAAGTGGCCCTCATCCCTTTTAAAAGTAAAAATGGGGGAAATGTGCATAATGACATTGGGATGCTAAAGTAATGGAATACGGAATGTACCTGTCATTCTAAATCCTCCTCATGTGTTGGAAAAGCCTGTCTCACGTGAGGCAGAGCCCATTTCTTGCTATGGAAGCAACAAATCCAGATACTCACCCTCCCATCGCCCCCTGTAGCTGGAGCATCAACAGGTGACACAGATTCTTCCCCCTGAGGCTGCACTCTATAACTTCTCACTTTGAATCAGAAGCTGGTAACCCAGAGAAACAAAGTCTGCACAGAATCCATCTGGATGGTGGGCGGCATCAGTTCAGTTTTGGGGACCCAGCATTACTGTGGTGGTGGTGACAACCACAACATCTTGTGCCCGGGGGAGGTGGGGGAGCAGTGATGTGTTCATGGACCAGTTCTCAAGCACAATTAAGGGTGTGGTTCCACGTGGCACAGTCTCCAAACTTTCTTCTGCAGTTCCTTCAGAGCCTGTGAACTATCCTGTACTCTTAGAAATTCCTTTACTTCCCTGTTTTGTTGTAGAGATAGGGTCTCACAATGTTGCCCAGGCTGGTTTTGAAATCTTGGACTCAAGTGATCCTCACACCTCAATCTCCTGTGTAGCTGGGACTACAGTCATACACTAATGGGCCTGGCCAAATTCCTTTACTTTCTTAAACTAGAATCACTTTCTATAGGTTGCAATTAAATACTGATTGATAAAGTGCATAACTAGGACATTGTTTGATCTCGTTTTCTAATGCAACTGGTAGTAAAGTTTTATATATACATATATACACACTAACATAACTGGGAGATGCTTTAGTCAATTTTCCATGACTATAATAAAACACCTTAATATAGGGAGGCTTTATAAAGAGAAGGGTATTTAGCTCACAGTTCTGGAGGTTCAAGGGCATGGTGCCAGTATCAGCTTGGATCTGGCAGACCTCATCACTGAGGGCATCATGGCAGCAGGAGCCCATGTGAAAGGAAGAGATTATGTTGGTCAGAAAAAAAGCCAAAGAGCAACTGGAGTCCCACATCCAAAGGCATGTCCCCAGCTGATTTAAGGACCTCCTGCTAGGTCCTTCCTCCTAAAGGTCCCACACCACCACCTTGGGACCTAGTTTTCAACACACAAACTCTTGAGGGACAAACTCAAACCATAGTTATGTTCAGTCCTATTTGTTACCTTATTATTATTTTGGTACTGGGGATTGACCCCAGGGGTACTTAACCACTGAGCTATGTCTTCATCCCTTTTTATATTTTATTTAGAGACAAGGTCTCGCTAAATTGCTGAGGCTGACTTTGAACTCGTGGTCCTCCTGCTTTAGCCTCCTGAGCCTCTGGGATTACAGGCCTACGCCACCATGCCCAGCATCTGTTACCTTATTTTGGATGTTCTGTTTAGTTCTGTCATTGTTACTAAGACTGTATGCATGAAAAAGGCTAAAAAAGAAAAAAAAAAAAAGACCCTAATAAATTAAGTACCTTTATACATTGGTATTATGGGTGATTATTAGTTCCTTCTTTTTAAAAAAAAGTTTGGGGTATACAGAACCCAGGGCCACTCTACCACTCCCTGCATCTCCAGCCACCGCCCCCCCCCCCCCCCCCCCCCGCTTTTTTTAGACTGAGTCTCACTAAGTTATTCAGGTTGGCCTCAAACTTGTGATCCTCTTGCCTCAGCCTCCCAAGTTGCTAAATGACAGAAGTGTGCTGCCATGCCTGGCTTATTAGTTCCTTCTTAATATATTCCTACATTCTCTTAAAACTTCCACAATGAAATTATTGTATTTAAAAAAAAAAAAAACTCTTTTGGAAGAATATTCTCTACTAATGACAGAGAGAGTAATTTAAATAAGAATAATTTTTTTTAAATATTTCAAATCAATTTACAAAAATGCTAAACAGTAGTTAGAATAAAATTTACACTTTAACCATATAAATAAAGAAAAAGAAAATTACTACATACACTTATAAAATATAAATGAATTTTATTTATGAATTTATAAATGTATACCAAAGGGGAAAGTACATTAAAAGAACATATACCATAATCAGGTAGAGTTTATTTCAGGAATTTAAGGGTGTTTTAAAATTATGAAAACTTTTTATATAGTCAATCATATTAGGGATTTAAGTGATAAAAACAGGATTATATTAAAAGATACCAATTCATCTTATCAAGCTTTTAGCTTCAAACAAAGAAGAAAAGATGTTATTCCTCTTATTCTAATAAAGAACATTCATTTAAAACCAACAATCAACTTTATATTTAATGAAGAAATACCAAAGAAACTTTTTAATCACATTTTGTTTGTACTTAACACAAAACAATAAAAATACATAAAAAAGAAATCATTTTACAGCTATAGCTTTATTTTTAGAAAAAAAAAAAAGCATTCTACCACTACTGGAACAAAAACAATTCAACAAAAGATAAATATTTTTAAAATTAACAGCCTTCTAAAGATAAAGATTTCCATGCTGAGTAGGAACACAGATATAAAATACTCAAGAAAGAAGTAACATAATAAGACCTAGACAAAAATAAGAACAAAGTATAACAAAACAACATCAAGAAACACATTAATAACAGACAATCTAAATACTTGATGGAAAGAATTAGCATCTTAAACAAAAGTGTTACAGAGTGATAAAAAATTCAAATTGAAGAACTGAAAGAGATGTTTACTTATCCCCCCCATGGGGGGGGCTGCAGTTTTGAATATTAAAGAATGTAAGTGGGGGTAAGAAGACCAATGAAGATATAGACTGATTCAAACAGATTCCAATACAGCATTTAATTCATTGTATAATTTTAAAAAAAAATAGGTCTTAACTTCCAGATGGAAGTTAGAATTAACAAGAACGATTCTCCTCAAAGCCAGGGACTAAAAACACAAAGCACGGTGATGTAATGTGGTAAGTACTAGGGTAGCGCTACAGGAAGCGGCACAGAGGCTCACATCTGTGATCCCAGCTACTCCAGAGGCTGAGGCAGGAGGATCACCAGTTCAAAGCTGGCTGGAGAGACTCAGCTTCAAAATGAAAAATAAAATGGGCTGGGAATGCAGCTCAGTGGCAGAGCGCCCCTGTGTTCAATCCCCAGTACTGCAAAAAAGAAAAAAAATTCTACAAGTGCTTCCTCTCTAGGGACCAGGAAACGCTAACATTTTGAAGATTGTAACTGCCAGGTTCTGAGGCAGGCAGAGGGAAGAAGGACCGGCACTTGTAAAAGAGGAAACATCTTTTACAAATACAGAGTCACAAGACAACAAAAGAGTACATTTCAAAAACTTCAAGTGGGTCAGCAGAAACAGTCTTAATCTATATTTCTAAAACTCAATTAGAAGCCAATATTTAAAAATCAGAAAATTTCTCACACACACAAAAAAAATCTGGATTTCTGGCTTCTTTAGAAAAGCAAACTATATGACAAACTGGGTCCACATTCCCAGATGGAAATCAGGGCCGCGCACATTGCAGTTGGGAGAGTTTGCCACAGGATTTCCTCTGTGCCCCCTTTCCCTGCAGAGAGTCCACTCCATCTATTTAACTCACCTTCCTGGTCCCTGTAGGGGGGTAGTTTATGACTTGCCTCATGTGAAAACAAAGCAACAGGATTAGATTTGCTTTTAAAAGATCAACCCGACAGCTAGGTGCAGAAGAGAGGGACAGTGGGGAGATGGATGGAATCCACAAAGGTCTATTATATTAAAAATTAAAATAAAGCTACCAAAACTGAAGTGGGGGAAAGGAGCCCACCTAGCACCTTCTACTAAAAACTCACACATATAACTTGAAAAACACTGAGTTAGGTCCCTGTGGGATACATAAGAGGGTGATAAAGGGGTGAGCCAAGGAATTGTGTAGGGATGGGAAGAAAGGGGCAGAGAAGGATGAGCCTTTGAGAGGCTCCTTAGGAGCCAAACATCTCCAGCGCTGGGTGACTAATGTGACACAGGGAATAAAGACAAAGAAGAGTACAGGGCTTAAGTCCAATGACTGAATGGGGATAAGCATCCAAAAATAAGGAAATAAAAGGAGAAACAACCCTGGAGGAAAATGAATTCATTCAAGTTGCGGTATGTTGAGGGTGGGGAGCCTGGAGACGTGAGGCTTCACCTCATGAACCCCAATAAATTAACAAAGAAAACCTATCTCCAGATCTGACATGAGAAGTCTAAGAGCTGGACCATCAGACGGAAATGAAAGAAAGATTAAGAGGTGTGATTACGAAGCTGAGCTTAAGGATGTTTTCTTCCATTATCGAAGGTTTATAATAAGTAACTAATTGAAACCTGTTTTCACCAGGAGTTTGGCAATCACCAAGAGAGACTAGTGGCAAATACCCACCTCGAGCCTGTCCTTTGTGTAATATGTAACTCATCAGTGACAAGAAGAGTCTGAGGAAATAATGATCTTTGCTTTTGAAATTTGCAGAACTGAAAAACATCTCATGACCAGGCAATGAGGATCAGATGTGCCTCATTTGGCCCACCCACTTGGTGAGACAGGACCCACCAATCAGGGAACACCCATCATCCGGCTACATAAGCCAACCCCAAGTCAGCTTCCCAGGAAGATGAGCTTTGGGACAGAGTCCCTATCTTCTCATCTAGACAGCTTTTTTAATAGTCAGACTCTTTGCCTCCATATCTTGTCTCTTGACTTTACTGGTATGCAGTGGGATAAGCAGTCGGACTTGGTCCAGTAAATTACATAAGATAATTTTATAGAATGATTATCAGCAGAACCAAAATTGAAATGGAAGATGACAGAACTGAATAAAACATTGCAACAAAGATTACAGAGGGCCTTTACTTATGTAAGATCACAATTATAAGATATATAAAAAGAACACAATGATGTGAAAGTCCACCAAGTCTCTCAAGGTAAAGGATACGCCTTTAGACTCTCATTCTCTCCATTAAGGGTGTAAGATGGCTTAGACAAAAGTATACATGGTAAAAGGATAAACTGGAGATAGTCATAATGATTAAATGTAAAATAATGATTTTACATTTAATCATTATGTAAAATAAATGTAAAATAAAATTTAAGTTAGCACCAGGGCTGGGGTGTAGCTCAGTGGTAAAGTGCTTGCTTAGCAAGCACAAGGCCCTGGGCTAGATTCCCAGCACCACCACCAAAAAAAAAAAAAAAAAAAAAAAAAAATAGCACCAGGAAAAATCAGAACTAGGAAAAAAATAATAAAGAAAGAAAAAACAAAATATGCAGAACATCAGGCTTTTCAGAAATACTGTCGTTGACAACAAGAGTAAAAAAAACTATAAGTTATATAAATCATATTGCCCTTTTAGGAGAAAACACAGAAATTTATCACCTGAAAACATTTTTGCATTCCCCCATCTCAAAAGAAGAGCATTTCAGTTTTTCTCAAAATGAAAACGTAAGTTTTCTCAAAATTAAATAAATTTAGTTTTACAAAAGCTACTACATTGTCCCTTTTTCTCACATTGTGTTATTGCAAAAAAAATTTTTTAAGAAAGCACTTTACACAAGGACATTTGGAAATATGACTACAATACACACAGCAAAGGATTCATACATCTGCCTCTGTGGTACCCCTTGATAAAAACAAAGAACGTGACATCTACATGTAACTTGATAAAGACAGCAGGATACACAGGAGAAGACAGAAGAGGGAACGGGGAGGAAGAGGGAAGTCCACATGAAATGGGTGAAGCAGGTAGATTTCTCTTGGTCCATCTGCATCCACAGAAAGAAGAATTACAGAGTAATGGATGAACTACCCATCCTTCAAACTATAGCAGCTGGGCTTAGCAAAAGCTCAATAAAAGATAAAAAATAGACAGGCTGAGGTAGAAATCTTTGACAGAAACCCAAAGGTTACATACTCTTGGTGCAGGCCAAGGATGGATGCACAAAACTTGGACATCCTGAACACAGTATGGATGACATTCTTTTATGAAAATCACGGAGCTCCATGTCGGCCCAGAGGGCCCAGCAATAAAAGGCCACATATACAATACACAAAAGAGAACCCACACAAGGCAGTTAATACTATTCACTCACATACATTTAGAGAAATGCAAACCAAAACACAATCATTTAGCACCTATAAGCTAAGCGAAAGTAAAGCGTGGCTTTATAAATTCAATACTGTGTATATTTTATAGAAAGATAAATTCAAAATTTGTTAGAGTTGAAATATCCCAGAATAAGGGAGGTAGTTAAACTATGATATATTAATGTATCTGTGCAAAAAAAAAATGATTATATGTGATCAATGTGAACAAAATGGAATGATACTTATGAAATGCCTAAGTAGAAAACCGTGCAAAGCGTATGGATCTATGTAAACTGATTACATGGACAAAATCACTGGTCAGACCACAGAAGTCAGCATAAATTTACCACTTGAAGAGTTCCATCCACCCAGGCTGGGGAAGATGCTCAGGAACTGCAGAAGCTGCATCTTCAGGATTTGCCCTGGACTGACCCCTCTGCGCTCAAATTTTACCTTCTCTTTGCCTGCTTCATGTCTAACCTTATCCCCAGCCACCCATGCCAAATTTTATCCTCCCACCTTTAGCTCTCACAATAAGCTGTGAGGTAGCTATTAATGACCATTATTAAGAAATGACTAAAAGAACGAATGGTTACAAACTGAAGCTCAGCAGAAGACTTGCTTTCAGGTCTTCCAAGATGAACAAGCTTCTTGCTTCACTGGTGCCCTTTACGGTTTACCTGGGCAGGGCTTCCTGGCCGACTGGGCAGTGTTGGGGACCAGAGGCCTGCCTTCTCCAGCCCCGGCCTCCTGTGTTCTCTGTTTTTCAAGGCCCTGTGAACACTCAGTAGCTGAGTTATCTAAAAGAAAGAAGAAAGGAATAAGCTTTCCAAAAATATTCTTTGTATTACTCTTTAAGTTTCATTTTACATTAGTAACCAGGTCTCAGACAAAACTCCTAATTCATTCCCAGGGTTTGGAGAGTTTGTGCCTTATGAATTAAAACAGGTAATTGTTATATTAAAAATATAACAATAGCAAGCAGAAAGTCAGTATTCCATAGTGAGAAGAGTCCCAGTAAAAAGGACCAGATGACAATAAAACAGGCACTACATCAGAAACAGAGTAGAAGGTCCCTTCTATCCCTGAGAGTTCCCTAGACAGCCTGTGACACTGGTATTCCGGAGTCCCCCTTACTTTCAAATTCATAAAGTCTGCTACTAACATTCCGACAAAAAAAACTTCAGGATGTCTCAAAACTTAATTTTTGTTTTTGTTTTCACCAAAGAGCTGGGGAAGTTTCTCAGTGGTAGAGTATTTGTCTAGCATGATATTCAATCCCCAGGACTGGGGGAAAAGAAAAAAAAAAGAAAGAAAACTGCACATTAAAGGCTTAGTACTGGTGGCTGGGTGTGGCTCAGTGGTAAAGCACTTGCCTCCCACACGTGAGGCACTCCCACAATCCTCAGCACCACATAAAAGTAAATAAACAAAATAAAGACACTGCATCCACGTACAACTAAAAACTATTTAAAAATAAAATAAAAGCTTAGTACCTCTGACTTTGGCAATTAATTAATTACCTTTTCTCATCAACAATTCTAAAGCCACCACTTACTGATTTTCAGCTGTAAGCAAATTTAATAAAATAAATAAGCAAAACACATTATAGTTAAAAGAACATTTACACAGTAACAGGACTGAATGGCCTACAATGAAGTGTAACAATATTACCGTTTAGAGTAAGGGGAATCTCATGCAATTTTTATTTCTAGTTTGTGCTCAAGTTTTTCTATAATGTGATTAAAATTTCTAAAAAAAGAAAAAAAAGCAGACCCTTTAAACCAATTCATAAAAGAAAGCCATCCCTATGTTATCCTCACCTTTCTCCCTCCCCATCTCCCAGCAAGTTGTTAAGACTTCTCCTGCCCCCAAGTGGCCCAGGAGCTACTCTGTTCAAATACTATAAACTCAAAAGTCTTCTGAAACCCTTCAATATTGCCACTTGTCCACTGTCCTAAACTTTCTAACAACAAAGCTGCAATTAACATATGAAGTGGTTTGGTCCTCAGACTCACTTTCAAGTCACTGTTATTTCTTTACTGTGAAGATTTTGAAACCACCTCACCATTGACGGTTCTTGTCTGCCTCTGCTAGGCCTACCTTTGTTTTCAAGCATCTTGTGCAGCTCCATATGCTTGTAGGCAGAAATGATCTGAAAATTAACGACACTTGGAATACTCAGTCCTTGCTCCTGGAGCAAATTCAGGGCTGTAGCATGAATGAGCTGATGGGACCGTTTGCAGGTCTGCAGCTTGCACTCTCCCCTGACGAAGGCTTTGCACACGTGGAACTTGGTGCATTTATCCTTGAGGTTGCAGTAACCATAGAGGGGATCCCCACCTTTGTTGTACAGCAAACAGACCTGGTACAGAAAGAAGGCAATACCTGAAATATTAGTTCTCACCATATCTTTATTTACTTTGTAGTACTGGGGACGGAACCCAGGAGCACTTCATCACTGAACTACATCCCTTGCCCTTTTTTTAATTTTTATTTTACTTTATTTTTTTTAGTTGTAGTTGGACATATTACCTTTATTTTATTTATTTATATTTATGTGGTGCTGAGGATCAAACCCAGGGCCTCGTACTTGCTAGGCGAGCACTCTATGCTAAGCCACAATTCCAGCCCCCACAGTCCTTTTTATTTTATTTCAGGATGGGGTTTTGCTAAATTGCCCATGCTGGCCTTGAACTTGTGATCCTCCTGCCTTAGCCTGCTGAGGTGCTGGGATACAGGTATGTGCTACCACACCCAGCTATTGTATCTTTGCAGCCAATAAACAACAGTTCCTCCTACAAAACTGGAGATTAAATGGTATCTTTTTTAAATTAATATTTTAATTGACACACAGTAATTATACATATTACTATACCCTGTATTGGGGTATAGTGTGGCATTTCAATACATGTATACAATGTGTATTATACTATGTATAAAGATCAGATGAGGGTAGTTGCCATATCTGTCACTCAGACATATGTTTTTTCTTTGTACTGGAAACATTCAAAATTCACTTAGATATTTTGAAATATTCAATTAATTGTTGTCAACCATTGTTATCCTACAGTGCCATAGAACATTAGTAGGTTACTCTTGCACCCCTGGCCCCATCAACCATCCTCTCTCCATCTTTCCCTGCTTCACACTGTTCCCAGGTTCTGGTAACTACTATTCTATTCTCCACTTATTTTTTTTTAATATGTATATTTTTAGTTATTGATGGACCTGTATTTTATTCATTTATTTA
The DNA here is from genome assembly GCF_048772815.1 of Callospermophilus lateralis. NCBI lineage: Eukaryota > Metazoa > Chordata > Mammalia > Rodentia > Sciuridae > Callospermophilus > Callospermophilus lateralis. The sequence continues at coordinate 16,064,799 of NC_135305.1, read as the reverse complement.
TAAGCAGTGCTGAGAATCAAACCCAGTGCCTCACACATGCCAGGAAAGAGCTCTATCACTGAGCCACAAACCCAGCCTCTATTCCCCAATTCTTTGAGATCAACTTTAGTTTCCACTTGTAAAGTAAGAATCTGTAGTATTTGTCTTTCTGCATCTGACTTACTTTACTTAACATAATGTCCTCCAGTTCTAACCATGTTGCTGCAAATGACAGTTCATTCTTTTTAAGACTGAATAATATTCCTGTGTGTGTGTGTGTGTGTGTGTGTGTGTGTGTATCTTTATCTATTCATCCATCAATGGACACCTAGGTTGTTTCCATATCTTGGCTACTGCAATCAGTGCATAGCAAAAATGCCATGCAGATGGCTCTTCAACATACTAATTTCAATGCCTCTGATTATTTACACAGTAAAGGAATTGCTGGTTCATATGGTAGTTAGATTAGCCTTTTTTCCTCTATAACCTGCTTCCCTTCCACCCCTGAAGAGCCCTCCTTCAATAAATCACATGACCCGAATCCCCACTTCAGGTCTACTTCCAATGAAACCCATCTCGACTGGTTGCACTACCATATAATATGAGAGTCAGGCAGAGAGCGGGGGGAGCACTGTTAATGATTACTTTGGGACAGCTAATGTGAACTGGTCTGCTCCAGGCAAACCAAGGACATACTCTTGGGGAGCTTTATAACGATGGATCAGGCTGTCAGCTCTGAAATGACCAATCAGACTTCACCTCACACACACAAAAAGATGGCAAGATGTCATATGATCCTCCAGGTGATACAACAAGAAATACCATTATGAAAGTCTGACATTCCAAGACACCCCTCCACTCCCAGGCAAACTGGAATGTTAAGTTTCCCTAATAATGTACCACCTATAAAAATATTCTTGCTATTAAAAAAAAAAATCAAACCCAAATCCCATCAAACCTCCAGATCTATTAGTTTACCACATATTCAAGAAATAGAGGAGCATGTTAAATGATACAACAGGAACACTACCAATCAAGCTAAAACATGGGTAATTTTACAGGACACACATAACCTGCTTTAAAACAAAAGAGCATCCCTATCTATAATTGTGGTGCCAATTTTCTAAAATGAATTTATAATTTTAATGCAATTTTGACCCTCCTAGAGTCAAAGAGTTCCTAGAAAATAGTTTTAGAGGGCTGGGGATGTGACTCAAGCGGTACCACGCTCGCCCAGCATGCGCGGGGTGCTGGGTTCGATCCTCAGCACCACATAAAAATAAAAGATGTTATATTCACTGAAAATTAAAAAATAAATATTAAAAAATTCTCTCTCTCTCTCTCTCTAAAAAAAAAAAGAAAATAGTTTTAGGAATTTAACTGATTCTAAACTTTATCAGAAAAAGGAAACAAGAATTGATTAAACAAACAAAAAACAGAAGAGTAATGGGTATAGAGACTTGGATTATCATATATTAAAATATATTATAAACTATTTTAAATAGTAGGATGCTGGTTCAACAATGTAGGTCAAGGAAAATAGACCCCAGACCTAGTCCAAATATTAGAACAATCTGTTCCTTAAAGATGTGTTGGAACTTGGGGGGAGAATGGGGAGATGCAGGTTAAGGGGACTGAAGTTTCAGTTAGGATGAATCCATTCTGGAGCCCTTAGGTACAGCACGGTGTCTGAAGTTCAAAATAACATACTCTATGCTTATAAACTACTAAGAGAATAGATCTTAAAAATCCTCATCACTGGGCTGGAGTTGTGGCTCAGTGGTAGAGCATTTGTCTGGCGTGTGTGAGGCCCTGGTTCAATGCTCAGCACTACATATAAATAAATAAATAAATTTTTAAAAAATGCTTTTAAAAAAATCCTCATCACTCAAAATTTTAAAAAAGATAACCTTATGAAGTGATGATACGTGAATTAGCAGGATTAAGTTAATCGTGTCACATGAAAGCATATGTCAAAATATCTCATTGTATGCCATTAATACATAATTTTATTTTTCAATTATGCTTAAGATGCAAAAAAATTGATAGAAATCAATGATAAAGCTATGTAAGCCTGATGTTTTCTTATAGAAAACTTATACTTCAGGGTTTGTTTAGTGCTTTTATTCTTTAAAAAAATATAAGACTCTTTTGGCTTTCCATTTCTTCTTGAATCAATTTTGATTTGCCCTAGTCTCTAGAAATGTGTCCATTTCATCTAAATTTTCGAATGAGCTAGCATGATATTTCACATACTATCCCCCACTGTCTTTTTTCTTATGTGCTGTGTCTGGATCCTGCACTGTATCTTTAGGAGAGCAGTGAAAGGAATCAACCAGGCACCTTCATACAAAAGACAGGAGGCATCATTCTCACTCCTCCTCTGTGCTTGCTGTGGCCCCTGATGTCTAAGTGGCCATGTTTTGTGCCACACACACCTCTAGGTCCAACTCTGGGCCAAGGGCAGCCTCCCACTATAAGGGCTAAAAGAACACTGAAGCCGTCTAATAGGACAAGATGAGGCTGGGCCCAGGTCATCTAGGAAGAGCCACTGTTATGGTTTCCATCTGAGGTATCCCCCAGAAGCCCATGTGTGAGACAATGCAAGAAAGTTTCGAGGTGAAATGAATGGGTTGTGAGAGTCTAAACCCAATCAGATTACTAATCCCCTGCTAGGGATTAACTGGATGCCCACTGTAGGCAGGCAGGATGTGGCTGGAGGAGGTGGGTCCTTGGTGGCATGCCTATGGGGTCTATATTTTGTGCTTGTTGGGCAAAGTGAAGCTCTCTGTTTCCTGATCTGCATGTCCTAAGCCACTTTTCTCCATACAGTCTTCTGCCATGATATTCTGCCTGACCTCAAGCCTCCAAGGAGATGGCTTTCTATGGATTGAGACCTCTAAACTGTGAGCCCCAAAATAAACTTCTACATTTGTTCTTGTCAGGTCTTTTAGTAACACCAACAAAAAAGCTGTCTAACATAGCCATAAAGAAAAAGATTCAATGAGTTTGACAATATAAAACCATTAAACTTCTCTCTCTCTTCCCCCTCTCCTCTTCTGCTCTCTCCTCTCACCCTCTCTCTCTTCCCCCTCTCCTCTCTCCTCTCTCTTCTCTCTCTCTCTCTCTCTCTCTCTCTCTCTCTCTCTCTCGACCCCCTCCTCTTCTGTGACTGGCCGCTATGGTCCTGCTAATAAAATCTCGGACAGATAAATGGTTGTTTAAAAAAAAAAAAAAAAACATTAAACTTCTGCAAATCAAGAAATACTGTGAAATTAAAGGGCAAACAGCAGCTGTACTGCTCCTTCCCTCGAATAGAGGAAGATCTGGCCCCAGCCTCACAGTTGATGCCACCTTTCAACCCTTCCTGTCAATAATCTGTGCCAGCTTCTGGGTGAATCTACTTTCTGTAACATAGAGGGATGCACCTCGCTCACAGAAAACCTGCTGCAAAGGTTTCAGGCATTTAAAAATGAGATGGATGCCAAGAAGAAGGCTTGCTTGGTAAGAGCCCCTCCAGGACTGCCTTGGGTACAGATTCCAATGTACTCGAGGGAGGCCTCTGCCATCTTCTGCACCAAAAGCTCCAGCTCACATGTTCCTACCTCACAACTTTCTTTCCCTTTGGACCCTGTCATACCCTAGTATCATCCTGGGCTGGGGATATAGCTCCGTTGGTGGAGTGCTTGTCTTGCATGCACAAGGCCCTGGGTTCAATCCCCACCACCACCACAAAAAAAAAGAAAAACAGGGCCATCCTGAATGGTGGTCTCCTCACTCCCCCACCTTCCTCCCACCCCTTTTCTGGCACCATGAGAAAGTCTATGATAGAATCATGGTGCCAGATTACAAAATTCTACATTTAATTGGTGGTCTCATAATATTTTCTCTTGGGATTCTCACTATTTTGTTTAAAGCAATTCTTTATGTATGGCTAAACAGAAACACACATGCGAATTTTGTCATTATAGGAATTATAAAGGGTCCTTTTAAGAATCCGAAACTAAATCATACTACTTCAAAGCTATTACGCTATAAAGCCAGAGAAGGCAATGAACTCCATGGCCACTCACCTCTGGCAAAAGGCAGGGGTCATTCTGCAAAAGCAGGATCCGAAGCTGGGCTTCATTGAGGCCAAAAATCCCGTGGTTTTTCAGGACTTGGATGTTGACAGGTGTGTGGATATCATGAGAAAGGGAACAGGTAGACCTGGGGAAACACAAAGCTCTGGGTCAGAAGCCCAGGAGAGAAAGGGCCAGTGGTGGAATTCTTGCCTTAGACAACTTTCAAGTTACAGGTGGGACAAACAATTTCCCAGGCACTGATTGATAAAAAGAAAGTTGGGTTGAAACTACTCCCTTCCCAGGGTCATTTTCATATTCATTAAGGATGCTTTCAAGCCAAGCGTACCTCCCCCAGGCACCTCCCTGGACAGGCCGCACATCTGTTCTGCCCAGGAGGGCACTTGGCCTTCTCCACCCAGAGAGGGACCGTCTCCCACTGTCTACTAACGTTAGTTAAGAAAGCGCCTTCACTTAAACTGGGGGTGAGGGTGCGTCAAGAATGCACCACGAAAGAGCTTCAAACTCCCGCTGAGGGGGTGCCGAGGGTAGATCCTCACTCACAGCCTCCAGCCCTGTTTCCGGGGAAGGGGGTGGGTCAGGCCAGACCAGGATTTTAAAGCCCGAGAGCACAGACCCGCTCCTGTAAAACTGTAGTTAGTGGGGAGTGGGCGCAAAAGGCCCATGGATCTCACGGGATCCTCAGATGTCCCCCGGAGGCCACTTTGGGGGGGGGGAGTCAACTCAAAAGTTCCTGCACGATTCAACCCAGGCGCGTAGCGAAGGACCTCGGCAGGACAGCAGTTTGGGGGGCGCGGGCGACTGAGGACTCTGGGCCGAAGGACCTCCCGCTTCCCCCCCCCCCCCCGCATCCAGCCGCGAGCGCAGACGAGGCCTCCCCGGAGGTCGCCATCCCACCCCGCGCCCGACGAGGACCCGCCTCCGCCATTCTCTGGGCTCCGGCTTTCCGCTGGACCTACAGACCGCGGCCCTCGCCCCACGCCCTCCTCCCGGCCCCCGGCGCCTTCCCCTCACCAGCAGTCGCGGTGGGGGCACTTGCCCAGCATGTGCCGTCGGCAGAAGTGCAGCTGGTCGCAGGCCTGGCACTCCCCGCGCTGGTAGCGGGCGCAGAGGCGCGCGGAGGACACGGCCACCACCCTCCAGGCCGAGGCGCCGCCGCCGCTGCCCGCGCCGCCCGCGCCCGCCGCCGCCTCCGCCTCGGCGTCCCAGAGGCCCTCCTTCATCTCCACCTCCTGCAGCAGGAAGCGCTCGGGCCCGGCCCGCTGCAGCACGTCCCGGAGCTTCGCCTCCGACAGCTCCACGTGGCCGCGCAGGTCCTGCAGGAACATGCGGCCGCCGTTGGCGCACAGCACCTTGGTGAGGAAGGAGCACACCGTGAGGTCCGCCATGGCCGGCGGCCGCGTCCCCGTGCGCGCCGCGCGAAACCCGAGGAGGCCAGACTCCTCCCAGTCACGTCCAAGGTTCCCAGCCACATTCCAGGGACCGGCCTGGGAAAGGAAGGGCGAGGGCAGCCCCGGAGGGTGAGAGGACGGCCCAAGTTCGCGATGCCCGCTGGGCACGGATTCAAGAAGGGATGGACGCTTATTGAATGTCTGTCCTGTCCTGGCACCTTTCAGGGTGAGTCCTTGTCACAAAAGAGACAGGCAAACCAGAGCTTTGCGAATAAAACTAGTAGGGACTGCAACGCAGATAAAATAGGTAAGGCGGTAGGAGGTGAATGGCTGGGCTGCTTTAGGCCCTTGATAGGGGACCGTCGCCAAGGAGGGGGCCGCAAGCCACATGTGGCTGCAGAGCACTTGAAATGTGGCCAGTCCCAGCCGAGATGCGATGTGTGAAATACACACACTGGATTTGGAAGATTTCAGATAAACAAAGAATGTAAAATAGCTCAATATCTTTATATGAATCACAGGTTAAAAGGATACCACTTTGGATATGTTCCATTAAATAAAATGTAAAGACAGTTGCATCCCTTTCATTTACTTTCCTAATGTAGCTATGAGGAAACTTTACACACGTGGAATGCTTCTTCTCTTGGAAAGCACTGATCTAGATCTGTACATTTACATCTAAACTTTTTGCCCAATATGCCATTTAACAAACATTTATGGAGCTGACTCCTAATGCAGAGACAGAGTACAAAGATGAATAAAGGTAAGGGGGACTCAGCCAGTCTACTTGCTGTCTTCGTGGTGCTTGTAAGTATGTAATGAGTTGATGTCATGTAATGTAAAAAAAAAAAAAAAAAACTAGAGGAAGATAGCTGGCCTCATGCTGTAAGACTTTTCTCTGCCCTGTTCAGAAATTTGGACTTAGATCCTGAAGTCTTTGGAAAACCATTGAAAGAAGCATTTTTCAGCTGGGGAATGAAGTGGCCTGTACGTTTGCATAGATGTGTCCTTTGTGTCATTCAGTTCTGGTTTTCAATGTGTTTTTTTCAAAAATGCCTTTCCTGACCTCCCAATCTAAAGTAGATCTCCAGTCTACATGAGACATATTTTTCTTCTTTCTTGTTTATTTCTGTATTTGCAAAATTCATGCTTATGAAAGCAGGAATCCTCTGTCTTGTTCATTATTATATCCCCACCACCTAAAAGACTGTCTGGCATATTGTAAGATAGGTATTTATTTATCTACTTTTTTCATAATTTTTTTTAGTTGTAGATGGACACAATACCTTTATTTATTTATATGTGGAGCTGAGGATCGAACCCAGTGCCCCATGTGTGCAACGCAAGCACTTTACCACTGAGCCACAACCCCAGCCCCTATTTATCTAATTTTTATGCATGCATGCATGCTGGGGTCAGACCCATCACCTTGTGTGTGCTAAGCTAGCGTTTTATCACTGAGTACACCCCCAGCCTAGGACAGATGTTTTAGAAAGACCTCTGGAAACAATAAGAAGGCCAGATTTTAAGAAAGCAAGACAAGGTAGGGAATAACAAGAGAAAAGGCTTTAAGAGACCCTCAACCCAGAGCTGGGGTTGTGGCTCAGTGGCAGTGCACTTACCTAGCACCCGTGAGGCATGAGGCACTGGGTTCAATACTCAGCACCACATAAAAATCAATGAATAAATAAAATAAAGGTATTGTGTTCATCTACAACTAAAAAATATATACATTTTTTTAAAAAAGAGAGACTATCAACCCAGTTTTTATTGAGTTTTGTTTAGAGTGGACAATCCAAGGTAAGGTGCTCAATACACACACACACACACACACACACACACACACACACACACACACACCTTAAGGGAGATGAGAAGGGAAGGGTATAGATTTGAATGACATCATAGTGACTGAAGCTGTGAGAACTATGGGAGGGTAAGATCTTGGGGAATACCACCATTAAAGAAGCAGGTAGAGGAAGAGAAAAATTAGAAGAAAAATGGTAGTAGCTTGTGTCCTTTTGGCACTCAGCATTTTTACCAGGATTCTCTGCCTAAGGTCTTTTTCCAGCAAAAGGAATGAGCTTGCTGGCAATAGACAGGCTGGAATCCCCAAGGAGTTCAACAGGGATATTAGGGAATTGGTGGTGTGGGGACCCACCTGGGCCCAGAGTATATGTGAGGACTGTTTTAAACTAAAGATATTTGAGATTCAACAGATACAGAAAGAAATCTTGTTGGAGCTCTCCTTATCTCACTGAAAGCAGAAGCTTCTGAAAGTGAGCCTATATGGATCCCCTCTCTGTGGGACTTTTATGGCAGGAAAGAAAGAAAGGGAGAAAACCCTCCCGCACTTACATAAACAAGCATTATCCCAAACTTTTCTCCATTCTGTTACCCTGGAAACCCAACTGTTCTTCCCATAGAAGCCACTTTGCCCTCCTTTCTCCTCTGTAACTGGTGTTTTTGTTTTTGTTTTGTTCTGGTACAGAGGATTGAACCCAGGATTGCTGTTTATATTTTACTTAGAGACAGGGTCTTGCTAAGTTGCTTAGGGCCTTGCTAAATGGCTGAGGCTGGCTTTGAACTCTGGATCCTCCTGCCTGGGCCTCACACTGAGCTCCTCTTCAACTATTTAGAAGCCACTTTTGTGTGCTCCATATTCACATGAATAAACTTTGGAGTTTTTTTTCCTATTGTCAGTTAATTTTACACCTAAGAGGGGACAGATATCCCAGTTCATTATTCTTCCATGGAACAGTTTGGAGGTGTATATTTCATAACCTCCCACAGGTTCTTCAGTGGAATTGAGCGCCCTACCCTTGGCCATAACCTGCCTGTTACTGCAGCCTGCACCATCTGTCTTCCTTTCCCTGCTTCCTCTTACCAGTGTTCCTGGGACCAACTTCCACATCAACTGCTTGCTTTCAATCCTTCTCTCTTTGCTTCGGGGGGAACCCAGCCTAAGATATAAGCTGAGAAAGAGTGATTAGAGGAAAGTGTAAGTCATGTGTAGACACACAGAGGAGACAGGTTGAAGGAGAAAGTGGTCAGCAAGGGAGTCTTGTTATAAGGGCAAAAGCAAGTTTATTTCAGATGTTTGGCAAGTGCTGTTCCACTGAGCTGTCATCCCCAACCTAATAACAGCATACTTTTGTAGATTAAAAATGAATGGGAAAATCCAAAAACCATACTTTTTTTTTTTTTTTTTTTTGCCATGCTGGGAATTGAACCCAGGCACTTATGCATGCCAGCTAGGCAAGCCCTTCACCACTGAGCCATACCCTTAGCCTTATATGCTACTTTTATAAATATTATTTGAAAAGGAGATGATAAAATAATAATTAGAGGATTACACAAGTATCAGAAGGATATTATTATAGGCGAGACAAGTACGGTTATATACTAAGTGGAATGGGCTAGCAGGGAGGAAAGTTGAAAACACAGGAAAGAAGACAGCTGGTCAGCGGGTGATGACCATAAAGCAGTGACAGAAAGATGGGACCCAGTGGGGGAATTAACCTCAGACAGGAGGAAAAAGACCTTTTCCGTTCAGACAAGAGGAAAGGAAGCAAGGATGCTGGCACATAAAGTTCCTCCCAATAGTTTTTGTTTTGCCTTTGTATGATACAAGCCCAAGAATGAGTGGGAGGGGTCCCTTGAGACTATAAGGGGTTGACAAGGCTGACTAGGGAGAATGCTGACAGGGAGGGTGGCGGTGGAGGGCCTTGGCGAGGGTGACAGCCACGGCTGTACAGTGCACCACTCCAGCAGCTCCACTGGTCTCCCTGGATAGGAGTAAAATTTGACTGATCCTCTTTTAGGTTTTGCCAAGTAGAGGAGCAGAAGGTTAAAGGTTCTGGGTGATTAATTGAAATTAATTGGGTATTAATTGAAAGGGGTCAGGGGTTGAATGATGGACTCACAGCTAAGTAAGGACAGAAATGAAGATGGGAAGGGGATGAATGTGTGGAGAAGGTAGATGCAGGGGTGGGAGGAGGACTGAAAGGGCAAGCTATGATCAGGGATGGAAAGCAGTTTAGGATTTCAGAGAGAGCAGTTCTAGAGTGATTCTGACTGATGGCAGTGTGGTGCTGGATGTGGGTGCCCTGATAGAGCGAGGATGAAGACAGAGAGGGTGGAGCCCGCTAGGCTGGGGCTGTTGGGTGGATCATTCACCAGGAATGTTGAGAGAAGATGGGGGATTGGGAGCAGAGAAGACTGTGAGCCAGAAAAAATGTGGAGGAGAGACCAGAGGATGTGCAGGGAGAGGTCAGAGAGGTGAGAGGAAGAGGGAGACCTCCTGCAGAGGCAGCACAGTAGCACACCTCATCCGTGGGCTCTGCAGCTGGCTTCCTTCGCTGTGACACCTTGCACAAGTTATTTGAGCCTCAGCAGAGGTACAGATCCAGGAGCCCCAAATGTGTGGTTTTAGGAGTCAGCTTCCCATTATTGTAACAAATGCTTGAGAAAAATCAACTTAAAAAAGAGAAAAGGTTTGATTTAAGGCTTAATTTGGGGGGATTTCAGTCCATGACCAACTGGTCCTGTGGCAACACAGTATATACATCATGGTGGGAGCAGGTGATGGGGATGCTCACCTTGAAGTGATTGAGAAACAGGGTGAACAGGACCAGCATGGGGAACAAGTCCACCAGTGACCTAAAACCTCCCAGTGTGCCCCGCCTCTTAAAAGATTTCCACCACCTCCCAGAAGTGCCTCCCGGAAGATCAAACCACTAACACACAGGCCTTTGGGGGACATTCCAGACTGTAGCATGTACCATACCTGAAGTCTGGGAATAAAAAAGATGATTCCTGGGGAAAGGCACAGAGGGAAACAAACCATCCTAGTCAACTACAGAGGCATGGAAAAGAGAAGCAGAAGGTTGAGATTGAGGGTAGCATTGTAGGCTTGGAGCTTGAGCATGTAAGCAGGTCCTTGAAAGTTCCCTCGTGGCCTCCACCGGATTCTGAAGCTCATGCTTAAGCTGACGGCACTTCCAGGCACACTACTGGAGCACAGGCTCTCATCATTCACTCCAGGGACAACACTGATACTGCTGACATAAATTCATCCCCTCTGCCCTTCATGTTGGAAATGAAACCTGCACGTCCTGGAACATAGCCCCAGTGGCCCTAACCACACACTTCCTGCTGGGCATTCATTGGCTTTCCTGATAGCTGTCCTTATAGTAGCTACAGGTAGGAGCAGGAAGTGGTGGCTATTTAGCTTTGCTTCCACCAAATGCCGGGACTGAGGAGTCCACCCCAGAAACTAGATAATTGCAGATTTTATTGTGAGCATGCTATGACAAAGTAAATAAACACAGGAAGAAAAAAAAAAAACCCTTCAGATATCTGCTTTTGCTTGGTTCTGCAGTATTTTTGTGTATTTGAATGTGGGTGCCTTTACAGCAAAGGGTTTGTTACTCATGGTTTTACTTGTACTGAGGTTCCAAATCAAATGGCAATGTACCTTCCCTTTTCAAGTCTATGCTGCCATATGTATTGCTCTCCCTCACCTTCTCTCTCCATCCAAAGCTTTGTGATTAAAAAACAAGTGGAGGGCTGGTGAGGTAGCTCAGAGGAAGAGTGCTTCCTTAGCATGCATGAGGCCCTGGATTCAATCCCCAATGCTGCAAAAATAAAAGAGCAGAGAAGGGTTTTTGAATTCTGCTGATGACCAGTTACTGTTTAACTTCTGTGCCTCAGCCTGGCCCTGCTGCCTCCGAGGTGCCAGAGGAGGAAAGGTATAAAAGTATGTTCCCAGCTTCCAGCCCTTCCCTCCCAACCAACAGTGGGCTTCTCCATCACCACCTCCTGCCATGCCCTGGCAGTGTGTTCCTAGGCCAGAGCCCCAGAGTGATAACCCTGGAAGGGATATAATATATCACCTCTTGCCCCCACCCCACCCCTTAGAATAGACTAGTGTCTAAAATTGCCTTTTTGGAAATACACACACACACAAAAAAAAAAAAAATTCAACAGAACAAAATTATTCTTTTCTTTTTATTACATAGTCTCAAATTAAGCATACAAGAACAAAAAGCAGTATTACTCAACTACTATAACATAAATAGTTGAGCTTATTTATTCATTAAAATCTATCTAGCGTATCAATATATCAAACGCCCGGCTAGGCTGGGCATCAGTGGTAGCAAAACAAATTAAGACGGTCGACTCAGCCCTTGGGGAGCTTACAATCTATCGCAGGAAGCAGACAGTCTCAAATTCCATAGATGCCAAGAATGAGTAAATCAATACACAAAGTATTCTAAAACCTCAGGGGAGAGGAGCAAGGATGTGACCTATCGGGCTCTTTCCTGATGGAGGTAACAGTTGAGTGAATCTAGGTCAGTGGTTCTCGCGGCAGCATATTGGAATGTGATGAGTAGTAGTTGGCTTCATGATAATCGGGGACTATAAGCGGCACTGAGTAGATGCAGTCAGGGGTAACAGATGTCCTTCAGTGTATGGGTTTGTCCCACACATTGAATAACTATTCTGCACCCTGTACGACTTGTCTAATGTCCTGCTGGACACTTATGTAGGACCTACAGCTTGTCTGAGAGAAAAGAATCCATGTTTCCTCTGAGACAATCTGCAACTTGCCTTGTCCTGTTATCCTTACTTCAATGAAGGTAATTTCGCCCTTTCCTTTATCATAGACAGATAAGGTAGATGGTCTGTAATGACTCACCCTAATACTGGTCCACATTCTATTGTCACCCATAATGCTAGTCTTTCACTTTCCTGTCTTCTTTACAGGAAGTAGCCCCTAGCTAACTCTTAAGCCTGAACCAATTCATTATTAGAGTAAACTTCTATCTATTTCATGGCTTACGGCGTAGTCATGCCTGAGCATTTACATATTGAAATTCACCTTATTTTCATTATAAATTTCTAATTTTCTATATCCAATAGTAGAATTGAGCCATCAAGTTAATATATGAAGAAATTCCTGTGTGTAAGTATGTTGCATTTCTATAAATCATCTTAGGACAGCCAAGGGGATGTTGCAAAACATTTGTTCTGAAAAGGGTGAACAAGTATGATAGGGTAAGTGGTTGCTATGATACGGGCTGGTGGGGCGCCACTGGCAACCAGCACATGAGAACCAAGTATGCTGAGCATCTTGCAATACGATGGACAATTTCTCACAGTGAGAAATTATCAGAAACCCCATACGGATTTTGAATGTCTAATGTCTCGCTAGACATTCACATATAATCTACAGCTCGTCTGTAAGAATATCATATTTTCTCATTTTCTGTTTTGACAATCTGAAAATTTTCTTGCATAGCATTTCTCTTTCAATGAAGGTTATTTCATTCTTTCTCCTATCACATACACACAAGTGTTATCACTAGTTTTTATTCTAACGTCCACTCATGTCTCTGTTTTTTCATTTTTCCATGCTTCTTTGTATGCCATAGCTTCTGATCTACTTTCAAGCTCAAATTTATTTGTTATAAGTAGAAATAAGCATGTGATTACTTCATTATGCCTCCTAGTACTGTAAGGTTGTGCCCAAATTATGGGCATTTTGTTTGCCTTTTATATTAATAGTAATATTACTTAAATTTTATTTTATTTCCAGATTGTGTGTAGGTAGAATATATTACCTCTGAAATGTATTTTGAAGACAACAAAATAGATGTTGCAAAGTATTTATCTTTTTTTTTTTTAAAAGGCAGAAGTACTCACTAGGAACCACTGAACTAGATGAAGAGGGCACCAAAGAAATGTGTAGGAGCAAGGATGTCTCATGTAGAAGAAATAAATGATAGGAGGGTAGGGAAGGGAGGATCGTGTGGGGCCATGATCATGCTTTTGAATTTCATCCTAAAGGTAAGATCAGATTTGTGTTTGGAAAGAGAATCACTAAGTAAATATTTTAAAATATGGCCAATCTTGCTGCTAAGTAGAGAACAACTTAGAAGGGGACAAAGGGATATTAAAGAGGTAAAATGGGACTTGGGAAAGACTTAGGATATGTAGTGGGAGGGACAGCAAGAGTCGAGGATAGCCCCTGGAATTCCACATGGGTAGATGGGATCCGGTGACGCTGTTGACTTGGGGAGGACTGTATTCCTGTGAGGGAGGCAGATGGGCATGTGCAGCTGGAGATGCCTGTAAAATAGCCGACTAGAGCTGCCTAACGGCATGTGGAAAGAGCTGGATAAAGGGCACCTCGACAGCACAAGGGTCAAGGTCAAGATAGGAACTCTAAGTGGCTTCATTTAGAGTGCCCATTCAAAATCAGGATCAGAGTGAATGAAAACAACCGCTCGTGCGAAGCCTTACAGAAAATAACCCTATTGTTAAAAAAAACTACACGTTATGAGTGGAAACACTTAAACCAAGCAATTATGAAGCTTTTTATACTAATCTAAAACTTAATATGAAATTTTGGCAACTGATATGGAATGTTGACAAAGGAAAATTGGAAGGAAAAAAAAAAAACTCACTCAAAATAAGGAAGGAAGATATTGGTCCAGGCACCTCAAATGCTCTAAAAATGAACTACACTACAGTACAATTCACTATTTTTATAAAAAGAAGCCCCAGCAGGCACAAGGTCCCTGCTTGGGACTTTATTCTCTTTGTGCAGATTCTGTGCTCACCAATAAACACATCTCACCTCATAAGAGGTCCATCCTTAGGGATGTCCTGCTCCTAATTCCTTGGTGACTCTCAACTCCAGCAAATGACTACAATAGCACTCAGATTTACCATTCCTAGTTGTGTGAATATGATTACTGCAGTCCTTCTAAAATACAGACATCTTCATGAAAGCCTGGCATGCAAAATACCTTCTCTGTAATCACATTAGTTAGAACATAAATGTCTACTTGGTCCTCACTATATAAAGAGCCCAAATGGGCTTTGAGCTCTAGTTGCTTGCTTCTTTCTGAGACATACTTGATGGCTCTTATTTATTGCATCCCAGAATCTTATTATGGAGTCTGTCTTCTGAGTACAGGCAGAGACAGAGAAACGTGTCCCCAAATTAGTTTCATCACATGGTACAGTATAGTACTGCGGTTATGACTATAATAGCATTTATATTTAATTTTTCCCCCCTCAGTGTGTCCCTAGGCACTTTTTCCGCAGCTGTTCATAATCTTCCACCCAAGGCTGTAATGTCGTATGTGCTTATTTGCATAGGTATTATTAGATTTCTCTCAAATTTCCCAAATTAATTTTCTTTTAATTTAACCAAAACGTAACTGTGCTATACGTAAAACTCAAAGCAATGAGAGAGATTAATATAACTGTAGAAAATTTAGAAATGAGCCTTGACCAGTTACAGCTAAGACAATGCAAACTTTCTAACATGATGGAATCATTGCGAGAGCTATAAAAAATGCCACTACTTGGCTGTCACCCCTAGAAAGAGTGATTTTATCAGAATGAGGCGCATCGGAATTTTTGTGCAGCAAAATTTGGGTACCACTGAATTAAGATATTAGGTAACTTGATAAGAAAATATTAAAGTCTAACTATTACCTGGGACAAGTTGGTCCCACATGTGAACACAATTGGTGTGCATCCTTCCTAACAAATCACGCAGGCTTTATCCATCTCAGTGTATTCGATCACATATGCTGGGTACATCTGATCCTTATGAAAGATGACAAAAACGGAGGGATTCAGAGTGTTGTCCACACAGCTGTCACTGTGTGGAGGAGGCATCCTATACATCATTCTTCCCTCGGCAACATTTCCAACCAGGACTCGGGCTACAAACATAACCGGGCTTTTAACATCATACTGGCAATTTTTATGGGAAGAGAGGGCTTCTTTTGCAAAGTGATTTCCTAGAAATAATCAGAAAAAGTTTTTTGAGAATTATTATGAAGAAGGTACACACTATATAAAGACAGGATTCTTTACACAGAATCAGATGATTGGGTGGACTAAGCATATGTCAACAGTATCTTACTGATCTATAAACCCACCTTTGTAAAGAAGGGTAGAAAAAAAAGCCACTTAAACAAATATTTATGACATGATATCCTTAGATAGCACAGAACCCCCCTGAAATAACGGGGAAACATCTGCTATGGATGAGGCTCACAGTGATAGGGAGAGCCAGTAGGTGCAATGACCATATGTGACAGCACAGGAATCCTATCCAAGCAACTCACACAGGGCGAGTTGGACGAATTAATTTGGAAGCCGTGAGCCAGAGATCCATTCCACACACCATACATTTTTAGGAACAAAGGTCAATTACTACTGATAGATAGGTCTTGGAAAGTGTTCAAAGAAGGGCAAGAAATTATCCCTGACAAAGATTTCCAAAGAAAGCTGATGCATTATCCTAACTTTAGTACACCCCAGATGACCACGGAGATTTCCATACCCAGCAGATCAACAATTTCCTGACAAGAGAAAATTTCCTATTTTCATTTTATGAAAATTTTTAGAAAATTTCCTATTTCTTTTTCTGCCATTTTAGCTGGGTGACTCCCAGAAAGAACAGAAGATGTCAGGAGCGAGGCTAAGGCCCCTCACTCAATCTCCAAGTCAACTGAACCATTCTAATCTGTGCATTTAAAGCTACTGTGAGCTTATTTTCTATGATTACTAAAGCCTGGACATGCTATAAAAACAATTACATACACCTCTTACTAGAAGCACTTAGAAAGTCTGATTATGACTCTACTAGTTAGCATCTCTGTTCCAGCACACACCTTTTCCATATTTGATTTCATGAAGTCCATGCACAGACCAGTTGAAATTATAAGAACAAATATAATCCACATTGGTACGGCTTGTTGCATAAAACAGCAATTTTTCTTCTGTCTGCATCGTCGATTTCTTCCTAATATTGGAAATGACAAGACTTAACACCAAGAACATTCCTCTCCCAGTCTATTTCACAACATTAATCCCAACTTAAGTCTAATCATTTAAATTTCATTCCATTCTATTTCAAAATGGAAAACTTAGGCAGTGGCTATAAAATGATAAATTTATGAAGACATTTAAAGAATAGACTTATAGAATCATTAAACTGTAAAATTGGAAAGCTGAGATTTTTAGGCAATGAAAAAAAAACGAGACCAAATATTAGAGTAGTTATTTGACTACTAAATTAAACCAGCAAATATAAATTTTGTCAGATCAGAACCAATCCTTCCAAATTCTATGGAAAGCAGTATGATCACATGGCTACCAACCTTTCAAAATCCTTCTCGAGCTCTTGGTTATGAATCTTCTTTATCTTTTCAATCTTGAAATTTTTCATGGAAGCTTTAAAATAGTCACTTATGTTGGCATATTCTGCGCTTAGGCTTTCGAGCTCCTCCAACTAAAAAAAAAAATTTTTTTTAAATATATTAATGTGAAGCAGGAAACATTGGAAGCATGGTACATCTATCGGTGTGGCCCCTATGCAATAAGGGTCATTGCCAGTTCCCAACAGCTGGGGGATAGCCTGGATCAGGGGGTTCATTCCAGGTGTGGACACCCAAATAGACAGTGGGCCTAACTGTTCAGGTGACTTCCGGCTAACTAAGCACTATACCTAAGGACAACGGGATGTCCCTGGAACTGATTTAGCCTAGTGGCTTTACAAGTCCCTTGCTTAAAGCTTCAAACCAATGCAGTGACAGAGGAATTGAAGGAATCCACGCAAATTCTTCTGCGCAAGGGCTGAAGCCAAACATGGAGGCTCAAGTCTAGGAACAGTCTCTCCCCTATCAGGCTAGTGGCAGAGTGAAGCCCACTGAGCCAAGTCATTTGTATTCTCTGAGCTGGTCTTCTCATCTGTAAAATAGAGGTATTAATGTCTGCCTCACAGATTGTTGTCAGGATCTGCTCAGATGCCATCATGGGTGGCCAAGCCCCCAAAATGATGAGGCTCCCTATGGAGGTTAGTTGTCCTCTGGGAAAGTGGCACAATCACATTTAGATGTCTGTCTTTGAATCTTGACCCCAGAGTTTTATGGAAGCAATTCATTCATTCAAATCAACAAACATACATGGTTGTAGCAGAATATTTTCTCCCACCTTTAAAGGATTCACCCACCAATCAAGTAAAAAGCAAGTACCTTATATTTACTTGGAGAGTGGGAGCCAAGGTCCCGCTGAGGAAGCAATTTCGAGGACACGGTCAAAGTCTCTGCTGCAGTCTGTGCTACCTGATGGCTACAAATAGAGAATGAAAATTCACTTGGCTTCACGTTTCTCATGTCCAAGTGACTGACTTTCTTTCTTTCTTCCTTTTTTGTGGTTATTTATTTGAAAAATAACATTTCAAAAAACAGCTTATTGGGATGGGGATGTGGCTCAAGTGGTAGCATGATCGCCTGGCATGGAGGGGGGGTGGGGCGCGCTGGGTTCGATCCTCAGCACCACGTAAGAAAATGAAATAAAGATGTTATGTCCACCGAAAACTAAAAAATATTAAGAAATTCTCTCTCTCTCTCTCTCTCTCTCTCTCTCTCTCTAAAAACAAAAACAGTTTATCCTTTTTAAAATATTTTTTTAGTTGCAGATGGACACAATACCTTTATTTCATTTTTTATTTTAATGTGGTGCAGGGGATTGAACCCAGTGCCTCACACATGCTAGGGCAAGCGCTCTACCACTGAGCCACAACCCCATCCCTCAACCTTATTCTTTTTTGTTTGTTTGTTTGTTTTAGGTGGACACAATATCTTTATTTATTTATATGTGGTGCTGAGGATCAAACCCAGTGCCTCGTGCATGGCAGGCCAGCACGCTACCACTTGAGCCACATCCCCAGCCTTCAACCTTATTCTTAAATGAAAACTCTTCTGAGATTAAAAGATCATTTTCAACTAATAACACATTTACTTTCTTTCCTTTGCAGAATTGAGGATGGAACCCAGGGCTTCCTGAATATTGGGCAAGAGAGGTCTACCACCGAGCTACATCTCCATCCCAGATCAAAATGTTTGATAATTAGACTTACAAAGATTTGAGAAAATAGGGACTCTTGTACACTTTTGGTGGGACTATCAATTGGCACAATCCTTAGAGAAAGCAATTCAGCCAGTACCTGTCATAAATTAAAACTGTACAAATCTTCTGACTTAGGAATCCAATTTTATCTTAGGGTAACTTATTCATGCACAATATGATCTATGGTCAAAATATTAAATAGAGGCAATGCTTATAATTGCAAATGACTGCAAATAAAAATGTGTCAGCAAGCAATAATTCTGCTATATATTCACCCAATAAAATCTTTTGTAGTTTAAAAAAAAAGAAAGAAGGAAAGAAAAGCCATGTGCAGTGCTGCTCATCTATAATCCCAGCAGCTCAGGAGGCTGAGACAGGATGATGGAGAGTTCAAAGCCAGCCTCAGCAAAAGTGAGGCACTAAGAAATTCAGAGAGACCCTGTCTCTAAATAAAAATACAGAATAGGGCTGTGGATGTGGCTCGGTGGTCTCCAAGTGACTTTCTATCCATAACTTCCTAGAGAGATGCAGTGCTTATTTCTTTATTTTTCTTTGAAGTACATCCTTACCTATTCCTGACATAGATGTACCATAGTCATCCTTTAAAAAAAAATTCAGTAACTATTCACAATTTAGTAAGAAAAAATGCCATTTTTCCACTGACTCAAAGTATAAACATATGGATTTTTTTTTATATTTTGGTTTAAGCTTCAAAGATCCTAATGTGTTAGAATAAAGCAAGTGTCAGTTATAACTTTGGGTCAAATGATAGACACTTAAGTAGAGCAATGGGTTGAGGGAAAGAATGCTATCTCAGCTGCATTAACTATATTTCAGGATAACCACAGATGAAGAAAAAGGTTTTTTTTAGATGAATCACAGCCAATAATTGCAAGAGAATCAATAGAATGAGAAAACCACCATTTGCAATACTTAATGGTATCCACTGGACTTAACCAGTGACCATCAATAGCTACTAAGACCATTAATTGACATATCAGATGGAGAATGCTATGATGGAAGGATCAGATTGAAGTGACCAAAACCTCTCCTTACCCTAAATCACTAAAAACAGGACAATCTAATGGTGCCTGACTCCTTAATAAGATGTGACAAGAAGTAGAAAGCATTCCTTGTAGAGTATGTAGAGTATTCTCTACCAAAAACCTGATACTGAATCTAATCAGTCCTCAGATCTCATCATTCATTTACAGAAATTACCCATCCATCCATGAGAATACAATTTGCTACATTTTGCAAGGGGGGAATTCTATAGGTCAAATCACAAAGTTTCTTTTAAAAAAAAATGAATAAATTGCATGAAAAAAAAAGTGGAGGAGGAGACTATAATAGAAACTTAAGAAACAAATTAACTAAACACAATATCCAGACCCTGTTTGGATGCGGAATGAGATAACTCAACTGTAAAATGTCACTTATGTGACAAAGGGAAAACAGGACACTGCTGAGTATTTGATGATGTTAAGGAATTACTGCCAATTTTGTTAGGTAGGTAAATACTGTTGTATAGTGTTCCTTATCTGGGGCTGGGGATGTGGCTCAAGTGGTAACATGCTAGCCTAGTATGTATGAGACGCTGGGTTCGATTCTCAGCACCACATAAAAATAAAAATATTGTGTCCACCTTAAAAAAAAAAAACAACTCCTTATCTGTTAGAAACATGCATAAAATATTTACATGACAACAAAGGTGTGATTTACATTCAAATATTCCAGCACCCCCCAAAAAAAATCACAGGTGATAGTAAGAACAGATGAAACACGGTGGCAAAACAGTGACAGCTGTTGATGTCAGGTGTTCGGTTATCCTTCAATTCTCTCTACTTTTGCTGGTGTTTGAAATTTAACATGATTCAAACTATCACATTTAAAAATTAAATGCATTACGGAAAAATCGTTTAAAGATCCTTTTGTATAAAATGAAGACTTTTAGGGAATGATAAAAATCGGCCCCAACTTATCTATATTTTAAACTCAGATTTCCACTCTGTGCTTGTATCTATAGTGCAGACTGAGAACACGTAGTTTAAGATGCCCATAGAGAGCTTCGGGTGTGGCTCAGAGGTAGAGTGCTTGCCTAGCACATGTGAGGCACTGGGTTGGATCCTCAGCACCACATAAAAATAAATAAATGATGATATTGTGTCCACCTACAACTAAATAAATAAATAAATAAAATAATAGATGCCCGTGGATTACGGAGTATGCTGTAGTTCAAATCCCCAAGCACTGCACAGGCCCTCACAGCCCTTGTCCTAGTCCTACAGAAGCTGTGTCCCTACTGGACTGGGGGCAGCAGTATTAAAGCTCCTTCTCTGCATGACCCCCAGTGACACCCTTTTTCTCAATCATATCATTCATTTACTCCCTTCACTTTTCATGTACGTCCATGAATAATCCAAAACATTTCAAGAGCTTTGAGGAGATGATAATTGGGTACAGGAGAGGAGAGAAAGGGCAGTGAGAAAGGGCTTTGCTAGGGATGACATTTACCCAAAGAAGGACTACAGTCATGCACTGTGTGCTGAGAAATGCATTGTTAGGCCATTCTGCTGCAAGGACTTCATTGGAGGGGTTTGCTAAGTCCGAGGGGTACTTCACTAGGCTAGGCTATGTGGGTTGGCGGTTGGTGTTTGGCTTGTTGTTGACCAGAACTTCCATGTCCTTGTGTGGCACCTGACTGCAGCTATTTAGGTATTGTCTCATCCACAGAATGTAAGCTCCACTGGGGCACGAACTACGCTGTAATATTTTTAACTTTATTAATTTGAACATTACACATACTGAAAGGGGGTCTTAGATTAGCTAGATTGATATGATTCTAATTTTTAAAAAAATTTTTTTTAGTTGTTGATGGACCTTTATTTTCTTACTTATTTTGTTTATATGTGGTGCTGAGAATCAAACCCAGTGCCTCACACATGGTAGTCAAGCGCTCTACCACTGAGCCACAACCCCAGCCTCTGATTCTAATTCTTGAGAAACTGAATTAAGAAATCCAGAGCAGAGGCTGGGGATATAGCTCAGTTAGTAGAGTGTTTGCCTCACATGCACAAGGCCCTGGGTTCAATCCCCAGCATCACACACACACACACACAAAAAAAAGAAACTCAGAGCAGGCTAAGCATGGTGTTGTACACCTAAAACCCCAGCTACTTGGGGGGGGGGGGGGCGGCTGAGGAAGAAGGATTGCAAGTTCATAGTCAGCCAGGGCAACTCAGTAAGGCCCCATATAAAAAACAAAAAGTGGATGGGGATGTAGCCCAAGCCCAGTGGTAAAGCACTCCTGGATTACATCCCCAGCAGTGTATTTTTTTTTTTTTTAAGCAAGGCAGGAGGAGAAACTCAGAGAATATTAGGCTACTAGTTGCAAAAGTTTGGAACTCTGAGGTTAGAATTCAGTCAATCATGCATGTAGTAGTCCCCTCTTACCTGAGGGAAATATATATCAGACCAACATCCCACAACAAGTACCTGAAACTGCAGGTAGTTCTGGACCCTATATGTACTGTTTTTTCCTAATTTATCCTATGTATGATAAAGTTTAATTTATAAATTAGGCCCAGTGAAAGACTAACAATATTGTAAAACAGAAGAATTATATATACTGTGGTAAAAGTTATGTGCATATTGTTCTCCCAACATTAATAAGTCAGTATCTTTTTGGTGGGGGAAGGTTCTGGGGATTGAACCCAGAATGTTCTACCACTGAGCCACATGCCCAGCCCTTTTTAGTTTTTTTTGTTTTGTTTTTGAGAGAGGATCTCAATAAGTTGCTTAGAGCCTTGCTAAATTGCTGAGGCTGGCTTTGAACTTGCAATCCTTACCTCAGCCTCCCCAAGCCACTGGGATTACAGGCATATGCCACTGTGACTAGCTAACAAATCAGTATCTTATTGTACTGTACTCTGTTTTCAGACTGGTTGACAGGAGTGTATGTATACACATGTTCACATGCACACACACATAGTCAATGAGTCTGTTAATGCCATCGGGAATAAAAATAATAAGCAGAGAAATTAGTACGTAGTGAACCCTTGTCCAGATCCCCACAGCTAATAAGCAGTGGGCAGAATTTGAACTTAGGTGATTTAGAGCCAGCCTTTGACCTGGTCACAGGCAAAGACCTGTGATCCCAGACGACTCTGACTCTTTGGCAAATGAGAACTAACTCCCACCCCTGGGCCCCAAACCCATCCTGGATTCTCTCGGGATGTTATTTTCTATATTCTCTCATATTTATCCTTCCCTTTCTAATGAAATACCTTCAGTTCCTACAATCAAAGAAACCTAATCAGACTACCTTGATTTTATACCTACCTTGAAACCTGTTTGACAAATCCACACATTACCAGTGGGGGGGGGAAATCCTAGTTCAAAGTGAATAATGTAGATTTTACTGAGGGTTTCATGAGCAATTAGAGTGAATCCCCTATAGCAAAATTTCCTTTGAATATCCCCTTTAATAAGTCAGTGTAATTATTATGTTTATTAAAATAAATTAAAACAAAACAAAAAAAACTTCTTTAACCAACGTCATCTTTCTCCTAAATCCTTGCTCAAGAACTATCCTGTCGCTTTTCCCTCTCCATCTCTTTCTCCGTGTCACATCCTCTATAAATCACAGAGCACAAACAGAGATACAGAGAAGAAGTCATGGCAAAAAAACAAAACAAAACAAAAAACAGTGCTTTTGATTATTTCCTAGGCATATCCCCATTAATCCAGCCATTATTGAGATTGTAGGCCATAGCAGGAAAAAACTGAGGCCCAGGATACTTAAGAGACTTACCTAAAATCCCTGTGACTTAGAGGGAAACACTGGCCTCCTGGTTGTTTATTAATAATATATTATTATTATTATTATCATCTTTTCTTTGCTGAAGATGGAAACTCGGTCCTCATACATGCTATGCAAGTGCTCAACCATGGAGGTCTGCCCTCAGTCCTCTGGTCTACTATTCTCCCACTCATCCATGAGTAAAGGGACTGTTCATACATGATGCAAAAGGGAATTGCAGGGGAAAGCAAGCGGAAGTTTTCCAAGAACACAGGATCCTGATGCATGAGGGATTGATGAGATCAGGGCAGGAACATCTCACACATCTGCCTGCCAGCCATGCTTGACCACACTTACTCTGGCTCCCTTCTCATCTGCTTCGCATCCTGGGAAGAAAAAAATGTCGGCCTTCTGAGGACATCCTTTTGAGTCTTGGAAATTATGTTTGTCTGAATCATCCCTTTAAACAGAAAAAATAAAACAAACAAGAATCAAGAACCAGCCCCAGAAAATGACTCGCTTTTCAGAGGCTACTTACACAGCAGATATTCACGATGGAAGTGTGTATGTATGGATTTGGGTGAAAATTGCCCGTGATTAATAAAAAAAAAAAAAAAAAAAAACTTGTATCCCTCACTGTCCTTTTTCAAAGATTCAAAATGCAAAATAGTGAAACAACATTCAGGAGTAATCTAATATTCTTTTTTTCTTTTTTCTTTCTTTCTTTTTTTTTTTTTTGGTACTGGGGATTGAGCCCAGGGGCACTTTACCACTGAACCACATCCTTTTTATTTATTTTGAGACAGGGTCTTGCTAAGTGCTGAGGCAGGACTCAAACTTACAATCCTCCTGCTTCAGCCTCCCAAATTGCTGAGATTACAGATGAGTGTCACTGTGCCCAGCCAGGATTAAGCTAATCTGTAAATCAAAATTAGAATGAAAGAGAGCTAGGGTACCAAGATGACATCATTCATTTAAACTACCCTAAACAAAACATTAGAGATTGTTAGAGCTCATCAATTTTTTTTTTTTTTTACATCAAGTGTGAAATGTCGTTTTCAATTCATGCATATTGTAGTCCTGGTTCAGATTACAACAGTGATCCTTTTAAAAAGTATATCAGCTGGGCGTGGTGGTGTACACCTATAATTCCAGCAGCTCGAGAGGCAAAGGCAGGGGGATCTCAAGTTCAACGCCAGCCTCAGCAATGGTGAGGCACTAAGCAACTCAGTGAGACCCTGTCCCTAAATAAAATACAAAATAGGGCTGGGGGTGTAGCTCAGTGGTTGAATGCCCCTGAGTTCAATCCCCAGTACCAACAAAACATTAAATCACCACACATTGCTGTAAATGACACAACCATGTTAGAAAAGTTTGGTAATTTCTGATGAATTCAAACATGGGCTGCTACATGACGTAGCAATCCCACTTCTCAACATATATGGATAAATAAAAACCTATCATCTACACCAAGACTTGCATATGAATATTCACAGCTACATTATTCTAATAACCAAAAATTGAAATATCCAAATGTCCATTAGCTGGTGAATGGATACACAAATGACGATAAATTCTCTCGTGATGGAATATTATTCAGCAACAAAAAGCAAAGGACAACTACACACGCAACAATACACATGAGTTCTGCCCTCATCTGAGTGAAAAAAGCCAGCTATGTATAGAGTACATAGTGCAAGAGTCAAGTTCCAGAATAGGCCAAACTAATCTCTAGGGACATAAAGCACACTAGCCACAGCTTGTCAATGGGAGTAAAGGGTGTGAGTGAGGGGAAGCAGAAACCAACTGTAAGGAAGAAGGAGCAAACTTTGGGGGTTTGATGGAAATGTTCTCTATCTTGATGAGGATGGTGGTTACAGGCATTTGTCAGTACTGAGCCAACTGCACACTGGAAACACATGCATTTTATTGTAACAATTAATCCTCAATAAAAGTGCTGTATAACAAAACAAACAACAGCAAACGGAGCAACTCTGGTCATGCTGCAGTGCTGCTCAACATTTTCCCAAGGCTTCCTGTTTAAAAAAAAAATCCAGGTTTGGGGAGTAGGGGCTGGGGTTGTGGCTCAGCTGTAGAGCGCTCACCTCGCACGTGCAAGGCCCTGGGTTCATTCCTCAGCACCAAATAAAAATAAATAAATAAAATAAAGTTATTGTGTCCAACTACAACTACAAAAAAAAATATTTAAAAAAATCCAGGTTTCTCTTTGCTTTCATCTTTTGCAGAACTACATCTGTTCTTTGAAACTTCAAGCTTGGCTGCACCTGCCAGCCTCAGTCTTAGCTCCGCCCTCCCCTGGGGCGCCTCCTCTTGTGGGCAAGGGCTGCTCACTCCATTCCAAAGGTTCCTCCTTGGCCCATCCTGGGTGCTCTCCCCCTGCCTCCTTCAATCTCTAGTTGCTTTGTCCCCTTTTCATTTTCTCCAAAGCTGTTGCCACTTTCTGAAATTACCTGATCTGCTTACTTGCTCATGGACTCTCACTCCCCTTTAGAACGTGGGCTCCAAGAGAGCAACTTCACCACTGTGTCTCCAGGGCCTAGGATAGAGTCTGGCACCCAGATGGCACTCAAATTCCAATTTGATGAATGAGAGAAATAGAAAAGACAATCCTGAACACCCCAAACTGCTCTGACCTCTATGAACCAGGTGAACAAAAGGAACTGGCTCAATAGCTGTAAACTCAGGAACGAGGACTTTGGTTCTTATCTCTCCATCATCCTTTTAAATTGTGAGAGTCATATCTTACCACCAAAGACAGTCTTTAGGGTTGTTGTTATTACTATTATTTTGGCATCAGGAATTGAACCCAGGGGCATTTCACCACTGAGCCACATCCCCAGCCCTTTGTATTTTTTTTTTTTTTTTATTTTGAGACAGCATCTCGATAAAATTCTGAGGCCGGCTTTGAACTTTTGATCTTCCTGCCTCAGCCTCCTGAACCACTGGGATTACAGGCATGTGCCACCAACACCCAGCAGGTAAGTCATTTTTTAATTCCATGATCCCATAAAGATCATGATTTTCCTTCTTGCTTTCCAGTTGTGGTCCACAGGCGCATTGCTATGGTGATTATGCACGTTACAAATTTTAAAAACTTTTTCCATTTTAAACTAACCCAGTTTTTATAATCATAGTTTTAAACAACTATCTAATACCCACTGAAATGTAATACCCTTATTTATTTGATCATCATTCCTCGGGTATTCAGGCCATTCCTATTTTTTCAACACTACAGAGAAGGCTTCAATAAAGATCTTCACTGCCTAGAGATTCTATTCCCCACTTTCTGTTCAATTATTTCCTAAGGAAGATTTTGGGCAGGGGGGATGAAAATACTAGCACTATTTTAACTTGTCTTGAAATGTGCTGTCGGGTTACTTTCCAAAATAGTGAGTATAAGGGCTGGGGACACAGTTCAGTGTACAGTGTTTGCCTAGCATGCTCAGGGTCCTAGGTTCAATCCCCAACACCACAGCCAGTATAGTGGTCCTTAAAAAACACATTACTAGCCAGGCACGATGGCGCACACCTGTATCTCAGCAGCTAGGGAGGCTGAGGCAGGAGGATCGGGAGAGTTCAAAAACAGGCTCAGCAATGGTGAGGCACTAACAGCTCAGTGAAAACCTGTCTCTAAATAAAATACAAATAGGGCTGGGGATGCGGCTCAGTGGTCAAGTGCCCCTGAGTTCAATTCCTGGTATCTCCCCCAACACATACACACACAAAAAAAACCACATTACTTAATGGACACTAAGCGGTACAGAACTCAAATGTCAGGCACTACCTGAGAAGTCAAGGACCTGTGAGAGACACTTCCTCCAAAATACCTGCAGGGCTGGTCCTGAAGGGCAAGTTTCTGACCCCGTGCAAGGGGTGCCCCAGGAGTGTGCCACTAGGGCAGTACTTTCAGAGCGAGGGCAGCTCCTGCCCTGTTTTCTTACTAAACATAAGAAGAGTAGACAGACTGGTGAATGCTAACCAGAAGAGCCTTCTGGGGTGGTTTAAATAAACATGGCAGAAAGCACAGGGCTTCAGTCAAATTGATGGATGAAACCATTGATCTAGTGATGAAATCTCAAAGGAACAGAGTTTCTAAAACTCTGAAGGTGTCCAAAGGCGCAAGACCTCAATTGTAGCCATCAACACCTGAAAATTCAACTGCCCCCCCCCCCGAATCAGAAACTCAGACCAACAGAGCTAAAGAATCCCCAAACTTAGTCCAAACTTCTGACTTTCCAGATGAGGATCAGGGTTGCACAGCTGGTGTTTGCCAGAGCCAGGGCTCTAGAACATAGGTCCCACTGCTGCCGGCTGCCACTCCGCTGGACTGCTCACCTGGCTACAAAGAACCCTGACCTGGGCTGTTCCTGCCCCCACATGTACAGGTGTGCTGGGTTCAAGCCACAGAGGACCCTGCCAGACAAAAACTCACCTTGGAAATTCAGCTCGTAGTTCCGTGACCCCGCCTGGAAGGGCACCACTCCTCTGGGGTAGGACTGGAACATCGACTCCAGATATGTGGAGTCGATGTTGGAACCGGGCTGGTTGTTGCTCTAGTTTAAAAATAAAAAAGGTGAAGACTTCAGAGTAGGCTTTTAGGAAATCTCGACTGTTAGACCTTAAATGGTTTTATTTTTAGACATGCAGTTTGAACAAGAGGGCATCTTGTTCCCAAGCCAGGTGGCAAGGTGGAGCCCAGTCCCACCCTTTTGTGGTCCAGTCCCTACATTGAAAATTCCCTTGGATTTGTCCCTGACGGGGGATATAACAAAGGCATGAGGAATGCTCAAGCAACATCAAGATCTGATCTCTGGCTTCAGGGATATGTGAAGCATCTGAACAGCATAACTGGGTAAAGGGGAGTTTGCTGACGCTGCAAGGGAGCTAGCAAGGCCACCCTTCCACGGTCCCCACCCCAGGGCAAGTGCAGCAGGCAAGGGCAGACTGGATGTGAGCCCCTAACAGCAGGGCTTCCCAATATTTAAAGGAGGTGAAACACTTGTTTCTTGTGAACTAACATAGAGGGACTAATGACAGCAAAATCCTGCCAGCAGCTCATGGTAGAGAGCTCCCGCAGGAACATACAGTCCCTGTAATGACACTGCAGACTACTGAGCTGTCAGCTGTACCCACTCCCTTGCTCATCCCTAATGGAAATGCCTACTGATGAGAAGGGAGGGCACCAGAATGAAAGTATCCAAAGGAATGTCCAGCATGGAGAAGGGCCAGAGTTCATCCGTGTAGCTTTGGAGGGGCATGTCTGAGCATTCACACACTTGCACATAATGAAAGTGAGATTAAATCTGAATGTGTTTCAGGAGGTGGAGCAAGAACAAAGGATAGAAGATGTTAGAACTTTCTAACCTGCAGCATACAACAATGAAGTCAGGCCACGAAGGTGGTATTGCAGTGGCACTGAGATAGGAATGATTGGAAAAGAGATCGCTGCCATGATGATAAGCCTGATAAATCATATATTTTTTAAAGTATTTTTTAGTTGTTGATAGACCTTTATTTTATTTATTTATATGCAGTGCTGAGAATCAAACCCAGTGCCTCACACATGCCAGGCAAGTGTGCTACCATTGAGCCACAGCCACAGCCCACCATGTACATTTTTTGGACCCAAAAACCAACTTAAGTTGGTCAGGCAAAAATATCTGTGGGGCTACGGGCTTCCCAACCGGCTAGCTGAAGTCTTGTATCTAGCAAATCCCTGCTCAGCTTTGTAGAACCCACCCTGTTCCTAGCTGGAAAAGCCAAAGCCTTTCCAACTTTGATGTACATGTGAGTCACTTAGGAATCTAATAAAAGCACAGATCATGATGAAGGATTTGGGGTTCCACATTTCAACAGCTCCTAGATGATGTTGATGCTGCTGGTCTGTGGACTTCACTTGGATTTGACAGGCTGTAGGGTCTAGACCAGTGCTATTTACTAGAATATTCTGCAATGATGGAAATGTTCTCTGTACTATCCAATTTGGTGCTATAGGGAAGGCAAAATCTTGCTTTTACCCTTTTTTTTTTTTTAGGACAATATAACCCGAATTTATTAACTTTAAACAATAATTTAAGATACAAGAGTCCCATATTATAGGAATTAAAAGACTATACAATAAAAGGAAACTGACAAATGGTCAGCTAATACACAACCCAATCAATTAACAAACAGGGCCAAAGATCAATACAAGTCACGCACCATCTTCTGCGTAACACCTTGGTTTTTTTTTATTTCAAAGATAGATTGATCTAAACTGGATGTTAACTATACCCCTAACTTTTACCCTTTTATGGTAAAAGCTGGGCCTTAGAATTAAACCGACATAAGAAAAAGCATACAAACTTATTTAATGCAACTTTTACATGGTGTGGGAAGCCTTCATAAGGAAATGATACCCCAAAGTGGCCTCAGAGATAAAAACTTATATGCTGAATTCAACAGAGTAGTAAATTATAAACATATGACAATACAAAGGGGCTTGGCCTGGGGTAGTTAAGTGGGTGGGGAAGTCGCCAGGAGGATGAGGTTTGCCTAACAGGGCAGTTTGTAGATTTCCCTCTGCCTCCAAGCCCTGCCCTTGATAAGAACATGACCCTCCTTCTGGTAGGGGAGGGTCTTTCACATGGAATTTTGTCACCAGCCCACTGTGGGCTGTGTGTGGACTATTGTGCATAGTAACCTCCTGAGGGGATAAGTGGGGCACTGGGAACTCCCCATGGCACCCCCCACAGGGACTGATTGCCTGAAGCAGGTGAATTTCCCCCTCAAGCTCTCCTGAGATCCCACACAGCACCTGAGATGGGTGTGACCTGCCAAGATGTCAATCAATCTGCTAACTGCAAGACCTCAGGAAGCAAGACTCCGTCCTTGAAACCTTACCCCTGCCTGTGATATATCCCTTAAATAAACCACCAGAGCCATTTTGCCTTTGTCTAGTTCCAAAACCCATATGGACTACATCTATCAGGGGCTTCACTTTCTGTAAATATAGTGCTTTGTCATTTACTAATTATTTGAGATTGTAAGCTTTAGGGTGGCTTGGACTGTCCTGGGCAGGAAGAAGAACCCCTTAATGAGATGCTGGCCATCATCCTCCCAATAGAATTTCATCTACTGCTTTAAGAAACAGAAGGGAGGGCTGGGGTTGTGGCTCAGCGGTGGAGCGCTTACCCAGCATGCTTGAGGCACTGGGTTCGATTCTTGGCACACATACAAATAAATTTAAAAAATAATAAAGGCCCATCAACAGCTAAAAAAATATTTTAAAAGAAAGAAAGAGAAGGGAGGTCAGACCGATCTTTCTGCACCTGCTGTTTTTCAAGTGCCTTAAACTCAAAATAGTCCATATGCCAGAGTGGCTTATTTTTAACTCCTTCAGTAGCCTAACTCAACGTGGCACCGAGCATTCCAGATGCGACTAGTGCCATCCACTGTGGAGCTGAGGTCCTGATTTTATTTTTAAGTTTAATTTGTGTAAATTTAATAACCACATGAGGCTAGAGGCTGTCCTACTGGACAGCACCATCAAGTCAGTGAGCTGGCTTGGCACCATGCTGACCTTCTTGGGCCTTGTCCACACACTGTACTTGTGTTTGTGCGTCATGGTAAAGTCTCCAAGGGTGACTTCAAGTCAGTCCACACCCACATCAGGCACTGGTTGATGCACGTCCGCAAGGGAATCAGGAGGTCATACAGTAGCTGACCAGGAGGGGCTCTGTCCAGAGACAGCTCTCAAGGCCGGAGCATCTTTCTCCTCTCTCACACCTGTGTGCTGTCCAGGTCACCTGCCAGGTGTTGCTTTCGTAAGGGTTCCTTAAGCTTTTCAAGTATGTGGTCTAAGTTTGCCCTAGCCTTTTGGAAATCACCAGACAGTGTTGTCTCATGCTCCCAAGTGGCAGGCAGTGACAACTTCCATTAGTCCTTCTAGCTGTCATTAATTTAATGGCCATCATGTGTCCTAGAGTGTTCTAGGATACTGCAGTTCTGCATCCATGAGGAGACGATTGAATAAGGTTGGGCCTTAAATTATTTATTCTTCCAGAAAACTTGAATTTATGTCTCAGTTGCAGTGACCAGGTCTTGGCTTCTGTCCTGTGCCTCAATTTTTCCTGAAACCTAGGCTTTGCAGAGCTAGAGCTTGCCCTGACTCTGAGCAGCCCTCTCAGGCCTAGAGCCCCTGCCCCTCTTCCATGTCTGCTTCCATAACGCCCACGCTTAGCTAGGTGCTGGTAAGTATCTTCGAGCGACTGCATCTGCACACCCCACCTGCTGCAAACCCGGTGATCACCAGGCTCCGCTGTCCTGTTATAACTATGTCCTGTTCTATTGCTACCCAACAGCCCAACTGTTCCATCATCACCTCTAACACCACAGCATCTCCCAGTCCACCATCTATATACAAGTCCTGATTAAGCTCCTCAATTTCCCTAAAAGGAAATCAATTCCAGAAAAATCATACCAAGCAAATGCACCAACCCTTTGTTAGTGAAAATTTCTGCACCCCAATTTCTTAGAGTGGTACTCTCGGTTGCCCAACTCATTAAATATTTAGTTATAGCCAGGTATGGTGCTGCACACCTAGAATCCCAGCTATGCAGGAGGCTGAGGCAGAAGGATCACAAGACTTAGATCAGCCTGGGCAAATTAGTGAGATCCTGTCTCAAAAAAAAAAAAAAAAAAAAAAAATGAGGAGGACTGGGAACGTAGCTCAGTGGTAGAGCACTTGCCCAGCATGTGCAAGGTCCTGGGTTCAATCTCCAGTATAAGAAAGAAAAATTAGTTATAAAAAATAAGACCTGCAGGGCACATCTAAAGACAACACAGTGTACTTCCTCCTCTAAACATTAAACTATACACTGGATCAAAATCTGAACTAAAGTAGAGCCATGAGAGACACTGAGCTGCTCATTGTTTGGAGTTCAAATCTCCTAGAACCGCCATTTCTATTTTAATTAGACAGCCAACAGGGAAAACACTAAACCCAGGGGCTGATTTTTTTCCCTTCTTTCTTTCTTTCTTTTTTTTTTTTTTTAATAACAGAAGAGGCAACTCAATGTCACATAATGATGAGTCTAATGAATAAGAAACGATAGGAATTTATTCACATCTTCAATGAATACAAAACGTGTTTCAGATCTGAATTCAACATTGTATATATACAGATAAAAAGTTATAGTCTAAAAAGTTTGCATTTAATGCAGACTGAACTCCTAGAGAATTTTGTATTAACGAGCTCAAAGAAGTTTCTTGATGTTTTAATAGGGAACACAATCTACCAAAAACTTATGTAAGTTTAAATTTAGATACCATCTATTCCCCACCGATAGTTCTTTTTGGTCTCTGGGACCATGATGTCACCAGAAAAAAAAAAAATGTTTTCTAAACTTTCTTCTTTATCTTACTAAAAATGGCAAGGACTTGACACAGAACTATTAAGATTTATAATTTACTTTTATTTTGACCAAGGCCAATTAATTCAGGTTTCTAATTTCTATTCCCTCAGGCACTTCTACAGAATCTGTGCAGAGTTCAACATCATAAGGGTTTCTCCACACCACTCAGCAGAACTCTGTTCCAAGAGATGCTACCTGGGCCATGGTGGGAGAGAGCACCAAGGACTCAGCTGTAGATGGACACAATACCTTTATTTATCTTTATGCTGTGCTGAGGATCCAACCCAGGGCCTCACCCATGCTAGGTGAGTGCTCTATCACTGAGCCACAAGCCCAGCCTCCTCATTTAGGTTCTTGTAAAAGATCACTTGATAAAATGTTTCTGCTAATTAAAAAAAAAAAAAAAAAGGCAGTTTGGAAAGCACTGTAGGAGTGATGGACAGCAGGACTGTTTACTGTAGAACTCTCCAAGGCACACGGGCTGTCCCCTCCGAGGCCCCGCAGGTTGGGGAGAGAGCAGGGGATTTTGTAACAGATGGTGCTTCTGTTTGCTGTGGCAGCTCAGAGTCAATTCATAAGTCACTGATTTGTACCTATGTAGAACCCGAGGCCCCGTTTCCCTTTCCTTACTTTATTTTTTTACTTCATTATAATCTCTTGTTTCCGTTTTGTTTGATCATCACTCTGATTTCATTACCTATTAAGACCTCCCTCCCCTTTCTTCTCTGCACTCTTTTTTTTTTTTTTTATCCCTGTGCATCAAAGGAGAGAGACATGGGACAGAAGTTCAGCTTATCTAAACCTCTACCTGCTGTTCTATGTCCCCTCGGTGGGTCAGCCTAGAACCTTCTAGTTCCAGTCTTTCAAGTCCATCTGAATATAAACTCTGGATACTAGTGACCATCTATACCAGACGTGGCTTCATTGCTTGGGCAAAATAATACATCGCCTGGTACCACTAACCATCCCATCTTCTCCATCATTCTTCCAGCTTCTCACTCTTGCTTTTTGCTGGCTCAAAGAAGTAGCCTCAGTACATTTAGTATTAATATACATAGAAAGCCACTGTGAGACCCACCCATCCCTAGTGAGGAAAGAGGGCTGACTCGCGTCTTCAGGGGTTCCTTAAAAATGACTAATACAGCCAGGTGAGGTGGAGCTCAATTGTAATCCCAGTGGCTTGGGAGGCTGAGGCAGGAGGATTCTGAGTTCAAAGCCAGCCTCGCAACTTAGCAAGGCCCT
This sequence comes from Callospermophilus lateralis, assembly GCF_048772815.1. NCBI lineage: Eukaryota > Metazoa > Chordata > Mammalia > Rodentia > Sciuridae > Callospermophilus > Callospermophilus lateralis. The sequence goes on along the minus strand of NC_135305.1, from coordinate 16,030,943 downwards.
AAGCAACCCAGGGAGACCCTCCCTCTAAATGGGCTGAGGATGTGGCTCAGTGGAGAAGCACCCATAGATTCCATCACCACTACCAATATATTATATAAATACAAATTGCTGGCACAGCCTTGAAATCCCAGCAGCTCAGGAATCTGAGGATCACAAGTACAAGGGATTTGTATTAATATATATGTATATTATATATTATATGTAATTATATCATATAAGAATATGATATAATTATACTATTATATATAATTATATGAGAATATGTTATTATATAATCATTACATAATATATAATAATATAACATATAATGTATTTTTTATAAAATACAAACTGCTGGTACAGCCTAGTAATCCCAGCAGCTCAGGAGTTGAAGCAAGAGGATCACAATTTCAAGATCTGCCTGGGAAATTTAACAAGACCTTGTCTAAAAATCAAAATTAAATAAAAAGGGCTCAGTGATAGAACTTGCTTGCACCAGACCCTGGACTCAATCCTCAGTACTGCTTTATATTTTTGTTTCTGATTGCAATAGGAATATATGCTTGCTGAAAAAAAAATGTAAATATGGCTATGTAAAAATAAAAGCACCACTTCCTCCACAAGGTCCACTCTGCATGGCCAGGCATGTAGACTTCAAATATTTTATTAATAGATTTTTCCCCCCTCAATTGGCAAGGGGAATGGTACTCACCTCCTCCCCATATTCAATCCATTGGTCAGATTCATTCTTCCAATACCAAACCCATTTGGTAGCAAAGACAGAGTTGGCCAACGTTGTGACGGATGAAGGAGTGGAGAGGCGTTGGATGGGACTCGAGTTACAAGTCATATTCTCGAAATTGATTTTATCATTTCCTACAAAAAAGCTGAGAGAGAAAAACTGTAAAGGAAACACTTCATTGACCTGTTTTCTGCACTCTGGTCTCTTCCGTAATGAGAGCACAGAATTAAAACTTTAGGAGCCAGGTGTGGTGGTTCATGCCTGTATCCCAGTCGCTTAGGAGGCTGAGGCAGGAGGGTCACGAGTTCAAAACCAGCCTCAGCAATTTAGCAAAACCCTAAGCCACCAAGTGAGATCCTCTCTCAAAGTAATAAAAAGGGCTGGGGATGTGACTCAGTGGTGAAACACCCCTCAGTTCAATCCCTTGTACAAAAAAAAAAGGTGGAAAGTGAATGGCTCATAGTAAGCCAGTTTTGAAAATTATTTATTATTATTTAATAGTTACCAAAGTTTCATCTGAGACCCTTTGAAAGAGCTGATAAGGCCAAAATTACTTTCATAATTATATTAAGACATTTGATTGTTTGCTTTTCTGCTTGCAGGCTTACATAAGGGCACAATGGAGTTTTCTGGAGGCTACATGATTTAGAATCTCACAATAGATTAAATAAAGAAGCATATTAGAGAAACTAATCATCTTCTATAATGACTGGCATTATAGATATTTGCAAATATATAAAATGATGTAACTCTTCTTGATAAATTTTTGGTTTTGGAAAACAGTCATGGTTGTAGTAACCTATGTATCTATATGTAGTAACCTACCTAACAGTAAATAATTATATGAATATAATTATATATAAATGTTAGTTATGCTAACCTGAGTTTATTATTGCATTTGTGTAAGTAGATTTATAAATAAATTTTAATATGACAATGATAGCTGTAAATTCACAGAAGCAGAAATTCTTTGTAATCATCAATACATTTTAAGAGTGTTGAGATGAAAACATTTGAGAATGGCTGCTATGAGAAAGATGTCTTAGATCAGTCAGGGCATCTCACCTAGGACCAATTTTAAACCCAGGGACACTTGACAATATATGACTTTTGAAAATAATCTTGGTAATCACAATTGGGGTAGGGTAGGGAGAAGGGAGGATGAGATCAAGGATAGAGAGCAAGCCAGGTAGAATATCACAAGTTCAAAGCCAACCTCAGCAACATAGCAAGGACCTAAAAAATTTAGATCTGTCTCAGAATATAAAAAGGGCTGGGGCTGGGGATAGGTGATTAAGTACCCCTGGGTTCAATCCCTGGTACCAAAAAATCCCCACAACAAATAATTATCTGGCCCAAAATGTCAATAGTTTCAAGGTTAACAAACTGTCCTAGGGAGTCAAATATATAGTTTCTAGAAACAAAAATAGCTTATGCTGCCTCCTAGTGACAATATTCAGCAACACAGAATCTCCACCAAATATTTAGTCAATTCTGCAGAGGATGAAAAAAGAATGCATATCCCAACCCCCAATCCTGCCCAAAGAAATTCCTGGTAAAACTAGACTGCATCTTCTATCTCTGAACATCACAGGTGAATGTGGTCACGCAGGTATTACCCATTTCAGCCCTGACCTAGCAGAAAGGTAAAGTTACCTCCAAGATAGAGAAAAGACACAAACACAGAGGTTAGAAAAAGTTAAGCACACAGCAAACTTCTGCTAATTACATGAGGCTACTCAAATCATATTTTTAAATTATGAAATGAACCCAAAGACTCATTTGTTCTAAATCGTTTGATACTTTCAACAATTCTGCATCAAGTTGATAAGACTAAGAGCCAACCTCCACACTATCGTTTGCAGAACACCTTGACAAATAACCACTGAACAAATAATCCCATCACTGTTAACTTCACTTGAGTTAGCAGACATTTCCAGACTCCCTAGCACTAGGCAGGCACCTAGCCTTAGGCTTTCCTTTGATGAGGAACTCATGAGCCAGGGTATAGTCATCAACTTACATGTGGGTTTTGGGATCACAATAGGCCTCCTCAAGCTTCTCCATGTACGGAATGTCCATCCAAGTGTCTGAATTGAATATCTGCCATCGGTAGGGCAGGAGGAAGTGGATTTTGTTACAGAGGCCTACAAAGAGAAGAGAAAACATAACTTAATCAATAAATGGGCTAAGGAACTGAACAGAAACTTCACAGAAGAAGAAATGCAATCAACAAATATATGAAAAATATTCAACATCTCTAGAAATTAGAGAAATGCAAAACTACTCTAAGATTCCATCTCACTCTAATAAGAATGGCAATTATCAAGAATATAAGCAACAATAAATGTTCATGAGAATATGAGGAAAATAATATACTCATATGTTGCTGGTGGACTGAAAATCAGTACAACCACTATGGAAAGCAGTATGGAGATCCTTCAGAAAACTTGGAATGGAACCACCATTTGACCCAGCTATCCCACTTCTTGGTTTATACCCAAAGGACTTAAGTGATGAAGCCACATAAATATTTATAGCAGCTCAACTCACAATAGCTAAACTATGGAGCCAACCTAGGTGCCCTTCAATAAATGAATGGATAAAACAAATGTGGTATATATACACAATGGAATATCACTTAGCCTTAAAGAAGATTGAAATGATGGCATTTGTCAGTAAATGGATGGAGCTGGAGAATATCATGCTAAGTGAAATAAGCCAATACCAAAAAAAAAAAAAAAAAAGACCGAATGTTTTCTCCAATATGTGGATGCTAATTCACAATGGGAGGGGGTACTAGAGAAGAAAGAGGTACTTTGGATTAGGGGGAGGAGAGTGAAAGGAGGGGAGGGGGTTTGGGGGTAAGAAGGATAGTAGAATGAATTGGACGGTATCACCCTATGTACATATATGACTACATGACCAGTGTGATCCTACATCATGTACAGCCAGAAGAATGAAAGTTATACTCCATTTATGTATGATGTGTCAGAATGCATTCTACCCTCACATACAACTAATCAGAATTTTTAAAAAGTCAGGAGGTCTGTAGGTCCACACAGGGGGAGTCTAAACAATTCAACGAAGTCTACTGCTGACTCTCCCCATCAGGGCTGCCTTTCCTCCCTGCCAGGTCTTTGCCATCTGTACCTCTGCTCATGTTGGTCCCTGCTTGCACTGCCCCATGTCCCCTATTCAGGTTCCTTTATTCCCCATGAAAACTTAACAGAAAACAAAAATCCCACACTCCCCCTAAACTCGCAGATTTACAGTTACCCTTGAACCCTCCCACTCCCCATATGCATACATGAAGACAAAATGCTCTCCAGAGTAGGCAACCATTTGAGATTTCCTTCATGTCCTGGCCTAAAACTCTTTTTTTTTTTTTTTTTTTTGCAGAAAGAATCCCCCACAACCTATCTCTCCATTCCCATCAGACTTGTATTCCCTTCGCAAGTCCCCAAGGCTTGATATTATGCATTTACTTATTTATGCAGCCGTCTCATCTGTGGGTGTTTTGATGCCCCCACCTTAATTACAAATGTTGCATTTTTCCTTATCTTACCTCCCCTTTGCATAACTGGCATGGGGCTGGGCATGCAAAACAAAAGGTCATTAAATGAGTGCTTGCTGACTAATGTCAATGTTATAAGCCATAATACAGGAATACAGAAAACAGTTCTGCTTTTCAAATTTTTCATTATGTGCTGGGGACGGTGGCTCACACCTATAATCCCAGTGACTCAGAGGCTGAGGCAGTGGACTGTAAGTTGGAGGCCAGACTGGGCAACATGGTGAAACCCTGTCTCAAAATGAAAAAATAAAAAAAAATAAAAGGGGTTGGGGGATATAACTCAATGGTAGAGTACTCACCTAGCATGCACAAGGCCCTGGGTTTGATTCCCCAGTAATGTAAAAATAAATTAATTTAAAAATTTTCACTATGTTCTATTTAAATCATTTTTTGAAATGTTTTATTAGTTGTAGATGGACACATATCTTTATTTTTATTTATTTATTTTTAGATTTTTTTTATTTTTGTAGCTGTAATGGACAGCATACGTTTATTTTATTTTATTTTTATGTGGTGCTGAGGACCCAGTGCCTCACATGTGCTAGGCAAGCGCTCTACCACTGAGCTATAACCCAGCCCCTATTTAAATCATTTTTTAAAAAATATTTATTTTTCAGTTTTCGTTGGACACAACATCTTCATTTTATTTTATGTGGTGCTGAGGATCAAACTCAGTGCCCCACACATGCCAGGTGAGCGCGTTACCGCTTGAGCCACATCCCCAGGCCTTAAATCATTTTTGAAGTGTTCAAAAGATGTGTGACTATTTAAAACAAAATGGCACCACAGGTGTTCTGGTTTGGATCTGGAAGTTCTCCCAAAGTCTCAAGTGCTGAATGCATGGTTGGTCCCAATGCAGCAAGGTTCTCGAGTCGGGTGTTTGGGAAACAGCTGGATCATGGGGGCTTGGACAGCATCGGTGGGTTCTCCATTAAGGAATTCAGAATTTGGTGGCATTATTGGGAGGTGGTGGAAACTGTAGGTGGTGGGACCCAGTTGGAGGAAGTAGGGCATTGGGGACATGCCCTGGAAGGGTACATCTTGTCCCAGGACCCTTCCTCACTCTCTTGTCTGCCTCTGGCTGCCATGAGGTGAGCCACTTTGCTGGGCCATGACCTTGTGCTATCCTGTTCTGCCTCATCCCAGACCCAGAAGCAGTGGAGCCAACCAACCACAGACGGAAACCTCTGAACCCAAGAACCAAAATAAATCTTTTTCTAAGCTGACTTCCTCGGGTATTTGTCACAGCGGTGAAAAGCTAACATAAAAGGCAAACCCAAAATGGACGGCTTGAGGATGTGGAAAAATTTGAACCCTCGTACATTGCTAGTGGGAATGAAAAGTGGTATAGACACTAGAGAAAATGGTTTCTACAAAAATTAAATGCAGAATTACCACACAATCCAGAAATTCCAAATCTGGGCATTTACCCCAAAGAAGTAAAAACAGGGTCTTGAGCAAATACGGGCATACCTATGTTCACAGAAGCATTAACACAATGACCAAAAGGTCAAAGCTTGAAAAAAGTCCTTATGTCACTCACTATTAAGCTGGCAGCTCTTATGCAGATAATCTAGACAAATTTCCTTGGAGCCATGATCATCCATCCTAGAAGATGTGGTGCTTACGACATTCAATATGGAATCTGTAAAACAAGAGAGGACACATACACGCTGATCTTCATGCTTAAATGAAAACCAAAGATACCAGGCCTCACAATGGGAAATAGCACCTACAATGGAGCCCTGTCAAGAAAATTCCTGAGATTCATGTGTTGACTCCTGAGAGCCCAGACAGCCACTCCATAAAATAAAGTGTGGACACCAGCGCCACACGAGAGCTATGATTATTTCTGAAATTGTAGTCAAACGATTCTAATTCTCAATAAACATAGCAGCTTATTCCATGTGGTTCTACCATTTAGTCCTTGCCTGTCTTCATACAGTAGGCTTCTTCACCAAAACCTCTCATTCTAGCTCCATTAAAGGAAAAACTACAGCCATGGCCACTCTGCTGCAGACTCAAGATACAGGTCTGAGTGACTCTGATGAGTGACTTAGGCTGAACAGGCTAAGAGAGGCCTAGCAGAGTCATCACCATGGGTCCCCCAGGACGCAGCTCTGAAAAGTGGAGGCAACTGAGGCAGATTGCCAACTTGTAAGGGGGCAGTGGTTTCCCCAGATGGGGCTGGGAACTGGCTTCTCAGATTCTGACTTCTAGAATATTCACCCAATGGCTGCTATTTTTAAGCCAAAACCAGCAGCACCAGTTTTGTCTACATTAGTATTTTCATCCATTATTTGACTAGAGCCCTTTGGTGTGATAGACAGATTTACTACCCCCCAAATGGGTCCCCTCTACATTTACCATTACAAAATGCCACTCCTGGGTCATTTCTCATTCGGGCAGTGGTGTGCACATCTTGGGGAGCAGTTCCATTGTCCTGTTGATTCCTAGCTACAGCCATCTCTCTCTGGCTGCCGATTGTGGTTCCGTGATTTAGAAATCTTGCGGAAGTTATATCCATGGCCGCTCCATCATAATTATTATTAAAAAGAGGGACATGCTGCTGAGTGTCCTGAGTCCCATTCTTGCCCTTGACATTCACAAGGTCTGGGGAGAGGATGGCAGTGCTCTTTCTGGTAGTTACGGTTTCAGGTGTTTTCCCCAAACCAACAGGAGAGCCCACAGCAGCTTGACCTGGAAAAAACACATTGTCTCTCCTGGTGCCTTGGTCGTTCTGCCAGGTTGGGGACCCCTTCTGGCTGCAGGACGACGCTGAATCTGAATGATTCCTATAAAAGAGGCGATCTGGACTTCCATTCTCGGAAAACTTCTGGCTTGACCCCACCTGACCTGGTCCTCCAAGACCAGGTGCCTTAGACAAGAGGGAGGAAGGTGGAGTGCGATCCTGACTCCCCAGATACGTGAACCTGTAGGTGAGGTCACCGACCCCCACGTCCTTCAGGAAAAGCCTTTGGCCAACAACATCTGGACTGGATGTGCGGGAATTCTGAGCAGCCGCTGAGGCAGATGGAGGAAATTCTTGGCTCTCCGGCAGGAATCTGTCCCTACTCTTGCTTCTACCTCTAGTCATCCCAGCTCTACGGTGCGGGGTAGGAGCTGCAAAGAGAAAAGCAAAATGAAACAAAATAATGAAAATTCATGTTCATTGTTGAATGGTTGGGTTCCTACCACTATGCCTCCTCTCTGCTTTCCCACCTTGATATTCAAGGTCTATCAAACTGCCTGTCCTAATCTGCTGCATGAAAATCTTTTTTTTTTTTTAATATTTTTTAGTTGTAGGTGGACACAATATCTTTATTGCATTTTTATATGGTGCTGAGGTTTGAACCCAGAGCCTCACGTGTGCTAGACGAGTGTTCTACCACTAAGCCACAACCCCAGCTCCAAATCTTGAGGAAGAGTCGTTAAGGATGAAGGGAGGCTCCTGATGTGAGGGAGGGGCCCCGGCTTCTCTCCTGAGAGGTAGACCTTACTCCCCACCCTCTAGGTGGCGCTGTGCGCCGCTCTGAGTCAACCAGTATTGCTAGGGTGAATGCAAAGGCGGAAAGGGACAAAAATCAGCTAGATTTCGCCCATATTGTAATTCGAATGTACCTGATCATCTAAGGATTCATAATACTAAAACAGAAAACCACATTCTCAAGGTAGGATTCATTTAAGCTAGAAAGTTTTACAGATTCCTTCATTAGCACCCCCTCCCAATGCCTAAGCTTAATAGCCAGGCGTGGTGCTGCACCCCTGTAACCCTAGGGACTCAGGAGGCTGAGATACCGGGGTCACTAGTTCAAGGCCAGCTAGTGAGATCATGTCTTAAAAGGACTGGGGATGTAGCTCAGTGGTAAAGCATCTCTGGATTCAATCCCAGTAAAAATAAACAAAAAAATTAAAATTGACAAAGCAGTGGCTTTTCTCTAGAACTGGGATGAGTCATATCCTGGATGGAGCAATCATGTGTTTGTGAGTGTGCATGGAGTATGTGTGATATACATGTGTGCCTGTGATGAGTGTGTGTGTGTGTGTGTGTGTGTGTGCTTGCATGTGTATTTGTGTACATGTGACAAAAATCTATCCTCTGTTCAGGCAGCACTGTGATGTGGGAGAAGAGCATTAGGTATGGAATCAGAGCATGTGAGCTCTGCTACTCTCTGGTGGTGTGAGGGCTGAAACATGCCTTTTAAATATATGTCATCTTACTTTTCATCCTTTTAAAAATGATGTAAGGCTGCCTGCAATAAAGGTTGCTTTAAAAATTATCATATCTGACTTACTACCTTATGAATAAATATCAAAGTTGTTTAAAAATTCTAAGCCTCAATTTCCTTACCCTTTATGTGAGTCTAATAAATAATACATCTACCTTTCTTCATGGTTTTGCTGTGAGGCACAATGAGGTGCTTTGGGTGAAAGTCTCTTTTGTAAATGATAAATCATTCCCAGATATAAAGAAGTATAAATGCTCATTACTTTTTACAGGGTCTTAGACTCATGTATCCTATGTACTTCATAAAATTTACTTATCCTACAGCTAATTCATAAAGACCAAAAAAAAGTTGAGATTAATCCCACTACATAAAATAGAAAATGCTTAAGAAATGGTCTCGCCACCATGAAGATGGCCATTGTAAAAAAAAAAAAAAAAACAGACAATGACAAGTGATAGAGAGGATGTGCAGAAATCTGAACCCTTGTGCACGGCTGGCAGAAAGGAAAACTGGTGTAGCTGCTGTGGAAAACCACGTGGCAGCTCCTCAAAAAATTAAATGCAGGATTACCATAAGATCTAACAAGTCTCCTTCTGGTTATAGTCCACAAAAGAAATGAAAACAGGGTCTTCAAGAGATACTCATACATCCACATTCACAGCAGCATTTTTCACAATAGGCAAAACTAGAAATAACTCAGATGTCCATGAACAAACAATTAGATAAACAAAATGGGGTATATCCAGATGACAGGATATTATTTAGCCTTAAAATAAATAAATAAATAAATAAATCTGACCCATGCTGTGACATGGATAAGTCTGGAAGACCTTATGGTAAGTAAAATAGCCAGTCATAAAAGGGCAAATATCCTAGTAGCTTGAGAGGCTGAGGCAGGAGGATTATGAGTTCAAAGTCAGCTTCAGCAAAAGCGAGGTGTTAAGCCACTCTGTGAAACCTTGTCTCTTAAATAAAATACAAAATAGAGCTGGGGATGTGGCTCAGTGGTTGAGTGCCCCTGAATTCAATCCCAGGGTCCCCCCGCCCAACAAAAGGGCAAATATGAAATGCTTCCACCTATATGAGATACCTAGAGTTGTCCAATTTATAGAGACAGAAAACAGAATGCTTGGGGAGGGGCGTGGGCGTTAGTTTTCAAAGACAGAGTTTCAGTTTTACAAGATGAGAAAGTTCTGGAAATGATGGTGTGAAAATAATTAATATTACCTCAGTAAAAGGAGGCACAAAGTAACTGTCAGTGAGACCCTGTCTCTAAATAAATAATAGGGATGGGGATGTGGCTCACTGGTCAAGTGCCCCAGAGTTCAATCCCAGGTACAAAAAAAAAAAGAAAGAAAAAGAAAGTGTACACAGTTTAAAAAGAAAAGGTATTTACCTCTCGGCCCAGAAGGGTTCCTACGAGCATGTTTGTTGTTGCAGATGTCCTGGATGTTTTGGACCACATCTGGGCTCAGCCCGTGCTCCTTCATGATGGCCAGCACCTTTCTGTCCATCAGGTTATGGGACCTCAGGCAGTTGAGGTAACTACAGTTTCCTCGGGTGAAGTGCTCACAGATGTGGAGTCTCTCGCATGGTGGCTGCTGGCTACAAATCTGCTTTCGACCTTCTCCTTTATAACTTTTGCAAATCTGCAGAAGGGAAATACAACAGACAGAGATAAAACATCTTTGTATATCTGCCATGCATTCATTAAGGAAAGTTCAAGTGCACAAATATTTCCAAAGCAAACAGATATGCCAAGAGGAGGAAAATCCATGAATATCCCACAGTCTCTGATAAGGTGCATTCAATTGATGGCTTATTTGGGACAGAAAAAGTTCTGCAAACTAATTATAAGATAGTGATAAATTTGATAATTCTGGGCTGGGGATGTGGCTCAAGCAGTAGTGCACTCGCCTGGCATGTGCAGGGCGCTGGGTTTGATCCTCAATACCACATAAAAATAAAATAAAGATATTGTGTCTACCTAAAAAAAAACCTAAAAAATAAATATCTTTTAAAAAAATTTGATAATCCTTGTTGGATGGCCAACTGCAACAGAGTAGTTGAGCTCTGCATTAAGAAAGAGCCCAAAGACAACAGTCTAAGTTTTGCATATCAACTTACTTTTCAATTAAAAGGACATGTGTTTTACCAACAACTGTAATTCAGAATTTGGTCTCTATTGGAAGAATGTGAAGTATCTAAAATGATAAACTAAAGAAGAAAAGTCCTGCATTTTTATCTAAACAGATATTATCAACATATCTTGGTCTACAGGGATGGAGTTCCTAGTGAGATGCAGAATACTGTCACTGAGGCCCAGTCATATGATGCAGGACTAAAAGATACCAGTGTAAAGTGTGAGCCCCTAGAAGCAGCTGGAGGACCTCAAGGGACCCACCTACCAGTTCCTGTTTCCTTTGCTGTAAGGAACTGAAATATTTGCCTCATCTAACTAAATTACACTGTCAAGTAGTCAAAGCAATATGACTGTGTTGTGCAGAATAAAGTGCGATACAAACATAAGAACCAAGAATGAGAAAACTGATAGGATTAGTAAAAATCCTGAATTTCAGACATTTTAAAAATAAAAACGTTTATAAGATGCTTCCATGAGCTCTGCACAAAATAGATGAACATGGTTCCCCATAACTTGTGTAGACAGATACCAGACCCCAGGAACAGTCATTTAGCCACATAGCTTCTAAAAATCAGATTCACAGATTCAAATAGATATGATCGCTAGAGTCTACTCTCCAGATTCTAGGCTCTCGATCCCTAGTTCTCAAAGTGTGGTCCTTGGATCAAGCACCATCAGCACCATGTGGACACCTGTTAGGCTTTTCACCATATTCATAGTTAGAACCACCAGAGATGGAGCCCCCGTATCTGTGTTTTAACAAATCCTCCTTAGTTCTGACACATGCCAAGTTTGAGAACCAGTGTCCTGGAGGTTCTAATGAAAAAGAACAACTATCAACTTGAGAAATGATGCTTTAGTTTAACATTCCTGTTATCATGCTGATCCTAAAGCAAGAAGGCTCTGGCCTTAAATATGCCAGAACAAACGAAGTCATTCCTTCCTTTAATAAACTGTTTTACAAAGATGTGTTTTATATGATTAGTAAAAATCCTGAATTTACATAACAAGAAGTCAGATTTGCCTGATGTTTTCATGTTCTCATAGGTCAAGGCTTAATGGAAAAGAAGGCTATATTAAGTATTTTAGGACAGAGATTATGTCTTGTTCACTTCTGCCTTCAGGGAAGGCACAATGTCTGACAGTTGCACTTCTAAATTTTAACTGAATAAATGTAAAAAAAAAATTTAAAACAGTGATACCCAGAGGGTTTAATGCCTTCTCCAAGGTCCCACGGGTAGTTAAAGGCAGAATAAGTCTCAAGAGATGTCAGAGGGCTGAAAACATTCACCGTGGCCCTCTCAGGTCCCTGTCCACCTCTCCCAGCCACAGCTGATCCTCTACACTCCCTGTCGTGCTTGACTTAGCCCCTCTTTCACGTATCATGTATCATCGAAATTACAGCTGGGCATGGTGATGCAAGCCTGTATTCTCAGTGACTCGGGAGGCCGAGGCAAGAGGATCATGAGTTCGAAGCCAGCCTCAGCAACTTCACAAGGCCCTGTGTAACTCAACAAGACCCATTCTCAAAAAATAAATAAATAAATAAAAAGAGCTAGGGATGTGGCTCAGTGATTAAGCGTCTCTAAGTTCAATCTCTGGTACAAAAAAAAAAAAAAAAAAAAAAGAAAAAGAAAAAAAATCACCTCTCATGTCTTAGATTCTAAAATGCTCACAGAAATACACGGAGTTCACAGTCAAAAAGTGTTTAATCACCAAGAAGTCTCCAGCAAGTCTCCTGTCCTCTGTGAAGTTTCATTTCACTGAATTCCAACCTCCTTCCCTTCCACCCACTTCATCTGGATCTTCTATAACTTTCTGTGCCTCTCTTTCAATATGAGGCTAACTTCTCTACTCAAGGATTTTTCTCAGGTCAGATACCTTGCCTTGAACAGTTCCTGTAATGCTCAAGTGTACACAGCCAAATGAATGAGACTTGATGATCCATCATTGCCCCCATCTTTCTTCTAGAATTGGAGGCCCCCAAGTTTTAGATAGACAAATGATCACTGAGCCAGAAAATACATTTCCTACCTCTGATCTGGCTAAGAATGATCATGTGATAAACTCTGCCCAAGAGGTGTGGGCAGATGTGCTATTTACATTGCCCATGTCACATCCTTTATAAAGGAAACTGCCTGCCTTCCATGTACCACCTCTCTACCTTCCCACTGGCTAGAACATGGTGACCAACAGGAACAGCTGTGTAACTAGAGGAGGAAGACCACATTCTGAAAGCAACAAAGCTGACCTACTGGCCTGAGTCTCTGGATGGCACTGTGGAATCCAGCTGCCTGACCACCCAGGTTACCTGCCTGCCCATATCCAGGCAAGAGTTGGCAAACTTATCTGTAAAGGACCAGATTTTAATATTTTAGGCTCTGAGGCCATCCAGTTTCTGTTGCAGCTACTCAGATTGCCCTCTCAGAATGAAAGCAGCCACAGTGACAGACAAATAAAAGTATATTTTACTCAAGTCACTGCAATGGGAGGGGAGGGTCGCTGTTACAACAGCTCAACCTCTTCTTCCCCCTCATTTCCCCAGCCTCTCTGCGGAGGCCACCCAGGTGGAAAGCATCGACTGGTCCTCTGACTGACTATTGTCTCCAGCTCATCTCACTCACACAGGGTTCCCCAGCAGCCTAGCAGTGGAGGCATCCCAGAGCCAAATGCTTATAAAGACTTTGAATAGGAAGGAAATTGCTGGAATCTCTGAGGTCACTCAGCAGCAGCCCTGGCTGCCACCCAAAGAGCCCTGGTGTCAACCATGAGTGTCTTTCTGCCCCTATCCAGCATGTCCAGGATACAACACTGCCAATAATACTCTCCCTGCTGTTCAAGAGGAACTGTAACTTACCTCAGGCATGAAAAACGGGTCGCTTTGGAGGAGGAGTACAGCTAATTGCTCTTGGTTAAGTCCAGAGAGCTCGTGGTTTTTCAGGACTTGGAAATTCTTTTCTGAGAGAACCTCATGAGAATATTTGCATAAATTCCTAGAAGAAAACATGACAATCGTCAGTGTTTCCACTTCATAGACGGTAAGAAAAAGAAATCGTCCAGCTTGCAGAAGACATTTTTTTTTTTTGGTGTGTGTGTGTGGTGTGTGTGTGTGTGTGTGTGTGTGTGTGTGGTGCTGGGGATTGAACCCAAGGCCTTATGCATGCAAGGCAAGCACTCTACCAACTAAACTATATCCCCAGGCCCCAGAAGACAATTTTGAAAGATAAATGTATGAAGCACATAGATTAGCAAGGAGAGTATGTATTATTCATAAATTATACATGTGTATTCACATGCTGACCTTAGTTAATGTAATACTTCTCTGAATAGTATCTCCTGGTAATCATTTGTGTATAGTTCAGAAAAGTGAAGAGGAAAAAAATGGTAAACAAACAAAAATCAATCTATTAGAAATTATTATCCATTGAGAAATGGAGAAGATGATAAAGTCAAGAAAATAAGAGAGGTTCATTTACTTAACTTTTTTGTGTGTATGTGGTACTGGGGATTGAACGCAGGAGAGCTTAACCATGGAGCCACATCCCCCGTCCTTTTTAATATTTTATTTAGAGACAGGGTCTCATTAAGTTGCTGAGGCTGGCTTTGAACCTGCAATCCTCCTGCCTCAGCCTCCCAAGCTGTGTGCCACCACACCTGGCTGCATTTACAACATTTTAATTATGTGAAATTTTGCATTGCTTAATCTGTTCTGATTTATATATCTGATTTATATATACCTCTATTATTTGTGACTAAACAAGAATAGAGGAAGCTCTTTATATTCAAACTACTCCACCAAAAAAGATGGAAAATCTTTTCTTTAGATCACTAATGAATTATGTCAGCAGTGTCCAATGCAACATTCCAAGATGATACAGTTGACCTACAATCAAGATTTTGAATACATAAGCCATGTATGGCAACTGAGCACTTGATATAATCACACTGAAGTCTGAGAATTGCTGACTTAGAACATGGATAAACCCAAAGAACACTGGTGCTCACCTCAAAACAAGCATAATTTGACAGTTATCAATGTCCACTCATTCCACTTCTTAGTTTACATATCCTACATATATCATGGAAATCCTCAGGTTTATGGTTTCAATAGTTATTGATATGATGGCCTATTAAAATTTTCTAGTTTGGACAGCCATAATCAAATTGACAGACAAGTAATGGCCCAGACTTTCACTATTTAAGTAGTGGGAATACAATTATCTGTGTACAAATAGCCTTCTTTTTTTACATTATTTCCTTGAGAGCTTGCCTCAAGTGATACAGTAATTTTCTTGACAGCTTATGTTTCACTTTGACCCATTGGTCTCTGTAAGACATGCCAGCCATCTGGCAGTGTCTATTTCCCCACAAGCACATTAACATAGACTTTATCAGTTTTACTACTTCAGTAGGTATAGAGTGAACTTATACTTTTACTTAATACCCACTTTTATTATGAGCAAGACTAAAATATTCTTAAATGTAGGTGTGAAACTTGTGTTTCCTCTTATTACAATTTGTTTTTATTCTTGAACTGTTTACCTAATAAAGATACTGATCTGCAGATTTGCAAAGGTTCCTTATGTTTCTTTAATATTCATTTTACCTATCTTGTTTATTTCAAATAGTTTTGCATTTCTTTTTTCATTGAGAATTGATTAAGGTTGTCATTGCTAAATATTGATACAATCAAGTCCTCCCTATTCACCCCTCATAATTTAGCCTACTGTTTAACAGTTGTGAAAATAATTCATATGTACACCACTTTTCTCTCTCTCTCTCTCTCTCTCTCTCTCTCTCTCTCTCTCTCTCATACTATGAATTGAACCCAGTGGTGCTTAACCGCTGAACCATATCCCAGCCCTTTATACTTATATAAAAAGTTTAGAGACAGGGTCTCACTGAGTTGCTTAGAGCCTCACTAAGTTATTGAGGCTGGCTTTGAACTTGTGATCCTCCTGCCTCAGCCTTCAAAGCTGCTGGGATCATAGGTTTGCGCCACCATGACCAGCTCAATACTAATTCTTTAAAATATCTGAAGCTTATAAGATTGTCAAAGGGGGACATAGGTGTTTTGTATCAATTTCTCTCAATAACTTCTATTAAATGATTCCTTTCTTGTTATCCTGGACTATTGTATGTTAACCTTTTATAAAGTTTAAAACTACTGGAACCCCTACTGTGTGCGTGTGCACGTGTTTGTTTTATCATTCTGCCATTTTACTTTGAAACCAGTACCATAATACCATCTAATTCAAAGGTCTTTTATGCTATATTTTAAATATTGTCAGAGTAATTTAGGATATCATTAGCTTACTCCTTTTTGCTTCAGTGTGCTTAACTGTTTCTCCTTAAAATTTTATCAAAGTTTTGTCAACTTCCACAAAACAGCATAACAGAGATCTTATTTCTGTTAACCCCATAAATCCCACTGCATATTAAACATGTCGTGTTAACTACCTTAAATTTTCTGATTCAGGAACCCAAGATGCCTCTCTACTGCTTCAAGCCTTGTTCTGTTTTCTCAACTTTTATTTAAAAATCTTCCTTTAATAATCATCTCCTTTTTCCCAAATATTAAATATTATCTGATGCCACTATTATTTTTAGTTGTTTGTCGCTGATAAACAGAAATGCAAAATGACTTTATTGAAATGGGTGATTTTTCAAAAATGTAAACATCTAGACAAAAGTTATTTTCTAAGCATTAATTGTTAAAGGTCACTTATCCAAATATTGCCTGTGTGTGAAACATTTCTGAAACCCTCCGGAATTGCCTTCAGATCTAGCAATAGAACTTCTGAGAAGAAAAGGCCACAGAGTCAACAACCCTGTCAGCCACCTGCTGAGCTCTGGCGCCCTGGCCAGCCTTCCCATGTACCATGATTCATGAACAGCTCAAGGGCAGCTGGTCAGTCTCTGGCAACAGCCTCTACCCAGCCATTTTCCCAGGCAAGGCTTCTCCTTGCTTTCTCCACCAATGACCTTGGCTTTCAGCATGTTTCTGGCGCTCCTTGATAAGGCGGACCTCAACTATCTGCTGACTTCTGGATTCTACTCTGTGGTTTCAGATAACTGTTCCCCACCAACCTCCACCTCCCCAAACCCCCTGCAGCTGGGCTAAGACTCTGCCTTATCATTCACTGCCCCAGCCCACAGGTAGTCTCCTGCTGCCTCGCGTCAAAGCACAAATGGCTCCATCATATCTTGACCAGACCTTGTGAGGCATCTCACTCCCTGCTTCTCAGGACACTGCCATCAGTGTTCCTATTGATATTGATCTGAAAATGATATCACTAAAACACTCCCATGAGCAGAATACAACAGACACTAGTATGGCTGTATGTAAAAATGTGGATGTGTAACCAATGTGAATCTGCAATATGTATACAGGGTAAAAATGGGAGTTCATAATCCGCTTGAATCAAATGTATGAAATATGATATGTCAAGAGCTTTGTAATGTTTTGAACAACTAAGAATAAAATTTTTTATAAATAAATAAATAAATAAAATAAAACACTCCCATGGACAGACTAAGGCTCTGAGACATTGATAACTGTTGGCCACTGGGATAAGGAATCCCTACTTTCCCTTGGGCTCCAGTCCAGACATCCAGAACATGGAGCCCTGCTGATGGCATCTCCTGCAGGTCACATGGAGATGCAGGATTGGTTGTGCCTGTCCTCACCAAGGACATGTCACTCCCAAGGTCCCTGAACTCACCGGTTTCTCTAAAAACCCAAAAACAGCCAGGCAGCTTAATGGAGATCTGCCTGGAACCATGGAGTGTCTAGGACTTTCCAAGCCCACCCAGGTCATTTGTGTCTGGAGGAAGAGTCACTCCTAGCATGCACTGCACTGGCTTGGATCCCCGACATTGCCCCAGTTACACGTCTCGTTTCTTGACTCAGGCCTCCAGCAAACTACGTATTACTTCAAATTCCATCTACTTAAAACCAGTTTCAAACCGCAACATGTATGTCTAGCCTTGGTGGCCCAACACCTGGTGGCTCTACACCTGGTGGCCCACTGTTTCCTCCACATTCCCCAGACGTCCCCCAACTTTTATCTTTGCCCTAATTGAAGCATATTGATCAGCCACCAAGGAGGGGCAATTTGTACTCACATTCTACTTGGGGGCAAGCACAGAGTGACAGGAACTTTACATCTGTTACTTAATTTAGCCATCAAAATAATCCTACTTTGGGAAACCGAAGCTGAAAGATAAGAAGTTAAGGGTGACTTAGATAAGGGGAGATCTGATTGTTGAACTCTGATCTAAAAAAAAAAAAAAAAAAAAAAAACAGATCTGAGACTTTTCTAAAAAAAAAAAAAAAATTACCATTTTGGATTATTGAAGCCACTATTCCTCTTTACTGCCTTTTTTTGGGGGAGGGGGTGATACCAGGGATTGAACCTAGGGGTGCTTAACCATGAGCCACATCCTCATCCCTTTTTGTTTTATTTTGAGATAGGGTCTTGCTAAGTTGCTTGGCTGAGGCTGGCTTTGAACTTGCAATCCTCCTGCCTCAGCCTCTTGAGCTGCTGGGATTACAGGTGTGCACCAACATGCCTGGCTCTACACTGGCCTCTTGAGGACTAATACTTCTCATAGTGTGGTCCTGGGTACAGCCTCTTCTGCATCAACCTGAGGTTGCACAAGAGCAAATTGTGGGGGTCTCCTCCCAGACCTACCAGGTGATATTAAAAACTTTTAGCATTCACTGGGATCATGTAGAGGATTTGTTAGAACAAAACAACCAGGCGCAGTGGCACACGCCTGTAATCCCAGCAGCTTGGGAGGCAGAGGCAGGAGGATTACAAGTTTAAAGTCAGCCTCAGCAATTTAGCAAGGCACTAAGCAACTCAGTGAGACCCTGTCTCTAAATTAAAAAAAAAAAAAAAAAAAAAAACAGTCCCAGAGTTTTGAAATCACTGGTCTGGGGGCACTCAGAACTGACATGTGTGGCAAGCTCCCAGATGATCCACTGTGTGAGTTCTAGGGCACACTAGAGTATCAGGGGCTCAAGGGTGCCTCCCACAAGGGAACAACCCTACAGAAGGTTGGTTAGAGCTGCAGGACTCCCCGATTCCCAGAGTTGCCCAGGACAAAGCAAACACTTGCAGAGTTCTGGGTGTACTTGGAGCTGATAAACTTCAAGCAAACTGCAGGAGTTGGGATAGAAAATGGTAACTTTTAAACAAAGGATTAGAGATGGCCTTGAAAGAGGCAGAATAGTCCCTCTTTCAGGAATCCCAGGCCCAAGACCTAAAAACAAATGACCTTTTCACTTTTCCATTCCAAGCACAGGAAAAAAAAGTTATTTTAAATCAGGCAAAAAGTGTTGCTGTCTCCCCCCCCGCGCCCAGGGTGCCAACCAAAAAGCCAGGCTCCACAGTGCTTCTTATCCCAACAACACGGGTCATTAACTAGAGAGTGTTTAAAAATACCTGACCCTGGGCCACACCCTCAGATATGGGTTTAATCTGAGCAGAGCTGGACCCCAGGTGATTCTAATGTGCAGTCAGGGCTAAGAATCACTGGTTGGGCTTGTCACATCTGATTCTGGGTTAGGCTCTGGAACTGGATGTTCGCCTCTGAGCCCTTGGGCTTTGCAAGTCAAGTAAACACAGGGCCAGCTCAACAGCAGACCAAGCAGAAACCGAAAGAATCTGGAGAGTAACTGGTATTGAAGTACCCCTTTCCTTTCTCCTCCTCAACCTTCTCTTCCCCCATACCCAACGGGTGGATGAAAGCAGCTGACTTCTGTAGAAAACAGGAAATAGTTCACCATAATATAAGCCAGGTAGAGAAAGAACCAGGATATGTGGAAGATAAAATCTACAGAACATTATTCTAATGAATAAAATGTCAGGGGACTAGGGGTGGAGCTGCTTGCCTAGCATGTGTGAGGCACTGGGTTTGATCCTTAGCACCACAATCAATCAATCAATGAAACGCAGGTATCGTGTTCATCTACAACAATAGATAAATAAATAAATAGGAATAGAATGTCAGCAATCAAAAAACAACCCTACCTGGGTGTGGTGGCACACACCTGTAATCCCAACAATTCAGGAGGCTGAGGCAGGAGGATTGTGAGTTCAAAGCCAGTCTCAACAATTTAGCAAGGCCCTATAAGCAACTTAGTAAGACCCTGTCTCAAAAGAAAATATAGGGGCTGGGATGTGTCTCAGTGGTTAAGTGCCCCTGGGTTCAATCCTCAATACCAAAATAAGTAAATAAAATAACAACAACCCTAATAAAGTACCATTTTAAGGCCACTATTCTCTTTATGTTGGTACTTCTCGTGTTCAAGATTAGATTGCTGATGGGGCAGGGAGCATGGGGAGAATGGAAGAATTTTGATTGGGCAAAGGGGAGAGAGAGGAGGGGAGGGAGCCTGGGGGCAGGAAAGATGGTGTAAGGAGATGAACATCATTACCGTAGGTACATGTATGACTGTACGTGTGGTGCAACTTGTAGTGCCACTCTATATATGGGTACAGTCAGAGAAATGAAAATTTTAATTATGCTCTGTGTACAATGAGTCAAAATGCATTCTGCTGTCCTGTATAACTGATTGGAACAAATAAAAAAAAAATTAAAAGTCTTTTTTAAAAAGATTAGATTGTTGTCTTATGAAAGTGTCAGGATGGTTCACTGCAGCTGGAACCCCTGGGAAGGCAGGGAGAAACAGAGTGGCCAAGACAGAACCCCGACGCCGTGGAGGGGAGACAAAGGTGGAGCTGGGAGCACTGGTGCAGCCATCACTGCAGCGTGGCCCAGCCCGAGCTGCAGGTCTCTGCCTGGGAAGAGGACTACACCAAGGAGGCCAGAGACTGCAGAGGGCAACAGGAGGGGATCCAGGCCCACTAAGGATGGGGGTAGGGGTGGGGACAAAAGGCTCAAAATCTGTGCAGGTTCTACAGTTGCACCAAGAGTGGGACAAATAGCATTGGTGCCACCAAACATCATCTCTCTGTTAGGGACAACTCCCCGGTCTGGACATTTCTCTAGTGGTTTGCAAACATTGCTGCCTGGTACAGCGTTTGTAAACTGTAGCTTGGTGATAGAGCTCTTGCCTACCCTGCCTGAGGTCCTGGGTACAACCCCCAGCACCACAAAGAAATGATCAACAAATAATAAAATCAAGACCCCCCCCACCCCCGAGCCCAACTCATCTGCTAATTAAATCACAATGTTTAGGTGCAGGAGCCAGACATCAGTGTTTTTGAAAGTGTTTGCAAGTGACTCCAACATGGAGTAAAATTTTAGGAAGCATCACCCGGAGTCTACAGAAGGACTGAGAGAAAGCCTAGGAAGGGAAGAGAGTAAAGGGCAGGAGGTGGTGGCAATGTTGCCAGAAGTCTGGATGATTAGCGAAAGTAGGTCACACAAGCCTCCTCTCCTGTCACATGTCTCTTCTCCCCACCCAGATATAAATTCCTTTGAAAGCTAAGATTAATAATAAAACAAACTAGAGAGGAAGATTAATAACTAGTTAAGGGTATATGAGGGTTCCATTTTAGCGAGACAGGAAGGGGAATGAACACTTGTTGCCGGCTGGCCAGAATGCCAGAGGTTTCCTGTGTGTCTTAGTTATGTCACATAGAGTAACAGGTAGGTCACCTTAACATTCGATAAAGCACTACTTTTGAATCTTTTGTTCACTCTGCTCCAAACAAATCATTTCTCTTTTACTTCCTCAAGCTGGGAAAGCACGTGACACTGCATTAGCAATCAGCCAGAAAGCACCTCTCACGGTACCATTTGTTTCTGAATGTGTGGTTTGGACCCCTGCAAAAGAACCCTTCAGGGCTGCACCCATCCCTTCTGAACCAGAATTTCCCCTGTGTTACTCAGGAGCCCAAGGTTCAGTAAGCTCCCCACCTGGCTCACAGGCACATGGAAGTTCGAGAAGCACAGTTTGAAAACTGAGTACCTGTACACCTGGACATTATTCAAAACAATCTGTCAGGGAGAGGGGGAAATGCTGCAGCTCATTATATTTATTTTTTTAATCTAAGAAAACAGGAAATCATGGCCTGGACTGAAAGAACTGCTGGGGGTGGGATTAACCAGTTAACTGAGAAGAGGCACAACAAGACCTTTAGGGCTGATGAAAACACTCCATACCTTTTCTTGCAGTCTTGCCACATGGTGTGTGTCCACTTGTCAGGACTCTTTACACTGTTCACTTTAAAATGGTATATTTTAGGGCTGGGGTCGTGGCTCAGTGGGAGAGCACTCACCTAGCAAGTGTGAGGCCCTAGGTTCGATCCTCAGAACCACATAAAAATAAATAGAATAAAGGTTTTGTAACCAACTACAAATAAAAAGTAAATATTAAAAAATGGCATATTTTATTCAATATAAATCTTATCTTGATACAGTTGATTTAATTTTTTTTTCTTTTCTTTTGGTACCGGGGATTGAACCCAGGGGTACTTACTGATGAGCCACACCCCCAGCCCTTTTTATACTTTATTTAGAGACAGGGTCTCACTAAATTACTTAAAGCCTCGCTAATTTGCTGTGGATGACTTTTTTGGGGGGCGGGGCAGGGATTGAATTAACTCGGGGCACTCAACCACTGAGCCACATTGCCAGCTCTTTTGTATTTTATTTAGAGGCAGGGTCTCACTGAGTTGTTTACTCCTCACCGCCTCACCATTGCTGAGGCTGGCTTTGAACTTGCGATCCTCCTGTCTCAGCCTCCAGAGCCACTGGAATTACAGGCCTGCACCACTACACAGAGCCTAAAAGACCTCTTTTAACTTAATGCAGCAAGTTGGTCTGAAACATTTAAGTTCTTTTTGTATGGAAAATAGTTAAAAGATCAAAAGCTGGGTCTCTACTTTCTTCCCTAACACTGAGTCAGCCTCCCTGCTCCAACTTGGTTTCTGATTTCTCACTGGGCCTCAACTCCTAGGTCTTCCTAAAATCTTTGATTCCTTTTCCACACTCATTTGGTGCCTTGGCTATTTCAAAGTAGCCTGCAGGCAAAGATCACAGATTCCTGTTTGAAAGTCAATATAGTCAAAAGAGTAAAAAAATCAGACCCATTTTACGGATGGGAAACAAACATCACTTATTTTAAACGTTTATTTTTTTGCCATGGCTATATTATTGCAAAAAGTAGTATTTTGTTATTGGGTGCTTATTTGTCACTACATAAGATTTAATCATGGTTCACAGTACCCCTTACAATCCCATTGAATTTCTTAGCTTAATTTCTGCAGAACACCACTGACATTGAAAGTCAAATATGATCACATTAAAATGAAAAAAAAATTTGAAGCAAACCTGAAAAGAGAACAGAAATTCCCAAATGATTCTTACAAGGTGTACCCCTTTGTGTCATGATATTGCAGAAAACAGCACGTCTCCAAGGCTCCCACCCTGAGAGCAGGATTACATAGACACAGTGCAAATTAGTAACAGAAAGAATTTCCAGGAAAGATTCACACAAACAACAGGGCTCACGGGCAAGTAAAATGCACACCTTGAGGGGCTGGGGTTGTGGCTCAGTGGTAGAGCGCTCGCCTAGCACGTGTAAGGCCCTGGGCTCGATCCTCAGCACCACATAAAATTAAATAATAAAAGTATTGTGTTCAACTATAACTAAAAACTAAAATATTAAAAATAAATAAATAAATGCACACCTTGAAAATGTCATACTTAGAGATAAAACAGGCTCAAGAGGACATATTTTAAGTAATTCCATTTATAGGAAAAGTTCAGAATCCATAGAGACAGAAAATAGATTGAGAGGTTGGATGCCAGGAGCTGGGGAAGGAGGAGTGATGGCTGATGGGTGTGGGAATTCTGCTGGGGGTGATGGAAATGTTCTGGAATTTGATAGTGATGATGGTTCCGCATCATGAGTGTGCTGACTGACTCTGAATTAATCACTTTAAAATAGTTTTAGCTATTTTTTAAAATGGCAAATAAATAAGGTTATTACAAACAAAAAATAGAGCACTAAGATGACCAAAAAATAAAATGCAAAGCAGCATTATCAAGTAAGACAATTAAAAAAAATTGTAGTTGTAGATGGACAACATGCCTTTATTTTATGTTTAATTTTTATATGGTGCTAAGGATTGAACCCAGTGCCTCAACTTCTGCTAGGCAAACACTCTACCACTGAGCCACAACCCCAGGCCGCTGTGGGCCTTTTTAAGGCATATTACCTGCCTTGTAAAATTATCTTACTTGGGCTGGGGCTGGGGCTGAGTGGCAGAGTACTTGCCTAGAGTGCGTGAGGCACTGGGTTGGATTCTCCGCACCACATAAAAATAAATAAAGGTCCAACAACAACTAATAAAATATATTTTTTTTTAAAATAAAGGGCCCAGAGCCACTAACATATTAACAATTAAAACTACATTGTGCCCACCTGTAATACCAGTGGCTCCGGAGGCTGAGGCAAGAGTATTACCAAGTTCAAAGCCAGCCTCGGCAACTTAGGGAAACCCTGTCTCAAAATAAAAAATAATATGGACTGGGGATATGGTTCCGTGGTAAAGTGCCCCTGGTTTCAATCCCTGGTACCAAAACAAACAAACAAACAAACAACAACAAAGTACACACATTGAGATACAATTTCATATTCCCTGAATTGGCACAAATTTTAAAAGGCCTATGATACCACTTGGCAAGACTGTAAAGCAAGGATGTGTGATATTGGTCAAAGTATATTGTTAAATTATGTATTGTATACATGTGGAAATATGTAACAACAAATTCCATCAGTATGTACAACTATAACACACCAATTTAAAAATGTGGGGGGGGAAAGAATATAAAGCAAGGGAATATTCAGACCTGGTAAAAATTCTACTTGGCAAACACACTTTGGAAAACAATTTGAAATTATCTCATAAAACTAATGGTAAGTATGGGAATTCTACTACTAGATAGGAAAAACTCCAATACATGTACATAAAGAAACATATACCAGAATGTTCATATCACCATGGTCCAGTATCAAAAAGTAAAAACAATCTCCATCTTGAGACAATGGATATGTAAATTGTGCACATTCAAACCAAAGAAAACTTCACACTTCAATGAATCAGAGTAGTCCCATTCTAAAACCTGTAGGGCCCACAGCAAGGCTACAAACAGAGGCCTGCGTATAAATGTTTAAATACCCAATGCTAAATTGAACACGTTATTGATTCCTATCTTAACAAATATGGTTCGTGTGATCTGGATGGCCAACTAGAATTCTTGGATGGCTCAGAGTTTTATGACAGAACATAGCAGAGTGGAGGAAGCCAGTCCTGCTCCCAACTCCAGTCCACCACTTCTTTCTTTTCCCACCTGGGCTCTGTCCTACACCTCTAATGCTGTCATCCAGAGGCAAAGGACATGTCAGTCTGTGCATGCAAATTCCTTCAACCCAGGAAAGAAGTATACAAGCCCTGGAAGTGGCTTTGAGAATTCCAGGGACAAGAGAATCCAGTGTATGGTGTAGGCTCAAAGTGGAACCACAGGTTCAAGATGGGCATAATTCTATGACTCCTCAAAAAGTAGGTAGAGATACAACTGGACAAAGATGGATCTGAGGCCTATCAATCCCAGGGCCCAGAGCAGAAAAAGGTAGAGAAATAGAGCACAATATAACAGGGGTGAGTCTCAGAAGCATCATATTGAGCAAATGACAGCAAACACAGCAAGCACAGTGTCATTGGGTACCCACAGGGAATCTGGTTTCAGAACCTCCCCAATCCATGGATGCCCAAGTTCTTTAGAGAAAATAGTGTAGTATTTGCATATAACCTATGAATATCCTCCAATATATTTTACATCATCTCTAGGTTACTTACAATATCTTATACAACCAATGTAAACTTTATGTATACTGAATTGTTTAGAAAATAATGACGAGCAGAAAAATGGCTACATGTGAGCTGGGCTACAGCTCAGTGGTAGAACACTTGCCTGACATGTGTGAGGCACTGGGTTTGATCCTCAGCACCATAAATAAATAAATAAATAAATAATTGTGTCTGTTTACATCTAAAAAAATATATTTAAAAAAAGCAGGTACATAATCAGTTTAGATACAATTCCACCCTAAACCCTCAAATATGTTACCTCTGCACTTTGTGGAATCCACAGATGGGGAACCCATGCATATAGAGGACTGATACATTTGTACTCTCAATATGAATACCATGTACAGGTTTGCAGATTTGAAAACAGTCAAAACAATCCTAAGTATTGCTTATAAATACAAAATATGTGGGAAAATAATACATGCATGAGAAAAGTAATCAACAAATACAAAACAGCATTTACCTCTAGGAAGGGAGTAATGGTCAAAGAAGAAAATTCAGAAAGATGAAAATGTGTAATATCCTATTTCTTCAACTGATTGGTGGGTACCAGATCTTCACTATATTCTTTACATATTTTCTAAGACTTAAATATCACATAATAAAATTTTAATTTTCTTTTTTTTTTTTTTTGGAGAGGGAAGGTAGAGGGAGTATTGGGAATCAAACCCAGGACCTCATATACCTTAAGCACATACTCCACCACTGAACTACATCCCCAGATCAAGAAAATTCTTCTTAAAAAGAAAAGAAAAATCTTCTTAAATTAAAACAATAGCATCTCATACCCTTCCAATTGGCATATATCAAAAAAAGTCTGATGGGCCGGGGATGTGGCTCAAGCGGAAGCGTGCTCGCCTAGCATGCGCGGGGCGCTGGGATCGATTCTCAACACCACATAAAAATAATAAAGATATTGTGTCCACCTAAAACTAAAAAATAAATATTAAAAAAAAGTCTGGGGCTGGGGATGTGGCTCAAGTGGTAGCGCGCTCGCCTGGCATGCGTGCGGCCCGGGTTCGATTCTCAGCACCACCTACAAACAAAGATGTTGTGTCTGCCGATAACTAAAAAATAAATATTAAAAAATTCTCTCTCTCTCTCTCTCTCCTCTCTCACTCTCTCTTTAAGAAAAATATTAAAAAAAAAAAAAGTCTGATAATACCAAGTGTCATTTAGCCAGAAAATGGAGAAACTGGGACTCTCAAACACACAAATATAGATTGGTATAACCACATTTAATTCTGATTTGTCAGAAGAGTTGAAGCTGTATAACCATTCAACCCAGCAATTCTACTTCCTAATGATCTGCTCTAGGGATGCTGTTGCCATGAGCACCTAGAGACCCATGTGTATTCCTGGCAGTATGGTTTGCTGGAGCAAGAAACTGTAAATATCCATTGCCAGGGGAATAGTTAACTGAACTGTAGTGTAAGTCATATGATGAAATGCTATTCAGTAGTTAAAAATGAATTAAAAGGGCCAGATATGTAGCTCAGTGGCAAAGTGTCCCCATGTTTAATCCCCAGTACCAAAAAGAAAAAAAAATAGGAGAAATTAAAAGTGTAAATATTCATGCTGAGACGTGTTATAAGCTTATTAGATTATATCTCCTTTTTCAAATTTTTTTCTAATTAGTTATAGATGACAGCAGAATGCATTTTGATTCATTTTACATAAATGGAGCACAACTTTTCATTTGTCTGATACACAGCAGAGTCACACCTTTCATGCAATCATACATGTACCTAAGGCAATGCTGTCCATCTCATTCCACCATCTTTCCTATCCCCATGCACCCTCTCCTTTATATATCCTCTTTTATAATTTCTACTACATATTCAGAGTATGTATACTATGATGCTTGTCATACTATTCTTTGTGCATTTCAGTATTTTTCTTTCAATATGAAACAGCCAATGGGTCCTTCTCCCATCTACCCACCCCCCACCCAAAAGGGAAAGGCAAAGGCATACAAACAGGAAAGAGCACAGAGGAAACACCCACATTGGCAGAAACCACAAAGCAAGTCGAAGACGCAGACAGCCTAGTTTGAACAGTTAAACAGAAGCCATGCTTGCAAATAATAACTTAAATTAATAAAAGGTCATGCTTCATACAGAAACTGGACAATGGAAAGAGGACTGGGATAGTGGCTCAGAGATAGAGTGCTCACCTGCCATGTGTGAGACACTGGGTTCAATCCTCAGCACCACATAAAAATAAAGATATTGTGTCCACACTTATAACTGAAAATAAATATTTTAAAAAAATCATACCGATCAGGTTCAAATATTAATTCTTCCAGCTAGGTGATCTTTAGTAAATTCCTTCCTTCCTTTCTTTCTCTCTCTCTCTCTCTCTCTCTCTCTCTCTCTCTCTCTCTCTCTCCCTCATAAATTTCTAAAGACCTCTATGTCCAAGATTCATAAGAGGGGTTTATGGGCTGGGGATGTGGCTCCAGTGATAGTGTGCTCCCCTGGCATGCGTGCGGCCCAGGTTCAATCCTCAGCACCACATACAAACAAAGATGTTGTGTCCGCCGAAAACTAAAAAATAAATATTAAAAAAAGAGGGGTTTATAATATCTACCCTAGGAATTACTAAAAAGATAAATTTGAATACTAGGGGCTGGGGTTGTGGCTCAGCAGTAGAGTGCTCCCCTAGTAAATGAGAGATGCTGGGTTCGATCCTCAGCCCCACATATAAATAAATTAATTTAATTAAGTTAATTAAAAAAATTGTATACTGTCTCTACTGTGGCTTTCATAGAGCTTGGTACATAATTATTTGTTCAATAAATAATAGTTACTGTTTGTGTCAGAACTGGGATTTGAACTTCATGTGTGGGAAAATATTTCAGCAAAACAAATAGAAATATTCAAACTGATGTACCAGAACAAATAATTATACAACACTTAATCAAGCCTTGCTATCAACTAACATGCATGGCTCAAAGCAATGCAAAAGGAAAGAGAAACTACAGAATAGGAGAAATCCTACTTAAGACAGTAGTACTGTAGAGGAAGTTTTATCCAGCAAAAGGCAAATTATCTCCATGTAAACACAGAGCAGTTTACTGAACTGAATGGTAACCTCATTATGGGTATTGATTGATTAGCAGAAGTCATTAGCCAATGATTCACAAAGAAAATCCTCAAACTTGCAAGTATCACTTTTTAGAAAACAAAGCTCTGTGTAATCCCTAAATTCAATAGCAATATAAAAGGAAATTTTAAATATAGTTAAACCAACAAATGTAATAAGATTTTTATCACTCCATTAAAAAAGAAAAAACAGATCGTGTTTTTTCCCTCTTTGGAGGGACCATCTAAAAATTTGTACAGACAAAATAGTCCCTAAATTATAGATAATGTTTTAAAATACAGAATAATGCAGGTTACCAACACACTTTAGGAGTTTAACATGGTTTTGACATTTCAAACCAGGTAAAAAAATTTTTTAAAAAGATAAAAAAAAAAATCTATAAAATGAAAAATCCTAAAAATATTGTGTACAACAAATTGAAACAAAGTGTCTAAACATATTAGATACATAATATCTCAAAACAAATATGGATTTATATGTATAGGTTTGTTTCCTGGAAATACAAGTTGGATTTATAAAACAATCAAGGAAACGTGAATACCAACTTGTTTTAGATGATAATAAAATTATAGTTTTTAGTAAAATGTGATCATCTTGCTGTGATTATGTTAATAAAATACATTTCTTACCTATTAGAGGTACGTAAGTCATTATGAAGCAAATAACTGCAGGAATTTGCTTCAACACAACACATTGGAGACAACTGTGGAAGACTGCATAAATGAAACAAGACTAGCCATATTTTAAACTGTGGAATCCAAAATGATAGGTACGAACATACATGGGGCTCATCAGTCTTCTCTCCACTTCTGAGTATGTTGAAAAACTCCAAAGAAAAAATTAAACTTAAAAAGTCAATACAAACTAGTGAAGAATTTTTCATTACAGAACAGATAAGAACAGAAAAAAAAGATCACAAAGCCTTCCAATCCTGTTATTCGGGATGGTTCTAGAATGTTCCTTCCTTTTCTGTCATCTACCCACTTCCCCTCCTCTCATCCTGGGTGATTTCTTGTTGCTGGTGACTCAGATGACTGTCTCTAGACAAATAATTCCCCACATCTCAGAAGCAGACTTTCAAACTGTTGCCTCACAACATACTAAGTAAATATTTAAATAAGGGAGCACATATTCAAGCACTTTTTTAAAAAAAAATTTAGAATGAGCTGAAATAAACAAATAAAAAATTAAAAAAAAATTACCTCATCTACTTAGTCCATTTGAAATACACCTCCTTTGCCTGTTTTGTTACATGTTTGAGGGGTTTTAAGGAGCAGTGGCCACAGGCATGCTCGACAATGTCTGGATGCAATTGATAAGGTCCACATCTATAGACATTGCCGAGCATGCCTGAGGCCAGTGCTTGTGCAGAAGTGCATGACTAGAGTATGTTTTACTAGTAAATGCATGACCAAAGTTTTGGACAACAGGTACCACTTACCGTTTTTAAGTACGTCAAGTGTGAAAGTACTCTATCAAGAAAAAATAATTGAGCTGGGCACCGCGGCACATACCTATAATCCCAGCACTTTGTGAGGCTGAGACAGGAGGATGGAGAGTTCAAAGCCAGCCTCAGCAATTTAGCCAGGCTCTAAGCAACTCAGTGAAACCCTGTATCTAAACAAAATACAAAAAAGTGCTGGGGATGGGGCTCAGTGGTTGAGT
Organism: Callospermophilus lateralis; assembly: GCF_048772815.1. Lineage (NCBI taxonomy): Eukaryota > Metazoa > Chordata > Mammalia > Rodentia > Sciuridae > Callospermophilus > Callospermophilus lateralis. The sequence continues at coordinate 16,000,645 of NC_135305.1, read as the reverse complement.
GTCCCTGAGTTCAATTCCCAGCTCTCCCTGCCAAAAAAAAAAAAAAGAAAAGAAAAAGAAAAAAGAAAAAAAGAAAAGAAAAGAAAAAAGAAAGAAAGAAAAAGAGAAAAGAAAGTAAAGAAAAAATAATTGAGTAGAAGTACCTAGGGACACAAAAATTCGGGAGAAAAATGCAGCCTTAAAAACCATTCATTAATTCAACAAGGCATTCTTTCGGAAAAGACAGATGAGCTGAGAGGCAATGAGAGACTTCACAAAAAAGGGTTTGGTGATCTAGTATGTGAAGGAAGAGGATTAAGAAGTTAAGGGGGGCTGGGTTGTGGCTCAGTGGTAGAGTGCTGGCCTAGCACATGGGAAACCCTGGGTTCTATCTTCAGCTCCACATAAAAGTAAATAAAATAAAATTATTGTGTCCATCCACAATTAAAATATATATTTAAAAAAATTAGGGCTGGGGTTGTGGTTCAGTGGTAGAGCGCTTGCCTAGCACATGTGAGGCCCTGGGTTCAATCCTCAGCACCGTATAAAAAAAATAAATGAATAAAATAAAGCTATAAAAAATTAAATTAAAAAAAAAGTTATGGGGAAAGTCAGAGAGCCTGCCTGGAGGGAGTTTGGCCCGAGGGCAGCTGTTGCTCAGAGGCAGAGATGGAAAAACTGGATTGAGAAGACAGGTCTGGGCAGTGGATACATATTTGGAAGCCATCTTTATAGATATGACAGCTGACCCCATAGGAGTGAGCTCTCTTAGGGAGAGATTTGGAAGACAACTAAATGGGTTAAGCCCAAGGTTATATATTTATAAGCATATAAATATATATATTTAGAAGGCATAAAAGAACAAACAGAAGCAGCAACTTGAGAAGTAAACTGCTTCATTTCAGAACTATTTCAGAGAGTGATCCTGAGAAAGGGTGGTAAACGTTTTGGGCCACCGCGCAGACGGCGGGAAAGGAGGCTGGGCGAGGTCACCTCGAAAGGGACCATTCAGGCCAGGTCGTGTGGCCACGCTCCAGATCGGAGAAAAGGGTACTGAGGGCATAGAGGCGGTCAGGAATCGAGGACCAAGTAGAGCCCTGCGGCTCCCGCCAAGGAGCCGATCCAGGTGCGCAGCGCGGCTGGGCTGCTGGAAGACACCACCTGTCCAGAGACGAGGGAAGCAGAAAGGAAAAAAAGTTTAAAGACGCCAGAAAGCGGAGGTATTTTCCTACGTTCCCAAACCTGCCTTATCCAAAGTCTGTATTGTTAGGATTCAGGGCAAAAACAGGGCAGCGGGTGAGCCTCGTCTCTACTGGGGAATATCGCTTTGGCCACGTTCAAGGAACAGTCTGGGGGCACTGGAAGGAAAGGAACCGCAAGGGTGGGATCGCGGGCGCAGCAGGGGCTCTCCACCAGAAGCAGAGGAGTGAGAGGAGGGTGGAAGCGGCCGAAAGTTGCAGGGCCCTGTCGAGGTCGCGCCTCTCCGGGAGCAGCGGTCCCCCACGGTCCGGCGGATCAGGGCCACAGGGAGCCGCCCTCCCTCCACGCGCACTCACCTCTCCGAGTGCGAATAGTGGCACCGGCCCAGCAGGTTGAGTTTACAGAGATGCAGGTTTTCGCAGGCTCTCTGGCAGTACTTGCGACGGCAGACCCGGGCTCGAGTGGTGGCCACCACCGACCGGGTGACGCCGGCCCTGCTGCCGGTCTCCAACACCACGAAGCGGTCGGGCCCGGCCGCCTCCAGCACCTCGCAGAGCTGCACCTCGGAGAGCGCGATCTTGTCGAGCAGCGCTTCCAAGGACATGCGGCCCCCGTGGGCGCACAGGATTTTGGTGATGAAGCAACACACCTCCGGGTCAGCCATGGCGCGCTCGCCTGCTCGCTCGGTGCGCTGGCCTGGCCGCTGCGCGGGACTCGGCTCCGGGGAGAATCGAAAGTTACAAGCGTGCCGGGGGCGGCCGCGGGCGGTGCCGTACGCCGAGTCCCGCGGTTTCGGTTTCCAGCTAGGCTCTAGGGTCAGGAGGCCAGGGCACACCGACGGCGTCCTCGGTTCGGTTAGATCTGGGTCAGATTTAAAGTCAGCGGGCGGGCGATCGGGTGAACAGCCAACAAGCGCTGGCAGATTCACTGGCGACGCAGCAGCGTGAGGGCAGTCCGCTCTCGGTTCTAGGTTCGACGAGGGTCGTTCCCCAGCTGGGTACCGCGAGGCCTCCTCGGAACGAAGAGGAAGTAAAAATGGTCTGGGGCTCTGGTGGGGGCTTTTATAAACCAGCCCCAAAGGCGATGACGCGTCTTGATGGCCCACTTGAAGCGTGCTCTGGTTCTCTGCCCCACCCATCCCCGGAAAGAGCTGACCTTAGCGAGCGCTTCTTCTGGGCTGTACCTCCGGTGACAGAGAATCTTCGCCACCACTCCACGGTTTAAAAATCATTTTCCTCACTTTGTACTTGAGAAAGTAACTTGAGAAATACGCACTGCCATCAAGTGGAGCCCGGAGGACACCGAGGTTCCCAAAATCTGGCCCCGGGGGCCCAGATCGCCGTGCGCCTGATCTAGGACTGATGTGCACACTTTTTCCGACACCACCGACCCCTCTTAAAAGACAGCGATTATTACTTTTTCTTTCTTTCATTCATTCTTTCTGTGTCGAGGACTTTGTGAAGAACCACTTTTGACCCATTCTGGTCTTCCTATAATCGCCAACCTAGGTGCCCCACACCACTTGCTTAATCCCCCATAGCAAGAAGTCACAAGTGGGCTTGCTCAGACATAATGTAAAATCGGTGACCTCCCACCACCCATCTCCCCAAACTTGGCATGGATTTTTTTTAAGTGAAAACCTTTGAGCTATAAAACGTGCAGAAATAACTCTTGTCTTAACTTCTACCCTTATCTGACTGAAGCAGAACCTCCGGAAAATGCAGCCATTAACACCCCAGTAAGAAGTTTCCTGCGTTCTCAGCTGCCTGGGAGACACTGCACCCTTCCATTAACGTTAAAAATAAAAATAAATAAATAAATAAAAGCCCAAGGGCCTTTTCCCACAATCTTCTGTTGAAGCCCTAACCCCCATTCCTGCTGTTGTTGTATTGAGATATGTAAATCTTTACCTCAGAATAGTCCTTGAATTTCCCCTCACTGGAAGCTTCTGAGAGTACTTGTGAACTATTCTAATTTGCAGGGCCCCAGTGAGCTCAAGTTAGAAAAAGAAAAAGGTTTTCCTCCCATCATCCCAAAATAAAATAACTGAACCATTGATCAGAGAGGAAATAAGTCCTTTAAAAAAAATAATAACAACAGTAAGAAACTCTTGTTGCCAAATTAGAAATTCTTCAAAAAGACAATTGGGAAATCTCAGTATAATACTTCATGATAGTGGAACTATGTTTTTTATACTATGGTATAAAAAACAGCCCAATTTGGGCCCACATAGGATCATCTGATTTCTCATTGCCTCTGGCTGTTGCTTCTATAGTTGTGTTTTAATCCACTTGGCTTTGTTTGTGGTCTGACAGGTTCCCAGGAGCCTTTTATTATTAAATCAATTAAGTTCAATGTGTTTGCTGTCTATCTTCTTTGGGGCCTTTACATTAGTTAGTTGCTCTTATCATGCAGATATCTAAGAAGCAGCCTTTGCACCCAGGGTGCATGTATTTGGGAAGACTTGAACAAATTTTAACAGTAAGGGAGTTGAGTTGAAAGTGGGGTACACACCTGGAATCCCACATACTGGGGAGGCTGAGACAGGAGGATAGCAAGTTTGAGGTCGGTCTCTGCAATTTAGCAATAGCAAGACTCTCTCTCATAATAAAATTTTTAAGAGAATTGGAGTTGAAGCTCAGAGGTAGACTACTCCTGGGTTCAAACCCCAGTAAAGAAAGAAAAAGACCTGTAATCCCAGTGGCATGGAAGGCTGTACAGACAGGAGGATCACGAGTTCAAAGCCAGCCTCAGCAAAATGGAGGCACTGAGCAACTCAATGAGACCCTGTCACTAAATAAAATACAAAATAGGGCTGGGGATATGGCTCAGTGGTTGTGTGCCCCTGAGTTCAATCCCTGCCCCTCCCCCAATACAAAATAAAGAAAAAGAAAAGCAAGAGAATCAGGAACCCAATGCTGATGCACTGGGTAGACAGGAGATTAAAGAATGAAGAGTCCAGTTTGGTGAGAGTGTTTGGGAGCACAGATATAGGATTCCCTTCACTTTGAAGTCATGAAAAACAATTTGAGTTATGGGAAAGAAGGGCAAAGGAAACATTTAGAGAATTTTTAAAATTATATATTGTCACGTGTCAGCTTCTCGGAAATGAGATACTGACACTGACTCGATGTGCAGAAGATTTCCTGGGTGTCACACCAGAGGAAGCCAAGTGGGGAAGTGAGAGCCCTCAGACTTGCCTGCAGACCTCACAGTCTGCCAGCCCAAAGGGGAGCTCAGGAGCAAAAGCTCAGCCTGGGGCAGAAAAGGCTGGGCCCTTGTACCACTGCCTTCCTGTCATGGGTGGAGGCCACCAGAGAAGATGAAAGACCAGGACAGATCTGCAAGGAGCTGAAGCTGCAGGCTATGAGCTTAACATGCTCCTCTGAACTGGGCTACAAGCCCTGGGTTAAAGGGCAACCTGAGCGACACACTGCAACAGCAGTAGTCCATCCTTTGTACCTCATGGCTTTCCTTCTCCATTTGTATCTAGGGAACAGCTCTTTCAGAGCTTTACTTTTCACTAGAAAACTTAGAAGAGGACAGTTAATGGAATGAACTATGGTGCATGTCACCACAGTTAGTCTCAAGGCCACGACTGGTCCTCATCCTTTCCTTCCACCACTATCCTAATTCCCCTCACCCTTAGCCACCACTCAGCAAATCTCAGTAGTTTACCAGATCAGGTGTCTCAATCCTCATTCCTATGCAATGTGAGCACATTCTCCAGCCAGGGTTGCTACTCTTGTCCTGACCATCAACAGCCACAGTTAAGAAAAGGAGGACCAAGAAATAACCCAGCTGGGTGAGGCGGTACACCCCTGTAATCCTAGCGGTTCAGGAGGCTGAGACAGGAGAATATCAATTCAAAGCCAGCCTCAGCAAAAGTGTGGCACTAGCAACTCAGTGAGCCCCTGTCTCTAAATAAAATACAAAATGGCTGGGGATGGGGCTCAGTGGTCAAGTGCCCCTGGATTCAATCCCTAGTACCAAATGAAAAAAAAAAAAAAAAAAAAGAAAGAACCCATAACCCAAATAGGCCACTGGAGTACCACACGTATTCCACCATGCCCATCACATAACAGCAGTTCTACTTCCTTTGCTGACCAGCATCAATCACCTCTCATAAAATGGCCATTCCTTTTCTTACCTGTTAATCCCAGTCACTGGAGTTTTAGGGAAAGGACCCCAGTTCCATGGGTGGTAAAACCAGGCTCAGCCACCCACTCCAAAATACCAACCAAAGCCACACAGTAGCAAAGAGTGGAAAGGAGCTCTGATCAGAGAGGGCATGGGGGAGGGGGAGGGGGAGGGGGAGAGGTGACCTAAGAAGTGTCTTCAAGGGGCTGACCAGGACTTTGAGGTTTTTCAGAAAAAAAGAACAAAAGCATGGCTTGGGGGCATACATTGCATAGCAGGCAGAGTGGGTAATCTTGGTCAGGTAGAGTGGATCCTTATCTCAGGACTGGTTCTGTGAAGCTCCAAGACAGCCACCATGGCTTGAAGGGGTGATTGGGTTCTCTTAGTGAGAGGATTGCTCCTGCTTATGGGGGCTATATCATGGAGCAATCTGTTCTTCCAGGCTGCCAAGGCTTCCATTGCTGGGGTAGTTTTGATCCTTTGTCATAAAGATCCTTATCTATCAGAATTGTTCCTGGAATGCAAGGCAACTGCCGGAGAGAGGGTGGCTCCGAAGGGAAAAAGTTCACAAAGCAAATGGAGTCAGAGGGACAAAATGGAGTTGGTTAGGTCAAGGACTGGACCCTCCTTTCCGTTAGGAGGCCCAGTAGCCGTCACTTGTAGTCCAATAGGATCTTGGCTGTGTCTCTGGGCAAGTGTGTCCTTCCAGGGAACCAGGACCTCTCACTCTGTGGAGTCCAGAGCTGTGGGAACGGGAAAGCCCAGTGAGTCACTGGAATGATGTCCAGTGAAGCTGTTTGTACTTCTACACGCTCTTTCCAGATCCATATGTCCTTTCTTTTGGGGACACACACTAGAATCCTATCTGATTCAAGGCATATACAATCATGTCCTGGAGAATGCCATCAGCATAGTGTGTCACCTCCACGCTGCCACTTCTGCCACACGCTTAGCTGACTAGTCATCTATCTAGGAGCTTCTGTTTGGTGAGGTGGATGACCAATGGATCTCACGCTCATAGGCTCACTTCCCACCAATTCCTATGCCAAAAGAGTGCTGTCTGTCAGCTGCTGTGTCATGTGAGATTCTTGTCTTTGAATCAGGCAATCTTTAAGCTTTCAGAGAGTGATGCTCTTGACACCTGCAGATAGGAAAGACAACTCCATATCCACAACAAAGCAAACTCCTGATCTTTCCAAGACAAAGGGGACTCCATGCAGTCTACAGATTGCCAAATAGCCTACTGGTGTTCTTAAGGAGGAGAATTTAGCATTGGTCTTCATGTCCAGCAGATTGAACCTCCAAAGGTGGCAGCAACTATTTTCATTTTGGCAGGCAGTTGTCTCTGCTGATAGGCTCTTGCGTTCCCTCCATCTCTCTCATCATGTCATCTTTATTTGGGTACCCAACCAACAGCAGTGGCGCAGGAGACCATCACAAAAACTGGGAAAAGCATTATCCAGCCTAGTGATTTTGTCTGATTGGTAGGTGCATCTTCTGTGGTAGGCACTTACTAGTAAGCTCAACAGGGGATACAAACATCTTCCCCGTCTGTGATCCGCCCCACACGGGCCTGTACACCAGACCTTCTTGTCTCTGATTCTCCAATCTCTTTCTTTCAGGCCCTCTATCCCCACAGGCAGCCTTCCTGTGTGAACCCAATTGCTATGGTTTGAATGTTGTTTTAGCCAGCTTTTTCTCTGTTGTAACCAAAAGACCTCACAAGGACAATTTTAGAGGAGGAAAAGTTTATTTGGGGGCTCACAGTTTAGGAGGTCTTAGTCCATAGATGGCCGGCTCCATTCCTTGGGGCTCCAGGTGAGGAGAACATCTTGGCGGAGGCGGGGTGTGTGTGTGTGGGTGTGTGCTGCTCTAGACATGGAACCAGAAAGCACAGATAGAGATATTCCACTTAGAGTGAAGCAGCACCCCCTTTCTCCACAGAAAAGCCACCTTCACCATGGCTGATTTTAGGACTGTCAGCAAAAGAGTTTTTGCAAAAGAATCCAATGTAGATAAACTTCCTATTTTCGTGTCACCCTGTTTTACTTGGCCACTGGCAGGTAAGATACCAGTACTCCAGGTGCTGGACACCCCCCTTACTAGTTTTCACAAACGTATCCAGTATAGTACTTTGAAGAAATGTGCAAACAAGGTGTCTGGCCTTGAGCTGTGCTTCACAGAGATGTCTACATTTTTAAGATAAGTTACAATTGGGCCCATGGTAACAGCTGGCAGGGGGAGGAAAGAGAGGGGAGAAGAAGCTCTCCCCTTCTCAGGTGTTGTCCTCGAAGGGTTAACTGGCCCAAAACAGTGAAAGAAAAAGCTGCTTTTATGTGAACTTCTGCAGACTGTGAACTTCTGAGCCCCTCCCCTTACACACTGGGTATAAAACTCTGAAACTCCCTGAACTCGGGGGTCAGGGGATTGATTGATTACAGCAAAGGCTGTGCCCTCTGAACCTGGCTGCAGCCAAATAAAACTGTTTCCTGCCGTCATCAGTGCCTTGCCTTGTTTGTCCCTACAACAAGAGGGGAAAAATACATATAGGCCTCAAAAGCAAGCCACCAGGGCTGGGGCTCAGCAGTAATGCGCTTGCCTGGCGTGTGTTAGGCACTGGGTTCAATTCTCAGCACCACATATAAATAAATAAAAATAAAGGTATATTTAAAAGAGAGATATATATATGTATATTTTAAAGCACACCACCAATGATGCACCTGACCTCCAGCCACACCTTACTGCCTTCAGTTACCACCAGTTAATTGCTATCAGAGGGTGAATACACCAATTAGTTAAGACTCTCACAACTCAATCATGCCACCTCTAAACTTTCTTGCATTGTCTCACACATGAGCTTTTGGGGGACACCGAATCTAAACTATAACATGTTTACCCCAAAAGATCATGTGTTGTGAACTTAATCCCCAAATTAATATGTTAGTGGGGTGGGGTGGGGTCTTTGGAAAATAATTAGAGTTAGATGAGATCATGAGCCTGGGCCCCCAAAATGGCACTATTGACTTTATAAAAAGCAGAAGAGGGGCTGAGGATATAGCTCAGTTGGTAGAGAGCTTGCCTCACATTCACAAGGCCTGGGTTCAATCCCCAGCTCCACACACACACACACACACACAAAAAAAAAAAAAAAAAAAAAAAAAAAAAAAAGCAGAAGAAAGATCCATAGCAGCACAATGGTCTTGGATTTTCCAGCCTCCAGAACCATGTGCTAAATAAGCTTTTGTGTTTTTAAATTACTTGATCTCAGGTTATTTTATTATAGCAACAGAAAATGGACTAAGATGCCAATATACAGGCAGCAGTGGTATTCATTGGTGTGAAATGTGTTTTCTCAAGAACCCAAAGATTCCTAATAGGTTATATGCTCCCTTCTTCCCAGCAAGGATATGAGATACAGCAATTTGTCTTTTGTTTTGGAGGGTATATCTGAGCACACTGATAGCCGTGGAATTTCTACATATTTTAATGAAGTGGCAGGTCAATGAATCTTCATAGGATTCAGCTCCCAGTCTCTGGAGCCCATGTGTCACACAGAGGTCTCTAACTTGCTCTCCACCTGTTTCTCATCCTGCCTCACCAATGCAATGGATCAGTGAGATGCCAGGTGGGATGATCAAATGCTCCAGTTCCCTTTAGACTATATTATTTCAGAGCACCAACGAGTGAACACAGCTCTGTGGTCAAACACTTGTAAACACTTGTTATCCATTCCATGTGTATTGGCACCCCAACTCCTGAAGTCATGGAGAGTGCACCCCAAAGAATCTGAACATGGAATTCCTTTTTATTAGCTGAAACCAAGGAGGCTGGAAGGTTGATGGCAGCAGGACAGCCGTAACTCCTCACGGTAGCTAATTCTTGTGAGGCAGGATGAGCCTGAATCAGGAGAAAAATAAGGCCCGACTGTACCACCTGCTATATACTTTAGGTGCATGTTTCCTGGCATTTTATGAGAACATATTCTGTTTTGTCACTGGGAAAATGTTTTCTTAGTACTAGCAAATAAGTTAGTTGTTTTCAATATGTTATGCCATAGTTAAGATTTAACCTTACACTATCCTATAAAAGATGAGCTACGCAAGAACAAGGCAGTCTGCAGCCTTGCAGGCTCCCCTGTTCCCCCCAATAAACACACTGTCAATTTTAGGATTCAGAATCTTTGTACATAATTTTGGGACCGACTGCTCCGCAGTCGTTCATCCGAGACACATGTGAATAGGAACCATTTGCTAAATGGGGTAGAACCAAATACATTCACCAAATCAATGGCCACAAACCACAAACTGTAGGTTGCATAGATCTGCTCTGGCAAAGAACCTATGTCCAGCACAGCAGGTGTGATCAGGGCGACTACTTCCTTGCAGTAGTCAGTAGTCAGTAGCCATCCATTTGCTGCAGGGTTCAAGTCGAACAGAGAAATTACAGGGATCGCACCTATTCATCCTTCAGATGCTGATGAGTGGCACTGATCTTTGCCATACTCCCTATCCTGGCCAAGAGGACAGGGGGCAACTTCAGATACTTTTACATTGACTTCCCTGTTATGATAGCTCTCACCCTACAAGACCAGAGTGAATGAGAGGATTCGCCCACCTCCAAGTATGTCAACCTTAACCCTGTATTTGAGGATTAGGGCAATGACAACTGGTGAGTCCAAGGACTCAAGCAACCCACTACAAGCTAGAGGTTAGTCAAGACTCCATTTATCCCTACTGTAATATCTAACGTGGGGGGGGGGTCATCCGGATGCTTCAGATCTCTGGGGCATCAGTTGACCTCTGACCCTGTGCCCAGCAGTCACAAAATGCCAAGGTATTCCTCTTTCAATAGTGTTTCATCATTCTAGAAAATGCTGTCGATCTCTTTGGAGAGAAGGATTGGAAGAACTACGTCAGTACATCACTGTGGTAGTGTTAAAGGTTCTTTTCTGTGGGTTCAAAGTGGGTTCTGAGTCTGAACACTGGTTCAGGTATGGAAACTGGTAAAGAATTGTGACTTTTCATTGGGTGACTGTTCTTATTGCCCTGCTTATTAAATTCTGTTCTTTCCAGATGGTACATATTACACTACTTTGTTGACAGCCTATTTTCCTTCTAGAGAAACTCTGTTCTGCTCACAATATCCATGATTCTTTACAAAATTCTATGCAGAACTTGCACCTTGGCTGTCACTTTGACTTTGTCTTTACAAATGTCCAGCTTCTGCTGTTGAGTGTCATCACTTGGTATTGCACTAGGCCCCTAAAATTCCCATTGCTGACAGTGAGCCAAGTGCTGGTCCAGCTGTGACCTTCCTGCTGTGAAGGCATCACTGAACACCTTGGTGATGCTGGTTGCCCTCACACCTGTGTGTTCCTGGTGGCCCTGATGAATCCGATTCCTTGGAGCCACCTTGTGGGGCATAATCCTCTGGCACGTGTTCTGGTCTAACATGTATTTCAATATGCCATTTTTGTCCTCTAAGGTCTGACGTGGAAATTTAGGTATTTCAGCCTCACTCTTCAAGTGCCCTCACTTTCCCAGGTATCGAGAGTCATCCTGGTGGCAATTCTGTACCATCCCCTGGACCTTGTATGATAGCAGGTCTTTAATAGATTCTCCCGTGTGCAGTCTTGCATTCCAGTTCACCTGACAGAGCAGTTTTCTGAGAATGGTAAGTTTGGAAATCAAGAAATAGAACAATTAAATACAGATCGTTTATTTTAGACACCTGGTAAGGGAAGGAATTGATAGCCAAAGGGAGAGTCTTATAGTTTGATTGTTAATTGCTTTCATTTTGTTGATCTCTCTTGGGTTTTTATTGTTATTGTTTTACTGGGAGATGTGAGCATATTGATACATGTCCCTCGGAGATCAGTAATGGGTTCTTGTTCCCTGTGTTGCAGAATGAACGACAGAGAAACACTGAGACAAGCAGAGAGAACAAGTTTTACTTAAGAAAGTGATAGATGAGGCTGGGGTTGTGGCTCAGAAATAGATGCTCGCCTAACACGCGCGAGGGTTCGATCCTCAGCACGGCATAAATATAAAATAAAGATATTGTGTCCACCTATAACTAGAAAATAAATATTAAAAAGAGAAAGTGATAGAGATAGACTCCCCCAAAAGGGAGGGGCCTCAGAGCCAAAAGCCCTTGGAAGGGGTGGGATTTGCTTTCTTATAGACCCCAGAACCACTCTCTTTAATTATTGTCTTCTCTTTCTTCCCCATATACATGACTGGGAGCAGGGGTGCAGAGGGTAATTGTTAGTAACCCAGAGTGCCAAGGAGCATGATCTCTTGGAGGTTAGCCATTAGCAAGCCATTGTTCTCTTTAATAACCTGCCATCACCCTCTTTCCCCCTCTCTCCCTCTTTCTTTTTGGTACTGGGGATTGACCCCAGGGGTGTTAACCATTGAGCCACACCCCCAGCTCTATGTTTTATTTTAAAACAGAGTCTTCCTTAGGACCTCACGAAGTTGCTGAGGCTGGCATTGAAATTGCGATCCTCCTGCCTCAGTCTCCTGAGCTGCTGGGATTACAGGGATGCACCACTGTGTCCGGCTGTCTCACCCTCTAGACCCCTGCTATTCCTGACCTACAGTGACTGCCTGACCTTTGCCCCTGTCTCAACATGTGAGAGTTTTAAAGAGACCAATCTGAGGAGAGTGCAAAGCTGGAGCTACAGGGGCACATTATATAATATCCAGCTATATCAGTTGAACCACCACTTAGAGAGGAAAGCAAAACACACTCAGGCTATGATGAATCAACTATGTGAAGTCATCGGAATGAAAAGTACATAAACATCAGAGGGTTGAGTTAGGTGGAATGTCCAAAGTCCGTGCCAAACAGGTGCTTACAGCAGACACGGGAGTGGGAGAGGAATTAGTCAAGTGATAAGACAGCAGGACAGAAGCCACTGGCCTGGCTGGCACAGGGGTTTCCCCGGGTTGGACCTGCCCAACAGCAGGATTCCCTGGAAAGAACTGATAGGGGAAGGGATGGAGCTGTAAATGCAGGTGGAGGGTAACTGGTGAGTGGCCAAGGGCCCTATCCCTCTTTGAGGAAAAGTTTTGACTCTGTTTTGATGGTGTTGATGAGGGATACTGGGAATGAGTTCAAGGACATTTTTCCTAAGCTTTGGTCACTTAAAGTCTCAGGCCTCGGCCAGAGTGAAGAAACACAAAAGGAACTGGCACTTGACTGGCACCTGACCACCCCCCACCCTAATGGTCTCCTGATCTCAATACAATAAGCCCCAGCAAATTCCCTATTCACATTCCTGTCCCACCCTAATGAGTCAGCTTACCTCAGTACAATGAACTACCCCAAACTACCCTCCTATCCCGTTAAGAGCCACAGCCAAGTAGGGATGGCGCCTGGCATTTTGCCAGAAGGAGTGGTTGAGTGAGCCATTAAGATGATAATTAAGTTAAGCTGTGTATAATTGCTGTGACTGGATGATGCTGGGTTGAAATAGGCTGTGTATTCAGTTGTATATAGACCCCTGCTGTCCGGCAATAGGGCGTCTCCTGCTGCTTCTGTCGCCTGCTACTTTTGAGTTCTTAGGGAGTTCCCTTTGATTTTCAAGGAGTTCCAGTTGAGTTCTCACGGGCCCTGGAGAGAGCTGGGAGAGTTCCTGGGGAGTGCGCGTGGAGTGCCCATGGAGTTCGGGCAATAAGGTAGTTCCTGTTTGAACCTACAAGTGCCTCGTGGCGGCTGGGTTATTTTGTGCCCAGCCAGACTGCGGCACTGTCCCACCCTAAACAAGCCTATATAGCCCAGCCCCTTGACTCAGTCTACCCCCATTTTCTGCCCTGAAAATGAGCCCGGGCTGATTGGCTCTGCTGCTGAATCCTGAATAGAGAAAAGCTTGCTGATCTGAGGTTTGCTTCCCAGAGGTTGCTTCCCTCCACCTTGGTCACGTGGGCATCATTTGCGATGTCTAACATTTGGTTCCCTCACCAGGAATGGGAGTAGGTGAAATTGATCCTGCCCCATGCTCCCAAACCTTTCTCCTTCCCCTGCAGTTAAGTTAAACAACTGATGACCTGGGAAGTGGCCTTTGAGTGCCCGGCATCCCCAGGGATCTCTGAGGTCAGGGGAACCCCCAGCCACTGCTCTTACAAGCTGAATCCCTAAACTGACTGCATTTCCCTACCCCGTAGGGCACAGGCCCTCCACACCCTCTGCTGTTCTTGAAACTGGGAAGAACTCAAAGCAACCGAAGGCCTCTGGCTGGGGCAACTCCCTAGTGATGCTCAGACATCCCTGAGGGGTACCACACATCAACCACCTGCTCAAAACTTTTGCCGGCTTATGCCATGTGGACAGTAAAGGGATTTGTACCAAATACTTTGTTGACTTTAAAAAAGGTCTACTTCTACGCCCCCACCCTTCCCTTCTCTTGCCACTCAGCAAATCTCATGGATCAGAGACCTCCTTGCCATATATGTAAGAAGTTTAAAAATGTTACCCACCTTAATGTTTCCTTTCATAAGGAATTCTATCTCATAGCATATGTGTTAAATCCTTGTGTTTTATTGTCTGAACCTATTCAAGTACAATATAATGCCTCACAAAATATGTATTATGTTAAGTGGGAGAGCTGTATACTACAAAAATGCATCAATCCAACTATATGGCAAAATTCAGTGCAGGAGCTGGGGTTGTAGCTCAGTGGTAGAGCACTCTCCTAGCATGTGTGAGGCACCGGGTTCGATCCTCAGCACCACATAAAAATAAAATAAAGATATTGTGAACACCTATAACTAAAAAATAAATATTTTTTAAAAAATCAGCATAAACTGTTTGATTCTCAAAGGGCCAAAAGCCACCTGGCTCCTTATAAAACTGCTAAATGTTTTACCTGATAGTTAAAACATTGTTATCTTGTCTGGGATAATTGTTTCTGCATCTACATTTCAGTAATTTCAAAAGAATGTTGAAATGTTGGCAAACTCAAGTGCATATTGATCAGGAAATTTTAAGTGATATTCAGCAACTAAAAGATTATCTATTATATGGCTGGGAGAACAAGTACAAGATTTCTGATGGGCTCTATGTAAGCGCAAAATAATGGGTGCAGACCCCCCCAAAGATTCAGGGACATGCCCTTTATTCATTTGCGTGGGGGAGGCATCTTAGGGTCTCATATTTTGGATGCAAAAATGGCCTTCAGTTGCAGAGGAGATTTGGTTTTATAGGATACAGTTAGGGTAGTTTCCTTGAAACTGTGGGCGTGCTGTTCCAATAGTCAGGGGTAAACTTTAACACAGGAGGGCAGCTGTAAAAAAGGTTGAAACTCATTGTTACTTGGAGAGATAGGAGTCCAGATTGAGAGGGATGGGTATTTAAATTGTCCCATTGTTTTCCTTTCTCTGGGATTTACTGTCTCCCAGAGGTTCAGTATTTGTGTCCTTCCTTCAGGGCCCTTGTTATCAGAAAAGGACTTACTGGGAGGCAACTTTCCCTCCCTCCTTCTGAGCTGAATCATTTCTCTGCTTTTCTTTGGGGGCTGTTTTGTAGGAATATTATTTTCCGTAACTCTTCACTCAGAGACTTTAGTGTTATTAACATTACCCAATTTTATGTTACTAGAGTTCCATATAAAGATACTGAGATTCAATGGGCAAAATGTAAGTGACCACATGATGATCCTTTTTGTAGTGTGTCTTTGGATGTATTGAAATTATAATCTCAGGTTCTAGCCATGGTTGATGCAAAGGCACCTGCTTTTAACAATTAATTTTATTTAAAAAAATAATTTTATGTGGTGCCAAGGATCAAACCCATGCATGCTAGGCAAGCACTCTGTCACTGAGCCACAACCCCGGCCACCCCCCCAAGCCTTTTAAAGGCTTTCCTATGCATATAGCTGGGTTTAACTATACTGTTAAACTTATCTCTGTTCTTGTTTTGCATATTCTGTCAAGCAGGATGGAAATAATTAAAATATCAGGAAAATAAATTAAAACATCAAGAAAATACAATTAAAACATCAGGAAAATACAATTAAAACATCAGGAAAATACAATTAAAACATCAGGAAAATACGGTTCCAAGAATCAAATTCTTAGGGAGGGACTGTATAACAAGTAAGGAGCATCTGCCATAGATGCCGTAGACATGCTGGGCTCACTAAGCTGATGGCCATAAGGAACATCAGCCATTGAACTGCTTAGTCTGAACATTCCCAGTTGCAATTACATCACCTCATACATCACCTCATTAAACATAACCAATGGACATGATTTTCACTGGGTGTAACCAATCACCAACATATACCACCAACTTGGAACTGGGTGTAACCAATCACCAATATATACCACCAACTTGGAACTGCATGCAAGTCAAGCGCTCTACCAACTGAGCTATATCCACAGCCCAACATCGGAGGTATTTTGAGGCTTGTGGTTGCCCTAGGATTGTGTGGTTTGCTTATAGTATTTAAATAGTGTGCACTGAATCCTAGTTGGGGTGCTCCTGCACACCCAACACTTTTTGCATTAATTGTTTATATTGATGATTGGTGTGATCCAATATATGTTTGCATTTAAAGACAGTCTGTCTCTGAGAAATTATTAATAGCACCAAGTAATTAGTGCTAGCACAGCTCACCACACCAACCCAGGCCGCCTCCCTGGATTTATCTCCTGTCACGCCCATTGCCTGACTTTGAAAAGGAGGACTTCACTCAGGACAATCTCAAGGCTCCTCCCACCATATGCCCCTCTTCAGCATCAACCACCAGGGTCTCTGTGTTCTTTTCCAGAACTCTGAAAGGGGGAGGTCCCTTATTTTGACCCTTCTCAATACAAAGCAGCCAGATTTGATATTGATGCCCCAATTTACCCCAAATCATTATCCCCTTTCCGTCTGGAATGAAGGATATAGGGAATAAGTCCAAGGACATTTCCCCTAAGCTTTTGTCATTTAAAATCTCAGGCCTTAGCCAGAGTGAAGGAACACAAAAGGAACTGGCACTTGTCTGGCACCTGACCCCCTACCCTAATGGGTGTCCTGATCCCAATACAATAAGTCTCAGGAAATTCCCTATTCACATTCCTACCCTAATGAATCAGCTGACCTGTACAAGGAACCCCCAACTACCCTCCTTTCCCACTCTAAACAAGCCTATATAGCCCAGACCCTTGCTTCAGCCTGCCACCATTTTCTGCCCTGAAAATGAGTCATGAGTGTTTGACGATTGACTGCTGCTGAATCCTGGAGAAAGGCTTGCTGATCTGAGGTTTGCTTGCAGTCCCCGCCTTCGTCACTGTGTGCTGTGTGCGTCATCTGTGGTGACATTGAAACAGGAACTTCAGGCTGCAAACCTTCCCTGGTCACAGTAGGTGAGAGCAGAGGACATGAGGAGGAAGGAGTCCAGAGGTGGGGTTGATTTGTAATGATGGCCTGGTGTGGCCCACCAGCTGGCCTCCAGCGAGTTTTGCACCCTTGGGTAATCTCCTAGAATGTCGACTAGGACTGATGGGTGTGATCAACAGGATGTTATAAAAACAACAGTGGATTGAACCCAGGGGTGCTTAACCACTGAGCCACATCCC
This sequence comes from Callospermophilus lateralis, assembly GCF_048772815.1. Classification (NCBI taxonomy): domain Eukaryota; kingdom Metazoa; phylum Chordata; class Mammalia; order Rodentia; family Sciuridae; genus Callospermophilus; species Callospermophilus lateralis. The sequence goes on along the minus strand of NC_135305.1, from coordinate 15,983,756 downwards.
TGACCCTTTTAAAAATATTTTACTTATATATATTTTTACTATTTCACTTAGAGAAATGGTCTAATTAAGTTGCTTAGGGCCTCAATAAGTTGCTGAGGCTGGCTTTGAACTTGTAATCCTCCTGCCTCAGCCTCCCAAGCTGCTGATGTTACAAACATGCATGCACTGCACCTGGCAACAGTGTAACTTTCAAAAAACAAAACAAAACACTGTGTTTCCTTTCTTCCTCTCTCTTGGATTCTTTGCTCTGGGGAAGGTAACTGTTAGGTTGTGCGGACACTCAAGCTGCCCTACGGAAGAGACCATATGGCAAGTCACTTAGCCCTCCATCTGACAGCAGGCAGTATCAGTATGAGGGTGAGACACTTTAAAAGAGAACTTTCAGCCCCAGTGAAGACATCACCTGATAGCAGCCTTCAGGAGAAACTCTGAGCCAAAACAACCCAGCTCAGCCACTCAGCAGAAACTGTGAGATAAGAATGTTTATTCCTTTAAGCCACTCAGTGTGTGGACTGCTGGAGGACACTGGCTAGGTTATCATGGTCAGAGGTGAACTGAGAGAACCAACTGCAGAGAGGAAAGGAGAAAGAGCAGGAATTACAACAGGTGCCAGGCTGCATGGGGATAGAGGGAGCTAACAGGGATCCCATCCAGGTAGGACTGGGTCTGGAGGCAAAGACAGGGCCAGCAGCAGCTAGGTGGCCTTTCATAGCTTGGCCTCTTCCTTGAATTTTATTCCATCCAAGATAGAATGGATTGGCAGCTGTGCCTCAACTGCAACGCACTGGGCAGAATGCTAATAGCACCACCAAGCCCTGAGCACCTACTATGTATCATGTGCTTTAAATACAAAAACTTAAACAAATGTGGCATGTCTATAGCACGGAATATTATTCAGTCATCAAAAAGGATGGAGTACTGATTCATGAACCTCGAAAACATGGAAATTGAAAGAAGCAAACTTAGAGATGTGTTATATGATTCCATTTTCGGAAATGTCCAGAATAAGCAAATCCATAGACATAAAATAGTTGCCAGAGCAAGAGGGAAATGGAGAGAGAGCGCTATTGTGTACAGGCTTCGTGAGCAGGGATAATGAGAGTGTTCTAAAATTAGATTGTGGTGTTAGTTGTACAACCTTGGGAATATACTAAAACCACTAAACTGTACACTTTAAAATGCTAAGTTTTATGGCATGCAAATTATGTTTCAAAAAAAATAATAATATGAGGACAGAAACATATGAAAACACAATGTGCCCGATGCTATTCTAAAAGCTTTGTGTATATTATATACTTAACTTACATAAAAAACAGACATACAAGGTAAGCACTATTTTTTATCATTTTTATTTGTACAGATGAAAAAACTGAGGCCCAGAGTGGTTAAAATGACTTGCTTAGGTAACACATGAAGCATGTGATAGAGCCAAGAAATGAGCCTTGCCAGACTATCTCCAGAGGATGCTCACATAATGTGTTCACATATCTGCTGTAGTACTTCTCACTTATAAATGATCTCAGATGCACCTATCTTTTTTTAGAATATTTTTTTAGTTGTAAATGGACACAATACTTTTATTTTTATGTGATGCTGAGGATCAAACTCAGCGCCTCACACATGCTAGGCAAGAACTCTACCACTGAGCCACAACCCCAGTCCCTTAGATGCATCCTTTTTTTGTTTTGTTTTGTTTTTTATTTCTCTTTTATTTTTCCACATTTTATTTATGTATTAACTGCTATATAATTAAAATCATGCATATTGATGGGATCCCAGGTGATGTTTTAATACATGCACACATTGTGTAATGGTTAAATCAGATTAAACATATATATCTCCTCAATATTTATAATTTCTTTCTTCTTTTTTTTTTTTTTTTTTTTTTTTTGTGGTGCTAGGGATTGAACCCAGGGCCTTGTGCATGTGAGGCAAGCATTCTACCAACTGAACTATATTCCCAGCTCCATTTATCATTTCTTTATAATAAAAACTTTCAATGTACTTTCTTCTAGCTTTTTAAAAAATCGCTTTTATTTTTTAAACACATGACAGCAGAATGCATCACTATTCTTATTACACATATAGAGCACAATTTTTCATATCTCTGTATATAATGTATGTTCACCAATTCGTGTTTCACACATGTACTTTGGATGATGATGTCCATCACATTCTACCATCATTGCTAACCCCCTAATCCTCCCTTCCCCTCCCACCCCTCTGCCCTATCTAGAGTTCCTCTATTCCTCCCATGCTCCCTCTCTCTACCCCACCATGAGTCAGTCACCTTATATCCAAGAAAACATTCACCATTTGTTTTTTGGGGATTGATTATCCTAATTCAATCAGTGAGGAAACAAGATTCAAACTCCAAAGTACACAAGCCTACTTGGCCCTCAGTCCGCACTGCAGCCTAGGGGCTGCCATAACCAGGCCCTCAGCAGGTCAGGGCTCAGTGGCCTGGAATGCCTGAAGTTTTTCCTGTTTACATCACATGTTTACACGGCTTTCAGACTTCTCCATTATCTTTCCACCAAGTAAACAATTACATTAGCAATTAGAACTTGAACATTTTTTCTCACAGTATCCTCACATAGAGGAGGCCACTCAGTTTTGTTGTTGTTGTTGCTTTGTTACTGGGGATTAAAAACAGGGGTACTTTACCCCAGAGCTACATCCCCAGTGCTTTGTATTTTTTGAGACAGGGTTTCATTAAATTGCTTAGAACCTTGCTAAACTGTTGAGGCTAGTCTCAAATTTACAATCCTCCTGCTTCAGCCTCTTGAATCGCTGGGATTACAGGCTTGTACCACCATCCCAACCTTGTTAAATCACTTTCTGAAAAGCACTAATATGTTATTAAATGTTGTTTTGTGTGTGTGTGTGTGTGTAGTTTACATTTTCTTCATTTTAATTCTTAGTATCTTCCAAACTTCTCATAGTGAATATGTAGTACTTCTCAATAACATCATCATCATCATCATCATCATCATCATCATCATCATCATTTAAAATAATTGAAAAATGTATTTCCTCAAGGAGTTTATTTTTGAATGTTGAATCCAGGAACCATTCTTATACTTGTTTCGAATGAATCATCCATCAGTCATCCTCTCCCCATACAGCTTGCTAAGAGGGAGTTGTCCCAGGTGAACTGGGCTGCACGAAATAATCACATAGAGACAGACACACCTTTTTATTTGGGTCCTATGACGGCTCCTCTGACCTTAAGGGTCCGAAGAAAGAGAAAGAGAGAGCACAGCATGTGCTGAACCCTTTTGTTGAGGAGAAGCCATTCAAATGAGGCAAGGGGTCAGATTTGGAAGGTATTGAGTCTAGCTTCATGATGTCTGTTGTCAGCAGGTTGATTGACATCTAGGAAAGCCACACTCAAAGGCAGAGCAAAAGAAGGGGACAAACTAAGGGTCTTTCCATGGAAACTTCTACCCCAAACAGGGCAAAGGGGTAGGGTTACAAAGGAATGGGTGAGTGTAGCTCAACTCCTTGGGTGACACGCCTACATCTGAAGACACACCCTCAACTTCCTGAACCTGGACATCACCCAAGTCACTAGTAGTGATCAGTCAGAGCCTCTCTTCAGGGTGGAAGGCGCAGGTCATTCAGAGTGGCTCCCCACAGGGAGTGGCATAAAATTTGGTTTCTAAGACTTTTTTTTAAGTTAATAGTGAACATTTATAAACCTAGTGAACAAAAGAAGGAAAAAAAGTAACAGTACTCAGAACCAATGAATAGAGTTACTAAGATCTGTAGGAGAGAGGTGGAGAGTTCTTTTCATGACTTTTATTTTTTCTTAAAAAAAATCAACCTACTGAGAAATGCCAAAACATTTTTTTTTCTGTGCCTGTATATGTGAGGCATGTGTTCTGCTACTAGGCTACCTCCTTAGCTCCTGCCCAAACTTCTTAATGTCTCAGTATTTCCTCAGCAATTCATGGACCTGGTGAAGGACAGGGGCATGATTTCCAATGGTTTCTGAGGAGTTAATATCACTGTGCATCACTCCAGGGTGAAAATGGAGATTCAGTGACTCAAGAACATCACTGAGCTCAGAGCTGGATTGCCTTTAAAACAAACAAATCCAGATTGAGCGAGATACAATTTTACATATCATAAAACTCGATTGTTTCAATTGTACAAGTCAATGATCTTTACTAAATTGACATAGTCATACAACCATCACAATCTGGATTATTATTTTTAATAATTTCTCAGAAACTAGTGTTCTCTTCTTACTACAATATATTGCAAGTTCCAATCAGCTTTTGTAGGACTATGTATGTTATTAAGTGTTTCATAACACCTAGGTGAGTGATTCTTAGAGCTAAAGTTGGGAGGACTAAGACGTCAAGCACACTCAGTGCTATATTCTGTCCTTCATAATCTGGCTACAGTTCAAACACTCTGTATCAGAATTCAGAGATCTAAAACAATACCCCATACTGCTGGAAGTCAATGATCATTTCAACTGATTTAACAAATCAATTGGTGTCTATGGCATTATCAGCAATACTGCCTTTAGACCCTGTTGAGGGGGCCCTTCTCAGAGCTCTGCACCATGAATGCACCCTAACCCAGGTACAGAGTCCATGGGGCTAAGAGGTTCTTGAAAATTCATGCACCCCCATCAGCCATGCCATGATGCTTTGTTCCTGCCCATAAAAATCTCAATCCTGTTTCCATACCTGAGCAGGTCTCTCCTCTGGGTCTGTCCTCCCTTTAGGCCAATCAGAAAGTGACAGCACAAGGAATTGGGTGACTAGGTCTTGGATTTGTGGGTTGTTTCCACACACATGCACAAAGCCCTCATGGTGTGGGAGAGAGAAGAGTTGTGGGCTGAGGCTTGAGGCTAGATTTCTCTGCACTGCCACATCCAGCCCAGAATTCTGAGAAGTCTGAGAATTCAGAATTGGAGCCTGAGGTTCTTCATGATGGTATATCTGTAATGTAGAAAGATAAAACATTTTATTTAACAATTTGTTAAACTGACAAACGTTTTTAGTATTTAGACATATGGTTTCCTTGTATGGTTTCATTTACATGAACTATCCAGCATAGGCAAATCCATACAAACAGAAAAATAGATTAGTGATTGTCAGAGTCTGGGGAGAGGGCTCAGAACTGGATTGCCTTTAAAACAAATGATGAGTGACTGCTGATCGATAGTCAAGTTTCTTTTGGGGGTAATAAAAATGTTCTAGAATTCAATCGTGGTAATGGATACACACCGTTGTGAATGTACTAAAAGCCACTGGCTTGTACATTTTAAAAGGGTGAATTTTATGGTTATTTGAATATCTCAATTAAGCTGTCACAAAAGGATATAGAACAACTTGCTGCTGTAAAGAGGAGTTAAAATATTTGTTTTAGGGCTGAGGATATAGCTCTCTGTTGGTAGAGTGCTTGCTTCCTATGCACAAGGCCCTGAGTTCAAGCCTCAGCACTAAATATATATATATATATATATATATATATATATATATATATATATATATATATAATTAATTAAATTTAATTAAAGTCTGACGCATACCTGTAGTCCTAGCAACTCATGAGCCTGAGGCAGGAGGAGGATCCCAAATTCAAGGCCAGCCTCAGCAATTTAGTGAGAACCTGTCTCAAAATAATAAAATAGAAGAGGTGGTGATGTGGTTCAGTGTAAAGGTTCCCTGGGTTCAATCCCCAGTATCAAAAAATAAATAAAAAAAATAAGTAGAATTCAACCTAAAATATGGATATTTCTAAAAATTGAAACCAAAATAATTATAACTACAGTTCTGGTAAATCTGGTAAATTTTGTGCATGTCTGAAGTCTCTGTATGCACCTTTCTGTGTCTCCGTATAACCATGTTTATACAAAAGAATAATTTTCAGTGAATTAAGATAAGTAATCATTCATTCTTTTTTTAAATATTTACTTTTAGTTGTAGGTGGACACAATACCTATATTTTGTTTATTTTTATAAACAAACCCCGGGCCTCCATCGTGCTAGCGGAGCACTCTACTGCTGAGCCACAACCCCAGCCCTAAACATTCATTCTTAAACGGATTCAGGGAGTGACAGGAAGGACTGCTGCTGGAGCAGGAGCAAAGGATTCTAAGAAATCATACTTACCTTCCATGAGTTTGTGGTACACTTGAACTTCCACAGGACTGGTTATTCAGGGAATACTTTACCACACCCAAGTTAATAGTCACTCAATTTGTTAGTTAACTAATAATATGTTAGTCCGTTAGTCTGTTAATTTGTATGTGTGTACCTACTCGGACACACGATAAAGATTAAACCTAGGGGCTCCTTATTGCTGAATTGTATTCCCATCCGCCCACCTGTTTTTTTTTTTTTTTTTTGGTACTGGGTATTGAACCCAGAGGTTCTTTACCACTGAGCCACATCCTTAGCCCTTTTTTATTTTTACTTTTTTACATTTTCGAGACAGGTTCTCTCTAAATTGCTGAAGCTGGCCTCTAACTTGAGATACTCTTGACTCAGCCTCCCCGGTGGCTGGGATTACAGGTTTGCACCACCACGCGAGGCTACTTTAGTCTGTTAATTCTAAGAGGTTGACTGGGTGTCTGCTAAAGTGCCTGCCAGCTCCAGCATTCCATGGTTTGGTGATTTTTGAAGACTACTTTTGCTGCCCTGCTAGCTGGCTTCCCCGGGAGTGAAATACCTTTGGGGACGCATTATTGGGATTGAACAGAGGTGTACTTTACCACTGAGGCACATTCCCAGTCCTTTTAAGGATCTCGCAAGTTGCTTAGGGCCTTGCTAAATTGCTGAGGCTGGCTTTGAACTCGTGATCCTGCTGCCGCAGTCTCCCCAGCCACTGGGAGAGCTGCATGTCCCACAGAGCCCGGCCAGGAGCAAATATTTATCACAGTTCCTTACGGTGTGGGGGCGTAACTAAGCAAATAAGAAGCGATTTGGGTTCTACTTCCGCGTCCAAATGTCAACGCCCTCGGTTCTCCTCCCTCCCTAGCAGGAGACACAGACTAGGTGTCGGAGCCCGGGGTTGCTATGGAGCCCAAATCCAAAACGGAAGTGGTCCTCGGAAATGTATCTCCCAAGGAACTTGCATTTGAAAATCAATGCCTTTCTAATTAGTCTTTTCCTAAAGTAAATTCGTAAACAGAGACACAGCTAAACTCGCTCTCAGCACAAAGAACGTCACTCTCCTCCCAAGAGACAAACGTCCGCTCGTCCACGGCGGAAGTGGCACGGAACCAAAAAGCGGAGGTCGCTGGTTCTCCGACGAGCTCTTTTCTCAGAGGGACCAGCCGCCCGGCGGGGTTGCCGTGGAGACGGATCGAGCGGTGTGGATGCGGCGCCCAGCGGAGGCGCGGCCTTTGCTGTCTGTCTGCAGAGAGGGCTCACGGGGACGACGTCAAGATGGTTAGAGGCTTTGGATAGTAAAGGGGTCCAGGGCTGGAGGCTAGAGACTCCCGGCACACTTTGGGGTACCGTCCGGGTGTGTCAGCAGAGACTGGTCCCTCTAGCCTTCTGCGTTCCCACGGGGGTATGGAGGGATGCAAACCTGAATGCCTTGATGCTTTCTTCCCTCCTGCTTCTCCATTTCCCCACACCTGAGCTGCACACGGGATGAACAGCAGAGCAAGGGGAGGCCGAGGTGACAGAAGCTGCGTGGAAGCGTCTTCCATGGGTAAAGAAGTTGGGAGTAGCTGTTGGGTTCAGCTCAAGTACAGAGTGATGGCCCTCTCAGGAAAATGCAGTGCTTCCAAAGGAATTTGAATAGACTTCAAATTTGTTGTTAAGGATTTGACTTGTAAATCGTGGAGCTGTCACTCCGTTTAAAACGGACCATCGAAATTGGACCCTTCAGTTGTTGTTTCTTTTGCAGATGCTTTCAAGGGCCAAGCCTGCCGTAGGCGGGGAAGTACCGCACTCTGACAAAAGAAAGAAGAAAGGTAGGAAGATTCCAAAACTAGAGGAGCTACTTTCACAAAGAGATTTCACTGGCGCTATTACCCTATTGGAGGTAAGGTCCAAAGAAGATTGCTTCTTGATTTGGTAAATACTAGACTATAGATGAATGTTCAGGTTAATGCTGGTTGCTATGTTGTTGTAATGGGTGGATGCATTATGGGGTTGCTTCAAGGAAACACCTAGTAAATCTGGTAAGTTGCAGATTCCAAGTTAACTATAAACCTGACTGAAGATGAACTTTAAAAACAACAATAACAAAAAACAACTTCTTTCTTAAGGGCCACTTTGATTGTGTCTAGTTTCACAGATAGTGAATTCAACCTGAAAATATGGAGTGACACTTAATACAGTTTCATTTCTCACATTGTTTATCCTAACTCCTGGGCATTATTAGTTCTATTATGTAATAAAATTTTGGTCAAATTTGAACAATTCTACCACGTTAATTTTTTGATAATATAAAAAGCCTTTCAAATCTCTATGGCAGTAGGGCTAACACCCCCCCACACACCCCCTGTGCACACACACACACTACTGGAGATAGAATCCAGAAATCCAGAATAAACTCTACCACTGAGCTATATGCCCAGCCTCAATAGTTCTCACCTTTTAGTATGTTTTGGAAATACCTAGAGTAGTTACCAAGATGCTTGTCTTCCTGAACTCCTGCATTAGCAATTCTGATTCTTTAGGTCTGCTGTGGTCCTCAGGAATCTGCATTTTAGGTAAGTAGTCTCAGTGCTTCTAAAGTAGATGGTCCACAGAGATTGTATTTTGGAGAAACTGTTTTTTAAGAAGCTAGAGGAGAATGTAGGGGTACACCAGAAGATGAAGGTTTGGACAGGGTGGTCTGGTTGTGTGGTGCTGCAATCATTTCTCCAAAACATTACTCTTGCTATATTGCTACAAATCTATAATAATTGTTTTAATTAACTTTACTTTTATTTCTAAGTCTTCCCTGTCTTACTAGTGCTTAGGTAGTGAGCACAGTGGTTAGCTTTTTTAGTGGCAACTCATCTTTGCATTTTTTGGGGTTGACTTGGAAGGACCTACTAACTCTATCAATCAGTGGATTGACTGTATAAGTCTATTTTTTGTCATTCTATTTTCTCTCTTTTCTTTAAGGCAATGACATTTTTTATTGTATAATTTAAGACCTCTAAATTGGCAGGGGTAATCTGCTCTATGCCTACATTCTCAGGTAGCTAATTAGAGTGGGGAATGGTAACTATTAGAGTTTGGAATTTTAAAAATTTCATAGCCCCAGGGAATTCCTGGGGCAAATTCAGGGGTAATTCTTCAAGAAATCCTCCAGATTTAAGGCACTATATTAAAATTCATAGCATTTGGTGAGAAGATTAAATTCTTATCCTAGACAAAAAGGTATCTAAGAGATGTCTTCCTCTTGGGGTGACTGAGCCACTGTGGTGATATTCTATGAACATGTATTGGCTCACTATTGATTTATCACGCTGTAGAGTAAAAACAAAACAAAAACACACTCTTTTTTTTAAGAGAGAGAATTTTTTTTTAATATTTATTTTTAGTTTTCAGCAGACACAACATCTTTGTTTGTATGTGGTGCTGAGGATCCAATCCGGGCCGCACGCATGCCAGGCGAGCACGCTACCACTTGAGCCACATCCCCAGCCCCCCAAAAACATCCTCTTTCAAAGTCTCAGTCTATTCCTCCAAAGAGGAATAGATTTTTCTTTTATTGGTTGAATAATTCATAAATATTTGTTCATAGTGGACATAAATGAAGCCAGTCTTCTGTATATTGTAGCTCTTTTAGACTTGGTAAATGACCCAGGTCAAGGGTAATAGAATGAATTAACACTTTATCCTCAGTGCATTATTAATAAATATGTGTGTGCTCATGTGTGGAAGAATGAGGTTGAATGCAGTAAACATGGAGGTTGGGAATACGGACTTTGGAGGCAGACTACTTTTAAGTCCCTGTCACCACTTATACAGGCTGTGTGATCTTGAATTCCTTGCTTAGCCTCTCTGACCTTTAGTTCTTGACTTTAACTATTTCACCCAATTATTTTGTTCCATACATATCATCCAGAATTATTAGATAATTCACATACTTTCTGGAGTAAGGTGTCAATGAGTACAGAAAAACAAGTGTGAAATATTTGAAGATACAAATTTCTGAGACTGTTGGAAGGTAACTGTGCTGAGTATTGTAAGTAAAGGCACAATGAATGCACAGTTCTTCATGTACTACTTAGCTTGCTGATAATTCAGTAGTAACTTAACATAGCAGGGTTTTTTTTTGTTTTGTTTTGTTTTTGTTTTTTGGTGCTGAGGATCGAACCCAGGGCCTTGTGCGTGCAAGGCACTCTACCAACTGAGCTATATCCTAGCCCTTAACATAGCAGTTTTTAAAATGGAGGATTTACTGTTCAAAGTTTTTCATGATTTTTTTTTTTTTAATGAACTTTAAACCTGAAGTTTAAACGTCACGTTGGAGAACAAGAAGAGGATACTAATTTGTGGATTGGATACTGTGCTTTTCACCTGGGTGACTACAAGAGAGCTTTAGAGGTTAGTAAAATTTAAAAAAGTCTAACAGGAATGTATTTAAAATATTATTAAACTTTGTATTATAATAATATCTATTCAGGTAAAATTCAAACAGTATAGAGTGAAACAAAGTAAAAAAAGAAAACCAAAATCATCCTATCTGCTGTCCCCTGTCCTACTTCTTTATTAATAGAGGTCCCCACTGACTTTTTAAAAAATGTATTGATTTAAGCTGGACGGGATATTATATACCACCGGCTCAAGGAGACTGAGGCAGGAAGATGGTGAGTTCAAAGCCAGCCTCAGCAAAAGCGAGGCACTAAGAAACTCAGTGAGAACCTGTCTCTAAATAAAATACAAAATAAGGCTGGGGATGTGGCTCAGTGGCCACGATTCAATTCCTGGTACCAAACCCCCCAAAATAAATAAATAAAATGTATTGATTCAGAAATCTATATATGTATTCCAGCATGTGAGTATGTATCTTGTTAAGAATTTCACTTTTATTTTGCTTGGTTATTTTCATTCAATAAACAAGATTGTATGATCTTTATGTAATTTTTTTATTATTGTAAGTATCATTTCTTTCTTAATCATTTTTCTTGATCATTGCAAACCCTACCCCATCTGCAATGTTTAATACGTAGGAATATGGGTCTAAATAAAATTATAGATGCCTTATGTTGCCGCAATCCGGCTGCAGCAAATTAACCGGGGGGTGACGAACAACTTGTGTAGATTGATACAGCAGGAGTAGGAGCCATTTATTGTAGGATCGGAGTGATATTTATACATTCCACACAGCCTATCTTAATTAGCATAAACTAGATACAGCAGTCAACCAATAAGGAATTTCCACACTTAATGGCTCGCTTTTGTTACTTCACAAACCACTCCCTCTGGCATTTTGCCAGGCGGCATCCAGACTTGTTTACAGACTCTAACATTTCTCTGGCAAAATGCCAGGTGCCATCCTGACTTGTTTACAGACTCTAACATTATGTCAAGCAATTTTTATTTATAAATGAAATTGCTGAAACATTTCCCACATATTCTTACTCAAAATGTAACCTAAAAGGCTGGGGCTGGGGCTGGAACTCAGGGTAGAGTGCTCACCTAGCATGTGCGGGGTGCTGGGTTTGATCCTCAGCACCATATAAAATGAATAAATATAATAAAAGTATATTTTAAAAGTTTTTAAAAAGAATTTGAAGACTGCATAACAGAAATTAAAATATCCAAGGCCAGGTAATGAGGAGGTAAGTTGAAGAACAAAGGAAACAAGATTCTTGAAGGAAAAAGAAATATGTAAAGGACAGAATGGAAGCTGGTTATTATTTGTGAAAGATATAGGGAAAAAAGTAACCTAAATGTAGTACAAAAATAAACAAAGGTGTTTGAGAAAAACGAGAAAGAGTATGTGGAAAATGCGATTAACAAAGTGAATCTCAGAAAGGATCCTTGGTAAGAAATTAAATGCCTTTTTTGTGTGTGTATGTGGTGCTGGGGATTGAACCCAGGGCCTTGTGCATGTGAGGCTAAATAGCTTTTTACCACTATTTTTTAAATGATATTTGTTTTTTAGGTGTAGATGGACACAACACAATCCCTTTATTTTTATGTGTTGCTGAGGATCCAACCCTGGTCCCACCCATGCTAGGCGAGCGCTCTACCCCTGAGCCACAATCCCAGCCCCTAAATACCTTTTTAAACATAAAGAAAAATTAAGAATTAGGGGTGTGGCTCAGTGATAGAGCACTTGCCTAGCACATGTGAGGCACTGAGTTTAATCCTCAGCACCACATAAAAATAAATAAATAAAGGTATTGTGTCCATCTACAACTAAAAAATATTTTTTAAAAATAAAAACAAATTAACAAAAATTACCAAAACTGGAAATAAATACAATGAATGAAAAAAAAATTTCATTTGGTAGTACTAGGGATCAAACCCAGAACCTCATGCATGCTGAGCTAGCATTCTACCTCTGAAATAGATAAAATGAAATAGAATGAAATAAAATTAAAGTGCATTAAAGCTATCAGATTTTAAGTTAATTGAATCTAAGTATTTAAGTTTTTTAAAAAATATTTTTAGTTGTAGATGGACATAATACCTTTATTTTATTTATTTATTTTTATTTGGTGCCGAGGATTGAACCCAGTTCCTCACACATGCTAGGCAAGTGCTGTACCATATATAAGTTACAATCCCAGCCCAGTATTTAACTTTTATATGTCTTTTTAAGTTAGCAAAAGTAAAATATTTTTGTTGTTTTTCATGTCTGTAGTTTGTTATCATTATCAGTGTTAAATATGGAGAGGGGAAACCTAGTGTAGACTTAAGTGCACAACAGCCCTGCATCGGTAGGATTGAGCTTCAGCTTCAGTATCTCACTTTTTAAGGCATAGAATGAGGAGTTGGTAAGATTTTCTAAATGGAAAGTTGTCCTATCTGAGTAAGAAATCTTATTTCCTTACAGAAGGATGGCCTATCAATTGCTTTACTGCCAAAATGAGATCACTACTTTACATGTATTTCAGGAATATGAAAATGCAACAAAAGAGGAAAATTGCAATCCTGAAGTCTGGGTGAACCTTGCCTGCACCTACTTTTTCCTTGGCATGTATAAACAAGCTGAAGCAGCTGGATTTAAAGGTAAATTAATTCTTTTTTATATTTGATACTCTTCACTCAGAGTAAGAGTCATTTTGGAGATTTTAATACCTTTATTTATTTTTATTTTTTATTTTTTTAAAGAGAGAGGGAGAGAGAGAGAGAGAGAGAGAGAGAGAATTTTTAATATTTATTTTTTAGTTTTCGGCGGACACAACATCTTTGTTTTTTTTTTGTATGTGGTGTTGAGGATCGAACCCGGGCCGTACGCATGCCAGGCGAGCGCGCTACCGCTTGAGCCATATCCCCAGCCCCTTTATTTTTTATTTATTTATTTTTATGTGGTGCTGAGGATCAAACCCAGAGCTTTGCACATGCTAGGCGAGCGCTCTACTGCTGAGCCCCAACCCCATCCCCAATTTTGGAGATTTTAAAGCTTCTTTTATTCTTTGATTATTGAAGCAAGAACCAACTTACATTAGAAAGCTAAAAAGTAGATTTATTTTTCAAAAAATACTGAATCTGAGCTGGGTGTAGTGGTGCACATCTGTAATTGCAGCTACTTGGGAGGCTGAGGCACAGGATCACCAATTCAAGGTCAGTCTGAGCAATTTAACAAGATCCTGTCTTACAATTTTAAAAAAATTTGTTTTAAAACAATAGGGCTGAGGTGTAGCTCTGTGAAAGTCCCAGGTTTGATCCCCAGTAACACAGGAGGAAAAATATATTGGATTTGATCTGTGTTTAAAGGAATAGTTAATTCCACCCTCACACTAATACCCCGCCCCCATCAGCCTGCATCCAAGAAGCTACAGCCCAAAGCAGGAGGATGAGAGAAAAGAAAGGGAAGGTATCTCTTAGGTTCCATCACGGTAGGACATTCATGCTGTGATATAGGTGTTCAGGCTCTTACGGCTTAGATTTCATAGCTTCTTTCCCAATTTCTGAGTGAGAAACCCTGTAACTTTAGCTTGAGGAATCCTGATACTTTCCATTGGAGTCATGACAGTCATCTCAGGAGGATTGCATTCAAATTTGTAAACAAGAGTAAGGGGAAGCAGAATTATTGGGGAAAGGAATAAGGATAATTAGAGTATAAATCAAATTAAGTTCAAGGAAATTTAGAGAAGTAGTAGGTAAGGGAATGTTTGTTAGGAAATTTGTTAGGGATGAATACATTCCAGGGAGGAATTCATACACACACATATACAAAGACATGAAGACAGGGGAGTGTGTGTGTGTGTGTGTGTGTGTGTGTGTGTGTGTGTACACATACTAATCTTCATTGAAATGTGGAACTTGAAGCCTTTTTTTTTTCTATATATATTGGGGATTTACCAGCTTTGGGGTACTTTACTGCTGAGCTATATCCACAGCTCTTTTTACCTTTTTTGTTTGTTTGTTTTTAAAAGAGAGAGAGAAAAAGAGAGAATTTTTTAATATTTATTTTTTAGTTTTTGGTGGAAACAACATCTTTATTTTATTTTTATGTGGTGCTGAGGATTGAACCCAGTGCCTTGCACATGCCAGGCAAGCGCGCTACCGTTTGAGCCACATCCCCAGCCCTCTTTTTACCTTTTTTATGAGACAAGGTCTTCCTAAATTGCTGAGGCTGACTTTGAACTTGCAATCATCCTGCTTCAGCCTTCCAAGGCATGTGCCACCATACCCAACTTGAAGACTTTCTTGATTTGTACCCAAGTGTTTTATATGTATTAATGTATTTTATCCTAATTTAATCATAAGGTCTTTTAAGGTTTTTGCTGTTATGTTTCTAGACTTTGTGCTTAAAAGAGTGTTAGACACATAAAAAGTGACTAAGGAAGCTATTTCTATTTCAAACACACACACACACACACACACACACACACACACACACACATATATATTTATATGCTTTAAAGTATGAATTTTTTTTTTTTTTTTTATAAAAGGGATGAAGAATTAGCTGGGTGCAGTAGAGCATGTATGTAATCCCAGCAGCTTGGGAGTCTGAAGCAGGAGGATTGAGAGTTCAAAGCCAGCCTCAGTAATAGTGAGGCACTAAGCAACTCAGTGAGACCCTGTCTCTAAATAAAATACAAAATAGGAAATAAGGCTGGGGATGTGGCTCAGTGGTTGAGTGCCCCTCAGAATAGGAAAATTTCAAAGAGCACAAAGGATATTTGGAACTGGAAAGATGTTAACCTTTGTTTGGCTGCCTGTTTAAGTGTGGTACATCACTATGGTAGAGGACTCAAGAAGATAAAAGTCTGGGCTATTAGGAAAATACGACATATAATTGTGGAAAAGAAGATTTCAAAAAGGAATTGAAAAAGAATACTGCGTTGAAAAACTGAATGCGAGTGGATTCATGCGCATACAGAGATGATTACAATTGTCTGCTAACATTGTTTGGTTCAATATATGAACAATACCAAAGTGGGCTGCTGTGCTCTTGGACAACATAATAGAATCAGATAGGGGAAGAGCAGACTCTTAGAACATTTCTCTTGTTCTTGATGTTACTACTGTTACTACTCCAGGTAGAGATCAGACTCAATATTCATTATAGTAGACACATCTCAGGATCAGATAGATAAGGATTTAGGGAAATTCATCTGAGAATCATTTTATTTTTTAAAAGGGATTAAGTGCCATAGACTCTTGAATTTTTTAACAAGCAACTTGGATCTTTTATTTCAGCTCCTAAAAGTCGACTCCAAAATCGCCTGCTCTTCCATTTGGCCCACAAGGTATTTAAGTTTTCATTTCAATTTTCTTTTTTGGTATCAGGGATTAAACTCGGGGGCACTCAACCACTGAGCTACATCCCCAGCCCTATTTTGTATTTTATTTAGAGAGAGGATCTCACTGAGTTACTTAGTGCCTTGTTTTTGCTGAGACTGACTTTGAACTCACATGTACTGAACACCCAGTGATTCTGACACTTGGCTCAAAAATGTGTTTGTTTTAACAATATTTTTCTCTTATTTTCTTCTGTTAACAATAGAGAAAGGCGGCTGGGTGTGGTGGTGCAAGCCTGTAATTCCAGCAGCTCGGGAGACTGAGACAGGAGGGTCATGAGTTCAAAGCCAGCCTCAGCAAAAGCCAGGCACTAAGCAACTCAGTGAGACCCTGTCTCTAAATAAAATACAAAAATGGGCTTGGGGAGCTGGGGATGTGGCTCAAGCGGTAGTACGCTCGCCTGGCATGCATGCAGCCTGGGTTCGATCCTCAGCACCACATACAGACAAAAATGTTGTGTCCGCCAAGAACTGAAAAATAAATATTAAAAAATTCTCTCTCTCTCTCTCTCTCTCTCTATCTTTTTAAAAATGGGCTTGGGATGTGACTCAATGATCCAGTGCCCCTGAGTTCGATCCCTGGTACCAAAAACAACAACAACAACAACCTAACAATAGAGAAAGGCAATTAACTATAAATTCCTGTTGATAGCATTTCTAGAATAAGTGGAATATAGATGTTAATTTTATTGGATTTTTCCCATCATTAATGATCTTTACCCTCTTAATTTATTCAGAGGTGTTAAGTTTTAGTTATTCTTAGAAAGCAGTCATTTAAGAATGTTAGTGTGGGCTGGGGATGTGGCTCAAGCGGTAGCGCGCTCGCCTGGCATGCGTGCAGCCCGGGTTCGATCCTCGGCACCACATACAAAACAAAGATGTTGTGTCCGCTGATAACTAAAATAAATAAATATTTAAAAAAAAAAAAAAAAAAAAAGAATGTTAGTGTGCTTGGACTATCCTATCATCTCTTAAGAAACAGAGGTACCTTGCTCTGACTTATGGAAATAAATATACATTTTTCATAATTGCCTTAGGGCAGTAATTTTGATCACTATAATGTTATATTTTAAGTTATAATTTTTAAAAAATATTTATTTTTCAGTTGTAACTGGACACAATACCTTTATTTATTTATTTTTATGTGGTGCTGAGAATCAAACCAGGGCCTCACATGTGCTAGGCAAGCGCTCTACTGTGAGCCCCAACCCCAGCCCCAAGTTATAATTTTTTGAAATACAAAATTTATACCCATTTATTCTATCAAACAAAATATAAGTAAGGAAAAGAGCAAGTGAAATAATATCTACCATATTAAAAAGTAACTACCTTTCTGGGCTTCAGTTGTGGCTTAGCAGTAGA
The DNA here is from genome assembly GCF_048772815.1 of Callospermophilus lateralis. Taxonomy (NCBI): domain Eukaryota; kingdom Metazoa; phylum Chordata; class Mammalia; order Rodentia; family Sciuridae; genus Callospermophilus; species Callospermophilus lateralis. Next base: position 15,966,487 of record NC_135305.1, on the reverse strand, counting down.
GTGCTGCCTAGCACATTCGAGGCCCTGGGTGAGATCCTCAGCACCGCATATAAATAAATAAAATAAAATAAAGGTATTGTGTCAACTACAACTAAAAAATATTTTAAAAATAACTACCTTTTAATCTTTTAGAATATCTCTTTTAGGATAGATATTTTTTAATTAGAACTTTATAGTTATAGTAGTAGGGTTCATCCCGACAAATTCATAGATGCTTGGAAATCGATTTCAATTCATGATCCCACCTTTTCCCTCCTGTCTTCCCTCCCCTGTCCCATTCTCCTTCCTCTACTAGACATTATTTCACTCACCTATTAATTTGTATTTGATTGGTTCTTTATGTTATTCTATCCTTCCCTCCCCCTTTCCCTTATTTTACTCTTGCTTCCACATATGAGAGAAAGCTTTTGACCTTTGAGTTTCTGAATTTGGCTAATTTCACTTAACATAATATTCTCCATCTCCATACATTTACCAGCAAATGCCAAATTTCATTCTTTTATGACTGAGTAGAACACCATTGTGTGTGTGTGTGTGTGTATGTGTGTGTACACCTATATTATATATCATAATTTCTTTTTTTTTTTAAAGAAAGAGTGAGAGAGAGTGAGAAAGAGGGAGAGAGAGAGAATTTTAATTTTTTTTTTTTTTTTTAGTATTTGGCAGACACAACATCTTTGTCTGTATGTGGTGCTGAGGATCAAACCTGGGCTGCACGTATGCCAGGCGAGCGCGATACTGCTTGAGCCAAAACCCAGCCCCATATCACAATTTCTTAATCCATTCATCTGTTGACAGGCATCTGGATTGATTTCCTAATTTAGCTATTGTGCATTGTGCTACTAAAAACATTGACATGACTGCATCACTGTAGTATGTCAATTTTAGATCTTTTGGGAAAATACCAAGGAGTGTGATAGTTGGGTCTTGTGGTGTTTTCATCCATTTTTTTGGGAATCTTCATATTGGAATATGAATATTGGAATATTGGAATATGGCATATTTTTTGTGCCATAATTCGTTTAGATTTCCTACTTCTTTGATTTTTAAATTGCTTTTAATTTTTAGTTCAGATCATTTTGAACATTGTAGAAATAGACTTACTTACTTATTGAGTATGAATTACTTTATTATTTTTTTAAAAAAAATATATATATATATTTTAATTTATTTATTTATTTTAAAGAGAGAGAGAGAGAGAGAGAGAGAGAAAGAGAGATAATGAATTTCTTCAATATCCATCTTTTAGTTTTTGGCAGACACAACATCCTTGTTTTTTGTATGTGGTGCTGAAGATCGAACCCGGGCTGCACGCATGCCAGGCGAGCGCGCTCATTGAGTGCTGGCTATTGTATATAAAAACAGAGAAGGCCAGGCAGAGTCTCGGTACACCTCTATAATCCCAGCTTTTCAGGAGGCTAAGGCAGAAGGGTCACAGGTTCAAAGACAGGCTTGGTAATTTAACTAGCCCCTATCTCAAAAAATCAAAAGGACTGAGAATATAGCTCAGTGGTAAAGCACCTTTGGGTTCTGTCCCTGTACTGAAGAAAAGAAAATAAAAAAGAATAAGGGGAGGAGGAGGAGGAGGAGGAGGAGGAGGAGGAGGAGGAGGAGGAGGAGGAGGAGGAGGAGGAAGAAAAAACAAATACAGAGACTTTGGATAATTCTGTCTTCTTCCAGAGAGAATTTGCTTTTGTTTTTGTCGGGCACACAGGATAGATTTTTGTCCATTAAGCCCACAAGACTTCTTGAAGTTCTACATAGTTTTCAGCATCTCAAGCATCAATTGAGAATTGACAGATGCCCTTAGAGAATAGTGGTGGCAAATATCAGCCTTATCTCTACCTCTCTGCCTTAAATGGTCTTCTCTCTCTCTCTCTCTCTCTCTCTCTCTCTCTCTCTCTCTCTCCTCTTTAGTATCTGGGATTGAACCCAGGAACACTTAACCAGTAGGCCACATCCCCCTTCTTATTTTTTATTTTGAGAAAGGGTCTTGCTGAGTTGCTTAGGGTCTTACTAAGTTGCTGAGACTGACCTCAAACTTGTGATCCTCCTGCCTTAGTTTCCTGAGCTGCTGGGCTTACAGTGGATCTTGGTGTCTGAGTCTTCAGTATCTTGGTAGCTTTCTAATGCCTTCACATAGATATTTTTTAAAATTTATTTATTTATTCTAATTTGTTATACATGAAAACAGAATGCATTTCAACTCATATTACACATATAGAGCACAATTTTTCATGTCTCTGGTTGTACACAAAGTAGAGTCACACCATTCGCGTCTTCATACACGTACTTGGGGGTAATGATGTCCATCTCATTCCACTCTCTTTATTACTCCCATGTCCCCTCCTTTCTCTTTGCCCTATCTAAAGTTCTTCCATTCCTCCTATGCTCTCCTCTCTCATCCCCATTATGGATCAGCATCCACATATCAGAGAAAATATTCATCATTTGAGTTTTGGGGATTGGCTTACTTCACTTAGCATAATATTCTCCAACTCCATCCATTTACCTGCGAATGCCATGATTTTATTCTTTTTTAATGCTGAGTAGTATTCCATTGTGTATGTATACCACATTTTCCCTATCCATTTATTTACTGAAGGGCATCTAGATTGGTTCCACAATTTAGCTATTATAAATTGTGCTGCAATAAACATTGATGTGGCTGTGTACATCAGTGACAATTTCTCTGAAAGAGAAACTAGGAAAACTACCCCATTAACAAATGGCCTCAAAAAATTCACACAGATATTTAGTAGTTTTCAAGCTTTTCTAGTTTTCTTGGTGAGAGGAATGTGCTATAAAGCTACTCCATCATTAATAAAAGTTGAAATCTTTAATTCAGTTTTGAGAAATATAGTTTATTGTTTTTCTTCTGATGACAAAAATAATGAATGTTCCTTATTGTGCTTTTAGAAAATCATTAAAAAAGTCACACACACACACACCCCCATATACACAAATCAAGATTTCCTATAAGTCTGCCACTTAGAGATAACACTATGGTATTTTGTTCCCTTTTCTTCTAGTTTAAAAAAATCATATCTTTTAAAAATATATGAATATTATCAAATTTGGTTATATATGTTGTATATATTTATATATATATACACACACACACACACACAAACACACACATACTGTTTTATAACCAGGTTTTTCCACTTAAAAATGTCTCAAACATTTTTCCACATCACAAGATATTCTATAGAAGAGATTGTAATGGTATCTCATGGGCTGAGAATGCACCACAGATGTGTTTCTAAAACAGCACTCCAATTTTTTTTACATTTAAAAATAGGGTATGTCACACAAACACTTTATTTCTGGCTTCTTTTGAAAAATTGAAAAATTTAAAACTCTGAATTCCTATTTCTACATGCAGCAAATTGTAGATTTGAAGATTGAAGCTGAGTAGATGGAGTAGGTTGTCTCCATTTCCCCCCTAATCTTGTCCTATAACAACATTTTAATTTGGAACCTCACTACTCTGTTCTGTACTTGAATGTCTTCACAACATCTGTCTAACAGATGTGTCATAATTCATTGTCCTATTGTTCCTCAATTGGATTGTTTTATAATTTTTATGCCTCGAGAAATAGTATCATTTGAAACTTTTTTAAAAATTAGTTGTTGATGAACCTTTATTTTATTTATTTGTATGTGGTACTGAGAATCTAACCCAGTGCCTCATGCATCCTAGGCAAGCGCACTACCCCAGCCCCATGAAACTTTTTTTTGATATGTATTATAAATTAATCAGAGTGCAGGCAGATAAGAAAAATTAGACTCAATAAAGACCTTTCCAAGACAGACTTTAGAATACAGCCTATAGAATATAGTATAGGCATTCATTAGCTGACAACTAATGTTTATTTTACAAATTAAACAGTAATTTACAAAATTACCTGTAATAGGGGCTGGGGATGTAGCTCAGTGAGAGAGCTCAAGCTAGCATGGACGAGGCCTTGGATTTAATATCTACCACCATAAAGAAAATATTATCTGTAATATGTCACTGACCAAACTAGAGATGAGCTTCAGAATTTATTGTTTTGTGGAAACAGATTCTTTTAAAAATTTTTAAGCAAATAAGCCAATTTTACACCAGGCAGGAGTGAGCAATCTACATATAAAGGGTCACTATCAAATCTATCTGTTCTGAGGTGGAGGTTGTGGCTGAGCGGTAGAGCCCTTATGATCCTCAGTACCACATAAAAACGAACAAATAAAATAAAGGTATTGTATCCAACTACACCTAAAAAAAATAAATATTTTTTTTAAAAAAATATATCTGTTCTATCCCAAGTATAAGCAAAGGCAGCTATTATTTGCAACTACCACTTAGTAAAATAAGCATATAAGGTTGGAATGGAATTCTGACACCCAAAACAAAATACATAGTAACTAAAGAGAGGATGGAAAAAAATCTAGAACAGAAAATTAAAAATTGTGATCACTAAGTTGCTCAATGAGAAATACATTTTGATTACATATTGTGCACCAAGAAGAAAGAGATACAAAATACCAGATAAATTGTTAAAGGAAGAGGGCAAAGAGATTCGGGTTGGAGAGAAAGAAAATATAAAGAAAGACAAAAGGAAGGTAAGTGGGTGAGGGTGGAGGGTTAGATAATTAATATTAATTGTAAGTTGAAGACTTTCCAACTAGGCAAAGTGATGCACACGTGTAATCCCAGTGACTTGGGAAGCTGAGGCAAGAGGATTGCAAGTTTGAGGCCAGCCTCAGCAATTTAGTGAGACCTGCCTCAAATAAAAAATAAAAGGGCTGGGGATATATAGCTCAATGGGAAAGCACCCTGGATTCAATCCCTGGTACAGAAAGTAAAAATAAAAAGGCTTTTCTTTGCTAAGGCTCTGTCTTGAGGCTATTTACATTCTTTCTCTGGAGAGACTGAAAGCCACAGAGCCTAAGGGAAATAGAAAATGGAAACGCGGTATCCAGAAGAGGTATTGATTTCTCTAACTGTACGCTAATATGAATCTTTACATGTCTCTTCCTCTCTCACAATTTTAGTTTAATGATGAGAAAAAATTGATGAATTTTCATCAGAATCTTCAGGATATCACAGAAGACCAACTCAGTTTGGCCTCAATCCACTACATGCGTTCTCATTACCAAGAAGCTATTGATATATATAAGCGGATACTGCTAGATAACAGGTCTGTGTGCTTTCATGCTTATCTGAAATGTCTTTCATTTTGTTAGTTTCTTTTATGTTTAGTTTGGCTGAAGACCTAGTGTCCTTTGGATTTAGTAGCACTATGGGTTCAAACCTGTTTAGTTGATAATTTGGCATGATTATGAACTCCTTAGGGATTGTTTAGATCAGGATTTCTCTACCTTTTTCATTATCATCCTTCTACAGAGACTTTGTAGACATTGCTTTGTCCCGATTGCCACCCCCTTGAAATTTTAATACGCTTATATATATGTATGTCTTATATATGTAATAATGTGTTTCTATGTGTTAACGTACTTATGAATATCTATGTTTTACCCACAAAATGAGTATGATTTTTTTTCACTCTCCTATAAAGACCAACTTTGCCCCTCTGGTGGGGATATTGCCCCTTTTGAAAATGCATGGTCTAGATGTGTCAATCTCAGTGATGTGATTACATTGTAGGTTACTTGCTGATAAAATTAGAAACAAACCGTTTTAAAGAATTAACGTTCCAACTTTATCACTTACCCTTGGCCTCTTTCCAGTCTCTAAAATGTCTCATCCACCTTTCTTCTCCCCTCTTTTGCATTGCCTTTGAAGTCTCCTGCCTGTTCCCCTTTCCAGTCATCAAGCCCACCTGCCTTCTCTCTTCTCTATATGGAGTGCCTATTTGTTTCCTGTTCAGTTATAGCTTGTGTTAATTTTTCAATATGAACATTCTAAATTTTTCCCTTTCTCTCTCTCTCTCTCTCTGTCTCTCTTTTTCTCTCCCTCCCTCTCCCTCTTCCTCTCTCTCTCTCTTTGATACTAGGGATTGAACTCAGGGGTATTTTACCACTGAGCCACCTCCCCAGCCCTATTTTGTATTTTATTTAAAGACAGGATCTCACTGAGTTGCTAAGCACCTTGCTTTTGCTGAGGCTGGCTTTGAACTTGTCATCCTCCTGCCTCAGCCTCTCAAGCCGCTGGGATTATGGGCATGTGCCACCGTGCCCAGCTCCCTTGCTCTCTAGTTTCCATCTTTTACTCTATTTATATTGAAACACCCAAATATTATACAATGCAAAAGGAGAAAAAAATGTGCTGACTGTATCTTGCCTTTCTTACAGGCAAACTCTCCACCTGTCCTCTTTGCTGTGTTGTCCATTTGATGTTTGTAGTTTGACATTTCTGTGAACTGTTAACTGTTAATTCTTTTCTTTAATAGGGAATACCTTGCCCTCAATGTTTATGTGGCCCTTTGCTACTACAAGTTGGATTACTATGATGTGTCTCAAGAAGTTCTGGCTGTTTACCTCCAGCAAATTCCTGATAGTACCATCGCACTCAATCTTAAGGCCTGTAATCATTTTCGCCTTTACAATGGCAAAGCAGCTGAGGTAGTGATGGAAATGTTTCTAATTGACTTACCTCTGATTTGAGTTACTTTATATTTTCTAAGTTATTCATTCATCTCTGTTATCTCTAATATCCCTTGGTCATTACAAGGATGATTCTATAAGAACCTAATTGTATAAATATTTTTGTTTATTACATAGCGTTCTAAAAATTTTTGCTTCTGAATTCTGTTATATCTAATATTGTAGATAATTTTGTAGATGCCTTATGTTAACCTAAATATGTTTAAAACCAAATGAGTTAGCTTCTTCCTCTAAAATATGTTTATAGCTATGTGGTTGAATATCACCAAAATATATATCCAGTAAACCACCTCAGGGATATATGTCACCCTCTTCTTCATCTCCATATAATCACCCACCGGTTCCTATCAGTTATTTATTCTAGATATTTCTTTTTATCAATCCCCCCATTCTTTTCTGTTATTGCTCTAGTACAAGAGTTCCTCACCTCTTATTTTGGCCCCCTTTTTGTGGGGGTGGGGCAGGGATTGAACTCAGGGGCACTCAACCACTGAGCCATATCCCTAGCCCTATTTTGTATTTTATTTAGAAATAGAGTCTCACTGAAGTGCTTAGAGCCTCGATTTTTTTTTTTTTTTTTTTAGTTGTGTGGACATAATACCATTATTTACTTATCTTTATGTGGTGCTGAGGATCAAACCCAGGGCTTCACACATGCTAGGCGAGTGCTCTACCACCAAGCCACAACCCCAGCCCTAACGCTCACTTTTGCTGAGGCTGGCTTTGAACTCAAGAGCCTCCTGCCTCAGCCTCCTGAGCTGCTGGGATTACAGGTGTGTGCCATGGCATCCGGCTTTATTTTTGCCCTTTGAATAGTTTTCCTGACTCTAGTCCTTGAACTTGGTGAGCATGCCCTACTCTCTTCTTGCCATAGCTTCACATACACCATTCTCACTGCTGCAATGACCCCCTTCTCGGCTTAGTACACTTCAGCTTCTCCTTAAGGCTACTCCAAGAGATAAACATGCAGACATTTTATAAATACTTAGAAATTGGTTAACTTATAGGCACTGTATAGAACACTTCATAACCTTTATTTAATTTTCCTGACAAATCTGTGGATAAAGGCTGTTATAACCTCCTTTTATAGGAAACTGAGAGAAAACAGGAGGCCATATGTTATCATCACCTTTTATTTAACATATCTTAAATAAAACATAATTTTAATAACATCTTAACTAAATAAAGTAATTTAACATTATAGATACATACACGCACACACACTACACACACACACACACACAAGTGTGTGTGTGCACAAATTCTACATTTAGGTAGATAGATAATAGGATGTTCTAGATCTACACATAAATGTATAAATAGATATTTAAGCCAGCAAATAAACTATCAAAGCAAATTTTGTGGAAAAAATGTCTAACAAGGAGTACTATACACACTTCACACTGACGGAGATTCAACCCTGAGTAAACAATGTTTAGTAGTGGGGGAGAAAGTATGTGGGATGGAGAGTACAAAAAACAAAAAACACATTTTGGGGGCAGCAATAGGATATAGATTTTATTTAATTTTGATAATCTTATTAAATCAGGCTTTTTTTTTTTTTTTGGTACTGGGGATCGAACCAAGGGGTGCTTAACTACTGAGCCACATCCCAATCTCTTTTTATTTTTTATTTTGAGACAGGGTCTCACTAAATTGCTTAGGCCTCACTAAGTTGCTGAGGCTGCCCTTGAACTTTCAATCCTTCTGCCACCAGCCTCATGAATTGCTGGTATTGCAGGCGTGTGCCACCATATTTAGCAAATGAGGCATTCTGATTAAATCAGGTATTCTTTTAGTAACTAGTAAAATGAGTTCTGTATTATATGGTTCAGTCAATCTATCAAAAAAAACTAGTAGTTTTCTATTCTTAAAATAATCTGTTCTGTCTTGAAATAATCTGTAATGATTGATTTAATTCTTAAAGTACTTTGAATAACTTGCCCACGATTATACAGCTAACACAATAAGTGGCAAATTCAGGTCTCAAACATATGTCTCTCTAACTGTAAAGTCTATAGACTTAATCACTAAAATTTACACCAAATTTAAGGTTCTTTCTTCTTTACTCTTGGTAAACATGCCTCTATCATCATGCTTATCATTTGATAGTTACTACTATCTTCAATCTAGATAAGCTTACTGGAAGCAAGGACTGAGTTTTTTCACATTTGTGTCTTAGGACCAGGCACAGTGTATGCACACAGTTAATGCCAACGTATGTTGGTTGAATGAGAAACTAAAAGTATGACTGACAAGGAGAATTACATTTTAAGGAGGAGAAGATGCAAAAGAGATCATTAAGATGAAGATTGCAAAAAGGCCATTTGATTTTATTGCAGGTTGAGTATCCTTTATTCAAAGTGTTTGGAACCAGAAGTTTTTAAAATTTCATAGTTTTTTTTTTTTGAATTTTGGAATATTTGCATAGACTTTACCAGTTCAGCAGCCTTAATCTGAAACATATGTCAGTACTCAAAAAGTTTCATATTTCAGAGCATTTCTTTCTTTCTTTTTAATATATATATATATAATTTTGATTAGGGATGCTCAACCTGTACCAGGATTTCCACATTTCCCTTCTGATTAGGAAATCACTATTATTGGGGCTTGAAGCCAGTTTGCAAGGAGATAGGGAGTGAGTAACAGCCTAATTTGGGAATTCTTGTAAAGGATGTGACAGAAGAGAAGACAAGCAGATGATGAAGAAATAGAAGCTTTGAATCTAGGACATTGATTTAAAAAAAAAAAAAAGGAGAAAACCACTGGTTTCAGAAGATAAAGAATTGAGGAACATTTTTTTCCAAACTGGGAACACGTCTTGTAAGAATCAAGATTTTGAGATTGGGATCAGACCCAAATTTCAATCCTGGATTAGTAGCTGTATTGCATTAGATAAAATACTTAACTTCTTTAAGCAGTATCTGTAAAGTAAGGAAAATTATAATACTGACTCATTGAAGGTTGTTGTGGTGATTAAATGATGTTTATAAAGTTCATAACTTGATATACAAAGTAAACTTGCAGTAAATATTAGCTCTTAGCAAATCTTTTGCAGGCTAAAATAGTGAATTTTATTGTTTATTTACATTTAGTGCTTCTGTTTCTTGTTTAAGATATAATTTCTTATCCCAATATCATATTCTTTGATATTATCGTCTAAAAGCCATTTTTGCTTTTTAAATCAAAAATATCTTGTGTGTGTGTGTGTGTGTGTGTCTGTGTTGTGTGTATACTGGGGATTGAACTCAGGGGCACTCAACCACTGAGCCATATCCGCAGCCCTATTTTGTATTTTATTTAGAGATAGGATCCCACTGAGTTACTTAGGACCTCACCATTGCTGAGGCTGGCTTTGAACTCCTTATCCTCCTGCCTCAGCCTCCCAAACTGCTGGGATTACAGGCATGAGCCACTGCACCTGGCTAATATCTTGCATCTTAAGTAACCATTCTTTTTTCTTTCTTTTTAAGAAATCATTCTTGGGGCTGGGGTTGTGGCTCAGTGGTAGAGCACTTGACTAGCATGTGTGAAGCACCAGGTTCGATCTTTAGCCCCATATAAAAAATAATAAATAAAATAAAGTTAAAAAAATCATTCTTAAAAGGATTTTTTTTCTCCAATTAAATGACAAAAGTTGGTACATTAGAAAAGACAAAACACCAATATATGCTTTAAATAGAAAAACAGAAAATTTGGATATAAAAGGACATGTTTCATTCAGACTATTTCTCACAGGGTTTCCAGCATTTGTGTCATGTTTTTACAAAGGTCATTTTTACTTTAACATAGATATAATAACCTACATCTTCTACTTATGTTCTACAACCCCTACTTCTACAACCCCTCTTTTCCTATCCCCCAAAAACTGCTAGTCTATTTTCTATATCCATGTCTTTCCCTATTCTAGATATTCCATACAAAGGAGCTGTATGATACGCAGTGTTTATGACTAGTTTCTTTTGCTTAGCATAATGTTTATAAGGTTCATCATTTTGTAACATATATCAGGATGTCATTTTTATGACCAAATCATTTTCAGTTGTTTGCATATATTACTTTTGTTTTTCCATCATTGGTTGATGGACATTTGGGTTGTTAGCACCTTTTGCCTATTAAGAATAATGCTGCTATAAACTTTTTGTCCAAGTTTTTGTTTGGGCATCAGTTTTCATCCCCCCTAAGGGTAACATTCTTACAGTCAAATGTTGGGTCATTTGGTAACTCCATATTTAATTGTTTGAGGAATTTGCCTATTTTTCCAAAGTAACTGCACTGTTCTATATTCTCACCGGTAGTGTAGAAGGGTTTTGATTTTTCAACATCCCTGCCAATAGTTATCTGACTTTTTGACTCTAGCCATTCTATTGGGTATGAAGTTGCATTTTACTGTTGATTAATAATGTTGAGCATCATTTCAAATACTTATTGGCCATTTGTATGTCTTCTTTGTAGAAATATCTATTCAAGTTATTTGATCATTTTAAAAATTCAGTTGTCTTTTTTTTTAAAAAATGTATTTTTTAGTTGTAGATGGACATAATATCTTTCTTTCTTTCTTTCTTTCTTTATTATGTGGTACTGAGGATCAAACCCAGTGTCTCACACGTGCTAGGCAAGTGCTCTACCACTGAGCTATAGCCCCAGACCTCAGTTGTCTTTTTATTATTGAGGTGCAGTTCAATATTTATTATTGAGGTGCAGTTCAATATTTATTATTGAGGTGCAGTTCAATATTTATTATTGAGGTGCAGTTATGTATTCTAGGTACCAGCCCTTTATTAGATATATGAATCACAAGTATTTTCTTCCATTCTGTGAGTTGTCTTTTCATTTTCATTTTCTTTCTCTCTTTCTTGTGTGTGTATATGATATTGTTCTGTTTTGTTTGTTTGCACTGGGTATTGAACCCAGAACCTTGTAGATGTACTTTGGTACGTGCCTTACTGCTTAAGCTATAGCCACAACCCATCATTTTCTTTTTCACTCCACCCATACTGTTAATTGATTTCAGGGGCACTCTACCATTGAGCCCCATCCCAACCCCTTTTTATATTTTATTTTGAGACAGGGGTCACTAAGTTGCTGAGGTTTGCCTGGAACTTGCAATCCTCCTGCCTCACCTTCCAAGTTGCTAGGATAGCAGGAGTACACCATCATGACTGGCTCTCACTTTCTTAATAGTGGTTTTTGAAGCACAATAGTTTTAAATGTTGATGAAGTCAAATTTGTCTATTTTTTTCTTGTGTTGCTGTGTTTTGGGTGTCATATCTAAGAATCTTTGGCCAAATCTAATCATGAAGATTTACCCTAATTTTTCTCTTAAGAGTTTTGTAATTTTTAAAAAATATTAACTTTTTAGTTTTTTTAGGTGGACACAATATCTTTATTTTAATGTGGTGCTGAGGACCAAACCCAGTGCCCCACACATGCCAGGCGAGCATGCTACCACTTGAGCCACATCCCCAACTCAAGAGTTTTATAATTTTAGCTCTTAGATTTAGGGCTCTGATTCATCTCAAGTTAATACTTGTATATGGTAAGGGATACAATTGTTTTGCATGTGAATATCCAGTTGTCCCAGAACCATTTGTTGAAGAGACTATTTTTTCCCTCATTGAACAATCTTGGCATTCCTGTTAAAAGTCAGATAACCATAGACAGGTACATAGATTTAATCTCTAGACTCAATTCTGTTTCATCATTCTATATGTCTATCTCTTACACCAATACTCTTCTTCTTCTTTTTTTTTTTTTTTTAGATTTATTTTTTTAAACATTCATTTATTTATTTATTTTTATATGGTGCCGAGGATCAAACCCAGTGTCTCGAACATGCTAGGCATGCGCTCTACCACTGAGCCACAACCCCAGCCCTTGATTACTGTTCTTTCGTAGCAAATTTTTAAGTCAGAAAGTGTGGGTTCTTCTAATTTGTTTTTGTTTTCCTTCAACATTGTCTGGGCTGTTCTTGTCTTTTGCAATTCAATATGAATTTTAGAATTAGTTTGTTAATTTCTACAGAAAACTCAACTGGAATTCTAGTAGGGATTGCAATGAATCTGTAGATTAATTGGAGATTATTGCTATCTTAACAATATTAAGTCTTCCAATCAATGAATATAGAATGTTTTCCCCTATATGTAGATGTTCTTTAATTTTTTTCAACAATGTTTTATAGTTTTCAGGAGATAAGTTTTACACTTTTTTGTTACATTTGTTACTAAGTTTTTGCTTTTAAATAATCTTTGTTTTTCTCAGCTTCCCGTTTTCTTTGTTAGTGCTTATTTTTTGTTTTCTTCCCCCCCCCCCCCCGCTTTTTTCTTGGGGGGGGGTTACTGGTTATTGAATGCAAGGGCACTCAACCACTGAGTCACACCCCCAGCCCTATTTTGTATTTTATTTAGACACAGGATCTGAGTTGCTTAGCACCTCTCCATTTCTGAGGCTGGCTTTGAACTCATGATCATCCCACCTCAGTCTCTCAAGCAGGATGACAGGTGTGAGCCACTGCACCATATTTTTATTGGTGCGTTATAGTAGATAATGGTGGGATTTTTATTATATATTCATACATGCTCACACTATAACAAATATAATTTGACCTATCATTCTCCAGTATTTCCCCTTTTTACCTTTTATTTTCTTTTTTTTTTAAATTTAAATATTTATTTTTTAGATATCGGCGGGCACAACATCTTTGTTTGCATGTGGTGCTGAGGATCGAACCCAGGCCTCACGCATGCCAGGCGAGCGCGCTACCGCTTGAGCCACATCCCCAGCCCCTTTTATTTTCTTAAACATTGTCACATGGGTGTTTTGTGATCTGAGCTTCAGGGTTTGAATTTCTGAAATTTATATGGTTTGTTTCTCCTGATTCTTCCTTATGGAATTCAGTTTCTCCCTATTTCAGGTTATCTTTGTGTGCTGGACACAGTATTTGAAAAATTACTTATAGGACTAACTTAACAATGAAGACACTTTCCTCCCTAAAGAATATATTTTCTGGAGCTGGGGTTGTGGATCAGTGGTAGAGCGCTTGCCTAGTCTGTGTGAGGCACTGGATTTGATTCTCAGCACCACATAAAATTACGTGAACAAAATAAAGGTCCATCAACATCTAAAAAAATATTTTTTTAAAAAAAGAATATGTGCTCTCTCACCAAGTGCTTGGTAGAACTCTGAGACCAAGCCCACCTTAAACCAAAGCTAAGAACAGAGAGTCCCTAACTGTACACCGGATTCTAACTGAGCTGTATTTCTGTGCAAGGCTTATTCTAGTTCTGTTCCATCCTTCCTTTACCAGTGTGGCTCTTTGGAATCCCAGATGATAATGAGAAGGGTCTCCTGTTAGATTTCCCACCTTTTTCTTGCCCTAGGCTTTGTTTTTTGTCCTTCTTGCCTGGGCAGATTATCAACTAAAAGTTCTAATTTTAAAAGTTCTAATTTTATAGGCTTCCAGGAAGAAAAATGACAGCCATGCTTTCTTACTTCTCTGGATTTATTCTTTCTCCTTCATTTTGACCTGACAGCTCTTTCTTTGTCATCTCTTTGGCATGCTTAAGAAAATGTTTTAATAATTCCTCTATGTTTTTAGTTTTTTTTCCCCAGTGGGAGCAGTAATTTGAATAATCTGGCCTAGTGGCCATGAAAATGTTATCCGGGGCCGGGCGTGGGTGGTGCACACCTGTAATCCCAGAGGTTCTGGATACAGAGGCAGGAAGATCACAAGTTCAAAGCCAGCCTCAGCAATTTAGCAAGGCCCTAAGCAACTCAGTGAGACCCTGTCTCTAATAAAAATACAAAATAGGGCTGGGGATGTGGCTCAGTGATCAAGTGCCCCTGAGTTCAATCCCTGGTACCCCCCCAAACCAAAAATTTTAAAAAATGTTATCTGAGAGCCCAAGGGTCCCTGAGACCCATGTCTCAGAGCCTTTGAGGCAGGGCCAGGACAGAATGAGGCAGGTGGGCTGCCTGGGAATGGAGTTTAAGTGTGGGCGCTCACACCACTCGCACAAAGCGCCTCCTTCCATGTGTCCTGGGAAGCTCATTTGTCTTACCGCTGGTCCCTGCTGGTCCTGCCAGCTTATTCATCTTGTATTAAACCAGAAAGTAATAAGGATATTCATAGATAATGTTAAACAGAGCCATTTTTCTCACCAAACTTTTGTTGGCAAATATCATTTTGTTAAAATAAAAAATATTTATGTTTACATGTAGTGGGGTTATTATTGCTATTGTTTTTAAATTTTTGTTGTTGTTGTATTTGGACACAATATACCTTTATTATAGTTATTTATTTTTATGTGGTGCTGAGGATCAAACCCAGCACCTCGCGCCTTGCACATACTAGGCGAGCGCTCTGCCACTGAGCTACAACCCCTATTACTGCTATTTTTGATTAACCAAATACTTAAAATTTTGTTTTAATTTCTTTTATGATAAATATAAATGGCTATAACTCACATAAACAAAAGCCCTTTGAGATCCTTAAAGTATAAAAGGGATTTTGAGTCCAAAAGGACTAAAAAAAAAACTACTGCTAATCTAGCCTAGTATTACCCAAAAATTTGAATTGCTGTGGTGGACAAAGAAGGGATTAATAAAAGGATTGTTGGTGGGTGTGGTCATACATGCCTATAATCCCAGCAATTGGTGAGGCTGAGGATTTAAGATTTGAGGGTAGCCTGGGCAACTTAACAAGACACTGTCTCAAGATAAAATAATAAAAGGATAAGAGTATAGCTCACAGCTACAGTGTTTGCCTAGCACGTGTTAGGCCTTGGGTTCAATCCCTACCACAAAAAGGAAACAAGGTGCGGGGGCAGGGCGTGGAGATTGCTAAAAAGTTGTAAGAATTCAACAATTTTATACAGAAAATCTTAACTATCCACTAATGGGAGTAGAAAAGAATAGAGGAAGATTACTCAAAAATATGGATTTTGCAAAAAACTATAAGTAAATAGCAGAAAGATTAGTAGAGTAGAGCCAGCTGTGATGGCATACGCCTTTAATCCCAGTGGTTTAGGAGGCTGAGGCAGGAGGATCACAAGTTCAAAGCCAGCCTCAGCAATTTAGCGAGATCCTAAGCAACTCAATGAGACCCTGTCTCTAAAGAAAATATAAAAAAGGACTGGGGATGTGGCTCAGTGTTTAAGTGGCCCTGGGTTCAATAACCAGTACCAAAAAAAAAAAAAAAAAAAAAAAAAAAAAATCAGTAAAGTAGAGGGGAACAGAAGGTAGGAGGAGTAGAGAGAAAGGAGACTGCATTAGAGTAAATTATGTTTTATGCCTTTATAACTATGTCAGAATGAATCCTAAATGTTATATGTAGCTTAAAAAAGCTAATGAAATTTTTAAAAATATGGATTGTTAATAGAAGTAGCAGAAAGTTGAGGAAGGGGATAATAAACCTAGGGACTTAGTGAAGACTCTGTGGAAAGGCTGACTATTTGTTTTTCTTTCTCTTTTTTTTTTCTTCTTTTAACTAGCTAATTTATTTAAACTTCACAGTAATAGGAATTAGGGAATTATTATTAAAGACAGAATTTCTCAGCAGGCTACTATGTAGCCCTGACCATTTGTCCTTGAATGAGTAAAGGGGACAAGAGAAGACCTAGGAAATAATAAGACACAGGGAAAAGACACTTAGATTATGTTATGTAAACAAAAGTCAGTTTAGCAGGAAGGAGGGAGGAACCACGAGAATCAGGATGTGGGTCAAATTGAAGAATCAACCTTAGTTGTTAAAGATTAGCTTCCTTATCACTGTTGGCACTGAGAGAAAAGTTTTACTCCAGGAGCTTTCAGACGTGAGGGTGCTATTTTTCAAACTTGCTGCTTACTATGAGTTTCAAGACTCTTCACTTTTATAAGCCTCACTGTTCTTGTCTATAAAATATGAATAATAATAATTACACTGACAGAGTCATGAGAATCAAATGAAATAGCACATTAAATTCTTTGTAAAATATAAATCATTGTATAAATATGTGGAATAAGAGCTATACACTTGATATTTTCATAAATCTTTGCTTTTTAATTTTCAGGCAGAACTCAAAAGCTTGATGGACAATGCTTCTTCATCCTTTGAATTTGCTAAAGAACTCATCAGGCACAATCTGGTGAATAACGGTTTCCCGTCTTGACTGACTTCAGTCCTACTCTACTTTGGTACATCCCAGAAATTAGAAAGATGAATAAAAGGAGGTGCCCCAACATATATTGGTCCTCTCCAAAGGAATGCCTCCTTATTGAGAAAGAGAGAAAATGAATTGAGGATATCAGTCCCTTTCCTTGAGGAAATCTTTTTTGGGAGGGCAGAGATATATATATTACCTTTGGAAGGAAGCTCAAGGCAGTATAGATCCCAATGTTTGGTTTTTGATCAAAGAAAATATATCCTTGTGGGTAGAAAAAATGGCAAAGATTTTCTGGTCTTGGAAAGAAGGCCAAGATTTTCTGGGACATGGACCTTGAACAACCGTGATATATGAAGGATTGCATACACATTGATCTTACTGGAAGTAAGTAAGTTTGTACTGGGGAATAGTGGAAAGTAAAGTTGGGCAGGGTGGTTAGGTTTAGGGCTAGATTATGATGGCCATTGTTTTAAAAAAAAAAATTCTGAGCTCAGATTAAGTTTGATTCTATTGGCCATGTAATGTAGTGAGATACAGTGCAGCTGCTTTCAACTCAGATACCAGGAACTTTGGGCAAGTTAGGTAATATTTGTGAGTCTCAGTTTCCTCATCGGTAAATCATGATAATAATAACTTTATATTTTCCTTCTGATTTCTCCGGGTTTTTTAGCATTAATTCTTCTAGTCCCCAAGCTGAAAACCACAGCTATTTTAGACTCTCCCCTTCCCTTTGTCTCTAATATCTTTTTTTTTTTTTTTTTGATAGCAGGGATTGAACTCAGGAGCAGTCAATTACTGATCTCATCCCCAGCCCTGTTTTGCATTTTATTTAGAGACAGGGTCTCACTGAGTTGCTTAGCACCTCATCATTGCTGAGGCTGACTTTGAACTCATGATCCTCCTGTCTTAGCCTTCTGAACTGCTGGGATTATAGGCATGCACCCTGTGCCCAACTTTTTTTTCTAATATCTACTAGTCACTAAACTCTAGTAATTCTTTCTTTGCAATGACTTATATTAAATCCATGTCTTCTCTAGGTCAGTTCTCCATCAAAGATAAAATTGTATTTGGATAGCTTCTATTATGGGCTCCTGCTGCTAATTTTTTCACTTCTAAACTAGTTTATAAGTTCAATTATATCTTTTATGGAGAATAATGCATTCGAGATAATAGGTTGGAACTTAAGTTTGGAGTATGTTGGACAAGGTGGTGCATACCTGTAATCCCAGCAGCTTGGAAGGATTGCAAGGATTCCAGTCTCAACCACTTAATGAGACCCAGTCTCAAAATAAAATATAAAAAGGGCTGGAGACGTGGTTCAGTGGCTAAGCTCCCCTTGGTTCAAGGCTAAGTTTAAGAGTTATCATAAGAGTCTCGGCAAATAAATATGGAAGATTTTCACTTGGTGAAGTCCTGACAATTATATATGGAAGAAAGGATGGGGATATAGGTCAGTTGGTAGAGTGCTTGCCTTACATGCACAAGGCCATGAGTTCAATCCCCAGCACCACGAAAACAAAAAAACAACACCATGGATATATATGGAAAAAAGGATTAAAAATATAAATTGATGATTTCAAAAGAGCATTTGTACTTAGGGGGCCAGAGAAAGGAGAGTCAGCATATGAAACAAGAAAGGGCAGACAAGAAGGGCCAACCTAGGGGCTGAGATAGTGGCTCAGCAGTAGAGTGTTCGCCTAGCACGTGTGAGGCCCTGAGTTCGATCCTCAGCACCACATAAAAATAAATAAATAGATAGATAGATATATAAAATGAAGGTATTGTGTTCAACTACAACTAAAAAAAATAAATATTAAAAAAAAAGAAGAGCCAACCTAGATAATGTCATGTTACTTACAACTGCCCATTTTAATCATCTGGGAGGTTTTTGAAACTAATTATGGACTCTAACCCCAGGGATTCTTAGATATACATATATTCTGGGGGTGGGATGGTGAATGGTCTCTCTATGTTGCCCAGGTTGGCCTTGAATTCCTGGGCTTAAATGATCTTCCTAAGTCAGTCTCCCAAGTAGCTAGGATTATAGGTACATACAACCATACCCAATCTTCCAGGGATTCTTATTTAATGGTTGAATTGGGACCCAGCTACTAGTGTTTTTCTTAAAAGCTTCCTAGATGGATGTAATGTACAGCTCAAGGTAAAGAAACACTATATATGTATAGAACTGGAAGAAACACATTAGATAGTAAATGGAGTTAGCCTTGGAGAATAGAATTAGAGAGGGAAGTAAGAATACAGAAATTTCCTCTTTCCTTTGAGATGCTGTATTTAAGTTTTTTTCTAATAACCACATAATATTTCTGTAATTTTTTAAAGTCTGAAGAATGTTAAAGCAACATAAATGATTGTTAAGAATATCAATTTTTGAAGTCAGATATGAGGTCAAAATCAAACTATACTATGTACTAGCTTTGTGACTTCAGGTAAGTCACTTAACATTGCTGGGTTTCAGTGTTCTCATGTAAAATAGGAAAAAAAATTTTTTTTTCATGGATCATTGACATATAGATTTTATTTTATTTTATTTTATTTATTGGTTGTTCAAAACCTTACAAAGCTCTTGACATATCATATTTCATACATTAGCATACATTAGCTTCAAGTGAGTTATGAACTCCCATTTTTACCCCAAATACAGATTGCAGAATCACATGGGTTACACATCCACATTTTTACATAATGCCATACTAGTAACTGTTGTATTCTGCTACCTTTCCTATCCTCTACTATCCCCTCTCCCCTCCCCTCCCATCTTCTCTCTCTACCCCATCTACTGTAATTCATTTCTCACCTTGTTTATTTTCCCATTCCACTCACAACCTCTTATATGTAATTTAGTATAACAATGAGGGTCTCCCTCCGTTTCCATGCAATTCCCCTTTTCTCTCCCTTTCCCTCCCACCTCATGTCTCTGTTTAATGTTAATCTTTTCTTCCTGCTCTTCCTCCCTGCTGTATTCTTAGTTGCTCTCATTATATCAAAGAAGACATTTGGTATTTGTTTTTTAGGGATTGGTTAGCTTCACTAAGCATAATCTGCTCTAGTGCCATCCATTTCCCTGCAAATTCCATGATTTTGTCATTTTTTAGTGCTGCATAATACTCCATGGTGTATAGATGCCTCATTTTTTTTAATCCATTCATCCATTGAAGGGCATCTGGGTTGGTTCCACAGTCTTGCTATTGTGAATTGTGCTGCTATGAACATCGATGTGGCAGTATCCCTGTAATACGCTCTTTTAAGGTCTTCAGGGAATAGTCCGAGAAGGGCAATAGCTGGATCAAATGGTGCTTCCATTCCCAGCTTTCCCAGGAATCTCCATACTGCTTTCCAAATTGGCCGAAACAATTTGCAGTCCTACCAGCAATGTACAAGAGTACCCTTTTCCCCACATCCTCGCCAGCCCTTGTTGTTGTTTGACTTCATAATGGCTGCCAATCTTACTGGAGTGAGATGGTATCTTAGGGTGGTTTTGATTTGCATTTCTCTGACTGCTAGAGATGGTGAGCATTTTTTTCATGTACTTGTTGATTGATTGTATGTCCTCTGAGAAGTTTCTGTTCAGGTCCTTGGCCCATTTGTTGATTGGGTTATTTGTTATCTTATTGAAGTACTTATTTTTTTGTCATAAAATATAAATAAAATATTGTGTATAAGGTACTTTTTATATAGCAAATACATATTATCACTTATCTGAAAAACTTGGAACCAAAGTTTTTCTTCCATATATAATTCAATTCCAGATTTTTAAAAATTTGCAAACACATAAGATGTGTTGGGATGGGACCCACGTCTAAACATGAAATTCACTTATGTTTCGTATGCACCTTATATACATAGCCTAGAGATAACCTACATAATATTTTTAGTGAGCCTGAATTTTGACTGTGACCTGTCATATGAGATCACATGTGGAATTTTCCACTTGTGGCATCATGTCAGTACTCAGAAAGTTTCAGATTTGGGATTTGCAGATTAAGGATGCTCAGTCTATAGTAAGCATTTAGTAAATGGTGCTGTTCTTCATAGTGTCATCTTGAAGTCAACAATGTCACAATTGCAGACACACTGGAGCAAGCAGACAGAAAAGTTCTTTGAATTTGGTTAAATAGGTTAATTTGTGACTTGAGGGAGTATGTTTACTAATGTGCTAAGAGAAAAAGCCAATTTAGGGAGGAGGTTAAGGAATGAGAAGGTAAGAAGAAATTAGAAGCAGTAAGCTACATACTTTAGAAACATAGCATTGAAAGAAAGAAAAATAGGGCACTCTCTGAAGGAACAATGGGGCCAAGTGGAAGACTTCAAGAAAACAAAACCCCTGTGTGTTTAAAGTTGAGAAGTAGGACCAATGCTTCAGTAAGAGTGAAGATACATTAATCAATGGAGAGACAAGGTTCAAATGGAGTCAGGAGGCATGGGATCAGGAGGGCAGGTGAGGGGCTGGGGTTGTGGATCACTGGCAGAGCACCTGCCTAGCATGTGTGAGGCACTGAGTTTGATCCTCAGCACCACATAAAAATAAATAAAGGTTTTGTGTTCATCTATAAAATATGTAAAAATACCTATTTAAAAAAATACCTATTAAAAAAAAGCCAGGTGTGCTGGAGCTGTAGCTCAGTGGCAGAGCACTTGCCTAGTGTGTGTGAGACACTGGGTTTGATCCTCAGCACCACATAAAAATAAAGAAAATAAAGACATTCTGTCCATCTACAACTACAAAAAAAAAAAAAAGGCACGTGAACCTGGTGTGGTGATGCATTCTTATAATCCCAGGTACTCAGAAGGCTAAGATAGGAGGATCACAAGTTCAAGGCCAGTCTCAATAAGAAAGATCCTGTCTCAAAAAATAAAAAGGGCTGGGGATATAGTTCAGTGGTAGATCACTCTTGGGTTCAATTCCCAGTACCAGTAAATAAGAAAGAAGACAGACAAAGGAGTTAATCTTGGAAAAACAAGGGACTACTGCAGAGGAACCAAAATGATGACAAAATAGGAAAATTAAGGTAAAAATGAAGAGATTATGTAGTTCATGTCTGATAGCCTTGATTTCTATATATTGTGAAACAACTTACTATGTATTAGGCACTGTGTTAGGCTCTGGAAATACAACAGTGTGCAAAACCAATTCTCTTCATGGATGTTTTTTCTACTTTTGGTTCCTTAGCTTTTTTCTACAGATAAAATTTATTTGTCCCCCACTTGAGCAGTCTGTAGGGTAGCAGGGGAGTGACTTGTTCCTGCTGTAACCCCAGTACTTATAATAAAAACAGGCATATAGGAGGTGCTATTGAATATTAACTGAATTAATTAAATATTATCTGCTGTGTGCCACACATCTAGCCCACTTTGACTCATTGAATTCCAGCTACTTGGGAGACTGAGAAATGAGAACCCACAGTTAGAGGCCAGCTTCGGCAGTATAGTGAGACCCCACCTCAAAACATAATATGATAAGGGCTGGAAATGAAGCTTAGTGGTAAATCACCCCTGAGTTTAATCCTCAGTACCACAAAATAAATAAAAAAATAAAAGCTTAGTGGTAAATCACCCCTGAGTTTAATTCCCAGTACCACAAAATAAATAAATAAATAAAAGAAGAAAAAGGATAAGAGAGTGATGGTTTTAGGTCAGTTTCAGGGTTAAAGTGAAATATTTAAATATGACAGGGGTGTTAAGAAGGATCAAAAGTAGAGAAGAGGGAAAAAGAGGAGAGGGTAAGAGGCATAGAAATTAGGTAATAATTCATCCAACAATAAATATTCCCAACGTGTTAACTGATTCCCAGGACTGGTTTAGTGGGATATCATGAACCCAATTTTTAAACATTTTCACTAATAAATATATACCTGCTGCAGTAACATAATTTCTGTATCTCTAGGTTGTTTTCCGAGGAGGAGAAGGGGCCTTACAGGTTTTACCGCCTCTGGTTGATGTCATTCCTGAAGCTAGGCTAAACCTCGTGATTTACTACCTTCGTCAAGGTAAGAAAAATATGTTATAGTCTTATAATGAGAATTTTAAAATATTTAACCTCTGATTGAACTACTTGCTTAAACTTTTTAAATCTGCAATACTTCTAAAGGTACATTTGCAACAAGTTTATAGGACATAACAAATTTATTGGTGCTTATTAATGTGCTTTTTCTTTCTTCTCTTTTCTCTTCTGTTAGTACCTACTTTTTCCTTGTTGTTTTTCTTTTTTCCCCTCTAATTGTTCTGTCTTCTATCCATTCCCTTTTGATTTCTCATGTTTTTCTTCCATTTCCCTTGTAGTAGTTCTTCCTTTTTCTCGTTCCTCCTTATATATAATATATATTCACATTTTCTCGTGTGGTTTTTAGAAATTATTAACTTTTAAAATTTATCCTAATTGTCTGTCTGTTTCTGTGTACGTCGGGCACCTTATGAGATACATGATTCAAAGAGAATGTGGTATCTATTGACCCTAAACAAAGACCGTTAGACATACCTCAAGTCGTTTTTCCCTAAGTTCCCAGGACAGGGTAGTGGCTACCATGCATTTGTGGTGGCAGTCTGTCTTGGAAGAGGAAAAAGAGGAGAGGGTAAGAGGCAGACCAACAGTGAGGGTCTTTTTAGGTATGTGGTAGAAACCAACCAGACCACATTTTGCTCACTGAAGAAAATGTGGTTATTAAAATGACAATATGGACTTGCAAACAGTCCTCTCTCTTTTATATATAAGTAAAAAGAAATACTTTTGGACAAGAATTAAAGAAACAGTGTATACATTTTATAAATTTAGTTTATTATGAAAAAAATTTTTTCTTCTGTTTGTACCATGGGATTGAACCTAGGGGTGCTTAACCACTGAGCCACACCCCAGCCCTTTATTATTATTATTATTTTGAGACAGGGTATTGCTAAGTTGCTAACGGCCTCTCTAAGTTGCTGAGGCTGGCTTTGAACTTGCAATCCTCCTGCCTCAGCCTCCCAAGCTTCTGGGATCATAGGCATGTGCCACCACTCCCAGCTAATATGAAAAATTTTAAATGTGAACAAAAGTAAATATTATAATAAATGTCCAAGAATTCCAGATTCAATAATTTTAAAGATATTGCCAATCTTTTTATCTATCACTTAATTTTTTTGTTCCTGAAAATTTTAAAACAAATCTTAGACTTCATCATTCCATTCTTATACAGTTTTTAAAATGGTCATTTTTCTTATCGAAAAACAATGCCACTTGCATATTCTTGACTTGAATATATTTAGGTGTCTCATGGTTTAATATAAGTTTTCTAAGGATATTTGATTATCTTTGGTATAACTGTGCAAGATTCTCCAACAACTTGATGGAGAATTAGAGGGCAGACAAAACAGATGATATTGTCTGTGAGTGTATATTTTACAGGGTTGGGGATCAAACCCAGGGCCTTGAATATGTGAGACAAATGTTCTACAACTGAGCTATATCTTCAACCCTATTTTCTGTGAAAATTTGAATATAGAAGATCTAATCTTTCTTGGGACTGCTTCAGAAGGGTTTGCTTAAAAACATTGATATGTTTATTTCTTAAATTTCAGATGATGTACAAGAAGCTTATAATTTAATTAAGGATCTAGAACCTACTACTCCTCAGGTAATAGAGAATATGGAAAGTGGAACTTTGGAAATATAGATAGGAGATATATTAGAGAAGAGTCCTGCTTGTCGAATGCCAAAAGAGACTATATATATATTGATCTAGGAATGTTTTACGAGACTTTTGATATGAGAATGAATGTTCTGGGCTTTTATTTATTTTTTTATATATGACAGCAGAATGCATTACAATGCATATTACACATATAGAGCACAATTTTTCATATCTCTGGTTGTATACATAATATATTCACACCAATTCGTGCCTTCATACCTGTACTTTGGATAATAATGATCATCACATTCCACCATCATTAATAACCCCATGCCCCCTCCTTTCCCCTCCAACCCCTCTGCCCTATCTAGAGTTTGTCTATTCCTCCCATGCTCCTGTTCCCTATCCCACTATGAATCAGCCTCCTTATATCAAAGAAAACATTTAGCATTTGGTTTTTTGGGATTGGCTAAGTTCACTTAGCATCATCTTCTCTAACTCCATCCATTTACCTGCAAATACCATGATTTTATTCTATTTTATTGCTGAGTAATATTCCATTGTGTATATGCCACATTTTTTTAATCCATTAATCTATGGAAGGGCATTTGGTTGGTTCCACAGTTTAGCTATTGTGAATTGAGTTGCTATAAACATTGATGTGGCTGTGTCCCTGTAGTATGCTGTTTTTAAGTCCTTTGGGTATAGACTGAGGAGAGGGATAGCTGGGTCAAATGGTGGTTGTTCTGGTTTTTTTGGTTAAAATCGCTTATATGGAGTTGATTCCTCAAAAGATTAATGTTTGATATATTAAAACATAGAATTCTGATAAAACTAACAGGTATATGTACTTATCTCACTAGTATAATTGTAACTTGTCTTTATCCCCCATTAGATTGTTAATTTCTTATAGTTAGGGGATTTATCTGTATTATATCTCCAACAATGTATACTAAGTACACAGTAGGTATTCTCTTTATTGAATGAAGGACTGAATGAAAATATTACCAGACCCCTTGGAGTATAAGCAGTTATATTTCTCAAATGTATTAGAAGTTTCAGCATCTTTTGTGCTATTTTTTTTTAAGAGAGAGAGAGAGAATTTTTTTTAATATTTATTTTTTAGTTTTCGGCGGACACAACATCTTTGTTTGTATGTGGTGCTGAGGATTGAACCCGGGCCGCACGCATGCCAGGCGAATGCACTACCGTTTGAGCCACATCCCCAGCCCTTTGTGCTGTTTTTAAAATGTATTTCTTAGTTGTCAATGTATCTTTATTTTTTTTTTATAGTCAGTGCTGAGAATCAAGCCCAGTGCCTCACACATGCTAGGCAAGTGCTCTACCACTGAGCTACAACCCCAGCCCCTTTTCTGCTATTTTTTAATGGGCCCTTTTAAAGAAAAATTGCTAAACCTGCTAAGGAAGGTATCTGTTAAAGAATTAAACCAAGTCTGAAAATAGGGATACAGATGAGGCCCCAGACTCTAAAAAGAAAGAATATCTTACAAATATGAAGGATTTTTTTAAGGAAAAGGATTATAACAAAGGAAAGTTATAACATTGGAAAGGGAAAAAAGAATATATATATATATATATATATGAATGATTTGGACACAGAATAGCAGTGACTAATAGGGTGATAAAAATGATTACATATGGGGGGATCCAAAGTGGCAGGCTAGAGAGAGGCTGCATTCTGTATCACTCTGGGACCTGGGATTCAAGTAGTGGGAATACTGTTTCTCTGCCGAGTGATTAGAGGACCCTCCCCCCATAGCTGCTCCCGCGCAGGAATCACACCACTGTGCCACACAGGTCTCTAAGACTGAGCGTCAGTGCAGGACTCCCAGTCACTCATCCACACAGGTCCTCCAGGTGCCTAAGTAGGATCACCAGCATTAGCACCCACTCAGGACTCTAGGCTGCCCATCTAAACAGGAGCTCCAGCTACCACTCCCATGTAGACCCCCATCTACCAATGTGGGGCTCCTCCAGTTGCCTCCATCTTGGGGCATTGCAACTACTGCCACAGTCCCCTTCATGTGGTAGCCTGCACCTGGGTCCAAAGGCAACCACCAGCCATAACAACTGCACTCCACAGAGCTGCATCTCTGAACACACAGTTCAACCCCACCGCCTTGCCCCACCCAACCCAACAACCCATTGCTGGAAGCAGCTGCCTACATCTTTGGATACTTTCATTGCCATCTTTAGTTGGGGCACAACACAATAATTCTGGGTGACTTTAACATACCTTTTTCACCACTGGATAGATATTCCAAACAAAAGCTAAACAAAGAAACTGTATAACTCAATAATACAATCAATAACTTAGACTTAACAGACTTATATAGAATATTTCATCCATCAGTGAGTGAATACACTTTCTTTTCAGAAGCACATGGATCCTTCTCTAAAATAGACCATATATTATGCCACAAAACTCTTAGCAAATTCAAAAAAATAGATACTGTGGTTAGAGCAGGGGCTCAATGGTAGCATACTTGCCTGGCATGTATGAGGCACTGGATTTGATTCTCAGCACCACATATAAATAAATAAATAAAATAAAGGTCTATCAACAACTAAAAAAAATTTATTTAAAAATTAAAAGGGGGCTGGTCTAGTAGCTCAGTGGTAGAGCACTGTCCTAGCATGTGTGATGCCCCGGGTTCAATACTCAGCACCACATATAAATATATGAATAAAATGAAGGTACATCAAAAACTAAAAAGGAAAAAAATAGAGATAGTAGCCTGCATTCTATGGTTATAATGGAATAAAATTAGAAATCAATGAGAAAATAAAAAACAGAAGCTACTCTAACATCTGAAGACTAAATAATATGCTATTGAATGAACAATGGGTTCCAAAGACATCAAGGAGGAGATCAAAATTTTTAGAAGTGAATGATGTGAACACTGATACAGCATATTGAAATCTCAGGAACACTATAAAGGCAGTACTAAGGAAAGTTCATTGCATGGAGTTCATTTCTTAAAAGAAGAAAAAGTCAACAAATAAATGACCTACCATTACATCTCAAAACCCTGGAAAAAGAAGAACAAAAGCAGAAGACAGGAAATAATTAAAATCAGAGCAGAAATCAATGAAATTGAAACAAAAGAAACAATTGAAAAAATTGACAAAACAAAAAGTTTGGTTCTTTGAAAAAATAAATAAAATCGACAGTCCCTCAAGCCATGCTAACAAAGAGAAAGAGAGACAAAACTCAAAATTACTAACATCTGTGATGAAAAAGGAAATATCATGATGGACACTACAGAAATACTGAAGATATTTAGAAATTATTTTGAAAATTTATACTCCAATAAAATAGAAAATTTGAAGACATTGATAAATTTCTAGAGTCATATGATTTGCCCAAACTGAATCAGGATGATATCCACAAGTTAAACAGATCAGTTTCAAGCAATGAAATAGAAGACTCCATCAGAAGCCTACCAACCAAGAAAAGCCCAGGACCAGATGGATACACAGCTGAGTTCTACAAGACCTTCAAAGAAGAACTAATACCAATATTCTTCAAATTATTTCATGAAATAGGAAAAAAGGAACACTTCCAAACTCATTCTATGAGGCCAATATCACCCTGATTTCAAAACTACAAAAAGACACATCAAGAAAAGAAAATTTCAGACCAATATCTCTAATGAACATCGATGCAAAAATTCTCAATAAAATTCTGACAATTGAATACAAAAACATATCAAAAGGATAGTGCACTGTGATCAATTGAGGTTCATCCCGGGGATGCAAGCTTGGTTCAATATATGGAAATCAATAAATGTAATTCATCACATCAATAGACTTAAAAATAAGAATCATATGATAATCTCAATAGATTTTAAAAAAGCATTCAACGAAATTCAGCACTCCTTCATATTGAAAACACTAGGGAAAAACTAGGGATAACAAGAACATATCTCAACATTGTAAAAGTTATCTATGCTAAGCCTCAGGCCAACATCATTCTAAATGAAGAAAAATTGAAAGCATTCCCTCTAAAAACTGGAACGAGACAGGGATGCCCTCTTTCACCACTTCATAGTTATTGAAACTCTAGCCAGAGCAATTAGATGAAAGAAATTAAAGATATACAGATAGGAAAATAAGAAAGCAGGTTATCACTGTTTGCTGATGATATGATTCTGTGCCTAGAATACCCAAAAAATTCCACCAGAAAACTTCTAGAACTAATAAATGAATTCAGCAAAGTAGCAGGATATAAAATCAACACCCATAAATCACAGGCATTTCTGAACATCAGTGACAAATCCTCTGAAAGAGAAACTAGGAAAACTACCCCATTTAAAATAACCTCAAAAAAAAAAAAAATACTTGGGAATCAACAAAAGAGGTGAAAGACCTCTACAATTTATCTACTGAACACTAAATAAATAAATAAGACCTTAGAAATAGAAAGATCTCCCTTGTTTTTGGATAGGCAGAATTAATATTGTCAAAATGATCATACTACCAAAAGCACTATACAGATTTAATGCAATTCCAATCAAAATCCCAATGACATTCCTTATAGAAATAGAAAAAGCAGTCGTGAAATTCATCTGGAAAAAAGAATAGCTAAAGCAATCCTAAGCAAGAAGAGGAAGCAGGTGGCATCACTATACCAGACTTTAAACTATACTGCAGAGCAACAGTAACAAAAACAGCATAGTATTGGTACCAAAATGGACTTGTTGACTAATGGTATGGAATAGAGGACACAGAGACTAACCCACATAAATACAGTTATCTCATATTAGACAAAGGTGTCAAAAACATATGTTGGAGAAAGGATAGCCTCTTCAACAAATGGTTCTGGGAAAACTGGAAATCTATATGCAGCAAAATGAAATTAAGCCCCTAGTCTTACCATGTAAAAATTCAACTCAGAGTGGATCCAGGACCTAGGAATTAAACCAGAGATCCTGCGCCTAATACAAGAAAAATTAGGCCCAAATCTTCATCATGTGGGATCAGGCCTCAACTTCCTTAATAAGACTCCTATAGTGCAAAAAATAAAATCAGGAATCAATAAATGGGATGGATTCAAACTAAAAAGCTTCTTCTCAGAAAAGAAACCATCAGTAAGGTGAAAGAGAACCTACAGAAAGGGAGCAAATTTTTACCACAGGCATATCAGAACACTAATCTCTAGGATATATAATGATTCAAAAATCTTACCACCAAAAAACAAATAATCTAATCAGTAAGTAGATCAAGGAACTGAACATACATTTTTCAGAAGAAGATATACGATCAATCAACAAATAAATTTTAAAAATGTTCAACATTTCTAGCAATTAGAGAAATGCAAATCAAACTACTCTAAGATTTCATCTCACTCCAGTCAGAATGGCAGCTAATAAGAATACAAACAACAGGGGTCGGGGTGGGGCCCTGGGGTTGTGGCTCAGTGGCAGAGCGCTTGCCTAGCATGTGTGAGGCACTGGATTCAATGCTCAGCACCACATATAAGTAAATGAATAAAATAAAGGTTCATCAACATCTAAAAAATTTTAAAAACCAAAGAATACAAACAATAATAAGTGTTGACGAGGATGTGGGGAAAAGGGCACTGGTGGGACTGAAAATTGGTACAGCCAATATGGAAAGCAATATGGAGAATCCTTGGAAAAATGGAAATGGAATCACCATTTAATCCAGCTATCCCACTCCTTGGTCTATACCCAAAGGACTTAAAAACAGCATACTACAGGGACACAGCCGCATCAATGTTTATAGCAGCAGAATTCACAATAGTTAAACTGTGGAACCAACCTAGATGCCCTTCAGTAGATTAATGGATAAAGAAAATGTGGTGTATATACACAATGGAATATTACTTAGTATTAAAAGAGAATAAAATCATGGCATTTGCTGGCAAATGGATGGAGTTGGAGAAGATTATGCTAAGTGAAGTTAACCAATCCCAAAAAACCAAATGCCAAATGTTTTCTCTGATTTAAGGATGCTGATTCTTAATGTGGTTGGGGGGACAGGGCATGGGAGGATTAGATGAATTCTAGATAGGGCAAAGGGGAGGGAGAGGAAGGGAGCAGGCATGGGGATAGGAAAGACAGTGGAATGAGATGGACATCATTACCCTAAGTACATGTATGAAGACACAAATGGTGTGACTCTACTTTGTGTACAACGAGAGATATGAAAAATTGTGCTCTATATGTGTAATATGAATTGTAATGCATTCTGCTGTCATATGTAACAAATTAAAATTTTTTAAAAAAGAATTCAAACAACAATAAGTGTTGGTAAGGATGTGGGGAGAAAGTCACCGCACACTCATACATTGCTGGTGGGACTGTAAATTGGTACAACCAATCTGGAAAGCAGTATGGAGATTTCTTGGAGTGGAACCACCATTTGACCCATCTGTCACACTCCTCAGTTTATACCCAAAGGACTTAAAAACAGCTTATTACAGGGATACAGCCACATCAATGTTTCTAGCTGTTCAATTCACAATAGCTAAATTGTGGAAGCAACCTAGATGCCCCTTAGTAGATGAATGGATAAAGAAACTGTGGTATATATACACAATGGAATATATTACTCAGTATTAAAAGAGAATAAAATCATGGTATTTGCAGGTAAATGGATGGAGTTGGAGAATATCATGCTAAATGAAGCAGCCAATCCCCCCAAAACAAATGCTGAATGTTTTGTCTGATATGAGGGTGCTGATCTATAATGGGGATGGGGGGTGGGAAGCATGGGAGGAATGGAGGAACTTTAGATAGGACTGGGGGTAGGAAAGATAGTGGAATGAGATGGACATCATTACCCCAAGTACATGTATGAAGACATGAATGGTGTGACTCTATTTTGTGTTCAATCAGAGACATGAAAAATTGTGCTCTGTATGTGTACTATGAATTGAAATGCATTCTGCTGTCATATATAACAAATTCGAATGAATTAATTAATTAATTTAAAAATAAAAGCGACCTGAGGTGAAGGGTTTGAGAACTGCTAATCTAGTTCATAATAAATTCCATTTTTATTAGTTATTGATATAATTAGTAACTAATTAATATAATTGTTAATATTATGTACAATACAATGCTTCAAAAGTTAATATTATTATATAATAATATTGTTATACAATAAATTACGTACTTTAAGTATAAAAAAAAATGATCACATACAGGCTGGAGATGTAGCTCAGTTGGTAGAGTGCTTGCCTGGCATGCCAAAGTCCCTGGGTTTGAACCCTAGCACGACAAGAAGAAGAAAAAAAAAAGATCACATGAACGTGTGGTTGTTGTTTTTGTTTTTGGTACTGGGGATTGCACTGAGGGCATTTGACCTCTGAGCCACATCCCAGCCCTATTTTGTATTTTATTTAGAGACAGGGTCTCACTGAGTTGCTTAGTGCCTTGCTTTTGCTGAGGATGGCTTTGAACTTTCGATCCTCCTGCCTCAGACTCCCAAGGGTTTTTAATGGGGGTTTTTCCCCTTTAACTGAATTACAGAAGTTATCCTCCTGGAGTTTCCACTGAGTTATTAATAAGATTGGAAGTTTATGTATTCACAAGGCCCTGGGTTCAATCCCCAGCAACACACACACACACACACACACACACACACACACACACACACACAATGAATTCTATTGCATCAATACATGCCTACTGGAAATTAAATGAAAGTCTCCTACTTCTTTCATTCAAGCCAGGGATAGAATAGAGAAAAGTGACTCAGTGTATGGAGTACCATGATGATGTAAGGGATTAACTAGTAGGATATCTATCTCACAGCTCTAAATTCTTCTTAAATTAATCAGTGTTATTGTACATTTCCAGGAGTATATCCTCAAAGGAGTGGTTAATGCAGCCCTTGGCCAGGAAATGGGTTCGGTGAGTATGAATTTATTGGTAATCCATAGTTTGCAAAGTGATAGATGTGTGGAAAAGACCAAAATGGATATCAAAGTGCAACCAGTAATAAGATTACCCACAGGCTCTTCTACAATTCCTTTTATTTCTACAAAACCTCCAATCCAGGACTGGGAATATAGCTCAGTTGGTAGAATGCTTGTCTCATACGCACAAGGCCCTGGGTTCAATCCCCACTGAGACCACCAATAAAAAAATTAAAAATAAATTTAAAAAAATTTTTTAAAAAGACCCTCAAATCTAGATTCCATTGTTTAAAACAACAACAAGGATTGGGGCTGGGGCTCAGTGGCAGAGCATTTGACTTGTGCATGTAAGGCACTGGGTTCGATCCTCAGCACCACATAAAAATAAACAAATAAAATAAAGGCATGCTGTTCATCTACAACTACAAAAAATTTTTTTAATGTTTATTTAAAGACCAAAAAAAGAGACAGAGAAAGAGAAAGCCCTAACCCTAAAAATTGATACTTTGTTTAAAAAGAGCTCTATTTTTTTTAAAGCTTTTACTTTTTTTTTTTTTAAGTTGTCCATGAACCTTTATTTTATTTATTTATATGTGGTGCTGAGGATCAAACTTAGTGCCTCACACATGCTAGGCCAGCACTCTACCACTGAGCCACAACCCCAGCCCAAGAGCCCTATTCTTTATTATTATTATTATTATTATTTTTTTTTAGTTATAGTTGGACACAATATATTTATTTATTTATTCATTTATTTTATGTGGTGCTAAGAATCACACCCAGTGCCTCACACATGCTCGGCAGGTCACACCCCCAGCCACAAGAACCCTACTTTTATACAGTGCTTATATTTAATAACAAAAAGATCATTGCAAAGGTTTATTCTCATTTTCAGCAGTGTCTGTTTTTTAAAAACCTTTTACATCTCTGAGCTATAATTTTGGCATATATAAAACAGGGAATATTATTTCTCTAGGTAAGCCTTTTTTTTTTTTTTTTTAAGGTGCTTTGAGTGAACCTAGGGCCTTGTGCTTACTAACTATGTGCTCTACCTCTGAATCATACCCCTGACTCCTCTAAGAGAACATTTTATGAGCACCAAAAAAAACTCTAAAATTAGGTGCTTATCCATGTTAATATGGCCTGTTAAGTTCTTTATGGAACAAAGTGGGATATAAGTAAATCTTTTTATCTCCAATTTACTCCATAGTGTCTTATATAAATATGCAATAAATACTTATTGATAAATAAGTGAGTTCAACAAATACTCATTGTTATATCCATACCTTCTACACCAAAATTGAATGTATGGTAAAAGAACATTAAGTATTTGTTGAAAAGTGAGTAAATAATTTTATTTAAGGCCAGGATTTTTATAACAGACTTGGGGGACTGGATTTTTCTTCTCCTTTTCTATCTGACTCTGCGTAAATTTTTATTCAATTTCAGATTATCACTTTATAGTTGCTTTTGCTAGTAAGAATCAGTATTATTTTGGTCATTATTTAAAATAAGGATATATGTTAAATCTTGACAAATATACTAGAACCATAAAGTGCAACATAAATAAAATATTTTTACCTTATCTTCTACATCAGCTCTGTTTTGTTTTTCAGAGGGATCATATGAAAATTGCCCAGCAGTTCTTCCAGTTGGTGGGAGGATCAGCAAGTGAATGTGGTATGTTTGAAATCTATACTAATGAGCATGACTCACAATTGGAGTTGGGTAATGTTAACTGGTGAAGTTTCATTTTTTTTTGTCTAGGGATATATGTTAGGCTTCATATTATAAAGTGGGAGGTCAGAATATTGCAATTATCATTTCTGAGTATCTTAGCTAAAGTGGAATGAGAGAAAAAAATAAATAAATGAGTATATATTTACTCTTTAGATCATGAGAGTTTTAAAAGTATGAATCAGTTTTAATATGAATTGTTACATTTTATTGAATTTTCAGTAGTTCTTTTTTTGTTATTGTTTTTGTGATGCTGGGGATTGAACCTTGTGCATTCAAGACAAGCATTCTACCAACTGAACTATATCCCCAGCCCTCAATAGTTCTTTACATATTAACTGTGGGTCATATTGCACATATTTTTTTCCAGTGGGTCATTGACCTTTAACCTTTGCTGTGGTTTTTCACCCATATAAAAAAATGAAAATGATATTTAAGTTTATCTTTTATGTAATGATTTCTTACATGGATATTAAGCTTAGAAAGTGCTTTCTTCCTGGAGTAGCAACCTAAGGTTCACATATATTTCCCAGTAATAGTGACTTTATTTTTACTATTAAAGTAATTGATTTCATCAGTCAAGATTCAGTGTAAGGGGCTGGGTTTGTAGCTCCGTGGTAGAGCACTCACCTAGAACATGTGAGGCATTGAGTTCAATCCTTAGCACCACATAAAAATAAATAAAATAAAGGTATTGTGTCCATCTACAACTAAAAAATAAAATAAAGAAAAAATAGATTCAGTGTAAGATTTGAGGAAGGGCTATAGAAAGGGCTGATAGTAGCTGGGGCATGATGGCACATGCCTGTAATCCCAGCAGTTTGGGAGGCTGAGGCAGGAAAATCGCAAATTCAAAGCCAGCCTCAGCAACTGTGAGGTACTAAGAAACTCAGTGAGACTTTGTCTCTAAATAAAATACAAAATAGAGCTGGGGATGTTGCTCAGTGGTCGAGTGCCCCTGAGTTCAATCCTCAGTACCAAAAAAAAAAGGGGGGAGGGGGGCTAATATCCAGTATGAATTGATCTGGCTACCTATACCAGTTGTCTATGGCTGGCATCTATTCTGATTAATGTTATTCATGCTCAACAGATTGTTAAATATTTTTATCACCCCTGAGATATTCACAACTGTTTCATCAATACTGTGTGTGAAATAATTTTCTTTCCCTGTTATTCATTAATTCATTCATCTAACAAAAATGTATTGAGGTATTGGGGATGAATGAATATAGCAGTAAACAAAATGAACAAATGAACAAAACTTCCTACCCTTGTGGAGCTTACAGTCTTGTGGAACAGATAGACTAAGGACATAATGCATAAATAGGTTATATGATATATCAGACTGTGATAAGTGCTATGGATAAAAAAAAATTGAACTGGGTAGAATCTTGGGAATGCCTGGGACAGGGGTCAGGGTTATACTAGTCCTCTGCTACCTCAAGTAGGAGGCTGATGCCAGACAGAAAGTTAGATTGGGATAAGAATCTGCTGGTTCTGTGACAAGTTATTTCTCCGTTTGAGATTGGAGGTGCTAGGTTGTCTTAGACAAGTGATAAAGAAGATCAAAACACATTAATTGTATAGATGTTAGAGTTGGATGAGAGAATCAAAACCCAAAAAATGATCTGGGGAATACTGGAGCCATTGTACCTGAAGAGACTTGTTCATTTTGTACTTTGGGAGTTAACCCCCCAGAGAAATTACTAGTCACTCAAGTGCTGTGCCCTCTGTTATGCTGAGGCTTGATCCACTAAACAGAATCTGTAATTGCAGAATCTAGAAAGATGTCTTGGAATGTATTCCTATTTCTAAATTGTATACTAACTCAAATTTCAACTAAAGAGAGCTTTTAGTTTCATTAACTTCCTTGGTTTCTTTTCCCCTTCCATTTCAGACACAATTCCAGGGAGGCAATGTATGGCTTCGTGTTTCTTCCTGCTTAAGCAATTTGATGATGTCTTGATTTACCTCAATTCATTTAAGGTCAGTATAGAATTATCTATATGACTGTATGTATGAAATACTATAAATAATGTGTCAGAAGTTACTCTTACAGATAAGGTAGCCCTTTTTAATCTGGTGGCATTAGAGACAAGGAATTAACCTAATTTCTTGAGATTATTTATATATTTATCCACTGTAACTAACAGTTTTGTACTTTATATTAAATTTAATGCTCATTATGGCCATTTTTGGGGTGTTTTTCAGAGTTACTTCTATAATGATGACATCTTTAACTTTAATTATGCCCAAGCCAAAGCAGCAACAGGTAATACCACTGAGGGTGAAGAGGTGGGTACCATTTGTTTTTGTTTGTTTGAAAGAATGACATTTACTAAGACACCTGCTTTTGAAGACATTTGAATGAGTCTATCTAAAAACATCTTTATCTTTTTCTTACTAAAATAAAATGACTGAGGGTAAAGGACTACTAAAGATTCTTTTGTTTTTAGATTACCTTAAAAAGTATAATGTGAATAGACATATAGGGTTTTTTTTTGTTTATTTTTTAGTTGTAGTTGGATAAAATACCTTTATTTTTTTATTTTTATGTGGTGCTGAGGATCTACCCCAGGGCCGTGTGTGTGTGCTAGGCGAGTGCTCTACCTCTGAGCCACAACCCCAGCCTGACATACAGGTTTTTTGGGTTTTTTTTAATATTTATTTTTTAGTTGTAGTTGGACACAATATCTTTATTTTATTTATTTAGTTTTTTATGTGGTGCTGAGGATCGAACCCAGGGTCCTGCGCATGCTAGGCAAGTGCTCTACCACTGAGCCATGATCCCAGCCCAAAATATAGGTTTTATAACATTAATATTTACCCTTTTTGATAAATTTTACAGAACTATAACATGTATAGAAAAGTATACAAATAACAAGTATGCCCTGTGATGAATAGCAATGAAGTCAACATACCTATGTTATTATCACCTAGATCATGAAACAATATCATCAAAACCCTTGAAACCCCTCACCTCCATTGTAAGTCAGTCCCCTTCCCCCAGGGTCAACCATTGTCCTGCTTTCAAACTTCATAGATTGATTGTCTTGATTTTTTCAAAATAATTTATTTGAATTCTTCAATTTAATTTTGTTATTAATCTATAAGGCTATATTGATCATCAGTCTAAGGTAAGCTGATAATGTATGTTTTTATAACAAAACTATTCTCAGATTTATTTCCTTTCTTTCCTCTTGTTGTAGGTGTTTCTCTTGATCCAAAGTGAGAAGATGAAAAATGATTACGTTTACCTCAGTTGGTTAGCTCGGTGCTGTGAGTCTTCTTTTAAATACATAAATATAAGCAATGATTTTCTTTTTATTTTTCTTATTTTATAATCTGTTTTGAAATTACATTAAGCATTATCTAATCTTTAAGCATTTCTTGTATTTTTTTCTATAGAATGAGTAAACACTGGGCTGGGGATGTGGCTCAAGCGGTAGCGCGCTCGTCTGGCATGCGTGCGGCCCGGGTTCGATCCTCAGCACCAAGTACAAACAAAGATGTTGGGTCTGCCGAAAACTAAAAAATAAATATTAAAATTCTCTCTCTCACTCTCTCTAAAAAAAAAAAAAAAGAATGAGTAAACACTGAAATTAAAGGTGTTAATAATACTCAGTAAGAGTTGCCATGTAACTATGTTAGGAAAGTTCATCCTATGATTAGTTCCACCAACCAACCACCAACCAACACTTACCTACTTATAGTCCTGATAAATGTCAAGTTCTTCTACCTCGTTAAGGTTTCCAAACTCTCAGTGTACCATGTTGTTTGTGAAATGATACATACTGAATTACCTTTTCGATTTCTAGGCCTGAAAAGTGCCAAAATGTCAAAATTATAATATTTTTATATACTATATAGTCTATAAGTGCTCTCATTATTTTTTTTGGCTCCTTTTTTTTTATTTTAACTCTGATTTCAAATATTCATTGATTTTTTTTTTTTTTAGCCACAGGAAAATTTTAGCAATTAGGGTTTTTGTTTTATTTTTAATATTCATAGTTATAGATGAACACAATACCTTTTTAAATTTATTCATTTATTTTTACGTGGTGCTGAGGATCAAACCCAAGTGCCTCACTTGCTAGGCAAGCACTCTACCATTGAGCTACAACCCCAACCTAGCAGTTAGGTTTTCTTTTCTTTTTTTTAATATTCTTTAGTTGTTGATAGACCTTTATTTTATTTATATGTATGTTTGCTAGGCAATTGCGCCACCACTGAGCCACATGCAGTTAAGTTTTCTAAGTGAATGGAAACTGTGAATAGGACTGAATGAATGATAGGTGTCCTCTTAAGCAAATTGGCAAAGTAGAAACTACAGGAAATCACCTCAATCTAAAAAACAATGATATGAATCTGAAATATTTTAAATATGGTAGGATTCCAGTAGACAGCCAGCTTAATGCCAACATTGCAAACTTTCCATGTAAGGGTATTCTACCACTACTTTATATATTTAGAATATAGAATAACAATATGCAAAAGTTATTTCTTGTCTTCTTTCTTTTTTCCTTTTTCTGTTTTTTGTCTGTTTTTTTTTTTTTTTTTTTTTTCAGTACTAGGATTGAGACCAGGGCCTCATGCATACTAGGCAACTACTCTATAACTGAGCTATATCCCTGGTCCTTTTAAAGTTTTATTTTGAGACAGGGTCTCCCTAAATTGCCCATGCTGACCTAAAGCTTGCAATCTTCCTGCCTCAGCCTCCCTAGTAGCTGGAATTATAAGTGTGTACCATCACCCCCTGCCAGAAGTTATTTCTTTTTCATTTAAAAGTCATAACTATTTCTTTCCTTTTGTAGATATCATGAATAAGAAACCAAGACTAGCCTGGGAACTTTATCTCAAGATGGAAACTTCTGGCGAGTCCTTTAGTCTTTTACAGCTCATTGCTAATGACTGTTACAAGGTGAGTTTGAGAGGTAGTAAAAGGAAAATTGAAAATGAGCATTACAATGCTGCAGTGGCTAAATATTAGGGGAAAATGTCCTAGAACCTAAGTGGTTATTGGTGCAAAGATTTTTGCATAGTCATATCAGAAATATCCTTTTTATAAATTAACACTAGACTTAAGTATATAAATTACTGAACTCCAGAGGTGGACAATATTTATAGGTATCATTCATGTATTCATCTGTTGGTCAGAAATTTGATTCTGAAATTATGTCTAGAGACAGATTGAGAATCATTGTCAACATTTAAGTAGTAATTGAAATCCTCAAAAACAGTGAGATTTACCAAGTAAGGAAATAAGTGAGAAGTGTTGTAAACCAAGCCTTGAAGAATATTAAGATATAAATGGTAGATAGGAAATATAAAGGAACCAGAAAAAGGGAGAAGAAAGCAGTCATATTTAACACTAGTGTGTGTGTGTGTGTATGTGTGTGTATTAGATAGATAGATAATTAGATATTGGGGGAGAGAGCTGTGTTGAGAGGTAGTTGAAAAGACAAAGAAAAGTAGTTTTATTTATTTATTTATTTTTAGTTATACACACAATACCTTTATTTTATTTATTTATTTATATGTGTTGCTGAAGATCAAACCTAGTGCCTCACATGTGTTAGGCAAGCACTCTGCCACTGAGCCACAACCTCAACCCCAGAGAAAAGTAGTTTGGGACCTTATCCTGTAGATTACAAGTTTTTAAAAAATATTAGCCTAAAATCCTAGAAATTTCTATTTTTGGAATACATCCTATTGAAAATATGGGAAAATATCAGATAAAGAGAATACAGTGTTAAGCTAATCGATAACAGCATGTTTCAAAGTGAATCATTACTAAAAAAGAAGTATCGCCATTAGTAAAGAAGGATTCAAGACACTGGAAACTTGAAAATAATAGTTTAATATGATTCAGTGGGCAGTAATGTGATTAAGTAAGTTACAGAAGGCTGAGGAAGAGAAAACATTAACAGACAGGAAATGATTTCAATTTTAGATGTATTAAATACCAAGTATCATTGGAGCTCCCAATAGAGACTATATAATTAGGAAACTCAAAAAGTGAATCCAGAAAAGTGTTTAGAAAAACAGGAGAGGAAAAAATGATTTTCATTTCTCTTTTTCTAATTCCTATTTTATCACAAGCCAAGGAAGGGGAATGTTAAATTCTATATCTAGATAGAAATATACAAGAACTGAAATGGCAGTAGCCGCAGATAGAGAAGAAAGTCAGATTAGAAAACAGGTGTAATGAGTATAATGTTGACCAGAGTCTTTAAATTCATGATTTTGAGGATAAGGAAAAAAATTATGGTGCCAGCTTAAAAGGGAAAACAGTATGGATTTAGGGGAGTTGGGGTGGAGAGTTAATTTTGATGGATAAAATTATACTGTAGGCTAAGGAAAGGGAGATTAAAGATTCAAGAGAGTATAGGCATTTTTGATGGATTAAAGCTATAGAGGAGATAAAAGTGGGATAGTGTTAAAGTCAAAGGAAAATGATCACCGTGAAAAATAACTTGGCACTATCTTCTCACAGCAACCCACTAGTTTCGCGATTCACTGGAAGGACTCCATACAAACACACTTACAATG
The DNA here is from genome assembly GCF_048772815.1 of Callospermophilus lateralis. Taxonomy (NCBI): domain Eukaryota; kingdom Metazoa; phylum Chordata; class Mammalia; order Rodentia; family Sciuridae; genus Callospermophilus; species Callospermophilus lateralis. The sequence goes on along the minus strand of NC_135305.1, from coordinate 15,925,910 downwards.
ATGGCCTATACGTTTATCCCAGAGAAATGGAAACTTCTATCCATACAAACACCCAAATGTTAATAATAGCTTTATTTGTAATAGTATCAAACTAGAAAAAAATCTTTATATAGGTGAATGGTTAAACATATAAAAAGAAACGGATAAGGAGACTGACTCCATTTCCTGATGTTTGAGTGTTGATGGCTTTTAAACCTCACCCCTCCTTCATCCCTTTGGGCCCCACATCTGGACAAAATGACAAGAAAGCCTGAATGCTGCCTCCCTTGGTGCCATTGGGTGATACAAACCATTCAAGCACTGACCCAGCTCAGGATGCCCCAGCTGGTCTTCACCCCTAACCCCAGGCCAGAATCCTTTTTCTGCTTTCTCAGGCCATATCAGACCTGCTTGAGAGGTGAAAGAGACTTCAACTGTGTATGTAAGAAATCTTCTCATACCCCTTGGGGTATATGTGACATTTCCATTCTCAATACCATAATCAAACTTTGGGTGGGGATCCCTCCTTCTTTTGCAGGATGACCATAACAACGGCCAACTATTGTCAAACCTGTAACTTAGATTAACAAGGAATAAGGACATTATATTCTGTTAAAAAACCCAACCTCAAAGGGTTCCATACTGTTTGTTTTTATATGTATGTGAAATATATAGCATTCTTTCCAGGCATGGTGAAGCATGCCCAGTGGCTCAGGAGGCTGAAACAGGAGGATCACAAGTTCAAAGCCAATTTCAGCAACTTAGCAAGGCCCCAAGTAACTCAGCAAAACCCTGTCTCTAAATAAAATAGATAAAAAAGATCTGGGGATGTGGGTCAGTGATTAAGCACCCCTGGATTCAATCCCCAGGGTGGAAGGAAGGAAGGAAGGAAGGACATTATTGAAATGAAAATTATACAGATAGGGAACAAAATATATCGTTGCTACAGGTTTAGGAGTGGTGAGCAGGGAAGGGCATGCATGTGACTATGAATGGTAACCAAATCTTTGTGATGATGGAATAGTTCTGTATCTTAATAGTGGTGGTACATGTATGAATCCACTCATGTGGCAAAATGATAGGACTATTATTAACACAAAGTACCGATGTCAATTTCCTGGTTTTGATATTGTGATATTATATTGTATTTACATAAGCCATAACAATTAGGGAGACTGGATAAAAGATACACATAATCTGTGTCTATCTTTGTAACTAACTATAGCTCTATAATTATTTCAAAATAAGTTTTTTTTTTATAAGAAATGAACCAATTAGAGCAATGTGAATGCATTTTACAAATATAATGTTGAGTTAAATGCAAGACACAAAAGAGTATTGCAAACCAGGCACAGAGGCTCTCACACCTATAATCCCAGCACTAGGGAGGCTGAGGCAGGAGAATTATGACTTCAAAGCCAGCATTAGCAAAAGCAAGGTACTAAGCTACTCAGTGAGACCCTGTCTCTAAATAAAATAAAAATCAGACTGAGGATGTGGCTCAGTGGTTGAGTGCCCTTTAGTTCAATCCCCGGTACTCCCTCCCCGGCCCCCCCCCCCAAAAAAAAAGAATATTGCAGTATTGTTTCATATATCTAGAGTTCGGAGAGGCAAGACAAATATTTTTTAAAGATATATAGATAGAAGGCAAAACTATAAAGAAAGTCAAAGAATTAATGACTATAAAAGAATAGTAGTTACCTCTTGGTGGGGAAGGGAGAGGATTGTGGTCTGGCAGTGACACACAGAGAGCCTTTATTTTGTTTCAGTGTCTTGACCTGAGTGATGGACACATTTATATTCACATTATAGTTTGTAAGATGTACATGTATGTTTCCTGTACTATTCTATCTTTGTGTATTTTATAATAAAATATTTTAGTACATAGGTAGAAGGATTAACCTTGAAAAGAATACGAGAGAATGGGACGATGAATGAAGTTGTAAGTATTATTTGAAGGGAAAGGAAGAATCTTGTTTTCCCTGTCAAGTATAAAATTGAGCTAAATTAAGAATGCAGTAGAGGCCTTTGGGAAATTGCCAAAAGTTTAGAAAAACAGTTAATAGAAGGTATAGAGAAGTAGCCAAACCATGCCTAAGTGAAGTTGTTGGTAATGTGCATTTACAATTGCCAGTCCAAAAAAAAAAAAAAACAACAACAACAAAAAAAACAACACATCAAAGCAAAACTTAATGGTCTTCAGCCTGTTCCAAGAGGTCAAGGAATGTACTATATTGGGAAAGGTGTCTGTCAAAATGGATTACATATTTAAGAAACTGAGTTTTAGACTAAAGGTCAGTATACATCTAGGCATTTTGAGAATTTAAGAACAAGAACAGAAAAAGACTACTCTTGAATTAAACATAATTAGATTAAGATAAGATGAATTGTAGTAATGTAAAAAGAATGTATTAAGGACACTTGAAAAATATCCAGTTCAAATCAGTCATTAGGGCTTATCCTCAAGATTCAAATGTACTTAGAAGAAATAACAAGGGTTGATGGCAGTATAACTTGGCTATATGTAAAAAAAAAAATTACACTACTGAAAATGGAATGAAGGTAAAGTAATTTAAACTGAATTTGTACTCAAACTGTGATTTTCCTTCTCATTTTAGTTAGGAGTTGGAATTTATTTAACTTGCTAACTGAAAACATTGTCATTTACGCATATCACTTGTTTTATACGTTCTATTTCATGTTATCTGTACGATTAGTGTCCAATTTTTTGACTACAAGTATTACCATAACACTTTCTTTTATTCAGATGGGCCAGTTTTACTACTCAGCCAAAGCTTTTGATGTCCTAGAGAGGCTAGATCCCAACCCCGAATACTGGGAAGGCAAAAGGGGTGCGTGTGTGGGCATTTTCCAGATGATCTTAGCTGGGAGAGAACCCAAGTAAGTAAACAGACAGGAGATACTACCACTATTCATTTTTGGTGTGTGAGGGAAAACATTTGTTTTCTTGGATAGTATCTTCTGAAAACCCAAAGTTATTACAATGTTTTAGAATAATGAAAAAAATGTTAAGATATTAAATATTTCTGACCATCCTTGATTTTACAGAATCAAATCATTTTAAATTTTATATACTGGAACACTGAGTATGCTACAGCTCTTATGTAGAAGGGCAAAATGTATATATTTTGTTCCAAATGAACAGCCATTTTCTTTTTTCTTGTTGTTTACAGTGATGTATAATAGCCAATTTTATAAACAAAATCTTACTCTTTGCTATGCTTATTGGCTTTTTCTTGTCTTAGTTTAGGCCTCAAAGAATTAGGAATTAAGTGCATATGGTTGATAACTCTGTTTTTTTTCTTTGCCTTTTTATGTTCCACAAAGTGTTATACTTCATTTGAATTAAAATTAAAACACTTAAAAGCTAAATTAAATGTCCTAAAATAACTCAATGGAATATATTTGTTGCTCATGTGTGAATAGAAAATATGATAATTTTGTAAGCAAATAATCTATCAAAAATTACTTCCTGCCTTAGACCTATTTCTAATCCTAAACAAAAATTTAAAAGCTTTTGGTCAGGTGAAAGAAGGTGTGGGGAAAAGAAGTAGAAAATATGAAAAGATTGTTAGGGAAGTGGATCCAGAGACAGTTACATATAGGTCTGGAAAGTCAATAAGCAGGTTTTAGCATGCATTGTGTAAAATGTTTTAAAATTAATTAAATTAAATTAGTTAAAGCATAAATGCTGGTCATTCACCAAATCTTATTCTTTTATGCTTCTCTCTTCTATGTTTATTAATATAGTTGAGGCTTTCCTGACCAAATTTCTTGAAGAAATCACCTCTTCCTCTAGCTTTGTAAAATTTTACGAATATTAACAAGATAAGGATATCCACTCTCATTACTTCTATTTAATATTGTGCTAAAAATTCTAGCTAGAGCAATTAGGCAAAAGAAGGAAATAAAGGGATAAAAATAGGAAAGGAAGAAGTCAAATTACCACAGTTTTCAAATGACATAAATGATGTGATCCTATACCTAGAAGATACAAAAACAAACAAAACAAAACACCTCCACTAAAAGACTTCCAGAGCTAATAAACAAATTTGGCAAAGTAACAGGTTACAAAATCAGCATTCAAAAATCAATAGCTTTTCTATATACTGACAACAAATCTGCTGAGAAAGAAATCCAGAAAACAGTTCCATTCACAATAGCCTGAAAAATAAAATTAAAACCCTAAGAATACATGTAACCAAGGAGTTGAAAGACGGGGTGAAAAGACCATCACAATGAAAACTATAGAACATTGAAGAACAAGATTGAAGAAGACCTCAGAAGATAGAAAGACCACCCATGTTAATGAACAGGCAGAATTAACATTGTTAGAATGGCCATACTACCAAAAGCAATATACAGATTTAGTGCAATGCCCATCAAAATACAATGATATTCTTCACAGAATAGAGAAAACAATCCTAAAATTTATTTGGAATAGAAGACCCAGAAAAGCCAAAGCAATTTTAAGCCAAAAAAGCAATACTGGAGGCATCACAATACCCAGCTTCAAATTTACTACAGAGCTATAGTAACAAAGACTGCACAGTACAGGCAGAGACCAGTGGTATGAAACAGAAGACACAGAGATAAACCCACAGATACAATCATCTGACCCTTGACAAAAGTGCCAAAAATATACATTGGAAATAGTGCTGGAAAAACTGAATTATCCATATGGAGAAGAATGAAAGTGGACCCTTATTTATTACCCTAAAAAATCAAATCAAAATGGAATCAAAGACTGGAACAGAGACCCTGCGCTTAATAGAATAAAAAGTAGGTCCAAATCTTCATCATTTTGGCTTAGGCCCTGACTTCTTGAATAAGACTCCTAAAGCACAAGAAGTAAAATCAAGAATCAATAATGGGATAATTCAAACTAAATAAATGGGATGGATTCAAACTAAAAAGCTTCTTCTCAGCAAAGTAAACAATCAATAATATGATGAGAGAGCCTACAGAATGGGAAAAAATCTTCACCACATGCACCTCAGATAGATCACTAATATCCAGGGTATATAAAGAACTCAAAAAACTTAACACCAAAAAAAAAGAATAAATAACCGGATCAATAAATGGGCTAAGGAACTGAACAGACACTTTACAGAAGAAGAAATACAGTTGGTTGATCAACAAACATGAAAAAATGTTCATCATCTCTAGCAATTAAAGAAATGCAAATCAAAACTACTCCAAGATTTCATCTCCAGTCAGAATGGCAATTATCAAGAATACATGCAATAATAAGTGTTGGAGAGGATGTGGGGGAAAAGGCACACTCACACATTGTTGGTGGGACTGCCAATTGGTGCAACCATTATGGAAAGCAGTATGGAGATACTTCAGCAAACTTAGAATGAATTTGCCATTTGACCCAGCTGTCCCTCTCCTGGGTTTATACCTAAAGGACTTAAAATCAGCATATTATAGTAATGCAGCCACATCAATGTTTATAGCAGCTCAATTAACAACAGTTAAACTATGGAACCAACCTAGGTAACCTTTGATAGAGGAATGGATAAAGAAAACATGGTACATATACACAATGGAATATTACTCAGCCTTAAAGAAGAATGAAATTATGGCATTTGCAGAAAAGTATAGATGGAACTAGAGAATATCATACTAAGTGAAATAAGCCAGTTCCAAAAAACCAAGACCTGAATGTTTTCTTTAATAAGTGGATGCTGATCCATAGCAGGGTAGGAGGATGGGGAAGAATGAAGGAACTTTGGTTTGTGTAGAGGGGAGTGAGGGGAGGTTGGGGTAGTGGGGTAGTGGAAGGAAGGTAGAAAGAGACAGACATTATTACCCTATATATATGTATGATTACACTAGGGGAGTGACTCTGAACCATGTACAGCCAGAGGAATGAGAAGTTGTACTCCATTTTTGTACAATATGTTAAAATGCATTCTACTGTAAAATTAATTAATTAATTTTAAAAAATAAGATTAACAAAAGGTAAAATGTGGCTGGGGTTGTGGCTCAGTGGTAGAGCACTCGCCTAGCATGTATGAGGCACTGGGTTTGATCCTCAGCACCACATAAAAATATATTGTGTCCACTAAAACTGAAAAATAAATATATTTTTAAAATTTGTTTAAAAAAGGTAAAATGATGACAACATTTTCAAATGTATACAAGAAAAACATTACAAGTAACTCCTGTTGTTAATCTCACCACCTTTTTTTTTTTTTTTTTTTTGGTGGTACTGGAAACTGAACCCCTCTGAACTAATTTTGAGACTGTGTCTCACTGAGTTACTGGGGCTAACCTCGAATTTGGAATCCTCCTCTCTCAGCTGCCCCATCCCCATACCAATAGTTGGAATTACAGACATTTACCACCACACTGGTTGCAGATTACATTCTTTTTTTGATACTGGGGATCTAACCCAGGGACCCTTTACCATCGAGCTACATTCCCATCCCATTTTATTTTTTTGGTACCAGGCATTGAGCTCAGGGGTGCTCAATCACTGAGCTATATCTCCAGCCCTTTTATATTTTATTTTGAGGCAGGGTCCCACTAAGTTACTTAGGGCCTCACTAAATTGCTGAAGCTGGCTTTGAACTTGTGATCCTTATGCCTCAGACTCCTGAGCTGCTGGGATTTCAGGCATGCACCACTGGCTTCTTTCTATTTTTTGAGATGAGATCTCACCAAATTGCTAATGATCTTGCTAAATTGCTCAGGCAGCTTTGAACTTACAATCCTCCTGTCTTAGCCTCTGGAGTTGCCAGGAATACAGACATGTGCCACCACACCCAGCACAGATAACATTCTTAAAGTAGATTCAGGAAGCTAGGGATGGAGCTTGGTGGTAGAGGGCTTGCCTAGCATGTGAGACGCCCTGGGTTCAATCTCCAGTATCACAAAAAAGAAAAAGGAGAAGGAGAAGGAGGGAAGGGGAGGAGGAAGAGGGAGGAGGAGGAAGAAGAAGAAACAACCTAGTAGGTCACTGTGGTTTACACCTATAATCCTAGCTACTTCCAGCCTGGGCAACTTAATAAGACCCTGTCTCAAATAGAATAAAAAGTACAGGGGGGCTGGGATTGTGGCTCAGCGGTAGAGCGCTCGCCTAGCACGTGTGAGGAGCCGGGTTCGATCCTCAGCACCACATAAAAATAAACAAATAAAATAAAGGTATTGTGCCTGACTATAACTAAAAAAATTTTAAAATAAAAAGTACAGGGGATGTAGGTCAATGGTAGAGTGCTAATGCACAAAGTCCCAGATTCAGTCCCAAGTACAAAAATAAGTAAAACGTCTGTGCAATTAAGAAGTTATATCTTGTGCATGTGCACACACACAGGTACACTACAAACCAAGAAGATACACCACAACAAACATAATTTTCTTTTCATTATGCTTTCACTTCATTTCACAGAATAAAAATTATGACATTGTAAACAATAAAACTCTTTATCATTCAAATCATTTCCTTAAACAGATAGCTGAATTCACAGTTAATTTTAGTTTCCTTTATAATCTCATAAAAGATTAGTTAGTGAAAATTAGTCAGGTTTCATTGAGAACTTGTCAAAAGGAGATGTACATGAACATGAGTTAAATTTATTACAGAGAATATCAAAGGTTGAGAATTTCAGGTGAAAGGGATGCGATAAGAAATCTGTGTAGTTTTAAAATATTTCTGAAGCTAGGCATGGTCATACACACCTGTAACCCCAGCTACTCAGGAGGTTGAGGTAAGAGGATCACAAGTTTAGGGGAGTTTGGATAACTCAGCAATATGCTCTCTCAAAATAACAAATAAAAAGGCTCATTACATGAGGCTCTGGGCTCAATCTCCCGAGTACTGGCAAAAAAAATTAAAAAGTCTGATATTTGTTACTCTGTAGACTCCGGACCTGCATTGAAACAAATACAACATTGGACCTTGAGGGAAGAGTTATCCCTGAACTAACTCTCTGATAGTCAGCCTCACCCCTTCAGCAAAACAAGTCTAAGCCCGTCACTGTAGAATTTGGTTCATTTTAACTTCATTGGCTTCATTTTTTCACCATGGCAGTTTCCTGAGAACACTGCACCTCTCCCTGCCACAGCAGCTCTTACGTGCATCTTTGGAAGGGAGGGATGACTTGCATTTCTATCCTACAGTTCCATGCTTCCCCGAGTTCTAAGAGAATATTAAAGAAAGGAAGAGAAGAAAAAGTAACTTACTTGCCTTGTATCAGATGATTTATTCCCCACAAAATCCAATGCAGAAAACCCAGGACTGAAAAACAGCAAGGAGACAGGCACTTTTAATCCCGGGGATTTGGGACTGAGGCAGGAGGATCCATCGAAAGTTAGACACCAGCCTCGTCGACTTGGCGAGACCTATTTCAAAACAAAACAGGACCCGGATGGAGCTCAGTAATAGAGCACCCCTGGGTTCAGCCCTAGAGAGAGAGAGAGAAAGAAAGAGAGAGAGAAATAGCAGGTTGACCTCTTGCCCAACATGTACCACGATGCCAGGAAGCCTCAGACCTGGGCCTGGACCTCTGCAGTTCTCAGAGCCTGTGACCACAATCCTCTGCAAGACTGAGGGGTGAAGTGGGCAAAGACTTCCCCTGTTCTGTCTACACTTAGGGTACAGGTGCAACACAATCATCTATACAAAACTGTTATCTACAGGACAGGCTAGGAACAAAAGCAAGAGAAAGAGACAGGTTATCAGGAGCCAAATGAGAAACCTCCCTGGGTAAGTTAAAATCCCCACTTGGAACAAAATATTTTAAGGAAAGATAATAATGATATACCGTAATGATTTAAAGCAGCATGTTCTCAATCTTGTTTTTTTTTTAAGATATGAAAAGGTAAGATGCTTTAAAAAAACATAATTTGCTGAGTAAAAGTTACCAATGTGACTGTCATCTTCTGTCATGTATTATGAATAATGCTCTTTTTAATGTTTATTAAATGCTTGAAACTAAAAACAAAATAAAACAAAAAAACACCTGCATAATACAGGCATAAAAGCAGACACATAGACCAATGGTATAAAATAGAAAACAGAGATAAACACACACAGATACAATCATCTGATCCTTGACAAAGGTGCCAGAAATATATATTGAGGATGGTGCTGGGACAACTGGTTATCCATATGTAAAAGATTGAAAGTGGACCCTTATTTCTCATCCTGCACAAAAATCAACTCAAAATGGAACAAAGACCTCAGAATTAGACCAGAAATTATGCCACTCCTAGAAGAAAACATAGGGTCAACACTCCAGCTTTTAGGCACAATGAGTTTTCAATAGGACCCCTAAAGTTCAAGTAATAATGCTAAGTGTTAATAAATGGGATGACTTCAAATTAAAAAGCTTCTACATAGCAAAGGAAATAATTAGGCATGTGAAGAGAGAACCCACAGAATGGGAGAAAAATCCTCACTAGCTATTTTCTGACAGGATTAATATCTAGAATATATAAAGAACTTGAAAAACTTTACACCAAAAGATCAAACAACCCAGTTAATAAATGGGCAATGAACCACATAGGTAATTCTCAAAATAAGAAATACAAATGGACAACAAATACGTGAAAAATGCTCAATATCATTAGCAGTTAGGAAAATGCAAATCAAAACTACACTGATATTTCATCTCACACCAGTCAGAATAATGATTATCAAGAATACAAATAATAATAAATGCTAAAAAGGATGTGCAGAAAAAGGAATACTTTTACACTGTTGGTGGGACTGTAAATTATTACAAGCACTATGGAAATCAGTATGGAGGTTCCTTAAAAGACTGGACATGGGATCACCATATGACCCAGATATACCACTTCTTGGTATTTATCCTGAAAAATTAAAGTCATCTTACTACAGTGATACATACATACCCAATTTAAGCATTCACAATAGCCAAACCATGGAACCGGCCTAGGTGTCCATCAGTGGATGAATGGATAAAGAAAATGTGATATATGTACACAATGGAGTTTTACTCAGCTATAAAGAAAAATGATAGAGCTCTTTCCTAGCATGTACAAGGCCCAGGTCCTATCCCCAGGACTGCTGAGGATTGGGGAGAGAGAGAGAGAGACAGAGAAAGAAATGATATCATTAGCAGGAAAATGGATGGAACTAGAGATCATCAAAGTTACATGAAATAAGTCGAACTCAGAGGGTTTTGGCTCTTATATTTTCTGTAATATGCAGAAGCTGGAGAGGAAAAAGGAAAACAAAGGGAAGGGTGGATCTCCTAAAAATCAAAGGGAGTCATTAGAGGAAAGGGATCAAAGTATGGGAGGGGGGCAGGAAGAGTTCTGGGGAGTGATATTGGCTAAATTGTATTGTTGTTGTGTTTTGTCTATGTATGCATGTGTAACAACAAATCCCATTAGTATGTACAACTATAAAGCACCAATAAAAATGTGGAAAAAATGGCTGGCACACGCCTATAATCCCAGGGGTTAGGAAGGCTGAGACAAGAGGATTACGAGTTCAAAGCCAGCCTCAGCAAAAGCAAGATGCTAAGCAACTCATTGAGACCATCTCTAAATAAATATACAAAATAGGGCTGGGGATATAGCTCAGTGGTCAAGTTCCCCTAAGTTTAATCACCAGTACCAAAAAAAAAAAGCAAAAAAAAAATTTTTTTTCCAACTATGGTAATGATACCCAATTTAAAGTGATTACCACCTTAAACAAAGGAGAAACGTAAGGGTCAGACAAATGAAGTGACTCATTAACTGTGGAGCTAGAATTTGAATCCAGCTCCCAGAATCTGACACCTGGATATATATATATATATATATATATATATATATGCTTTCTACCTTATCATACAAATTAAGTGTAGAAATATTTAGTCTCAAGGACAAAACAATTAGTAGTATGTAGTTAGATAATACAGATAAGTAAGGAGAACCTGCGTTGACAAGGAGTATTTCACATGATTTCTCATTTTACTATGCCACTGTAAGAATATAAATCCAGGAAGTTTTTTTAAAAAATATTTTTAGTTGTAGATGGACACAATACCTTTATTTTGTTTATTTAGTTTTATGTAGTGCTGGGGATCGAACCATGCTAGGCAAGCTCTCTACCACTGAGCTACAATCCCAGCCCCCATAAATCCAGGAAGTTTTTAATTGGCTTATGAGCATACCATGGTAGATTCTATTCACAGATGCCCTGCTAGAAGTACAGTTTGAAATTACTAGTTTATTTTGTTAATTTTCATATTTATTGAAATACTTTGTTCTTTCAAATCTTTTCTTTAGAGAGACCCTTCGAGAAGTGCTGCATTTACTGAGAAGCACAGGTAACACCCAAGTAGAATACATCATTCGAATCATGAAGAAATGGGCTAAAGAAAACAGAGTGCCTATCTAAAATAGCTTGAGTCCTAATCCTAAGAATCAGCTTCCACCTGGACTTAAAATTGGAAATAATTTTCCTCAAGTTGAATATAAGACACGGGGCTCCTTCCTTGCTTTTCAAGCCTCAAGATCAGTGACTGACTTAGACTTTGCTGACTGAACAAAGTACTGTTATCTGTGCCATGGCCCCTGTATGATCCTACTAGCAATAAGACTTTGGACTTATCTGGTGCCTTTCTTCCAAAAATACTCAGAGTACTCTTAGGTAGTTTACTGACTTTAAGGAAAGCAGCATAGCCTTTTTTTTTTTTCTTTCTGTTTTTTTTTTTTCCTTTTCTTTTCATGTTAGCATTTCATGGCATTTTCTCCCAGCTGCAATAACATGTGTCTTTGATACTCAAGAATCACCATCATTCTGTCTTGTTATTTTAGCCATCTCTGTACATTATCCCATTTTAGCACAGATTCTGTAAAGGATTTTGTGATGCATCTCTGAATCTTAAAGAACAGAGGTTTTTAACTAGGAGGGTGATTCTCAGAGTGGCAGTAAAATCCTCTATCAGCCATCCAGTTATTAATAGATAATAGACTTATGGGACTTCTCTTTCAATAATTGAATTGTTGATGATAATATTTTACTGTGGAGTAAGATGAGTACTGCAGTTTTTTAAAAGGTGAGTACTATAAAAAAAATGTGTGTGCGCTGCCTCTGAAAGTATTCAGGAAACAAATCTCATTACTCACTTCTCCATCATATTTTAGGTAATAAAGCAGGTTAGAGTTTTTCTTAGTGTATTAGCTGAATAAGCATCATATTTTGAAAGCAGAGCTACAGAGGTTTTATATATGTGCATTGTGGGCATTGATTAATGTAATGGCGATAAACCATAGACTGTGTAGAGCTCTCAAGGGGCCTCCTAGTGGCCAGACTCTGTCCTCAGTCATATTGCAGCCCCATGTTTCTGAGCTCTCACAACATAAACCTGAAGCACAACTGAGCACTTTTGGACTCATAGACTGTTTTCTGGAAGTAGACCCACATTATTTTATATATTGGATTACCTTTGTTTCTACATTATGTATTTTTTTCTATAAATGTAAGGTACCCAGTGTTATAGGTCTAGAAAATGCAGAGTGTTCCCCATCCAACACAAATGGGAAGAGACTGAAAGCAAAAAAGAATTCCTATAAGCACTAAGTTAGTTCTTCCTCCTACCCCAACATACCATTATGGATGAAAGAGTTGTACAGACAGGAGATGGGAACATGGCTGGTTAAAGCCACCTAGTAGTGAAGACCAGAGACCAAAGATAGCCATTTACCTCAGGACAGTTATATGGATTCTTTCAGCTCTGCTTAGGAAGATGGCCAGTTTTCCTATATTTTATGTTGGACTCAGATCTAATCAGAGCACAAATCACAACAAACTGAATGGAATTCTAGGAAACAAAGATATATCAGTTTTCATAAGCCAAAGCTTCTATTTCCTCATTATTTTGTTTCTACTCTTTCAATAATGACTGGTTCTCAGCATCAAAGGCACTAGTGGATCAGATCTGGGCAGAACTTGCCATAATTTTTTGAATCATTCTTGTAATCTTTCTTTGCTTAAAATATTAGGAAGGGCTGGGGATGTGGCTCAATGGCAAAGCATCCCTGTCTTAAATTCCCAGTACAAAAAAAAAAAAAAAAGAAAGAAAGAAAGAAAGAAAGAAAGAAAGAAAGAAAGAAAGAAAAACACAATAGTGGAAAGACAGAACTCCTCAGTAGCTTTTGGCAATTAAATTTGTCTTCCAATGAATTGCTATTATTTCAAATTTCTTATACTTGAAAAGCTTTTCCATTAATGGTGATTTACCTTTAAATGAGCTTTTGTTGAATTTAACACTTAAGATTCCTCCTGACATTTTTCTCTCTTGGAGGGGGAGGGGAAATACCTATTCCAAAAAAACCTGCAGAATTTTTAGTCTAATTTTTAGACATCTTTTGATCTATAGGATTGAGCCAGAAACATAAAGACTAGTTTAAATAGAAGTAGGATCCAACTCTGTTATTAAGGATAACTACTACTTCTAAAATGACTTGACAGGATTTAAGCTGCATGGCTGTTTTTCTTACATGTTGTGCTATAAGAGAGAGGAAGGCCCAGGTTTAGGAATGTAGTATAATGTGTACAGTTTATAGCATCATTGTACTGTTTATAGTCCATAGCAGAATTACTTGCAAATGGAGAAAAATATTTTACAATTATTTTTGTACCTCATAAGAATTATACACCATTGTATTATATCCAAATTAAAGTTTATTATTTGGTTCTTATTATGGTATTCTGTTGCATGCAGTGAGTGTGGGACTTGGGTATGTCACATGGCATCTCCTCTTTCTTTCCTGGTCCTAAAATGAAGATAGAAAAATAAAATTTTGGGCCCCACAAGTTACTGTTTACCAGAGAGGAAGTAGATAGTCCTTAAGAAGCCCTTTCCACTAAGAGGCTTGTGGTTCAAGCCTGATCACATTAGGGTTTGGTTCTTTGCTGAATTATAGCTCATTCAGAATTTATATGACCAGGCAAAGTACAATGCTTCATACATAGAAAGCTCTTAAATGCTTGTCAATAAAGTATAACTAAATATATAATAACTGATAGAGCAAGGGACTTGTAAAATCTCACCTCATATATTTTGGTTCCCACCTAATTATTATTTTATTGTGCACTAAGCACTTGTCGGGTGCTAGGGATGCTAAGATAAGTAATGCATAAAACTGGCCCTTAAAAAAGTCAATCTAAGAATACAAGCTTAACATAGTAAGATGCAATTTATATCATTAGCAGCAATAAAGTATTGGATAGCTGGTGTGATCCCAGCAACTCAGGAGGCTGAGGCAGAAGGATCACAAGTTCAAAGCCAGCCTCAGCAATTTACTGAGGCCCTAAGCAACTTAGCAAGACCCTGTCTCAAAATAAAAAGTACTGGGGATATAGCTTCTGTGCTAAAACATCCCTGGAGTCAATTCCTCATACTAAAACAAAAAGTATTGAGAGACAAAATAAGATAATGGGAATGTTTAATTCCTTGTAAATGGGAATACTCCTGCGTCATCTGGGAGAAGCGATCAGAATGGATCCAAAAGCTCAACATCTAGCAACATGCCCAGGCTCCTCCCTGTGTGCGCACACACAGCAGACTTCCAAGTGCACAGAAGTCAAAGGACTTCTTCTCTGTGGCTTAATATACTTGCAAAGTTCCAAGCAAGCACTACTTTCTAATGAAAACATGAATTAGGACTTACTAGTTCCTATAGTCATCACTCTCAGTGTGACTTAGATGTACAGTCTTCTTTACCCTATAAAATACTTCTGTGTAAGGTTTGTATGTACTTTATAATAATGCTCAAACCCTAGTCCTGCCTGTTTAGATATGGTGTCAGAGCAACAGAGGTAAAGGCCTAGTGATGTACCTGAAACCTACCTTAACTTTAGACGATAGGAATAGGAGAATGCAAGAGAACACACAGTAAAATACTTAATGAATACTATCAGCTGATGTGTTTGTATTGATTATGTAGTATAAAGACAGGTTTGCACATTTGTTAGCATCAAAAGGGTTTCTTTAAATATCCAGTGTACACCTAGAGTCCACTCCAGAGGCTGGATCATAGGAGAAATGGAGACACAGTAGGTTCATCTTTTGACTGTCCTTATAGGGTCAAACAATTTACAAACCTCAGATATAAGAAATAAGTGCCCTGCTAAGCTAAACTTGGGTGAGAAGACAAGGAGCACAAACTGTGTACATTTTATCTAATTTGTTTATCATATTTTATGTATATTCATATATTTATTTGATCAGTTATTCATATCCACTGTGCTTCAGAAATGATTTATAGTAAATTCAAAATTATGTATATATAAATATACATAAATTTATATATACATAATTTACATATAAAAATATATATAACAAAACATAAATAGATGGAAAGCACATAAGAGTAAAGGAAATATGTTGGGCACAGTGGTACAGGCCCACGATCCCAGAGACTAGTGATGCCAATGCAGGTGGATTGCAAATTTGAGACTGGCCTGTACAACTTAGCATGACCCTGTCTCAAAACATAAAAAGGACTGGGGATGTAGCTCAGTGACAAAGTGCCCCTAGATTCAATCCCTAGTACTAAAAAATAATAATAATAATTACTAAAGATGGACCAGAAATTCATTTCAAGCTTCATATCAACCAAAGCAAAGGGTCAAACACAATCAGATACAAAATTCACAGTTCATCTGTATGGATGAACCACCTAAGGGAAAGAAAGAACTTGATTTTCGGAGATTTCTGTTTGTTCATGGATTTATGAATTAAGTTTTCTATACTAAACTTGGACATAACTACATGCTTGAAAAAATTCCAAGGATATTTTATTGTTTCTCTCAAACATACACAGGCTCTTTCCTACTGAAAGATAGTTGGATGGTAAGTAATTATACTTGTCTTTCTATTTTTAAATTTCTCTGTAAATATATAATTAGTTCTACTCTCCTTTGCTGGTTTTTAATCTGAGGACTAATTAATATGGTGGAGCTAAAACAGCATTCAAATTTTAAAAACTATAAGCAATGCTAGGATGAAAATGCAAGTAACAACAGCCTAAAGAAAAATAAAAAATGCTATAAGATCAGTGAAATTATGGAATAATATAGTTTATGCATTTACTTATATGTTTGAAATTCAAAGGGGAAAAACACAGTGGAGTAGGTTAAGTAGAAAAGGCCACACAAGCTTGTTACAGTGGCACATACCTAATCCAAGCAGTTTGGGAGGCTAAGACAACTTAGCAAGAAAATGCACAAAATGTACAAAAAATAATTTCCAAATCTTGGAATTTATTCTAAGGAAATAATTGGAGACTTAAAAGATATGTGCACAAGATTGATGACTAAAATATTGCTTACAATAATTAAAATAGAAGTACATAAATGATTGCTCATAAATATGTTCCTATCTAACATGGAGCATAGTAGTTACCTAATGAATATTTATTAAGTGAACTAATCAAGGAATATCCTTTAACAAGATATCAGTTAAATAATTGCAGGCACATCTACACAGTATAATAACTTTGAAGTCCTTGAAAAATGGTATGGTTGATTTGCTATTTAATTACTGTGGAAGGCAGAATAATGGTCCCTCAAAAATGTCCACCCCTGAATCTGCAGAACCTATGAATATGGCAAAGGAGAGCTAAAGTTGCCAGCAGAACTAAAGTCGCTCGTCAGCTGGCCTTAAAATAGGGAGCTTAGCCTGGATTTCCCACATGGTCCCAGTGTTATCACAGAGATCCTTTAAAGGAAGAAGGGAGGTCAGATGGTAGCATGGGAATGACTCAGCCATGGCTGCTGGTTTTGAAGATGGAGGGAGGAAGCCAGGAACAAGCAATGCAAGCCACCCTTAGAAGCTGAAAAGGGGAGGGACCTGAGTTCTGGCCTGGAGCATCTGGAAGGAACGCAGCCCTTCTATTAACTTGGTTTTAGCCTTGTAGACCCATTTTCAGTTAGACTATAAAATAAATCTGTGTTGCTTCAAGCCACTGAGTTTGTGGTAATTTGTTAGCAACAATAGGAAACTAATACAATATAGAAACGTTTATAAGACACATTGTTGAGATTAAAAAGTAGGTTACAAAGTAACACTTTGGTGTTGCTATGTTTGAATAGCAACACAACTTAAGTGTTGGAAACTTAATGCCCAGTTCAACTACATTAGAAAGTGGGACCTTTGGGGAGAATGACTAAAATATTGCTTTAATAATTAAAATAGAAGTTCATAAATGATTGCTTTGATTCAATGGTTTTAGCAGCCATGGCAACCATACCAAGATCCACTGTTAAATTTAAAGGGCTTCCATCCGGGCTGGGGATGTGGCTCAAGCGGTAGCATGCTCACCTGGCATGCGCGCGGTGCTGGGTTCAATCCTCAGTGCCACATACAAATAAAGATGTTGTGTCTACCGAAAACTAAAAAATAAATATTAAAAAAAAAATTCTCTCTCTCTCTCTCTCTCTTAAAAATAAATAAAGGGCTTCCATCCTCCATCACATGAGGACGCAGCAAGAAGCCCTCCAGAACTGTTACTGAATAAATTTCTGTTATTTAGAAATTACCCCATCTCGGGTTGGGGCTGTGGCTCAGAGATAGAGTGCTTGCCTACCATGTGTGAGGCACTGGGTTCGATCCCCAGCACCACATACAAATAAAAAAAAGATATTGTGTCCACATAACTAAAAAATAAATATTAAAAAAAAAAGAAATTACCCCATTTCAAGAGTGTTCTGTCATAGCAGCACAAAATGGACTCAAGTGGGATTCTATTTTTGTGCTGAGTTGTGTGTTCATAGATGTCAGGAAGGATGTTCAAGAAAAGTCAAAAATTTTCATTAGTAATCTTTATACATCTAAGAGTAACATAAAAAATAAAGTTTGTTGTTGATCTCAAATAACCAAGACAGGAAGTAGGTGGTTATGAATGTAAGTTCAATGGAAGGGGAAATGGCCGTCAGATAGGTTTGTAAATAGAAGGGACCCACAGTAAGATGGAATCTGGCTCAAACTGCATTTACTACCTGATCCCCCAACTCCAACTGGGGCCCGTAATAATATTCTGGGTCCTTGTGTATCACTGTCAACTAAGAGCATGTGCATGATAGTCCTGAAAATGGCTGAGTGTTCCTTAATGTACTGCCACCTGAATAAATGGGCATAAGTCTTTTAGGGAAATGACTGGAGAAATCATTAAAATAAATGCATATGGTAGTCATTACATCTACCAAAACTTGTTGAGAGCCACAGCCAAAGGGGCCCCAGCAAACTTCCAGCTGCCAGCAAACTTCCAGCTGCCAGCTGATGATTGGCTCACAGCGGCCCCAGCAACTTCTAGCTGCCAACTGATTGGCTCCTCTGTGGTGATGCTCACTGGGCTGTTTCCCCGCCCTTTCAGACCATGGAGCTGCTCATTGGGGGACTTTTTTTGGCTCCACCCATGCGACCCAGCCAATCAGCCTCAAAAGCAGGAAGATTGTGGGAGGTGGAGAGGCTTGTAGGAAGCCGGTGGTGGCAGTTGGGCTCTGAGGGTTTTTCCTGAGGAGCTGTTTTGTTTGGTGCCGCAGTCCGGCTGCAGCAAAATAACCGGGGGGTGACGAATAACTTGTGTACGTTGATGCAGCAGGAATAGGAGCCGTTTATTTTAGGATAACAGAGGTATTTATACATTTTGCACAGCTTATCTTAATTAGCATAAACTAGATACAGCAGTCAACCAATCAGGAATCTCCACACTTAATGGCTCGCTTTTGTTACTTCACAAAACACTCCCTCTGGCATTTTGCCAGGCGCCATCCAGACTTGTTTACAGACTCTAACATATCCCCCTTTTGTTTAATTTAAATAACGACCATAGTGTCTTTTACAGAAACACCATAAATAACCTGCTAGAAACAGAAAGGGAGGATACAAAATGTTACAATTCCAAGCTAATTGATGGCTCCATGCAAGAAGCCCTTGGAAAAATTATACCAGCAATGACACCATTAGCAAAGATATCGAGTTACATTTTGTTGTAAATTACAGTTTGTTATCACAGTCCAGATAAAGCAGTGTCTCAATAGATTAACTCACAGTCGAGGTAAATCACAGTCCAGGTAAGTTCTGCAGGCAGCTAGCTTAAGTTGTAGCAGCAGAAACAGCAATAGCTCTGAAGACTTGTCGGGGTCTCAGCCGAAGTTTCTTTCAGTTCTCAGCCGAAGTTTCCTCCGGTTTTCAGCAACACTGTAAATTCTTTTACCTTTGTTTTCACCGGCACTGGAACGAAGGCAGGAACTCCGGATGGCTGAAGAAAATCCTGTAGCATTTCACTAAGAAAACAACCTTCTGAACAATTTAGTACATTATCTCAAGGTTTTTTACGTTTGAAATAAGCATTAATAGTACTCATTACTCATCAGCCTCCAGGTGTGGGAGACCCATTGTAGTTACTGACATTGGAAATGATCAAACTTCAGGGACGCCATTAGCGTCTTCTGCCAGCTGTAGCATCCCGGGCAGCCCCAGATGGCCCTGGGGAGAGTCCCAGACTCAAACTGCTTCCGGGCACAGGGAGCAAAAGCCTGCGAGACTGTGCCTCCAGGTCAGGTCTAGATTTGGGCTCACAGTGACCGCTCCCCCAGGCAGGGGGGCGGGGAAGAGCCCGCAACTGCCGCTTGGAAAATTCTTGCTGCGACATGATCGGCTTGGGCAGGTGGCAGCCGCCTTGTCGATTCACCCACCCTCCGGTATCGAAAAGTATTCAGTAATAGCCTTTTGCTGCAACTTTTTTTCTGATAATCCTTCTTCTTCTGAACTTTCTTTTTCTTTCTGACTAGAGTTTCTGGGCTTTTATCAACACATGCCCTAACTATTCTTGGTTCCACTGGGGTGCGTTTTTCTCTTATCAATTTACTTCTCACCCCTTCCATATTTTCATCACAAAGACAATACAACATTTCAAGACAAAACAAGACACAAACATACTGTATCAATCTTCTCCATTTTCTTGAAATGGCCATTTTTCCTCTCGCCCTATCTGCCTAGGGACGAGCAGATTGCTCCCGTCCTATCTATGGACGGGCAGCTTTTTTCGTCACTTACCCCCCAGTGTCCCAGGGCTCCCCGTAATGGGCCACCATCTGCCGGGGGGGCGGCGAATGACTTGTGTAGATTGATGCAGCAGGAGTGAGAGCCGTTTATTGTAGGATCTGAGTGATATTTATACATTTTACACAGCTTATCTAAATTAGCATAAACTAGATACAGCAGTCAACCAATCAGAATCTCCACACTTAATGGCTCGCTTTTGTTACTTCACAAACCACTCCCTCTGGCATTTTGCCAGGCGCCATCCAGACTTGTTTACAGACTCTAACAGTTTGGCATGTGTGGTTCTAAAATTAAAGTTTCTTTCTTTTGACAAGTGGCTCCTAAATTGTGCCCAGCCAGACTGCGGCAAAAACTCACAGAGCTATACATTCAACCATGGGCTATTTTGTATAATAAAACATTTTTAAAAGGATCTCAGGTTTAAGTTCATGAATTTATGTTCACTCTCTATGATCACAACTACTATTCAAAGATTGTAGTTAGAACTGGGCATCATTGCAGGGCATCAATAGAGCAACAACAACAATAACAAAAGTTATAGGAACACAAGAGACAAGAAGAACTCAAGCTTTAGGTGGGGAGAGGTGAACACAAATTGTAAACAATTAAGTTAGATCAACAGATGACACTGGACTTCTCAAGTGCAACTCTGGACATTACAAAGCAATGATGCAATGCCTTAAGAATTCTAAGAAGTATTTCCAACTAGAAGTTGTCATTGAAATATGTAGTAGGACAAATACTTTCCAGACAAATACATAACATAAAAATATCCCCTGAGCTGGGAGTGGTGTGGTACATTTGTAATCCCAGCAACTCTGGAGGCTAAGGAGGAAGGATCTCAAGCTCAGGGCCAGCCTAGTCAACTTGTTGAGACCCTACCTTAAAATAAAAAATAAAAGCGACTGGAGAAGGAAGGGGCTGGGGTTATGGCTCAGGGGTAGAGTGCTCGCCTAGCATGCATGAGGCACTGGGTTCACTCCTCAGCACCACATAAATGTAAAATAAAGATATTGTGTCCACATAAAACTTAAGAATAAATATTTTTTAAAAAGAAAACATGTAAAATTTAAAAAAAAAAAAAAAGCGGCTGGAGAAGCAGCTCAGGTTAGAGTCCTTGCCTAGCATGCACAAGACCTTGGGTTCAATCCCTGGCATAAAACAAAATAAAGACAAACTCCTGAAAATGTGCTCCATCAAAAACTTGGAAACAAAGGAACAAAGTGTGGGGAGACACATCATACAAGAGACAAAGGCTCCAACTTAAGTAAGGTGTGATAGGAATGCTAGGATGATGGTGGAGAGCAAGCTTCAAAGCAGCTGTGCAACATTTTAAGACATAACACAGAACTCCAAGATACTCATTCAAGATTAAACACACAGAATACCTCATTTGTTATCACACTGGCCAGGGAGAAAGTTTGGAGGTAAAATATGCAAGTATGCGTGCACAAACACACACACACACACACACACACACACACACGCACACACATTTGCTGGACAGCTAAGCAAATTAGAAGATAATTATTAAGATGTACAGGAAAGGAAATGTTTCATGCTTCAAGGCTGAACCATGAAAGTATTTATGTGGTCACAAAACTGGAAGCACTGAACACTGATTCAACCCAAAATTCATCCAACTGTATTAGGAGGATGAGAAAATAAAAAATGTTCACATTAGAGTATGTGTTTAATATATATATATATATATATATATATATATATATATAGAGAGAGAGAGAGAGAGAGAGAGAGAGAGCGCTAAATTCTCATGTTTTGTTGCAATATAATAAATGCAATATGTTTAGACATAGAGTATCTAAAATTTAGTTCTGAGAAGTAGAGAAGAATGAGAAAGACAAAAAAAAAAAAAAAAAAAAATCACAGAGATAGCCAGATTTCTAGAAAGCATTTGGCCCTGCAGCACAGAAGCTTCATTGTGAACAGCACCCAGCTGCTTATCAAATGAGATGGAGAAGAGCAAATGCAAAACTCTGTGTCAGAAGGTAAATGCCAGCTAGGTGGGCACATGGCCCTGGGGTCCCCCGACATGCATATTCATCAAAACAGCTGCTCCACAAAAACTCATCTTTCTCAAAGATGAGTAACCAAACCAAACAGACAACATGGCTTAGAGTCTGTAGAAAATTAACACAAAGGGGTAAATAGGGAAAGGAACAAGAAAACCAATGTTAGATTAAGAATATTATAGAATATTGATGACTAAAAGAATTGGTGTACATACATTGAACCTATAGGCGAATATTTTATTCTAGCTGAAAAGTAGAAAGTAGTATTAAGAAACTGGTATCTTGGGCTGGGGTTGTGGCTTAGTGGTAGGTGGAGCACTCGCCTAGCATGTGCAAGACGCTGGGTTTGATCCTCAGCACCACTTAAAAATAAATAAAGGTATTGTGTCCAACTACAACTAAAAAAAATGAAAAAAAGAGGAAACTGGTATCTTTAAAATATCATTTAAAGCTGACAAATCAAGTAACAGGTATATGAGGGCATTTTATAATACCAATTCAAACACAAAATGGAGAAAATACATTAACTTAATCAATGGATATTATAGACAACTTCCAAAGTAATTGAGGATTAAGGACGTTTTAAAATTATTTCATTACAACAAAAATATGAACTGTCCAAATTATCAAAAGTAACACACACAAAACAAGCAAATAGGTAATTTCATGGAGGATTTAAAAAAATATTTAAAGGAAAAAGAATGACATAAGATAATGGGATAGATCTATGCTCAAACACACCTCTCCTGTCAAAAATGTAAATGGTCTTCAGTCACCTATTAATAGAAAAAGATTGGCAGATAGGTTTACAAAGCAAAATCGAATTCTGGGTTATTTGCTCTTACTCAGAACAAAGTGATGCATAAATGTTAACAATAAAAAGATGGGCAATAGTACAATTAGGCAAATGCAAATGAAAAGAGAGCAGGTGTCACAATCAAACAAGGTTGAATCGGGTCAAAATCATTAAATCAAAGAAGCACACTTTGAATGATAAGAGGTCCATTTCTAAATGAAGATATAACAGTTATGAATACGCAACAAAGAAAGTAGCATCACTATTCTAAAAACAAAAATGTTACAGATCATGAGGATAGTAATAGGAGAAGATTACAATCCATGAAAGGTGAAATTTTTTTAAAAAGTAAATTTTGAAAGTAATTCATCAAAAATAATAAGGAATAGATTGTTATTATGGTTTATGCATTCAAAACAAATATAGACCTCCTTTTCAAGGACTCACAGATCATCCAATAAAACTGACTGTTCATTAGGAGAACGTCACAAAGAACATCAAACATTTATTTTGCTGCTTACTATGCACCAGGCCCTCTTCTAAACACTTCACATATATTAACTCACTTAATTCCAACAACTTTTAAAGTATGTATATTATTATCTTTATTTTTCAGATGGAGAAACAGAGGCTTAAGTTATTTTGCTAAGGTCATAGAGCTTGTGCTAGTAAACGGTAGAGCTGGATTTAGAGATGGCTCAGTGGTTAAGCACCCCTGGGTTCAGTCCCTGGTACCAAAAGAAGAAAATTTCATTAAGTTATATGCATGTTTCTATATGTTAAAATTCCACTCAGCTCCTTCCATCTCCAGACTCCATGAACTCTGCTCCAGAGGCCCAATTAGCTCTGCACAACCACTGTCACCCAGAGAGTTTCAGGTACCAAAAGCACGATGGGTCACCCCAGAAACCAGAAACAGTGCTGCGAGATCCATAAGGAGAATGATATGACACTCCAGAAGGCATAAAATGTGTGCCCAACATTTTAAAATGCATTGGGATTCCTATACTGAGTTTGCATTTTTGCCAACATTACATATGCAGAAAATACAGAAAACTGTTGTACAGTCAACTGAAACATTGCAAAGAGAACATTTGCTTAATGAAAATCAGGCAAAGACTTGTAAGAAAAACGTCATAACATTTTCTACTTGAAATCATTCATAAAGGCCAAATCATCCCATTTCTCTCCAGATGGAACCCGTGCTGTGAATTACAAGATAATTTTCTTGTCTTCATAGCCCCCACGATGTGAGCCACTCCATTCTACCACATGTTTCCTGCCATGATGTTTGGTCTCCCAACAGGCCCAAGACCACCAGATCAAGCAACTAACGACCAAAACAATGGGCCAAATTAAATCTTTTTGAGATTTTTCCATCTATGAAACTGAAATATCTCACCATTTATTTATGCTGTCTCTGATTCTGTCATTATAGATTTTCATCAGACTATATAGGACTATCTCTTTTTTTTGTCCCTACATATGTGGAATCCAGTTTTAAATTTCCAATCCAATTGTTTGTCACTGTTATAAAAAAAAGTACTTGACTTCCAAATCTATTCTAAATCCTTGCTATAATCTCCTGTGAATTTTCTTTTGTGGAGCTGGGGATTGAACCTGGGGCCTTTAGCTTGTTGGGCAAGCGCTCTACCACTGAACCACATCCCCAACCCTCGTTTTCATGATTTTTTGGAATTTCCTGTGTAGACAATCATGTATCTATGAATAGAGACATTTTTTTCTTTTAAAAATAATTTATTAATTTAAAAATTAAATTAAAATGCAAATGCTTAGTTAATAGTGTTGACTCCAAGGAAAAATAAGGCCACTGGGCTATCTCCATAGTTAAACCTGTGGGTCTTGCATCTATTCCTGAAGGTGGACCACATAATGTCCCTGCCATTGCAGATTACCACTTGAAAATTATAAACTGGATGCACTGAATCTGAGTTACTTACATCCCATCCATTTTTATTCTTTTTTATTTTGAGACAAAGTCTCACTAAGTTGCTGATGCTGGCCTCGAACTTTTGATCCATCTGCCTCAGCCTTGCAAGTTACTGGGATTATAAACCTGTGCCACTGTGTCCAACAAACTTTTAGAATTTTTGTATTGGAGGTGAGAAACTGAAAAGAGGTAAATTGTTCTTTCTTTTGCCTGCGAGTACACACACATATAGAGAGGGAAAAAGAGAGATTTAAAAGGGCCTGGAATAAACAATGATTCAACCTTCTTTCTCTGAAATAAAAGAAGTGGGGAGGGTGCATGCTGGCTCCTTAGGGTCATCAATAATGTCCATTTTGTCAAACCCAGCAGTCATCTCCTTGCCCTCATTTACTAGATTTTTTAGTGGCATTCATAGCTGATTGCTCCCACTTTATTGAAGTATTTTTCTTTTAAAATTATGTCACTTCTCTTAACATTTTCCAGTGGCTTCTATTTATTAAAAAAAAAAATCAATCTTTTGATGTTACTCCATGACCTGGCCCCTCACTCCCTCCCGCTCAGATTTTTCTCTCCTCCTCCTAGCACCTGGCTCTCTGTGTTCCTCCTCATTCGCCTTTCTTCCAACTCTCCAAGCTCACTCCTTCCACAGGCTCTGCACTTGCTTTTCTTTATGATTCTCTTCCT
The DNA here is from genome assembly GCF_048772815.1 of Callospermophilus lateralis. Lineage (NCBI taxonomy): Eukaryota > Metazoa > Chordata > Mammalia > Rodentia > Sciuridae > Callospermophilus > Callospermophilus lateralis. The sequence continues at coordinate 15,900,404 of NC_135305.1, read as the reverse complement.
TTGGATGTTCACAAGACATTCTGGTCTTCATGAAAACATTGTCAAGAAGGTATAAGTAGCTTAGTAGCTTGCTCTCATACCATTTGTGTAATTTTTGTAATGTTATGTAATTTCTGTAAGTACCCCCTTCCCAAAACAAGATTGCCTAATCTGAATCTACAGTATAAAAATAAATAACATTAAAGACACTCTGATTTTGCCCTGGAATTGACTATGACCTCTTCTCAGCCTACCTGAGGGCCCTCTCCAATGAAATCATTTAGGATTTTCCAAATTCTTATGGAAATAGGTAGGTAGACACTATCTACCCTATATCTCTAAGATCAAAATTACTTTTTTCTTCACTTGTTTAGTGTCTAAGTATTGGATTGTACACATCTACTTCAGATTGATGATTGCAACCAATTAGAGGATTGTAAGATCAATTTTAAGGGTCACAAGCAGTACTTTTAAAAATTGAAATAGACTACAACAGAATTTAATAGAAAATATCAGAATGCACCACACTAATTCCTGTCTGGGACTTCTGATAATTCGATCATTTGTAAAGAGAAGAGTCAGGGAAGGAAGGAGGGAAAATCTATACACTGGAATTTCCTGGGTTCATTTGTTGGACAGATAGCATTGCATATCCCAATTTTATATTATCAGAACTCACTGTAACTTATGAAATTAAGTACATGAGAGTATTATTTGCTGGTAGAAAACCCAAAATTTCCAACTTGATGTTTTTGGAAATGGGTGTCACCAGTATGGTATGTGTATCAAGTATAATATATTACACAAACTAGCATAAACTGCAAGATGTTGTTTTGTTATTAGGAGAAAAAGGAATACAGAAGCAAAAACAAACAAACAAACAACAAAAACAAAACAAAACAAAACAAAAAAAACCAGAAAAGTGTTCAGGTTCAGCTGCTGGAACTAGAAATGTAATAGTGAAAATATTTAGAAAACATTCACTCTAATTCATAAACATTGATTTTACAGCTCATTCAAAAAGGAAAAGTGCATTTCCTGAAAATGAAAACATATTCCCTTCAAAACTAAAATGACATCTGAAGATATAGCAGAGTGAAATTATCAACAAACTCCTAAATATGTGTTTAGAAAAGGCAAAGTTATTGGCATAATTTCTCAGTTGTTCCACAAAAAGAAAGACAATCTTCATATTTAGTAGCCTAATATTGTGGCAAAAAAGAAAAGTGGTTCATGGTAAGAGCTCAAACTCCTCTTCATCCAGCACTGATGGATATGGTACTGATAAATGAAAAACTATACTTCTTGGTGGTGTCACAATACCAATTGTAATATGACAGAACATTTAGAAACTCTTACTACTGCAAGATGCATAATTTTTATGCCAAGACCATATCATAGAGGAATTATTTTTGCATAGAGAATGATATATTTAAAATCATAAAATAGCATTTAAGTCAATAAAAATTAAGCTATACTATTTATAGAATTTCAACTGAATCCTTCAGCAAAATGATCAGCAAACAAGGTAGAAATGAAAAAAAGTGGAAGAAACTATTAGAAACAAGATGATTTGAAACACCACATAAAAACAAATGTATATAAGATTCATCTAACTTTCAAAAACTTAAATAATTGAATAAAGAGGATAAACTGTTGTGGATTAATACTTCATTTACACAGAAAAATGGTTGCTATACATGAAATTTGTCAGGTCAGATAAAGGTTAAAAAACAACAATTACTATGAAAAACATGGGTATACACTATTATAATTTATAACTAAGTATGTGAATTAGAATTTTCAATTTTGAGCCATTTAAAATAAAGAAAGATCAATGCTCAACATGCATTCTGGACTTAAATAAACCTATGAACATTGCATTAACTAAAATCTTTCCTAACTTGCTTCTGTATAATCATATATTTTATAAACAATAAATATTATTTATACATTTTATATTGTTTTATATTTACATTGTATAATATATTTTTAAATATTGTATTCTTTGTTTTTATTCCCACCCAGGAAGGCCACTATTGTGAAACTTGTATCTCAGGTATGTACTATGGGTGCATACACTGGGTTACAATGTAAAATCTGTTTCTATGGTTCCAAAAGTTGGGAAAACACCCTGTAGGTTAATAGTTAGCAGAAGATAATGTTAGGTGAATAAGTTACAAAAATGCAGAATGGTTTGGTCCAAGACCACCAGTTTGCAATCCCTGGGCTAAATTGTGAAGGATATTGAATATAGGTATAGAATTTATTTTGTAGGTACATTGTAGCTAGGACACAGAGGGTATAATAAAAAGTGTTTTAGAAGCGTTAATAAGTCCCTCCCGACATTTTCCTCCAATGTAAAAAGTCTGAGAGCAGAAAGGTCACGAAAAGTGCTGTTAAGACAGTCCTAAAATGAGACCCTAATGGCAATCAGGAGTGGAGGGAAAGGAGAAAATGGAGGTAAACACAGTGCCCAAAAAAAAAAAAAAAAAAAAAAAAAAAAAGATAGCTTTTAAGAGCTAGGGGGGACCTTTGGAATCATAGGTTCCATCATCATCTTGGTTCAACATGAGAAAGTAAAAGAACAAAAACAAAAACCTACTCAGAATATCTGCCTTCACACTCAGGATCCTCAATAGTTAATCCAGTAGTACAATTTACGGAGGGCTTAGATTCCTTGGAGGATGTGGAGGGCGAGCCCTCAAATTTACTTTCTTCGGAATGAGTTTTAACGGCCAGCGATTCTCACGCCTTAAAATCTGAATTCCAATTAGTTTCTCCCAGTGGGTCAAGAAGGCGTGTCCAATCCCCTCTCTTCCCCGCCCTGAAACGGAGCATTCGGCTTAGTTTCAGAGGGTGCGTCGACTAAACCACACCAAACCCTCCTAAATTAGTTTGAATCCTATTTATTTCAACAATTTAGGCCTTATGAATGAATACAGAAATGAATATATTTGCTCGTTCAATTTTCAAACTGGAGAGCTTTACTGAGTTTTACACAGTGCCCCTCGCCGAGCGAGGCGAACGGGAACGAAGACAGAGGGGACACGCGTGGGAGTCAGCGCCGCGCTTCCGGCAGGGGTCTGGTGGCGCTGGCCACCTCGGTTCTTCCCGGTATAAGTCGGGCTGCCCCGGCACAGGGCGCGCAGGCACAGCGGGCGGGCGGAGCGTCCCCCTCCTCCCTCCTGAACTCCTGAATACTCAGCTGACAGCTCAACTCCCTCGCGGCGGGAACGGAAGGCCAATGTCTGGCGGGACCCGGCGCCATAGCGAGGTTGGTCCGGGGCACATCCCGACGCTCGCCTCGGAGTGTCCCTAGAGCATCTCGGTTTCCGGGTGCGAGTAGGAAGCTACTCGGGAAACCCCAGATCCCTCCCTCAGAGGAAAGTAGCCGATAGCGTCCTCGTTTCCAAGGAAACATGCCGGGTCATGACGTCACTTCCGCCGGCTTGTCTGGACTCCAGACTGTTGGAAGGAGAAGAGGAAAACTGAGCAACAGCCACGACGGTGGACGCGAGCGTCTCCTCTCTGCGCATGCGCCCGCTCAGCGGCCTGCTTCTATTTATGTGGGGGATCCAACATGGCGGCTGCGGCGACCCTGGCGATGGCGGTAGAGCCCATCAGAACATAGTAGCGGGGAAGAGGGCACGGTCCACGCTCACGGTGGCGTCGACGGAGACGGCTGAAGGTGGTGGAGGGAAGAAAAGCGACGGAGAACAAGAGGAAGAGCGGACAGGCACGCAGCGCGGCGTAGAAGCGAGCGCCGGCTCGAGCGAAAGCGAAGGGCCAGAACAGTGGGGATGGCGGAGCCGCGCAGAGTGGCGTTCATTAGCCTGTCACCGGTGAGGCGGCGCGAGGCCGAATACCCGGGGGCCGAGCTCGAGCCCGAGTACCCCCGCGAACCCTCCCGGCTGGAGCCGCAGCCGTACCGCGAGCCGGCCCGGGCGGAGCCACCGGCCCCGCGGGAGCCGGCCCCCCGCTCGGACGCGCAGCCCCCGCCGCGGGAGAAGCCGTTCCCCCTGCGCGAGGTCAGCCGCGCCGAGCCGCCCATGTCGCTGCAGCGCGAGCCCCCGCGGCCTGAGCCGCCGCCGCCGCCGCTCGCTCAGCTGCCCTTGCAGCCGCCCCCGCCGCGGGAGTCGGCTTCTCGCGCCGAGCAGCCGCCGCCTCCGCGGGAGACGGTGCGCCTGGAGCTGGTGCTCAAGGACCCCACCGACGAAAGCTGCGTGGAGTTCAGTTACCCGGAGCTGCTGCTGTGCGGAGAACAACGGGTACAGAGGATTCCTCCCTCCCGCCCCAGACCCAGGCAGCCTCAGGACCCGCCGCCTCCCCCGGCTGGTTTGCACCCCGGGACAGCCCCCGGCGCGTCCTGGTCACCCCAAGGGTGGGGTGGAGGGTCCCGGCCGAGCGGGTGGACCGGGCGGGAGCGCGGCGCAGCTCAGCTCCCCGGGGTGGCCGAGGCTCTCCTCGCGACACCGCACCGCGCCTGTTTTTCTCAGCACCTTTCGAAACCTCGGATTTTCCTCTTTTCCTTTCTGCTCCCTACACAAAATCTTGGGGCCCTGCGAGCCGTGTGGCTGGGTTCTTGTGGCGCTGCCGCTGTCTTTCCAATAGATAGGAAGAGAAAACCTTGGGGGACACGCCCCCCAGCCTGAAGCCGAGAGATTGTGTAACCCCTCGTTTCATCCTCATCTTCATCACTGGTGCAAGGCGCCTGTGCTGCCGAGCTAGGTTTGCGTGCGGGTGGTTTTTTCTTAATTGAAGGGGATATAAGAGTAATTAACATTTTCAGAGAATAGGGATTCCACTTTAGGAATGGAGAAATTGGTTAGTTTTCTGATTACTTATTTTTCCCCCTCTCGTATTGGCAAACGTTTTAGCATCTTTTTTAAATTTTTATTTTTGATGGAGTTTGTTCATACTGTCATTGAATGGGTGGGTGTCTCTCCTGCTTTATTGGGTGCCACTCATCATATTCTCATTTGAGAATCATTAATTTATAATTCTGAGTTGTAGGATATTATACTTGGCCATTGTAATTTGTGAAGTATGATGAAAAAAAATCGTGACTTTGAAATTTTAAAAACTTTGTTGAAAAGACATAGGTATACCTTTGATGGAACTGGTGAACAATGGGAATTGGAACAGCGGTTTGTTGGTAATTGAAATTTTTATTGTTGTGGGTTCATCTTTGCAAGTGAGTCAGAAAGGGAGATGATAGAATAACAGAGAGGGAGAAAGAGAGAGGAGAGAGAGAGAACATTGTCTTCTGTTTTTAGATATTATGGCCTTTTGCTTTAGCATGGGTCTCTAATGGACTCCAGAAGTCACTTGGTTTTGTTTTCCTCAACTATCTGTAGTTGAAATGAATGGCTCTTTAGTCAAAAAGTATCGTTAAACACTGTTGCCAGATTTTGTTTATATTGTAGCCAGGTAATCTTTTGATCATTAGTTACAAATAGTGTTGTGTGGTCAAATAATTATTAAATGATTTTAAGGAAAATTAATTTTGTTAAGGGTAGGGACTATTTTGGTCACTGTCACATAACATTTTGTCCTCCCTTAGTGCCCTCATCTTGATAAATGTGATGTCATTTTTTTCCCAAAGAAAATTGAAAGTGTATGGAGTATTTTTTGAGTAAATTGTATTAAACCTGCTAATCTAAGTAGGCTTGCAATTTTTGTAATTTTCATAAATTACAGATAAAAAGCATTATCTTTGGATAAAAATACATAATACCAGCTAATGTATAGTGAATTCTTACTATGTGATAGAGTTGCAAGCAGAATACATTGTTTTATCTGGTTTAGTGTAACAGAAATCATTAGGAAAGAATCGTTGTCCCTACTTTAAAAATGAGGCTAACACACAGAGTGATTATATTTAATTTTATTAGTATTTTTTCCATTGTAATAGGGATGCATAGTAAAGCAAAATGTCTGTTAACTAATATTGGTTAAAATTTAGAGCATGATGTCAAAATCAAGTTAAAGTCATAGTACAAATATAAAGACCTTTTTAATAACCTCCTTTATGCTGTAATATTCATGCCATGATAAATCAATATGTATTTATAATTTTCAAAAAGAAACAAGTTCAGGGAAGAAAGCTTATTTTGACACCCTAGCTTTTGTTAACATTTTGATATCACAATTATTAACAGTCATGTGGTGTTTAAGGATAGGACACTTGCAGTTCCCTCATTGTGCAAGCATCATGGATGTACTTAACAAACCTAAGTGGTATAGTCTACTACTTTGCCTCCTATACCATTGTGTGCCTGCTGTGTCCTTAAGACATTGTCCTGTAGAGTGTGACTATACCTTCATGTTCTAGGAGAAAGATGAATAATTTGATGTTTATGTTTACTGCATACATAATGTTCATTTGGGGTCAGTTGGTCCAATTTTATCATTGTACATTCAGCCATATACCTTTTATCATTCCACAAGTTTTTTTTTTTTTTTTTTTTTTGCTTCACTATAGATACAAAATACTTTTGCAACAAAAATTTACCAGATTTTCTTGTGATTTCTCCCAGTTAGTACATAAGAAATAGTAGAAAGCACATCATAGTTCCATGACAGGAAATCCTAAAGAGAGGCCATCAGAAAGCAAAATGAGTGGCTTAGCCTGGAAAGTAATGATTCCCAAATATTCCTCTCCTTTCCTGGGAATAGTCCACATATTTTGAGAGATGATATAATATTTTCAAAGTAGTTTTAATTTTGGGTTATTGTAATTGAACATAATGTTCTGTAAATATCAAAAGAAGAAAGGGAAGAAGGAGATCTTATAAAATTAGAAGGAAAAGGCTCTAAATTTTTTATACAGCCATCTATCACTGAATAAGATTGCAGCTCTAGATCCCAAAGTTGATACATGTGGAATTGGAAGGAAAAAGTGGTACTTGTGAATACCATCTATATGGGGGTGCATTTAAATCAGTCCCCTTCCATTATATATAAATGTAATGCACCCATAAAAAAAAGGAAAAAATGAATCAACCCTTTTATAAATGCTAAATGAAAAGTTAAACACAAGTCAACTGAAACTTTTTCTATAACCAGTTTTTATAAATGAGGAAAAGCACAATTAAATAGAATATGCTGGCAAAACAGAGAGAGCAAAGCCACCTCTCAAGTCATCTGGATGTAGTTGACTAAAGCTTTCCTTGATGCTTCTGTGCAGAATGTGCTGTGGCTGAGGTGGTTCAGGATGAGACCAAGGCAGTGTAGACATCTCTATCCTGATAGATTTGTTCACCATTTCTGCCTGAAGAATGATAGTGTGTTTTAGTTTTGGCAGTGATTGATGTATAAGGAAAAAAACTTGTAAATCAGAACACAAGAAAAAAAAACTTAAATTCTTAGTAAACAGAAAATTCATTTCCCAAAACACCAATTTGTGAACATGAATAATTGGATGTTTACTATAAAGAGAAAAATAAGTAAATAAGTATTAATGTAACTGTACTAAAGAATTCTCTGGGACTGGGATTGTGGCTCAGTGGTAGAGTGCTTGTCTAGCACTCATGAGGCACTGGATTCCATTTTCAATACCACATAAAAATAAATAAAGGTATTATGCCCATCTACAACTAAAAAACAAATATTAAAAAAGAATTCTCTGGCATTCTGTTGTTTGTTCCATTGCATATTTTGGATAAAGAAGTATGAAAGATCAGGAAATGATGTTAATAAGAGCAAAGGGCAGAATTTTGCACATGGATAGTTAAGGTAGCTGGTAATTTTTGGATTATTTTTTCACCTAAAAAAAAAATAAAAGAATCATACTTCAGTTTGATTGAAGGAGGAGAGGTATTTTTAACTATAAAAGAAAAATAAATCTGGGCTGGGGTTGTGGCTCAGTGGCAGAGCACTTGCCTAGCATGTGTGAGGCATTGGGTTTGATTCTCTGCACTGCCTATCAATAAATAAAATAAAGGTCCATTGACAACTAAAAAAATATTTTTTAAAAAAAGGAAAAATGAATCATTTTCTTAAATTTATTTTTATGGACCATCAGGAGTAAATAAAAATATTCTTTGAAACCTGTATAGAGTACATAAAATATTTTAGAATAACACAAAGATTTTTTTTGTGTGTGTGCTGGGGATTGAACCCAGGGCTTTGTATATGAGAGGCAAGCACTCTATCAACTGATCTATATCACTAGCCCCTAAAGATGATTCTTAATAAAAATAAAAATATAGCTCCCTGTGTGGATATCTACACATATGAAATGGATCAGACTGGTAGAAAGACGTACTATTTGGACTTCACAGTGACTTGAAGGGGCAGTTTAAAATAATAATAGCAGAACATGGTTATTGTTCTCTGACCCTTAATTTTAGCCTTAAGGCTACACCTGAACATGTCTAGTATTTCTTATTTCCTTACCAGTGTATTCTTGCTAGTTTATTTTCCTTTGGATAATGTTTATATTTTTCATTGATAACTCCAACGGGGATAAGGCATTCTACAAATTTATTACTTATTACAGTTATAAAAATTTATTTTAAAGTAAACTTTTTAAGCCTTAAGAAGTATCCTTTTATTCTAATGACCTAAGTGTGATGAATTGTTTTGTATTCATTCTGCCCATGTTTTCCTATCAGATGTTTTAGACTGATCATATCTCAGCCTTTATGTCTAGGATGAAGCGTCTCGGTTCCAAACTATGGAAATCTTTGCCTCTTCTGCATTTTTTTCCCCTGTCCTTCATGGTCACCCAAATCTAGACAGTATTCGAGTTGTAATATACTTTTTTTGGCGGGGGGGGGGGTACCAGGGATTGAACCCAGGGGCGCACAACCCCTGAGCCACATCCCCAGCCCTTTTTTTATTTTTTATTTTGAGACAGGGTCTTGGGGAAGTTGCTGAGGCCAGCTTTGAATTTGTGATCCTCCTGCCTCAGCCTCCCGAGTCACTGGGATTACAGGTGTGCGCCACTGTGCCTGGCCCATACTTTCATTTTTAAGTAATCAAAGATACCACTTAAGTAAAACATCTAGTCTTTCTTTTAAAAAATTTACTTTCAAATCATCTGAAATTAGATAAAAATAATATTTTTAAAAAGTAGCTCTGTATTTTGACTTTTTTATGTGTGTAAATTGAAAACCATATATAAAATTGTGTCTGCTGAAATAGTGAACTTGAGTAAAGGTTGTGATTTGTTTGTTTTGGCAACAGATGGTAAATATAGGATCCTAGCTGTTGGGTGCAAGCATGCGCTCTCTCTGCCTGTGTGTGTGTGCATGTATGTTGTGGGGTTTTTTTTTTTTTTTTTGGTACTGGGGATTGAACTCAGGGGCACATGACCACTGAGCCACATCCCCAGCCCTATTTTGTATTTTATTTAGAGACAGGGTCTCACTGAGTTGCTTAGCGCTTCATCGTTGCTGAGGCTGGCTTTGAACTCGCGATCCTCCTGCCTCAGCTTCCTGAGCCGCTGGGATTACAGGCGTGTGCCACCATGCCCGGCGCATGTGCGTTTTGAACTGCGTATTTTACAATAAAATTTCACTGTCCCCTGCTAAAAGAAAGCCATGGTAATGTAAACTTTTCGCAGTTATTTGTCTTTTCTACCTTTGTTTAAAAATAGTATATACTCCCTGAACATATATCCATTGACAAGAGAGAGAGAGGATATAGAAATTGTTGATTCTGGGTCTCATCAGAAAGCTGGGGAGGCTGAAGATACTGGAGTAATAACTCATAGATGATTAAATGTTTACTCTAATTAATTTCTAGACATTCTTTTAGAGACATTTCCTGACCAAAGCAGTTAAGCTTTATTAGGGAAGATGTCAAGCTGGAGTTATGTATGTTTTCATTTTTACCTAATGTTTTGGGGAATTTTCACCTTATTATTTTGGATGAGGTGATCGCATAACCATTTTTCAAGTAGAGTCAGTTTGGATTGTTACATTCTTGGACACCAAAAAGCTAGAAGTATATAAGTCTACCAAAACTGCAAATATTTTCTTGTTATGAATCAACAATTCTTTTTTAATTACTTTTAATCCTATTAATTTGCTTGTTTGCAATAGGAAAAGTGATTCTCATTATTGATTAAATTTCAGAATATATTCAACAGTGAATGATAATAATTAAAGTAATTATACGATGTATAATTATTGAATACACAGTAAATGTTATTAAATATAATTACATATTCAATTATATTGAGAGATAATTGAAGTAGTTAATGTATATCAATAATAATAATAGTTGAAGTGATACTAATACTTTCATTTCTTTTTCCTATTCACTTTGAATCAGAAGAAGATTGTTCATACAGAAGACCCATTTAATGATGAGCATCGGGAGAAGCAAGAGGTAGAAATGTTGGCTAAGAAGTTTGAAATGAAATATGTGAGTATAATAGTGTTTGGATAGGTGGTTTTATCCTATTGTTCTATTTTCTTTTCATGGCTGGTTGGGAGGGTTTATAAATATCCATTGCCTGCCTTATCTTGTTCTCACAAATTGAACCCAAATGAATGGTAAGAGTTTGATTACATTTGTGATGGTTGTAGTAGGAGACACCATTTGTTATAGTCCTTCTAGAGTCCAGAAAGCTGGCTTAACATATATTATCTCTAGTTTTTATAACAATACCACAAGATAAGTAATATTGTCCATATTTTACAGATGAAGAAATAGGCGCTGAGCCCAGTTGATCTGTGTTTCACAGTGACAAGAATAGGTAGCACATCCATACTATCTAGCTCTAACCTGTGCCTTTTTCATTATGGGGAAGCACTCTGCTTTAATTCCCTTGGTGTAGTAGTTT